>NW_023416312.1:69276765-70576991 GCF_014176215.1 Rousettus aegyptiacus
GTAGCATTTGCTCAGATTTCCCTGTGGCTCTGTGGAGTTCCATCTCAGAGGATATGGGGATTAAGGGATGGGGTCTGTGTCCTAGCCTCATATTTTGCAACCATCGCTGGTAATAATCAACTGTTGCTTCTCTGCCATCCCCACTTCTATGTCATCCCCACTTCTCTGCTTTCTACTCTGATCTCTGGGCACTGCCGCTGCATATACTCACAGCTCTCCCAGGCAGGGCTATTCAGGGAACCTGCTGCATCTTCTCCTCTCCCCCTTCTCCTGCATGGAGCTTCGGCTGTGAGAGGTAGCTTCTTGGCTTCTCTCAGTCTACCACCTGACTGCCAGGGTTTTGTCCTGTGGAAGCAATTATGCACAGATCCCTCACTATGGCATGCTTGTGTGCAGTTTGGGTGTTTTTTTTTTTTCGAGTTTTAGATGTTTGGTTTATTGTTGTTTCAAGGGGGATGTTCTGGGGACACCTCTCACCACCTATCTGACATTCACCATTTTTCTGACATCTTTCTGACATCTGCTATCTTTCTGGCATCTATGTTTAATCTATTTTGACTTTATTCTTGTATATGGTGTAAGAAGGTGGTCTAGTTTTTTTTTTTGGCATATATCTGTCCATTTTTCCCAACATCATTTATTGAAGAGATTGTCTTTACCCAATTGTACATTCTTGCCTCCTTTGTCATATATTAAGTGAGCATATAAGCATGGCTTTATTTCTGGGGTCTCTATTCTGTTCCACTGATTAATGTATTTGTATTTATGGCAATACTACGCTGTTTTGATTACTGTATCTTTGTAGTATAATTTGATATCAGGTAGTGTGATACCTCTAAATTTGTTCTTCTTTCTCAAGATTTCTGTGGTTAATCAGAGTCTTTTCTGGTTCTATATAAATTTTAGAATTATTTGTTCTAGCTCTCTGAAAAATGTCATTGGTATTTCGACAGGGATTGCATTGAATCTGTAGATAGCTTTGAGTATTATGGCCATTTTAATGATGTTGATTCTTACTACCCACAAGTATGACATATGCTTCCATTTATTTATATCTTCTTCAATTTCTTTTTCTGATGACATAATTTTCTGAGAGCAGGTCTTTTACCTCCTTGTTTAATTTGATTCCAAGGTATTTTATTGTTTCAATACAAGTGTAAATATGATTGTTTTCTTAGCTTCTCTTTCCAAACATTCATCAATGGTGTATAAAAATGCCACTGACTTCTGAATAATAATTTTGTATTCTATGATTTTAATGGATTCATTGATCAATTCTAATAGGTTTTTTTTTTGGTGGAATCCTTAGGGTTCTCACTATACAGTATTAAGTCATCTGCAAATACTGACAGTTTTACCTTTTCCTTTTAAATTTTCATGCCTCTTATTTCTCTTTCTTGTCTTATTGCTGTGGCTAAGACTTGCAATACAAGGTTGAATATGAGTGGTAAAAGTGGGCCTCCTTGTCTTGTTCTTGATCCTAAGAATAACAATTTTATGCTTTCCCCATTGAGTATGATGTTAACTGTAAGTTTGTCATATGTGATCTTTATTATGTTGATGTATGTTCCCTCTATTCCCGCTTTGCTAAGAGTTTTTATCATAAATGGATGCTGAATTTTGTCAAACTCTTTATCAGTATCTATTGATATGATCATGCTTTTCATCTTTCAATTTGTTAATGTGGTATACCACATTAATCGATTTGTGGATATTGTACCAACCTTGCATCCCAGGAATAAATCCAACTTGATCACGGTGTATCTTTTCTTCTTCTTTTTCTTCTTAAAGTCCCTCCAACATTTCTTTTAATATTTTACATATTAACCTTGTATCAGATATATAGGTTATAAATGTTTCCTTTTCATTTTTTTGTTTTCTTTATTGTGCTGAGAAGTTTTATTTTTTTGTAGGTCATGATATTCTCCTGAGTCCTTGATATATGGTGCTGGATTCAACAGCTACACAAGGAAATGTTGTTCATGGATGGATTACAAATTACTGTTGTCGAGTGGGGAAATGAAAAGATAATTTTTATTCAGCCATTTGGCTGACATCACTAACTCATTTATTTTTGTCATTGCATAATATTGTTCTAACTGCTGAATAACATTCCATTGTATGAATGTACCACAGTTTGCTCAACCGTTCCTCTCCTGAAGGTATCATAATTATTTCTAAATTTTGGCAATTATAAATAATGCTGCTCACTTTCTTTTATAGACATGTATATTAAAGAGCAGTTGAGTATATTTGCTATGACAGTGTCCTGTGACAGAGACAAAAACTAAATGAAGCCAATTATGCAGATTTGTTAAATTTTAGTATTATATCCTTATGAAAAATTTTCAGTGGTTGACTTCACTGAGTATATGAGGTGGATGATAAAAATACATAAGTAATTCTTTGTACTATCACAATACCTTAAAATGGCTGGGAAAAACACTTTGTGAGTTGCTAGCTTGGACTATCTTTAGATACACCAGACATTAATGCCATGTTGTCCCTCAGTAAAATTAATAAATTAAAACAAATGTAACACTCATGAATTATATTTCTAATTTTATGAACCAAATAAATAAGAGACATGTCTTTACTAAGCTTCTGATATTATTTGAATGAATACTCACGTGCACACACACACTACTCAAAAGTAGGAGCCACAAAAAACTTGTGCAAATGATAATTTGAGGACATTATCTCCTAGAACCTCAAAATTAGACGAAAAATTAGAATTTGAACCCCTGGAAAATAGCAAAATAAACAAATTGGCTTAATTTATATTACTCAATAGATTTTATGAAAGGAAAAAAACCTCATGAGAGCACATAATTATTAACAATTTGGTAAATATATATTCTAATATTATATAACATTGGTTTAAAAACTACAAAACAACATCTCAACTACAACTCATAGTACAAAAATGCACAACATTATACAGCCAAAATTAAAATGAAAGATAAAAAACAAAAATCCAAGATTCAATTTTATTTCTTGGTATTTTATTTATTCTTTTTATCGTTACCAACACCAACCTGGTCAAAGCCACCAATAATGTTTAATGCAGAAGTCAATATCTTTTGCCCCATACCCTCCACTTTTTAAAAAATTACTTTTTTTTTAATTTTTAAAATACAGTTGGCATACAATATAATATTAGTTTCAGGTGTACACCATGGTGGTTAGACACCTATATAACTCTCAAAGTTATCACCCTGATAAATCTAGTATCTGTCTGACACCATACACAGTTATTACAATATTATTAACAATATTCTTTATGCTGTACTTCATATCTGCATGACTGTTTGTAACTACATATTCATATTTCTTAATCCATTCTCTTTATTCACTGACCCTTCATCCCTTCCCATCTAGCAACCATCAAGATATTATCTTTATCTATAAGTTTTTGTCATTGTTGTTTATTTTGTTCTTTATATTCCACATGGCATTTGTCTTTGTCTCACTCCACTCAGCATGATACCTTCCAGGTTCATCCATGTTGTTGTATATGGCAAGATTTCATTTTTTTTTATGGATAAGTAATGTTCTATTTTGTATCTACATCACTTCTTTTTTATCTCTTTATCCATTGATGAACACCTGGTTGCTTTCATATCTCAGCTATTATAAATAAAGCTGCAATGAGCATATGCATTCACATGGCTATTTGAAGTAGTGTTTTTGGTTTCTTTGCATAAATATTCAAAAGTGGGATTACTGGGCCCTTCTTTCTCTCTTGTTATAACCATTATTTTAAAGTTTATTTTGTCTGATATTAGTATTGCTACTCCAACTTTTCTGGCTTGCCGATTTTCATTTTCCTGAAATATCTTTTTTCCATCCTTTAACTTTCTGAAGTAATTCTCTCATAGGCAGCATATGTAAGGGTCTTGTTTTCTTACTTATTTATCAACTTTATCTTTTGATTGGAGCATTTAATCAATTTATATTTAAATAATTGTTGATAGATATGTAGTTATTTTTATTTTATTTTTCATATTTTTATTTTTCATTTTCACTTTTTTATCTTAATAATGTCCCTCTAACATTTCTCGTAATACTGGTTTAGTGGCGATGAAGTCCTTTAGGTTTTTCTTGTCTGGGAAGCACTTTATCTGTCTTTTGATTCTAAATGATAGCTTGGCTGAATAGACTAGTCTTGATTGTAAATCCTTGATTTTCAATTTTTTGAATATTTCATGCCAATCCCTCTGCCCTGCAATGTTTTTGTTAAAAAATCAGCTGACAATCTAAAGGGTCCTCTCTAGTAGGTAACTAATTGTTTTTCTCTTTTGCTGTTTTCTTTATATTAGTTTCAGGTATACAGTACAATGGTTAGATATTTATATAGCTTATGAAGTGATCCTCCTGGTTACCCTAGCACCCATCTGACACTACACACAAGAATTACAACAATGTCAATTAGATATCTTATGCTATACTTTAAATAAACATGACTGTTTTGTAATAACAAAATCTACTTCTTTTTCCCTTCATATTTTTCAACCAGCCCCAAAACCTCTTCCACTTTGGCAGTCACCAGTTTGTTCATTTTATCCATGAGTCTGTTTTGTTTATTTCTTCCTTTTGTTTCTTAGATTCTGCATATAAGTGAAATCATATGGTATTTATCTTTCTGTCTTTTTTCACTCAGCATAATACTCTCTAGGTTCATCTATGTCATGGAAAATAATAGGATTTCACTTTTTATGGCTAAGTAATATTCCATTGTGTATATGCAACATAACTTGTTTATCTAATTCAATTGTCTGTTGATGAGTGCTTAAGTTGCTTCGACATATTAGTTATTGTGAATAATGCTGGTGTGAACACAGGGATACATAAGTCTTTACAAAGTAGTACTTCAGTTTTCTTTGGATAAATACCCAGAAGTGCAATTTCTGGGGTATTGCTATTTTTAATTTTTTTTGAGGAATTTCCAAAATGTTTTCCATAGTAGCTGTACCAATTTACAATCCAAACAACAATATTTGATGGTTCCCCTTTTTCTACATCCTCATCAACTTTTGTTATTTTTTGATTTATTGATGACAGCCATTCTGACATGAGTGAGGAGATATCTCTTTCAGTTTTAATTTTCCTTTCTCTAATGCTCAGTGACCTTGAGTATCTTTTCAAATGTCTATTTGTATGTCTTCTTTGGAGAAATAGCTATTCAGGTCTTCTTCCCATTTTTAATTGAATTGTTTGTTTGTTTGTTTTTTGTTATTGTTGTTGATTTCTATGAGTTCTACATAAATTTTGCTTTATACAGATGTACCAAAGGCAAATATCTTCTTCAATTCAGTAGGCTGGCCTTTTGTTTTGTTTATAGTTTCTTCTATTATGGCAAAGCATTTTAATTTGATGTAGTTTCATTTGTTTGATGTAGTTTTATTTCATATATATTTTTGTTCCTCTTGTCTGAGGAGATACATCAGAAAAAAATTACTAATAGCAATATCAGAGAGTTTGCTGCCTATACTTTCTTCTAGAAGTTTCAGGTCTTACATTTAAGACTTTAATCCATTTTGAGTTTATTCTTGTATGTGATGTAAGATGTTCGTCCAGTTTATTATTATTTTTTGCATGTATCTGTCCAGTTTTTTAAACATAATTTGTTGAAGAGAATGTTGTTACCCCATTGTATATTCTTGCTTCCATTGTCATAAATTAAATTACCATAGAGGCATGGGTTTATTTCTGGGGTTTATATTCTGTTTCATTCATCTATGTGTCTGTTTTAATGTCAGTACCATGGCATTTGGATTACTATAGACTTGCAGTATAGTTTAATATCAGGTAGTGTGATATCTCCAACTTTGCTCATCTTTCTTAAGATTGCTGTGACTATTTGGGAACTTTTAAAGTTTCACATACATTTTTGAATTATTTGTTGTAGTTCTCTGAAAAAAAAAGTCATTGGCATTTTGATAGGGATTGCATTGAATCTATAGATTACTTTGGATCATATGGCCATTTTAATGATGTCGATTCTTCCAACCCATGAGCACGATATATGCTTTCATGAATTTGTATCTTCTACAAGTTATGTTTTTGACAGCTTATAATTTTCCAAGAACAGGTCTTTTTCCTCCTGGGTTAACTTGATTCCTATGTATTTTATTGTTTCAATACAAGAGTAAGTGTGATTGTTTTCTTAGCTTCTCTTTTCAAACATTCATCAATGGTGTATAAAATGCCACTGACTTCTGAATATTAATTTTGTATCTGGAGATTTTAATGAATTCATTGATCAGTTTAATAGTTTTTTTTTGTGAAATCTTTAGGGTTCTCACTATACAGTATCAATTGTAAATGGGATTGTTTTTCTAAATTTCTCTTTCTGATAGTGCACCATTGGTGCATAGAAAAGCAACCAACTTCTTATATTAATTTTCTATCCTGTGATTTTTATGAATTTATTGATCAGTTCTAATAGTTCTTTGTGCATGTGTGGAAACTTTAGGTTTCTCACTATATAGAATCAAGTCATCTGTAAACACTGACAGTTTTACCTTTTCCTTTTAAAGTTACATGCTTCTTATTTCTCTTTCTTGTCTTATTGGTGTAGCTAGGACTTTCAATATATTTTTGAATAGAACTGGTGAAAGAAGGCATTCTTCTGTTGTTTCTGATTTTCAGGAAAATGCTTTTAGCCTTTTCCTGTTGCATATGATGTCCGCTGTAGGTTTGCCATACACGGATTTTATTATGTTTGTCTATTCCCAACTTACTGAGGGTTTTTTTTTTATCATAAATGGATAGATTTTGCCAAATGGTTTTTCTGCATCTATTGATGTATGATCATATGATTTTTACCTTTCAGTGTGTTAATGTGATGTATCACATTAATTGACATGCAAATATTAAACCAACTTTGCATCCCAGGAATAAATCCAACTTGATCAGGTGTACAATATTTTTCCTGTATTGCTAAATTCGGTTTGCTTGTATTTTGTTGAGGATTTTTGCATCAATGTTCAAAGAGATTTTGGCCTATGGTTTTCTTTTTTCTAATGTCTTCGCCTGGTTTTGGAATCAAGGTAATAGTGGCCTCATAAAAAGAGTTAGGGAGCCTTCCCTCTTCTTGAAGTTTTTGGAAAAGTTTGAAAATAGGTGGTAATTCAAATTATCCAATCAAAAAATGGGCATAGGATCTGAACAGACACTTCTTTCCTAGAGGACATACAAATGTCCAACAAATATTTTAAAAGATGCTCAACATCGCTAGCTTTTAGGGAAATGCAAATAAAAACCACAATAAGATAACATCTCACACCTGTTAGAATAGTTATAATCAACAGGACAAGGAATAACAAATGTTGGAGAGGATATAGAGAAAAAGGAACACTCATACACTGCTGGTGGGACTGCACATTGGTACAACCACTATATAAAACAGTATGGAGGATCCTCAAAAAACTAAGAATTGATCTACCATATGTCCAGCAATCCTTCTACTGGATATTTACCCCAAATCCTTGAAAACCCATATCCCAAAAGATATTTGAATACTGATGTTCATAGCAGCATTATTCACAGTGGTCAAGATATGGAAGCAACCGAAGTATCCTATGATAGCTGATTGGCTAAAGCAGCTGTGGTACATATATACAATAGAATATTATTCGGCCTTTAGAAAAGATAAAATACTGCCATTTGTGACATGAATGGACCTCGAGATCATCACATGATATCACTTATATGTGGAATATAAGCCTAAAAACACCAAAGGAATAGGACAAATAAACAGAAGCTCATGGACATGGACTATAGACTGGTGGTTACCAGAGGATAGGGGATGGGGAGGAGTGAGGAGATAGATGAGGTAAAAGTGGTCAAATGTAAAGGTTTAAAGGGAGGTTTAAGTGGGTAAAGTGGATCAAATATATGTTAGCTGAAGGAAACTGGCCTGTGGTAGTAAACACACAATAGAATATACAAACGTCATATTATAATGTACACCTGAAAATTATATAATTGTATTAACCAGTGTTATCCCAATAAACTTAACTTAAAAAAAAAAGTAGGTGTTGATTCTTCTTCAAATATTTGATAAAATTCTCCTATGAAGCCATCCAGTACAGTACTTTTGTTTTATGGAAGTATTTTGATTACTGATTCGATTTCATTGGTGGTAATTGGTCAGTTTAGATTTTTTGCCTCTTCTTGACTTAGTCTTGGGTGATCGTAGGTTCTAGGAATGTGTTCTTTTCTCTCATAGTCAAATTTGTTGGTATATAATTGTTCATTGTATTTTTCTTATAGGCCTGTGTATTTCTGCAGACTCTGTAGTTACTTCTTTTTTTAAAAAAAAAATATTTATTTAGTTTCTCTCTTTTTTTCCTTGATGAGTCTTGGTTAAACATTTATCAGTTTTGATTATCCTTTCTAAGAATCAGCTCCTTGTTTCACTGATCCTTTTTATTGATTTTTGAGACTCTATTTCAATTATTTCTGCTCTGATCTTTATTATGTCCTTCCTTCTGCTCACTTTGAGTTTTGTTTTCCATTCTTTTTCTAATTCTTTTAAGTGTAAAGTTAGTTTGTTTATTTGATATTTTTCTTGTATTTATAGGAAGGCTTGTATTGCTATGAATTTCCCTCCTAGGACTGCTTCGTTGTGTTCCATAGATTTTGAGTCATTGTTTTCATTGTCATTTGTCTCTCAAAATCTTTTGATTTCTTCCTTTATCTCATTAATCTATTCATCATTCAGTAGCATGTTGTTTAGCCTCCATGTGTTTGAATATTGTCCACTTTTTTATTGCAGTTAATTTCTAGTTTCATACCATTGTGGTTGGAGAAGATATTGGATATGATTTCAATCTTCTAAATTTTTTGAGACTTATTTTGTGGCTTAACATGTGGTCTGTTCTGGAAAATGTTCCATGTGCCCTTGAGAAGAATATATATTCTGCTGCTTTGGAGTGAAACACTTTGAAAATATCAATAAATTCCCTCTGGTCTAGAGTGCCATTTAAGGCTGCTGTTTCCTTATTGATTTTCTGTTGTAAGATATGTCCATTGGTGTCAATGGGGTGTTAAAGACTCCTACTATGAATGTTTTACAGTCAATCTCTGGCTTTATGTTGGTCAATAATTGCTTTATATATGTTTGGTGCATATTTATTTTCTAGGTTATGTCCTCTTGTATTGATTCTTTTATCATTTCGTAATCCTCTTCTTTTTCTCTCATTATTATAGCCTTTGTTTAAAGTCTATTTTGACTGATATAAGTATTTCTACCCCAAGTTTTTTTTTCCATCTTCATTTCTATTTTTTCATTGCATTTGTGTGAAATATCTTTTTCTATCCCTTTACTTTTAGTCTGTGTGCATTGTTTGACCTGAAGTGGGACTCTTGTAGACGGCATACATGTGGGTCTTGTTTTCTCATCCATTCAGCTATCTTATGTCTTTTGATTGGAGCATTTAATCTATTTACATATAAAGTGATTATTGATAGATATACATGTATCGTCATTTTATTATTCATATTATGTTCCCCTCCTTCTTTTTACAGAAATCTTCTTAACATTTCTTGTAATAATGGCTTGTTGTTAATGAATTGCTTTAGATTTTTCCTGTTAAGAAAGCTATTTATCTCACCTTCTATTTTAATTAACAGCTCAGCTAGGTGGAGTAGCTTTGTTTTTAGGTTCTTCTTTTTCATTATGTTTAATTTTTCGTGACCATCTTTTCTGGCCTACAGTTTCTGTTGAACAATAAGCTGCCAGTCTAATAGGTGATCCCTCGTAGGTAACTAACTCCTTTTCCATTGATGCTTTTAAGATTCTCTCTTTATCTTTAACCCTGGCATTTTAATCATGATATGTCTCGGTGTGCGTTTGTTTAAATTTTTTTTATGATGACATTACTTAATGAAATCCAGTAGGTTTCAAGTGTAAAATTCAAGAAGAATGCAATATATATATATATTGCATTCTGTGTGTGTGTGTGTGTGTGTGTATATATGTATATATATATATATATTGCATTCTGTGTTCACCACCCATAGGTAGATTTCTTCCTGTCACCACATAACTGATCTCTTTTACCCTGTCTACCTCCCCTCCCCAAGTTCCTCCATCACATCCTCTGGTAAACACAAGTCTGTTATCCATGTCCATGAGTATCTGTTATTTCTCATGTTTTTTTGTTGCTTTTAATTTTTTTTCCACATATAAACTATATGATATGGTTTTACATTTTTTTCTGTCTTGATTATTTTGAAAAGCATGATTATTTCAAAATCTATACGTGTCACAAATGGCAAGATTTTATCTCTTCTTATGGCTGAGTAATATTCCATTTATATATGTACCACAGCTTCTTTATCTAATTGTCAATTGTAGGACACTGGTTACTTCCATGTCCTAGCCACGGTGAATGATACTGCTATGAACATGGTATGCAAATATGTTTTTGGATATGTGTTTTCAAATCTTTGGGGTAAATATCCAGTAGAGGGATTACTGTATCATATAGTAAATCAAGTCTTAGTTTTTTGAGGAACTTCCATACTGTTTTCTATAGTGGCTGTATCAAGTTGCACTCCCACCAGCAGTGTATGAGGGTTGCTTTTTCTCCATGTCCACTCCAGCAATTGTTATTACTTTTACTGTTGATAACAGCTATTCTAAAATGTGTGAGGTGGTATCTTAATGTGGTTTTGATTTGCATTTCCCTAACAGTTAGCATCTTTGCTTGTTATTTGTTAGCCATTTGTATGTTTTCTTGGGAGAAGTGTCTATTCAGGTCCTTTGCCCATTTTTTAATTGGATCATTTTTTGTTGTTACTGAGTTGTATGAGTTCTTTGTATATTTTGGATATTAGGCCCTTATCAAGGTGGTGCTGTCAAATATATTTTCTCATATGAATGGTTGTTTCTTTGTCTTGTTGAAAGTTTGTTTTGCTGTGTAGAAACATTTTAATTTAATGTATTCCCATTCATTTATTTTTGCTTTTACTTCCTTTGACTTCGAGGTCAAATTTTTAAAATCTTTAATTCCAAGGTCCTTGAGTTTAATCCCTATATTTTCTTCTATGCAATGTATTGTTTCAGGTCTTATATTCAGGTCCTTAATCTATTTCGACTTAGTTTTGTGTATGTGTGTGGAGACAGAAGACAGTCTAGTTTCATTCTATTGCAGGTGGCTTTCCAGTTTTCCCAGCACCAATTGTTGAAGAGGCTTTCCTTTCTCCACTGTATGTTTTTGGCTCCTTTGTTGAAAATAATTTGCCCATATAAACATGTGTTTACTTTTGAACTCTCAATTCTTTTCCTTTGTTCTCTATGTCTGTTTGGCTGCCAGTACCATGTGGTTTTGATTACTGTCGCTTTGTAGTATAATTTGAAGTCGGGCAGAGTGATGCCTCCAGCCTAGTTCTTTTTTCTCACTATGGCGTTGGCAATTCGGAGTCTTTTGTGCTTCCATGCAAGTCTGATGACTTTTTGTTCTATTTCTTTACAAAATGCCCATGAGGCTTTGATGGAGATTGCATTAAATCTGTAAAATGCTTTAGGTAATAAGATCATTTTAACAATATTGTTTCTCCTGATCTAAGAACACAGGATATATTTCCATTGTTTGTATCCTCTTCAATTTCTTTAATAGGGTCTTATATTTTTTATTATATAAATCCTTCACATGTCTCATTAGTTTTATTTCTAGGTATTTTATTCTTTTTTATGTGGTTGCAAAAGGAATTGGTTTTTTTTCACCTTTCTTTTTCTAATAATTCATGATTAGAGTATAAGAAGCTTGGAGTTTTGAAAATTGATTTTCCTGAAACTTTAAGATATTTGCTTGTTATTTCTAGTAGTGTTCTTGTGTAGTCTTTAGTGTTTTCTATATAGACAATCATGTTATCTGCAAATAGTGACAGTTTGACTTCTTAATTTACTATTTGAATGTCTTTTATTTCTTTTTCTTTCCTGATTGCACTCACGAGGATCTCCAATGTTTTCATGAATAACAGGAGTGATAGTGGACTGCCTTGTCCTCTTCTTAATCTTACAGGAAATGTTTTTTTATTTTTTTAGTTTTTCACTATTAAGTATAATGTAGGCTGAGGGTTTTTTGTATATAGTCTTTCTTATGTTAAAGTACTTTCCTTCTATACTAATTTTGTTAAGTGTTTTGATCATAAGTGGATGCTGTATCTCATTAAAGGCTTTTTCTGATTCTAATAATATGATCATATGATATTTATTCTTTGTTTTGTTTAAGTGGAGTATTGCCGTAATCATTTGAATATGTTAAGTCATCCTTGTGACCCTAGAATGAAGTCCACTTGATCATGATGCATAATCTTTTAAATATATTGTTTTATTCTATTCTCAAGTATCTTATTTAGGATTTTTGCATCTGTATTCAAGAGAGATATGATTTGCGGTTTTCTTTTTGTGTAATCTTTACCAAGTTTTTGCATTAAGGTAATTGTGGCCTCGTAAAATGAGTTGAGAAGTATTGCCTCCTCTTTGATTTTATGGAAGACTTTGAGGAGAATAGATATTAAATCTTCTTTGAATATTTGATAGAATTCACTGGTGAAGCCTTCTGGTTCTGGACTTTCACTTTTTGATAGGTTTTTGATGATTGTTTCAATTTCCATAGTTCTTTATTTATCCTTCTATCTAAAGGAGAGTTTTGCTGAAAACGTTATTCTTGACTGGTAGTTCCTTTCACTTAATAGTTTAAATATCAGTGTCTACTCTTTTCTTGTTTGTAAGGTTTTTGCTGAGAAGTCTGAAGATAGTCTAATGAGTTTTACTTTATAGGTTACTGTCTTCTTTTCCCTTGATGCCTTGAGAATTCTTTCTTTGTCATTAATTTTTAATCATTTTTATATAATTTTTCTTGAAGAAGGTCTTTTTGGGTTGAGGCGATGGGTATTCTGTTATCTTCTTGGAATTTAATTTTCTGATCATTCCTTAAATTTGGGAAATTCTCATCATCTATTTGTCTGATAATGCTCTCTGATCCTTTTTCCTTTTCTTCTCCTCTGTAATATTCATTATTCTTATGTTGACTTTCCTGATGGTGTCAGCTAGTTCTTGTATTTCTTTCATTATTTTTCATTCTTTGATCTCTCTTCTTCCTTATGAATTTTTTCTAGATTTCTGTCTTCGATATTACTGATCTTTTCCTCCATATGGTCAACCTTATTTCCTAAGCTTATTATTTTGTTATTTGTCTCTTTTTGTGTTTTTCAAAAAATATGGAAAGTTTCATGAATTTGTGTATCTTCCTTGTGCAAGGGACATGATAATCTTCTCTGTATTATTCTAATTTTATTATTTGTGCTTCCAAAGCGAGCACTGATTTGTTCTTGCTTGCGACTCTATGCATTTTCTAGACTTGTATGTATTCTTTTTGCAAGGTTAGGGAAGTTTTCTTTCAATATTACTTCAGTAAATTCTCAATCCTTTGCTCTTTCTCTTCTCCTTCTGGTACCTCTGTGATGTGAGTGTTGGTATGTTTGATGTTGTCCCAGAGGTCTCTTAAACTTTGCTCATTTTTTCATTGTTTTATCTCATTGCTATTTCAATTGGAGGTTTTCTGCTACTTTGTCCTCCAATTTGCTGATTCTATCATCTGCTTCTAATCTGTTGTTGATTTCTTATACTGTATTCTTCATTTCAGTTATTGTATTCTTCATTTCTGACTGGTTCTTCTTTATGGTTTCTATGTCCTTTTTTATACTTAACATCTCTCTGTTGGAGTCCTCACTGAGATCATTTATTCTCCCTCTAAAGTCATTGAGCGTACTTATAACCAATGTTTTTGACTCTGTCTCTAGTAACTTGCCTCCATTTTGTGTACCTTTTTTTTCTGGCGTTTTCTCCTGTTGTTTCATTTGTGAATTCTTTCTTTTCTTTTTTTTCCATTTTAGGTACTTCTTTATGTTTATTTCTATGTATTAGAAAGATTTGTTATGTCTCCCAGCCTTGCTCAGGTGAGCTTATCTAGTAGATCTCACTGATCACCTGTGCTGAGGTCTCTTGGCATGTTTCTTATGTGCGTTGTGTGTGTTTTGCTGCAGCTAAGCCTCGATTGCTGTTAGCATGTCAGTGGATGTTATTGACTCTTAGGCCGACTATCTTTGAGTATTGGCCATGACCACAGGATATGAGCGGCTATGTCGAGGTTGACCTTCACAGTGAGATTTGCCCCAGCAGCTTTATGTACCTGTTGAAACCACCCTTTGTGTGTACTGCTTATGGGGTTAGCAGGTAGTGTTCTGTATGATCTAAAACCAGCTTCTGGGGGTGTTGGTTCTGTGGCTACTTGGTAGAGGTTCCCATAATGACTCTGGTCAGCCTTTTCTTTTGATTGCTTGTGGCTACCTGTAGGAGCTAAAGGCAATCCGCTGATGGTTGTTGCCTCTGCTGGATCTGGGGGTAATTGTGAGAGACCACACTGAGCCATGGTTGGAACTGGACCTGGAGTGACCTAGCAAAAGGACCAGGGCACCTCAAGGCCTGAGAATACCTTCAATTTGCCCATAAGATTCTACATCTGAAAAGGCCTTTGGGTAGTAAGTGAGTTGGGTGGGGCTGGAACCCAGCGAGTCACTAGAGTAAACTGAGCAGATTTTATATGGCCAGAGTATTCAGGTTTCATCCCAGTGCTAAATTTGTGACTTCTTATAAAAGTCTCAGATCACTACCAGGGGAGCCGCTGCCCACCTTTGGCCTGCAGATACCAGAGATCTTTATACGAAATGTTGTTTGGAGTGAAGCTTGTAGCCTGCCACTGAAAGTCTTTCCTGGGATGCACAAGCTGAGCACATTACTTATGAGCTAATGGCTATTTGCTATCAAATTCACATCCCAGGTAAAGTACAGGGTGGGGTTAGCTGCCTGGCTATGGTCTTGCCATAGGTTTTTTGTAGGCTGGGTTGGATGGGGTCTCAGGGAGACATGAGGTGGAAGGAGCAAATCTTAAGCCAAAACAGATTTAGAATTATTGTCAGTCCTGAGTTCGTGGGCTCTCACAAGTATCTAAGAACACAGCAAGGCCAGCTATTTTCTGCCTTGGACCCATAGTCTCCCACCATATGCCCAAGAGACACCTATAATTTACTTTTTAATGCTAATTAATCATATTTCAAGTTAATCCAATTTAATGAATAAGCCTTGAATTTTGTAATGAATGACATACACATCTTTTTGAAAGAAGTAAGTATACTCTTGAAAAATAATTTTCCATTATTCTTCCATTACCAGGCAATATGCACCTAACATTAATGACGACTACTGAAGTGAATGGGCTATATTTGAAAGTCTTTTACAGCAATGCAAAAATAAAATATTTGTAAATAGAATAACAGAAACAGTCAAAAAGTAAGATCAGAGTGCTTAACTTATCAACCACATGATTTTGACACTTAAATTGATATCAACGGACTTCAGTTTCTTGAATTGTTTAATTCTGAATATTCTCATTAATGAATTTTATATGTTTAATTTTTTAAAAATTCACCATGAATAAACAAAAGATTACTTTATAGAGTTCTACTTGCAAATGCCTATGACTTCAGGTTTATCTATGTGGACCATCGCATCATATTATTTATAGAAATATAAATGAAGAAATTTCAGCACTACCTACTTGCATATCCATCAGTTGGATATGGAACTGCCTTGTGAGCTGATCTTGTTTATTCTCTCTTGCTTTTGCCAAGTGTGTTTTTGTTTTTAAACTTGTCTCATTTGAAACTGACTGGAATAATTTTGAGTGGATGGCATATCAAGTTTTAATAGATACATATGAGTTACTATTAAAATTAATTCAGGCTAGGAAGTTCATTTAGCTGTATAAGGCATACAGATCCAAATATTCTAAGAATTATCCAAAGGTGAATTATTCCCAATGGAACTAAAGTAGTTACTTTAGTCAAAATTCAACTTTAATTTCTCATTCACTACTTTGACACAGGCTCGTCTTATTTATAACATTTCCAAATGATCATTTCCAACTGGGCAAGTTAATGTGATATATTATTAAGTGTTTAGGATCTTAGAGATTGGAATAAATGAACAACAAGGTCCATGAAATGCTTATTACTTCAAACCATTACAACCAAAATCAAATGAATTGATATTTGAGTTGAAAAGAGGGGAAAAACTCTTTAATCTTACATTCTCAAGAAATAAATTTACCAGGACTAACCATGTTTGGGATTTTAGCATATTAAAACCATTCTAATAAACTTGAGTTTTCAATTAAGAGTAATGGAAATGTCAAATATAAACTGTACTTAGTGGAGCTAAAATATTTTAAGCGTTTCTTGGGAAGTAATAATCCTCTTTACATGTTGCAATAACAAGATTCTTTTGCAGATTATCTGCCAGAATCTTTAAGGCATAAATTCAGTGACTCAAGTGAATTATTTTTCAATGTTTTATGCTTAGCAAAATGATTTCTTTTTGTCGCACTTGCTACAGATGTGCCTGCCCCCATTTTTTTATTCTGTTATGGAGAGAAGTTTTAGGACAGTGTGTCTTCTCTGTCTCACAAGATCAGGATATGTGCTGAGGGCCTCACATTTCTTTATCCCAAGGTAGACCCCTTAAATTTTCAAGGCTGTGTGCTTTCTCCCAGTCTTTTAGAGATGAATTGACTACTGATATCAATGGGCTTTCTGTGGGGATTTGTGTTCCACTTCTTCAAAGATTGCACACACTGTGGAAGCTAATAAACGTCATCTGTTGGAAGCTCACATATGCTGTCTCAAGGGCCTTGGAAAAGTGCTGAAGGTACATGTCAGCTAGTTGTGGGGAGACTTCAGGTGAGGTGTTCCATGAGGTCCTTGGAAACACCTCTTGGATGAGTTTGTTTTCAGTTTTTCAGATCCATGTTGTCATTGTTATGAGACTCTATCTCTATTCCCTGTTCTTAGTTCTCCTCAGATCACTTAGCCTTGCCAATCTTTTTAGTGATTTGGTTGGGGCAAAGCACAAATGCCTTCTTAGGCAATGTTTCCTCAGGCTGGTGAAGCCCTATAGCTCATGCTATACAAGAAATTACAGACCAAGTTTATCTCTCTTGACAATGAGCTATGCTGCCTTAAGGAAGAGATGACATGAGTAAAGTGATTATGTTCTTCCTTCTTTTATGTTTCTTGAAGTTTTGCATCTGTTCTTGGAACTGTCTCCATGAATTTTTTTTTTAATTTGACATTGCTGTGGAGGTATAATGGCGGGAATCTTCTATTCTGCCATCTTGCTGATGTCACCAATGAACAGCTGTTTCTTCATTCGTTACGGGCTTTTAAGGTACTTTTAAGAGAGTTTTTTTTTTTTAATTTTCATCAGTTAATGTTTTTTTTATTGGTGTAGAAGTCCGCGGTGCCCTTTATGGCACTATTACAGAAATATTTACATTTTGCTTTCTTTTGATTAATATTTTCATGATTTTTTTGTTCAATTTTCTTTCATTCTGCCTCTGTGTTTATATTTAAAGTGAGCTTAATGTAGGGATCATATACTTAGGTCAATTTTTAATATATTTTTAAATCTGTCTTTTTATTAATGCATTTTGACCATTTACTTTTAATGCATTTATTGATATATTAGGATTAAGGTTTCTATTTTATTTTTTTGTCCTTGACTTTCTTTTGGTTATTTGAACAGTTTTTAGGATGCCATTTTGATTTATATGTAGTTTTTTAAGTTTACATATTTGTATAGCTTGTTTTCATAGTTACTGCAAGTATTCACTTTATATACAAATCTTATCATAGGCTACTGGTGTAATTTGACAAATTAATATGAAATACAGAAAGCTTACTTCCCTTAACATTCATTTACCTTTTCCTGTTTATACTTATCTTAATATTTCCTCCACCTACATTTAGAATGACATCAGATAGTGTCATAATTTTTACTTCAACCATTAAACATAACTTAGAAAACTCAAATGGAGAAGGGATATCTATTGTATTTAACTCATATTTTTGCCTACCACATTCTTTTTCCTTTTTTTAAGTTTCAAGGTTTTTTTTTCCTTTCCTAGTTTCTTTTTAGAGATTTTCCTTTAGACATTCTTTTAGTATATGTCTGCTAATGAAAAATTATGTTAGTTTTACTTCATCTGAGAAAAATCTTATTTAATCAACCATGGAGTATATTTTTACTTACTATAGGAGTCTGGATTGATAATTCTTTTATTTTAGCAACTGAAAACTGTTGTGCCATTTTCTTCTGGACTATATTGTTTTCAAAGAGCAATCCAATATATTTCAAATTGCTTTCCCCCTTACAGTAAGGTGTTATTTTCTGCTTATTGCTTTTTAAAGTTTTTACTTGTCCATCAAATGCCATGAAACACAGAGGTGACAAGACATCACAGAAAGAAAATGAAATATCTGCAGAAAATAAACAAAGATATATAAATATATGATTTAAATGACAGAGAATTTGAGATTGCAGTTTGAAAAAAACCAAGAAGTTGCAAGAAAATGCTGATGAGCAGTTTAGTGAACTTAATAACAAAATCAATAAAGGATAGAAATACTTTGACTAAAAGATCTAAACTTTAGAAAAGGATCAAATATAACATCCAGAGCTCAAGATGAAATAAAAGTATTGAAGAATGAAAGAGTGAGCTTAATAATAGAGCAGACCAGATGGAGGAATTAGTGATATCAAAGACAGAAACCTGGAAATGGCACACATTGAAGAAGAAAGAAAGTCAAAATTGAAAAAAAATGAAAGATCTCTACAAGAAATATCTGACACCATCAGAGAGGGCAATATAGGAATAATGGGTATACAAGAAGAAGAGAGGGAGAAAGAAACAGAAAGCTTACTCAAACAAATAGTGGGTGAGAACTTTCCAAACCTTAGAAAGAACTGTATCCTTGAATCCAAGAAGCAAACAGAACACCTGACTATCTCAGTCCAGAAAGATCTTCTCCAAGACACGCTGTATCAAAACTGTCAAAAACTAGTGACAAAACAACAATTCTTAAGGCAGACAATAAAAAGATGGTAAGTTATAAAGAAAATTTTATTAGATTATCAATGGATTTTTTTCAGCAGAAAGTTTACCAGCTAAGAGGGAGTGGAATCAAATATTCAAACTGTTGAAAGGGAAAAATTGCCAGCCAAGAAATAATATATCCAGCAAAGTTCTTTTTTAGATATGAAATAAAAATAAAGACCTTTTATCGCATACAGAAGCTGAGGAAATTTTCCATCATGAGGCCTGTATTAAAGAAAATAATGAAAGAGGTTATATTATCTAAAACAAATGAACAAAAATATATAAAACTATGAGTAAGATGACTAACAAATGGAAACATAAAATTGCAGCCCTTATTCAGAATATGATACTATACACTTAAATATTGCAAAAAAGTTAAAAGAATTTTAAAAAGCATTTTAAAAAGAGAAGATAATATAAAAATTAAAAAATTAAAAATAAAAATAAAATAAAAAGAGAAGATAATAGCTACTGCATCTCAGAAATGAACTCATTGCAAAAATAAGGATATATTGAGATAGCAGAAAAAAAAGGAGAAAGTAAAGATTTGAATTTGCAAAGGGAAATGGAGGTAAGATGAATGCAGAAGAAAAAGTACTACTATATATATTATACTTTCTTTTACATAAACTTAATGATAACAAAACACATAAAAGAGCAAACAGAGGAAAAATAATAGAATATTACTAAATTAAAATAACAGACAGTAATGTAAGGGGAAAAAAAACAATGGAGACACTGAGTTATCAAAGAAAAACAGATAAAATGGCTATAGGAAAATCTCATATTTCAATAACCACCTTAAATGTAAATAAACTGAACTCACCAGTAAAAAGCCACAGGGTAGCAGGTTGTATCAAAAACCAAGACTTAATCATGTGCAGTCTTCAAGATACACATCACAGCTGCAAGGACAAATATAGACTCAAAGTGAAGAGGTGGAAAATAATACTTCAAACAAATGGAATCCAGAGAAAAACAGGTGTAGCCTTACATATATAATGAACTAGACTTCATGATAAAAGATAATGAGAGACAAATATTGACACTTAAAAATAATAGAGAAGAGCATACATAAAGAAGACATAACACTTACCAATATTTATACTCCCAATCGGAGAGCACCAAAATATATAAAATGACTATTAACAGAACTAAAGAGGAAAACTGACAAAAAAACACAATTGTAGTAGGGAACCTAAATATTGCATTGTAGCTATGACTAGATCACCCAAAAAGAAAATCAATAACTAAATAAAATCCTAAACGACACATTAGATCATTTAGACATAATTGACATTTACAAAGCCTTTTATACCTAAATACAAGATTCTACATTCTTGGCTAGTACACCTGGAACATTCTCAAGGATACACCATATGTTAGAACAGAAAATGAGCTTAAAAATTTTAAGAAAATTGAAATTATATCAAGCATATTCTCTGACCACAATGCTTTGAAAATGAAAATCAACTGCAATAAGAAAGCAGGAAAAACCAAAAATATATGGAGTTAAAGAACATGCTACTAAGGAATGATTGGGTCAAAAAGAAATAAAAGTGGAGATCAAGGGAGACATAGAAGCACATGAGAATGATAATACAAGAAAGATCACAAATAACCTAACATTGCATTTTTAAAAACTAGAAAAAGTACAAATGAAGCCCAATGTAAGCAGAAGGAAGAAAATAATAAAAATTAGAGAAGAATTAAATGAAATTGAGAACAAAATGACCAGAGAAAAAATAGTGCAACAAAGAGCTGGATCTTTGAAAAGATCAATAAATCAACAAACCCTGGCTGGAAATACTAAGGAAAAAAAAAAGAAAAAAAAACAAATAAACAAAATCAGAAAGGAAATAGTAGTAATGACAGATACCACTGAAATACAAAGGATCACAAATGAACACTATAAAAGACTATATGCCATCACACAAAAAAAATCTTTTTTCTACATTTTTTTCCTGACATTTCATTATTAGACTATAGGAAGGCTATAGGTTTTTGAACATTGATTTCGTATCCAGAAACTTTTCTGTATTTGCTTATTCTTTCTAGTAGTGTTCTTGTGGAGTCTTTAGGGTTTTTTATATATAGAATCATGTCATCTGCAAAGAGTGACAGTTTGACTCCTTCGCTTCCTATTTGGATGCCTTTTATGTCTTTCTCTAGTCTGATTGCACTCACTAGGACCTCCAATGTTATATTGAATAACAGTTGTAATAGAAGACAGCCTTGTCTTGTTCCTTGTAGTAGAGAAAAGCTTTTTAGTTTTTCATTATTAACTTAATGTTGGCTGAGGTTTTGTAATGTATGACCTTTATTATGTTGTTGCTTTCCTTCTATACCAATTTTGTTAAGTGTTCTGATCATAAATGAATGCTGTATTTTCTAGAAGGCTTTTTCTGTATCTATTGATGCGATCACATAATTCTTATTTTTAAACTTGTTTATGTGGTGCAACACATGAATCAATTTGTGTGTGTTGAACTATCCCTGTACCCTTGGGATGAAGCCCACTTGATCGCGGTGTATAATCTTTTTAGTATGTTGCTGTATTTGGTTCACTAGTATCTTATTTAGGATTTTTGCAACTGTGTTCATGAGAGATATTGGTCTGTAGTTTCCTTTGCTGTGTTATCTTTACCAGGTTTTGGTATCAGGATACCACCTCACAACTTTAACAATGGCTATTTTCAACAAGACAATTAATAACAAGTGTTGGAGAGGTTGTGGGGGGAAAAGAAACCTTCAAAAACTGTTGATAGGGCTGCAAACTTGCACAGGCACTGTGGAAAACAGTATAAAGTTTCCTCAAAAAAATAAGAATTGATCAACTATATGATACAGCAATCTCTCTATTGTGTATTTATCCCAAAGACTTGAAAACCCATATCCAAAAATATATTTGCACACCAATGTTCATAGTAGCATTATTCACAGTGGCCAGGACATAGAAGCAACTGAAGTGTCCTACAACAGACAATTGGATAAAGAAACTGTGGTACATATATAAATGGAATATTACTCAGCCACAAGAAGAGATGAAATACTGCCATTTGTGACAATGTGGATGGACCTTGAGATAATAATGTTGACTGAAATAAGCCAGACAGAAAAAGTTGAAAACCACGTGATGTCACTTATTTGTGGGATATAACCCAAAAGCAACAAACAAAAAAACAGAGACTCATGAACATGGACTATCGACCAGTGGTTACCTGAGGGTAAGAGAGGAGAGGATAGGGGGAGGTAGATAGGGTACAAGGGGCCAAATATGTGATGACAGAAAGAAATCTAACTATGGGCGGTGAACACACAATGCTATATATATATATATATATATATATATATATATATATATATATATATTCATACACACACAATATGCCTTACCATTAAATTGTCCACCTGAAACTTACTGGATTTTGTTAAACAATGTCATCATAATAAAATTCATTTTAAAAAGAAAGAAAGACTATATGCCACCAAATTCAATAACGTAGAAGAAATGTACAAGTTCTTAGAAATATAAAAGACTCCTAGACTGAATCACAAAAACCTGGTGAATCTATATGGACCAATTAACAGTAAGGAAATTGAAACAACCAAAACAAAACAAAACAAAATAAAACAAAACGAAACAAAAAGTACAAGTCCAGGGCCAGATGGTTTCACCAATGAATTCTTCCAAAATTCAAAGAACATTTAATACTTGTTCTTCTCCAAATTTTCCAAAAAATTGAAAAGGCAATACTTCCTAATTCACTTTATGAGGCCAACATTACCCCAATACCAAAACCTAGTAAAGATTACACAAAAAAAGGAAACTATAGTCCAATATCTCTGATGAATACAAATGTGAAAATCCTAAACAAAATACGAAGAAAATAATACAACACTACATTAAAAAGAGTATCCATCACGACAAAGCAGAGTTCATTCCAGGGGCAAAAAGGAGTTTCAACATATGCAAATCAATCAATGTGTACATTATATAAACTAAATAAAGGATAAAATTTTTACGATCATATCAGTAGATGCAGAAAAAGCCTTTGACAAATACAGCATCCATTTATGATTAAAACACTTAACAAATTGAGCATAGAAGGAAAGTACCTCAACATAATAAAGGCTATATATGACACACCCTCAGCTAACATCATACTTAATGGTGAAAAATAAAACCTTTTTTTCTATGATCAGGAAAATACAAGGATGTTTGCTGTCACTATTATTATTCAATATAGTGTTGGAAGTCCTCGCTAGAACAATTAGAAGGAGAAAGAAATATAAGACATCGAAAATGAGAATCAAAAAGTCAAGTTATCACTTTTTGCAGATGACGTGATTCTCTATATAGAAAATTCTAAAGACTCCACAAAAAACTATCATAAACAATGAAAAAAATACAAAAAGTTACAAGATACAAAATGAATATTAAAAAATCCATAGCATTTCTATACACTAACAATGAAATGTCAGAAAAAGAAATAAAAAACATTCCATTTGCAACAAAAAATTGTAACAAAAAGAATATAATACCTATGAATAACCTTAACAAAGCATGTGAAGGACCTATACAGTGAATATTACAAGGCATTATAAAAAGAAATTGAAGAAGACACAAAAAAATGGAAAGATATTTTATGTTCATGGATTGGAAGAATCAGCAAAGTAAACATGGCCATATTACTCAAAGCAATACACAGATTGAATGAAATCCCCCAACAAAATCCCAATGGTATTAAAATAAAAGAACTGAAAATCTTTAGATTTCTATGGAAACACAAATCAAACCTGGATAGCCAAAACAATCCTGAGATAAATGATCAAGGCTGGAGGGCTCGCTTTTCTTGACTTTGAATATATTACAAAGCAATAATGATCAAAACAGCATGGTGTTAGTAAAAAAAAAAAAAACAGACACATACAATTGAACAGAACTGAGAGTCCAGAAACAAACCTGCACACATATGGGCAAATTATTTTCAAGAAAAGAGTTTTAAAAATATACAGGTTAGAAAGGCATGCCTCTTCAATAAATGGTGCTGGGAAAATTGAAAAGCCATATGCAAAATAATGAAACTAGACTGTTATCTATCACCATACGCCAAAATTAACTCAAAATGGATCAAAGACCTGAATAGAAGACCTGGAACAATAAATATTTAGAAGAAAATATAGACACTAAATTCATGGATCTTGGATTTATACAGGATTTTATGAATTTGAATTCAAAGTCAAGTGAAGTAAAAGCAAAAATAAATGAATGGAACTATATCAAACTAAAAAGTTTCTGTACAGCAAAAGAAACCATCAACAAAACAAAGAAGCAAGCAATTGAATGTGAGAACATATTTTCAAATAATATCTTTGATAAAGAGGTAATATCCAAAATATGTACTCACACAACTCAACAACAACAAAAAAGCAATCCATTTAAAAAATGGACAGAGGACCTGAAAAAAAAAACACTTCTCCCAAGAGGACATATGAATGGTGAACAGACATATTAAAGGATGCTCAACTTCACTAGGTTTTAGAGAAATTCAAATTAAAATTACAATGAGATACCACCTCATACCTGTTAGAATGGCTGTCACCAACAGGGCAAGTAATAACAAGTGTTGGAAAGGTCATGGGGAAAAAGGAACCCTTATACACTGCTGGTGGGTTGTAAATTAGCACAGCTACTATGAAAAACAGCATGGAGGTTCCTAAAAAAATTAAGAATAGAATAACCATATAACCCAACAATCCCCCTTCTGAGTATCTACCCCCCCAAAAAATTGGAAACATTTATCTGTAAAGATATGTGCACCTTGATGCTCATTGCATCATTATTTATGGTGACCAAAACATGAAAACAACCAAAATGCCTTTCGATGGATGATTGTGTAAAGAAGAAATGGTACATATATACAATGGAATATTATTACTCAGCCATTAGAAATGATGAAATATTGCCATTTGTGACAACATGGATGCATCTTCAGATTATCATGCTATGTGAAATTTATTAGACAGAAAAAGTCAACAACTATATGATTTTACTTACATGCCAGATATAAAACTGAAAGCGACAAACAAAATAAGACAAACAAAAACTTATGGACTCAGACACATTTCCATGGTTTCTAGCAATTCATTGTATCGTGCTTCAATGATGAAGTTTTCTAAATATTTTACATTCTTTAAAATACAAAACTATCCAGAGTTTTAAGAAAGTGCTTGTCGGGGGCTGTTTTGACTAAGATGGCTGCCAGGCCGAAAACGGCTGCTCAGCAGGGTTTCCCGCCAAGGCCACGTAAGCCTCCCGGATGTATCTGCCTCGCTTCCCGCCAAAGGGACTTTCCGCGGGTCTTTCCGCCCGGCCCCTTTGTGTTACACAGTATCTCCTGACTGCCTCTGGCCAATCAGCCCCGCTAACGCAACATCACCCGATCACACCCTATATAAGCCTGCAGCGAGCCTTAATAAACGAGACTTGATCAGAAAGCCTGTCTTGTCTCCATTCTTTGCGTCGTCTTGTCTCCCTCCCCTCCCCATTCTGTCTTAGGGTCCCTGTTGAGTGTCCCGCGGGCCGGGACAAGTGCTTTCATGGGTAGTTGAAATCTCGATAACAGATACTGTGAAATAAGAAAAGCTTAAAAAGGGTAAGCAAAGAATATAAGAGGTAAAAGGCCTCAATGTGTCCTGAGCAAAAAGCGAATATAGCAATATTTAGTGACCTCTACTATGGTAAAGTAATCCATGTTATTAATGTCACCTGGAGAAAGCTAGCTAAAGACCCACTGCCAGTTACAGCAATTAGCTTATAGGAGAAATGAAGAATAGACATTGCGTTTGTGAAAATTATTTTCAAAAGATCAGCAAAGAAAATAAGGAGTAAAGTACTTCCATTTCTTTCTCCAAGAGGATAATGCAGGCTTATACATGACACAGTTTGAGGACTCTCAAATAGTCAGTCTTATTAATTCAGTTATTTAACAGTATCTCTATCCATTTTATTTCAACATACTTTGCCATCTCCATTCAATGCTTGTCTATCATCCTCCAATTGTATAATGTGGTATAAAAATGACAAATTATAAAATTGGAAGTGTGAAAATATACTTAGCAACAGTTTATATTGATTCCAGTCTTAGTATATACATATCTATTTATTCGGTTCTCAGTGCCTGAGCACTTTGGACTATTCTGCAGTGAGTTTAGGTATTCCTGGGCCCTTGTACCCATACAGACACACTTACTATTGTCAAAATGTATAATTAGGTTAAATATCCTCCTCTATGTAGGGCAACAAATTTTGACATTTAATTCATCCCTATGCAACATTGTTAAAGCAGAAAATTTTCTGGTCATTCCATGTATCTATTTATTGCACTTCAGATCCTAAATCAACTCTTTTTACCTCTACTGTGAAACAGTTGCTTAAAAAATACATCTTGTAGTTTTTAGATTTGTTTCAAATCACTAATATAAACATGAAAAATGTTAATGCATGAATTAAAGTACAAATCTTTTTAGCACATTATCCATTCCCTCTTGACTAAATTCTTTAGTAACAGATATTGCAGTCCGCAGCTTTTAGTAACCATAGATATCAATACTATATTTTTTATTAAGCTTCTTATTGCATCAAACGTGACTTATCCAAAGAACTGAATAACAAGGAATAACGTGAATAAAACATGAATATAATTAAACATAGTCTTGTGTGGAGGAAAAGAAACAACTGAGAGAAGCAGTGAAGGCTGATGTTAGCACACTGGTGTTGTGTCATCATGTCAGCATTCTAACCCTGGGTTTTTACCAAATAGCATTTTGACCATAAGCATTTTTCCCCTAAGTTTCTGCATTTAGAAAATAACAGTTAAATTTCCAAAACCTAAAACTCTCTAAGTTTTGGAATATGTGTTTTAACAGTATTGGATCTGGTAATTCTAGCATAGAAAATATGCCATTTTTGTTAAGTCACAAGGCACTATTACTTGTATCATCCATGTGCTTGAAGATTTTCACTTGAAAATACTCATAAAAGTCTACTGTACGTGATAAACATTATAGAGAAAATTAGAAGCAGCATGAAACATAGTCCTTTCCCTCAAAAGAGCTTATTTGGTGAAATATGAGAGGAATATATTTATAATACGTTTTAAATACAAGAGTATAATAGTCATGAGGCAAATAGAAATAAAATGCTATGGAACTAGATAGAAGGAAGAAGTTCCTTTCAGCTAATACAATAATTCAAGGCTTCATGGAAAAGGTGGTATTTGAGTCAGGTCTTGACATATTTTATATGTGGCAAAAATGGAGAAGAAATCAAAGAGAACTGGGTAAATGGAGGAAGAGGGTTAGGAAACTGAGGTGCAGTAAAAATTTTTGTTTACAGTGTCGGAATTATTATAACAGGGAGAAACTGGAAGCAGGGAGAGAAGTTATTTTTTATAGAAAGCAGCAGTTTTTGCTTTGTGGATTCTGAGTCAAAAATTCCCTATGGCAGTGGTCCTCAATATTTTTGTCACCAGAGACCGGTACTCTTATGAGAATCTAATGCTTGATCTGTGGTAGAGCTGAGGTAGTGATGCTATCACTGGGGTGCAGCTGCAAATATAGATGAAGCTTTGCTAACTTGCCGGCTGCTCACCTGCTGTGCAGCCTGATTCTTAACAAGCCATTGACTAGTACCAGTCCATGGCCCAGGGGTTGAGGACCCCTGCCATATAGAGCATACTCAATTATTCTGGGCATTCCTGTGCTACTCTTTCCTTTATTTTTATATATTTTATTATATTATTTTAAGAAACACTACTTGTCATTCATAAATTCATTATTATAAAAATAAATATGATTTTTGAATAAACAACCACTTCTTTCATTTTAGTCTTTCAACAACTAAGTGTTATGAACAAAATAAGTATGTAAAGGCAATTTGAATACCAGAAATGCTTTATAAAAACAAAATATAATGATCTATTTTCCATAACAAAATTTGTCTTTCTATGTTAAGTCACATGGAGTACTATTTAGTCAAGTATATCATTAAAAATATCATTTGCTGTTCTTTCTATTTTAAAATTTATTAGCCCTCTTAGGTGAATTAATAGTTAGTGGGATTTTCTGCAACAGTTTGCAACTTAGGAGCCCTAGTCATTCTGTCCCATGGCATACTAAAATGTTTTATTCACTTGAGTGAAGCAGGCAACCCCAAATATTAAGAGGAAAGCAATTATTTGACTAAAGTTTAAAGAATATCACATCTACACATGATTAATTGTTTTGGCTTGAGTTCTATTGAGCCTAGAATTCAGACAGATTTCACTTGCTATTATCCCTATTTCCCACAGTCATATTGGAGAACTGTCATTCTACAAATATATTCACTAAGAACAAGCCTATTCTAAGGCACATACACGTTTGTCCCACTCTCTTCAAAAAAGATAATTGATATACATATATATATAAACATATATATATATAAACATATATATATATTTTACTTTATTTTGGTCAAATAATTTTTCAAATATGGCAAATGCTATTTTTTCAAATGCTAACAGCCTTCACTGTAAGTGTGTATGTAAGTGCGTGCATGTGTATTTGAGATACATGAACATCTTTGATTATTTCCTTTCTTCTATATAACTCCAGACCTTAAATCTGGTTTTCAAAAAGTACAAATTGCATTTGTCTTTCTCTGTCTGACTTATTCTACTCAGCACAGTACCCTCTAGATCCATCCATTTGTTCCAGATGGCAAGATTTTATTCTTTTTTGTGGCTGAGTAGTAGTCCATTATATATATGCACCACCTCTTCATTATTTATTCATCCAATGAGGAACACCCAGGTTGCCTCCATATGCTGGCTATTGTAAATAATCTTGTAATAGGCATATGGATTCATATGTCCCTTTAAAGTAGTGCTTTGAGTTTCTTAGAATAAATACCTAGAAGTGCGATGACTAGGTTCTTCTTTGTCTCTTTTTATAGCCTTCCTTTTAAAATCTATTTTGTCTGATACAACTATTGCTACCCCAGATTTTTTTTTACTTATTTGTTTCTATTTTCATAAAATGTATTTTTTCCTGCCCTAGACTTAGTCTTTGTCTTTCGATGTGAAGTGTGTCTCTGATAGGCAGCATATGTAAGGGTCTTGTTTACTTTTCAGCCACCCTGTGTTGGAAACCAACTCTTGCTCTGGGGAAAGTTACCTTTCTTGTGAGAAGGACAACATATTCAAGGCAAGAACTAATATCTCCAGCCAACCACCAATGAGTAACAGAGACCTGGCACAAGCCACATAGGTGAACTTTGGAATAGATCCTCCCTGAGTTGAACCTTGAGATAACTACAGCCTGGCCAACACCTTGATTAGAGCCTCAAAAGAAACCTTGAACCAGTGATATCCAGCTTAACCATTTTCAGGTTCTTGACATACAGAAACTTAGATAATTAGCATTTGTTATTTTAAGTTCTAAAGTTTCAAATAATTTATTACATAGAAATACATAATATAAGATCGGGCTTGCAATAACTTAATACAAGGTTCAGGTAGTGTACTGGTGTAAAATCAGACACATAGATTAATATAACAGAACAGAGAGCCCAGAAATAAATCCTTGTTTATATGGTAAATTAATCTATGACAAAAAAGGCAAAATATGTAATAGGGAAATGACAGTCTCTTCAATAAATGGTGTTGAGAAAACTGGACAGATGTACATGCGAAAAAGTGAAACTGGACCATGTTCGTACACCATATACAAAAGTAAATTCAAAATGGATTAAAGACTTAAGTGTCAGACCTGAAACCATAAAAATCCTAGAACTGCACATAGGCAGTAACTCTTTGACATTGCTGTTAGCAATATCTTTTTGGATATGTTTCCTCAGGCAAAGAAAACAAAAAAATAAAAAATAAATAAATGGAGCTGTATCAAACTGAATTTTTTTGCACAGCGAAGGAAGCCATCAATAAAATGAAAAGAAAATATAGTTAATGAGAGACAATATTTTAAATGACATATTTATAAAGGGTTAATATCCAAAATATATAAAATACTCATATAACTCAACATAAAAAATACCCCAAACAATCCAATTACACAATGAGCACAGGATCTGAATAGATATTTCTTCAAAGAAGACATATAGATGGCCAATAGACATATAAAAACCTCAGCATCACTAATCATCAGGGAAATGCAAATCAAAACCACAATAAGATGTCACCTCATACCAGGCAGAAAGGCTATTATCAAAAAGTCAATAAATAACAAGTGTCAGCAAAGATGTGAAAAAAAAAAAACAAACCCTTGTGCATTGTTGATGGGATTGTAAATTGATGCAGCCACTATGAAAAACAGTATGGAGTTTCCTCAAAAAATCAACAAATAGAATTACCAGATGGCTCAACCTTCCACTCCTAGGTATTTATCTGAAGAAAATGAAAACACTAATAAGAAAAAAATATATGCACTCTTATGTTTATTGCAGCAGTATTTATAATAGCCAATATATGAAAACAACCTAAGTGTCCATCAACAGAAGATTGCATAATAGAAGATGTGATACAGTAACAAAGAATGAATTCTTGCCATTTGAGACAGCATGGATAGGCCTAGAGGTTATACTAAGTGAAATAAGTCAGAAAGAGAAAGACAAATACTTTATGGTCTCACATATATGTGGAATGTGAAAAAGAAATGAGAACAAAGGAAAACAGAAACAGATTCATAGACACAGATAACAAACTGATGGATACCAGAGGGGAGGGGAGTGGGTGTGAGATGGGTAAAAAAAGGTGAAGGGGAATAAGACGTACAAATTCCCAGGTATAAAACAGGTAAGCTATGGAAATATAGCGTACAATACAGAGAATATAGTTAATCATATCATAACAACTTTACAAGTTAGTAGGTAGTTAGTACAATTATTGTGGCAGGCTAGGTAAAAGCAGGTTCACATCTTCCATGACCTGATTAAAGTTACAATCAAATTAGAAAACAAACAACTTGGAGATCCACTTGAAGTCTAGCTGATCGTAACACATACATCCAAGGATATAAGAAAAAGCCACATCAAAAACAGTAGGAGGTGTGGAGACATGAAATGGGTTGATCCCACACTGCACATGACAGTTGAGCAGTTGGAGGGAGAGTGCAGCTGCACAGACCTCCTTGAAGGAATGGGGGCTATAGCCCTATACAGGGGCCCCACAGCTCAGGGTTCTTGACTCAGGAAAAGGAGTTCCCAAAAAATCTGACTGTAAAACCCAGTGGGAACTCTGGCCATCTGGGTGAGATGGAAAAAGTATGAAAACCCAGACATTCCATTAAAGGGCCTGCACACAGGCTCACTCTCTCATGGACACTCACCCTGGGCTCTGGTAGAGGGTCAGTGGCTTAGGAGGAATAAGAAACTTATGGGAAAAGACTGAGTTGTGTGGAGCATGGCAATGGCTTGAGGGACCACTGCTCCTCTGTTAGGTTCCCCTTTGGGGCAGTCTACTGGTGGACACCATCTTACATGTTTTGAGCTCTACCCACTGCATGGCTAATTCTGAAGCTGCATTGCACCAGTGAAATTGCTCCACCACACCCTGTCTCTCCCCGGGACGATGTCCCACCCAGCTCACAAAATTGCCCTCAGCAGCTTGTTTGCAGGCATGCAGCCCCACCCTGTACCTTCCCCGGGTCACACATTTATTAGCAGGCAGCAGCCCTCAGCTCACACCACCCGCACACAACCAACACACTTCAGTAGAAAAATTTGGTGGCAAGCCTACTGGTGCTACCTTGAGCTGCAGTATCTCTTGAGTGGATCACAGAGTTCTGAGGACCTGAGGTAGAAAACAGCTGACCTTGCTGTAATCTAAGACATTTATGGAAAACTAGTTTCAGTACTGGCATGAAACTTGACTGCATTAGACAGAAGAAATTCATTAGCTTTATCTCAGTAACTCTGTGGGTCCCCACCCACCAAAATTACACACTACACAAATTCTTTTCCAGGTGCGAAGTCATAGAAGTGAGCCCCATGCCTTGAGGTGTACTGGTCATTTTGTAAAGCTGCCTCAGGTCTAGTACTGGGAATAATCGAACTTGGACACAGCACGGTCTTTCTCACATACCTCCAGATCCAGCATAGGCAGCAACCATACATAGATCACTTTGTATTTCTTGCCAGGTAGCCCCAAGCAATCGAAGGCAGCAGTGGAACTTGGACTACATATGTGTCCCTCCAAAGGGGCCAAGAACAAACACACACAAAGAAGACAAGATAGCAGAAAACATCCAACTGAGAAAGAAAAAAAATTGAGCTAAGTTTAAGAGACATCAAATGTAACAATATCTACATCACTCAAGTACCAGAAGGAGAAAAGAGCAAGGGATTAAGAACCCATTTAAAAGAATAATGACAGAAAACTTCCCCAATCTGGTACAGGAAATAGACATACAAGTCCAGGAAGTACAAAGAGTCCCAAAAAAGAACAACCCAAATGGACCCATACCAAAACACAGCATAATAAAAATGCCAAGGGCTAAAGGCAAAGAGAGAATCTTAAAAGCAGCAAGAGAAAGGCAGCTAGTTACTTGCAAGAGTATTCGCATAAGAATATCAGCTAATTTTTCAACAAAAACTTTGTAGGCTAGAAGAGACTGGCAAGAAAAACTCAAAGTAATAAAAACAAGAACCTACAAGCAAGACTACTCTACACAGCAGAGCTATTAATTAAAATTGAAGGTGAGATAGAGAGTTTTCTAGATAGGAAAACCTAAAATAATTCATCAACAACAAGTCATTATACAAGAAATGTCAAGGAAATTTCTGTTAAAAGAAGGAGAGGACCATAAATATGAATAATAAAATGGCAATAAGTATGTATCTATCAATAATCACTTTATATGTAAATGGATTACATGCTCCATTCAAAAGGCATAGGATAGCTGAATGGATGAGAAAACAAGACTCATACATACTCTATCTACAAGAGACCCACTTCAGATCAAATGACATACAGAGAATGAAAGTAAAGGGATGGGAAAAGATATTTCATGCAAATTGAAATTAAAAAAAGCTGAGGTTGAAATACTTATATCAGGTAAAATAGACTAAAACAAAGGCTATAATGAGAGAAAAAGAAAAGATTACAAAATGATAAAAGAATCAGTATGAAAGGACATAATCATAGAAAACGTATACACAATCAACATAGGAGCACCTCCATATATAAAGCAATTATTGACTGACATAAAGGGAGAAATTGATAGTAAAACATTCATAGTAGGAGACTTTAACGCCCCATTGACACCAATGGACAGATCTTCCACACAGAAAATCAGCAAGGAAACAGCAGCCTTAAATGACACACCAGATTAGATAGATTTAATATATATTTTCAAAGTGTTTCACCCAAAGCAGCAGAATATACATTCTTCTTAAGGGCACATGGAACATTCTCCAGAAGAGTCCACATGTTAGGCCACAAAACAAGTCTCAAAAAATTAAGAAGATTGAAATCATATCAAGTGTCTTCTCCAACCACAATGGTATGAAACTAGAAATCAACTACAAAAAAATAGACAATACTCAAACACATAGAAGTTAAGTATCATGCTACTAAACAATAAATAAGTTAATGGGATAAAGGAAGAAATCAAAAGATATATAGAGACAAAATGAAAATGAAAACAAAATGACTCAAAATCTATGAAACATCACAAAAGCAGTTCTAAAAGGAAATTCATAGCAACCCAGGCCTTTCTCAAGATACAAGAAAAATCTCAAATACACAATCTAACCTTACACTAAAAAGAATTTAAAAAGAATATAAAACAAAACTCAAAGTGAGTAGAAGAAAGGACATAATAAACATCAGAGCATAAATAACCAAAATAGAGTCCAGAAAAACAATACAAAAGATCAATGAAACCAGGAGCTGTTTCTTAAAAATGATAATGAAAACTGATAAACTTTTAATCGAGATTCATCAAGAAAAAAAGAGAGAGGAATTTAACATATAAAATCTTAAATGAAAGAGAATTAACTATGGAGTCCACAGAAATACAAAAGAATGTTAGAAAAATACTATGAGCTATTATATACCAACAAATCTGACAATCTGAGAGAAACTGATACATTCCTAGAAACATACAATCTCCCAAGATTGAGTCAAGAAGAAACAGAAAATATAAACTAACTAATTACTACCAATGAAATCGAATCGGTAATCAAAAAACTTCCAAAAACAAAAGTCTTGCACCAGATGCTTGCAGAGATGAATGTTACCAAATATTCAAAGAAGAATTAATCCTTATTTTTCTCAAACTATTCCAAAATATTCAGAGGAAAGCCTCCCTATCTCATTTCATGAGGCCACCATCACTCTGATTCCAAAACCAAGCAAAGACATCATGAAAAATAAAACTGTAGGATAATATCTCTGATGAACATCGATACAAAAATCCTCAACAAAATATTAGCAAAATGAATTCGGCAATATTAAAAAAACCATATACCTGGAATTTATTCATAGGATGCATGGTTGGTTTAATATCCACCAATCAATTAATGTGATACACCACAGTAACAAACTGAAAGATCAAAATCATATGATCATATATCAACAGATGCAGAAAAACCATTTGACAAAATCCAGCATCCATTTATGATAAAATCTCTTGGTAAAGTGGAAATAGATAAACATACCTCAGCATGATAAAGGCCATGCATGGCAAACTTACAACTAACGTTATACTCAATGGGTAATGGCTAAAAGCATTTTCCTGAAAATCAGGAACAACACAGGAATGCCTGCTTTCACCAGTTCTATTCAAAAATGTATTGGTAGTCCTAGCTGCAGCAATAAGAAAGAGAAATAAGAGATGTGTAACTTTAAAAAGAAAAGGTAAAACTGTCAGTGTTTGGGAAATGACTTGATACTACATAGCAAGAAACCAAAAGATTCCACATACGCACAGAAAACCATTAGAACTGATCGATGAATTCATAAAAATCACAAGATATAAAATTAATATCAGAAGTTGTTTACTTTTTATACACCAATGGTGAACTATCAGAAAGAGAAATTTAGAAAAAAATCCCATTTACAATTGCATCGAAAACAATGAAATACCTAGGAATCAAATTAACCCAGGAGGAAAAAAAAGACCTGTTCTTGGAAAATTATAAGTCATCAAAAACATAAATTGTAGAGGGTATGAATACATGGAAGCATATATCGTGCTCATGGGTTGGAGGAATTAACATCATTAAAATGGCCATTTGATCCAAAACAATTTATAGATTCAATGCAATCCCTATCAAAATACCAAAGACATTTTTCAGAGAACTACAACAAATAATTCAAAAATTTATGTGAAACTTTAAAAGTTCCTGAATAGCCACAGCAATCTTGAGAAAGAAAAACAAAGTTAGAGATATCATTCTACCTGATATCAGACTATACTACAAGGCTATAGTAATCCAAATGCCATGGTACTGGCATAAAAACAGACACGTAGATGAATGAAACAGAATAGAGACCCCAGAAATAAATCTATGCCTCTATGGTAATTTAATTTATGATAATGTAAGCAAGAATATACAATAGCGTAACAACATTCTCTTCAACAAATGGTGTTTAAAAAACTGGACAGATACATGCAAAAAGATTAATAAACTGGACCAACTCCTTACATCACATACAAGAATAAACTTAAAATGGCTTAAAGTCTTAAATATAAGACCCGATAAATGTAGAAGAAACTATAGGCAACAAACTCCCTGATATTGCTATTAGTAATTTATTTTTGATATAGCTCCTCAGAGAAGAAAAAGAAAAGAAAAAATAAATAAATGGGACTATGTCAAACTAAAATGTCGTTGCACAGAAAAGGATACCATCAACAAAATGAAAAGATGACTTACTGAATTGGAGAAGATATTTGCCTACAATACATCTGACAAGAGGTTAATATCCAAAATCTAATGGAACTCAACAATAACTACAAAAACAAACAATCCGATTAAAAATGGGCAGAAGACTTGGATAGGTACTTCTCCAAAGAGGACATACAGATAGACATATGAAACAATGGTCAAGGTCACTAATCATCAGAGAAACGAAAATTAAAACTGAAAAAGATATCACCTCACACATGTCAGAAGGCTATTATTAATAAATCAAGAATCAACAAAAGCTGGTGTGGATGTAGCAAAACAGAATCCTCATACGCTGTTGGTAGAATTGCAAATTGGTACAGCCTCAATGGAGAGCATTTTGGAGGTTCTTCAAAAAATTAAAAATAGAACTAACTTTTGACTGAAAAATTGTACTTCTAAGTATTTATCCAAAGAAATCCAAAACAGTGCTTCTTAAAGATTTATGCATCCCTATGTTCACAGCACTGCTATTCACAGTAGCTAAAATATGGAAGCAAATTAAGTGTCCATCGATGGATGATTGGATAAAAAAAGTTATGGTACATATATATAATGGAATATTACTTGGGCATTAAAAATTGAAATCTTAACTGCCAGAGACCAGCTCCAGCCAATTCCAGGGCTGAAGGATATGTGGAGTCAGAGAAAAAAACGACAGGCAGCAAACCTTGATGCAAGGCACTTTTATTTTTTTTTATCACCCCGAAATGTAGAGGTACAGCGTTTTTAATCCCAAAATCCCATTCTTCATTCTGCCTAAACACAAAGGTCTGTTTTTTTCTATTCATTACCTGTCAACCCACAGGTTGGGTATGCAAGCTGGGTTACAGAAGCAGAAAGCTTGTTTAGACTGTTATGTTCCTATAAACAAAGGCCTATGTTCCTATAGTGATAGTCAAACAGTAATTTCCAGTAAGAATCAGCCACTACATTCCCCCTCCCTGGCCTTTGTGGGCCTAACAGGGGCCTTCCACATAGGCACTGACACAGTGGCCTGCTCAGAAAGTAAATCTTGCTTTCTCCTTCGATCAAGTTGTTTGATTAATTCCTTATTACTCATATTTCTTTGTGCCTCATTCTTGGAAAAGTTGCCTTTCCCTTAACACTCTCCTCCATTCCCAAGGACATAACAGTAATCAAAAGCAATGCATAAATTCCAAATATAGACAATACAGAAGAAAGCAACAGGCACAGATGACTCTAGCATCACTTGCTTTGCAAGTGACTCCCCACTCCAGCCGCGACTGTGTCAAACAGCCTGAGGTATGTGGACTGCGACATCTCCCCCTTTTTATTTTTTAAATTGAGCTCTTGTAATTCAATCTGAAGACTGTAGATATTGCGTTCTATGAGTCTGAGGAGGACTGGGAGAAGGAAAAGGATAGAAATTATAATACAAATACTTACACCCAAATTATTACATAGATAAAGCAAAGACTTACTGCCAACTAGAGATGAACATTCTGTAGGAAGATGCTTGCTACCTCTGCAGCAGGAAGCAGTGAGCCCCCTACATGACTAATATCTTGAATTTGTGTGTAAAGTGTTTCTAAACCTAATCTATGATCAGTATTATTCCACAAGCCTAATAAATGTAACTGAACCCTTTCCCAGGAAACTTCTGTTTTATTATAAGGTAAAGGAGTAACACAAAGTCAGCAATAATTTATATGACACCTAATAGTTAAATGAACTTGCAAAGTATACAACTTATTTCATATAAATAGAAGAGTTTCTTCTAAAGCATTTACTTTTAATTCTAGGTTACTATCTATTTTTTCTTGAGTGACTAAGGCTAGAGAATTATCACATGACAACTGATTAACATGTTTAGCTGTATGAATACCTTGCACTAATGCTGTTGTAGAAGCAGCATTAGATCCAATAATACTGATTAATGCAGCTATTCCTAATATGAGTGAATCAACAAATCTTTTTTGTCTCTTAAAAGCTCTGTTCATTGTTTCGAGAGCATATAACCCTGGGTCATCATACCATGGTTCTTCCACATGAACTGGAACCATAACATATGGAGGTTTATGTAAACTAACATAAGTATGCAATTGTTTAGAAGGATTAATACAATTAGCCAAAGTACAATTATAACAAGATATATAATAAGTCTTATTAGGCGTGTATACAATTTGTAAATCCTCTTTTACATGAGGGATTAATAATACATATGGAGACCGAACATAGGATTGAACAAAGATTTTTGTAGCAGGACCTCTAGGGCGCTGAAACAGCATAGGTTGAGCTGAGGCTAAAAGCTTCCAAAGTTGAGGCTGAGTTACAGGACCTTGAGGCCCATAGACAGTAAGTAAAGGAGCAGTCCAACCTGTACTGGACCAATGAGATATAGGTTCAGGTTTAGGAATATGTGTGTCATTCCAATTATATATAGATGCACTGGCCAAATATGTTCTATAATCAAATTTAGGACTAGGAATAGACCATTCAAAAATCTGATAAGTACGATTGGGAAGCTTATAGTAGGCAGTTTTTGGATTAGCCTCTGAGGACACGTAACCACATTCTTGCCATTTGGGATATCCTGTGTCCCTATCTGTAAATTGCCAAGCCACTTCTATTCTCATAGTATGCATACAACGAGGAACTTCTGGAGGAAGAGGCAGATTCTGAACTAGAGGAGATTGAGAAATGTTTTTAGTCTTTATAGGAACTAAAAGGGAAAGAGACCATAAACCCCTACTTCCAACTGCCAAAAGTGAATCAGCTAACAGAGTTCTAGTTCCTACTGACAGGCAAAATGGCACATCTGAATACGATGAAATACAAATAGGAGGCGGATCACTATATCCTTGATAGGAAAAATTTTTATTTTCCCTAAATCTTATAATATCATTAGAAGGGCAGCTAAGCAATTCAGTATTATTTACATAAACAGATACAACAGAAGATGCCCAAGTAGATGGTTTGAAAAAAGGAGGTTTGGGTAAGTAAGCCAAAAACGTCTCAGCAGCATTTACTGATATTACCTGACAAGCAATAACAGCAAGCATAGCCACAAAAAGAGTCTATGGAGTAGAAACCTGTCATTGTCTTTTGACAATGCCTTGTGCTGCTTCAGTTAATTTCTTCGATTGACCCCAAGTAGGAGCTGAAGTATGGCAAGTTGATTTTGCAAGATGGCGGCTGTGAACAGGACCAGCTCTAGGAAGGTCTGACAACCTACTGCTTCTCTCCGCTCCCTCTCCTAGAGCTTGACATTCTTGGCTGAGACATAAAGCTTCTCTGTTCCTGTAGAGATATAAGCAAAACCTCGGCCCTGTTTTAGTACCTCAGCAGGCACCCAATCCCCCTTCAGATCCCTGTAGTATACTGGATACTGCAAAGGCTCACTGGCCTGTTTCACTCAATGACAATGAACTGCTGTGCTGCCTTGTTCATCTTGATTTAAAAAATTTAAAGTATATAATGCTCTATTAAGCCTTTGTCTCGGGGTATACCATATTCCCTCTATTTGTTTCAAATGCCGCAGGAGACACCACAAGGGTGTCTTCTGTGAACTCTGTTTTCCCCCCAGTGCTTGCAAAAATAACACAAAACAGTACACAAAACAGACACTCAGACAAAGACAATTACTAGGGTGTAGGTGAACCAGAGAACTTCACAACTCATAACCCAGACAAGACCAAAGACAATAAACAGACTTTGACAACAGGGCACAGGAGGCAGCCTCCCGTGGCATGGCTGTGGTCCGGGAGATATGAACGCATCCAGTCTTTCCACGTATGCCTGGTGACCGATCAACAGAAACAGGAACAGAAAGGTACCTTAAAAAGCACTGAATTTTGGAATTTAGTCATTATTTTCTCATCTTCAATACAAAATCATATTGTCTTCACTGCTGACTCTGTGCTACAATGTCCTAAGTTTTAGACTAATTATCTAATAAAAGAAAAAGGAAATCATGAAGAATTTTTAAATTTCAAGTTAGAGAAAGAACCTTTACCACACAATAATGAAACCTGAGCAATGCAAGTTTGTGACTATAAGAGTGTCTTTCAATAATACAGTATTTAAAATTCCTGTTCCCCCAGTGGTGTTAGTTCCCGAGGGCTCTCTAATGCAGTGGACCCTTCTAAAATAAAGAACAAATTAGTTAAAGCATATGTGGGGATACTGAGGGAGGGACAATGCTAACTAATATCACCTAATAATTTTTGAAAATCATTAAGAGTATTGAGAGGAATGACAATGTCACTAACATCTTTCCCAAATAATTCTTGGCTCCAACGCCTTCCTCATAGCCCCTCAGAATCTGACCTTAGATGGAGGAGGCCCAATGCCTGTAGAGAAGCGTATCCCTTTTCTTTCAGTGAGCGCTTTGGCACAAGCCCCATATTGGGGTTTACCTGAAGCTATGGTGAGCTTTTTTGTGGTCTGCTGAGCTAAAAAAATGTATTTATCTGAATGATAGTGAGTCGCCTCTTCCTCTAGTGTGGCCGCATCTCCAGGAGAAAGTGCTTCATCATTTGACTCATTATCTGTGGTGACCTTCAAAATATTATCTTGAGAGCCAGATTTATCTAACAGAGAGGTGCACTCATTGGGAGGAGCCATTTCTCATCTCCTAGAAAATAATACTGCTCCATGAACTGGCTCCAAAGCATCTTGAAACAGTCCCCATAAGGAAAAAGCTTCTACAGAAACCTGTTCTAGACCCTAAGCAGTATAATATGCTTTGATTTCATTCCCCACCTTTTCCCAAGTTTCTTCATTAACTATTCCCTCTTTATGGAACCAAGGACAACATAATTGAAAAAAAATGCAAAAAATTTGACAATTGAGATGTGGATACTTAACTCCACATTTTGCAAAGATTTTCTCAATAATATCAATAGTCTTCTTTCTTTAGACTCATTATGGCCCATAAATTCTCTTAGTACTTGATTCTCAGTCCTCACTCATACTTACCTGACTACCACTGGCTAGGGGGTCTGCAGCACCCACAGGTGAGCTCCTATCCACGTCGAACTATCAGGATTACCTTCAGGTCCCTGTTCGGGTGCCACTTGCCAGGCACCGGCTCCAGCCAATTCCAGGCCTGAAGGATACATGGAGTCAGCGAAGGAAAAACGACAGGCAGCACACCTTGGTGCAAGGCAGTTTTATTTTTTTTATCACCCCAAAATGTAGAGGTACAGGGTTTTTAAGACCAAAATTCCATTCTTCATTCTGCCTAAACACAAAGGTCTATTTTTTTCTATTCATTACCTGACAACCTGCAGGTTAGGTATGCAAGCTGGGTTACAGAAGCAGAAAGCTTGTTTAGATTGTTATGTTCCTATAAACAAAGGCCTATGTTCCTATAGTGATAGTCAAACAGTAATTTCCAGTAAGAATCAGCCACTACATTTCCCCTCCCTGGCCTTTGTGGGCCTAACAGGGGCCTTCTACGCAAGCACTGACAAGTTGTTTGATTAATTCCTTATTACTCATATTTCTTTGTGCCTCATTCTTGGAAAAGTCGCCTTTCCCTCTAACACTCTCCTCCATTCCCAAGGACATAACAGTAATCAAAAGTAATGCATAAATTCCCAATATAGACAATACAGAAGAAAGCAACAGGCACAGATGACTCTAGCATCGCTTGCTTTGCAAGTGACACCTCATTCCGGCTGCGACTGTGTCAAACAGCCTGAGGTCTATGGCCTGCGACACTTAACATTTGAAACATCGATGAACCTAGAGGGTATGATGATGAGTGAAACATCAGACAGAGAAAGGTAAATACCACATGATTTCACTTATATGCAGAATCTAAGAAATAAAAAGTGCAAACTAATCAAAAACAGATTCATAGATACAAAGAACAAACTGATGATTCCTGGAGTGGAATGGAGTCGTGAAGCAAGGTGAAGATGCTGAAGGGATGACGAAGTACAAATGAGTAGTTACAAAACAGTTATGCAGACATAGAGCAAAGAATAGGGAATATAGTCCATATTTTAATGGCTATGAGTAGTGACAGATAGATTCTAGAGTAATCAGAGAAATTGTTTCATAAATTATATAAATGTAATTATTGTACCGTATACTTGAAATAAATATGAGATAGATAGATAGATAGATAGATAGATAGATAGATAGATAGATAAAGTAATCTATAGAAATTAGTGGTGGTAAGTTTCTGCAAACCCATTGAACTCCATTTTGTCTCTGCTTTGAACATTTTTAGAGACTGAATTGTGAGTTTATGTTGATTCGTTGGCAGATCATAAATCCTTCTCTAGGAGAATCTGTTTACCACCCATGCTGAGTTTGGAAATATTAACAGGATTGTCCTTCATTTCACATAAATAGAAAGCTAAACAAGTCAAATTACCACTCACAGGAACTGCAGGCAGCAAGGTTGACTAGCTGTGAGAGAGTCAAAATTATTCAAATGAATTGTATTTAACAAGGTTGTTGGCTAAGGAAGAAAAAGATAATGCCATTTAAAAAAAATAATAATTATGTGAATTGACAGAGAGTGCTACTGTGTAGCACAAGGCAAATAGTACAAAGAATTCAACATTTCCATGCTGTTCGCAATTAAAGCCTTTTAAAATTGGGAATTACTTTGAACTGATAATGGCAACCTATGATGAGTAGTTACATTGAAATAACTTTCTCTTGGACCTCTTTACTTGGGGTATATGTCCTCATAATCACCAGTATTGTACATAATGTTGAAAGTAGTAATCTCATTGATAGAACACTATAACTGGGCAAAGAAGAAAGCCTAACTGACATGTAAATGAGCCTGCTTTATGGACCAGTAGTTCGCAGAAGATATTTGCTTACTGTAAATAAACAGATACAACTTTGCAATTAGAAATATCACTTAGACAATGAGGAAATGTTGATTTACTCCAAGTAAACCATAATTTATATCAAGAGAGCCTTCTTGTAAAATAGTGCTTTGAAATCAGATTATTGATTTTAGGAACTTCTTAATAAGACATTTATCTAATCCTTCTGGTTAATAAGCTAAATAAAATGCCATCGACATATAGTGGATCATATGAGTAGATAGATTTTGACATAACCGTGTTTAAGATTGTGTGATAGAAGAACAAATTCTGTGCCTATTTATTTATTCCTAGCTTGGCACATAAAATGAAAATATATGCTACAAGTTAAATTAAAGAGAAAAAAAATTATGTGTTGTGTGGTCTAAAGTACACTTTGTAGAATAAAGAATCCGAGTTACACATGATCTCATTTTGGAATATGCAAAAAAAAAAAAGAAAACAGGGGTATGGATACTGCCAAAGTTATCATGTATTATTCTAAAACAGTTACTTACTTGTATCAAAGGTATACTTTCTTAAGATTTGTTTTAATTTCATGGCCTTTCACCTCTTTCCTGTGTCCAGTTTATTGATGATTACCAACAGAATTGTTATAGTACTTACCGAAAAACAGAGAGAAAACTCAAAGTTCCAGTGAAAACTGGTCTCGAAACCTGAACAGATTTTCTTTTTCTATTTTTCATATACTTGGTAAAGTTGGCTACATAAAATAGCCAGAGCTTGTAAATGCACTGATGAAGAAAAGAATAGCACCAGTCTCCATGTCTCTTTTCTGTATCTGCCTCTGTCTTTCTCATATCTCTCCCCCCACCACATACACACAAACCACATTCACTCATCACCATAATCAGACAGAATAATACTGTTTATAAAAGAAAAGGCCAAATGACCACCCCAAGAAGATGTCATTAGGATTCAAGCCAGAGTTATAGGCACGGGGGAGAAATGGAAAACAGAAATGAAACACCAGATTTTCTGGTTTACCTCTAGCTATCTTATGAATAGTTAATATAGACAGCCACAAAGTCAATATGAATCTAGGGATTCCTGCTGTTCTTATTAAAAATTAGCTAAAAGAGAGCCTGGGCAAAATGGCATAGATGATAAAGGCTTTGTACACCTTCTCTTTTGACCACATTAGAGCTGTGATGGAAAGAAGGAGCAAAGGGCAAGCAGAATGTCCTAGAGTCTAGATAAATAGAAGCTCCACAACTAGGTATAGAAATAAGAAATTACTCTGCAACAGTAGGAGGTAGGAGGGATGAAGACGTGAGGCTGCCTGGTCCTGAGTGGAAGGAAGGGTGGGACAGAGGTTATGACAGCTGTAGCTATCAGCTGCAGACAGTCCTCTTACAGGGGCCATATCTGGAACCAGACTTTTGTGATAACAGACTCGCTTGCTTTGAGCACCAGCGCAGGGTTGGCTGCAAGGGGATCACCGGGGATATACGGAAAGGCACTGAGTTGTTGAAGAAAGGGCTGGAAGCAAAGCTTTCTCCTGGGCAGAAGTGCTGTTGGTATCCATCATTCCTCTGTTAGCCTTCTCCCTTCCCAGTGTGCCCACACAGTGCCACCATAGCTGAGACATCATCAAACTAGATAAGAGAAGTCGCTCCACCCAGAGGATTCCCTAAAACTCCACCTCTTCCAACTTGTGGCCCTACCCAAGCCACAACAATTTGTGTCCTTGGTGTGTCCTGTGCCCTTTGCTGAGCAGCTCCAAGACCTACACTGGGCGCAGCTATCCTCAGTCTCTGGCATGGCTTCTTGAGGCAACTATAAGCACAGTATCTGTGGATTGTTTGCTGAATCTTAACAGGTGGCCTTGGAGGGGTGCAGACTAGGGATAAATTTGGCCTGTAGCTGAACCTGTCTCAGGACCATGCTATTGAACACCTACTACATAAAGCTATACTAATAAGACAGGGATACTTAGGAACTTTGTTTAGTACATAGAACAGATACAAAAAGACAGCCAAAGTGGGAATACAAAGAAGCAGAAGCCATATAAAACAATTGAACAGAGCTCCAGGAAATGTGGATTTTAACAATATAACAGTTGCAGAGTTCAAAACACTGATTATAAGAACTTAGGGGAAGTGTAGATGAACTCAGTGAGAATTTTAACAAGGAGATAAAAAATATAAAAATGGAAATGAAAATTATAAAAGGGAACCAATTAGAAATGAATACATTATCTGAGATAAAAAATATATTATAGGAAATCAACACAGTGGATAAAGAAGAGGATCAAACTACTGATATAGAGGATAGTGAAGCCAAAGACAAACAATCATAACAGCAACAAAAAAGTAACCAAGAATATAATAATAATTTAGGGAGCTTAATGGAGATGAAATTAAATATATCAAAATCCATGTCCCAGGGGTCCTGAAGGAGAAGAGGGAGAACAAAAAGTTGAAACATACTTGAAGAAATAATGATGGAAAACTTCCCTCACCTGGTGAAGGAATAGACATAAAACCCCAGGAAGCTCAGAGAATGCCAAAAAAGAGGAACTCAAAGAGGCCCACATCAGACACATCATAATTAAAATGCCAAAGTTTAAATACAAAGAGAGAATCTTAAAAACAGCAAGAGAAAAGCAGTTAGTTACCTTCAAGGGAGCACCCTTAAGATTGGCAGTTGATTTCTCCAAAGGAGCTGTGCAGGACAGAAGGCCTTGACACAAAATCCAGGACCTACAAACAAGGATACTTTCTTTAGCAAAGCTATCTTTTAGAGTCAAAGGACAGATAAAGATCTTCCCAGAACAACAACAAAAAAAAGTTAAAGGAATTCATCAACACCAAGCCAGTATTACAGTATTACAGAGGAAGTTAGAGGGCCTTCTTTATGAAAAAGGAAAAAAAATGTAGCAAAAACATGAATAAAAATGGTAATAAGTATATCCTATCAACAAGTATCTCAAATGAAAAAGAATTTAACACTCCAACCAAAAGATAGGGCAGCTAAATGTATAAGAAATCAAAATCCTTACATTACCTACAAGAGACTCACTTCAGATTAAGAGACACTCATACTAAAAAGAAGAGGGTGGAAAAATATATTGCCTTGAAGGACCTAGAGTGTACTGCACTAAATGAAGCAAGTCAGATAGAGAAAGACAAATCCCACGACTTTGTGTATATATGGAATTTAAGGAAGAAAATAAACAACAACAAAAATGTAAACAAACTCATAAATACAGAGAATATTTTGAGGATTACTGGACAAAGGGGGGTGGAGCAGTGAAAAAGGGCAAAGAGATTAAGAAGTACAGATGGATAGTTACAAAATAGCCATGAAAACAAAATTGGAGCATAAGGAATATAGTCAACAATGTTGTAATAAAAATGTAACGGGGAAGATGGTTACTAGATTTAGTGGGCTGAGCATTTTTTTGAGTTATATAGATCTCTATTCACGATGCTGTACAACTGAAACTAATATATTATTGTACGCTAACCATAATCGAAAAAAAGCTGAATTGTACGATGTAAATATGAAAAACTAATTGTTATGTTTCAATAAAGCTATAAAAAATTAGCTAAAAGAAGTACAATATTTTGATACATTTTTTAAAAACTTCTAGTTTTCTAACCAGAGATGTAATTTTTTCTTAAGCATTATTTCCATCTGTTTAAAACAGTTTCTGAACTAGTAAGGCTAATATGGTTGACATTATTTCTGATGAGGTGTCTATGGTCTGTGTGTGTGTGTGTGTGTGTGTGTGTGTGTGTGTGTGTGTGTGTTGTTATGTCTCCAGAATCACTCACTGTGGGTTGGCAACCACAGATCCATAGTATATTTCAATGAAATGTTGCCAACTAAATTATGTTTCTAGTCAGACTTAACTCATGTTCTAGCTTACTAGAATTTTTAAACACCCTTACATAGTTTCCAGAATCATCAGTTTGCAATTATTTAATGCTATTCACCAGTATAAAAGTTCAAAAGAAACTCAATATTTTTTAAAATTAAAATTATGATAATTCCTTCATGTGTAATAGCACTGCTGGGAGTAACTCTCATCAGTGTTTCCAAGTTTAAAAGTTAATAGCTTGGGTTTCTCACTGACAACAGGAAGAAGTCAAAGACTGAGCAGGGAAGTGTACTTGTGTCCATTGCAGTGTGTTGGAGGGTTAACATTTATGAAAGCAGTTTCATTTATACTTCTCAACAATTTAAGAGGGAATAGCCTTAACAATAGATTTTAATAAAGCAATATAACCTGGTTTTTAATCTATGGTTTGAACTGTGATGTTAAACATCTTCTTTTAGATCTTTGATTAGAAATCACCTTTCTTAGTTAAGTTAATATGGCTGCATTGGTAACTACAAAAAAAACATGTAAATTTCTTCTAATAAAACTTTGAATTTAGTAAATGATGACAATGATAAATCTATGGAGAATCGAGATATGTCAGATGGCAAAGAACAATGTGAGAATTTGCATGTGTAAAATACCCTTTGGAAATAAACTATTTCTCCTTTAGTTAGAAGGTATATATGGAAATAATTTATTTTGTTAGAGAAAAAGTAAAAATTAAGAATTTATTGGGGAAAAATTGAATCTGTTTTTCTCACTACAACTGAGAACCAGGAATCCTCAATTTGACAGACTCCATTTTCTTATGGATACACCAAACCACAAAAGAGCAATAGTTAATTCAATGTTTGGCCTTATATGTTCTGGTCAATAACAGTCACTTTATTTGCTAAACCTAGTATCCAAAACTCTACCATTAGTATCAGTTCATTATTGTAGCAGTGTAACTAGACCTCAGAAAACTGGATTAAGGTTCCTATTGACTACTTATGAATTGCATGCAAGTTATTTAATCTCTTTAAACATGAAATTTCCTTATCTGCTATGAGAATCAAAGGAAGATATTAAATATAATCATTTTTTGCAAAATGTTAAATGTAACAAAATATGGAAGGTTTTGTCATTATTCTTTTAGGTTAAGACATTTTAACTCCCACAGTTTTAAATATTTAAAAAGAAGGTAGTACAATTTACTATTACGGGTCATTAATAATTGCTACCACTATCAACCACTAATTTTGATACCAAGCCTAATACATACTTTATTATATTTAATTTATTTAATCCTCACAAGAACAGCATGAGGTTGAACTATTATTATTGCCACTTAAACATAAGAAGATCAAGGTTTTGAAACATCTGGCCAGATAGAGACCTGCATTAGAATTTAAGCTTCTTGATAGTTGTGTGATGTTAAACAGTCATTTAGCTTTTCTCAATTTTAATATAAATTTTGCAATACCTACATAGCATGATTTTTAGCAGAATTGGCAGTAAAGACATTTAGTGTTTTTTTAAGAGCTATAAGACAATGATAGTAGTAGCAGCAGTAGCAGTAGTCAATTTTATAAGAGTTAACCCTACTAGTCCCTTCCTTCTTCTCTGACAAAGGATCTGGAAGTAGCACTGTCCAATAGGACTTTTCGCAATGGTTGAAATGTTTTATATCTATATAGTCTAATACAGTCACTGAGTATTTACAAATTTTAGTTAATTTCAATTGTTAATGTCAATAACCATATATAACTAGTGGCCACCATATTGGGCAAAACAGCTCTAAAATATATGAGATTCATTTTTTTCAGAAACAAATGAATAAAGTAACTTAATTTTTGAAAAAAAAATTGAAAGAGCCTGTATATATTGCAAATACAATAACCAATACTTTATACTCATTTTCTTTCATTTCATCTAGATAAGTAAGGCACCAGAAGGAAAATGCCTGGGCCTTGCTCTCAGGTCTGGCACAAAGTGGCTCTGTGACCTTGAGCAAGAATCTCAATTTTCCAAGCTTTAGTTTTCCCTTTCTACATTTCTAACTAGTTGGAGATTCTTTCAAACCAAATTTTATAGATTTTTGGACTAATTATATATGGACTGGTTTTATTTTACAAAATGCTAATACACATTATCTTTTCCTCTTTCAACCAATCCCCAAAATCACTACTTTATACTCAAAAAATAAATTTATCAGTATTGTTTCTATTAATATCTAGAGTAATAAATTTAATATTCCAAGCAGAATATTATATTGGGCTTATCAAGTAGAATGACATAATTTATAATGGACATTAACTCTATTAACATAATGTGCATCTATTACTTAACTGGAGCTTATTTTTTTTTATCTTTACAAATAGTTTCTTCCTTAACATCCATTTATAGAGTATAAAGCAATATGTCTCTGTCAGAGTTCTTGTTAGACATTATTTACATTATTACTTTCAAAGATATTTAAAAGTACTATTGAAAAGATAGCCAAAGCACACAGGCGAATCCTACATAAAACCCTTCCTGACATTCACAGCTCCTCTAATAGGTAACTTGTGGATTGTCTGTATATTACTTCAATTGTGTTATTTAGCTGTATTTTATCTAACACACAATACTGTTTAGTCTTCTTTTTTTATGTTCCCTAGTCCAAACAGCAAAACAAAATAGACACATCAGTATATTAAGAGCTTTGCCTCCATATGTATTGTTCTAGAATAGTTCACAAAGTGTTGCCATTAATATAATCTACTCATAGTTTCATAATAATGAAATAAATAACATTTGAAAAGCAGCCTAAAGTTTAAAAAACAATTTGATTATCTCATTGGTTCTTCTTACCCCATAAGGGAGGTTTTATCATTCCTATTTTAAAAATAATGAAATTATGTATCAGAATGATTAAATATTTTGCACAAAACTATATTCTTAGTAAGTTCTGAAAGATAAATTCAAACTTCAGTCCATATCTTTTTACTCTAATGTGAACTATTTCAGGAAAACATATGAAATATCTCAAATATGGCAAAGACATTCTAGTCATGCATGACTTACCTTTAAGCTAACTGTAGGCAATTTCATCTTCATGTTCTCATGACTCCTAAGAGCATCTTTGATTTACCTTCATATGAGAATCCAATTCAACAGTTTTACTATGTAAACTATTTCTGCCTTTTCTGTTTCTCCTCTTTATAAAATGATGAAAACGCTTTCATGCATTTGTTGTTGAAAACTTTAATTGGACAACAGTTTCCTACCCTACTGAATGCCATCAAACATGCATATAACATATATTTTTATTTGTACATATAGGCATACTTTAGGGAAGGAGTTAGTTGAATCATTTTCAAGGTAAGAAATCTAGGTTAGATGGAGAATCTGGTATTAAACACCACCACCACAACAACTATAAATATCTGTGCACGCACTTGAGTGTGTGTTTCTGTGTATCTATCCCTGTTATAATCTCTAGGCTAACTTGTAACAAATGATGGAATCTACATTTAAAAAAGACTTGATGAGGTTCAGTTTCATTCACAAAATAAAATAATGAAAAGTAGCAGAGGAAAACATTACAGCACATCAGTAAGATGAAACAACTAATTACATAATTTTGACATAGTTTTTACTGTGTTAATAAAATCCTGCAAACATTGATAATTTCCTGAGTTTAAAGCTTGAAACATTCATTTCTAATCTTAGGATAAAAATAAGTTTAATTTTATATGAATAAAAATTAACTTAATTTTTGTTTCAGATATTACTCAATTGTACATTAATGTATTCTGGTTTATGTGTATTTTCTTATAAACTTACTCTATGTGACAAATGCTACAAAATATACATATAGGGTCTTAAAGGTAAAAAATACCTTTTTAGTTTAAAGGATAATTGAAATTTTAAACAATTAACATTTCTTCATTTATAAGATTTATGCAACAAAAATTTCAAAAGCACTTTCTGCAAAATTAATGTAATAATCTTTGATTAAATGTAGTTTATAAATATTGGACATTATATCCTGTGGCTAGTCAGAAAACTTAGAAGCTCAAAGCAAGAAATATAAAATAAAACAAGTGGACCTAATATTCCTCTTTTCTTTAGAATTCATTTTTTAAAAAGAGGATAAAGAGAAAAATGTTTATAATGGACCAGACATATTAAATATATTAATTTGCTTCTTTTTTCCTCAGGCAGTCTGTAACAAGTAACTGCTATAATTTTAAAAATATGCCTTTTGTTGTGCCTGAAAGCTACTGATTTAGAAGTTTTTGGACATTTTAAAAACAATATTGGTGTTCCATTATAAGTGCTTATTCTTTACTGAAATATAATATAATATATTTTGTCTTACATAGAGTTTATACAATAAATTTCCTTATAGGTACATAATTTAAGGCACTGCAATATTCTTGCACAGAAATACTGCAATGGTTCCTAATATTTATATATCACTTTAGAAGAGCTTTCATTTACATTACTTTGTCAATCCTTGCAGTAACTTTATAAAAAAGAAGAGTTATTATTTACTTTCATTAACAGCTGAGGAAACCATGGTTCAAAAAGGTTATGAAACTTGATTATTTGATTGGTAAAAGAATTGGAATTTACTGTGCACTCCTTGAAAGTTCAGCTTGAATCATAAAAAATAGAACTGTAGATTATAGATGTTTGAAGATAAAAAAAAATTTATACAACCATCTTTATTTATCCCAGTTGTTGGTTTACCTGTTTTCAAGAATGAAGATTTTTTCCCCAAGTTTCACTAGCTAAATAATGAAATTAGTCATAATAATAATTTAAAACATTATGTTTGCTATGCCTTAGAACCATTCATATTATTTTAAACTCTTCCATTGAGACAATTACTAAAACTGACTTTGGCATATTATTAATTTCCTGCGGTTCTGTATAATTTTTTACCTAACTACTGAAGGTGGTTGGGAGATCAAAAGAAGGCACAAAATAATCTAAAAATTGAAGGACAAAAAGCAATGCTAAATAACACAAATTCTGTGAAAAAAATATGATCGTGTTGCTAATATCAAAGGTTAAATGCTTATGATATAAAAGAAGGCAGTTATAGACTTTCTATATCCATATATCTTTTTTCTATAGTGATAAATATTAAATATATATGTGTGCAGTTTTAGATATATGACAACCAGATGACAAGATCCTTTAAGATAAGAGAGAAATAAAGGGCACATAAGAGTTTCACTTCTGGTATGATGGTATGAAGAACTCTATATATTTGCTATCCAGTGAAACGAGTTTAACCAGTAAAAAATATTTTAAAAATTTAAGGTCTCCAGAAATTGTTCTAAGGGCCCACAACAAATTAAGGAACATTTATTCAGGAAAATCTACTAAAACTTGTTAATAATAGCAATAGTCTGTCACCCTTGGGCAGTGATATAATCCTTCTTCCTGCACTTCCTTGGTTTAACAGAAGCTCAGATATAGAATTTTGTGTCCAAGGGGAATATGCTGCCTCTTCCCTCAGCTGCCAATGAAAAGATAAGTTGTTTCATCCAGAAGGAGTTACTACCAATATTTCTCATACTCTCCAAGATTAAGTTGCAGAGGTTAAATCCCTAGAGAATATATACAAGAGAACAGGGGCTCCCTCCCTTCACCTAGGTCTAAAGCACCAGCAGATCAAAAAAAATATCAGGGCACCAACTGCCATCACCACAACTAACTAGTAAGAGTAAAGCAATTCAAGACCAGAAATTACCAGGTCTGGCCAGAAACAAGACCAGTGGCTCAGAAATTTTGTACTGGAAAGAGTCAGTCCGTGAGAAAATGTAACTCCAAACTTATCCTTAAGGGAACTGACTTTATTTGAACAGAGTTTGAGGAAGTTCAGGCCTAAGGGCACTCCTGAAAACATTAGCTCTTCTTAGGTAAGAGCAACAAACTAAACTTTATGCCAGCTAGTTCACCAGAGGTTGTTATGGAAAGAGACAGCTAAGAAAGAGCCCTTCTGGGGTCAGAAAAAAAAACTTAAAAATAATACCACTTTACAAGTTTAATTGGATAAGATTGTAGAAAAAAATTATCCCCCAAAATACTTTCAACAATAGTAGAGCAATCAGCTGAGAATTAGTGGAGCTTAGCAATTGAAGCAGAGAGCTGAAAATAGACATCAGGGAGAGAGACAGGGCTAAAATCATTGTCATCCCATGGTGACTATGTGAATGCTCAAGAATGTACCTTCTGAAGAGTGACAACAACTGCATCACATGTAAAGAAATAAACATTGCTGAAATACCCAATCCAAGTAATTAACAAAAAACATGCCAGCAAGAGCAAAACTATTCCCAGGAGAAGAGAATAAGAACTCACATTTGCTACATTATCTAAAACGACTAGTTTTCAACAACAACAAAATAAATTGCAAGATATTCAAAGAATTAAGGATGTGTGACCCATAAAGAAGAAAAAAGCAAGGAACGTAAACTTTCTATTCAACTGATAAATGAGTTCAGCAAAGTTGCAAGATAATAGTCAATATACCAAAAAAAATCAATTATATTTCTGTAGAGTAGCAATAAACTGATAATGAAAATAATAAAACAATCCTATTTAAATTAACACAATAATAATTAAAATACCTAAGAGTTCTCCCCAAATTAATCTACAGATCCAATGTAATATTTATCAAAATTACAATGGCCTTATGAATAGATTGACAAATTGATGCTAAAATTCAATAGGGAAATGGATACCCTTTTCAACAAGTGGTGCTAGCACAACCGGATATCCACATGAATAAAGTTGGACCCCTACCTCACACCATATACAAAAATAAACTCAAAATTAATCAAAAACTTAATTCTAAGAGTTAAAACTATAAAAATCTCAGGGGAAAACATAAGTGTTAATCTTCATGACCATGGATTAAGCAATAGTTTCTTTAATGTGACACCAAAACACAAGCAACAAAAGGAAAATAGATAACTTGGTCATAATCAAAATTAAAAATATTTGTGCTTTAAAAGACACTATCAAAAAGTGAAAAGTTAACCCACTGAATGTAATTTAAAATACAAATCATATATCTCATAAGGGTCTAGTATCAAGAATATATAGAGAATTATTTCAACTCAAAAAGAGAAACACAAGTAATCAAATTAAAAGTAGGTAAAGGATTGAACAGACATTTACCCAAAGATATAAAAAGGCTGATGAGCACTTGAAAAGATGTCCAACATCATTAGTCATCAGGATATACAAATTAAAACCACAATGAGATACAACTTCATACACGTAAGAACATTTAAAATTTTTTAAAAAAATAAAAACAACAAGTTTTTAAAAGAATATGGAGGAAATTAGAACCATAATATACTACTGGTGGAAAGTAAAGATAAGGCAGGCACTTTGAAAAACAATCTGGTCATTCTTTAAAAGTTTAAACAGTGTTATCATATGACCTAGCAATTCTACTTTTATATACACAAAAGAAAGGAAAACATATATTCACAAATAAACTTGTACACAATTGTTCATAGCAACATTATTTATAATAGCCAAAAAGTTTAAAACCAAATGTTTATCAAATGAGCAATGGGTAAACAAAATATATTATATCCAATATAACCAAATATTATTTGGCCATAAAGAGGAATGGAGTACTGATACATGCTACAAAATAGATAACCCTTGAAAACAATGTGCTAAATAAAAGAAGCTAGTCACAAAAGACAATATATTGTATGAATCTTTTTATAAGAAATGTCCAATATAGGCAAACATGGATAACTATAACTACATTAACTATTGCCATAGGATGGGAGAAATGGGGGTGATAAATAAAGTATACCTGGTTTCTTTTTGCAGTGATAAAAACATTCTAAATTGATTGTTGTGATGGTTGCATGACTGTGAATATACTAAAAAGAATTGAATTGAACAATTTTAATGATTGAATTATATGGTACATGAATTATATCTAAGCGAGTTGTTTTATTTTTTTTTAATAGAGAGAAATAAAAACACTATCCAAAGACATACTAAAATAAAAATTAGAAGATGAGATGCTGAGTAGTATGTAGGGTATCTTACAATCATTCAAAGCTTTCGGATCTCTATAATTTACAACTTACAGGCCCTAAAAATTTAGATGTAATTTCTATGGTATAAACTTATATGATGGAAAATGCATTTCTTCCCCATATCTAGGAAATTGGTTTATTTATTGAATTTTCTCTTGAATCTTCACATTTTCCTTCATCACTTCGCTACTATTACCTTTATAAATCCATAGTTTGTACATGAAAAGTTATTAAAGATAATATAATATTTAGGAACACAAAATTTAGTAATTATTTTGCATTTATGATTTCAAAAGTGCTAGAGCGGAATTATGTTTGAAACAATTACAATTACAAATATCGGTACTAAACTCATGAAACTCATGGACCTTGGACTTAGAGAAGATTTTATGAACTTGAGCTCAAAGGCAAGGGAAGTAAAAGCAAAAATAAATGAATGGGACTGCATCAAGCTAAAGAGCTTCTGTACAATAAAAGAAACCATCGACAAGGCAATGACACAATCATCCAAATGAGAGTATATATTTATAAACAATGCCTCTGATAAGGGCCTAATATCCAAAATATATAAAGAACTCATATAACTCAACATGGATGGATCTTGAGATTATCGTGCTAAGTGAAAAAATTCAAGCAGAAAAAGTTGAAAACCATATGCCTTCACTCATACGTGGGATATAAAACTGAAAGCAACAAATGAACAAGGCAAAGAAACAAAAATTTATAAGAACACAATAATTTAGTGGTTACCAGAGGGAAGGAGGGGAGAAGTGCAGTATGTAAAGGTAAAGGAGTTCAAATATATGATGATAGATATGAATTTGACTTTGGGTGGTGAATACACAATGCAATATGCATATGACATCTTATTGAGTTGTACACTTGAAATCTAAATTATTTTGTTAAACATTGTCACCCCAATAAATTTAATAAAAAATAAAAATAAAACAATTACATTGTCATTAGTGTTATCAAATTCATCTTAGACTAAAATCATGCCTATAATATTTAAAAGAGTCTCAGAACACAGTTAGAATGTCAGGTCATAAAATATTTGCCGCAGCTGCTGCCGCTGCTATAAACATTTTATCATTATTTACTGAGTGCTACTAAAATTTTTCATAAGCCACTAACTCCTCACTTCTATCTGAGACACTGATGAAACACTTCAAATATGTTTAAGTAGTATTTAGTCATAAGTTTTAATTCTGAGTACTCAATAAACATATGCTACTTTAATTGCTTTTCAACTCATTCCCAGACCACTATTACTTTCCCACTCATATATCCTGTTTTAATTCGTCTAAAAATTCATCTTCTCATTTTTTATGCAGATGAGAAAACTAAGAGGTACAAATTTTACAAGCACTCATAAAATTTATTTTAATTGGTTCTGTATGGCTAGTGAGTTGACACTGCATAGCTTTTTTTAAATCAGTGCCTTTTTAACACACATAAAAACATTTTTTGAACTATAGCAATCCAAAATGCAAATCCTTTCTCTTATTAGGAGTAAATATGCCATATTTGGTGTTACACTAACAACTAATTTGAGTGGTGAGAAATCACTTCAGAATCTTAACTTATATTGATTTTGCTACCATAACATTTTGTCTAAAGTAACTGTGTTCCAAAGTCATGTTTCCTTGTCAGAGACTTCAAATCCTAAGGGAGAAATAATCTAGTAGTAAATTAGGGCATGACAAGTAATTAAATTCACACAATTGCAATCAAAAAGATGTCAGTAAAAATCAAATAAGTATCTGGGAATCTTTGACAGTGGGAGAGGTAGGCAGGAACTGACGTAAATTTGGGGATGTGGGAAAGAGAATCCAATTTACAAGTTCTAAGCTAGAAAGTGAAGAAAGGTGTATGACAGCTAGGGAGAACTGAATTAGCCTTAGAGTAGTTAGGTATTTAGGTCCTTTATGGAAGAATCTGTGACAATGGACTCAGGTTCTGCCTACCCAGGAATCCCTTAAGGTGAGGCCTCTTATCCCCTCCAGAGAATGTGGGTTATAATTCCTGACACATTGAGAAAATTTTGAAGCATAAGATGATAAAATACATAACAAAATGCTCAACAGTATTTTTACTTGTCAAGCAATTACAAGAAAATAAGGAAAAATAGTGAAAGTAAATCATGAAGCTTTGTGTCAATTTTATCAAAGAATGTATATTGAGAAACAGAAGTATAAAAATTAATGAGGGAAAAAAAAGAAAGGAAGTGAATAAAGATTAAAGAATGGCAAAATGTAGTTACTTTTGAAAAATTTGTTAAGGTACATTACATCGTATAGAAATTCTTTTGTTTCTTTAACTAATTAATTTTTTATGGTGACACTGGTTAATGAAATCCAATAAGATTCAGCTGTACATTTTAACAGTAAGGCATATATATTTACAATATCTGTTCACCTCTTATAATTAGATTACTTTCTATTATCACATATTTGATTCCCTTTACCCCATCTACCTACCTGCTACACTCTTATAACCACTAGTCTGTTGTCCATGTGCATGAGTGTCTGTTTGTTAGCCCTATTCATTTGTTTCCTTTAGGTTTATATCCCACATATAAGTGATATCTTGTGATTTTCAACCTTTTCTGTCTTGCTTGTTCCGCTTACAATGATTATTTCAATGTTGTTGCAAATGGCAGTATTTCGTCTCTTCTTATGGCTGAGGAATATTCCATTGTATATATGTACCACAGCTTCTTTAGCCAATCATCCATCATGGGACACTTCAGTTGCTTCTATGTCCTGGCCACTGTGGATAATACTGCTATGAACATCAGTATGTAAATATCTTTTCATATATGAGTTTTCAAGTCTTTCAGGTAAATACCCAGTAGAGGGATTGCTGGATCATGTGGTAGATCAATTCTTAGTTTTTTGAGGAACCTCGATACTGTTTTTCATAGTGGCTGTACCAATTTGAAGTTCCACCAGCAGTGTATGAGGGTTCCTTTTACTCCGCATCCTCCTGAACATTCTTTAATACATGTCCTGTTGATTATAGCTATTCTAAAAGGTGTGAGATGGTATCACATTGTGGTTTTGATTTGCATTTTCCTAATAGTTAGAGATGTTCAGCATCTTTTCAAATATTTGTTGGCCATTTGTATGTCCTCTAGGTAGAAGTGTCTGTCAGGTCCTCTGCCCATTTTTTCATTGGATCATTTTGGGTTTTTTGTTGTTGATTTGTATGAGTTCTTTGTATATTTTGAATATTAGGCCCTTATTGGAGGCGTTGCTTGCAAATATACTTTCGCATTCAAATGGCTGTCTCTTTACCTTGTTGAAGGTTTCTCTTGCTGAGCAGAAGCTTTTTAGTTTGATGTAGTCTCATTCATTTATTTTTACTTTTACTTCCCTTGCCTTTGAGGTCAAATTTATAAAATCCTCTTTAAGTCCAAGGTCTTTGAGTTTAGTTCCTATGTTTTCTTCTCCACATTTTACTGTTTCAGGTCTTAAGTTCAGGTCCTTAAAACATTTTGTGTTACATTTTGCGTATGGTGATAGACAACAGTTTTAGTTTTATTCTTCTGCAGGTGGCTTTCCAGTTTGCCAACACCATTTATTGAAGAGGCTTTCCTTTCTCTACTGTATGTTTTTGTTTTTTTGTTGAAAATTATTTGCCCATATAAATATGGGTTTACTTCTGGACTCTCAATTCTGTTCCACTAGACTGTGTGTCTGTTTTACTGCCAATACAATGCCATTTTGGTTATTGTCACTTTGTAGTATAATTTGAAGTCAGGGAGAATGATGCCTCCAGCTTCGTTCCTTTTTCTCAGGATGGATTTGGCATTTGGGTATTTTGTGCTTCCATACAAAATTAAAAACTGCAAGTGGGGTTTTGATGGAGATTGCATTAAATCGATATAACACTTTAGGTAATAAGGTCATTTTAATTATGTTGATTCATCCAGTCCTAGAACATGGAATATCTTTCCATTACTTTGTATATTCTCGGATTACTTTTAATAGCATCTTACAGTTTTCATTACATAGGTCCTTCACATATTTCATTAGATTTATTATTAGGTATTTTATTCTTTTTATTGCAATTACAAAATGAATTATTTTCCCCCTTCTTTTTATGATACTTCATTATTAGAATGTAGGAACACTATAGATTTCTGAACATTGATTTTGTATTTAGAAACTTTATTGTATTTGCTTATTGTTTCTAGAGATGTTCTTGTGGCATCTTTAGGGTTTTCTATATAGAGAATCATGTCATCCACAAACAGTGAAAGTTTAACTTCTTTGTTTCCTCTTTGGATGCCTTTTATATCTTTCCCTTGTCTGATTGCACTCCCTAGGACCTCCAATGTTATATTGAATAACAGTGGCAATAGTGTACATCCTTGCCCTATTCCTTATCTTAGAGGGAAGGGTATTAGTTTTCCACCATTAAGTATAATGTTGGCTGAGGGTTTGTCACATATTCCCTTTCTTATGTTAAGGTCCTTTCCGTCTATTCCACTTCTGTTAAGTTTTTTTATCATAAATAAATTATGAATCTTGTTGAATGTTTCTTCTGCAACTATTGATATGATCATATGATTCTATTTTTTTAATTTCTGAATGTGGTGTATCACATGAATCAATTTGAATATGTAGAACCATCCCTGTGTCCCAGGGATGAAGTTCACTCTTGATCATGTTGATAATGTTTTTAATATGTTGCTGTATTCAGTTCACTAGTATATTATTTATGATTCTTACATCTGTGTTCATGAGAGATATTGGTCTGTAGATTTCTTTTTTATATTATCTTTACCAGGTTTTGTTATCATGGAAATATTAGCCTCATAAAATGAACTAGAAAGTACTTCCAATTCTTTGATTTTGGGGGGAGAATTTAAGGAGAATAGCTATCAACTCTTCTTTGAATGTTTGTTAAAATTCATTGGTGAAGACATCTGGTCCTGGACATTTAATTTTTGGTAGGTTTTTGATAATTGTTTCAATTTCCATACTACTGATCAGTCTATTTAGATTTTCCAGTTATTCTTGATCCAATCTAGCAAGGCTGTATCTTTCTAAGTTCTGGTCCATTTCTTCTAGGTTATTAAATTTGGTGTTATATACTTTTTCATAGCATTCTTGTATGATCCTTTGTATTTCTACAGTGTCTGTCATAATTTTCCCTCTTTCATTCCTGATTTCATTTATTTGTGTCCTTTCTCTTTTTTCTCTAGTGAGTCTAGTTAAGGTTTTGTCAATTTTATTAACCTTCTCAAAGAATCAGTTCTTCGTTGCATTTATTTCTTCTAATTTTTTGTTTTCAATTTCATTTATTTCTGCTCTAAATTTGATTATTTCTTTTCTTCTGCTAAATTTAGGCCTCATTTGTTCTTCTTTTTCTAGTTTTTTAAGATGAAGCATTAGGTTTTTTTTTATTTGGGCTCATTCTTGTTTTTGGAGATAGGCCTGTAATGATATTAACTTTCCTCTTATGACTGCATTTGCCGTGTCTTAAAATTTTGATATGTTGTATTATCATTATCATTTGTTTCTATGTATGTCTTGATCTCTCTTTTTATTTCTTCCCTGCTCCAATTTTTCTTCAGTAGCATATTGTTTAATATCCATGTATTTGTTGTTCTTCCCATTTTCTTTTTACAGTTGATCTCTAGTTTCAAAGCATTATGATCAGGGCATATGGTTGGTATGATTTTCACCCTCATATTTGTTGAAGCTATCTCTATGACCCAGTATGTGGTAAAACCTTGAGAATGTTCCATGTGCACTAGATAAGAATGTATAAGCGGCTCTTTGGAATGGAAGGCTCTATCAATGTCAATTATGTCCAGTTGATCTAATGAGTCATTTAAGGATATTATTTCCTTACTGACTTTCTGTTTGAATGATCTTTCTATATCTGAGAGTGGGGTGTTTAGATCCCTACTACAATAATGTTTTGGTCTGCTTCTCCCTTTTGTTCTGTTTGTAATTGCTTTATATATTTCGAGGCTCCCTGATTGGGAGCAAAGATATTAATAACTCTTATGTCTTTTTGGTGCATGATTCCCTTTATCATTATGAAGTGTTCCTTAGTATCTCTCTTTATTTTTATTATTCTGAAGTCTATTTCATCTGATATACATACTGTTACTCCTGATTTACTCTGAATGCCATTTGCTTGAAATATCGTTTTCCACCCTTTCATTTTAATTCTATATTTGTCTTTGGAAATGAGATATGTCTCCTGGAGGTAGCATATGGTTGAGTTTTGTTTTTTGACCCATTCTGCAACTCTGTGCCTTTTTATTTATGAGTTCAGTCCATTTACATTTCAGGTGATTATCGAAATATAAGATCTTATAATCATTTTATCTTCTGCTTTCTGGTAGCTCAGTGTTTCCATTGCTTCCTTGTCCTCGTGTTTCTGTTTTCTTTGTTTTGATTGGCTTTTGTGGGTTTTCCCTCTGGTCCTTCTTGTTTTATGCTATACACTTCAGTTCTGAATCTTTGGCATGTGGTTACCATTACAAATATGTAAAGAATACATATATATATAGTCATCCATTTTCTTTTGTGCGTGGCTTATCTCCAATCTTCTTTGTGAATTTGGATCTTTGAATCCTCCCATTTTCAGTCCTTGTTGTCTCAATTTCTCCCTATGTATGCTGTATGTTCATTATTATCTTGCTATAGCAAATCTCTTCTTATTGTTTAAACTTATAATGAATGCCCTGTTCTTAGAAAAGATTGCACTCCTCTGCTTCTCTGAGCCTGCTAGTCACATTACTCCTAATTATGTATTTTTGTGTGTGTGTGATTTTGTTTTAGGTGAACTGACCCATTTAGGCATTTCTTTTAATGCAGGCCTTGTAGCGGAGATTTCTTCATTTTTCTTATATCTAAAAAGGTCTTTATTTCTCCTTCATATCTAAAGGAGAGTTTAGCTGGATACATTATTCTTGGATATTAGTTACTTTCATTTAATAGTTTGAATACTTGATTCTATTCCTTTCTATATTGTGCTGAGTTTTGTGCTGAGAAGTCTAATGATAATCTAATAACTTTTTCTTTATATGTTACCATCATCTTTTCCCTGGCTGCCATGAAAATTCTGTCTTTGTCATTGATTTTTGATAATTTTAAACAATGTCTTGGTGAAGGCCTTTTGAGATTGGGATCATTGGTTTTCTGTTGACTTCTTGAATTCCAAGATCCAGCTAATTCCTCGGATTTGGGAAATTCGTGTCAACTATTTGTCTGAAAATGCTTTCTAATCCCTGCTCCTTTTCTACCCTTCAAGAATGCCCATTACTCTTATTTTTCCTCTCCTGATGGTATCCCCTACTCCTTTTAGTTCTCTTTCATTATTTTTCATTTTTCAGTTTCTCTCTTCTTATTTTTGATTTATTTCTAGATTTCTGTCTTCGATATCACTGATCCTTTTTTCCATTTGGTTGACTATATTTCCAAGCTTGCTATTACATTTTTCAACTCTTGCACTGTGTTCTTTATCTCCAGAAGTTCTATTAATTTGTTTTTGAGGATTTCAACCTCCTTGCTAAAGAACTCACTCTGCTCATCTAGTTATTTCTTCAATTCCTGAAATTGTTGATATGAATCATTTCAGATCTCACTGAGTTTTTTTCAAAAGTACCATCCTGAATTCTCTGTTATTTAAGTCACATATATTTATGTCTGTAATCTTATTTTATGGAGATTTTTCTCTTTCTTTCTGAGACGTCTTGTTATTTTGGTTGTTCATCGCGTATAATGGACTATTTCTCTGTCTGGCATTAAAGAAGTGCATTCTACTTTTCTTCCAGAAAGAATACTTATTATATAAAGGTCTCTTTAGTCTGTTGCAATGATGGTGCTATTCTTTTGGTTTCCAGTAGGTGGCAAAAGCCTCTTGGATCCTCACTTTATATAAAGTATTAATAATGTCTTTTTTTCCTTATAGATGATTAATCTTGCTCGTTACCTTCAGTCTCAGTCCCTGTCAGTGTAAGTGACAGTTTTAGTAGTGTTTGCTCAGATTCCCCTGTGTCTCCATGGTGTTTGGTCTCAGAGGATATGGGCAAAGGGGCCCTCTGGGTTGAGGTTTGAGGGCTGCAGCTCAGCCTTTGTTTTGCACCCATGACTGGTAACAATCAACTGTTGTTTCTCTGATATCCTGCTTCTCTGCTTTCCTTACTTCTCTGTTTTCTGCCCTGATGAGTAGGCACTGCCACTGGCCACATGGAGCTTCCAGCTCTCCCAAGCAGGGCTGTTCAGGTAACTTGCCGCACCTTCTCCTCTCCCCTTTCTCCTATAGGGAACTCTGACTGTGAGAGGCAGCTGCTTTGTTTCTCTCACTCCACCATCCACCACCTGGTTTTCTGACCTATGTTAGCTCTTATGCACTGATCCCACATTCAGATATTTTGGTGTGCAGTTTGATTGCTTTTTGTTGTTGTTTTAGACATTCAGCTTATTGTTGTTTCAAAGGGAGAGATCTGGGAATGTCTCTCACATTGCCATGTTTCTGAAGTCCTACAGTTATTTTTAAGTCAGGAAATTCGATAAAGATAAATTATGTATCTACGATGTCACTTAATAGTATTTTTTCACATACTAAGATACAAAAGCATTAGTGACACATTCACATTTGAGCATTGCCTTGATCTATTTTACAGAAGCAGTAAATTATTTATACTTATCTCATGAAAATCCTTTGCTCAATTGCCCTTCTTACCTCTTTTTAAAGGAGCTGACCATAGTTTCAATTCAACCTGAAATCCAGGGCTGCAATAGCTTTGAAATTATAGCACTCGATTAACAATTTTTTACTGTTAATGACTGCTTTATTTTTCTGCATACATGTCATCCCTTTAACTATGCTGCTGAAAGACAAAGATGCTATACTTTAATACTTTAATCATGTTTGATGATAGTGAAGACAAATAAGGAAAGATACTTTGTAGAAAATAAAACCACGATATTTCATTAATCTTATGATCAAAATTGTGAATTGAACAGTCACAGATAATCTTGTGACTGGACGTATAAAAATCCAAGCCACTATCTTAGGAAATGTGGTTTGTCTAGATCAACAATAAGGTTAATAAATATCTGTACAGGGTACTTTTCCTTAAATCTTATTTCATGGTACTGACTCAACCAAATAATTGCTTTAACTCTTCATGTAAATATTCATTGCACCAATGCATAAGAAAAGGTCATTTTAGGCATGTATAATAAAGATAAAACGTTACAACCCAAAGAGCAAGGGTCATAAAAATTAATAGTAAATTCAAGATAACTTTTATGGTAATAGTTTGAATCTCAGCTTGCTCAATGATATCTTTTAGATGAATATCTAATTCAGAGTTATACTTTCTAATTTCATGGATCAAGAAGAAACTATATATTTTTTTCAGGACACCTTTACTTTAACCTATAAATAGTCACAATTATTTACCAGTCAATGCAATAGGTGTCAGTGGATAATCCCAGCTAATTAAATGTGCATTTGTTTCAGTAAGTCTCTAAATAGTAAGAACAGTGCAAGTCTTACACCAATCAAACTTTCCAAAGGGCCAACAAAGTCGAATTCTTGTTTTGAAACTGTGCACACCCTGCAGCTAATTAACAAATTTACATTACATCTTTATTTATCTGTCCTTCTGCCAAAATAAAACTATGCATTTAGTAAAAATGTGAATCATAACTGTGGTGTAATCATCCTTAGATCATGGTTTTCTATTTTATAATTTTTTGGAAACTCGATGCTGTTTACCCAATCTAATGTTTCATCAGCATCTTGAAATTCTTTACTTTATCCATATTCTTTACATAGGATATTCAGATGAAGTGCATCTATGATATCCAATAACACATAATATCCAATATTTGTGCTTATGTTTTTAGAGGGGATCCACCTTCCACTAAGTGCCTCATCCTGCAAATTTTCCTAAAATTTCTCAAAGGTTTGCAAAACCCAAACAAGCAGCATCTGGCCTTGGTGTGTCCTGTACCTCTTGTTGAGCAGCTCCAAGCCTGGCACTAGTGGCAGCTGGCTTCGGTTCACACCTTGACCTCTCAAGGCACCTTCAAGACCAGCATGGGTGGCAGCCATCTGCAGATTTATTGGTGGTTCATGCCACATGGCTTGAGCAGCACATAGCTGCGGCAGAACTTGGCCTGAGGCAGGGCCCCTCACAGGAGGCCCTATAGCCAACAAGCCTGGTGGCCAGCTTCAGACCAAGCCAGAGCAATTGGGGCTACTTCTGAGGATGACACACACAATGGGCAGACTGGGCAGGCATCAGAGTCCTACTAAAGTAATTCCTGCTTCATAGGGTCAGCTCCTGCACAACAGCTGCTCCACTATAGTCAGTGGCTTGCTAGTCCTCACAATAAATCAGCCCAAGGATCAATCCCTCTTATTAATGTGCAAACAGCAATGAAGGCTCAACTACAACAGTAGGGCACACCAAACTTATACAAGGGACACATTGAGAGCACTCGTCTCAGGTGACCAGGGACACTGCACCTCTGAGCCCTGCAAGACTCCTACTACATAAGGGCACTCTTCTAAGACTGGGAAACATAGCAGCTCTACTTAACACATAGAAACAAACAAAGGGAAGCAGCTGAAAAGGGGTGACAAAAATGTCTCAATCGAAAGAACAGAATGAAGTACTGAAAAAAGAACTAAACAAATGGAGATAAGCAATCGACCAGATGCAGAGTGCAAAACACTTGTAATAAAGATGGTCAATAAACTTATGGGAAGTGTAGATGAACTTAGTGAGAACATTAACAAAGAGATAAAAAAATAAGAATGAAGATAAAAAACATAAAAAGGAATCAATCATAAATGAAGAATGCAATAGCTGAAATGAAGAATGCATTAGGGGAAATAAACGAAATTATATTAGATGAATCAGAGGATCGAATCAGTGATTTAGAATATAAGGCAGTAGAAAATACCCAATTGGTACAATAACAAGAAAAAAATAATTTAAAAAAAAGAATGTAGTTTAGAGGGCCTCTAGGATGACATCAAGCATACCAACATTGCATCATAGTGATACCAGAAGGGGAAGAGAGAGAACAAAAAAATTGAAAACCTGTTTGAAAAAATAATGATGAAAAATGTCCCTTACAAGACATACAAGCCCAGGAAGCACAGAATCCAAAACAAGATGAACTCATAGAGTCCCATACCAAAGCACATCATCATTGAAATGCCAAAGGTTAAAAACAAAAAAGAAATTCTTAAAAACAGCAAGAGAAAAACAGTTACCTAGAAGGGAGCTCCCATAAAACTGTCAGCTGATTTCTCAAAAACAACTTTGCAGGCCAGAAGGTAGTAGCAGGAAATATTCAAAGTGAAAAGCACCTATAACCAAGCTTACTCTACCCAGCAATGTTGTTCTTTAGAATCATAGGACAAATAAAGAGCTTCTCATATAAGAAAAAGTCAAAGGAGTTCATTACCACCAAACCAGTATTACAAAAAATGTTAGAGGCACCTCTTTAAGAAGAAAAAAATCTTAAATATGAATAATAAAATGGTAAAATCTTCATATCGATCAATTATTACTTTAAGTGTAAATGAGTTAAATGCTCCAATCAAAATAAAATGTGGCTGAATGGATAAGAAAACAAGACCCTTACATATGCTGCCTACAAGAGATTCACTTCAGGCTGAAAGACATACACAGACTGAAAGTTAAGGAGGTAGAAAAAGTTATATCATAAAAAATGGAAATTAAAAAAAATTGGGGTAACTATATTTATACTAGACAAAATAGACTTTAAAGCGAAGTCTATAACAAGAGGCAAAACAGGACCCAGTAATCCTACTTCTGCGTATTTATTTGAAGAAACCCCAAACAGTGCCTCAAAGAAACATGTGCATCCATATGTTCATTGCAGTATTATTTGCAATAGCCACTCAGTCTTAGTTCCCCAAATCTCATTTTAATGTATGAAAGCAGAAGAGTAAAGAAGTTTCACATTTCTCAAGATGTTCTATGTACTTTTTGCTTTTATGAGTGAAATGAATTATTGATATGTGGAAGGAGAAAAATCTTCAGTAGCAGTTATTCTGGTATCCAGACTGGAAGACATGGCTGTTAAATTTGTTCTTAATTTAAACCAACTTCCTTGCAAAGCATGCCACATTGTGAAAACCCAGCAGGCATAAATCTGTTGTGATGGTAGAAAAACTCCTACTAATTCAGTGGATGTTTGTTTGCAGTTAGAAAATTGATTGAGAAAAAACCCTTTACTAAGTGACTGTGTGTGCATCAAAGAGACTGGGTGCTGCAGAACAAGAAAACAATTGTATGTTCTTTGGTCATGTCCACACAAATGAAAGTGTCAAACTTATTTTTGGCAATGTAAATTTCAGGCAAATAAACTGCAATAATATTAACAGGCCTCACACAAACTGAAGAAAATTGCCTGCCTAGAGTCATATATGCCAACCCTGATTCAGAAAGTAGCACATTGCCTTGGAATTGTTTTTGTATAAGTGTCTGTCCTTAGTTGATAAAGGTTAACTGCAGGTACATGTACAGCTACTCCTCAGTATGATGCAGGGGCACTAAATGATGTAATGTGAAGCATGAATTATGGATTAAGTCAACAAACTTAATTTTACTGGAATGCTAAGAAAATGGAGTGCTCTGAATTAATTTCTGATTAATAAGCAATTAAATAAAACATGTTTTGTGGGGGCTTATAGCTGTAAAGTTATATATTTATAGATTTCTGACATTAGCTGGTTCACATTTCTACCTAGCACTCACATGGTTAAGGGTCTTGCCAGACTTTCTGATTTCTGTCAATGATTCAATCATTTTGCCAATCGCCCCTTTTATACTAAGACGTCCTTCTAGGAACATAATACATATTAATCCACTTAATCTTCACAAAGATTATAAGGCAGGACTTCCCAGAAACTACATTTTACAGTTGAGGATACTGAGGTAGGGAAAGCTTGAACGTGGATTCTTTAAATATAGAGCCCACATTCTTAACCATTATATCATGCTGCCTCAAAAGCATAGCATACAATCACTTAGATGCCAAATATTGCATATCTTTGTTTATTTCTCCCTTGGTTTCAAGAACCAGTTTCCAAGTTATAATCAATCCCAACCCATCTTTTAAATTGTCCTTGTTTCTTACCATTCAATTCCTAGACCCTGTCCTGTATTTCTGGAACAAATACAGAGTATTCTAATTAACTGGTCTATCTGTTTTCACTCTTTACTTCTAGTTCATCATTTACAATAACACAAAATTAATCTTTCTGGAGAATAACCTGATTTATGTGCCTATACACCTGTTCCTTGCTCTAATTCTTTGTTCTAGCTTAATTCTATACTTTCATCTTGGTCAGTTAGCCCATTTGTATCATTACACTCAATGAGAATGCCTTTCTTTTCTCTCTCTACCTACTGGAAACCAATATCCATATTTCAGGTCACATTTTAAGGCTTCTATAATCTCCATAAAGAACCTCATTCTACAGCCACTATCTCATTACCTACAACAAACATTCGACAACTGTTCTCTGAGTTCACTTTGTAGGTAAAAGCTGAATTTAGAATTGATGATAGAGTTCTATGGTTTTAGAAGACTTTGATAATGTTTAATTGAATATTAATTGATCCAAATATATTTAGCATTTTTTTCTTTTATTTAAATTTTGTCTTCTGAAGGAGAACAGAAAATTCAGGTTAATTTACAATAAATTATGATAAGTCTTGTTAAAAAAATTATCGTTTCACTCATCCAAGGCTCACTTCTTCACTGCATAAACATTATTTAGTTATTAGAAATTATTTGTGTTTAACTGTCTCCTTTTAAAATTTAACTGAACTGTTTAAATATTTTTAACTTATTAGCAATAAATTCACTCAGTGCTTATGAAAAATATATATTATCTAAAGAGAGTAGAATCTGGAAATATGAGCACTTTCAGATTTGAAAATGATCATAATCCTGGATATTTCAATTTGTATGGTTGGGGGAGGGATGGAGAATTGAGAGAGTGATGCAAGTTGGAGTAATTCAAAAAAGCAAAATACAATCGACATTAATTTCCAACTTGCATGCATCATAGAAGGATCATTTACTGAGTTTGCATCAGTAATCATAATTTACCAATCTTCATCTAATTATAAGCAAGATATCCACAAACTTATAAGACTGGTTGGTGAAAATCAACAATATAAAAACCTGGGCGGTATTTATTGTCTCAAAAGAATTTACCAGAAAATGTTTCAATCTTTGGCATAAGTGAAGTAAACCCTGTAAACATATGGGAAAAAAATTAATACAATGAAAACCTACTTTCAGTGAAAAGTTGAAATGTAATTGCAAAAGTTTTCTTTTAAGGGAAGCTTTAACTTATAGTAAATATATGCAATTAATAAGCTTAAATTATTCATATAAGTGGTTATCATAGAAATATTGACAGAAGATTGAAATGTCACAAAAAAGCACCACCATTATCTAATGAGGTCTTCATATCTGGTGACAAAAGAAGTTACATTCTTAAAATCATCTGTCACTCTCATGGGTTAAAAATCTTCTCATGTAGTAGAAAATGTCTGTGAAAAGCAAATTTATCACATGTCAATGAAAGAAAATGTCTTCCAATAATGTGCTAGAAAACAGTAACATTTTGATATTTTAGCATTACCAAAATTCACATTTCATTTCAGAATTTCCAGAAAAATAATGAAATGTGCTGTGCAAAACATGGTCTTTAAATTCAACTTCCCACTGTTGTGTTAATGAACTTGAAAAAAGTAAGTAAAATATAAAACCAGTCAAAATAGGGCAAGATGTTATTAATAACGTACTTCAACAAAAGTAAATATTACTCTTTTGATATTTCTACTGATGAAGTTTTTACAAAAATATTTTCAATTAACAGCAAATCTGTTTTCTCCATCCTTATATTCTTAGAATTTGGAAAAATTTACCCAGAGCCTAAATAGAGCTAACAGTAATTAATATGAACAAGCTTTTCCTGGATGAAAAGAAATCTCATGTAGGTATTCTTTTCTTTGTGTAATAAATGTGCAACTAAAAACATAGAGAGTATTTTTTCTTTTTTATTTCCCACTAAAAAAAGCAAGAAAAAGTATGTAGTAAATTGTTTTGTAAAGTAAATAAACACTGGGTTCCTTTTTTTCTAGTCAGTTCAAATTTCCATATAAAACAACATCTGTTAACAAGTAGGAAGTGTTTCATTGATAAAAATTTTCCAAAAACCTTACTGTCAAAATTGAAAAAAAAATAGGAAGTACAGATATTCATAGAATATTATTTTCTGATGGGTGCAAACATAAGGATTATTATATTTTTTAATTCAATTATTAAATCAAATATGTTTTTAACTTAAGAATTAAACTTCCTCATGCCAATTTTTTTAAACTAGGATGCTACTTTTTACTCTATTCTTAATTAAGAAAGCAAAATTTTCTTCTAGTATTGCTTTTTTATGTGGCAGCTATTTGTTTGCCTTTATTGGACATTTAAATTCTTCTTTGCTTATCTTAAGCTTCTTGACTTGTTTACTCCTTGACAAGTCGTGATACCATACTGGGAAATTTTTTACAAGGTGCTGACTCAGCAAGAAAACTTCAAAAATTGTTTTAAAATATCTTGAACACAGATGGGGGGAGGTGAGGTTCCTCAAAAAAGGATATGGAGATTTAAAGTGAGCTTATGAAGCAGATTAAAACAGTCAGAATTTGCAACAGTAGAAATTAATTAGTTTCAGATTTAAGGAAAAATTTTGTAGGAAATTGTGAAAGAACTTCAAGTTGGAACTGAGTAAAAGTGACATACATTTTCATACATGAATCAAGCAGCATTTTGATATTCTGAAATAGTCACACAGTTGCCAACAATGAATCCAAAGTAAGGCTTTAGTCACATATATAAAGTTCATGAGTTGCACAGTCCTACCACAAGGTAGTCAGATCACAGCTGCAGTATCAAATGCAATTCTTGGCACCATATTTTAAAAACAAATATTTTTTAAAGGCAACAAATATCGTAAGAAAACCTGAAACCTACAGTGTTTAAAGTGAAGAAGAAAAACTTAGGAGACACTTGATATTCATTTTCAAATAACTTGAGTACCATATAAGAGAAGGAATATGTACTGTGTGAATCCGAAAGAAATGACAACTCACTGTGAGGAAATATCTTACGAAAGTCAAAGTAATAGGCTGTCTAATGAGGTAACAGGAAACTCACTGCTGACAATGATCTAGCAGACACTAAAAGACAATCCATCAGATATGCAATGCTTCAGTAAGATTACTAGAACTAGGATCTTATTTTACATGAAGAAAATTCGTAGTACTATCCACAGGATTGCTATGAAAAAGTCCAAATGATCGCATAGGTTTATTAATGTATCGAAACTTCAAAATCCCTTTCCATTATCAGAGTAGAAAATGCATTTTATAAAAATAAGCAAAAGTAATTTGCAAAATTACTCCATGAATAACTATTTTTCCCAATATTTGATTATAAATTTTATTTATGGTAAAATCTGACTTTTCACAGAATAACTATTTTTTTTAATGTCATAGGCCTTTGGTTCATGGATTAACTATATTATTTAATTATATTGACTTTTATTAACAAATTTATTGTTAAGAATATAAAATGGGGAAAGAATAGTCTCTCAAATAAATGGTTCTCGAAAAATAAGATAGCCACATGTAAAAGAATGAAACTGGATCTCTATCTTAAACAACTCACAAAAATCAGTTAAAATGGATGGAAGATTTGAACCTAAGACTTGAAACCATGAAACTCCTAGAAGAAAACACAGAGAGCAAGCTCCTTCATATCAGTCTTGGTGATGCATTTTTTAATTTAACATCAAAAACAAAGACAAAAAAAAAGCAAAAGCAAACAAATGAGACTATTTCAAACTAAAAAGCTTCTGCATAGCAAAAGAAACCACAAACAAAATGAAATGACAATTAATAGAATGAGAGAAAATATTTGCAAACCACATATACAATAAAGGATTAATAAATTAGTAATAAAAGGAGCTCATATAACACAATAAAAAAAAACTACCAAAGTAAAAAATCAAGTAAGTGCCTGAATAGACATTTTTCCAAAGAAGACATACAAGTAGCCCACAGGTACATGAAATTATATTTTGGAGTAAAAATTTTACTCGACTGTATAGGATTAAGTAAAATTTAATTCTCTATTTATCTTCAAACATTCTAAAATATTTTAAACTTAGAATTTGACAAGTTTTTCCAAGAAAGTTCAGTGCTCAGATTTCAGGAGACGGACTAGTTTTCAGTGAGTCATGTCTAAAATCACAGCTAAGCACTGCATGGGAGAAACAAGCCTGATTTACAACTTTACTTCTATAATTCTTGCTACAATTGGGCTAATTTTTCTCCAAGTTGACCATTTACAAAAGAGTAAATGTTAGCATTAAACTTAAAGAAAGCTGAGGAACTATGTGAATCACAGAGTCCATGAAATTTATACCCCTCCAACTCTTGAATGAATTCTACTTGACCAAAAATAATATTAAAAACCATATTAAACATCAACTATGTGATAGATGTATAGAGGCACTGAAGACACAAAAAATGACTAATATATTGATTGTCTAATGAGATAGATAGGTGATAAGAGCAATATGATACAGTATGTGCTACAATAGAGGTAGTTACCAAGGGGCCTTTTAAGTCTCAAAAATAAAGAGGAATAAGGAAAGTTTCTTACAATAGAGATTATATTTGAAAATGATTACATGGAAAATAAAGAAGAAATTTATAGACAAAAGGAATATGATACAAACAAGCAGACCACTTGAAAGAACATTAGTTATTCTCACAGAGTGAATGAATTTCTTATGGAGAAGTGGTGGGAGATGATGCAAGAGATAGAGTTAAGGGCTACACCAAGAAGGAATTAAAAAAAAACAACAAGGGACAATTTCAAAAACATGGCAGAGTGAGAGACAACCCCAGATCTCTCTCCTTGAAACAACAATAAACTGAACATCTAAAACTCAACAAAAAATGCTCAAACTGCACACCAGCATTTCTGAACATGAGTTCTACACATAAGAGATATCACATGTCAGAAACCCAGGTGTCTGGCAATGGACATGGAGAAACAAAGAACCTGCCTTTTGCATCTGGAGTTGCCTGTAGGAGGAGCGGGGAGGGGAGAAGCTGCAACAAGTTCCCCAAACAGCCCTGTCTAAGAATGCTGAGAGCTCCACGCAGTGGGTAGCAGTACCCAGTCATCAGGGCAGAAAGCAGAGAAGTGGTGACTGAAGAGAAGCGGACACAGCAGAGAAACAACAGTTGACTGTTACCAGCCACAGTTGCAAAAGGGAGGCTGAACCAAAGCCCCAACCCCCAACCCAGAGGTCCCATCCCCCCATATCATACAAGAACAAACACCGTGGAGCCCCAGGAGAATTTTAGCAAACGCTACCAAAACTGTTGGTTATACTAACAGGGACTGAGACAAAGGGTAGTGACCGTGATTAAAAATCTATAAAAAAAAGATATTATTAAGACTTTATGTAAACAAGAGATCTAAAAGGCTTAAATGTCACCTACTGTAAATCAAAAGAAAAGCGTGCTCTTTGCAATAGGCTAAAGAGAGACTTGATATAATAAATCCTCTTTCTGGAAGAAAAAAAAAGCAGAATAAACTTCCATTAATGATCAGGTGGAGAAATAGTCCACTAAGCGACCAAGGTGACAAGGAAGCTCAGAAAGAAAGAGAGAAATCTCCATAAAATAAGATTACAGGCATAAAATATGTGACTTAAATGACAGAGAACTTAGGATGGTACATCTGAAAACACCCTGTGAAATCCAAAATGAGTTAGATCAAAAATTTCAGGAATTAAAAAACAAGTAGATGAGCAAAATGAGATTTTGAGCAAGGAGAATGAAATGCTCACAAATAACCAAATAGAACTTCTGGAGATAACAAACACACTGAAAGACATGAAAAATGAGATAGCAAGGCAGGAAATAAAGAAATGGAGGAAAGGATCAGTGATATCAAAGGCAGATATCTAGAAATAAATCAGAAGGAAGAGTGAAACTGAAGAATGAAAAATAATAAGAGAACTACAAGAACTAGCTGATACCATCAGGAGAGGAAACATAAGATTAATGGGCATTCTCAAAGGGAAGAAAAAGGGGCAAGGATTAGAAAGAATTTTCAGACAAATAATTGATGAGAATTTCCAAAACATAAAGAATGAGCTTCAGCTTGGAATTCAAGAAGTCAACAGAACACCCAATTATCTCAATCCAAAAATGACTTCACCAAGACACATTGTATTAAAATTATCAAAAATCAATGGCAAAGACAGAATTCTCAGGGCAGCCAGGGAGAAGAAGACGGTAACCTATAAAGGAAAAGTCATTGGAATATTCTCAGACTTCTTATCACAAATCTTACAAGCCACAAAGGAGTATAATCAAATATTTAAACTATTAAATAAAAGGAACGATCAGCAAAGAATAATGAAGCCAGCTAAACTCTCCTTTAGATATGAAGGAGAAATAAAGACCTTTCCAAACATATAAAAACTGAGGGAATTCTCCACTACCAGGACTGCACTACAGGAAATACTGAAAGGGGTCAGCTCACGTAAAACAAAATACAAAAAAAAATCAGAAGATGACTAGCGGGCTCATAGAAGCAGAGGAGTGCAACCTTTTCTAAGAAAAAGACATTATAAGATTAAATGATAAGAAGAAAATGGTTATAGCAAGATAATAATGAATGTTCAGCATACATAGGGACAAATTGAGACAACAATGACTGAAAAAGGGAAGATTCAAAGATCCAAATTCTCAAAGAGGAATGAAGACAAGTCACACGCAGAAGAAAATGGATGAATGCATATACACACACACACATACACACACACGCACACACGTGCACACATCTAACTATCCTTTACATATTCATAACAGTAACCACATGCCAAAGATTCAGAACTAAAGTATATAACATAAAACAAGAAGGAGTAGAGGAAAAAAATACATACATACATACAACAGAAACACAAAGAAAGGAAGCAATGGAAACACCGAGCTACCAGAAAACGAAAGATAAAAGGGCTATAAGAAGACCTCATAATTCTATAATCAACTGAAATGTAAATGAACTGAACTCACCAAAAAAAGGCAAAGAGTTGCAGAATGGATTAAAAAAAATCATATGCTGCATCCAAGAGATACATCTCAGTTTCGAAGACAAATATAGACTCAAAATGAAAGGGTGGAAAGTGATATTTCAAGCAAATGACATTCAAGGAAAAGCTGGTGTAGCAGTACTAATATCAGATGAAATAGACTTCAAAATAAAATAGATAAAGAAAAATACTGAGGGACGCTTCATAATGATAAAGTGAATCATGCACCAAGAAGATGTAACATTTATTAATATCTCTGCTCCCAATTAGGGATCCCCAAAATATGTAAAGCAATTATTAACAGAACTAAAGAGAGAAACAGTCCAAAACTCTATAGTAGTAGGGGACCTAAATACCCTACTGTTGAATATGGAGAGATCATCCAAACGGAAAATCAATAAGGAAATAACATCCTTAAATGACACATTAGACCAACTGGAAATAATTGACCTTTACAGATCCATTCATCCCAAAATGACTGCTTAACATTCTTATCTAATGCACATGGAACATTCTCAAGAATTAACCACATACTAAGACACAGAAATAGCCTCAACAAACATGAGAGGGTTGAAATCATACCAAACATGTTCTATGATCATAATAATTTGAAGCTGGAGATCAACTGCAAAAAGAAAAAAGGAAGAACTACAAATACATGGAGGTTAAACAACATGTTATTGAAGAATAATTGGGTCAGAGAATAAATAAAGAGATATCAAGAGATAAATAGAAATGAATGATAATGATACTACAACATATCAAACCTTTTGGGACAGGGTAAAAGTGGTCATAAGAGGAAAGTTAATATCATTACAGGCCTATTTCCAAAAACAAGAACAAGCCCAAATAAACAACCTAATGCTTCATCTTAAAAAACTAGAAAAGATAGAACAAATGAAGCCTAAAGTCAGCAGACAGAAAAAAATAATCAAAAGTAGAGCAAAAATAAAGGTGAAAACAACAAAAACAATAGAAAAAATAAATGCTGAAAAGAACTGATTCTTTGAGAAGGTTGGTAAAATGGACAAACCCCTGGGTAGACTCACTAAAGAAAAAAAGAAATGACACAAATAAACAAAATCGGGGATGAAAGAGGGGTAGTTATGACAGACACTGCAGAAATACAAAGGATCATACAAGAATACTATGAAAAAGTATATAACATCAAATTTAATAACCTAGAAAGAAATGGACCAGTACTTAGAAAAATAAAACCTTCCTATACTGAATCAAGAAGAACTGAAAAATCTAAATAGACCAATCAGCAGGATGGAACCTGAAACAATTAGCAAAATCTTACTAAAAAGTAAAAGTTCAGGACCAGATGGCTTCACCAGTGAATTCTACCAAACATTCAAAGGAGATTTAATACCTATTGTCCTCAAACTCTTCCAAAAATATCGAAGAGAAGGCAATACTTCCCGACTCATTTTATGAGGCCAATATTACTCTGATACCAAAACCTAATAAGGATAACACACGAAAAAAGAAAATTATAGACCAGTATCTCTCATGAACTCAAATGCAAAAATCCTACATAAGATACTAGTGAGCCAAATACAGCAACATACTAAAAAAATTAAACACTGCAATCAAGTTGGCTTCATCCCAGGGGCCCAAGGATGGTTCAACATATACAAATTGATTAATGTGATACACCACATAAATAAATTAAAAATAAAGATTATATGATCATAGCAGAAAAAGCCTTTGACAAGATACAACATCCATTTATGATCAAAACACTTAACAAAATCAATATAGAAGGAAAGTACCCTAACATAATAAAGGCCATGTATGATGAACCCTCAGCGAACATTATACTTCATAGTGAAAAACTAAAAACCTTCCCTCTAAGATAAGGAACAAGGCAAGGCTGTTCACTATCACCACTGTTATTCAATACAACATTGGAGGTCCTAGTGAGTGCAATCAGGCAAGAGAAAGATATAAAAGGCATCCAAATAAAAAACAGAGAAGTCATACTGTCACCATTTGTAAATAATTGATTTTCTATATAGAAAAATCCCTAAAGACTCCACAAGAACACTAGTAGAACAATAAGCAAATACAGTAAATTTTCTAGATAAAAAATCAACATTCAAAAATCCACTGTTCCTATATACTAATAATGAAGTATCAGAAAAAGAAGTGGAAAAAATATTCTTTTTGCAATTGCAACCAAAAGAACAAAATACCTAGGAACAAATCTAATAAAGGACCTATATAATAAAAACTAAAAGACCCTATTAAAAGAAATCAAAGGTGATACAAAGGAATGGAAAGATATTCCGTGTTCTTGGATTAGAAAAATCAACATAATTAAAATGACTATATTACCTAAATCGTTATACAGATTTAATGCAATTCTCATCAAAATTCCAGCAGCATTTTTTAAAGAAATACAACAAATAAATCATCAAATTTGTATGAAAGCACAAAATACCCTGAATTGACAAAGCCATACTGAAAAAAGGACCTGGCTGGAGGCATCACACTGCCTGACTTAAAATTATACTGCAAAGTGACAGTAATCAAAACGACTTGGTAATGGCAGCAAAGCAGGCATATGGACCAGTGGAACAGAATTGAGAGTCCAGAAGTAAACCTATATTTATATGGGCAAATAATTTTCAACAATGAAGTCAGAAACATACAGTGAAGAAAGAAAAGCCTCTTCAATAAATGGTGCTAGGAAAAGTGGAAAGCCACCTGCAAAAAAAACAAAACTGGAATATTTTCTATCAGCACATTCCAAAATTAACTCGAAATAGATTAAGGGCCTATATATAATACCTGAAACAATAAAATGCATAAAGAAAACATAGGAATGAATCTCACGGACCTTGGACTTAAAGAGGATTTTATGAATTTGACCTCAAAGGCAAGGGAAGTAAAAATTAAAATCAATGAATGGAAATACATCAAACTAAAAAGCTTCTATACAACAAAAGAAACCGTCAACAACGTAAAGAGACAAACACCCCAATTGGAAAATATATTTGCAAACAATGCCTCCAATAAGGGCTTAATATCCAAAAAATACAAAGAACTCATGCAACTCAATAACAACAACAAAAACAAACAAATGATCCAATAAAAAAATGGGAAGAGGAACTAAGCAGACACTTCTCCCCAGAGGACATACAAATGGCCAACAAATATTTAAAAAGATACTCAACATTGCTAGCTATTAGAAAAATGCAAATCAAAACCACAATGAGATAACACCTCACACCTGTTAAGATATCTATAATCAACAGGACAAGTAATAACAAATTCTGGAGACGATATGGAGGCAAAGGAACCCTCATACACTGATGGTGGGACAACCACTATGGAAAACAGTGTGGAGGTTCCTCAAAATCTAAGAATTGATCTACCATACGATCCAGCAATCTCTATACTGGTTATTTACCCTGAGTCCTTGAAAACTCATGTCCAAAAAGATATTTGCACGCCAATGTTGATAGCAGCATTATTCACAGTGGTCAGGACATGGAAGCAAGTAAAGTGTTCTACAATAGATGATTGGTTAAAGCCACTGTGTTACATTTATACAATGTAATATTACTCGGCCATAAGAAGAGATGAGATTGTGCCATTTAAGACAACATAGATGGACTTCGAGATAATCATGTTAAGTGAAATAAGCCAGAAAAAGTTGAAATCCACATGATATTACTTATATGTGGGATGTAAACCTAAAAGCAACAAATGAACAAAACAAACAAACAGAGACTCATGGACTTGGGTAATAGACTAGTGGTTACCAGAGGGTATGTGGTAGGGTGTGTGTGGGGGGGGGGGGTTAATGGGGTAAAGTAAGTCAAATATGTGGTGAGAGAAAAAAATCTAACTATGAGAGATGAACACACTATGTAAAAATATATATGCCTTACTGTTGAAATATACAGCTAAACCTTATTGGATTTCATTAACCAATGTCACCATAAATAAGAATAAACAAATAAATAATTTTTAAAGTAAAAAAAATTTTTAATTTTTAAAAATACTCATAATAATTAGTATTTTTAACTTTATGTTATACATGTAAGTCGGAGTCACTGCCAGATTTTAAGCAGCAAAGAGACAAAAACATTCATACATTTGAAAGGTCACATTAGAAGCAATGTGGGGAATTAACTTGAAGAGGTGAGATTGGAAGGAGAAAAAGGTACTTGGAAAATAATGTCGTAATATTGTAAGTGAAAAGTAACATGTTGCTGAGTAAAGCAATGGCACTAGATGTGAAGCAGAGGGACTGATTTGATAGACTTCTGAGGTAGGGTTTATTAAACAACTGAAAATTTGATATGAGAATAAAGGAAAGAATGATGGAGTGGTGTCATGTATGACTCATCTTTGTCTCTTAGGCCATTGGGTTGGCAGAAAAAATATCAACTCAAGATGAATAACTGATTTGAGAATATTATGGATAAATTTGATTTTGAAAAGCCTTTTTAGGTTTTGAGGCACCTGTAAAACATACCAGCATTTTGGTAAAAGTGACCACTAGGGAGTTGGAATAATAGATAGGGAGTTGAGCATTGTTTCCTCAAAGAAACTTCTTAAGCACCCAGTGTTGGTGTATTCTAATAGCTATATAGGTTAATGCATTTGCTGTCCTGAAACACATTTCCCACTTTTGATAATGACATACCGCAATTAAGCAATATATTTTTGAAATAAAATGTACAGAGAATTATAAGGTTGAAATAAACTTCAGAAATTATTATACTCTTCCTTATGTTTTGAATTGAAAATTACACCTAATGTATTCCCAAAAACATCATTGGCTTTTTTAAAATCTCTGGCATAAATGACTAACAACTCCCTTGATAGCATTTTTTAGCATCTCACTAAGCCAATAGAATCTTGTTAACACTAGTCTTCATGCTGCAAATATGGATCCTTCTTTCTGGTATTATCCTTAGTGGAAATGATGAGTGGCTGTTTAAAGCTAATGTCAGAATCAGCAAGTTTAAAATTGTTGAACACACACTTTAGATTTTAACTGAATTATTAACTTGGCAATATTTATAAATTTAAAGCATGAAAATATTATCTGGATTCATCACAATATTTTTTCAACTGAACGGAAGTGTGATGAAACAGTGTTCAGAATTCTCAACATTAAAGGCTCAAGATACTGTTCTCGAAATGATGTTCTATGAATCCTAAAGTGATTAAATATTTTTGGATAAACTATATGAAAGTATTTTTAATTCAAACAGATCTAAAATGAAATGGGTAGTGCTAAAAATTAAAATAAATCATTATTTGCATTCCTAGTTGCAATATCAGCCACCTACATTCTTCAGAATCACCAATATTGTATCTAACTATAAAATTTATTTGTACTGAAAGTTTACATGTGTTTTAAATGAAATTAATAAATTGTAATTATTTGTTATATAATCCCAAAGAGTAAATATAATGCTTGCTTTACATCCAAAATGCTGTCTTTATTTGTGTTTGCTCATCCTCACACCCACCAATTTCAGGGATGGGCAATAAAAGGAGAGAGAAATGAAGGAGAAAAATGATTTTTTTCATTTAAATATAATTATTTACTTATTGCTGGCCCTGAGTAATTGAGAATGAGTAAAAATATTACCCATCTTCTGAACCTATCTAGCAGTGATTTTCTTAAGAAAATATAGCTGTCTAGTCATTATTAGCTAAAGATGGCCACTTCCAAACACTTACCTACTTTAAATTCTGAAGTGGGAGGTATAGGAGAACATAAATCTTATGGTCGATCTATTCAAAAGGTAGTAGTTTTGTTCATTTTCAAATTTAAGTGATCTTACACTGTTATAAATAGGCTGAACTATAGTGCAGATGGTGAATAAATGAAAAATATTTCCCTTTAAAATGTCCCATGAACCAAAAGGGCACATGGAAGTCAAATGCTTACACAGCCAATATAAAAAAAAAGTATGTAGGATGAACTTACTTGCTATACAAGCTTATTATCTCCTGAGTGCATGGAGGAAGGGAGAAGAGGGGGGTCATCAACAAAACCAGAAAATGCCACCAAAGAAACGCATGGCCATGGCAAGTATTCCTAAACCTTTACCTGACTGCACATTTCTGGTGTTGTGTATTTTGGCCCATGTACCCAGAAGAACCAAGTGGCACTCAGTAAACTAAGAATCAAAAGTTTATTTATGCCGATGGGCTCAGGAGTTGCTTTCCAGAGTCAGAGCCCCAAACAAAGGCAGGCAGGTAAATTTATACATTGATTACTTCCACATACTTGGTAGTCTTTTGTTTCACCTGCGTGGGAAAAGTAGGGTTCCAGGAAGAGGAGGTAGGAAAAATTTTCTGGGACAGGGTACCCATCTTAGATTTCTTTACATTTCCCATATTATTCCCCCATTTTGATGCCCATCTAAATTCTTTATAGGGCATCACCTTTTTTACTATCTTCCTGATTTCCCTCTTGGTCTCCCTGGACCAGGGACTGATGGACTGATAATTCTATTGTATAAGGATCTTTGCTGTAGTCTTTCTCTCTACTATAGCTTCTATGAGGGAGGTAATTGTCCAAACAAGAGGCAACAGGCAAAGGCAGAAGTAGGCAGGTACAGAAGAGGAGGAGTACTACTCTAATTAAGATCTTAAAGCCTCTGAAAGTAGAGAATCAACCTCTAAAGATGTTATTGCGTTCCCATCCATGCCATGTTTGTACGGGCACATGTGCCAGTCCAGTCATCTGTTTGACAAGATCTTCAACTGCCCGACCCTGGTCATCTATTCGCACACAACAGTTGGTGAGATTGAATTTCCTAAATACACCTCCTTCTGCTACTAATAGATAATCTAGTGCCAAACTGTTCTAGTAGATGGCATTTCTCATCTGAGTTTCTTGATGTACCAGGAGGGTCAGGGCTCTCCTAGTTTTATTAGTAACTACCTGCAGTCAGATAATTTGATTTAACATATAAATGGGGATACAGTATCCCAAGATCTCTTTTGCCCAAGTGGCAGGCCTATAGTATTGGAATATGTGTTCTGGGGGCCACTTATTATTCTTTCATTCCCCTATTTGGAGTTACCTTTTTACCTGCTGTAATAGATGCGGGATCTGGCTATGTTGCTCAGGCCAGGAGTGTAGTGACTATTCATAGGCTCGATCCTACTACTTACTGATCAGCATGTGAGTTTTGACCTGCTCCATTTCCAACCTGAGCCCGTTCGCCTCTCCTTAGGCAACCTGGTGGTCCCCCGCTCCCAGGATGTCACCATATTGATGCCAAACTTAGTGCGGACACCCAACTGGCATAGCGCACTACAGCCCAGAACTCATGGGCTCAAGCGATCCTCCGGCCTCAGCCTCCCGAGTAGCTGGGACTATAGGCGCATGCCACTGCACCTGGCAAGGATTTTTCGGACCAGGTGACCAAGCGATTCTCCTTTTCACAGAGGTAGCAGGAAGGCTTTATCATGCTAATTGTACAGCTTCATTCCAAATTTGGGGAGAGGCAATTGTAGGCCTTATTTCTACAAATCTAGTAAAATGTGGGGTCACCCAGTTTTGGACCTTGCCTGGGTGGGAATCAATTCAGTAGCTTCCAAAGTTTTAACTGTCTTTTCCCAGGTTTAACTATTTACAGTTCCTTCCTTTGGGAAGCAGGGACAAGTTCCCTATATGAGTTCTAAAATTGCTGAATCTAGTGAGTATGCACACTATATACTTAGCCCTAAGTATAGCTTTAAGCATCTGTTCAAAAAACATTGAGGTCCTTTGACCCTTGTTGTTCCATGGTTTCTTCCTGGTTATGACAGCTTATTCCTTAAACTTATTTAACACACGTGCTTTCTTGAAATTTCCTAGGCTGTGATCTGTATTTTTCTCCCACCTACTCTTTTGTGTAGGCTTTTCCCAAGGGAATCTCTTCACCTTCCCTTATTTACACATTTTCCCATACTCAGATTCCTGTTCGGGTGCCACTTGCCGCATCTAGCAAGTGGTAAATCCTGCCACATCCATTGTGGCTCTGGAATACATATGTGAAAAGCACTGTCATTCACGGTAGCTATAGAAAACTGAGGTAGTGGGCATTCTCTGACCTCTTTTGGTAACATGGACACATAGCTAAACTCCAATTATAAGGAGCCCCATGATGAAATTCCTCAAGCTTCTGCCATGCGTAGGTTGACCAACTTCCGGGGGGTGGCCAGAGCAGGGCCGATGATCTCGGGTTGATTTTCTGCTGTCACTGGAACAGAATCCAGAGTGACTAATCAAGAAGATGTTCTGCAATCTAAGTTTCCTGGTTCTCTGGAGACACTGTTTTCTTTACCCAGGTGTGGTGGATTCATGGAGTCATACTTGTAACTTTAATGGCAGTGAGAGTTGCTAATATAACAATGTGAGAGCCTGTTTAGTTTGGCTAGAATGGCTCCTTTTTCTAATCTTTAACCTATATTTCTTCTCCTGACGAAGAGGGGTGGATCTAATTCACTATGTTGTAGCCGCCAGCCCCCGATAGACACACAGACCACCAGAAATCAGTGAGTTATAGAAAACACGCTCTTTGTTCAGCCAGTTGGGTCTGTCAGGGGTACACAGACCCCGAATTAAGCAGCCACGAAATGCAGAGGTACAGGGTTTTTAAGCCCTAAACCCCATTCTTCATTCTGTTTGAACACACAAGTCTATTTTCCTTCTTTTTACTAACTGTCAACCAACAGGTCGGTTGTACAAGCGGGGAGTACAGAAGCAGAAAGCTTATTGTTAGAATATTATGTTCCCATGAGCAATAGCCCATGTTCCCATGGGCGATAGCCAAGCAGTAATTTTCAAGCCAGCACATTCCCACTGGCCTTAGCAGAAAATCGAATCCTTGATTCTTTATGTGATATTTGCTCATAGCCTCTATTTTATAATACTAAAAGTTTAATAGAATTCTCTTCCTTATATATGCAAATAAGAAACCGAGGAAACATGAGTTAAAAGTTACCAAGAGGAGGAGGATTAAAGGTCCAGCTACAGCAGATAGAAGGGTTGTTAGCCATGGTGACCAACTGAACATCCAGTTGAACAAACGAAATCAGTTATTTGATTCTTTTCTTTGTTTTTCCCTGGCATCTAAATTTCTCTGTACTAGTAGTAAGCTTTCTCTAATTATTCCAGAGTTATTGGCATAGAAGCAACAGGTTTCACCTAGAGCCATACATAATCTATCTTGTTTTAAAAATAATGAATCTAAACCTCTTCTATTTTGAAGGACTACTTCTGCTAGCGAATCGACTTTAAGTTCTAGCCTGATGAGCTCAGTTAAATTTAGGGGAGTTCCTACCCCAACATAGTAAGGGAGTTTTGGATTTAGGCACAACTAGTAATCTTGTCCTATGTCTGGGGCGGTCTTATTTAAGACCTCGTGCATTGTCGTTAGCAAAGTTATTAATGATCCTTCTGGTCCTGGTTGTGGCTGGTGAAACGCCTGGGCTAAAGAGGAAAAAAGGAAGAAACAGAGGATTAGACTTATGTATGGTTGAGTCTTAGCCTTAAGGGCCTGTCTTCCTGAGTTGTCCACTCTCGTGCTGCCTTCGTTTGGAAGTGATGAAGCCATGATGGGATGCTGACTACTTTAACTGCAGTGGGCGTCATCAGGTAGACAGTGAAAGGTCCTTTCTATTTGGGTTCTAGTCCTTTGGAAGTGAACTTCCAGATCCACACAGAGTCCCCAGGCTGAAACTGATGGGGAAGTCCATCCCCCCGGGCTGAGTGAGCAGCACGAACCCAGGACTAAATCTCCTGTACATTTTGAAGAGCCTGTAAAAACTTAAGTAAGACAAGGTTACATAGTTCTGCCTTTTCCTCATCTTCTATTTTAGGTACTAAAGGTGGGGGTTTTCCAAAAAAATTTTCAAATGGGGTGAATCCATTAATATACAAAGTACACCTGGCTCGGAGAAGAGCAAAGGGGAGGAGTTCTACCCAGGTCCCACCAGTTTCTAATCCTAACTTGACTAATGTCTCTTTCAGGGTCTGATTCATTTACTATACTTGGCCGGAACTTTGGGGCCAGTAGGTGCAGTGGAGTTTCCATTGCAAATTTAGGTAGCTAGCCAATTGTTGTGCTAACTTTGCTACGAAGGCTGGGCCGCTATCCGACCCTAAAGTTCCAGGGAGACCAAATCGAGGAAGGATTTCTTGTAGTAGTTTCTTAGTAACTACTAAAGCCGTCTCTTTCCTAGTGGGGAAGGCCTCTACCCATCCTAAAAAGGTGTCTATAAAAACAAGTAAATATTTGTAGCCCCTCACAGTTGTGGTTACCTCAGTGAAATTGACATTCCCGGTGGTCCCACAGATAAGTTCCTCTTTCCCTATGCCTAGGTTCTTCTATCTTCCCCTTCTTTGGATAAACTTGGGCACAAGCCAGGCATCATGAGGCAACCTCTTCTGCAGTTTTTCTCCCTTATAACAAGTGAAAGTAGGGATCTAAACCTTGGAGCATCTTAGTTCACCCTAGGTGTGTGGTCTGGTATAGTTGGTGGAGGAGAATCTTTCCAAGGGCCCGTGAGAGCCCAATTTTTCCATCTGGGGTCATCCACCACCTTTGTTGGTACCTAGTTGCTCCCTTGTCTTGAAAATATATATTCTCTTCCACCATACGGGTCAGAGATGGAGGTAGTTATAAGTAAGGGATAACAGTCAGTAGATGTGTTGGGGCCCCACTTGTGGCCTCTGTTCTTGTCTACATTGGCTAGTAGGTTTCCCTCAGCCTCAGGACTATTCCCTTTTTGATGTCCTTTACAAAGAACAGTATCAAGAGCCTTAGGCATCTATATGGCATCAAATAAGGCTAAGATCTCCTCCTTGTTCTTGATGTCCTTCCCAGCTGAAGTCAGAAGCCCTTTTTCCTTGTAGATGGCTCTGTATACATGTGCAGTGGCAAAGGCATATTGGCTGTCAGCGTGTGTTGTGACTGTCTTGTCCTTTCCCCATCTTAGTGCCTCAGTGAGGGCTATGAGTTCTGCCTTTTGAGCAGAAGTCCTATGGGGAAGAGCTTGTGACCAGATAGTGCCAGTTAGAGTTACGACCGCTACCCCAGCATGAAGCTGCTCCCATCCATGAACAAAACTTCATTGGCCTCGGGCAGAGGGGAGTCTTCGAAGTCTGGTGAGGAACACACAGTGTCAGTGAAATCTGTGCAGTCATGAATGGGGGTCTTGGGGTCTAGATCTGGCAACAGATTGGCTGGGTTGATGACAGTAGCTTTGGATTTTAGCCATATGTTTGGGGTCATCCGGTGCATCCCTGTTGTTGAACACCTCCTGGGCTAAAGGTTAGTTGGCTGACAAGCAGCCATCCTAATTCCTCCAGTTAGAATCTGTTGGTACCGATCTAATGCCATTCTCCCTACCTGAGAATTGTGTCCCCAGTCTGGGTGGGTGGAGAGAAATTCCTCCTCAGTCTGTCCCCCTGCTTCCTCAACTCTCCTTCCTCCCGCAGCTATCTTTAGTGTTTCAGTCTGAATGGGTCCCCGTTCTTTTGAGGTCAAGGGGGTAATTAAAAGCTGTTGGCAATCTTCCCAGTTGGGGCAGTGAGTCTTAAAGACACATTCTAAGAGTCCTATTAATGCCTGTGGTTTCTCAGAGAAAGGCAGATTCTGTTCCTTCTAGTTGTACAGGTCACTAGTCGAGAAAGGCACATAAACCATAAAGGGCCTATCTGCGTGATGTCCCTGGGGTGGTGCTTTTCACAAGCGGAGGATGGCTGGGGTGGTGGTATTGGCTGGTGCCCCGCCCAGAGTGGGAGCAGGAGGCCCATAAGGGTTACCTACTGGCCATCAGAGGGGGTGAGGCGGTGCTATTTGGCCTCTGTCTATTGTCCTGGATTATAGGGTGGGGGAAGGTCACTGTCCTCCAGTGGAGATAGGAGGACTGAGGGACTGGGATGTCTTGGAGATTCAGTTGCTGTATTTTTCAGGGTGCCCACAACTAAGACTCATGCCCCTAGAGAAAGGGCACACTGGTGGAGCCAAGGAGGGGGGTTCTGAACAAGGTTTAACCATTGATCAATGTAGGGAAACTGATCTGGATGTCCCAGGTCTCCCGTGACAATCTTCCAAACATTCCTCACTAAACTCCTGTCAAAAGAACCCGCCAGAGGCCAATTTACACCAAAAGATGTCCATTCAACTTCACACAATGTCCTTAGTCTGCCTGAAGAAAACTTTATGCCATAATCAGCTCCTTCTGCAAACCCTTCTTTGAAATGTGGCAGGAGACACCCCAAGGGTGTCTTCTGTGAACTTGGGCCTCCCCCCATCACTTGCGCAGAAAATACAAAACAGACACTCAGACGAAAACAATTACTGGGGTGTAGGTGGTCCCAGAGAAGTCCGCCACCCACAACCTAGACAAGACCAAAGACATATTCAGAACCCAATAACAGGACACGGGAGGTGGCATCCCACGGCCTTTCCCTGGTCCAGGAGATATGACTGTGTCCAGTCTCTCCACAGACCCCCAATGACCGGTCAACAGAAACAGAAAGGTTCCTTTTATCCAGAAGTCGAGGCCTCGGAGATTCCCGTCAGGACCAGGAACAAAGAGCGTGTCCTAAATGTTGAGTCCTTGACAATTGTATTGACCCCGTCACGGCATTCAAGGGCCCTGGAACGTCTCAGGTTGGCCACACCTTTGAATCCATAACAGAGACAGCAACCACTTCAGAGATCGGTCTGGTCTTAGATCTCAGGGCCACTCCCTGAGATCTCGCTGGAGCCTCCAAATGTTATAGCTGCCAGCCCCCGATAGACACACAGACCACCAGAAATCAGTGAGTTATAGGAAATACACTCTTTATTCAGCCAGCTGGGTTTGCCAGGGGTACACAGACCCCAAATTAAGCAGCCCTAAAATCCAGAGGTACAGGGTTTTTAAGCCCTAAACCCCATTCTTCATTCTTTTTGAACACACAAGTCTATTCTTCTTTTTACTAACTGTCAGCCAACAGGTTGGTTGTGCAAGCAGGGGGTACAAAAACAGAAAGCTTATTGCTAGAATGTTATGTTCCCATGGGTAATAGCCTATGTTCCCATGGGCAATAGCCAAGCAGTAATTTTCCAGCCAACACAGCATCAAGGCAGTCTGCAAAGTTTAATGTACTTACAGTTTTGAGACAGACTCATGGTTTTCGCACAGCAGTCCCTGGCATTGGTCAGCTGCTTATGTTCTTGACTATTCATTAATGTAATTACAGTATAGAGAACCTTTACATTTAAACCTAGGACTCAGAACTGATAGAATTCAGCTGCCTCTCAAAACTTACTGACTCCTTTTTTGATAAATTTGGCCGCAGCTACAGTGTTGAGTGTCCACTATACAAATTATTGATTTGGCCCCCTACTTCTATTGCAACTGTATCTAGTCTGATTGTCCTGTTACCAAAGAGTGAGGTCCTCTCCCAGCACATTGTCCAGGGTCTTGATGTCTCAAACAAAGAATTGAGCAAGACATAAAAATATAGTAGAAAAGAAGTTTAATTACAAAGGAAAGTACACTTCCAGACGTGGAAGCAGGCTGGAGCAAGAGAAGTGTGGCTCAAAAGGCCTGTTAACAAAGACTTCAGGGTTTTTATCCCTTTTTTGCTGTGGGTGGTTACTTTTCTTAGAGGAGTGGGCTTCCTTGATTGACAACTAAGATTGACAGGACTCAATGATTGATCATTTTGTTTTCTGCACATATTTGTTCCCAGAATTCAGTTTGTTATAATATTAATGAACTTTCAGGCAATGCATCATATTATAATGATGGTATAATGAGACTCAGGTGAGTTGAAGGTTGTTGGGATCTTCATTGCACAGGTGTGAGTGACTGGCTTAAACTGGTACCTAAATCTCTGCCTGCTGGTTTCTTTGTGTGAGTTTAAAAAATGCATTCTGGCTTGCTTAATTGTGGATGGATTAGAGTGGACCCCTTCTAAGATAGGATGACCTCAGTGTCTTTGAAGGCAGACCCAAAACCCCCTAATTTTCTTGCCTACCACTTTTCTAAGAGCCATGAACACCCTTATTATTAGTATGGATGTTGAGGGAGGGGAGGTCTCTTCTTAGGTATCTGCTTCCTGCTGAGAATGGCCATAGTCCCTGCCTACAGGGGTTTCATAGAGCTCTTTCCCTTTCTGCCTTAGTCAGAGTGGGGTCTTGGGTTTCTTACTGAAGTGCCACCTCAGTCCTTAGACAAGGAAAAGAAATTACAAACACATTATTTAAATCATACATCTATTAATTTTTATTATTGATTTGCCTATTAAGTGAGTAAAGGGAAACAGTCTTGGTTAATACGTTTCTTAAAGAGTAAAAAGAAAGACCTTTGGGTTAAAGTCTGCCCCCACCTCAAACTGTAAGGGCCCTGTCTGGTTTAACACTATTTCTGCTTAACAATGGGCTGATGACCCTTATCAATAGCCAGAGGATCTGAGTCACCATGGCAATTATCAAGATTTGAGGGAGAGGGTCTTTTTCCCAAAGAAAAGAGGGAAGAAAACGTAACTAGATTTACTAAAAAGATTAACTCTGCAAGAGGTGTCCCATTTCATTTCCTGCTAAAATATTAAGAATTTTATGAGTGATGTCCTGTCTCACTTCTGCCCGGTGTTCTTTGAAGACTAGCTCAGGTTGATGTCTTAAATTCTCTGGTCCTTTTGGACTTACGGTTTCACTGCAATAAGAGCACTCATTCTTCCAATGGCCAATCTCTCTACAGAAGACACGTTGGTTACAGCATAATTTCCTTTTGGTTTCTTTCTACCGTGTGGGAGCAGCCACCTGTTGCACTAGAACTGGGTTACCTAATGCAGCTTCCAACAGGGACACCTTCTGCTTTCCCCATTAGTCAGTTACCTCCTGGTGTATCTCTGCTGTTTTGACACATTCCTAGCCCTAGCCTTTACCTCTAATTTAGACTTTTCAAGATGTTTTCCCTGTAGTGGGGATCTCACTAGCTTTCTAACAAAAGGGACAGGAATAATTCCAACCCAGACATCTTTGTTCCAGGCACTCCACCACTGTTCTTCAGGCTTTTCTATTATCAAGTCGAACTTGAATGAGACAGGAGGCATGGTGTTGGGCTGGGGCTCTGGGGTGGTAAGGGGCAGCAAAGGCACTAATGGTAGAGGCCTGTATGGCAATTGATAGTAAAGTGGACTTGTGGGGACTGATGGAGCTACTGGGATGTACTGCAGTCAGAAGATACAATCTTCCTTAGGGCCCCCAAGTGAATTAATTTTGTTGGCACATCCTTGTCCTTTTGCCTAGCCAGGCAGGCCACAAATGCCCTATTCTGTCCCTGCCTATTTGTGCCGAACCGGACCCAAGGGAGCACTATGGCAGTGGTCTGCAACCATGTGTTTATGTACAGAACTTGGTCTAGATATCCTGGGGTCCCTGTCACTACCCAATACACTGCCCTCACTGTGGGGAGATCTAAGGTCCCTTCTAAGGGTCAACCTACCCCTAAGTAGGGCTCTTCGAGCTCACAAAGAATACGAAGTTTTTCCGAGGTCAGCATGTTCCTGTACTCCTCAGAGAAACCTTCCTTAAAATTCTCCAACATACAGTCTAAGACAGTTGGCTTAGTGGAACTCCCCCACTTTTTTTTCTGGGAACTTCCTTTGAGAAGTAGGCACAGAGGCCTGCGTTAATATATTCTCTAAAGTCCTAGAAACCTAGTTAAAGCAACACAAAACACTAAACTTATTTTTGAAGAAATACAGAATCTTAGTTTTCTTCTCAGAAAACCTTTTCAAAAGATTTGCATCAGACCGATAGTCTAAAGTGATAGGACAAATGTAAAGAAATCTAAGATAGCTACCCTGTCCCAGAGGAATTTTTCCAACATCCTCTCCCTGTTACCCTACCTTTCCTGTGCATGCAAAACAAAAGACCACCAAGTATGTGCAAGTAATCAATGTATAAATCTACCTGCCTGCCTTTGGGGCTCAGACTCTGGAGAGTGACTCCTCTGAGCCCACTGGCATAAATAAACCTCCTTTGATTCTTAGTTCCCTGAGTGTGGCTTGGTTCTTCCAGGTACAGGGGCCAAAATTTGCAACAAAAGAACATTAAACGCAATTCCAGGTTTTTGTTTGTTTCTTTGTTTTTGTTTTTGTTTTGCGTCGTCTTTCAGTATTTAAATTTCCAATCTTGTTTCACTTTATTACATAAAATTTCCCCTCAGAATTTCTTTATAAAACTTCTCCTACACTTTCCCCTCACAAAATTTCTTCTCAAGATTTCCCTTCACAGACCTTCTAAACTACTTCCACAAACCTTTCACACTTTTATTCCTTCAGTTTGCTTCTTTTCACTGGTTCAGGAATAACCACCTCTGAGGCAAAAACCTTTCTTGAAACTCTTTAACATAGTCTCAAGGACCATTGCCTTACCCTGACTGACCCCATGTTTCCCACTATGTCGGTGCACAAAAACAGACAAAGTGTGGGTTGTCCCTTTTCAGAGACCATTCAGATGCCCACCTGGCTGAATCTCTCTGGAGACTTTCAGCGTGTCTTGGCTAAGGTGTACCCATGTAAACCCTGGGCCTGGTCATTCCCCAGAGGAACGAATCACTGTTATGCCTTATGACGTTGCTATGGAACTATAGGTTGGGACCCTCTCAGACCCCATAGTTCTTTGCCATGGGGCCAAAGACTGAAAATGTGGTGTGATCAAATCCAAGACCCACAGAGCCAATTGAGATGAATTGTAAGCCTTTATTAGCTGGCCGGCGACTGACTCTCTACCACGCAGGGTTAGAAGAGATCAGCCCCGAGCTCCCAGAAGAGGCAGTTTATATAGCCACCAACACATTCCTGAGCAGATCACCACACCCTGGTTAACAGTTGGCCGTTAGCATATCCTTGATCAGATTACCCTGGTTAACAACATCTCCTTGATCAGATTACCACAACCTGATTAACAGAATCATAAGTATATATTTAATACTGGCTTACTGGAAAATTGTCCACCCATAACAGAAACTCGGAGACAGTTCTCTGAGATCCATACACACATACACATGCTCTCAGAGGTTAAAACATTCCCTTCCTGGTGATCACTGCCTGAAGAGCGCTTGCCCCCAGGAGGTGATCAGTCTCTTCTTCCACCCTTAAGGTGGGCCTGCCTGGGTCCGTGGGGCCCCGGCCTTGTCGTGTTCAATGTGGATCCACCGAATCTCCTTATTCTCGCTGCTTAGAGTCTGGGGGAAACAACGGAGCAGGGCCAGCCAAGTACAGCTAGACCCATCATCGCTCAACCAGGGCCGGGTGCACTTCTAGTTCCTCAGTTGTCTCATCCAACCAGCATCTTGGCATTGTGCCCAAACCGGTGATTTCAAAGGGCCAGAGCAGTTGGGTTTCCTGATCAGGATTTTGGCCCATGTACCCGAAAGAACCAAGAGGCACTCAGTGAACTAAGAATCAAAGGAGGTTTATTTACGCCGTTGGGCTCAGAGGAGTCACTCTCCAGAGTCTGAGCCCCAAAGGCAGGCAAGTAGATTTATACATTGATTACTCGCGCATACTTGGCGGTCTTTTGTTTCACCTGCACAGGAAAGGTAGGGTTCCAGGGAGAGGACGTTGGAAAGATTCTACCAGAACAGGGTAGCCTTCTTAAATTTATTTACATTTCCCATATCACTGGGACTCACCAAACAACTGTTAAGGGTGGAAAATTTTTAAGTGAGCCAACTTCTGCTTCTGTAATCTACTCACTTGTTTAATGTTAACCAGGGTGTGGTTCTAGGAGATGTATTGGGAAAGATATGCTAATGGCCAACTTCTGCTTCTGTAATCTGCTTACTTGTTTGATGTGGTTCTAGGCTTTATAAATTGCCTCTTTTGGGACCTCGGCTAATAAAGGCTCATAATTCATCTCAATTGGCTCTGTGGATCTTAGAATTGATTGCACCACAACACAACCTCTATCAATTCTATTGCTTTAAAAGTGTCAAAGAACCCCAATCCTTGAATAAGATACACCTGGATTTATAATCCCAGTTCCACAATGTACTTCCTAAGTGATTTTAGTAAAGTCACAAACTCTCATCTTTAGTTTCCTCATCCATAAAATATGGATGCTAATTCCTACCTTGTAGGACCATGTGATGTCTAAATGTTATAATGCATGCAAAATACCTGGCACCTACTGCTAAATTATAATAATTATTATTATGGCTTCATTGTTATTTTATCCATCACATTGTTCCCTAATTAGCTTAGTGTTGTTGCTTATTTAATACTACATTTCCATTGTTTTGTTATGAATGCATTTTTCTTGAGTACACTGGTCACATATCTGAAGTACTCCCACATCAGCCCATACACAAATACGTAGCTACCAATATAATGTTTTAGTAACACACTTGTATGTATCTGTCAGTAAAGTAAGAAAAAGACCTCAAAATTCTATATCACACTTAAAAGTGACCAAACTACCACAGCTCACAGTACCTACTAATATGAAAAGAATAATGATTAACTGCTTCCTTGAAGCCTTTTTTAAACTGCCCTATGAATCTGTGATACTTGGTAAGGACTGGCAGCTTCTGACAGTCTATCAAGCTGGTATTGATTAAATTAGCTCAATGTCATTTCAGAGGAAAGAGAGATAACAGATCTCAAGTGGGAATAGATGTAAACTGTTGATTAAAGAAACAGATCACCACATACTATATTTGATAAAGCATTATTAGGGTTACTGAGTGCTCCAAATTCCTATTCCTTATCCAACGCATTATATTTCCATGCACAAGTTCTGAAATAATTCCAAAGGACAAGTTCTGAAATAATTGAGTATTCTTAAAGATTGCACTAAATTTTAATAACCTAGAAGTCCAAACCACATCTCCAGATTTTATAGATCGATCTATAATTTAAGAAATATGATGCTGTTAATCATGGCTCAGTGTTTTAATGTGACCATCAATATAACAAAGAATAAACAATTACTAAAATAAACTTCTAAAGTTCATGTCACATATAAGTTGCATTTTAAAATTTAGAAACCAAAATTAGATAGTGTGTAGGGCGAGTTGCAAGCTGACAAGGTCCTTGCAATCTGTGAGGTCAACCAAAGGTTGCCTCACCTCTAGGAACCCTCCTAAGAATGGGGAAGTACGAACTGATAGGAGAACAATGAGGTGTTGATGGAAATGCAAAGGATTATAGATTATAGCAGAGTGTGTAGGGTGGGAATAATCTATGGACATGCAAATGATTATAGCAGGGTGTGTAGGTTGGGTGGTAATAATCATATTTTAGTTAGGAATTGTATGTTCTTGTGTAAAAGAAGGTTGCAAAAAATACACTGGGCCATTGCTCTACCATCAGTGGACAGTGGTCCTCCTAAACCCAGCTTTCTGTCTTCTTTTCTTAATCTTCCACCATTCCCACTCAGGTACATTTTCCAGAGCAGTGCTGGATGTGGCAGGATACTGGTGATGGTTTCAAAATTCTGTGAATATGTATATATTTTTTCCTTTTCTAAAAATTTTATTTGTATATATTTTTAAAGTGGCATTGGTTAACAAAATCCAATGAGTTTCAGCTATACATTTTAACAATAAAGCACGCGCGCGCACACACACACACACACACACACACACACACACATTGTTCACCTTCCATAGTTAAAGCCATTGAATTATATATTGTAAAGAAGTGAATTTTATTTGTGAATTATTTTCATAAAACCTATTAAAATTTAGAAACACCGTTTGAGAGTAATAGTCAAATATCCCACTTGAATCCCCCCAGGTGAAAGAATAAATGGAGCTTAGATTTTGAAAGAAATTAAAATTGTCAGGTATGCTTTATAAATTCAAAGACAAGGATGATTTCAACAAACTTTTAAAGCATGTTAAAGATGACATTTTACATGGTGGGCATTTTTCCTAGGTAAAATTCAAGTGACTTAGAAATGATCTAGGTCTAACTGTTTGTAGTTGACATCATTTGGAGGGCAAAGAGAATGGGAAAGGAAGAAGAAATGTGAGAAAATGGTGAGCCAAATTTTTATTAATTAAGAGCAAATTAACATTGCCCCAGCTAGTCTCCAGAGCTCTTATTACATACCTTCTGAAGCTAGGGAAAAAGGACAGAAATGCATAAATCACCCTCAAAGGACAATGTAGAGGTAAAGAGGCCATAAACTTTAAGAAAGGAAATAGTGAATGGAATGAAAAATGGAAAACTGTATTGCCAGAAACCACTTCAAATTTAAATTGGAATTTCCACTTACTGAAATTAACCTCAAATTAAGATGATGTGAACAGTTACACTCTTTCTAAATTGAAAATATAGCAAAGGTATTGAAATTTTGCTAACTCTCCCTAGAGGTGTTTAACTAAATGTGATTGGGACTATCTATGTAGACATGAAAATTTAGACTTATCTTTCCTGAAATTACCGGTGATTTATTTGAAGTTTCTTATGTTTAACATTCGATTGATTTACCATCAAATTTTGTCACCTTTGTCTTCAGTCTTGGTTATTAGATGGAGAGTTTATCATGGAGGTATCAGGAATACTAAGCTATTAGAACTTTTGGTTGGGAAAACTGCCATATGTTATTTTTCTATAATTATTTTCTGGTGAATATTCTATAGTTGAGAATTTTCACTAAATTTTATTTGCCTTATCCATATTCAGACAAAAAAGAAACTTAATAAATGTCCAGTTCCTCTGAGAAAGGTCTAATGTAAATAACAAACCTTTCAGTGTACCAGAGTTTATTAGCCTCTTTGTATGAAAATACAATGTTAATGGAAGGTGAAGTTGTCATATGGGATGAACTGCAATGTCCTAAAAATACTTTTTTCCAATATCCTCCAATATTAAGCTTGGAAAACTAAGTTTATGTTTTATGCACTGGTAAATAGAACACAAATGAAGCATTGTTGCTGTTCCTTGTATAGTGTTGACTTTAAAGACAAAAGAATATCTAGCTCTATAACTAGCTGTAAATAAAGAACAAAGATATCATTTATATCAACCAATAGATTCTACTCAGAAGAATGTTGTCGTGTCTAACAGCCTTAACTTGAAAAATAAATTATCTTCAAAAAGAAAAATATAAAACTTCCACTTTTCAAATGATAAGAAAGTTATTTTAATAATAAGAATTATTGCATTTATGAAATAGTTCACAATCCAATTTCCAGTATAGAAGGAAACATAATTAAGCCAGTAACCCAAGCTCTACACCAGCAGTCATGAGTACAACTGTCAAAATTTTAAAAAGGAAAAATATTTCAATAATCTAGCATTCTTAACAACTTCTGAAGTTCATGGGTCTTTTTATAAAATAATAGATTGAATTTCTTCTATAATAAGGCTATGTCTACTTTGGCTTGCAAGTCAAAATCTGTTATCTGAACAAATTGTCTCTCTGTAATATCATTTTTTTTGCAACACATGGTGTGTATTTTAGCTTTCTTAGCAACCTAACTCAGACTTTGCAATGAAGATATCAAGAACTTAAAATCTTTTAAGAGTAAAGATGATTGAATTGTGGTACAGTATCTGCAATAACACAGAGGTGACTTTTTCAGAGAAAATGTCACTTTAATAAATTCAATATTGTACTTTAAGCTTATTTCCCATTCTAAATACAACCAATAACTAGCCAGCATAGTTAAGATTAAAACTGTAGGTGAGTTTGTGTATTAATTGTGGGTTTGGTCACTAAACCATCTAGTGCTCATTTTTTCCTAAGGTAAAACTATATGCATCAATATATATTTTTTTAAATGACCAAATTTAAAGGAGTTCTACTTATGGTTACACTGTGAAGTTATAAATATTTCAGATTACACAGCATGTATCTAAATGTTGAGTAGGGCTTAACACTTCTATATTATATTACTAATTCATCCATTCTACTGGTAGCAGGAATAAGAGAAGATATGCTTATTTCAGTTTTACTATACTAATACGGTTAATAACCAGATTAGTGATACATGATTCTATGGAAATATTATTCTTGTGCTTCAGTTTTTGAAATATTGCCCTAAATGTCATCTTTGTTGACTGCAAACTTTGAGGAAAACTTACATCTTGGGTTTCTACTAGAGCAGACATGTAAGGAGTTAGAACAGATACAAGAAGACTCTTGCCCACTATAGGATAGATTGTCACTCTACATAAATTACATAAATAAGGCACTTGTTTTTGTTCTTCCAGTGGGATTTAGGATCAAGTGCTTTCACTTGATTTGACAAAATATTAGGATCATAAAGCTTTAATAACCAGACATAACTGTTAATGACTGTGTAATATTTACAAAAATTCAAAGGAGGATAGCATAGATTCTGCAGCCAATTTCAGAAGTGATGTTAAAAACTTTGTTGATAAAACATAACATCACTGAACCAAGTGTCTGTTCTGTTGATTTTTTCCCCTCTAACATAACATCTTCCTTGGTCACAAACTGAAAAAAATAAACAAACAAAAAATCTCTCAAGGAGTCAGGACTACTGATATAATCCAGCCACAATACTTTGAAATCAAACCAGAAAATAGAGATGTTGCTTTTCACTGTGTCCTTTGTCTTGAAACGATCTAATAATCTGTACTTCTCTACATCTTCAATTTATTTTCTTGTGTCTTTTGAACTTCAGCCAAGTTAGATTGACAAAAAGACTGAGGTCATCCTGAAATCAGAAATGCATAGACAAAGTTAACAATGATAAATTAAACCACTTAGTTCTTGATTTAGCAACTTTTTTGGGGCTATCGTGTATAACACTTTAAAAGATAAAGGTTTATTTTTATATCATATCCTAGTCGATAAAGACAGCTTTTCAAAGAAAAAGCTAACAAAGTTGAAGCCTCTGGCAAATCTTGACCCTAGCTTTGCTCTACCAGAAGTGTAAGAATTTACTAGAAGATCACCTAATGAAGGATTTCATTGTCCTACTGATGATGAGAAGACACACAGAGTAAAATAGTGTCACTTCAAAAATCTAACGGCCAGAAAATAAATTTTGGCTCAGGAAGTTCTACTCTAGGACTCTAATTACATAACAATAGGCATCGAGTCATTGCTGTACTGGTTTTTGCTTCAAATTAAACTCTACTTTGAGAGAATGCAGGATTTCTGTATTTGTCTATAAATAACAAAGTCTATAAAATTTTGGTTTATGAGAAAATTTTTGATTTAAGATTTTTTTTAGTCTTAAAAGACAGGACATTTGCTACCACTTGCTTTCAAAACATCATCTTAAGTGAATTTATGTTGTTCTCACCTTTGAAATGTGTAGAAACTTAGTCTTTCAAATTTATTGGTGAGAAGAAATAAAAATCCTAACTTCTTTTGTAAAATATTTACAATCTGGCAGAAACTGCTTTATATTTATACCAGCGCAGCCTGATTGAGACATCTTATTAAATGAGCATAGTTAATAGGTTATTCATAGAAGGATATATAGAAAAATGTCCTTCTGTCTGCTCTATTTCCATTAATCAACCAGTAATTGATAAATTGACAAACAAAGCTTTTTTTGAGAAGGGGAGTCACTTGATAGAGGAATGATACAGGTTTTAATTCTATATAAATATGTCATGATGAGAAGAAAGTGAAGCAAAGTCTGATAAACAGAAGAAAGTTTCCATTAACAAACAAATAATTGGTGTTCATTAATCAAACTAAGTAATTCTTTTTGTCCAGATTCTCAGTGATGATGATAAAAAGTAGGATGAGATTGGCTGTGGCAGTAGTAGTAGTGCTAGTGATAGTGTGGTTTTAATATCTGTTTTGGTTCCACTATGTTAAATCTGGTGCCTTCCAATATAGATTATTTTTAGGAGATAGCAGATGTTAAGGGTTTGCCAAAACCCCAATGGAAAGTTTGATACCACAGATGAATTAAAACATGGGATATGAAGTTTATAAGCCATATTATTCAAGTGGATTAGTTAAACTCAGTTGATTATATTGTTTTTTACAGGAGATATAGCTATCAAGCAAAGCAATAGTAACATAGCTGTGTGATTTCTGTTGTGAAATTGATTATTACTTAAAATGTTATGTTCAAGATTTTTCTGTTAGGTAACATCTTACAGTAAAATGTAGACTTCATTAAGAAAATTTTATCTTTTGCAAAAATATTGAGTTTTCAATGAAGGATTTGGGAGGGTAGGAAAGCGCCATATTTCAAACATTAGTAATAAGTAAATTCCTTTTATCTTTGTTATCTCATCTTTAAGGTAATCTGTTAATAATATTCAAAGAAGATTTACAAAATCAAGATATTTTCCCCCTTTAGAGTTATAAGTTCTATTTTAAACAGCTCTTTCCCAACTTTGAGATGTGTACTTGGCACCCATGTGTATTAGTTACGGTGTATGTCTAGTTAATGTGCAATGGGTTCGTTGCAACCTCAGGGAAATCAAGAAACAACAACTCTCTAAATGAAGCCTAACTTTACATCATACTGAAAAAGTGGTGATAAAATTATTTATTGACTTCCATGAAATATTGTTGAATGCTAACTTAAATTCTATCTTTAAAAAATCTAGCAGCAGCACTGAACTAATAATAAATATAATAACTTTTGGGACAAGATTAAGAATAGAGTCAAATAAATAAAAGCAGGTCACTCAGTTACACAAAGATTGCATGATAAGATACATATTTTCCGAACTCATTAACTCTAGCCTAAGCTTGAACTAAGTATATTTTATAACTTATCCTTCACTCTCTTTTATCATATCTTGGTGAACGACATCACTTCTGACATAAAATAGTATAATCAGAATTTAGGTCAAAAACTTTTTCAGTATGGTAGTTAGCCTGAAATTCATATTAATTTTTAGTTATAGAAAAGTATTAGTAGGGGAACAAAATAATGCTCAAAACATTATTTCTAGGTGTGCTTCAATTTGTTCATGTCGATCTGTAGTGAAAATTTTCTTTGTGCAAATCCTAAGAGTTTTAGGTAAAGATGTGGTGGCCAAAAAATGACCGTTAGAAATTTATTACTTGCAGGAAATTACTACTTGGCTATCGCCCATGGGAACGTGGCTATTGCCATGGGAACATAGGCTATCACCCAAAGGAACATAACATTCTAACAATAAGCTTTCTGCTTCTGTACCCTTGCTTGCACAACCACCCTGTGTATTGACAGGTAGTGAATAAAAGAAAAATAGACCTTTGTGTTTAGACAGAATGAAGAATGGGATTTGGGGCTTAAAAACTCTGTACTTCTATATTTCGGGGCTACTTAATTTGGGGTCTGCATAACCCTGGCAGACCCAGCTGGCTGAATTAGAGCGTATTTCCTATAACTCACTGAGTTCTGGTGGTCCATGTGTCTTTCGGGGGCTGGCGGCTACAACAATGTTACTGGAGAATACTGAAAGTCCATGCACACATATTCTACAGGTTAATCAAAAACTAATTTTCCTTTTGTTTAAAGCTAACAGTCAGTTTGTGTTCATCAAATTCTCGTGGTAACATTTAATTTAATTTACATCTCTTAATCATACCATGATATATATTTTTTAATTTGATCAGTTTTGTATAGTGTTATAGACTTATAAAGAATGAGAGTATCTTAACATGATACTGTTGTTTTCAGAATAGTAAGCTTCTTAGAGCTTATTTTCGATGGAAGCAAGTGCACCAAGCTCAACAAATGTGTCTTATGGACTCGGTAAGAAGCTGATGTTTTCCTACAGAGTGAATAACCTCTTCAGTCTTTGTTTTTTTTCAAAAATTCAAAATTCATTTTCATCCCCTAAAACTAGATTTAGATAGCATTCATAGATTCTGCAATATTTAAGATTGGAAAGAGCTTTAAATATCATTCATTAGCTACCTGTTTTATTCCTTTCCTCACACATCTTCACTAAGTGATTATCCTCTATAAGGTTGAATACCCCAATATTGGAGTACAGAGCCAGAATTTGTAGACTCCACCATTAATCCCAGTATTATTCTCTTGTGCCTATAGTTTCCTTTAGTTCACAAATATTTATAGAATGCCTAGTTTGTGTCAGACATTTTGTCAGGCAATGAGGAAATAAATACAAATAAGATATGAATGCTGACCTTGGGAAACAAATTAAATCCTTTTTCTATAAGAAAATCCATAAAATATTTGAAGTCCACTAGCATGTATCCCAAGAGTCTTGTCTTTCAGAGAATACAAAACCATAGTTCATTAAATAAGATGATTCAGATCCCCTACTGATGAATATTCTTGTGGATGAACTCTACTTAACTAATTTTGTTCTTAAAATATGTGGCTAGAAGCACCAACTAGAGCCAAATTGTATCCTGACTATTTCTGTGAAAGTTGCAAAAGCTAAAGATAAAATTAAATATTCTGGCATTCATATCTCAATAAGGATGTGTCGATTCCAATGCCAACTAAAATACACCAAGCCATTTCTTCTTCTTGAACTGAAATTTGTGCAAAGAAGTTTGATACCTGAAGTTCCGCAACTCACATGTATTCTTATCAAGTTACATCATGTTCAGTTCAAACAGTCATATCTTTGTATAATGGGTCAATTTGGTAAACTATCTTCTATATTTACCTCAGGTCATTATTCAGGTTTTAGCCATCCTGCTCTTCTTGACCTTTCATTCTAACCTCTTTGGTGTCAACAATTATCATTGTTGTTTACATGCTTTGTGCCCAGTATAAGGATAGATGAGAACAAAGGATAAAGAAAAATATATGACTAAATCCTTGCCCCAAGATACTTATAATGGCTGAGGAAATAGTTCTTACAAAAAGAAAAGAAAAAATTAGATAGCAATGCATGATGGTGTATGTCATTTGAAATAATGTAACGAGATTAATTACAGACCAGGAATACCTAGCCCATTACTTTAGAGATAAATCTCAAACAAGAAAATGTTTTGTTGCATAGTAAAAGCCCTAATTACAACAGGAATGTGGAATAGAGATCAACGTGATCTGAACGAGTTAGAATAAGAGGGAGGGAAAAATGGCATAGATGATAGAGGTTCTGTTCATCCCTCTAGCAACTAGCAACCAAATTAAAGTTGTGACAGAAACAAGGAGCAGAAGCAAGAAAAAAATCACCTGGGATCTAGGTGAACAAGCCAAACAACTAGGGAGAAATACAAGACATGACCCTGCGACACTAGAAGGTAGGATGGGCTGAGAACGCGGGGCTGCCCAATCTCCAGCAGCTGAGTGAGATGGAGGCTAGGGCAGAGGCAGCAGAAGAGGCAGCGGCAGAGGCCTCTTAAAGAGGCCGTGTACCAAGTGGACTTTCGCGGTGATGGACCTGCTCTCTCTGAGCACCAGTGCCAATTGGGCTGTGCACAGGGAGCACCAGGGACTTACAGGGAGAGATTGCTGGAGTGAGAACCGAGATGACACTCGCACTGTACAGAAGTGCCAGCAGTATCCTTTGTTTTATGTTGAGCCCTCTCCTTCCCAGTTCCCAGACATAGCACTGCCACAGCCAAGATATCATCAAACTGGATAACAGAGGTCGCGCTACTCAGAGGATTCCCTGAAACTCCACTCCCCCAACTTGCAACCCAACCCAAGCCACATCCAGGTATATCCTCAGAGAGTCAGGTGCTCCTTGATGAGCAGCACCTAGACTCACACTGGAGGCAGCTGGACTTGGTTTCTGGTGTGGCCTTTTGATGCAACTATAAGCATAGCATCTGTGGATTGCTTGCTGAATCTTAATAAGTAGCTCCACAGGGTCACAAACTGGGGCTAAAATTGGCCAACTGCTGAACCCCTCTCAGAACTGTGCCTCTTGACACCTAGTACACAAAGCAATGGTAATAAGACTGTGAGATTTAGGAGCTTTGCTTACTACATAGAAACAAACACAGAAAGGCAGCCAACATGGAAAGACAAGAAACCATATGAGGAACATAACAGATCTAGAAATAATGGAGTCAAGTAATATAAAAGATACAGAGTTCAAAACACTGGTTATAAAGATGCTCAATGAAGTGTAGATAAATTCAGCAAGAACCTCAACAAAGAGATAAAAATGGAAATGGAAATTATAAAAGGGAACCAGTCTGAAATAAAGAACACATGATCTGAGATGAGAAGTATATTAAATGGGATAAACAAAGGAATAAACAAAGTGAATAAAGAAAAGGATCAAATTTCCTATCTAGAGGATGGGAAAGCCAAGGACATGCAATCTGAATGGCAAAAGATAAGATGCCAAGACTATAAAAATAATTAAATGTGCATATGGGACACTATTAAGAGTCTAAATATCCGTCTGATCAGCATAACTGAAGAAAATCAAGATACAGCTGTTGGAAGAAATAATGATAAAAAAACTTTCCTAACCTGGTGAAGAAAATGGACATAAAACCCCAGGAAGCTCAGAGAATTCCAAAAATCAGGAATCCAAAGAGGCCCACACCAAGACACACCATAATTAAAATGCCAAAGTTTAAATACAAAGCAAGAATGTTAAAAGCAGCAAGAGAAAAACAGATAATTACGTATAAGGGAACACCCATAAGACCTGCAGCTGATATCTCAAAAGAAACTATTCAGGATAAAAGTGCTTGGCATAAAATATTCAATAAGATGAAGACCTAGGATCTACAACCAAGGATACTTTATCCAGTAAAACTATCATTCAGAGTTGAAGGACAGATAAAGAGCTTCTTAGACAAAAATAAGGAATTTATCACCTCCAAGCCAGTATTACAGGAAATGTTGGAGGGACTTTTTTAAGAAGAAAAATCATGTATCAAAAATAAGAATAAAGAATGGTAACAACTACATTCCTATTAATAAGTACCTTAAATGGAAAAGAATTAAGTGCTCCAACCAAAAGATAGAGTGCCTGAATGGGTAAGCAAACAAGACCTCTACACAGGCTGCCTCCAAGAGACTCACTTGAGATTAAAAGACACACACAGACTAAAAGGAAGGGGATGGAAAAAATATTGCTTTGATGGACCTAGAAGGTATTTAAGTCAGACAGAGAAAGATAAACACTATATGATTTTACTTATATGCTGAATCTAAGGGGGAAAAATAACAAACTAATCAAAAACAAACGCAATATATAGCGTCCAAATATAGTGGACAATTTGGTGATGAACAAAGGGGAGAAGAGTTTGTGGGGCTGGGAGAATGGGGTGAAGGGTTAAAGAAGTACAAATTAGTAGCTGATGGATAGTAATGGGGATGGGGAGCACGGCATAAGGAACGCAGTTAGCATTAATATGTTAGCTAGGTGGAGGGTCAGGGAGAAAGGGAGCAATTAGGGGGATCATTTTACTAACTATATAGATGTCTAACCAATGTACTGTATACTTGTTACTAATTAATATAAATATTTTGTTTTTTAAAAAAAGAGTCAGAATAAGATACAGAGTTAGCAAGACAGATAAATCAGGGATGTAGTAGTCTTGAGCTTGGAATGAAAGAAAAATCACTGTTGCCTTGGCCTTTCAATTTTAATTTAGCTTAAACAAAGGGTCCTAATTGCCACCTTTCTCATCATATGCCTGAAGAGTGAAATGCATGCTCATAATAGCATAATAGCATGCTCATAAATGCATTCATCATAGCATACATTTGCTGCAAGACAACCTATGTTTCTTTAAAGAACTTACATCTAAATCTCTTTTAGCTCTTTATCCTCCTTGGTGAGGCTGCTAGATTCCATGCCCTTCCCTACTCAAACTTTCACATGTATATTTTAAACAAACAAACAAACACATAAATAAATAAATATGTGATTACAACTACAAGAATGTCAGATACAATTAAATTAATTTAATAATATTTGTTTTTAAAAATATTCTTAAAAAGTGGCAAAAATATGTAGATTGACCTTCCAAATCTTCCCAAATGTTTTCAGTTTCTTTTTTGCCCCCCTCCATGGATGAGTGTAACAGAGAACCAATTGATTGTTATTTGTTTGCTAAAGCGGGGATCTTTCAAAAAAGAAGTGGCACCTAGGGGAAGACTGATATGATCAGAGACTGCTCCCTGCCTTTCTACACAGCACATAGAGTTTAACTACTTTGTTTTTCTTTAATAGTCCTACAAACTTTGAAAAGACTTCATGTATAATGAGGCAACTGTATCTAAGATTTTCCTCCCAATGACCCTGCTTTCAGAACAGTAAGAGAGAAGTTAGTTGTGTAAAATACTATAAAATTTAACTATCGGTATGTCATAATTCAATGATGGACATTATGAATATAATCATAGGATTTTCTGGTTAAACAAAAATATAAAATGCTGAAAATATCACTTGCATTTACCAAAAATTCCTCTGGCTATCTGGATGTGCTTTAAAATATGCATGGAATGATTATCAAAATGCCTTACATTTATGTCCTGTGGTAAGCAAGAAGAGGAGATATCTCCAAGGTAAAGTTTTTATGCGACTTCTTTCACTCTGAAAAAATATCCGCCTTTGAGTATTTTTCTAGAACCTGGTAACTCATTTTTAAATCGATCAGTTAGTCTATAATCTTTTAGGTTTGCTAAAATAGGGCCCTATGTGAAGTAAACTTTTCATATCAGTTAATATTAGCTCTAAGAAAGTTCTCAAAGTCTTAAATGATAAGGAACTTTTTTCTTCTTAGTAACAATCTTTAATCCCCTCCCAAATTTTTAAATCAGTAGTTTCTGAAAGGTTCTATTTGAGGTAGGGGGAAATCCCCTTGTTGTGAAAGCTACAGAAACATGTCTATATTATTAGAAAAAAAACGATTTTTGGAAACTGTTCCTAGGGGAATTGGGGATTCGCGTCAAACCCAAGGATTTTAGAGTGAATGACTTCTTTTTCCAGGCATAACTTCCATAGACTTAAGGAAGGTAAGGGAAAGCTATAAAAACCCTGTACTTATTCCCCAGAACATTTTAAGCAGGAGTTCTAGAAAATCTCTTGCAACCACAGAGCGCGCCGTCGAGTTTGCTTGTCTGATCTTAAAGTGCGCCATAAATTTCTCCTTACAGTATTCCCGGGGCCAGTGTTGCCAAAACCTTCCAAACCTGTCGGATCTGCCAACGCTGGACCAGGCAGCCAACTAGAGAACCCGAAAAGGCCGTATACAGCGCCAACGGCGAGAAAGCGGAGCCGGCCCTTCAAGCTGAACCCAGCGCCCAGAGCCTGGCTGCGTACCCCGGCTCCAGCTCAGCTTTACCGGTTCTCTGCCGCTCAGCGAGCGCCGCTAGAAGGCGAACTGGCCTTTGTCTACCTGAATTCGGAGCCCTGGGAGCGCTTCAGCCCGCCACCCAGCTAGCTAACTTTCTGTCACACAGGGAACTTTCCCAGTCCCTGAGTGGACTTCACCCTAGTTCCCTTGGACATTTTTGCCTTTATTGGAGAGGAGAGAACACCCTAAAGAATAAGATATATAGTGGTGTTTCATGATTATTTTAATTATTATTATTATCATCATCATCACCCTTATCCTCATCACTGCTGTTTATTGTGGTCAGCGGCTCTAAGCCCATTTCCTCTAGGAGCTGGTAAGAGTGAAAGGGTCCCGGCTCCTGCGGATGCTATCTCCAGCTCTGGGCTCGACAGAGTCCATTTTGCCTTAGCAAAAATCACAGAGACTTATTTTTATATTTTAAAAAGTAAAACCAATGTCTCAACCTCCAACACGACAAATATAAGTCCCTCCAGAAAAGCCAGGAGGAAGCAGTCCGTGCTCACAGAGAAAGAGGGCACTTGGGGAAATTTTTAAAGATGAGTGCTTAATTAGTTAAAGAGAAGACCTACGTTTTCTCTTCAATATTTACGAATTATAGTTCACTAACAACTGTAATTCGCGTGGTGCGGTCGTTAAATTTGGCAGCGCAGTCGCCGCCACCTGTGCAGCACCATAAACTAGCATTCAACAGATGCTTCAAGAAAACTGCAGTAGGTTTTTGCTTTGCTAAACAGAACTTGGGTGTGGACGATATGTTCACCACCAAATTAAATTTCAAAACCCCACAAAGTGGCTGAACATACGGGTATGGAGGGAATCCGAAGATTCCCAAATGTCCCTATTGGAGTGGACCAAAAGTTCCTTCTACAAATCAAGAAACCGAAGCACAGAGAAAAGCTACCCAGAATAAGGAAGGAACAAATCTTTTATCATTGGTCTGACCTCCTTCCTCATCCCTCACTTTTGGAGCAACTGAGGCAAATAGTCCTCAGAATGGCTGGCGGTGCCATTCCTTTCTGCGTTCTGTGGGGTTCGATTCTCCAAGCCACTGCATGGCTTCCCTGCTGCCTCTTCCATATTATCATCTTTCACCATCCAGTCCCAAGGAGCTGAACTGGAGTCTGGATCTTTGTTTTCAGTCCAGCTACCTAGGGCCAGCAGGGAGCCAGTCCCCAATTCTCCCACCCCCGACCCTGGGTGTAGTGCTGTGGAGACCACTCCCATTTCGTTTTAGAAGAAATCTGCTCTGCCCCCATTCTCGGTGGGAGCATCCCAACTATAAGCTTTGTCTTAGCGCTTCCTGGGCGTCTTGGCCAAAGTGGCTCCACCTACCCTTCTCTGCACTGCAGCCCAGACACTGCAAGCACCTGCCAGACACCTGAAAGCCCCAGAAGACGAGTTCTGTTTGCCGGGTTGCAGCTTGGCATCCTGTTAGTTGCCAAAAGGAAACTTTTGTGGTTCACCCCTTTCCCCCCTGCCTTGACCATGAAACAGAAGTCTTCTTAATGGTTCTGTGCTAGAAAAATATGTGCAACCCCACCTCAGAAACCCTAAGGAACTGCTTTCAGGATGTCATTCTAAGCACTTAGCAAGGATCCTGCGAAGTCAAGAAGGGAACTAAACTGCAGTTTTGGGGTACAAAAGCCAAGGACTTTCCTTACTTCCTTCTCTGTTGTTGGGGCTGGTGACAAGGGTGGGAAAGCAGGCCTTATAATAGCGAATGACCTTTGCACGCAAAATGATTTGACCCTGTGGATGCCTCAATTTCTCCTACAGGAGAAAGGGGAAGGCAGGAGTTGGAGCTGAGACAGTAGGAGGGAATTTCAAAACGCAGTGAAACTTCCAATACTTGAGAAGGGCTTGTTGAACTGAAATGTTCAGGGGTGTGTGTGTGTGTGTGTGTGTGTGTGTGTAAGTTGGGGAAGGATGTCCTTTGAATCTTTAAGAGTGCATTGTTCAGACTCCCTCATCCCCACCATGATGACTCCTGTTCACCTCAGTCTCCTGGACTCATGAAACAAGTTAATAACCAGAGGCATCACCACCCCTATGGGGTCTCGTGTCCCCTGCCAGCAGGCTCCAGATGCAGTAAAGGTCAAAACAGGTCGGGGGCAGTGTAACTCTGAGCGCTGATTGGTCGCTCTTGGCTCCGCCTCTCAGTCCTCTTTTGGCCCAAGAGCGCGGTGCAGCTTGACCAGTGCAGGGTAGGCGCTCTGGTGTTCACCGAGGACGCTCCCTTCCTCGGGTGCACCAGTCTTTCTGATCCCGCCTTCGGAGCAGTTAAATTGCCAGCCTTGGCTACTCCATCGGCCTCCCTGCCCTTTACCTAAGACTGCATATGAATTTTTCTTACCTCTTTTTGCACACCATTGTCGTCGGAGTCGTCGAGATCGTCGTGGCGCTCGCGTGATGGCCTTCGTCCGTTTAGAATAGTGTAGTTAGGGACCATCGGTGAAGAAAGAAGATGCGAATAATGCAGAGATGCTGGAGGTGGTCAGTTACTATGCTAGGGTAAAATAGTGGAGCGAGAAAAGCCAAACTTACCCAGGGGCGCACAGTCGCCCAGAGAAGGTCGACTCGCTGGGGATTCCAATCGCGCCGAGCTCCCTCCGTCCCTCCGCTGAGGCGTGAGATTGCGGCGCGCAGCGCAGCGCAGCAACTGCCGTGAGCTCCGCTGGGCAATTGCAGCCGAGTTCGTTTCTTGTCTACCTGCTGCCGCGGCGACCGCTGCCCTATCTTCCTCTCGGATGCTTGTGGTAAGTTGAAGCCCCCAGCGGCATTGCTAGCCGAGACCCTAATGGTTTAGGTGGGGGGATGGGGTGGAGAATGGGGCAGGTCCCGGATGGTTGCAGCCTGCAAGACTGCACTGGCCCGGGCGGGAGGTGTATGTATGTGGGTGGGCGGGGGGCGGGGGGTGGCAGTGCGGAGCGGATAGCCAGGGACTCTAAACACGCAGGTCACGGAGAGACTAGGGTCTCTGGGAGAAGAGAGGGGTTTAGTTTCCAGGGGAGGGGCACCGAAGTCTCAAAGGATGTTGGGATTCGGGGACTGGGGATGAAGGTGCTGGGCAGAGGCGGGGATCTCGAGAACTCACTTCTCAGGAAGCTGAAAGATAAATGAAAGGCAAGGTATGGGGGTCTCAAGAATTGAAGGGGGAGAGGGAGCCATTGAACGTCATTTTAAGAAATTAGATTTCTTAAAAAAAAAAAAAAGAATGTGAGAGGGGGAGTAAGGCTTGGGACAGTGGGGGCAGAGAGGGGCGAAGGATCCTCTATTATTATCGTTAAAAAACGACCCCAATTTTCGGAGGGTCTCAGTGAACACCAGTAATTCTGGGGGAGATAAACACTGCGGATCTCTTAATCTAACAGCTGTTGGCTGAATTTGAACAGCGCTGCTGATGGTCACGTAAGTTTAAGAGGAGAGTATAAGGGCATACAGAGAGCCTTTTTATGAGCTTTCCTAAGTCACTTGATGAGTTTTATATTTTGAAAAGGATTGCGGAGAATTCTCCAGCGCTGCTTATTCCTTTCTGTTCCTTTACTCGGTTTAACGTGACAAACAGTATTAACATCTTACTTGAAAACAGGTTGCCGTTCCTGATGCCACCTAAAGTTTGTCATTGCAAAACGTGTCTGTGTGTGTTTCTTTTCTGCGCCGTGCCTCTTTGCCTTTTGCTTTATGTTGGATAATATGAAACCTGAGGTGACAAACATTTTGTATTGTGTTCTAGACCCCTTGATTTTAAGCGACAGCGTGCCTCCACTCAAATTCAACGGGCCACATTTGGCATTTAGAGAATACCCAATTTGGTCGAGAATCACTGTCAATACCACACGGCTTCTTCATTAGTATTTACCATCACAAGTCCTAAGCAAGGAAGCCTCTGACTGCTGAGTCCCTAAGTGCATATGCCCCTCACCATGTACCTTTCAGGAAGTCTAACCGAGGGAACCTCACTCTAGGGGGAAATAGCATTGAGCTAAAATGATTGGAGGTGATGGAGACTCTACACAGTGAGCATACCCAGAGGTCCCCAGTTTGAGACATTTGTGACCTAACACACACAATGGTTCAAAAGGACATATGGGTTCTAGATGTTTAAATTTTGATTGAGAAGTTTATCTAAATATCAGCCATTATGATCATCTAAATATGAACACAGTAGAAACAAGGTTACTGTAGTTGACTACATATATGTGTAGACACAAGGAAAAGGGCAAAATGACATGCCCTATATGAAAAATTGATTTTGACCAAGATTATTTCATTTCTTTTCTAGTGTTAAAGTCACATTGGACATCATTCTTTCAAAAGAGTAAAATATCTTTGCACCATGATACTTTTATCTTTAGGAGTCATCCCCATTCCATGGGTGGGAGGAATGAAATGTTTCTTTTTTTTTTCCCTTGTATTTTGAAAAGTGGGTTATAGAATATTTAATTATATTTTTCATTCCCTAAGTGTGTTATGACCAACCTGGGAAGGAAATAAACTACTAATTTATTTCATTCACCCTATTTCTTTCCTAATAGCTTTTATCATCTACAGCAACAAGCCCAACACAAGTCCTGAGATTCGGAAGGTGATAAGGCTTGCATTTGCAATATCAAGGTAGGATTTTGGGTGCTTAAGCCAACACTGACAGTGTTTTTCTATCTGCATAATTTAGAGAGGGTAATTAACTCTTCCTATGCTTTCTTGAGGGGTCTATAACTAGAGCTGTCATGGATGGTGATGACTTTCTGGCTTTGGTGCGGTATGAATTCATAGGAATAGAGGTGAGAACTGACATTTTTGCAAACCTACCGCATGCCAGGCATGGAGCCAAAAACAATACATATAAACATTATTTCATATGGTCTTCATAACAAGCTAGTAACATTGGATATTTTTCTTTTCATTTCTCAGGGTTTTCTTCTAGATTAATTTAAGGCAGTGGAATAAGAAATACTTCATTGTGCTTGTAAAGTTACCTGGGATGAACATATTTCTTTCTTTAGCAATAAAAGTAAAATCTAAAAAACCTAACTTCTCTCATATAATGTTGGATTAATCCATTAAGGATTTAAGCAACATGGATATCTCATACACAATGGTTTAAAGATAAATTTCTCCTCTGGAAAATATATACTAAAATCCTCTTAGATTTACAGTGTTATCACTCTGTTTGGAATTTAATTATTTAGAAATATTTCTGCATTTAGCTGGTAAATATATAAATCCAAATAATAATCTGAAGCCTGCATCAAACATCAATTATTTTATTGTTCCATTTATTTCCTTCAAGTAAAAGTTATTTATCTCTAAGTAAGAGAAACACAAAAAGTAAAACAAAATTCTACAAAGTTTATTAGTAACCAATATTAAGCATCCTGAGTTACTCTTATTAAGTTGTTCAAGGCTTGAGATTGACAAAGGTGGCTGATCTCTGAGCCCACTAGCAAGTAAGTCCTAAATTATAATGGCTCCGGAAGCTCCAGACTATTTGGCTGCTTTCATTATAGAATCTGTTAGCACCTTATCTTTATAGACATGGAAAACCTTACAAAATGAGAATGCACGACACTTGTTTTGGGATTATTATAGTGGAGCATCTGGTAGTTTATTGTTGTCTAGCAGAAGAAATAATAAATTATATCCCACTAGTGGCCTAGATAGCCATGAAAAACTAGGAAAACTTGACCATAGTAGGGGTTAATAACATTATATTATTGTAGTAATATAAGATATGTTATATATTAATATAATATACTAACACCATCTGAATGTTGTGAAACACATAGTTGTTAAGTGTTTTAAATTTTTTAAAATTAGCATACAAACCCATATTTATTTATTTGTTTGTTTAAATTTATTGGGATAACATTGGATAATACAATTATATAATTTTCAGGTGTACATTACATTTTGACATCTGTGTATTCTATTGTGTGTTTACCACCCAAAGTCCAGTTTCCTTCAGCTACCATATCTTTGATCCCCTTTACTTACTTCACCTTCCCTATACTCCCCTATATTTGATGCCCTTTATCTTGTCTACCACCCCTCTCCTCCCCTACCCCCTACCCTCTGGTAACCACTAATCTATAGTTCATGAACATGAGTCTCTGCTTTTTTGTCCTGTTCATTTGTTGCTTTTAGGTTTATATTCCACATATAAGTGATTTCATGTGATTTTTGAATTTTTCAATATGGCTTCTTTCACTTAACATGATTATCTTGAGGTCCATCCACGTTGTCACAAATGGCAGTATTTCATCTCTTCTTATGGCTGAGGAATATTCCATTGTATATAAGTACCACAACTTCTTTAGCTAATCATCTATTATAGGAAACTTTGGTTGCTTCTATGTTCTGGTCACTGTGAATAATGCTTCTATGAACATTAGTGTGCAAATATCTTTATGGATATGAGTTTTCAAATTTTGGGGATATATACGCAGTAGAGGGATTGCTGGATTATATGGTAGATCAATTCTTAGTTTTTTAAGGAGCCTCCATACTGTATTCCATAGTTGCTGTACCAATTTGCAGTCCCACCAATAGTGTATGAGGATTCCTTTTTCTCTGCATCCTTTCCAGCATTTGTTATTATTTGTCCTGTTGATTATGGTTATTGTAACAGGTGCAAGATATATCTCATTGTGGTTTTGATTTGCATTTCACTAATAGCTAGTGATGTAGAGCATTTTTTTTCGTATATTTGTTGCTCATTTGTATGTTCTCCAGGGAGAAGTGTCTGTTCAGATCCTCTGCCCATTTTTTGATTGGATCATTTGTTTTATAGTTGTTATTGAGTCTTATCAGTTTTTTTGTATATATTGGATATTAGGCCCTTATCAGAGTTTTTGCTTACAAACATATTTCCCCATTGGGATGTTTGTCTCTTTACCTTGTTGATTTATTTTTGCTTTTACTTCCCTTGCCTTTGAGGTCAAATTCATAAAATCCTTTTTTAAGTCCAAGGTCCTTGAGTTTAGATCCTGTATTTCCCTCTATGCATTTTAAGGTTTCATGTCTTATATTCAAGTCCTTAATCCATTTTGAGTTAATTTTGGTGTGTGGTGATAGACAAATCTAGTTTCATTCTTTTGCAGGTGGCTTTCCAGTTTCCTCAGCACCATTTACTGAAGAAGCTTTCCTTTCTCAACTATATATTTTGGATGTTTTTGTCAAAAATTATCTGTGCATATAAATATGAGTTTATGTTTGGACTCTCCATCCCGTTCCACTGGTCCGTGTATTTCTTTGGCTGCCAATTCCATGCTGTTTTGATTGCTTTTGCTTTAGAGTATAATTTGAAGTCAGGCAGAGGGATGCCTGCAGCCTCATTCTTTTTTTCTGAGGATGATTTTGGCAATTCAGGGTATTTTGTGCTTCCATACACATCTAATGATTTTTTGTTCTATTACTTTAAAAAATGCCAGTGGGGTTTCGATGGGGATTGAATTAAATCTGTATAATGATTTAGGTAATATGGTCGTTTTAACTATGTTGATTCTTCCAATTCAAGAACATGAAATATCTTTCCATTTCATTGTATTTCCTTTTTCTTTTAATAAGGTCTTATAGTTTTCATTATATAGGTACTTCACATGGTTAGTTAAATTTATTCTTAAGTATTTTATTCTTTCTGTTGCAATTGTGAAAGGAATTGTTTTTTTCCACTTATTTTTCTGACAGTTTGTTTTTAGAGTATAGGAATGCTATGAATTTTTGAATGATGATTTTGCATCCAGAAACTTTACTGTATTTGCTTATTGTTTCTAGTAGTGTTCTTGTGGAGTCTTTAGGGTTTTCTATATAGAGAATCATGTCATCTGCAAATAATGACAGTTTGACTTCTTCGTTTCCTATTTGGATGCCTTTTATATCTTCCTTGGTCTGATTGCACTCGCTAGGTCCTTCAATGTTATACTGAATAATGGTGGCGGTAGTGGACAAACTTGCCCTGTTCCTGATCTTAGAGGGAAGGTTTTTAGTTTTTCACTATTAAGTATAATATTTGCTGAGGGTTTGTCATATATGGCCTTTATTATGTTAAGGTACTTCTATACAGATTTTGTTAAGTGTTTTTGATCATAAATGGATGCTATATCATGTAGAAGGCTTTTTCTGCTATGATCATGACTCTAATTTTTTAATTTATTTATGTGGTCTATCACATTAATCAATTTGCACATGTTGAACCTTCCTTGGGCCCTTGGGATAAAGCCAACTTGATCGTGGTGTATAATCTTTTAAATATTTGCCGTATTTGGTTTGCTAGTATCTTATTTAGGATTTTTGCATCTGAGTTGATGAGAGATATCGGTCTATAGCTTTCTTTTTTTGTGTTATCCTTACCAGGTTTTGGTATCAGTGTTATATTGACCTCAAAAATGAGTCTGAAAGTACTGCCTCCTATTTGATTTTTTGGAAGAGTTTGAGGAGAATAGGTATTAAATCTTCTTTGAGTGCTTGGTAGGATTCACTGGTGAAACCATCTGGTCCTGGACTTTTACTTTTTGCTAGTTTTTGATGATTGTTTCAATTTCCATAGTGCTGACAGGTCTATTTAGATTTTCCAGATCTTCTTGATTCAGTCTAAGAAGATTGTATTTTTCTAAGTACTGGTCCATTTCCTCTAGGTTACTGTATTTGGTGTAATATACTTTTTCATAGTATTCTTGTATGATCCTCTGTATTTCTGCAGTATTAGTTCTAATTTCCCCTCTTTCATCTCTGATTTTGTTTATTTGTTTCCATTCTCTTTTTTTCTTTAGTAAATCTAGCCAGGAGTTTTTCAATTTTATTAACCTTCTCAAAGAACCAGTTCTTTGTGGCATTTATTTTTTTCTATTGTTTTTTTTATTTACAATTTCCTTTATTTCTGTGCTAATTTTGATTATTTTTTTCCTTCTGCTGACTTCACCCTTCATTTGTTCATCCTATACTTGCTTTTTAAGATGAAGCACATTAGTTTGTTTATTTGGGCTTGTTCTTGTTTTTGGAAGTAGCCCTGTCCCAAAAGTTTTGACATGATGCACTATCATTATCATTCATTTCTATGTATTTCTTGATCTCTGTTTTTATTTCTTCTCTGACCCAGTTATTCTTCAGTAGCACGTTTAATCTGCATGTATTTGTGGTTTTTCCTGATTTCTTTTTTTTGCAGCTGATCTGTAGTTTCAAAGCACTATGATCAGACAGTATGGTTGGTATGATTTCAACTCTCATTTGTTGAAAATATTTCTGAGTCCCAGTATGTGGTCAATTCTCTAAAATGTTCCATGTGCACTAGAGAAGAATGTATAAGCAGCTGTTTTGGGAAGGAAGGCTCTGTATATGTCAATTATGTCCAGCTGGACTAATGTGTCATTTAAGGATGTTATTTCCTTATTGATTTTTTTTGGATAATCTGTCCATATCCAACAGTGGGGTATTTACATTCCCTACTATGATAGTGTTTTGGTCTGTTTCTTCCTTTAGCTCTGTTAGTAATTGTTTTACATATTTTGGGGCTCCCTGATTGGAAGCATAGATATTAATAAGTATTATTTCTTACATGGTTCCCTTTATCATAATGAAGTGTCCTTCAGTATCTTTCTCTACCTTTTTTATTTTGAAGTCTAGTTAATTCAAATTAGTATTTCTACTCTTGCTTTTCTCTGAATACCATTTGCTCGAAATATCATTTTCCACCCTTTCACTTTGAGTCTAGTCTATATATATCTTTGGGTCTGAAATTTGTCTCCTGGAGGCAGTATATATATATCCCTTCTGCACCTCTGTCCTTTATATTGGTGAGTTCGGTCCATTTACATTTCAGGTGATTATTGAAATATGAGGTCTTCTTGTAGCTATTTTATTTTTTTTTACTTTCTGGTAGCTCAGCGTTTCCATTGCTTCCTCATCAATATGTTTCTCTTTTCTTTATTTCGGTTGGCTTTTTTGGGTTTTCACTCTGGTTCTTGTTTCATATTCTATACTTCAGTTCTGAATCTTTGATTTGTGGTTACAATTACAAATATAATAAAGAATAGTTATAAATATATATATACACACATACATATATATACATATATACACATATACACATATATATGTATAGGTACATATATATACATATATATACATATATACACATATATACACATATATATGTACCTATACATATATATGTGTATATATGTATATATATGTGTATATAAATGTATATATATGTGTATATAAATGTATATACACTTTGGGTCTGAAATTTGTCTCCTGGAGGCAGCGTATTTTTTTTTATCCCTTCTGCACCTCTGTCCTTTATACTGGTGAGTTTGGTCCATTATGTGTATATATGTATGTATGTATGTGTGTGTGTGTATATATATATATATATATATATATATATATATATATATATATACACACAGTCATGTATTTTCTTCTGTGCGTGCCTTATCTCCATTCTCCTTTGCAAATTTGGATCTTGGAAACTTCCCCTTTTAAGTCTTTGTTATTTCAATTTGTTACTATGTATGCTGAACGTTCATTACTATCTTGTTATAATAACTTCTTATTTTTAAAGCTATAATGCCCAGTTCTTAGTAAGGGTTGCGCTCCTCTGCTTCTATTTGCCTGATAGGCACTTCACTCTTAATTATGTATTTTTGTTGTTGTTATTTTGTGTTAGATGAACTGACCCCTTTCAGTATTTCCTGTAGTGCAGGCCTCATAGTGGAGAATTCCCTCAATTTTTGTATGTCTGGAAAGGTCTTTATTTCTTCTTCATATCTAAAGAAGAGCTTAACTGGATACATTATTCTAGGCTGGTAGTTCCTTTCACTTAATAGTGTAAATATTTGATTCCACTCCTTTCTGGCTTGTAAGATCTGTGCTGAGAACACTGATAATAATCTAATGGATTTTCCTTTATATGTTACTGTTTCCTTCTACCTGGCTGCCTTGAGAATTTTATCTTTGTCATTGATTTTGATAACTTTAATACAATGTGTCTTGGTGAAAGCCTTTTTGGGTTGCAATAATTGGGTGTTATTTTGACTTCTTGAGTCCCAAGCTCCAGCTTATTCTTTAGATTTGGGAGATTCTCATTCACTATTTTCTGAAAATGCTTTCTAGTCCCCGCTCCCTTCCTTCACCTTCGAGAATGCCCATTATTCTTATGTTTCCTCTCCTGATGGTATCAGCTAGTTCTTGGATTTCTCTTTTATTATTATTATTTCATTCTTTGGTTTCTCTTTTCTTCCTTCTGTTTTATTTCTAGATTTCTGTCTTCAATATCACTGATCCTTTCCTCCATTTGGTCAACTCTATTTCCCAAGCTTGTTATTTCATTTTTCAACTCTTGCAGTAGTTTTTTTTTTAATCTCCAGAAGATCCATTTTGTTCTTGGGTTGCAATCTCCTTGCTCTGCTCATCTAGTTGTTTTTTTCAATTTCTGAAATTGTTGATATGATTTGTTTTGGATCTCATTGAGTTTTTTTCAGAAGTACCATCCTGAATTCTCTCTTATTTAAGTTGCATGTTTATGTCTGTAAGCTTATTTTCTGGAGAATTTTATCTTTCTTTCTGAGGTGCCTTGTCACTTTGGTTGTTCATGGTGTTTAATGGACTATTTCTCTTCCCGGGCATTAATGGAAGTGTATTCTGTTGTTTTTCCAGAAAGAAGATATTTTATATAAAGATTCTCTTTAGCATGGCATAAAGAAGGTGCTTTTCTTTTAGTTTCCAGTAGGTTGCGTCTGAGCCTCTTGGATCCCTGCTTTATATAAAGCCTAAAAATGTTTTTATTTTTAAAAAATTTTCATAGGTATTTAATCTCACTTGCTTCTCTCAGTTTCAGTCACTATCAGTGTTAGCAACAGTTTCAATAACATTTGCTCAGATTCCTGGGGGCTCCGTGGTGATCGATCTTGGAGGGTGTGGAGCAAGTGTTCCACTAGATTAGGATTGGGGGCTGCGGCTCAGGCTCGGTTTTGCAACCAGGGCTGGTAAAAATCAACTATTGTTTCTCTGTGGTCCTGTCCTGCTTCTCTATCTTCTGCCCTGATGACTGGGCCTTGCCACCCCACATGAGTTACTCACTGCAGTCCCAGGCAGAGTTGTTCGGGGAAATCCCCGCACCTTCACCCCTCCCCCTCCTCTTGGAGAAAGCTCCAGTGGCTGTGAAAGGCAGCTTCTTTATTACTCTCAGTGCACTCACTGCCCAACACCTGGGGTTCTTACCTGTGGTAGCTCTATGTGCATATTCCATGCTCAGACGTACTAGTGTGAGTTTTGGGTGTTTTTGTTGTTGTTGTTCTTGTTGTTGTTGTTGAGATTTATATGTTCAGCTTATTGTTGTTTCAAGGGGAGAGATCTGGGGACGTCTTTCATTCTACCATGATTTCTCCTGGGTCTAGCACCAAAATCCCGTATTTATTATTTTATAATTAACTTGTCACCATTCTAGGATACCTATGTTATTTCATCTACAACTTGTACACTATTGAATCTCAGAAAGAATCCGTCAGTCACCAGCTTAATGAGTGTTACATTGATCATACCATCACTGCCTTTCTTCAAAACATTTTAAGACTTTCTCATATACTGAGAACATTACTGCAAAACATCCATTTTAGACAAATAACAGTAAAACTAATGAAGTGTTTGAATGCACCATTCTTTAGCTAGTTACTAGCAGATTTAATACTGTGCTCACATGCAACAACTTTTTGGCAGTCATGTCTAATATTTTAAACACAAATTACATAGTGAAACAGGAATTCAAATAAGAGGTTCATGAGCTAGAATCTTAATTGTTTTTGTCTCTCTGTACCCAACATCTTGACTTCATCTTATGTATTCCTTCTTCTTTTCAGCTGTGGTTAAGGCTGTGCCATCCGAAATTTAATAAGACACTTACTTGTTACAACATTGTACGCTTATTTGACATTTAATAAAGTCAATCTTCTTAATTAGGGTTAACCTTTTTCATAATTACCACTTATGTGGTCTAATTTGAGAAACACTGGAAAGGCCTTTTGAATCTTGCACTAATATTATTTTCCATAGCACTTGAGGTTCTACATCCAGGTATTTTCTTCTTTAATTTTAGTCATTTCTCCTTTAGGTACAAATATCCACTTAAAGGAATAACACTTTTATCATTATCTGTATAATAAGTAAGCATAGCTTTACTGACATTTTTCAGAGAGCTTTTAGAACTGTATTGCTCAGTGTGACTATCTAAACTTAAATGTAAATTAATTTAAATTGAATATAATTATAAATTCAATCTCTCAGTCTCCCAGATCACATTTCAGCTACTCAATAGCCACATGTGGCTAGTGACAATCTTTATACTTTGGAATGTATGTTCCAAAGATTAAAGTAAAGGGAAAGAAGATAAAGAAAGAACTAAAGTTGATTTTTAGCACACTTGTACAACAGCATTTAAGAACTCAAGGCATCTAACAGAATAACAAACTTCTCAAATAATTTCAGGTAATTTCTCTGAACATATTTTAGAGCAATTAAATAATTATAAATCTTAAACTAGTTTAGATAAAGCTTAGCCATATCATATACAATTTTTTTCATTTTACAGTGAAATATACCATGAAATATGCCATGTTATGAAATTCAATATATACATGAGAGAGAGAGAGCGAGAGGGAGTAAGAGACACCCAATTCTACTGGCCACATATATGTCCGGTGAAGATATGATCAATAATTAGGATCAGTTCCACTTTCTAGCTATAGGATCTCCTTGCTATTTAGAATTTAATGAGTAATCTCAAAGGTCTACACTCATTTCATACTATGGCTTGATGGTTCAGAGTGAAGCAGAAACTTTTCTTTTTTAGATAACAATTTCCAAATGCCTTTGCAGCAAATGAATTTTTAAACAAAAGCTTTATTACCTCATTTTAATAATGTGGTAGGAAATCAGAGGTTGCTATTAATGAATTGCTTTGAATGATAAAACAATGAATTTGTTAGTTTTTTTTCATCTTAGATTAGAAAATGGTTAAATTATTGCTTTGTGGCTTGTAGGTAGATTGTTCTAGCTTTTTTTTTTTTTGGTTAATCGCTAACTCCCAGAGGGCTAATAGGCCCTTATTTTATATTATTAAATGTAATATCATTCTAAAATAGATTCAGAGAGAAGCTGATGGCTTTATTCTTGGTAAAAGTAAAACCAAAAGGATTTGGTATCTCTTCAAAAACATTTTTTTTAAACCAAGTTTTCAGAAAGCAGAAATGAGCTGGTTTCTCAATAGACTTATTTTTTTAGTTCTCCAATCATGATTCTGAACCAATTTTAAAAATTACTATACAAATAGAAAGAACTTATGATGTATGATAGAATTACAAACACCAAAATTACTTATTGATACAATGTCTCTTTTTTTTTTACCTTTTTGGAAAATATCTTTAATTAGACTGGTTACTTATCTATTAAAAAATATTTTTATTATGGTAAAATACACATAAAATAAATTTTACCATCATAATCATTTTAAGTGTATAGTTCAGTAGTATTAAATATCCATGTTGTTGTGCAACCATCACCACCATCCATCCCCATACTCTTTTCATGATTCAAAACTGAAATTCTATACCCATTAAATAATAACTCTCCATTCTCCCCTCCTTGTAGCTTACTATTCTAGTTTTTGTCTGATACAATGATTATTGCCAAAATCTTAAAGTGCAGTTCATTAATTTGAAGATTCATTACCTTCATCTTACTGGAAAACATTCTACAACAACGTTTCCTGTTTTTACTGCAAAACCTCTCTTAATTATATAAATTTTTTTCTAATTGAATTTAAAAAAATCATTATCCATGTTTATCTGCCAAATTAATCAACTATAATGTGAAGGTGAATAAAAGGCTTTCATCTTCATAAATAAGAACTGTGAAATTTCAGCAACTATTTGTTGAGAGACTATGGTATACCCAATACTTTGTGAAATGTTAGAGAAGTGATTGCTTACACAATACTTCCCTAAAGTAGCTAATAGTCCTATATCAAGCAGAAAAGGTAATTCCACATAATAATAGAGTTCTGAAATTTATGGTGCAAACAACACTGATTTCTCTTTCCTTCCCTCTCATTCAGGATTAATAAAGGAAACATGGGCCAGTCACTTGCTCTACTTGGGCTTTAGTTTTTACAACTATAAGATGAGAGTTATACTAGGTGGTTTTTCTGTAAATGTCCTTCAAATTAACCTTCTTGTTTTAAACAAGAATATAGAAGCCACTGACATTAAATAAGTTACATCCTTAAGGTTACAAATCTTGAGACCCAAATTATATGAATATATAAAATGGGAGAAAGAATATGGAGAAAATGTTCAAATTTAGCCATTGACATGAAAACAGTCAGAATTTAAAAGTCGAAAACATTGACAGCATTAGAAGATGATACATCACTATAAAGTAATTTGATATTTTACTTAAGTTTGGTGCTTTACATTGGATAAGTACCATTTTCAGAAGAGCAGCCAAATTTGTTCATGTCCATAGTGGATATTCTGAGTCCTTTGTTTAAGAGTGAAGCAATAAGATAAAATAACGGCACATTTATTTCTGTAGCATAATACAGAATAAATTTGTGACAACATTTATATTTTTAGAACTTTAAAAAATACTCTACCCTTCCTCTCGATTTCTTTACTTTTACATGGTAATTAAAATAATGCTTGTTCTTGCTCTCTCATTCATTCTTGGATCAACTTTCTCCACTCTCAATTAAATCCTTCAAAATAATTTCTGCATTATTTTTACAAAATGCTACTCAGATTTGTCCCTTTTTCTAGTTCCCATTGTGATTATAGAAACTAAACGTTAGTCCTTTAAAGATCACTTCAGACAACTCCCCAATTCCGTGTTCGAACTTATGATGTATGGTGGAATTATAAGCTCCAAACTCCCACCACAATGGCACAGAATAATGCTGCCCAACTTCTGGGCAAAGCATATGTATGGTTAATAGTAACCATATGCCAATATAGCTGTCAAATAACAAGGTGAAATACAGAGACTACAAGATGACTCATAAAGTAATGAGCTTCAGGTAATAGGTGACACTGGGAAATGACTTCAGATGGTCTCATGTTTAATTCAGAGAATTTTGTACTGTTTTATTAGGGCAGGGTGGTGGGAAGACGAAGAATATTATGCAGATTATATAAAGCCAAGAAGCAGTATGTAAAATTCAAATTTGTTATGATTTTGTATATTCAGTATAAAAAGACTACTAGCCATATAAAAAACCATCTAGGTTGACACCAACATACATAAGAATACTACCATTTGAATTTTAAATTTGAAGGAAAATAGACTTTGTTTGCATGACTTATGTGGCTCTTAGCACATTGTATTGAATTTTGTTATTTGTCTTCTGTGTTTCAGGATCTCCTATGTGCCAGGCATGGTATTTGAGGTTTTATATACATCATATCACTTTTTACTTTGAGTTTTACCTTTTCTATTGGATCATGAATTCACATACGATGAAATTATATATTATTTATGTTTATACCTCCACCCCAATTACCCTCTGCATACATCATTATACATTGTGGGTTCTTTAAATATATATTTTTTTTCTGAATAATTAATATATAAAAGTGCACAAGCACTGTAAGAAAGGTTTTTATAGTGCAAATTTAGACTTAAATGGCCTGGGTTCTAGTCTTTTATGAGCCTCTATGATCCTGCCTGTTAAAAAAGTAAATCAGACAGAATGGTTACTAAAATCATTTTAATACTATAGTATTAGGAAAATACCAAGTTATGTAGTTCTGAAAAACCGCTTCAAATAATAATGCTCTAGTAGTTGATTATTATAGTCCAGCATATAATGGTCATGACTCTTTAACTACATAAGAAATCCTTAAGCTAACTGAAGCTAATCTTCCCTTAGGACCTTGACCTTATAATTTTTCATTCACTCCAGTGCCTTAAATTTAAAAGTATTCATTTTAATATTACCGAATGAGTAAAAATGTCTCTTCTTTTTGTCTTTTATTACTTAAATTTAAGAGATCATTGGCTATCAATAATAAATTAAACATAACCATTTTTGTGTGCTTTAAATTAATTTCTGCAACTACAAATCCTTCACAGGAGTTCATTAATATCTCGCTAAATATCAGTGTTGTCAATGGAGTTTATGATTAAGTTTCATGATTAAAAATTATCTTTTTCCTTTTAGTCTTAGATTTAATTACATACATATCATAAGCTATTACTTTATAAAGGGTTTCAAAAGAAAAGGAAAACTGGACAGATAATTTATCTGAAGGTCTTTAATTACATTTAATACATTTTTCCTTGTATTAGAACTTTTCTCTCACAAGGAGTATTCAATTTAGGATATTTGGATTTGTGTTTCTATTCAGAACTCTTCAGTCTTTGAGGGTACCCTTGATGATAATGAGGAGGAAAAAAAGATTATTTATAGCTTGTTCATGACTTCTCTTTGTGTTCTATTTTGATTTCTAATTACTTCCTCATGAAAACAAACAAACAAACAAACAAACAAACTAGTTCATTTACTACTATCTTCAATGAACCTAAAGTTATACCATTTCCGTTGGTATAAAATAATTTCAAAAGAATTATTCAAACTTTTGTCATTGGTCAGATGTTAACCTGTGACACTTGAACCTACTCTAGATCTAGCTGAGTAATCAGGTAGATTTATATCATCATTATCACTTAAGGAATATTTTTGAAGCTTTATTGTAACTGACATTTCTAAAGTCATAAAGCTGTCAATGCAGAATTTAACGAACTTTTTGTTGTGTGTGTGTAATATGGTTCCTACCCATGAAGGAACTTACATTTGGTAAGATAGATTATATAAGCATGCAACAAAAATTGAGCCGTTTTATAAAGAGAACTAAATTATGTGCCATGTACAAATGAAGAAAAGGAAACAATAATGGGAATTTTATTGGAAGACATAGGAACTGAATTGGAGCCTGAGGGTTGGAGTGGACGCAAAGGATGAAAAACATTCCAAAAGGGTGTGAGATGTTCATGTTTCACATGAAAAGGGAAATTAGGAACTAGTTACTAGGGATAAGATAGTGGCCTTTCATTTAAATATATTTAATATAATGGTGAAACATGCATCATCAGAGGTTCTTTAGATAACTGAAAATATAATAATGAATCTTTGGAGATAGGTCAAGCTTAGAGGTAAAATAATTTGGAGTAACCTATACTACTCCGATTTAGCTACATTTCAAAAATTTCTAAGGGAGAGAAGGTTGCAGAGAGAAAAGAAGTCCTAACATTAATAAACACTGATTACTCATTACACTAAATGATTTTTAATGTTCTACTTTGTCAAGGCATTTGAGTGAGTACTCGAGGGCCTCCCAGAAAAGGAAACAATACTTAGTTCTAATATCTAATAGTTTGGAGTCTAGTTGAAGGTGAATACATGAATTCTACATAAAGGATTTGGCAAAATAATAATAATAATAAAAGGTCACTATTAAACTTAGAGAAATTTCAGGAGAAAGAGTAGATTAAAAAGAGATTTTATGTAATTAAAATACTGATATAAAATCTCTTTGACCCAAAGCCCATAGAAGGAATATAAATTTGCATAGACTATGTTAGGTGCCTTTTTCACTATCACTTTGGTATAGTGACCAAATCTCTTTTTAATAATTCACAAAAATTTTCAGATAAGATGGATAACACTTTTGAAAAAAAAAGACTCCATGAATCTGAAGCCATTCATGTTCAATCCTGTGCTTTTAACATACTTAAAAAATAAATTGGCAAACAAGTTAAGTACCTTATGTGTGTGTCCAGTAACGGAATAGTTGAACAATGTAAATGGAAATAGTAAGATCTTTACCGGTAGAAATGATATAAATTATTTTTTATTAGCAAGCCCTTATATATCTAAATTACACCTTGGCTTTTATTACAAGTATGTAAATGATAAGCTATAGATTCAACTCTAAGATAAAATCAATTGTCTGAATATGAAATTACTTCCAATACCAAAAGAGTCATTCATTTTTATTGGATAATTTATGGAATTCGAGATTGTTAGGGGTATTATTAGCAAAATACTTTTTAATTTCTAAATGCATGGATGATGTTATGAAAGCAACAGCACATTAAGTATTAAGTATTTTATTAAAGCAATAAAACTAAAGTATATGGATAACATTTGTAATAGACAAGATTTTTAGTGTTTTAAAGAGCAATAAATTAAGGTTTAGAGAGAGTCTCTGATTTGTTCCAGATTACACAGTTAATTATAGGTAAAGCTAAAAAAAGAGAACCTAACTCCCCTAAATCTGAAATCAGATTACTTCAACCATGGACCACTGCCCCATGAAGTCTATGCAGTATATTAAATGAAAGCCTTTAAAAATTTCACTATATTTTACTGAGAATCATGTCATGTCCTTGAGAATTATGTCATGCTTAATAAATTCGGAATGAACAGACTGTGAATTTACATTGTTGGTTTCAATAATTAAAAAGTTACTACAAGGATGTGAATGCTTTCATGATTATAATTTTTATTCATATTGACATGTAGGTAAAAGATGCGTTGTGTGATGTGATATATATTACATACATATTCACAACAAGAGAGAAAGAATTGTGTTAAAAAAAATAAGAGTATTTTTGAGGTTTTAATTAGATGACTGACCAGTTGACAGACGATGTGAACTTATTTATGTTAGCCTTTATTTCTTAATTTGTTGGAGCAATTGAAGTCTGAAATAGCTCAAGGCTGGATGCTTCCTTTCTATAAATTGCATCTGTTAAAATGTATAAACGCAAGCATGAATCACTAGCTACAGAATTCCAGCTTTAATTCATTATGTCATTTTTTTCTAACGAAACAAACTGATAACCTTCATGTGGTTTTAAGAACAATGAATTTGTGAACTACAGAGTATATGAAAGATAAAATCATAACAATCAAATGAATTTAATAACATGATTTAAAATGTTAAAAAGTACATTTTATAAAATGAAGTCTGTTTACTTCTATGATTCTTCCATTATTCACTTGCATCCACACTTTGCATATATTGGATTGACTTAAGACCAAATTCAAACAGCCACGTATCTTGTAAGCAAATTTTAGATAGTTATCTTTTATTTATATGTGAACTAGAGGAAACAGTAACCAGAAAGAAACTGCATATTTCGAGAAAATTTTCAATGTATGTTTTGTTGAGTGGTTCAATTTTCTATTCATTCAACTGTTTGTCAGAACTTTTAAACTATAATATTACTGAAATTGTTATTGATATTTACCATTTAATCTAGTAAATACAGAACAGAATCTCTGAAGTAGGAGGTGGTTCAGGGAAGAAATTATGGGTACCTCTAGTAAAAAGAAGAGAAGAAGGGAAAATAATTGATGAATATTGAGACCCCATCATATCCTAGTCAGTGCATTTAATAAAGTGCATGAATTATCTCATGTAATTTTCACGACAACCATAACAAAAAGAAAATGGAGACACAGAAAGGTTACGTCATATGCCCAAATACATAGTTAATATGGGATAGAGCCAGGAACCAGACCCAGATCTGACTGACTACTTTTTCCATTGTACCTTGACTAACATCCTTCAGTTTTCAAAAAAATGTCAAACACTCATGCACAAAATAATATTCTCAGTAGTATAACATTTACTTAGTCACTGACAATGTTCTCAAATAAATAAATGAAAGACAAGTAAAGAAACATCATTCATATATCACTACAAATCAAGAATGTGTATATTTTCAAATATCAGTTCATTTTGAAAAGTGAGGGAATTATTATTTACTAATAGAAATAAAGATGGAAAAGTGTGCAAAATGTTATCTAATAATAGTAATTGGTGATGAAATAACAAAATAGAAGAAATGAATCATAATATTAAAAAGAGTAGGATCAAATTGTTTAGAGATCTTTGTGATTAAGAGCATTTAGAGTGAAAAAATGGAATAGATGATAGAGGCTTTGTTCATCTACTCTTATGAACACATTGGAGTTGTGATGGAAACATGGAGCAAACAGCAAGCAGAATTGCCTGAGGTCTAGAGGAACAAGCCCTACAACTAGGTAGAGAAATACGAAATCACCCTACAATGGCAGGAGGTAGCACAGAGCAAGAACATGGGGCGTCAAAGTCCAAGTCACTGAGTGCAGATGCTTCTTAAAGGGGTCATGTCCATGAGTGGATTTTCACAGTGATGAACCTGGTGAAGGAAATAGACATACAACCCCAGGAAGCTCAGAGACTACCAAGAAAGAGAAACCCAAAGAGGTCCACATCAAGACACATCATCATTAAAATGCTAAAGGTTAAATACAAAGGGAGAATCTTAAAAGCAGCAAGAGAAAAGCAGTTAGTTACCTACCAGAGAGCACCCATCGTACTGGCAGGTAATTTCTCAAAAGAAACTTTGCAGGACAGAAGGGCTTGGCACAAAATATTCAAAGTTATAAAAACAGAAGATCCACAACTCTATTATTTAGAGTTGAAAGACAGATAAAGAGCTTCCCAAAGAATAACCTAAAGGAATTCATCAACACCAAGCCACTATTACAAAAAAATGTTGGAAGGACTACTTTTAGAAGAAAAAAAACATGTATCAAAATCATGAATAAAAAATGGTAATAATCATGTATCTATCAACAACTAACTCAAATGGAAAAGAATTATGTGTTTCAACCAAATTAAAAGGTGGCTAACTGGAAAAGAAAACAAGACCCCTTACATATGCTGCCTACAAGAGACTCACTTTAGATTAAAAGACACACACAGACTAAAAGAAAGGGGATGGACAAAGATATTGCTTTTATGGACCTAGAAGGTATTGTGCTAAATGAAATAAGTCAGAGAAAAACAAATGCCACGTGATCTTACATACATGTGAAATCTAAAGAACATAATTAACAATAATAACAAAAAAAGAAATAAACTCATAAATACAGAGAATATTTTGAGGGCTCCTAGACAGGAAGTTGTTGGGGAGGATGGGAAAAAGGGTGAAGGAGTTAAGTACAAATGTATAGTTACAAAGTAGTCATGGAGATACAAAGTGTAGCGTAAGGAAAACAGTTAACAATGTTGTAATAAATATGTAAGGGGGAAAGGGGTACTAGATTTATTGAAGTGATCATTTGAGCTCTAATGTCTACACTGTATAACTGAAACTAATATTGTATGCCAACTATAGTTGAAAAAAGTATTGAATCGTACAATGTAAATATGAGCAACTAATTATTTATTATATTTCAATGAAGCTGAGAGAGAAAAAAAAATAACAGGTACCCTCCCCTCTTTCTAGGCCCCTACCCTTGAAGAAAATTCTTTTAACCGTTTCTGTTTTGATTCTTCTGGTGGCTACATTTGATGATCTAAATATTATGTGTATAATATTTTGCTAGCAACTTTTCAACTTCTCTCTTTAAAATATTCTGTATTTGGGCATTTACCTATTCTCCAACCTGGCCTTTGCTATCTTCTCACGTTTGGATAGTTATTATTTTTACTTTTCCCACAAGTCACTTTTGTAATGTAATACTATATTTCACTTTTTGTTCCACTGGCTTTAAAAAAATTTTTCCCCCATTATTAACAGTAAAGTTATTATAGCCCTGATTTTCCCCTCTTCTTTTTCTGATATCTGTTAGTGAGGCTTCTGTTTTTATATTGCTGAGGTTAATAATATTTACATTTTATTTTACAATTGTCTCACATAATTTATTTATAGAATAATTAAAATATAAAAACAAGTACATAGCATCCACATTATATTTATAAAGTGAATCTTACCCCCTGTTGATTCTTGTAGTAGATTCTAGAATTGCAATTACATCTCATATGTTTAAAGTAATGATCCTTATTTCACTCAAAGGTGAATGTTCTTAGAATTGATATTTTAGTCCTTATACCCCATTAATTTATTCATTAATTTACTTAACATATATTTATTGAATGCCCACTATGTGGTAGGTACAGATGAAAACACTGAGGAAATAGTAGTAAGTAAAATAAATAGAGATCTCTGTCTCTGTGAAGTAGAGGAGTATAAAAGGGCGGTGGTGATGGTGTTTAGAATTTAAAATAGGTTAGTTAGAAAAGACCTCCTTGAATAAGGGGTATTTGAGCAAATGATAAAGGAGGTGCAAAAAGGAGTGGTGAGTTTGTGGACAGGAGATGCCTAGAATTGTTTCTGTTTTCCTGATGGGTTCTTGGACTTGTTTCTTTAAGTATTCCTTTATTGCAATGTTAATCCAATCAGGAGGAAAGGGAGGCAAATGTGGGCAGTCAGTCTGTTGTCTTGAATTGGAAATCATTTATGTTTCTTTATCACTTGTTTTCCTCAGTTGCTTGAGATTTTATCAAATATACTTTCCCAAGAAAAAGTTATGACATATTGAAAGGAATGAAAAGAGAATTTTTAGGCTTTCGAAAGAACTTAATCTGATGCCTCACGGTAGTTCTGATAGCAGCCCTCCTAGGAGGGCATTGTCTCTTTTCCTGTAATACATAGTGTGTGTGTGTGTGTGTGTGTATCAGTTTAGCTAGGCTGTAATCCCCACTTAGCCAATCAAACACCAATCTAAATGTTGTTATAAAGGCATTTTGTAGATGTGATAAAAATCCATCATTAATTGACTTTATGTAAAGGAGATTATCCTCAATAATTCGTATAGACCAGAAACCATAAGGTGAAAGACCTTAAGAACAGAAATGAGGTCTCCCAGAAGAAGAAATTCCACCTGAAGACTATAGCATTTGTCTCTGATCTTCCCGATGGACAGCCCCCACACTCCACAACTGTGTAAAACAATTCCTTGCAATAAATCAATGCGTGTATGCATGTGTGTATGTATGTAAGTATATATGTGTGCATCTAGTTAACTGGCTATGTAGATCCCCCCCCAGAAAAAAAGCATTTGGAGTATATAAATGTAAAAAATTAAAATTTTTGAAGATGATATTTAAGTTTTGGAATATTATATTTGGACTGGTTAATATTGTTGTCTATATACTATTTACCATACAGTAGCAAGTGTTCTCGTGATAGTTAGAGGAATAGTTTAAAGAACAATAGGTTTTAGGGTCTAAGCATTCTTATCTTAATAAATGAGAGCATTAATTTTTGCCTTGCAGAATTGCTCCAACAAAGAAGAAAAGGTACCAGACCGATTCACCTTAAGTTCTCCCTAATCACATTTACTAGGAAAAAAAGGCAGTTATAATATCACAAGAAACATTTTCACTACATAGTCTGTGAAATTTCATTCTGCTTTTTTATCTTTATAACATAATAAATGCTTCTATTATAATATAATTCCATATATAATAGTCATATTTTCATAATTTAACAAGCTCAAATCTATATATGGGATCTGCATTTTAAATGCAAAGCATATTAATGTCAAATTTTAAAGCTCCCATTTTATATCTTTCTATAATTTTAAAATATTTTCTTCAGTAATAACTTTATGTGGATAATATATTTTGTACCGAGCTTTTCCTGTGATTTTTACAGAGAAGCTTGTCACATCAAGTTGAGTAAATATTATGACTAGATGGTTTGTAATAAAAACAAAGTATACCAAAAAAATCCACCTGCTATCTAAGAGGACTTTAAGAATTAGTTTCCAGATACTATTCAGAGGAAAAGCCTATAGAATATTCAGATTCTGTCACTAGTTTTAAAGTCAATTTTGAATTCATTAGCTTTTTAATTTTTTTAATGAAAATCACCAGTTGTATATGTGCTGGTACAATTTAAATAAAAAGAGAGTTGAGAGAACAATATAAACTTTCATAACAAGATACAGAACCTCCCAAAATAATCGTTCATAAATATAAACAGTGAATAAAGAAGTTGAAGGGTCAAATTAATATTATGTGAAATTAATATATTTTCCCCAATGTATTTTTAACAGTACAATCAATCGTCCACAGTTATTTTAAGATATGAATGAAATCAACTCAAAATCTTTTAACAGTTTTATTGAGATATAATTCACAGACTATATAACTCACCAATTTAAAGTATAAAATTTGATGTATACTGTTGAAGTATACAACTTGATGGCTTTATTATACTCACAGAGTTGTATAACCATCACAACAATTTAGAACATTTTCATTATCCTTAAAAGAAACTCTATACACATTAGGGGTCACTGTCCCACTCCCCTAGCTTCTCCCACACACTCCTTCCACCCCTCCCCCACCAACTCTAGGCAACCAGAAATCCTTTCTGTCTCTATTGATTTGCTTATTCTGGGAACCTGCAAATTTTGACCAGATGTACTGGCTGGGGATGTAAGGTTGTTTTATATTAAGAAGAATTGGCAAATAAAACAAAAGAAAATTTGCAGCCAGATTCGGGCAATAGGGTATTGACTAATCTAGCTAAATCTTTAAGTTTTTTGCACTATGAATATAATAAAATTTTGTATCTGAGCTTCTAGCATTCTTATTTTTGTTACTCAATTGTAGTTTAGTACTGCAACACAAATAAAAAAGGAAAAAATCCTCAAATTATTCCTGTTCAAAATCAATTGGTTAGGAAAATTTAAGTTTCAAACACAAGAAAGTTAAATTGCTAGTCCATTTCTTTCATTTTTCCCATTCTAGCCAATCAATACTTGCCAAACATGACTATCATTTCCAGAAAATAGGTCTTTATATCAGAAAACTTTTGTGTACAGTTATGCTATTTGCAGTTGAATGCCATAAAAAAGCAGTTGTGTCAAGTTTGCCTAAATCTCTTATTTAAAATTACAACTATTCAGAGGATTTTAAGTGAAGTGAAACTCTCTCATTCTGATTGTCTTTGCATTATTCTTTTAGTAGTGCGTAGCGGTATAGCATAACAAATTAGTAGCATCTTTCAGTTGGTACACATTTTAGCTGCCTATGTCGAAAAAAATGTTTAAAGTATGTAAAACCTAAATATAAAAACTGGGGCCCTCTATCTAAAATATATCTATTATTAAAATAATCAATTTCATAGAATCTAATAAAATATATAAATAGTTCCCATTTACATCTCCAAATGCATGTTTTAATCTTTTTAATGAAGTATATATGCTCTGTACACACTAGAAAAGAACTGTTTTTTATCTGGACAATGCACCATTTTATATTTGAAAACTTTTTCCAATGGTTTTATCTTTTGTAATTGCTCTAGTAGTTCACTTCATTGCTCTTCTGACATGACTCATTAAGTTTAAAAGGCAGTAACATGTTAGATAAAGGTTGATGTGTTAAAGAATCCATGGCAACTTGAAAAGAAAGTTAAAAAAATAAATTAATTAATCAACAGGATACGGCAGGGAGAGATATGTGTGCTTTAAATAGTCTATCAATAAGACTCAATGAGAGAGAAAAAAATGTTTTGAACAAGTGGTAAAAGAAATTGAAAAGGAGAATAACATAATGCATGGTTCCATTCACATGATCTCCTAGAACTGTCAAAAATAATCTATATTGATAAAAATAAGAAAGTGATTCCCTGCGGTTGGGGGTGGTAAGTAGAGCAAGAGGATGGAATCATTTTTTAAAAATCTTCATTGGCATAGCAATTACACAAGTGTGTATACCTTCATCATAATTGATCAAACTCTACCTTTAAAATATACAAATTTTATTATATGTAAATTATACTTAATCGAAATAGATTTTTTTTAATTTAAAGGATGCAATAAACTGTTCAAATGTCATGTTTTAATCCTGAATGAAATATTAACTCATTTTTAAATATAGACTATCCCTGTCATTCCAAAGAAATACATTAAGCCTTTTTGTAATGCTGGAATTTATTCCTTCCTCCTGCTCAGGACTGAGTATTGGCATTTTCTTCCTTCCTTCCTTCCTTCCTTCCTTCCTTCCTTCCTTCCTTCCTTCCTTCCTCTCTTTCTTTCTTTCATACTGGCATTTTAATGACTCTTAGTTACAGTAAGTAGGCATTTCTTTGCTAGACATTGTACTTTAAATGCCTGTTTTTTCTTACTGTTTCAACTGAGGAGAAATAAAGCAGCGAACTTACCCATTAAATCTTCACAGGGTTCTTGTGACTTTTAAAGAACAATTTTTGAATTGAAATTACTATTTTGTAATATCCTTTCTTAGGGTAGGCTAAAAGCAAAATAATAGTAATTTCGTAGAAAAAAAACTGGATAAAATTTGTCTTGAACAAGCACAAAATTACCCTTAATGTCATTTTAAAAAGGAGTTATAAGTAATATCAGAGGTAATAAGATTGCACATGTGAAATTGAAAAATATTCTATGCACTATTTTTTGTAGGTGGGAATTATATAGTATTTAGATTAACATATAGAGGCAGTTTGTGGTCAGGGGTATCTTTCTTTTCTATCTAGAGTTACTAGCCCATAAAAAAGAAAAATCTATGGAAATCACGTGGAAACTTTAATAATAACAATTCAGTAAGATGGGTAGAAAATTGAGATGACAGAGTGTCGATAAGAAAACATTGCAGATTTATATATAAATAGCTGAGGAAAAAGGCAAAAAGGAGAGCATATGATAGATGCAAAATAATTGTATAAAGGATGCTGTGGTTTAGGAGGAAATAAGTGGGACCAAAGAGAGAGGTAGAAGTTAAGAAAAAAATTAATTTCAGCTAGGAATTCCAGACTTTTTCAAAATCCATTAAAATTTTTAGAAATGTACACTAAAATGTTAAAAACATCAGAAAATATATTTTCAGTTGGTAAGTGTTGAAGAAAATTTTAAACTACCAGATTTTTAATGAAAGAGCAGAAATGTTTAATTATAAGATATATCGATCCTTCCCCCAAGAGAAGGGGGGCAATACATAAATCCTTCATGAATAAAGGGTATATCACAATAGTAGCTCACATTTGTTATGACTGCAATAGTCACAGTGAACCACTAGGGGGAAGTAATTCCATTGACAGCAGTTCTCTACCCATAAATGTTTTATTCTCTGCAATGTTACTTGTACAGTTAGGTAAAATCAAGTGGGAGCTACAGCAGGTTGAATGGGTCATTACTGTATATTGAAATGATTTCATGCTTTACTGCAGTGCTTTGTAAAAAGTTTTATTGTACAGAGTAATAACTTGGCCACCAGATTCTTCACCAAGCATGGAGTCTCATAATTTTTTTAAAGGTTGCTTTTAGTTTAATACCTCTGCTTCTTAAAACATATTAGGTAGAACTAGTTTTTCATCCCTTTTCATGAAAAAATTATTTTTATTTATTATAGGTCTCATTCCATTTTATTAAAAGAGATTTAATTTGAACATATGTTCTCACATTTAGTTCAATTAATCTTTATACTATTTGGAGTTGTAATGGAGACATAAAAATGAAGTTTAAATTTATAACATTAAATGTATTCTTTTTGGATTTTAAAGTGGCAAAGCTTTTACCCAAGTTGTTTTTCACTAATCTGAAGTCAGAACTAATTTTTATTTACCATCATGAAGAATGAATAAATATAACAATTTATTGTTATAGCCCATTATATGTGGAAGATTAAAAAGGGAGTCACATTAAATTATTTAAATTGTGGCTTTAGAATTTATCACAAATATTTTATGCTATTCTTCAAATTATGGTAACATAATAAGTTTATGAGCTAATAAAATATTTTAATGTCTGGAAATAATTGGATAATTAATATTTCCTATGTATATCTTATAACTCAAATGGTCTTTATATCACTTCATTTTACCTGGACGAACAGAAGGAACTAGCTTTTTAGTGGAGAATAAACTTCTCTACACTCTTGGCTTTTTGGATTATGCAAATTAAATTGACAAAAGAGATTAACAGGCGATAAAGGTTTGTTTCATATGTATACAGCGGCCAAAGAAGAAAGGAGCTAGCTTGTTTAATGGTTCAAGTTTTATATTCTACCTTAGTGGAGGGGGGTCAGTGAGGACCAGTTTCTAGAAGAAAAATAAATAGGTTTCTTTAAGAAAGGAAAATGGGTTTTTAGGAGAATGGACGGGTGATAAGTTTGTGCTGTTTCTTTATACAGGTATAAGTGGTCTTCCTATCTCTGTCAGAGCCATAAAACTTCCATGGAAAGGGATTTATGGTAGCCTGATTTTCCAGAAGTTGCTCTTAGTCAGATAAGGGAGGCTCTCAGGAATTTTTTTTCTGCATCTGTTGAATCTCAAATTGCCTTCAGCTGAAGAAAGTAAGCTTCATACCAACTCCAGGGTGCTGAGTGGGTTCACACAGCTTTGTATTTTTTAAAAAATCTCTATTTAAAATCTTTTGCTTGTTGTACATGCTTTGGAAAACATTTTATACTTAAAACATGTTAAATATTAATGTTGTTTTCACATCCCAAAAATATGTATTGTTAAATGATAATTTAAAAATAATCGATACTGAAATAGTGATTTTTCTAGTGTTATTTCTCCTTCCAGCTTTTAATATTGTTTTAATACTTATGGGTAAAAATACCATCCTGATTTGTAATTATTTTATGTGAAATAATATTTTAACTTAATATTTGATTTAGAATTTTGCTGATTCATTTATAATATTTAACTGATATTTAATTTCCTCTTTAACTGAAGGACTGACACTGGCATACCTAATATATGATTCAATTTTTTAAAAATTCATTTTTGCAAATGAGACTTTCTTCTGGCACTTATGGATATCAACCTCATTAATTTTCAGTTATGCTTTATATGTAAATGGTGTAATATTAACCTAAATAGCACCTTAGTTATGGGGTTCTTATTGCATTTTCTAAATGTTTGCTTTTAGGGTTATCAACCAATCAATATCCTCGAGCATCTGTAGGTCAACCATCGAAGTCCTTCAAAAATAATTGTAAGTATACCCATAAACATGCTTTGGGATTTTAATTTTGCAAAAACATTCAAACATTATATTTAAGGGATTCCTATTATGTTGCAAATGTACACCTACTTCTGAACTAGTAAAACATTTGCCATTAATGACTTACCATATCTGAAGAATATTACTTTAATACAACCTAAAAAAATCTCAGCCTACTTTATTACCAAATAATGTGTTAAACAGATACCCTTGCCAAAGTGTTTAACCACTACCTTGACCTTATACTAAATAAATATAACATAAGATAGCATAATAAGAACAATTAGGTTAATGAAGAAAAATACGAATGTACAGTTTTCTCCTTTAAAAACAAACTCATATCCAAGACTGGGGCAAAGAAAATTTAGGTACTGTTTTCCTCTTATTAATTTTAGAAAGTGACGCTCTTAAAAACATTCCTGATAGATGGACCTAAAAATCTCAAGAGTAATAGGAGAGGAGGCTTACAACATTTTCTCAAAAGGATGTATCAAGTTACAAATGCTAAAAAACACTAATCTACAAAATGGACAACTTTATATTCTATAGGCTTCCTGAGCATAATATTAAAAGTTAGACAAGCGTGGCCAAAATTGGATTCCAGAATGCACAGAGAATTCTCTTAAATTTCTGATTGCTTTCAGAGTCATATACATATATTTACTATTACAAATGTTTTTAGAATGAGAGTACTGGAAAAAGAACTGATACAATCATAGAGGTTAACTTGTTTTGACAATAAAATTTTGACAAATCCTTCTAGTATAAAATTACTATATATTCATTATATAAAAGAAATTAATGCAAAAGTAAAAGGGAAAAGGAAGTCCATAAAAATTGGAGTGAGGTTAGGGGATGGCATAGTGTTGGAAATGTCTTTTGTACACATTATTAATGATCAAAAAAACAAAAACAGTGATTTTACATCAAGACGGTTGCACCAAAATGGTTGCATTAAAATGTACCTATAGTTAGAATGGCCAACATCAAATTGTCCTGTTGTGTTATTTTGTGACTCATCATTTAAGATGATTACTAAGGTTACACTTCCTTTGTTTAATATGTATTGAAAAATTTCTTGATGCTATAAGTAGCTTTTTATAGAGGAAGAAATGAAATTCAAAAAGTGTAAAATGTTAAATATTAGAGAGCCCTATCAGATGTTCTGAAAATACACAGGAAGTCACTCTTTATTTGTCTGTGAATACACAAGTTTGCTTGCAGATGTTTTCACTGCATTGGTGAAATAAGCTAATGCGAACATTGCAGGTAAGCTTACAGTCTCAAGCTTCAAACAATGCTCACACAAAGCCATCTCACTTATACCAATGACACTGTAAACACTGCCTGGTAGTAAAAACCAAGGTCAGCCTTAGTAGAATGTGAAAGCCAATTTTGTCTTTAGTATCTCTATTTCAGCACTATTTTAGTCTTATCATATTGTCTCCATAATGAGGGTTCCTTGCTCTTCTCCCTGGCCTGTGCACCTCTCTTTGTATACACTACTGTTGACATCTTACTCTTATCTGCCTGTTAATTGGAGAAGATTTAATACACAAATTTATCCTAAGGTGGAAATACCTATTAAGTCTTACCCCATCTAGTGGGAAACACATTTTAACATTAAAAACGTGTCTCCAGCAATTGAATCCCCCAATGGACTGAAAGGAAAAAAAAACATCTCAAATTTTATCACATAAGTATGTAAGATTGTTGCCTTTTTCACTTCTTGGAAAGACTGGCATCTTCAGGGCAGGTTAGTGACATAAATCATGTCTGTACAACATACTTAATATAAAAGGTTAGAGACTGATTCTTTATGATATAATTTTGTTAATGTTATTAAATGTGCTAATTCCCACTGTATATAGGAAGAGTAGCAAAAGTTTTATTATAATAGCTATACATCCACAATCTGAAATTCTTCGAGTGTTTAAAATGTGCGTCCATGGTGATTTCTGTGGCTATTTGAAGCTGTACAAGATTCAATTGTTCGTAAAAAATAAGTCGGTTGACCTGATTTGTCTTTAACTATCATTCGAACTTAGTAATACCTTCCCTTAAACCCTACTCATGCTACTTATGCTACTATATATATATCACAGTTGAAGTAATAATTTAGGTAATGCATTCAATGTCTCCTGTGAAAAATGATCAGTCGGACGACTGTGTTCTTCCTGAGCTGAATAAGGTTTGTAATATCAGTAAGTATTAAAGGTAAATATTATATTTTTTCTATAAAATCACATTTAAAATTTCTTCACAGAAAGAGCTAATATAATGAAGAAATGGTGTACATACTTCAGCTTTACCATGTCATGGAAGGATTTATACTTGTCATTCTCTTGGCACATATATTAACAATTTAAAAATTTTATCTTTTATCTTTCATTTATGTGACTTTGTGATGCTGCAAATAAATACAACTTCACCTATCAGATTTTTTTTTCAATATGAGTTCTCTGATATATAATTATTACTGCAAATTCTTTATTGTAAGTTGCTAAATTACTTTAAAACATAACAGACTATAACAAAAATCAAATAATACTTAAATTGATAGACAATTCCATTATTTTACTTTGGAGTATATTATAGTTAATTGCTTTATTCACAAATATTTAATTTCTTGGATTGATAAAAATATTTTATTACTCTTCAACTCTTCATTTGATTAAAGTAGATAATGCATAATCAAAACTCATGAAAGTTGTACAGAATTGTTAAGTAACAGCATATAATTTGTCCCATGCAGAATATTGCCTTTTATATCACTTAGAGGAACTAGCAGCATCTTGCACATAACATGTATTTAATGATATATTCAACAATTTGTCCAATAATAGCAATTGAACTAATAATGATAAAATAATAGCACCTCTAGAAGAGAAGTACTCAATCAGGCATACTTTTTAGTATATGTATATATATACACTTTAAAGGTATATATACATTTAAAGTGTAAGAAAACCTGAACCTTTATGAGATAATTTCACATTCCTCACAGTTTTTACTTTAATTAATATTCTAAAAATTTAAGTAGTCCTTTATACTAATCAGTTGAACTCAAAAACAAGATATTAACTAAGTACTTAAAGAAATATTTATTGAATTTAATAATCTAATTGAGCTAACTGATAACTTAAAAACTATCTATCATACATGTTTTTGTTCTGAGTAGCCTATGACAAAATCCAACAAGACTGACAACATAGTTTAGAATGCACGTATTCTGAGATCTTTCAACTTTTCAAAATAAGTGAAAGTCACTTTAGTTTAGAAATGTAAGTAGCCACGCACTTTCAAAGTAGAGTTACATGCCCATTCATACTAGATAACAGTAAAATAATTTTATATGTGGTTTTTGTTTTTGAACATATATCCTTAAAAAGCGTGCTTGTACTTTTAAATTATATGTTTTCAAAATATTCATATCTCCTTAAATATAAGGTATAGGTATACTTTAAGTAACGGCAACAAATAAATTAATGTATGTCATATAAGGATATCATGATCGAAGAGTTTATGACATAAACGATGTTGATTTTTTTAAATTTTACTCTTTAAAATATTTATTAGTCTTAATTTTAGTACATATTACTCTAGTGTGAAAAATAATACATATCTTTCAAATAAAATACAGATATTTAATGGTGTGGAAATTTTTACATGTGAAGTGAATATATGTGTACTGAATCATGTTTCTATCACTTTTTATTCTTATTTAAATGTATTTCCACCCCCTACCAAAATGAAATATATGACCCAGACAAGCAATACATTGCATATGTGAGCTTCTTAACAATTGCTTTCTGAATTATTACTTCCTTGTACACCTAGGTACGGTTGTTCACTTAGCTTTCTCAAAACTAAATATCTTTACTTGTATCTTTGAAGATACTAATAAACCAATAAAAAGATACTAATAAACCATAAAAATCAAATCATATAATTGTGATATGTTCATTAAAATAAATATCAATTAAAATCTATATATGACTAGTTGTCATTCCATTGAGTAGTCTCATTGACTTCATAAAGTTTTGATTATGTGATAACATGCTATCAAAGTGTTGCAACTTTCTTAGCATGGCTGATAATGACACTGTCATTTAGTATGATTAGGCAAGAAACTGTCAGTCATCCTTAAACGTGTTTCTATCTCTTATGCCCCCAAACCAAATTCATCAGTAACTCCTGTCAGCTTTAGTTCCTAAGTATCTTTACTCCATTTCTACTATCATTATACCAGTTTAGCTTCCCATCATCTCTCGTTGGAGTACTGAAACAACCTCTTAACTAATTACCCCAATTACACATTTTCACTACCAAATCCATTCTCCCTAATTCTTATTGCTTTTAGAATAATTACCAAAAATTTTATCATGGCCTGTGTCTACCTCTTCAGTATCATCTTTTACCTTTTACCTTTTCCCTCACCTCCCTCATGAATGCTTCAGCTACACTTCTACTTTCAGTTCCTTGAACACATCATGCTCTCTCTTCTATTGTGAATACATTCTTGTATTTCCCACCTCTCCTGACACATCACCAGTTAACTCCTATTATGCCTTCAAAGCACAACCTAAAAGATATTTCTCCTGGGAACAGGGATGCCTTCTTGCCCAACCTCAATCCCCAAGACTAGATCAACTCTTTCTCTGCTATATGCTGTCATAGATAACATTGTGTAACTTTCCATCATAGCACTTATCACATTTTATAATTATGCATTTATGCTTATGATTAGTTAGGGATTACTATCTCTTCCACTAGTTTTGAACTCCACAAGATTAGGGACCGTATTTGCTTTTGCTTCACATTGCATTCTTAGCATTTAGCACAGTGCCTAGAAAATGATTCAGTAAATATTCATTTGACTGAATAACTGAATGAACAAATAGATATTATTATACAGTCATTTGTTTAACTTTTTGAGATGGTTAATCCATGGTTGTTCAATTGCAGAAGATATTTTTCTACTTCCTCACTAAGCAGTTGCTATAAATATTGCAGTCTGGTGAAAAGTTAGAGGCCTCAGTTACTAAGGCCTTAACATAAGGTTGCAAATATGAGCTATAAACTAACTGTAAAAGCAGTAAAAGTATTGTCATGACTTTAAATATATCACTAGCTATACAAGCAGTTGACATTTATAAATGTCTAATACCGCATTTGGATTGTTGAGTATTCCAACAGGAATTTTAAATAGGTCTCTCTTGCCCTGTTTCATGCACTAATAGAGTTGGAGTCAACAATCTTTTTCTATAAAGGGCCAGAGAGTAAATATTTTGATGTTGTGGACCACGTGGTCTCTTGCAACTACTACTCAGCTTTGCTGTTGTAGCATGAAGTCAGTTATAGACAACATATAAATGGATGTGTGTGGCTGGGTTCTGAAAGAACTTTATGAACACTGGAATTCAAATTTCATATAATTTTCACATACTGTGATATATTATTCATCTCTTATTTTTTCCAGTCATATGAAAATGTAAACACCATTCTTAGCTTATATAACATACAAAAATAGTCTATAGTTTGCTGACCACTCTGCTAGAGCATAAAATACCAATGGATGACTTTTCCAGAGGCTTGAGGTATGTGATGGAATGTGCTCTGTAGAAAAGATTACAGTTGAGCTGCTGGGGCTTGAGGAAGTTAAGCTTTTCTGAATAGAGAAGTGGGAAATAGTGAAAGACATAGCTATAAGCAAGCAACAACAGCTTAGTGTTTTCTAAACTGAAATCATAGAAGTGTGGCATGAGAACAGTCCTTTCATAGAAGTGTGGCATGATAACAGTCCTCTCTGGGTTGAGAAGGCTCAAAGGAAATGAGGATTTCTTATATGCATATTTAAATGGTTTCAAATTTTAATGAGTAGTGGTGTCAGGTGAGGGTGCTGAATGAGAAATAGGGGTTGCTTCCACATTTTGGAAGTTCAAGTGGAGAGGAATGGTATGCTTGAAGGCAGAAAGAGAATAGAGATGATTGGGGAAACCAAGAAAATCTACATTTGAAAGTCTCTTTGCAAGTGACTACAAACTATTCTCATATGAAAGCTTTGTGGAAGCATTTACACAAGTGATGGTGTTTGCAAATTCATTGATGAAAAGTGAAATGAGGATCACAAAGATAGACAGAGCAAGGCAGTCAATCCATTTGTCCATTGTTACAAAGCACACAGCAGACTAAAAAGGAAACTAACAACTGAGGATTGAAGATTAAAAAGATGATCTCTGCAAATGCCTTAACCATCTGACAGACTTTGCTGATCCACTACTGAGTAGGCATGCATGCTGAGGGGAAAATGATCAGAGATTTTTTTTTTGGAAGATGTTTCTATTATTTCTCTGGAAGTGACAGTAGAGTGAGATGAAATGTTACAAAAACACCGAAGTTGGGAATTATGAAAGATAGATTATCAAGTACAAAATTAACTTAATCCTTATACTTTTTGGAAGGTTCTTCTGCTAGTTCTCTTTTTATTTCCCAGCATATCCTTTCCAAAAAGACTTTGTCTAGTTATTTTGGAGCCACGTATGTTCATTTCAGTGCTGGAAGTGAATTAAGATTGCTGAGAAATCATACACAAGAGACTTGAGTATTTTTTCAATTTTCACAACAATCTAATAAATGGGAAATTTTTACCATCACTTATTTACCTAGATCTTCCCACAAATAGAGAGTGCATCTACCAGTAACTGTGGCTTAGTCATAACCTAGGAGTAAAAATTATGGGAGGCAGAGCAAAGGGAGAGTTTCTACTTTTTCACAAGAGAAGAAAAGCTAAAATTTTGGTCAGAAAAATTTAAGTGATTTTTAAACACTGACTAACTATGAGAAGAAAGGCAACATGATTTTATTAGTGGGAGTTATGAAAAACAGCACATGTAGCCATAGGAAATTATAAGCTTTTATTTTTCAAGATTCAAAGGACCTGTGACCAGATTTTCCATCAAATGAGAGGAGACATTATATATAGTTGCAATGTAAATGAACATTTATTGAGCATCTACTCAATGCCAGGCAATATACTGATCATTATACAAATTATTTTGTTTAACTTTCGCAACATTCCAGTGAAAGTGGTTAATATTACTCATATTTAACATCTGAGGACCAGAGGGCTTATATGAGTTATCCAAGATCTCCCAAGTCCAATGGACTTGCCTAAGAAAAAACTGCTGTTGTGTAAATCTGGTACCTAGTACATGCCAGATGCTAAACAGAAGTTAGCTATTGTATTTTCCTGTTATTATTGTCATTAGTATTGCCATTTGCTTAACTCCTCTAAGCCTTATTTACAACAACCATAACATGGAAGTCAGTATGAGTTTGTCAGAGGGATTACAGAGCAACCCATTTAAAGTTTCTGACATGTATAAGCCACTTAATAAATGTCAAACCCTATAAATTTTCTCTTGAAAGATGCTTTTTTTATTTTTTGAAAAGCCAAATAAGACAGTAGATATTGATACTCCCAATTATTTACCAGCATACCTCTGGGTAATGAACTGAACAGTTTAGCTTCAGAAAACAATGTTTGACTAGAAAAAAAATGACCTTGGTTTACATGCCTAGAATTAGGTTAAGAGAGATTATGGCTGAAATATTCAGCACATACGTCAAAGTTTCTGAGTTTTTTCTGCCCTACCCATTATTTACTGCAGTTTGTATCTCTAAAGACTTAAACGGATATTTCATAAGTATTTGTGTATTTAAAAAAACTAGTATTATTCATAATGGAATTAAAATAGTATATAATCCATTCAGAATATTTGTGCCCCAGTTCAAAAGTTGTCCTTTAATATTTAAAGCACTGTTTATTGAAAGTAGGGACATGCTCAACAAATGTGTTCAAGAAACGTTAGATGAAAGAGTGAATTAATGACTCATTTCCATTATTATTTATTCTTTTTATATGTATAGATTTCTGCAAAGAAAGTTTCCTTTAAATAACATAATACATTTATATCTATAAATTCATTTTAAGAAAACACATTATGTTCCCCTGAATATAAAAGCACAAATGAATTAACCTTTATTACATTCATTTACTTATATTTAAAATTGATTTTGATACTTGATGTGCTAACATTTAAGTCCAGCACACCTTCTTTACATTGCTTACCCCTTGGTGCTTTCTTTTCATTTAATATTAATTTTGATGACTTTTGGCACTCTTTTACCTTTAAAGGTTAAGTCAAATTTTCAGTTTACAAACAAATCTTATGTTTTTGGTTAACAGCAACCTCTGATTCTTAAAGAAAAAAATAACCAAATATCTTTAGCATCTCAAAGAAACCTTATATTTCAGTGTCTTCTCCTAATTGGTCAAATAAAGGCAGAGCTAGAAAATACATTTTTTTGGGGGGATAAGGACAAGATATTCAAATCCATCAGTTCTACAGTCCGTTCTAGCTCTAGAGAAGAATTTGTAGAGGACATTATAATTCACAGACGTAAAGACAACATGTGTTGACAATATGGTAAGATGGGGAAGTGGGAATTGACATCACTGGCTTTACTTGAGGGTCAGGACTTGGTGATTTGTTGTGAATAGTAAAAGAGAAGAGTCAGCAATGACTTCCAGGTCTTTGGCTTGAAAATTAATGATTCGAGGCTGAGATGGGGTATATAGAAAGAGGAGGACGAGATTTGTTTTGGAAGAAGGACAACAATAAGTTTAATTTGGACATGCTGAATTTGAGTTACTTTTAAGATGCTCGTTAAGTGAAATCTAGTAGGCAGGTGGTAGGAAGTTTTTCTGTTTTCCTCTTCTATCATAGCTGTCTTCCATATACACAGCACTTTTCTCATCTCTAATTTACCTTTCAATACAAACACATAGTTTTCCTTCTTCTAGAGATTTGTCTCTAGATAACTTCTCCTTCTGATATTATACTTTTTAATTGAGATATAATTGACATATTGGAAAGTATAATTTTAAAAAAAAGATTCTATGAGGAAAAAAGTATTTACTCGATAGGTTATCACTAAAAAGATAGTTCAGGGAAATAAAACTATAAGGTCAATGAGGGAAAACAAATGAAGAAAAGCCAAGATTAGCTTGTGTTGTAATAAGGTATGAGAAGTGGCTGCTAAGCTCAATATTGAAAATGGAATCAAATTTAGAATGTGGACAGAGCAAAAGAAAAAACACTTTAAGTGTGTGTGGTTTTGGGGGGAGAGTAAGGGAAGGCTTCACAAAAAGGTTAGAAACTAATGAGCATTGAGCAAGGCAGAGTTACCTGTGACCTTATTGGGTTATACTTAGTAACAAGATGACGTGGGAAGATAAGGTGAGAACAACATGGAGAAGATAGTAAGAGGAATATACTGCTTAAGGGGTTTTGATAATATATACAGTAGCTCTTCCAAAGAGAAATTCCTGTAAGAATTTCTGTAGAAATATGGGACTGTAATTCTCATCTTTGTCTCACAGTTATGATGTTTTGGCACCTTGCCCTCCAATTATTACGCTTGTAACAAACATCCCCTACCACCAAGTGGCTATAGAGTTGTGTCATGCTAGGATAGTTTTCCAGTGTTTGGGACTCTGTTGTAGTGTAAGTTTTTTCAAGTCACAACTTTTAAAATCTGATTATCTATTTAATGTCCTATCTCCTACCTAGACAACCTTTTAGGGAAAGCTGAATTAAGTTTATCACTTCTCAATATTCATTAGCTTAGGGAATTGATTTATATGTTAGATTTCCAAGAGAGGCACCAAAGCAAATTAAATAGAAGGAATAAATATAATGTGTATCTAGTTTCTATGTACCCCACATTATAATTCATGACTTGTTCTTACACAACTTTCATTATTGTTATTGCTGTCCAACAATAAATTCTGTCATTTAAAAAATATATTTTTTTTTACTCTTCTTCCACAATTAATTGATTGATATTTTCTATGGCAGAGTTATAGCTGTGAGAAGGAATAGTCACTAAATTAGAGGAAGAGAAAAGGATAGCAAAGCTCTCTTAAAGCCTTTCAGGGAAGGTCAGTAACAATTTGGATAGTAGGAGTTGGCAGAATATAGATCTAGTGGCTCTGCCGTCATTATACTTTATGATATCATGCCCCAGAGAACATAACATTCTTAGTTTATTTGGGGGAAAATTATGTAAATCCAAGATCATTATTTTTGACTCTTCAAATTAATAGGTAGTGCGTTAAGTTTGAATTAAAACCTATTTTTTAAAAGCAAAACAATACAATTAACATATTAAAATATTCGTCACAGAAAAAGGATGTTGTTTATTGCTCTAACTTATTCAGTTTTCACACAATTTGCTATAAACATTTGACTAATAGAAGAGTTCAGAACTAGTAGCTGATGGTGATACCCTGTATTTTATCTTTTTTTCCTTCCATTTGTATCTCTGGAGGTTATAATGAAGAATGAGTGAACTAAGTTATGTGAATAATATACCCTTGATTGCCAGATTAATTCACCAAAAATAATTCTAGAGAACTAATTTATGGTCAGCACTATGCCAGGAATGACTAGGGGTACAGATAACTTTTGGCCAAGATCTCCAACCTTTCAGATTGCTCACAGTATTATTAGTGAAATAAGATGAATTAACGTAAAACACCCCCTTCCAAAAAGGGCAGAGTGTTATAAGGAGCCAAATAGTGTACTCCAAGCAATAAGGATTATACAGGTACAAAGAGGAGAAGAATCAGTGAAATCTGCATTTCAGAGGGAGAGTCTTCAGGAAGTGCCCTTATAAATTAGGATGAATTGTACACATATTTCCCATCATTATTTCTTTCATCTTCTGAACCAGTCTTTTTGTCTTTTTTCATCCTGTCCAGGAACTCACCTAAGTGACATAAACATGGCAAGCACTCCAAAAATATTTGCTAGTTGACCAATTAATTTCTTGAGAAGGTGATAGTAAGAGTAAGCACAATAAAGACATTTTGTTTTTATGTAAATCTATAAAAAGTCTATGATGACTATGGATAGAGTACCTTACCATTAGACCATAGTGCCAATCCAAAGTAAGGCTTATAAGTCTGCCTTTTTAGAGTGAAGCACCCAATAGCTTACCTTCACAACATTGAAGAATGAAGTTCAAAATTTGAATGCCTGTTAGATTCTGAAAACAAATTATTTCACCAGTCTGAATCAATTAGCCATAATTTACAATATCAAGATTTTATAAGGTCAGTAGTTAACTTTTCAGCAGAAATGTTTCTCTAATACTTGATATACTCAAAAAATGATATAAATACTGAAATAATATGAATTTGCTCTCCTCAGAACATTATTTAAGTAGTATCTCTTATGCCTAAGAAAAACAGGGGTTTTTTTGATAAAAAAAATCTTCATTTCTTTATCTTAAGGAACTTATGTATGTTTAGACAAGCTTCTCTCAAGTTTCATTATCCAACAAAAACAAAAGGCATTGAATGATAATGTTGCAATTAATGTTAGGCAAATACATAATTTTACTATTACAAAGTTAGACATAACTAGAATGCTAGCTAGCATGGTACCAAAAATAGATGACTATTAATAAAGCGAAAACCTCGACTAAAATTTTTGTGAATGAATTGTCTTATATTGCATTTTAATGAGTATGCATATTGAAAGTAAAATTATAATTTAGAATTAAGGCTGCTGTGATACTACTAACATGTAAAACAATTACTATAAGAAACAGCAACTGCTTTTCAAAACTGTGGAATAATGAACACATATTTTCTGAATGATGAATTAAATGGGACCACAACTTCACAAACAAATTGTCTTTTAAAGAAAATGTAAACTATTAAAACCCATAATTAATAAACAATTTGTTACATGTTATTTTCCATCTGTTCATATTTATACCTGCAAATAGTCTGCACATTCATACTGGTTAACAAATCGTAAATAAGTCTCCTTCATAGGATAAATAGAAACAAGAGTTAATTCATATTTTTCTCTTCAATTTTCCATTATTCTAGAATTTTAAGCGGGAAATAGGTTCTTTTATGAGTCACAGATAAGTCTCTATATATATTTTAATTTTTGGAAGTGCACTTCTTTTGAAAATCCTAAATTGGGTGCCACTTACTTTTAAATTGTTTTATTCCTCTTAATTTGTTAAAACCTTTAGCTGAGAAAGGCCTAGAACATCACCTGTAGTTCTCATATTGCTGATAAAGTTCTGGTGTTTGATTCCATTCTGTTTGAAGCATCTAAGGTAAGTTTTAAGCCTCAACTTTGGTAATGAAACTTCCCAATCTAGGGATGGCAGGCAAGAAAGAAATAGAACATTTCATACCCATTATATTGATAAAATCTAAACATTTTGAAAGAACAAAGTATTTGAAGGAATGTGAATTAACTGGCTCTCTTATGCATTATTGGCAGAAGTATACATTTGCACAAATACTTAGGAGAAAGTTTGCATTATTTCCTAAAATTAAACATTCACAACTCATATACAATGCACTGTTGTAATTTTAATTGATTAGTTAGTAATATCAAAGGAGCCATGTATAGTGAGATAATAATGGTGATTCACGCATACCGTGGATTATAATTAACCCAGTTTGATGCACTTGAGGCTATATTATTCTTAGAATTCCAGGATGGCTGAGCACCCAACTGGGCATTATTTGGTAAGGAAGCATACCAGGCTTGGGCAAAGCTAGAAGGTATATAGAGAAAGGCTTGTTTCAATAGGAACAGTATACATTTAGAATAGGGCATGGTTCATAGAATTTTATCAAAGGCTTCATGTGGCAAAAAATTGAAGAAAGAAGTCATGGTAATTATTTACCAGTGACTACTTAAGGTGACAGGTTTTTAGTCATAACCAAGTGAAAAATGGGAGGGGGACTCATCAAATGGATAGTTTTCTTTTCTTTTTTTTACATTTGAGAGAATGTGAGTTTCGTCCAGATGCACAGGAAAAAAATGTATCTGTCTAAATATACATACATTCCTTAAGATAAATGATCTTCAAATTCTCAGCAGGGAACTTTAAGCATTTTTAAATAGTTGTCTTCACATTTAAGCCAACATATGCAATTGCTATAAAGCAATTTTGCTTTTGTAAGGGGAAATCATAAGATGAGTAGAAAAAATATAGAATTATTAACTAAAAAATCCAAGTTTTATTTGTTTAATCGAGTTTCTCACAAATAGTAATTCAAAAGAGAAAGGAAAGTGCCACTGGCAAGGGAGAGGATGTTTAGTTGTAGTGATAGTTATTATCTATTGTACCTCTAATAATGTCAGGTATTGGGCTGGACTCTGCAATTTCTTTTAACTCACACAATGGTCAACAGTTAAACACTTATTATTGATCTGATTTAATATACAAAGAAACATAGGCCAAGAGGGCTTAAGTGAGTTTCCAAGGTTCCACAGCTAGTGAGTGACAGAGCTTGGATTCTGAATTCAGACCTGCTTGATTCTAAGCTCACGCTTTCTTCCCCTGAAGCTGGCCCATGTATGAAATAGCCACACTACGTAAATACAGCTCCTGAGATGTTTCGGATCTCCTATCTGCTCCATCCTGCAAGTTGGTTCTTCTGCACAAAGAATGGAGTCCCAACCCTAGCTCTGCTGCCCACAGAGATGGCAAATAACCATATGGACTCTTCTGTGTCCAACTGAGCATCGAACAGTACAAAAGCAAATCCCTCCATAAACGTGAGAGAGTCATGCTGTGGAGGAATTCATATTACTCTCTCTTAGAGTCAATGTCCTAGTACAAAAAAAAATAAGATTGACACTACTGGAATGACAAGTTTGTCATAGTGATTATATTACAAGATAAATTCATTTAAATTCCCTGGCAAATTGCTTATTGTTAGTAGGATAGGAGAGATAAGTTTTCTCCTTTTGATATGATCTGAATGAGATTATAATTATCTTACAGATGTTGGCTCCTGTGTATTTTATTGCCCCACATTCCTATTCACTTCCTGATAAACCAGTCTTCCACGGCCTCTTCATTCTTGTATATAACTGTTTGTTTAAACCAAGTGCTGACAGAACTCCTTTTATAATTATTTATTATAATTAAGATCTACATTTAAGATGCATTACTGGCCCCTTTTTCCTTCATAATACTTTTGAGTAATCAAGTCCACACTCATCTCTCTCTCTACTACACAGTTTGGCAATGACAACTTTCCCATATTTTTTGTATTCATTTACGTTCTTATCTTATTTCTAAGTTGTAAATATTTTGAAACAAAGACTCTATTTTCTCATACATTTTAGTACTTACTGAAACACCTAGCCCAGTACCTTGCATAAAGCAAAAGCTCAATAAATAATTATGGATGGATAAATTCATGTAAATTATCTGTGAAGTCAGTCATTAATTCTTATAACCAGAACTCAAAGAAAGCTCTAGAAAATTGAATACCATACTTTTAGCACCATATAAAATGTATTGCTGTATTATGTGTTAAATAAGACATAGATTGACAATTCATTTAAAGTCTAGAAAAGATTAGTTTCTGAGAGATGAATTCATGATGTTATTTAATGAAAATAATCATTTTGAAGAAAGACTTCACACTTTTTGTGCGTGTGTTATTATGAATGGAAAATTTACCTTCCTAGGAAATATCTTTAGAGCGTTTTTCCAGAAAAGACATTGGGCTTATAGATATAACTGCAGGTCATAACTATGTTCTGATAGCTCTACTAATATTTTAAAAAGTATACATAACTTGCAGTTCATTATAATCTTAACTATTTTCAGACAATTGAGGTGAAATAAATTCAGCAAAAAATATATATCAAATTAAATAAATCTTTGTTGATTGAAATACAAAATCCAGTAAAAAAAAAGACATATTTTTCCTGACTATTGGCAAGGGCCATTAGAAAGACTTTTTTAATACAGTATATTTAAAAAAAATGATATCCTTTCAACTATCATTTTTAATGACACTATTGAACCAAGGGTAAAAAAAAAAATCTAACATCTAGTATGTGGCTGATATAAAATGGATGGCGAAAATGGGCCACATGCCTCTATGTATACTTCCTTGTCTTGAGGTTCTAGAAAATGGCCTCTTTTTGAAATGAAAATAAATATCTTCTTCCTCAGAAATATAGTAAGGAAGACTGTTCATATGTCCTACTCCCTTTGTGAATGAATCTATTATAATAATACAATATTATTTTTTCCATTATTATTTTAATGCAGAATAAATGCTCTTTGAATATCTCCCTACCACTCTCCAGCCACACAGACACATACTACCCTGATAATAAGATGTGGGAAGACAGTCTTTTAAATTGCTTTTTAAAATTTAATTTCTTAAAATAATAAAGTCTAGAGGTTTGTCTTAGAGATCCATGTGGGTAGGTGAGAATCTGCCAACATAATGTTTTCTCAGCATTTTTTTAAGGGAAACATGCTATTTTGTTTCCAATGTAATTATTTTTTTCCTGCTGGTGTATTTTAATTTACTGCAGGACTTTGAGGATGAAAAAGTATGATTATTTATACTCTCTCATAATATAAAGCAGTTCTTGTGATAAAGGATATGAATTCTCTTTGATAAACATCTGCTTATAGTTGAATGAAGCATTACTTAATTCGGAGTGTAGAATTCAAAAGAAAAAAAGCAATTTATGAAATGCTTTTTCACTTGTTTTTACACTCTTGACAGCTTGATGTATCTGTATTGCCTATTTGTCCTTTGTAACTGTCAAGACAGCAAATATCTAGCTGGAACTTATGGTGTAACTGTCATTGTTCGAGTGCTTAGAATTGATTCTGCTGCAGGGAATTTTTACTGTTAAACTTCTAATTTATCAATATTAATAAATTGAAAATATGGACTGTTCTGTCTGGGATGTCTAAACCTTTGTTACATCTCTGAATATAGATAGATAGATAGATAGATAGATAGATAGATAGATAGATATAGATATAGATATACACACACACATACACATTTATAGTTCATAGCTGATCAGTCAACAATAAAAATGACTGAATGCAGAGAATGATATGGTAGAAAGAATAATTGATAAGGAATTAGAAATTCTGGTTTCTTATTTTGGCCAACTTTACGTCATTGAGTAAACATTTCTTTTTGCGGTTAGTTCCTTCATGTAAGAAAAGGCGGTGAACTGAATTCATCCATTTATGAGGTATTTATTGTGAGATTACTTTGTGCAAGGCACTCCACTTAAGGACTATGTAAATAATCTCTGAAGTTTCTTTCCTTCCCTAAACTTTCATTACCAATGTTTCCAGTGTTAACTGTAGCCATTTTGGAATCATGTGCTTCTCTGTCAAAAAAGACCATTTCTCGCAGGTAAGTGAACCCAAACCAGCAACTATTTGTTGTGTTTGAAAATATATATTGAACTTTTCCTAGAAATTGCCCTTTATTCCTTAATTGTATTAAGAGCATATTTTCTTTCCCAGTAACAAAGATGCAGCCCAAAAAAGGAAGGAGAATATTCCAGGAGAAGCTGGTATTGCATATTTTCAGAGTGCAAAACCTGCCATTATGCTGCAGGAAATCGAGGCTACAGCTAAATTGTCTGGGAAGCATTCATACTGTGCACTGGTCTTCTTTGCCACTTCTCACAAAAGAAGTCTGTTCCCCAATTGCTCTATTACTCTGACCTCAGGAAGCTTGCTCTTGTCCCTAGTGTTAATCACTTAACAGAAGAAATCATGCTCTCTGAAGGAAAGTTTGAGTAACAGAACAACTATATCTACCAACTCAAAGAAGCTGAGATATCAACTGTGAATCCAACTGGTTCAAGGCTACAGACTCACTTCCCTTGCTAGAATTTCCTATTGCCAGGAATGAGGAAAGTGGCCATCAGAATGGGTTATACATCACTTTTGATAACATTCACGGATTCTCCACTCAATTAACTGGAGTAGTTGGAGGTAGATCTAGTCTAAAGGGAATCAGAGAAGTGATAGAAAATTATTTTTATTGACCTATTATTTATTCTGTATTTTAAAATTGAGGTATGATAAAAGTAGTAATGTTTATTTATAAATAAATCTGGGCCTTAATATAATAGATACAAAATACATAATTAAATATAGACAATGTTTAAGTTGACACTTAGCTTTTTTACTTTTGTCACATTATAAGACAGTGACAGATTTTTTTTTTGATAGAAATGCCAGGATATATTTAAATCCACCTGCAAATCTATCTGACTAATATTTGTTTTCAGCATTGCTAGTGGTGGTCATGGTCATAGTGATAGAGGATGAGATGGAGAGAAGTCAAGATTTAATTAAAAAAATATTGAATGAAAAGTAAAAGTAGCATTAAAAAAGAGTGAAATAGATATTTGATCATAAATGAGTGCAGCAAGAAAAGCGAATTATTGAAATTTAGAACTGAGGATATACCTTTTCTCCATATTATACTTTTACAGATGGAATGTTTGTAAACAGTTCTACAAGGAGTTTCCCTTACTTTTTGTGTTGTTAAGCATGGGAATGGAAACTAAAGACCTTTCGGGAAAATATTCTTAGTATCTTTCATGAATAAAAAATAAAAGTGAATTTCATGTGCTAAGAAACTTCTACTAACTTTCCTTATGCTCCCATTGGATTTTTTTTTAATTTTAGTGTTTTTTCCCCAAAATATTTGTTCTGTACATTTAAATCTGTAAAGGTACCAAGGCAACTACATAAAGCATTAAATCACAGATATGAACAGCTGAAAATAGAGTTGTAAGAAAATTATTGGGAATCTGTCTTTTCAACTCTACTACACATAAATTTTAAATCAATCTGTTTGATTCTTCCAGTCATATTATACTTTTAAACTTTTAAAACTTCTGACGAAAAGGGGAGAATGTGAAGAGGAAAAGCAAAAACTTGATAACGTACTGAAATATTAAGCTGCAGACATCTATCTCTCGGTATGTGTTTAAAATTAAGGCCAAATTTAAATGTAGATTATTTCTTTCTCCTCCTCTGCCTCCTCATCTACCAAATTATGCCTAAAAAGATTGAAGACTTAGGGCCTATCTGTCCCACAACTCTTCAACACTTTTTAACTGTGTAACCTTGAGCCAGTGAATTAATATTCCTGAGATTTAGATTTCTCTCAATATAAAATATAACTGGTGATATCTTATTTATCAAAAGGCAGTGAATTGAATCTATTGATCAAATTTTTGATGGATGAAAACATAATTTTTTCCAGTTTTTTGATACATAACAGACAATTAGTTGTTCATATTTACACTGTACAATGTAAATTGTACAATGGGCAGTGAACACACAAAGCCATATATATATATGCCTTACCGTTAAATTGAAAACGAATAATTATCATTTTTTTAATAAGAGCGAAAGCAACAGTAATAGTGCAAAAAAAGAGAAATCTGTATAATTCACAAAGCCTTCATTCCACTAAATCTAGTACCCTCTTCCCCCTTACATATTTATTACATTATTAACTGTCTTCCTCATGCTATAATCTACATTTGCATGTCTATTCTGCACCTATCCATTTGTACTTCTTAATCCCTTTGCCTTTTTTCACCGTCCCACTAACCTCGCTGCTTTTTTGTTGTTGTTGTTTATTTTGTTCTTAGATTTCACATGTATGTGAAATCATGAATGTCTTTCTCTATCCAACCCATTTCATTCAGCACAATAACCTCTAGGTCATTTATGGCGATATCTTTTTCCATCTCCCTTCTTTTAGTCTTTGTGTGTCTTTTAATCTGAACCAAGTCTCTTGTAGCCAGCATAAGTAGGCGTCTTGCTTTCTTATCCATTCAGTCACTCTATCTTTTAGTTGGAGCACTTCTTTCTTTTCCTTTTGAGGTAGTTGTTAATAGGAATGTAGTTATTGACATTCTTTATTTCTGTTTTTGATACAGGTTTTTCTTCTTAAAGAAGTTCCTCCAACATTTCATGTAATACGGACTTGGCATTGATAAATTCCTTTAGCCTATGTTTGTCTGGGAAGCTCTTCATCCATTCTTCAACTCTGATAGCTTTGCTGAATAAAGTATTCTTCGTTGTAGATCCTGGGTTTTCATCATGCTGGATATTTTGTGCCAAGTTCTTCTGTCCTGCATGGTTTCTTTTCAGAAATTAACTGCCAGTCTCATGCACGCTCTCCTGTAGGTAACTGCTTTTCTCTTGCTGCTTTTCAGATTCTCTCTTTGTGTTTAAACTTTGGCATTTTAATGATGATGTGTCTTGGTGTGGGCTTCTTTGAGTTCCTCTTTCTTGGGACTCTCTGAGCTTCCTGAGGTTGTATGTCTATTTCCTTCATCAGGAGAGAGAGGGTACCCAACATTATTTCTTTAAATAGCTCTTTAACTTGTTTTCCTTTGAGTACCACTATGGCATGAATATTTTTTACATTCAATAGTGTCTGATAAGCTCCTTAAATTATTATTAGAGTCTTGGCTTGTTTTCTCTTATCGTTCTTATTGAATGTCCTTGGCTTCCCCATCCTCTATATCGGTGGTTCGATCCTCTGCTTTATCTACTCTATGCCATCTAATATACTCTTTATCTCAGATAATGTGTTCTTTATTTCTGACTGGCTTGCATATATAATTTTCATTTCCAATTATGTTTTTTTTATCTCTTTGTTAAAGTTCTCACTGAATTCATTATCTCTTTGTTAAAGTTCTACACTTCCCCTAAGTTCATTGAACGTCCTAATAACCAGTGTTTTGAACTCTGCACCTGTTAGATTGTTGGACTCCATTATTCCTGGATCTCTGTTCTGTTCTCTCATATGGTATCTGCTTCTTTGCCTTCCCATTTTGGCTGTCTTTCTGTGCCTTTTTCTTTGTATTAAGTAAAGCTCCTAAGTCTCCCAGTCTTATTAGCATGGCTTTGTGTAATAGGTGTCCAGCGGCACAGTCCTAAGAGGGATTCAGCAGCAGGCCAATTTTAGCCCCTGCTTGTGCCCTCCAGGGCCACCTGTTAAGATTCAGCAAGCAATCCATAGGTGCTTTGCTTATAGCTGCCTCAAGAAACCACTCTTGAAACTGTAGTTAGCTGGCACCAGTGTGAGTCTTGGTATTGCTCAGCAAGGAGCACCTGACTTCCTCAGGACACACCTGGATATGGCTTGGGTGGGGCTGTGAGTTGTGGGAGATGGAGTTTCAGGGAATCCTCTGGGCAGAGTGAACTTTCTTATCCAAGTTGATGATATCTTTTGTGGGGAGGGATGAACAGAGGAACAATAGATACCACCAGCACTTCTGCCCAGGAGAGAGCCTTGCCTCTGGCCTTCACTCTGATGACTCAGTGACCCCTGTAAGTCCCTGGTTCCCCTGTGCAGCTGACCCAGTACTAGTGCCCAGAGTGACAGGTCAGTCGCTATGAAAGTTTTCTGGTAGACCCAGTCCCTTTATGAGGCATCTGCAGCTGCCATGGCCTTTGTCTCACCCAGTGGCTCGAGATCGGGCACCCTGGATCTTTGTCCCTCACCCTACTTTCTACCATTGCAGATTGATTAATTATTTCTTTCCTTAGTTGTAATGCTTCCTTTTGTCTAGATCCCAGGTGACTTTCCTTGCTCTTTGCTCCTCGTTTCTGTTCCAACTTTGATTTTTCACAAGAGGAATGAACAAAGCCTCTCTCATCTATGCTATTTTTCCTGCCTCCAAGTGTAATATTTTCTAATTACGTGAAGAAAACACATGTGGATTTTTTCGGTCTTTGCTTACTAATTAAGAGTAATATGTTTTAAAGGGGATCAAATATGTAATAGCTGGAGAAAACTGGACTCTGAATGGTAAACACACAATAGAATATATAGATGTCAAATTATAATGTACACCTGAAAATTATATAATTGTATTAATCATTGCTACTCCAATAAACTTAATAAAAATTTAAAAAGAGTAATACGTTACTGTAACTAATTCCACAGGATTCCAAAATCCACTAAATTAAAATTAATATATAAAATATATATATATATACACAAAATATATATTTTGCTATAGTAACTCATGACACCTACATAGTAATACTGATAAATACTATTATTTAGAGTTATATAATCCATGAAATTTCTAAACAGAAATTAAAATCAAAAGCTTTATCACACATGATTGTATCTCTAGAGTTTAATGATACATTTTGAAGGACTAAAGTTAAGAAGTATTACTAATGGCCCTTCATTTCAGTAATTGTAGAATTACTTTTTATTGGTGAGCCCTTTTTTTTACTTGCACTGAAAATTTACCCCATATTGTTCTTTTATTCATTCAATAAAGTGGTGCCTAATGTTTAGTACTATGCTAGGAGCTGCAGAAGCAGAAATGAATAAGACAAAATCCCTCTTCTCAAAGAAATTATATTTTATTGGGAAAAACAGGCAAGTAATCAGATAATTAAAATATTTTGTTGTCAGTGCTATAGCAGGAGTGAATTCAGGATGATTTGGGAGCACCTGAAAGCTCTCCCAATCCAACTTCTGGGTAGGGAATTCAGTCAGAGAAGACTTCAAGAGGAGGTGGTATCAATGATCCTTTTTTCCTGCCTATTCATGTCCTTCCCAGAGAGGTTGAAATGCATATTATTTAAACATTTAAGGTCTAACTGAGAGAATAGTAAGACTTTATTATTTGATTACTTTGAGTTTTGTAGTATGTGTAACTACAAACATTTCTGGGACTAGCAATTGAGATGAAAGAAAAGAAAAAAAAACTAAAATGAAAGGAGTTTTCATTAACCTAGTAAGGAATAAGGTATGATTGGGAATCATATGTTTACTAGTAGAATTCCTGGAAACTAAGAACTAGGAGGTTGAATGTAAATTGATAGATGACAATGCTAAGGATTTTTCTTAGAGGGTGATGTACTTAGATTTTTTTAAGTAGTTAACGAGACACACTATTTGAGTCGTGTGCATTAGGTTGCTTATAAAACTGAGCATTACTATCAGGGCAAGTTGCTATTGTGTTACTTCTTTAGATGTACTAAATTATTTGGCAAACCAACTGTCCAGTTTGTTAGCCAAAATGTGTTGATATGTTGTAATAGTTACTTTACTATCTATTCTTAATTACACTATTCTATGTGTTCTCAATCCATATTAGAGTGTTGCTCATGAATTGTGTTAATATTCTTTCACTACATACATATGCTCATTTCATAGTTATCGGTTACTTTTTTTGTTGTTCCTCAGGCTCTTATGTATTTTGGGCATATATTATCAACTAAGTGTACTTTTACTATGTTTTTTATAAATTATTTTACAACTACTTCACATACCAACCCCAAAATGTTAGTAAATAACAGCTTACCACAACCCTGGAGAAGATATATCTGCCCTTTTAGGAGACCGACCAGGCTACATATTGTAAAATTCTTTCCTACCTCTTCGATTCCTTTGACCCTTTAACTGGATTCCTTGAGAAGATACTGTATCTTCTAAAGTTTTGTGTGAAACTTTACTCATTTGAATTGATTTGTTAATTAAAGTTACAAAAATAACTTGCTGATTCATGGCACAGTTATTTTGATTATTCCTCTCCTGGCATTCTTCATATCTTTATTCTTATTTCAAATATGCATTGAATTTTTGTTTGCATGCTAATTTCAGCCAACTTACCTTCATTTAGGTCACTTTGTATAAGAAAACAAATTATGTCATCGTTTCATCCATTTGATTGATTTCTGCTGCTGTATATACTTTTCAGCTATCCCAGATATTTTTCTGAGCTTCTCTATTATTTTTCTTATTAACTTCTTCTATCACAGCATCACCTATCGTCTTTTTATATGCTCACTTTGTTGCTCTTAGATAATTTATTGCCTCACTGCTTATTATTTAACTAGGGAAATTAAATGTAGGGGTGGAGAAGAAAAGATTAATCTCCTAACCTTCCTGTTTTCTCTGCCTTTACATGATATTCTTTCTAGAATATTGATTCAAAAGAAAAAACAAGAATGCTCATTTAACCATCTGTCTATTTATTTGTTCATTTCTTTATAATTATCATTCACATAATACTTCACGCAGTTTGTTACAAATGAATGGATATATATATATATATATATATATATATATATAATTAGTTTCCTAATGAAAAAAGTCCTGCTTTCACCAAGTCATCTTTTTACTATGCCTTTAACTCTCTGTAGTCTATAAAAAGAGAGAGAATATGAATATATATATATATATATATATATATATATATATATATAATCTCCAAGATTGCTTAGAAAGGGTTTGCTAAGGTAGACTCTCAAGTGTCAGGTAATGTCAGGTAATTTTCTTTCTGGAATAGGTTTTATTTTACATTAGATCAAAAAGAATCTAATTATAAAAATATTATATATTTGAAATCCCCATCCATTATCTTAGACCTTACACAAAAACTTTCTTATGGAATATGAATATATTTTCCTGAAATCATTTTTCAATGTAGCTAAATTATATCAGGTCAGATAGCCTGAAAGTTATTATTCTGATAGTTTCATTTATTTTCAATTTTAGTCAAAGGACATCTTTTGATCTAGAAAAGAGCATCTGGAAAAAAAACAACACAAAAATTAAATATGCTTGTATTATACTTCATAGGGGAAATTATTGAAGTATTTTTTAAAGTCAAACTTTATTAATTCAAAGTGAACATATATTGAGGATGAGTAAGTAAAAAGTAAAGTAAAGGTATACAATTTGGGAAATATTCTAAATTCCTTCAGAAAAAAAAATAATGTAAATCAGAAACTGCTGTTGTTTTTTCCCTTTGAAAACATTTTCTTTCTTTCTTTCTTCTTTTCTTCTTTCTTTCTTTCTTTCTTTCTTTCTTTCTTTCTTTCTTTCTTTCTCTCTCTCTCTCTCTCTCTCTCTCTCTCTCTCTCCCTCTCCCCTCCTCCCTCCCTCCTTCCCTCCCTCCCTCCCTCCCTTCCTTCCTTCCTTCCTTCCTTCCTTCCTTCCTTCCTTCCTTCCTTCCTTCCTTTTCATTTTCTCTTTCTTCTTTACTTTTTCTTTCTTTCTCTTTCTTTTTTGCATCATGAAAGATTTTTTAGGAATGCAGCTGTCACATTATAGCACAGCAGAGAAATAAGATGACGGGGGCTGTTAATTTGATCTTGAATGATGATTTCAAGTATTACATAGCATACAATATCTTTTACTAAAATATATTATAGCAAGTCTTTATTAGTTACTTTTGTCATTACTTGCTATCACTATATAATTATGAAAGTAATTTAATAGTTTCAAATGTTTATAACTCACGGAATCACTGTACTCTTCATCATTTGTTTGTTTCTTGAGTTTTAAGTGAACTCTGGGCTCTACCAAAGAAGAGAATACAAAATCACATTCTAGGTTACTCAATATTTTCAACCTGTAAGCAACAAACATAAACACCAGATTATTTAATACTAGGCTAATCTGAAAATAAAACTATTATTTATAGAATCAGTTGCTTTTGAACAAGAAAATTCCCTAGGGAACAATAATAAAATATTAATTATTTACACATGGTTCTAATTCTGCTCTCTTGAGAGAAGATATTTAGTTTTTGTCTTTGTTTTCCTGAAACACTGAGAACAACACTTAAGTACATTTTGAAGAAGGGGATTTTTTTAGTTGCGTCTCATTTTTTCCTTAGTATCGGTTATTAAACCTACTTGTAATCTGACAAACAATTGAATTATTAAATTAATCTAACAGAGCAAAATCAAGTGCCTATGCTAGGAGGATAGCATCTTATTTTTGCTATTGTTCAATTCAACAGTCAAAGCTTACCCTTTTCTTCTAGTGTCTTATGAAATATATCCTAGAAAATAGATACTGACTTGTGTTTTGAGGTGTTTAAACTAAAGAATGGACTAATTTTCTAACCTTTGGAAAGCTTATAAAAATGTTTATGTTATTTATCATTTGTTGAAGCTATTGACAGTGGAATTGAAACTATGGAACTAAATAGCATTGAAGTCACATATAACATTAATTTCTAGGAAGCCAATGAACTAAACTGGACCCAATTAGATTTTCTCAGTTTTTGTGACCACGTATTGCACATACCGTATTCCAAATATGTATCACAAACCCAAGGCAGCTATAGAAGAAGTCAGAGTGTTTGTTCTGATTATGAGCCAGACACATGACCTTTACTGACAGTCAATGACATAGTTATTAGCTATTTAAACATTTCTATATATCCGCAAATTTTCAATACTTGCATTAAAATTATTTTAGAAAAATGCACTTACATACTTTCTTCTTATGTATGGAAAAATTACTTTTCTTTAAGCCTGGTAAAAATGAGCATGTGTATTTGCCCATATCTTGGAAGAGGGAAGACATACCAAAACTTCTATTTCATTTGTATTGATGAGCAATGTATGCATATACCCAAAATACAAATGTAACTTAGATTTATTAACCATAGTAAATAATGGAAAATTTTTGATATAGTAGACTCTCAATGACACATCTTATGTTTTTTTCTTTCTCAGTACTTCTTTCTTCATAGAAAATATTGCCTTATGTTTCTAAAGTGAGCCTATTAGGGGATTTATCCTCCTAGCATAAATGCCTGAACTGTGCTCCTTTTATATTAAAAAAAATTAGCAAAAGCCTTACATAATAGGTTTGAAGGTAATTCAAAAACACACCTAAAGAATACCATAAATTATTGACTAATCATCCTAATTCAAAATGGTTTGTACCCTGATTTACTTTTACATCTCACTCACGCATATTTTGCTTTAAAATTTTTAGTAAATCTTAGAGGTCCTATGAGGGAAGCCATCCTCTGAAGGACCAAAATTCTATACTTAATTAAAAGATGTGTATTTATGGCTGGATTAAATTTAAGGTAAATGTATGCAGAACCTGAAAAGGCATAGATAGAGGGAATAAAAATAGGTTTCACAGTAGGTATCCCAATAAGTAAATTCAATTCTATATATTTCTTTTTTGCAAATTTGCAAAATCCGATGTCATTGTCCTGTTCAGTTGCAATTTACATATCTCATAACCATCAAAACAGTAATGTAATTACAAAGATAGGTATCAAGAATGATTTATTTTTGCCTATAATATTTTATGAAGATGTTTTTATATAACTCTTTTGCTTTTCTGCTTGGGCAGATCTTAAACCCAAAATGGAAGGGAGATTATATAGCCACAATATCTCTTTGGAATAATTTAGCTATTTCAAGTAACATTACATATTTTGGAACAAAATCAACTTATACATTAATTAGAACATATACACATATCTGATGTCATTCCAGCTATTTTTGAAACAAGTAGTTTTTGAAAGGTAGTGGCACTGCCAACACATTAAGGAATGAACAGATATTTTCTTCCAAATGACTTACAGAGGTTAAAAGTAAAAATACATGTGTTATATAAAAAATCTATGATATGTTTTCCATATGTCAATTTTTGATATATAAGGGGGAGTAGGACTAATTTTTCTACGGTATTTCCTATCAACAGGTTCTTTTATAAAGTACGTTTTAATAGGTAAGATGTCATTGTAAAAACTGATATAATAGAGGGGAGAAAAAATGGCATAGATAATAGAGGCTTTGTTCATCACTATTGTGACCACATCAAAGTTGTGACAGAAACACAGAGCAAACAGGAAGGAAAGTCTCTTGGAATCGAGACAAACAGAAACACTTTAACAATGGAGAATAATTTATCAACCTGCAACCATAGAAGATAAGAGGGGCCAAAAACGTGAGGCTGCCAGGTTCTGAGTGGCTGGGGGGGACAGCCGCAGCTGCAGACTCCTCTTAAAGTGGCCATGTTCATGAGCAGACTATCCCAGTAATAGACCTGCTTGCTCTAAGCACCAGCACCTGGTCGGCTGTGGGGGGCACCAGAGACTTACAGGGGAACATTGAGTTGTCGGAGCGAAGGCCAGAGATGAGGCTCTCTCCTAGACATAGGCGTTGGCAGTATCCATTGTACCTCTGTTGAGCACTACCCCTTCCCAGTGTGTAGTCACAGCGCCACCACAGCTGAGATGACATAAAACTGGATGACAGAGGTCGCTAAGCCCAGAAGATTCCCTCCCTGAAACTCCCCTAACTCTCAGCACCACCCAAGCCACATCCAGGTGTATTCTCAGTGAGTCAGGTGCTCCTTGCTGAGCAGCACCAAGACACACTGGTGCCAGCTGGCTTCGTTTTCTGGTGTGGTTTCTTGAGGCAACTATAAGTACAGAATCTGTGGATTGCTTGCTGAATCTTAACAGGCGGCCCTGGAGGGCACAGGCTAGGGCTAATATTGGCCTGCAGCTGAACCCCTCTCAGGACTGTGCTGCTGAACACCTATTACACAAAGTCACACTAATAAAAACAGGAGACTTAGGAGCTTTGCTTAGTACATAGAAAGAGACACAGAAAGACAGCCAAAATGGGAAGATGAAGAAGCAAAAACCATATGAGAGAACAGAACAGAGATCCGGGAATAATGGTGTCAAGCAATCTAACAGATGCAGAATTCAGAACGCTGGTTATAAAGATGCTCGATGAACTTAGGGGAAGGGTAGATGAACTCAGTGAGATCTTTATCAAAGCGATAAAAAAAACATACAAATGGAAATTATAAAGGATAATCAGTCAGAAATCAAGAACACATTATTTGAAATGAAGAGTATATTATCAGGAATTAACAGAGTGGATGAAGAGGAGGATCGAATCACTGATGTAGAGAATGGAGACGCCAAGGACACTCGATCAGAATGAAAAGGGGAAAAAAAGCCAAAACTATAATAATAATTTAAAGATTCTATTGAACACTATTAAATGTAAAAATATCAATGTCATAGGTATTCCTGAAGGACAATTAGAGTTGAAGAGCTATTCGAAGAAATAAGGTTGGAAAACTTCCCTCACATGGTGAAGGAAATAGACATACAACCCCAGGAATCTTAGAGAAACCCAAGAAAGAGGAACTCAAAGAGGCCCAAACCAAGACACATCATCATGAAAATGCCAAAGGTTAACTACAAAGAGAGAATCTGAAAAGCTGCAAGAGAAAAGCAGTTAGTCACCTAGAAGGGAGCACTCATGAGACTGGCAGCTAATTTCTCAAATGAAACTATGCAGAACGGAAGGGCTTGGCAAAAAAATATCCGGCATGATGAAAATTCAGGATCTACAACCAAGAATACTTTATTCAGTAAAGCTATCATTTAGAGTTGAAGGACAGATGAAGAGCTCCCTAGACAAAAATAAGCTAAAGGAATTTATTAACACAAAGCCAGCATTACATGAATATTGGAGGGACTTCTTTATGAAGGAAAACCTGTATCAAAAACTAATAAATAATGGAAAAAACTACATTTATATCAATAAGCACCTCAAATGGAAAAGAATGTAGTGCTCCAACCAAAAAAAAAAAGAGTGGTTGAATGGATAAGAAAGCAAGACCCCTACATATGCTGCCTACAAGAGACTCACTTCTGATTAAAAGACACAAAGACTAAAAGGAAGTGGATGGAAAAAGATAGTTCCTTGATGGACCTAGAGTGTATTGTGCTGAATGCAATAAGTCAGATAAAGACAAATATTGCATGATTTCACATACATGTGGAATCTAAAGAACAAAATCAACAGTAACAACAACAAAAGCAGAAATAAACTCAGATACTGAGAATTTTTTGTGGACTACTTGATGGAAAGGAGGTTGGGGGAGATCATGAAAAAAAGCAAAGGGATTAAGAAGTACAGATAGATAGTTGCCAAATAGACATGGAGATGTAGATTGTAGCACAGAGAAGATGTTTAATAATGTTGTAATACATATGTAAGGTGGAAGAGGCTACTTGATTTAGTGGGGTGAACAATTTGCGAGTTATTTAGGTCTCTGATCAAAATTCTATATGACTGAAACTGGTATATTATTTTACGCCAACTATAATTAAAAAAAAACAACTAATTGAATTGTACAATGTAAATATAAGCTACTACTTGTCTATCATATTTTAATAAAGCTGGGAAAAAATAAAACTGATAATATAACAATCATAAGGTGGGTTTTAATCTTACAAATCAAGGCAAGACTACATTCACATATAAATAATTTTCTGATAATAAATTAGAGTTGTCTCAACATGTGAATCGTACTTTAATTTGATGAGCAGATTGGTACATTAAAGCTCTTTTACTGAACTTGAAACTCACAAAGCCTAATTCTCTGGTGATTTATTTAATAGTGCCCATACCATTGCTAATCTCCTTTTGTCTATTAGAATATCGATATCAGTTGATTTTTAAACCATTTCATTAGGCATAATTATCTTATAATCGAGTATGAACCAGGTCATTGAACGAATTAAGCTTATTACCATCAAGAACACCAATTTCAATTCCTCCCATTCAACAATTGCCAAACAAAATCATATTTTTTCTCTTTAATGTTTTCTTTGAACAAAAAATAAATGAAAGATGACTTTGGCATAACAATAATTGCTATTTCCAGACAATTCAAACCTAAGGACTATGAATCACGTGAACTTCTGAGCCACAAAATTTTCCTTCCAGCTTTCATTTATTTCCTATGTACTGGGAACCATGTAAAACAGTTTTGTAGAGAGATTTTTAGTTAGAATTTACTTTTGAGTAGTACCAGCAAAGATATGCTACTTTATTGATGAACACATATAATGCTATCTTTTAAACACTGAGTTGAAAGAATACTTTTGTGCAATAAACAGGACTGCTTTGCACTGATAATAGCTCAAATCCATTGCACATTGTGATCAGCATCATTCTGAGTATTGCATGCATTTTTTATTATCTCCTGCAACAACCTTATTGATAAATTTTGTTCTTATCTCCATTTAGAGATTAAGAAAGAATTACAAAGTGATTAAATAACTGACCTGAAATCACACAACTTATACATGGCAAAGCTGAGACAGTTCTTTTAACAATTTGCTCCATGAAGTTTATATTTTTATGCCAAGATAATCATTCTTTTTGCATTTAGTTTTTATTAACTAAATATCTTTTTACATAACTTTAGTATGTAAATATCATACTGACCTTTGCCCTGAAGTGAGTAGTTAAGCAGTTGTACATTTAAAAAGAAATTGATTTTTCTTTTTCTGAGCCTCACATGCAATAACACATCTAAGGTGTTTAATGTGTGGGTTCAACATTTGTAATAACTATGTATTAACCAAAACTGAAAGTTATGCAATATATTAGATTTCTCACTAAATACATGCGTTTGTGGCAGGTAGATGATTAAATACTCCCTTGCAAGCAAACACAGACTGTCATTATGAGTTAGGCATGTGTTTACTTTGAGGCAGCTTTCCTGAATAAAATGTATTCAGGAGCAAAATATTCTCTTTCACAAAAGTACTGTTTTTACAATTAGTGTATGAATTTAACTGGAGAACAGACTTGAACAAATAATGGACTTAAAATTTATAACTATAATGTTATTTGAAATGCTCTATTAATTGTCTATTTGTTTTATTGATATGCATGGTAACATGCCATGTAAATCATGACCTGACCTCGTCATCAAAACTATGTCATTTACTTGATTTTCTGAAACATCTTTTGATAAATGTTTTACATTAAGATATATCCAATATATTTGCATTTTGTAAAACTGATTCCATATGCTTCTTTTTGGGGGGAAGTTTATTTTATTTTAATTAAAAATATTCAAGTGATATTGATTAATAAAATCATATTGGTTTCAAGCGTACAATTCAATAATATGTCATATGTATATTGAATTTTGTGTTCACTGCCCAAATTTAAATTTCCTTCTATCACCAAATATTTGACCCATACACCCTTTTCTGCCTCCCTCTTCCCCTTCCTTTTGGTAATCACTAATTTCCTGTCTGTGTCTATGAGTCCCTTTTTGTCTGGTTTATTTGTTGCTTTCAGGTTTATATGCTACATATGAGTGAAATCATATGGTTCTCAACTTTTTCTGTCTGACTTATTTCACATAGCATGATAATCTCAAGATCCTTTCACATTGTTGCAAATGGCAGCATTTCATCTTTTCTTATGGCTGAGTAATATTCTATTGTATATATGTACCACATCTTCTTTATCCAATCATCTATTGAAAGGTACTTTGGTTGATTCAATGTCTTGACCACCATGAATAATGCTGTTCTGAACAGCAGGGTGCATATATCTTTGAAGATAAATGTTTTTAAAGTTTGAGGGTAAAACCCAGAAGGAGGATTTATGGGTCATATGGTAATTCTATTCTTAGCTTTTGAGGAACCTCCATACTGTTTTCCATAGTAGCTGTGCCAATTTACATTCTCACCAGCAGTGTATTAGGGTTTCTTTTTCCTCACGATCTAACACTATAATTACTTGTCCTGTTGATGATTACCATTTAACAGGTGTGAAGTTTTGACTTGCATTTTCCTAATAGCTACTGAAGTTGAGCAGCTTTTCATATGTCTGTTGGCCATCTGTATGTCTTCTTGGGAGAAGTGTCTGTTCAGGTTCTCTGCCCATTTTTTAGTTGGGTTGTTTGTTTTTGTTGTTGTTGAGTTGCGTGAGTTCTTTGTACATTTTGGATCTTAGGCCCTTATAGGAGGCACTGTTTGCAAGTATGTTCACCCATTCGGATGGTTGCCTCTCTGCTTTGTTGGTGAGTATTTTTGCTGTACAGACAGTTTTAGTTTGCTATAGTCCCATTCATTTATTTTTGCTTTTACTTCCCTTGCCTTAGAGGCCAAATTCATAAAATTTTCTCTAAATCCAAAGTTCATGACTTAAGTAGCTATGTTTTCTTTTATGCAATTTAATTATATTCAAGTCTTTGATCCATTTTGTGTTAATTTGGTGTATGGTGATAGCAGTCTAGTTTTATTCTTTTGTATGTGGCTTTCCAGTTTTCATAGCACCATTTATTGAAGAGGCTTTCCTTTCTCCATTGCATATTTTTGGCTCCTTTGTCAAAAATTATTTGGCCATATAAATGGAGGTTCATTTCTGAACACTCAGTTCTGTTCTATTGGTCTGTTTTTCTGCTAATGCCATTCTGTTTTGATTATTGTTGTTTGTAGTATAATTTGAAGTCAAGCAGAGTGATGTCTCTGGCCTTGTTACTTTTTCCCAGAATTGCTTTGGCTATTCAGGGTCTCCTGTGATTCCATACAAATCAGATAATTTTTCGCTCTATTTCTTTAAAAAACGTTATTGGAATTTTGACGAGAATTGCATTAAATCTGTATATCACTTAAGATAATAAGGTCATTTTATCTGTGTTAAATCTTCCAATTTGTGAACATAGAATATCTTTCCATTTCTTTGTATCATCTTCAATTCCTTTGAACACTTTTATATAAATTTAAAGAAAGCATTTTGGCCCCTGCATCATCTCAATGGGGGACATGCAGATAAATTCAGAAAAAAATGAAGACATTTATCATTTGGCATTTGACATTCTTAATTCCCACTATTTGATTATAGATTAGCTGGTATCATATGGCAATATAACGTTTTAATTTAAATAAAAAATCTTGATATTAAGTAGAAAACTATGGCTATAAAATTGTACATTTGATTTCATTTACCTGATAATATACTTCATTTAAAACTAGTTATATATGAGTGTTAAAATCACCTGGGATTTTAACATTTTTTCTTTTTAATTTTCAAATTATATATGATGGACATGTGCATGGTTCACAGCAGTGAAAATAATAAATTAATATTTTTAAATGTTAGTTTTTTTTGCCACAGAGACTGAATTCTATTTCTATTACTAAAATTTTCTGTCTCTAAATTTCTCAAAATACTTACATTGATAATATAATGTAGACAAATAAGAAAGCACATTTGTCACTGGCTACTTTGAGGCAGTGTTTAATGAGTCTTTCGACTTCCAGCTTGTTCTCAACAGTGGAGAAAACAGTTTTGTCTTCAGCAGTTGGATTTTTCCACAAACAATGCCTTAAAGCAGTACATGGTCCCCTTTTAACCCACAAACAGATAGATGTGTTTATTAGTTCAACAAGGTCCAGGCTCTGCAACCACGGTCCAACAAAAAGCTTCATAATATATCTTTCCAGTTATTTCATAGTCTAGTTTTCCAAGATATTTCTACTAAGAAAATCTTTGTCAGAAAAAATGAATGACATATCTTTCATTCTAGCCAGTGTCTGCAGCCGTGTTTTCGTGGCAATGTTTAGAATTTGAAAGACTCTAAGGGCTGTCATTTCTCATATTAAACAATAAACTTTTTTAGGGAAATTACTGAGCTCATAGTAATGAATTTAAAATAATGAGATGTTTCCAAGAATTAATTTTTTTTTCTAAATCTGCAGTAGGCAGGAAAAAAAGGAAATATGTGTCTCTGGCACTTCTTTTCCTTATGTGACTCCCTACTTCACATGGGTTTCTCATTGTGAAGCCCATATTTTCCCAAATAATAAATCTAATAATTTGAAAGAATATATTTGAAAGATTATTGAGGCTGATTAATTCCCTTAAGGCAAATGTAGAGCACAACTTTTTATTGCATGGTGTTTTAACTTTAAAAAATTGTAATGCCTGTTATTTCATGTAAGCCTCCCAATAATCCTTCCAAGTATGTAGTATTATACCCACTCAACAGATTGGTAATTAAGTTATGAGAGAGTGTCTTGCTTAATGCCAAATATGTATTAAAATCAGTGGTGGTTCTAGAAACCACATTTTCTGACTTTAAACTTAAAATTTTGCTTTTACCAACAATTTTATTGCTGTATTTATTACTGTGGTTTAAGAAGATAATGGATCTAAGATACTATTTTATAGTTTCATACTCTGTACACAGTGAACCCTGACTGCAAAATCACATTTATCTAAACTTAAGAGTAATATGGAACTATAGTTAGTTTGATTAGTGCTAAATATAGGAGGAACTGTGTCCAATGCTGCATTTTGCTCCTATGTTGTGCCTACAAAGCCAGAAAACTAAAAGCTTTGTAAATATCACATTAACATTTTCCTCAACATAGATGTATTATAAATATTTAGTGGCATAATCATGAGAAAAGCTTGTATATTCAGCAGCAAATGTTCTGCATTATTAAATGTATCTGTGGTTAGTTAGGTTAAAAGTCTGGAAGTATGTGATATAGATGCAAATATATTTCTTGCTATAAATATTATATAATACCACAAGTTGACTTTGATTAATTGGAACAGTCTAACAATAGGAATTCTGGTTAAATCTTTTTTTTTAATTTAAACATTTATAGTTATACATCTTTTTAAAATGCATTAGTCTTCTGTTCTGGTTTTCATTCAAAGATATAATCTGTTATTTATATCAATGAAAGAATTCCAAGGAATACAAAAAAGGTAACCAATCTCATTCATAAACTCAAGTAGAAAGGGACCCATGGAATGGCACAGTCTAATTTTTTCCTTAATGTGTTGTACTTAGTGTAACACGTACTTTTTGAAAGTTTATTTTATATTCTCCCCTTGAAGTTCCAATTAGGGCCCTTTGGCATTTACATCATTCCTTTTATTTCCTTGGAGTATGTTGTGGTACAGTGAAATAATGCTTCATCAATTAGTATGTGATGACCTGAAATAGTTGCTGTAGCTTCTCATTGTGCCAGACGTGGAAATAGTATAAACTTTGACATCCTGATTATTTCATTGAACAGTATAATTCAAAGTAATAGCAGTTGCAATAAAATACGAAGAATTATTGTAATGTTGAGAGGTTTTTAAGAGGTGTTTTAATAATCATATCTAATATTGAGCAGGTAAATATCAATCCTGAAAATCATTTGCCTGAAGTCATAAATTTTGTCTGGGTTCCTAACCCATATAGAAAAATAAAAAAAACATAAATGAAATTGACTAATCTAGCGAAATGAATAAGCAAAGAGACTTCTCAAACATTCAGAATTCTTAATCTTGTGATATAATCACCTTCCATTGCCCATAGTCATTATTTCATGTTGAAAATAGAAATATGTTTCACTTCAGCTTTGTGAAGTAAGAAAGGATCATTTTTGGTGATCCTTTCCATTGTTATGCATGTTGGAAAATTAATTGGTAAGACATCATTCAGAAGGAAAGAATTCATTGTGATCTGCAGGAGTAACAGTGATTTTTTTTCATAAGGATTTATTAATTGCTGAAAGAATTATTCAGGAGAGTTTTTAAACAAGAATGTAGAAAATCATTTTTCAAAGAAAGGGCTTAAGTAATTTATTATTACTGCTTTTGATACTCTGCTTTTTTCTTTATGTGATTGCTTGCTTGTATACTTTTATAGCAGAATGAATAGTCTCTACATGCACAGAGTATTTTTTGTTGTTGTTACCTTTTAAAAATGTTTATTGGAGTAACATTGGTTAAAACAATTATATAATTTAAAGGTGTACATTACAATTTGTCATCTGTATATTCTATTGTGTGTTTACTACCCAAAGTTCAGTTTCCTTCAGCTACAATATATTTGATCCCCTTTACCTACTTCACCCTCCCCCGACGCACTTAATATTTGACCCCCTTTACCCCATCTACCTCCACCCTCCTCCCCCGTCCCCTATCCTCTGGTAACCACTAGTGTACAGTCCATGTCCATGAACAACTGTTTGTCCTGTTCATTTGTTGCTTTTAGGTTTATATCACACATATAAGTGATATCATGTGATTTTCAACTTTTTCTGGATTATTATGCTTGGCATGATTATCTTGAAGTCCATCCATGTTGTCACAAATGGTAGTATTTTCTCTCTTCTTATGGCTGAGGAATATTCCATTGTATATATGTGCCACAGCTTCTTTATACCATCCTCTATCGTAGGACACTTCAGTTGCTTCCTTGTCCTGGCCACTGTGAATAATGCTGCTATGAATATTGGTGTGCAAATATCTTTTCAAACATGTGTTTTCAAGTCTTTGGGGTAAATACCCAGTAGAGGGATTGCTGAATCATATGGTAGATCAATTCTTAACTTTTTGAGGAACCTCCATACTGTTTTTCATAGTGGCTATACCAATTTGCAGTCCCACCAGCAGCATATGAGGGTTCTTTTTTCTCCGTATCCTCTCCAACAATTGTGATTATTTGTCCAGTTGATTATAGCTATTCTAACAAGTGTGAGGCGGTATCTCATTGTGGTTTTGATTTCCATATCCCTAATAGCTAGTGATATTGAGCATCTTTTCAAATATTTGTTGGCCATTTGTAAATCCTCTAGAAAAAGTGTGTGTTCAGATACTCTGTCCATTTTTTGATTGGATCATTTATTTTGTTGTTGTTGTTGTTGTTGTTATTGTTATTGAGTCATATAACTTCTTTGTATATTTTGGAAATTAGGCCCTTATTGGAGGCTTTGCTGGAAAATATATTTTCCCATTCAGATGATTCTCTCTTTACCTTGTCGAAGATTTCTTTTGCTGAGCATAAGATTTTTAGTTCGATATAGTTTCATCCATTTATTTTAGATTTTACTTCCCTTGTTTTTGAGGTCAAATTCATAAAATCTTCTTTAAGTTTAAGGTCACTGAGTTTTGTTCCTATGTTTCTTCTATGCATTTTATTGTTTCGGGTCTTATATTCAGGTCCTTAATCCATTTTGAGTTCATTTTGGTGTGTGATGATAGACAGCAGTCTAGTTTTATTATTTTGTAGGTGGCCTTCCAATTTTCCCTGCACCATTTATTGAAGTGGCTTTCCTTTCTCCAATGTATTTTTTGGCTTTTTTTGTTGAATATTATTTGCCCATATAAATATGGGTTTACTTCTGGACTTTTGATCCTCTTCCACTGTTTCATGTGTCTGTTTTGCAGCCAATACCATGCTGTTTTGATTACTGTCACTTTGAAGTATAATTTAAAGTCAGGAAGAGTGATGCCTCCAGCCTCATTCTTTTTTCTCAGATTGGCTTTGGTAATTCAGGGTATTTTGTGCCTCCATACAAATATGATGATTTTTTTTGTTCTATTTATTTAAATAATGCCAATGGGATCTTGATGGGGACTGCATTAAATCTGTGTAATGCTTTAGGTAATACAATCATTTGAACTATGCTGATTCTTCCAATCTGAGAACACAGAATGAATATCTTTCCATTTCTTTGTATCTTCTTTGATTTCTTTTAATAGAGTCTTATCATTTCTAGTAGTGTTCTTTAGGAGTCTTTAGAGTTTTCTATACAGAAAATCATGTCATCCACAAATAGTGACAGTTTGACTTCTTTGTTTCCTATTTAGATTCCTTTTTGATCTTTCTCTTGTCTGATTACACTCTCTAGTACCTCCAACGTTATATTGAATGAGGGTGGCAACAGTGGACAGCCTTGCCTTGTTCCTGATCTTAGAGGGAAGATTTTTAGTTTTTCACCATTAAGTGTAATGTTGGCTGAGGGATTGTCATAAATGGCCTTTATTATATTAAGATACTTTCCTTCTATACTGATTTTATTAAGTGTTTTGATCATAAATGGATGCTGTATCTTGTCAAAGGCTTTTTCTGCATTTATTGATATGATTGTATATAGATATTTTTAAATTTTTTATGTGATATATCACATTGCTCAATTTGCATTTGTTGAACCATCCCTGTGCTCTTGGATGAAGTCCACTTGATCGCGGTGTATGATTTCTATTCAGTTTGCTATTATCTTATTTATGATTTTTGCATCTGTGTTCATAAGACATAGTGTGTAGTTTTGTGTGTGTGCGTGTGTGTGTGTATGTGTGTGTTATCTTTAACAGGTTTTAATATCAGTGTAATATTAGTCTCATAAATGATTTGGTAATTATTGCTTCCTCTTCAATTTTTTGGAAGAGTTTGAGGAGAATGCGTATTAAATCTTCTTTGAAGATTCGGTAGAATTTACTGGTGAAGCCATCTATTACTAGACTTTTACTTTTTGGTAGCTTTTTTGATAATTGTTTTAATTTCCACCCTGCTGATTGATCTATTTAGATTTTCCAAATTCTTCTTGATTCAGTCTAGGAAGGTTGTATCTTTCTAAATACTGGCCCATTTCTTCTAGGTTATTAAATTTGGTATCATAAACTTTTTCATAGTATTCTTGTATGATCTTTTGTATTTCTGTGGTGTCTGTCATAATTTCCCCTCTTTCATCCCTGATTTTGTTTATTTGTGTCCTTTCTCTTTTTTCTTTGGTGAGTCTAGAGAGACATTTTCACGTTTATTAACCTTCTCAAAGAACCATCTCTTTGTTGCATTTATTTTTTCTATTTTTTTGTTCTCAATTTCATTTATTTCTGCTTTGAGTTTGATTATTTCTTTCCTTCTGTTGACATTAGTCTTCATTTGTTCTTCCTTTTCTAGTTTTTCAAGATGAAGTGCTAGGTTGTTTATTTGGGCTCATTCTTGTTTTTAGAGATAGGCCTATAATGATATGAACTTTCCTCTTATGACCACTTTTTCTGTGTCCCAAAAGTTTTGATATGTTGTACTATTATTATCATTTGGTCTTATGTATCTCTTGATCTCTCTTTTTATTTCTTCTCTGAACAGTTATTCTTCAGTAGCATGTTATTTAATCTCCATGTATTTGTGGTTCTTCCCACTTTCTTTTTGAGGTTGATCTCTAGTTTCAGAGCATTACGATCAGAGAATATGGTTGGCATGACTTCAACCCTCTTACATTTGTTGAGGCTATCTCTGTGTCCCAGTATGTGGTTGATCTTTGAGAATGTTCCATGTGCACTAGAGAAGAATGTATAGACAGCTATTTTGGGATGGAAAGCTCTGTAAATGTCAATTATGTCCAGTTGGTCTAATGTGTCATTTAAGAATGCTATTTCCTTATTGATTTTCTGTTTGGATGATCTGTCCGTATCTGACAGTGGTGTATTTAGGTTCTCTACTATGGTAGTGTTTTGGTCTGTTTCTCCCTTTAGTTCTGTTAGTAATTGCTTTGCATATTTTGGGATTCCCTGATTGGGAGTATAGATATTAATGTGTTATGTATTCTTGGTACAAGATTCGTTTTACTATTATGAAGTGTCCCTCATTATCTGTCTTTATCTTTTTTTATTTCGAAGTCTATTTCATTTAATGTTAGTACCACTATTCCTGCATTGCTCTGAATGCCATTTGCTTGAAATATCATTTTCCACCCTTTCACTTTCAGGCTATATTTGTCTTTGGAGCTGATATATTTCTCCTAGAGGCAGCATATGGTTAATTTCATTCTTTGATTCATTCTGCAAATCTGTGCCTTTTTATTGTTGAGTTTTGTTCATTTACATTTTGAGTGATTATTGAAATATGAGGTCTTCTTATAGCCATTTTACCTTTTGCTTTCAGGTAGCTCAGTGTTTCTATTGCTTCTTCGTCCTTGTGTTTCTGTATTCTTTATTTTGTTTGCCCTCTGTGGATTTTCTCTCTTGTTCTTCTTGTTTTATGTTATATAGTTCAATTCTGAATCTTTGGTGTGTGGTTATCATTAGGAATATATAAAGGATAGCTATATATATATATATATATGTATATATATATATATATATAAACACATATATATAGGAGATATATATAAAGGAGATATTTATATGTATATGTATACACACACACACACACACACATACAGTCGTGCATTTTCTTCTGTGTGTGCCTTATCTCCATTCCCCTTTGCAAATTTGGAAATTTGAATCTGTCCCTTTTCAGTCATTATTGTCTCAATTTGTCTCTATGTATTTTGAATTTTTTTAACATCTTGCTATAGCAATTTTCTTCTTATTATTTAAGCTTATAATGCTTTGTTTATAGTAAGGATTGCATTCTTCTGATTCTATTTGCCTAATAGTCATTTAACTCCTAATTATATATATATATTTTTTTCATTTCGTTTTAGGTGAGCTGAGCTCTTTCGGTATTTCCTTTAGTGCAGGCCTCGTAGTGGAGAATTCCCTCATTATTTTTACATCTTGATAGTTCTTAATTTTTCCTTCATATCTAAAGGAGAGCTTAGCTGAATACATTATCTAGCTGGATTCTATTCCTCTCTGGCTTGTAAAGTTTGCACTGAGAAGTCTGATGATAATCTAATGGTTTTTCCTTTATAAGTTTCCATTTTCTTCTCCCTGCCTGCCCTGAGAATTCTATCTTTGCCTTTGATTTTTGGTAACTTTAATATAAAGTGTCCTGGTGAAGGCTTTCTTGGGTCGAGATAATTGTGTGTTCTGTTGACTTCTTGAATTTCAAGTTCTGGCTCATTCCTTAGTTTTGCAACCATGGCAGGTAAAAATCAACTGATGTTTCTCTGTAGTTTTGTCCTGCTTCTCTGCTTTCTGCCTTGATGACTAGGCCTTGCTGCTGGCTGGTTGGAACTTATAACTCTCTCAGGCAGAGCTGTTCAGAGAACTCACCACAGCATTTCCCCTCCTCTCCCTCCTACAATGAGCTCTGGTGGCTGCTGTGAGAGGCAACCTTTTTTATTTCTCTCAGTCCACTGCCAGCCACCCATGGTTCTGACCTGTGGTACCTCTTATGCACAGATCCCACACTCAGACATGCTGGTGTGCATTTTTGGTGTTTTTGTTGTTGTTGTTGTTGAGTTTTATATGTTCAGCTTATTGTTCTTTCAAGGGGAGTGATCTTGGGTCTTCCCTCACTTTGCCATGTTTCTCCACCAATCTAGAGTATTTCTTTAATCCTTTGACAATCATCAAAATTCTGTTCTGGAGTTATCTGCTTTTGAGCTAAAAAGTAGTCAGTTAACAGGTGGCCTGAGTGGGTGAGTGTGAAATTGAAGAGATAGAAGGAGGAAACTTGCTGACTTCTCTAGTTCAGTGTTTGAACTCCTTAATTTAATTCAAATCCCGAGCAATTCTATTTGATTTCTTTTCTGTAGGAATAAAGGCATAGAGTCATAAAAGAGTACGGTTTCTTCAAGAAATATATTATGATTAGTGTTGGATGTATGTGCATTTGTTGTGTGTTTGCAGGTCCAATACTGAAGGGGGAAATGAGAAGTAGGCAATGAGAATTTGTGAAGGGCTAAAGCGTTTGGATTTTATTCTGTGGTCAATATAGATTTTTTGAGCTGATGAATAACACGATCGTATCTCACATAAAACATAAATAAGCAATGGTGGCAACGCTGTAAAAGAATTAGAGCAAGTAAGAGTCTAGAAACCAGGAAAACTGTGTGCAGATTGTCTAGACAAATGTTGAAGAGGGTTCGGATGGAAAAGAAAGGGCATATTCAGAGACATTTTGATGAACTGATACTTAAGCTTAAATCATCTCTGAAATGTACCAGTGTATAACATCTCAATGAAGTATTAATTGTTTTTATCATCTCATTGGAGGACAAACCTAATTTAACTACAAGAAAATGTTCAGTCCTACAGAACAACAAACTTCCTACTGGTATTTTAACTGTGAAATAATGAAAAAGTATACTGGAAAGAGTTAAAAATGCTATTTTTCAGTCACCAGCCTTTTAATTTCAAAATAAAGCCTTGCATTTTAAATACCATATGACCTGGAGATTTTAAAAATTGAAGAGCTCAGAAGGTAATGCTCATTAATTAGTCAACAATAACCTTTATGTTGGGTAAACAATATTGAGACCTTGTCAGTAAAGGGAAAAAGAATGATAATTACAAACAGGCTATAATTTTACAATTGTTTTCTGCTTTCCTGTAAAATGGTACATAAGTGAGTTCAATCTTATGTATTTAAAACTTGAGAAAAATTAAAGTATTACTATGCTCATTTCTATTATGAACACTTTTCCCTTATATGGCTTGCAAAGTAATGAAAATGAATGTCTAGACCATGGCTAAAAGAAGTGTCCTGAAACACTCGTTTATTTTTTTATGTTTTCTGGGGTTCTTATAAGATGTATAAAGACATTCAGTATTGCTTTGAAACAATGTCATTTTGCAATATAAAATTCCTTTTTAACCAGAAGATTTAGCCATTCTCTTCTCTTCTTTTTTCTGTGCTTTGAATTATTTTCAGACCCTAGCACACATTGAGGTAAATGAACCCTGTAGGTAAATTAAGGGCAGAATGGTTTTCTTCTGAACATGTAGTAAATATTAAAGATTTATCAGACAGTATGTGCTTGGGAAGATATTTTGCGTATCTGGGTATATGTGCACACACACACTCACACACACATTCATAAAGACTGATGCAAAACATATTTAAATCTAAAGGGTCAAACTAACCCCTCAGAAATCCTGTCAAACTTCCTACCTATTTTTTTTCTCATTTTTCTAACTCAAACTGGAAAGAAAGGAGTAGGCGATGCTACGAAATGCTGCTTCTTATTGAGTAGTGGGGGTGGGAGCAAGAGAGAGAAAACAAAGCTCTACTCTAACAGTGATATTAATTTGCACTGAGGCTCTGTTTATTCTCCAGAATGGAATTGCAGCCATATCATTCTGGAGAATAAATAGAGTCTCAATACAAATTACTAAATAAGAAATGTGACATTTACTTTGTGTTTTACTTCATGTGTCAAATTCTGGTGATCTCAATCTTGTGATGCTCAAATGAGATGATAAATATGGATGTAGTTTACAAACTGGAGATTTTAGGAATATTATACAACTGAGACTAGAGTATAACATTTAAAAAAATATAGAGATTTTCATCTCTTCTAACCAAATTTAGTTTCTCAGCTACCCACACATCACTTTGAAAATGTTAGCCTTAAGATTATGGTTGAGATTTAATTGATGTAGATTGAAATTAGTCTTTTCTCTGGATAACTTTTAGGTGTATTTTTAAAATGAGTACTACTATTTTAAATAGAAACCGAATCTTTTATAAAACTGAACCACTTAGCATCTATAAGTAGTGGGTAGCGACAGATTTATATTGAAATTTCTGGATAACATGCTTTTTATATTGTTTAATATGCTCCTCTTTCTAGAATTTCAAAGTTCAGAGAAATAAGGTTACCTTAGAAATGGGATTCATTTTTCATTCTCTTAAAAAACATTTCAATAACTTTTTTGCTGTTTATTAAATTTTATAGTAAAAGTTTCTAACTTCTTCATTAAAATGAACTGTTTCTTTTTTGCCTACCCAGAAAAAAATATATACAATTCACTTAGTAATAAAATTTGTCATTTTAAACATATTTATTTATATTTCTCCCATTAATGTTTTTTTTAACATTTACTACTTTATTATTCTAGGTATTCATTTATGAAATTAATTTCTTAATGTTTAAGTTCTTTCTCCTAATGCAAGGTAATTATATATTAGTGGCATGTCTCTCTCCCTCCTTCCCCTTTCCTTCACATCCACCCCATATATTTTTTTTCTGATGGCTCTGAAACCCTATAAAATACTTGTGTATAATAGGCTCCATTCAAACTTTTCTAAAAGCTTAATTTTTAAAGAAGCAGAGTGGTCGAATACATATAACTATTTGAAGAGGAGCAATATGCCCTTTTTCACTTCATTCAAAGATTTTCATTAATTTAACATTATTCGAATGTAAATAGAAACTCCTCTTTCTGCCAAATTGGAAACTATGCACCCATACTGATGACACCAGGCAAGCAGAGCTGGGTCTCTACATTACTGATGTAATCATAGTGTGAGATTATAATTATAGTCATAAGATAAACAGATCAAGCCTGATGGAGATGTCAGAACTTTGTGTCACTCTAGGAAGTGTGATGAAATACTTGAGTGTTTGAAACAGTAGTTGAGTTTTTAACTATTTTCAATCCATCAGTGGTTGTTAAATAGACAAAAGATAAATTTTTCCTCTGTGATTTTTTCTATAACACTGTTGAAATACAAATAATGAATATAATAGATTGCGGATAGAGAGAGATATCTTTATAGTGCTGTTCATCTATGCTAGCATATCATTTAGTCATACAAACAAAAAAATTTCTACAGAAAATGTCCCTGAACATCATATTTGCACTTTTAAATCTTTTATGCCTAGTAAATGTAAGCTGAAGTTTCACCGAAGTATTGGGTGGGGAGAGGGGAGAGATTTATCATCAATCATTTTTGTGTATTGACAAAGAATAATTGCCTTCAGAATCCCAGACCATAGTGACCTAGTAAAAGAATGGCTCTATATTCAAATGCTTGACTTCTGAGAATTACATATTTTTAATCTTAAAAATTTTGTTATGAGAAATATTTTTGAAATAACAATATTCCCTTTACAAGTTTATGTAGTTGCTAAGATATATTCCTTTCCATGAATAAAATGACCCTTGACATCAGTGAATATATTTAATTAATGTCAATTATATATATATATTTTTTTTTTACCTAAACAAGCAGCTTTATATTGAGAACTCTTTGAGATAGTCTATTTCAGCAGATTTAATTAGACATGTGGTTATTATTAACTACTTACCAATTTAGTGTTTTTATATTTTTGCATCAGTTTTACCTTAGAATTTCACTGAAGTATTGTAAGATACTTTGTATCATGACTGCTTATCACATGTTGTAAAATGGTCTGTTACCAAAACTAAATAATTTGATAAGATGACATTATTTAATTAAGATATTGCTCTAAGAAATTTTGACTTAATATTAAATGTAGTCATACAAGAGTCCAAAGATTACTTATTTTAAAAGAGGCATTAAATATACTAAAATTAAATACTTTTTACAAGGAAAAACTATGCTTTGGAATGTGCTTTAATTTTCTTTTTCAAAACCAGTTATGCAATATCAGAAAACACCTCTAATTTCACAGTCTCAAATTTTGTAAAAGTAACTTGTTTAGTAGTTACCCTGGTTCTCTCAGTTCTTTCTTCAGTTCTTTGGAAGGGGGAGATATTTTCTATAGAAAGCAAACAATTTCTATTTTCATGAGACTATTTAAAAACACACCAAGAATAAGTACAAAAGATTTTTTGGCGTATAAAGTATTGCAGCTTTTTTTTCTTTCGAAATATAGGGTTTTATGAAAATGAGAATGGTAGTAGGAGAACTGTGTTTCTCTTCATGATAGTACTTTAAAAATATGTCTTTACAGTAAGGGGACTAAAATAACTTTTAAAAAATAACCATGATATAAATGAATTTGATATTTTAACAGTTTTATAAAAAATAGCTCTTCTTTTTTTTTATCAAAAACCTCTACTGTAAAACTTTTATTTCTATATCTAGACCAGTGAGAAATTCATATTAATACTTGAATGGATACTATAGATTAAAAGATTAAAAATCTTTCAATTAATAATTAGATGTAGTTTGATGCACAAGGAAAAAAACTAGAACAATACAATTCATGTACTACTGTCAGAACATTTTAGTAACCTAAAATTTGTTGGACATTCTTTTCTAAGAGCTGTACTTGTGTTTTAAAAATTACTGTATATTAAATGTATACTATAAATACCATTAATTTGCATCATAATAAATACCATGATAATATATTAACAACAGCTTTAAGATTGATTAAAATTTAAATTTTTATTAATAGTTTCTGCATGTCTTTGACTAATTAAATCTTCTCTCACAAGAATAATGTTAAATTATCCTGACTGTACAGCTTATAAGAAAGATATTAATAGAATATTTTTGTCTCACATCTTCAGTAGTACTTTGGTATTTCAGCACTTTCAAAAGCCATGAGTTGAATATAGCATGGTTCTTTTTCTGTTCATCATGAATAACATGAAGTCTTTCAATAAAACTATCCTTTTGGATGGATAACACTTCACTGGACTGGTCATATGAATTCTGAATTTGTCAATGAAGTGACCTAATACTGAAACTGACATATTTTTTCTGATTACTATATGTTTACATGTGCTGATACAGCTTTCAGGAGTCAATTTTTTTTTGCCTAAAATAAAACTCAAAATAGAGGAAACCAGGATCGCCTGTCAGATGCCTTCCTGGTGCCACATATTTATCTGAGGTGGGTTATGAAAGATTATTATAGGTTCGTAGGACTTTAGAACAAAAAGAAATCTAATCCACTTGTTTTATAGAAGCAAAAAAAATGAAGATTAAATTGTGTTTCTATCTAGCCCCTACATTTCCCCCCATTAAAAATGTTAATATTGACTAAGAAACAAAAAGGACAAACTAATCAAAAACAGACTCACCAATATAGAAGACAATCTGGTGATGGCCAGAGGAGAGGGGAGTTGGGGGGCTGGGAGAAAGAGATGAGGGGTTAAGGAAGTACAAATTAGTAGTTGATAGATGGTCATGGGGGTGGGGAGAAAGGCATAAGGGATGCAGCTAGCATTAATGTAATAGCTAAATGGAGAGCCAGAGAAGAGAAAGAGCAATTAGGGGAATCGTTTCATAAACTATATAAATGTTTTGAAATTAATAATAAAATAAAATTTAAAAAAAGTTACTATTAAAGTTAATGAAATTTAACAATATCGAGCCTTTAATAATGGGCAGTTATTATAGAACAAGTCTCTTTAAAATCAACAATATAAATTAAGGTTATTTTAGTAATTCTCATGACAGCCCTTCCCTGTTGGCATTCACCACTTACTCTAAATATTTTATCCTCAGACATGATTAAAATATATCTTTCATGAAAATAGCTATATTATCAAAAAATTTGTCCAGTTTAGGGTATGAGAACCTTGTGACAGAAGGAAGAATGTTCAACTACTCTCCTTTACAACACATTATAGAAATAATTCTCCATGGGTTCCACATTCCTCAGAGCTCTTCTTGCACACACAAATAGAGAAACAAGAAATTGGGTCACTTTGATGCTACTGAGCACATACAAATTGTAAAATTATTTTTCCACGTCAGAAAGTACTAATATTTTACTCTCACTTTGAAAAAACATTGCTAAAACATTCATCTTCAGTTGAGGCTGGAGATTCGATGTGAAATAATTTAGGGACTTAAGTCTGAGTAGGTAATGGGTCTACTAGGGGAGGGGTGAAGTTATATCTAATTAAAGTAACGACTTGTAAATTATTTTTAGATATAAGTCTGTTAGTGTCCACAAATTAAAATATTTAATTTGGAAAGTAGGTAAAGGTAGAAGGAAAAATTTACTCATATTATTTCTAGGCAGTATATTTATGTTTTTATTAAACTCATTTTAAAATAAAATTTAAAGATTATAAAAACAGGTTTATGACACATATCAAGGAACAAAACTGTAAACTAAATTAAATAACTATTCTGCAATTATATATACCCTTACCTTAAATAAAAATAATACTTTTATAATATAATATTTTATGTAAGAACAAAATTAAATAAAAAACTCTTGAATTGAATTCTATTTTCTTTTTAAAGAACAGACAAAATTTTAAATTATTTTCTTTTTCAATTACAGTTTACATTAATTATTTTAATATTTGATATATCTTGTGTAGCATAAATTTAAGAAAAATAAAATTTGTGTTAAAGTCAGAGACTGAAATATCATTTTTAAAATTACAGCCATGGTTGAATACATGGGAATGACTTTATTATTCTAAGGTTCAAAAGAGATTTTTGATTTAAAAAAGATTATCCCTGTCATTTACAAGTTATATTTTGCTACAATAAGAGTTTAAATCTTGCTTTGGAAAATATCATGCAGAACAGTTAAGTGATATGTATTAGAAGAGATAAAATAGAAAATACAGATGAAAAGCAATATTATTTTTCTTCAATTTATTTTTTTATGGTAACATTGATTAATGACATCTGGTAAGATTCAGTTGTACATTTTAACAGTAAGGTGTGTGTGTGTGTGTGTGTGTGTGTGTGTGTGTGTGTACACACACACACACACACACACACACACCTTACTGTTATATACTGGTTTATATACCACATATAAGTGATATCATGTGATTTTCAATATTTTCTGTCTGGCTTATTTCACTTAGCATGATTATCTCAAGATCTATCCATGTTATTGCAAATGGCAGCATTTCATCTCTTCTTAAGACTAAGTAATATTCCTTTGTATATATGTACCACAGCTTCTTTAGCCAGTCACTTATCGTAGGACACTTTGGTGGCTTCCATGTCCTAGCCACTGTGAATAATGCTGCTACGAATATCAGTGTGCAATATCTTTTTGGATATGGGTTTTTAAGACTGTGGGGTAAATACCCAGTAGAGGGATTGCTGGATCATATTGTAAATCAATTCTTAGTTTTTTGAGGAACCTCTATAATGTTTTCCATAGTGGCTGCATCAATTTGCAGTCCCACCAGCAGTGTATTAGGGTTCCTTTTGCTCTGCATCCTCTTCAACATTTTTTATTACTTGTCCTGTGGATAACAGCTATTCTAACAGTTTGAGATGGTATCCCATTGTGGTTTTGATTTACAGTTGCCTAATAGCTAGTGATGAGGAGCATCTTTTCTTTAGTTTGTTGGCCATTTGTATTTCTTCTCCAGAGAAATGTCTGTTCAGGTCCTCTGCCCATTTCTTAATTGGATCATTTGATTTTTGTTGTTACTGAGTTGTGTGAGTTCTTTGTGTATTTTGGATATTAGTCCCTTTTTGGAGGAACTGCTTGCAAATATATACTTCACATTCAGATGGTTGGCTCTATACTTTGTAGACAGTTTCTTTTGCTGAGCAGAAGCTTTTTAGTTTGATGTAGTCCCATTCATTTTAATTTGCTTTTACCTACCTTGCTTTGAGGTCATATTTATAAAATCTTCTTTAAGTCCAAGGTCCATGACTTTAGTTTCTATGTTTTCTTCTATGCATTTTATTGTTTCAGGTCTTATATTCAGGTTCTTAATCCATTTTGAGTTAATTTTGGTGTGCGGTGATAGCAGTGTAGTTTCATTCTTTTGCAGGTGGCTTACCAGTTTTCCCAGCACCATTTATTGAAGACGCTTTCCTTTCTCCACTATATGTTTTTGGCTTTTTTGTCAAAAATTATTTGCTCATATATATATGTGTTTACTTCTGGACTCTCGATTCTATTCCACTAGTCTTTGTGTCTGTTTTGTAGAGAGCATGATGCTATTTTGCTTACTGTCACTTTGTAGTATAATTTGAAGTCGGGCAGAGTGATGCCTCCGGCCAAGTTTTTTTCTCGGGATGGCATTGGCAATTTGGGGTCTTTTGTGTTTCCATACAAATTTGATGATTTTTTGTTCAATTTTAAAAAATGCTGATGATATTTTGATGGAGATTGCGTTATATCTGTATAATGCTTTAGGTTATATGATCACTTTAATTATGTTGATTCTTCTAATCCAAAAACATGGATATCTCTCAATTTCTTTGTATCTTCTTTAATTTTTTTTAATAGGGTCTTGTAGTTTTCATTATATAGGCCCTTCACATGTTTTAGATTTATTCCTGGGTACATTATTGCTTTTGTTGCAATTGCAAAAGGAATTATTTTTTTCACTGCTTTTTGTGACACTTCATTATTAGCATACAGGAATGCTATGGATTTTTGAACATTGATTTTGTATGAAGAATCTTTACCGTATTTTCTTATTGCTTCTAGTAGTGTTCTTGTGGAATCTTTAAGGTTTTCTATATTGAGAATCATGTCATCAGCAAAGAGTGACAGTTTGACATCTTTGTTTATTATTGGATATCTTTTATATCTTTTTCTTGTCTGATTGTACTTGCTAGGACCTCCAATGTTGTATTGACTAAGTGGCGATAATGGACAGCCTTGCCTTGTTCCTGTACTTGGAGGAAAGGGTTTTAGTTTTTCACCATTAAGTATAACTTTGGCGGAGGGATTGTCATATATGGCCTTTATTATATTAAGGCTTTTTCTTTCTATACTGATTTTCTTTAGGGTTTTGATCATAAATGGATGCTGTATCTTGTCGAAGGCTTTTTCTGTTTCTTGATATGATTGTATGATTCCTATTTTTTAATTTGTTTTTTTACCTTAGTTAGGAAGCTTCTTTTTTTATTAAGTTTATTGAGGTAACATTACTTAATACAATTATGTAATTTTCAGGTGTACATTATAATTTTTTTGATGTTTCAAACATATTTATTAAAAAGTTTAAACATTTCTCAGGAACATGCAGACTTTTGTTACACAAATGAAAATATACTTAATGGATTCTATATTATAAAGTATTATTCTGGCTAAATCAATCTACGAATTCCATGTGATATTAATTCTATATTTCACTGGGAATAATAAATATAGGAGAACAGCACATAAATATTAAGAATTAATAAAGCCAAGTAGTCCCACTTAGAAGAGATTACATAATATATTGGTGAATAATAAACACAAAATGCTGAAATTATGTTTAAAATAATATACTTTCAGGAAACAAGACATGTAAGTGTATCTCAGAGTAGGTATATATGTACATGAAAATGTATCTATCTATTTAATATTATTAGGTAAGTCCAGAGAAAAGTATGAAAGGCTAAGTACTAGGTTTAAAATATTATTCGATTTCAACTGAAAAATTTGAGAAGAATAAGGAGTCGATCAGAGAAGAAAAGAAGAAATGTATGTACATGACAAAGAAGTAACATTGTTTTAAAAGGCTAATAGAAATCCATTTCAAATATAATATTATATAAGAAAAGAAACAATTTGAAAATTAAGACAAATATATTGAAAAATGCATGTTTGTGTGTATTAAAAGTTTTAAAATCCAAGCTAAAATTTATGTTTGTGAATAAAAGACATGCAGTATAAATAAGGTACATTGTGCTGTGTTTTATACTACCACAAAAATGAGCTATGGAATATTATTAAATGAAAAAGAATTCCAAGATACAGAACATTGTATATATTGTAATCATTTACATAAGGAAGATATGTGTTTATAATATACACAATATATACTATCAAAATACATACTAAATGTTTATCACCTCTAGGCACAAAATGAGAATGAGTTGTAAAAAAAATTGTCCTAACTTTCTCGATACACATAGCTAATCCATAAATTATTTACAGTGCTGTGTTCACATATTACTTTTATAAGTTTTAAAAGAAAAAATATTGTTTTGTGAAAAAATAAAGCTTTGCTTTTTTTAAAGTTTATCAGGGTAACATTGGTTGATACAATTATATACTTTTCAGGTGTACAATATAATTTGACATCTATATATTCTATTGTGTGATTACCACCCAGAGTCCAGATTCCTTCAGCTACCATATAATCGATCCCCTTTACCCACTTCACCTTCCCCTTATCCATCTATATTTGACCCCCTTTACCCTCTTCACTCCTCCCCCATCCCCTACCTTCTGGAAACCAGTAGTCCATTGTCCATGTCCATGAGTCTCTGTTTGTCCTGTTCATTTGTTGCTTTTAGGTTTATATCCCACATATAAGTGATATCATGTATATTTCAACTTTTTCTGTCTGGCTTATTTCGCTTAGCATAATTATCTCGAGGTCTATCTATGTTGTCGCAAATGGCAGCATTTCAACTCTTCTTATGGCTGAGTGACATTCCATTGTATATACGTACTACTGCTTCTTTAGCCAATCACCTATCATAGGACACTTTGATTGCTTCCATGTCCCAGCCACAGTGAATAATGTCGCTCTGAATATCAGTGTGAAAATATCTTTTCGGATATGGGTTTTCAAGTCTTTGGAGTAAATACCCAGTAGAGGGATTGCTGGATCTTATGGTAAATCAATTCTTAGCTTTTTGATCAACCTCCATAATGTTTTCCATAGTGACTGTAACAATTTTTAGTCCCACCAGCAGTGTATGAGGATGTATTTATCTCCACATCCTCTCCAACAATTGTTATTACTTGTCCTGTTGATTATAGTTACTCTTAACAGATGTGTGATCGTATTTCATTGTGGTCTTGATTTGATTTTCCCTAATAGCTAGCAATGTTGAGCATCTTTTCAGATATTTGTTGGCCATTTGTATTTCTTCCAGGGAAAAGTGCCTCTCCCTATTTTTTGATTGGATCATTTTTGTTGTTGTTGTTATTGAGTTGTATGAGTTCTTTGTATATTTTGGATATTAGTCTCTTATCAAAGGCATTGCTTGAGAATGTATTTTCCCATTCAGATGGTTGTCTCTTTACTTAGTCGACAATTTCTTTAGCTGAGCAAAAGCCTTTTAGTTTGATGTAGCCCCATTCGTTTATTTTCGCTTTTACTTCCCTTGCTTTTGAGGTCAAATTCATAAAATCTTCTATGCATTTTATTGTTTCAGGTCTTATATTCAGGGCCTTAATCCATTTTGAGTTAATTTTGGTGCATGGTGATAGACAACAGTCTAGTCCATTCTTTTGTAGATGGCTTTCCAGTTTTCCCAGCACCAATTATTGAAGAGGCTTTCCTTTCTCGACTATATGTTTTTGGCTTTTTGTCGAAAATTATTTGCTAGTATAAATATGGGTTTACTTCTGGACTCCTGATTCTGTTCTACTGGTCCATGTCTGTGTCTGGCTTCCAATACCATGCCATTTTGATTACTGTCACTTTGTAGTATAATTTCAAGTCAGGCAGAGTGATACCTCCAGCCTAGTTCCTTTTTCTCAGGATGGCTTTGGCGATTTGGGGTCTTTTGGGCTTCTATACAAATCTGATGTTTTTTTGTTCAATTTCTTTAAAAAAATACCAATGTGATTTTTTGCGAATTGCATTAAATCTGTATAACGCTTTAGGTAATATGGTCATTTTAACTATGTTGATACTTCCAAGCCATGAACACGGAATATTTTTTCGTTTCCTTGTATGTTCTTTGATTTTTAATAGGGTCTTATAGTTTTCATTATATAGGTCCCTCACTTGTTTCATTAAATTTGTTCTTAGGTATTTCATTCTTTTTTTTTTTTTTTGCAGTTGCAAAAGGAATAATTTTTTCCACTTCTTTTTCTGACAATTCATTATTAACATATAAGAATGCTATGGATTTTTGAATGTTGATTTGTATCCAGAAACTTTCTTGTATTGCTCATTGTTTCTAGTAGTGTTCTTGTGGAGTCTTTAAGGTTATTTATATAGAGAATCATGTCTGCAAATAGTGACAGTTTGACTTCTTTGTTTCCTGTTTGGATGTCTTTCATATCTTTCTCTTGCCTAATTGCACTTGCTACGTCCTCCAATGTTATATTGAACAATAGTGGTGATAGTGGACAGCCTCGCTTTGTTTCTGATCTTAGAAGGAAGATTTTTAGTTTTTCCATTACGTATAATGTTGGTTGAGGATTTGTCATAGATGGCCTTTAAAATGTTAAGATACTTTCCTTCTATTCTGATTTTATTGAGCTTTTCGATCATAAATGGTTGCTGTATCTTGTCAAAGGCTTTTTTTGCATCTACTGATATGATCATATGATACTTATTTTTTAATTTGCTTGTGTGGTATATCACATGAATCGATTTGCGTAGGTTAAACCATTTCTGTGCCCCTAAAATGAAGCCCAGTTGATCGTGGTGTATAATCTATTTAATATGTTGCTATATTCGGTTCACTATTATCTTATTTAGGATTTTTGCATCTGTGTTTACTAGAGATATTGGTCTGTAGTTTCCTTTCTTTGTATAACCTTTACCACGTTTTGGTATCAGAGTAATATTAGCCTCATAAGATGAGTTGGGAAGTATTGCCTCCTCTTCAAATTTTTGGAAGAGTTTGAGAATAGGTATTAAATCATCTTTGAATTATTAGTAGAATTCACTGGTGAAGCTATCTGGTTCTGAAATATTTATTTTTAGTAGGCTTTTGATGATTGTTTCAATTTCTATACTATCGATCAGTCTATTTAGATTTTTCAGTTCTTCTTGATTCAGTCTAGGAAGGTTATTACACCTTTCTAAATACTGGCCCATTTCTTCTGGGTTATTACATTTGGTGTTATATACTTTTTCATTGTATTCTTGTATGATCCTTTGTATTTCTGCAGTGTCTGTTGTAATTTCCTTTTTTCCCCCTGATTTTGTTTATTTGTGTCCTTTCTCCTTTTCTTTAGTGAGTCTAGCCAGGGATTTGTCATTTTTATTAAACTTCTCAAAGAAACAGCTCTTCGTTGCATTTAGATTTTCTACTTTTTGTTTCAATTTCATTTATTACTGCTCCAATTTTGATTATTTCTGTTCATCTGCTGACTTTAAGCTTCATTTGTTCTTCCTTTTTTAGTTTTTTAAAATGAAGCATTAGGTTGTTTATTTGGGCTCATTCTTGTTTTTAGAGATAGGTCTGTAATGATATGAACTTTTCTATTATGACCATTTTTGCCATGTCCCAATACTTTTGATATGTTGTACTATCATTATCATTCATTTCTATGTATCACATGATCTTTATTGTTTTTTGTTCTCTGACCCAGTTATCTTTCAGTAGCATGTTGTTTAATCTCCATGTATTTTTGGTTCTTCCCCCTTTCTTTTTACACTTGATCTCTAGTTTCAAAGCATTATGATCAGAGAATATGGTTGGTAAGCTTTCAACCCTCTTATATTTGTTGCAGCTACCTGTTTTGAGTCTCCGTATATGTTCAGTCCTTGAAAATGTTCTATGTGCACTAGAAAAAAAATGTATAAACAGCTGTTTTGGGATGGAAGGCAGTAGTGCTACTGCAGCTTTCCTCTGAAAGCCATTTGTTTTGGAGATTGGCTTGTAATGAAATGAACTTTCCTCTTATGACTGCTTTTGCCGTGTCCCAAATGATTTGATATGTTTTCCTATGATTATCTCTTGATCACTCTTTTTATTTCTTCTCTGACCCAGTTATTCTTTGGTAGCATGTTGTTTAATCTACTGTATTTGAGGTTCTTCCTGATTTCTTTTTGTAGTTGATCTCTAGTTTCAAAGCATTATGATAAGAGAATATGGTTGATATGATTTCATTCCTCTTATATTTGTTGAGGCTATCTGTGTATGTGGTCGATTCTTAAGAATGTTCTATGTGCACTAGAGAAGAAGATATAAGCAGCTGTTTTGGGGTGAAAGGCACTGTAAATGTCATTTATGTCCAATTTGTTTAATATGTCATTTAAAGATGTTATTTCCTTATTGATTTTCTGTTTGGATGATCTGTCCATATCCAACAGTGGGGTGTTTAGGTCCCCTACTATGATAGCGTTTTGGACTGTTTCTCCCTTTAGTTCTGTTAGTAATTGCTTTTTATATTTCAAGGCTCCCTGATTTGGTGCATAGATATTAATAAGTGTTATATTTTCTTGGTGCATGATCCACTTTATCATCATGAAGTGTCCCTCAGTATCTTTCTTTACCTTTTTTTATTTTGAAGTCTCTTTCATCCAATATTAGTATCAATACTTTCATTTTTTTTCCTAATGCATTTGCTTGAAATACCATTTTCCACCCTTTCACTTTGAATCTATATTTGTCTTTGGATATGAGATATGTCTCCTGGAAGCAGCATATGGTTAGGTTATGTTTTTTGATTCAATTTGAACTCTGTGCCAGTTTATTGTTGAGTTCAGTCCATTTACATTTCATATGATTATTGATATATGAGGTCATGTTATAGCCATTTTATCTTTTGCTTTCTGGTAAACTCAGTGTTTCCTTGTTTCCTTGTGTTTGTGTGTTTGTGTGTTTGTTTGTTTGTTTGTTTGTTTTAGTTGGGTTTTGTGAGTTTTATCTCTGGTCCTTTTGTTTTATGTTATATACTTCAGTCTTGAATCTTTTGCATTTGGTTATCATTACGAATATGTAAAGTATAGTTATACACACACACACACACACACACACACACACACACACAGAGTCATACATTTTGTCCTGCATGTGCCTTACCTCCATTCTCCTTTGCGAATTTGGATCTTTGCATTCTCCCATTTTTAGTCATCATTGTTTCAATTTGTCCTTATGTATGCTAACCATTACTATCTTGCAATAGCAAATCTCTTCTTATTGTTTAAGCTTATAATGCCCTGTTCTTAGAAAGGGTTGCACTATTCTATCTGTCTTTTAGTTGCTTCATACCTTATTATGTGTTTTTTTTTGTCATTTTGTTTTAGGTATGCTGACCCCGTTCAGTATTTTCTGTAATACAGGTCTCATAGTATAGAATTCCCTCAATTTTTGTACATCTGTAAAAGTTTTTACTTCTTCATATCTAAAGGAGAGCTTAGCTGGATGCATTATTCTTGGCTGGTAGTTACTTTTGTTTTATAGTTTGCATATTTGATCGCACTCCTTTTTGGCGTGGAGGGATTGTGCTGAGAAGTCTAAAGATAATTTAATGTGTTTTCCTTTCTAGGTTATAGTCTTGTTTTCCCTGGCTGCCCTTAGAATTCTTTCTTTTTCATGATTTTTGATAATTTTAATATAATGTGTCTTGGAGAAGGCTTTTCTGAGTTGAGATCATTGAGTGTTCTGTTGACTTCTTGAATTCCAAACTCCAGCTCATTCCCTGGATTTGGGGAATTTTCATCAACTATTTGTCTGAAAATGCTTTCTTATCCCTGTTCTTTTTCCTCCCCTTTGAGAATGTCCTTTATTATTATGTTTCCTCTCCTGATGGTATCTGCTAGTCATTGTATTTTTTTTGCATTATTTTTCATTCTTCAAGTTCTCTCTTCTTCCTTCTAATTTATTTTTAGCTTTCTGTCTTCTATATCACTGATCCTTTTATCCATTTGGTCGAGTCTATTCCCCAAGGTTTCTATTTCATTTTTCATCTTTTTCAGTGTTTTCTTCATTTCCAGAATTTCTATTTCATTCTTTTTGAGGGTTTCAATCTCCTTGCTAAAAAACTCATTCTGTTCATTTACTTTTTTTTCAATTCCTGAAATTGTTGATATGAATTGTTTGAAAACTCTTTGAGTTTTTTCAGAAGTGCCATCCTGAATTAGGTGTCATTTAAAATGCATATTTCTATGTCCGTAAGTTTATTTTCTGAAGATTTTCTCTTTCTGAAATGCCTTGTCACCTTGGTTGTTCATGGTGTTTAATGGAATAATTCTCCACCTGCGAATTAATGGAAGAATGTTCAGCTTTTCCTTCAGAAAGAAGAGTTATTATACAAAGGACACTCTTTAGCCTGCTGCAAAGAAGGCATGTTTCTTTTGTTTTCCAGTCAGTGACATCTAAGGCTCTTGGATCCTTGTTTTATATAAAGTCTTAATAATGCCATTTATTTATTTATTTATTATAAATATTTAACCACACTCGCTATCCTCAGTTTCAGTCCCTGTCAGTGTTAGCATCAGTTTCTGTATTGTTTGCTCAGATTCCCCCGAGCTCTCTGCTGTTTAGTCTCAGAGTATATGTGGTTAAGGGCCCTTTCGATTGGCAATTCGGACTGCCACTCGGCTTCGAGTTTTGCTTCTTCTGCTCATAAGAATCAACTGTAGTTTCTTTGCCCTCCCTGCTTCTCTGTCATCCCCACTTCTCTGCTTTCTGCCTTGATGTCTGGGCACTCCAGCCGGTCATGTGGAGCTCACAGCCCTCTCAGGTAGGGCAGTTCAGAGAACCCACCTAACCTGCCTTCCCCCTCCTCCTACAGGGAGCTCCAGCTACAAGATGCAGCTTCTTTGTTTCTCCCAGTTTACCACCTAAGTCCCGGGGTTCTGACCTCTGGTGGTAGCTCTTATGCACAGATCCTACACTCAGAAGTGCTATTGTACAGTTTGGGTGTTTTTTGTTGTTTTTTAGATGTTCAGCTTATTGTTGTTTCCAAGGGAGGTATCTGGGGATGTTTCTCACTCCACTTTTTTTCTGATGTCTTAGACCAAAACAATATTGAGAAAAGTTACATTTTTCAAAATATAACTAGGTCTAGTGTGGATTCATTGACACAATTATATTTTTAATTTCACAGAACACTTTGTGGACCTTTTCTCATATCAAGGTATTTTGAATTCACCTAAAGCTATCCTATCAATTAGTAGTACAATGCTGATAATGTCACTTCACTTTGTTGTATCTTTTCTTTAAGAACATTTAAAATTTGGAGACTGAGCAAAATGGCATAGATGATAAAAGCTTCGTTCATCCCCTCTTGCAATCATATCAAAGTTGTGATGGAAACGAGGAGCAAATAGCAAGCCAAATCACTTGGGGCTAAGATTAACAGAAGCCCCACAATTATGTTGAGAAATGAGAAATAAGAAATAACCCTGCAATGGTTGGAGGTAGGAGGATTAGAAGACGGTTCCAAGCGGCTTAGTGGGACAGAAACTGCAGCAGCTGTAGACGTCACTTAAAAGTGCCGTGTCCGAGAGCGGACATTCATGATGACACACTTGCTCACTCTAAGCACCAGCACACTGTCGACTGCTCAGGGGGAACCAGAGACTTACAGAGAACACTGAGTTGCTGGAGGCAAGGCTCTCTCCTGAGCAGCAGTGCTGGTGATATACATTGTTCTTCTGTTTAGCCCTTCCCCCTCCCAGTGTGCAGACGCAGTGCCACCATAGCTGAGATGTCATCAAAGTGGATAACAGAGGTTGCTTTGCCCAGAAGATTCCCTGAAACTACACCTCCCCAAACTCGCGGCCCCACCCAAGCCACATCTAGTTGTGTCCTCCGCAAGTCCAGTGATCCTTGCTATGCAGCACAGAGTCTCACACTAGTGGCAGCTGGCCTTGGTCTCTGGGCTGGTTTCATGAGACAACTATAAGCACAGCACCTGTGGATTGCTTGATGAATCTTAACAGGTGGTTCCAGAGGGTACAGGCTGGGGCTAAAATTGGCCTGTAGCTGACCCCCTCTCAGAACTGTGCCACTGACACCTATTACACAAAGCTGCGCTAATAAGACAGAGAGACTTAAAAGCTTTGCTTAGTACATAGAAGCAGACACAGAAAGATAGCAAAAATGGGAAGACAAAGAAGCAGAAACCATATAAGAGAATAGAACAGAGATCTAGGAATAATGGAGTCAAGCAATCTAACAGATGAAGATTTCAAAACACTGGTTGTAAAGATGCTCAATGAACTCAGAGGAAGTGTAGATGAACTCAGTGAGAACTTTAACAAAGAGATTTTTAAAAACATACAAATGGAAATGGAAATTATAAAAGAGAACCAATCAAAAATGAAGAACAAATTATCTGAGATGAAGAGTATATTATCAGGAATTAACAGAGTGGAGGAAGAAGAGGATAGAATCACTGACGCGGAGGTTGGGGAAGCCAAGGACACCTAATTAGAACAAGAAAAATGTAACCAAGAATATAATAACAATTTAAAGAGTCTATAGCACAAAATTAAAGATAACATCTGTGTCATAGGGGCATCTGTCAAGGGAGAACAAGAAGTTGAATATATATTTGAAGAAATAATGATGGAAAACTTTCTAATCTGATGAAGAAAGTAGACATACAACCCCAGGAAGCTCAAAGAGTCCCCAAAAAGAATGAACCCCAAAAGGCCTACATCATTAAACTGCCAATGTTTAAATACAAGGAGAGAATCTTAAAAGCAGCAAGAGAAAAGCAATTAGTTACCTGCAAGTGTACCCATAAGACTGGAAGCTGAGTTCTCACAACAAACTTTGCAGAACAGTAGGACTTGGAACAAAATAGTCAAAGCAATGCAAAGCAAAGACCTACCACAAAAATTACTCTACACAACAAAGCTCGCATTTAGAATTGAAGGAGAGATTAAGAGCTTCCAAGTAAAAAACAAAACGAACAAACAAAAAAACTTAATCATGAATCACCATCAAACTAGTATTATAAGAAATGTTAAAGGGACTTCTTTAAGAAAAAAAAGATCAAAAGATCAAAAATAAAATGACCATAACTACATACTATACAAAAATTACTTTAAATGCAAATGGTTAGATGCTCTAATTAAAAGTCATTAGTGGCCAAATATGTAAGAAAACACATGCTGCCTATGAGAAACTCACTTTAGATCGAAAGACACTCACAAGGTGAAAGTAAAGGGATGGAAAAAGATATTTCAAGCAAATAGAACTGAAAAGAAAACCTGGAGTTGCCATACTTATCCCAAACAAAACGGACTTTAAAACAAAGGCTGTATCTAATCAAAGAAATACCCAGTAATTTTATTTCTGGGTATTTATTCAAATAAATCCAAAACACTAATTTGAATGGACATATGCATCCATATATTCATTGCAGCATTATTTACACTAACCAAGATATTAAAGCAACCTAAGTGTCCATCAATAGATGAATGGATAAAGAAGAAAGGGTACATATATACACCTGATTATTACTCAGCCATAAAAAATTATATCTTGCCATCTGCAACTGCATGGATGGACCTAGAGAGTATTACGCTAAGTAAAATAAGTAAGAGAAAGACAGATGCCATATGATTTCACTTATATGTGGAATTTAAAGAAACAAAATAAATGAGCAAACAAAACAGCAATTAAGTCTTAGACACAGAAAACGTTTTGATGATTACAAGATGGGAGGAAGTTGAGAGTATGGGTGAGGATGGGGAAGGAATTAAGAGTTACAAATTGGTAGCTACAAAATAGTCATGATGATGTAAAGAATAGCATGGAGAATATAGTCAATAGTATTGTAATAACTGTATGGTATTGTCAATAATGTAAGAACTGTAATATCAGAGTGATCATTTTGTAAGTTTTATCAATATCTAATCACTATATGTACACCTGAAACTAATATAATATCATATGCAAACTGTAATTGCAAAATAAATATTTTAATAAAGAGAATTTTATATTGCTAAGAATTAAGTTTGTCTAACCTCATGACTAACCTGATGTGATCTATATAGTTAAGCAGTATTATTTTGCAGGATTAATTTAAGTTTTGAAAAGTATGATTTTTTAGTTAATCAAATAATGAGATAGTCAATTTGTAGATAAATATAAAAAAGATTTCAGATCCTTGACCTTATAGTCTCAATACAAAATCTATTTTATTAGCATTCCTTTATAAATATCAGTTCCATTCTCTATTTTTAATGCCTCGATCTCTTCCTTTTGTACTATGCTTCTGATCTTCAGTAAAGTCATCCCTGTTAATTGTTATAAATGTTATCTGGTCATAAATGTTAAACTCTGTTACAATTTTTTTATAATTTACAGCACTGTGTTTTAAAAATCTGGAAATAAAATTCACATTAGCACCTGGGGAATGTGCTATATCAACTTTGAAGTAATTGGCCTACAGTACACATAGCTGGATAGAAAATGAATTATGATTACTAATTAATGACAAGTATACATAATGTACTGTGATATAATAAAATAACTATCTTATAATTTAAGAGTCAGGTTTAATAAGTAGAATACTTAATTCACCTGTTGCTACCTAGGATTAGAAAACTATTTTATCATTCATTCTTTGATGAAAGCTTCATAGAAATAAGAAAGTTGAATAATAAATGAGGAGAATTCTAATTTTAGAAGATTTTTATTGTTGGTTATAGAAATATGGATGAGGATTTCATCATCAGATCTACCTATTATGAAAAGATACATTACTGAAGAGCAAAACAAAAAAGGACCAAATTTTCAGATAACAGTTCTTACTCCCTTCTTAAGTCCCTTTTCCTAATCAACTCTTACTTATGTTTCAAAACTCACTAACTAAAAGGAAACTTTTTTAAATTCCCATTTTATGTTTCTTCTTGGTTTTCATACAACTTGGTATATTCCTCCATTATAGCGTGTAATTCACTGACTTGAAATTGTCACTTTATTTTTCTGTTTATCCTACTAGACATTTCTCTAAAATAGGATTATTTAATCTTGTATCTTCGGAAGTTACCACTTAGTAAGCATTTATAAAAAATAGTTGGAATTCATTTTCCATAATTAACCTTCATTGTACAAAGCTATAGAAGAGCTATATAGGGCTAATATAATAGCCTGTATTAATGTGTTGTGGGGCACCATACTATTTTCACAAGCCATAATTGCGGGAATTACTAAGTCTCTACTATCTTAGGGGGATGGTGCTTCTTGGTAAGGTAATGTAGAGAGTGTCTCTGAGGAAACTGCAACTGAGTTAAAGATTACGTTAGTCACTAGATCTTTAATCAGCTTTTCTTCTAAAGTAATGAAGTTTTACTTGTTATTGAAAATAGAAAAAAACGATACATTTGTTTTTTGTCATGATAAAAATTTTCAATAAGTTAAAAAAGCAAGATATTTAAGAAGGAAAGTATCACAGCCTTGTAGAATCAGAGCACCTAGTAGCATTTTGTTTGAACCAGGAGTATTTTGCATTAGAATAATTCAGACTCGTTAGTCAAGAGGCAAATAGTGTTTCTGACAGTTATTTTTTGATAATGAATTTACAAGAAGAAAGTGTGAACAAATGCTTATTTTATAAAAATTTTGAATATTCAAACAACTGCTCTTTTAAAAACATCACAGAGAGTAGGGGGAGAGAGAGGGAGAAGGGGGGCAGTTATTTTATAAAAATTTTGAATATTCAAACAACTGCTCTTTTAAAAACACAGAGTAGGGAGAGAGAGAGGGAGAAGGGGGACAGAAAGAGAGAGCTTAATCTTAAAAGAGCAATATTTTGGGTGACAAATGTCATATATTATCCAATGGCACATTGCTATACAAATTTTTCCTTAAGGTATGATTGTTATCCAAGAAAACTCTACTTAAAATGGAGATAAAGTTCACTTTGAGGCTAACACAGTGTTATTCTGGTTCTATTTTAAGTTAATATTATATCATTGGCTTCCAAAATTATATGGACTCAGTTCATTAAAATAAGGAAATATGAGCATTTTTTTTACTTTAAATTAGTAAAGAAAAAGGCTTCCTGTTTGACAAATCAGACTCAATGGAATTTGTTAGCAAAATTTGGCTGACCAGGTCATTATCAGTAAAGGGAAAACTGGAAATAGGAATACTTATATGACTACCATTTCTGTGTGACTGCAAAGATAGCATAATTTCCCCCCAAATGGAGGCAAACATGGGATTTGTAACACATCAAATGTTTCATTATAACCAAAACAATGGAAAAGTATTATACCATAAACTAGTATTTACTGTAATTTAATACAACACCAGTCCTGATATTAGTAACTTAATAGTTTGAGTGGAACTACAAAATGATAGGTTAAGTTTCATTTGTGATTTTAATAAGTAAAATTAAGTTTGCAGTTATTCCTGGGAATAGTTCTTATAATTTGTAAGATAACTCATCTCTCCTTTGTCTAAATATCAGTATTTATAAAAGATATCAATTTGACAGCTTTGGAGACATACTTCATATTTTTTATTCAAATGATAGAAAAGCAACACTACAAGTGTCTATGTAATTTCAAACTAAAGCATCTGTCATGTCTATCACTACTTCAAATGTTTGTTTCCTGGGTGAGAAATTATTTTTGTCAACATATCTTAGCACCACCCTGGAAAAGCAGCTTTTTTCTTCAGAGGATTAAAAATAACCATGACACCTCTTGACTCACCTGAGATGCAATGTATATCTGCTTAAAATTTTTCAACATGCAACCCAGCCATTTCCTCCTTTAAAAATTGAGAGCAAGAGCTAAATGTGTTAACACATAGAAGTTTCTAGCACCATGCTTGGTATTCAACACATGATAGCTTTCCTTCCTTTTTGTCCCCCTCCAGAATATAACAAAAATAAACTAAAACTAATACTACATTATTTTGACTGTTTTCCATCTGCTTCAATATCCTTCAGCATGTTTTCCTTTTTTCTGTATCATTTTCATCTAACCTAACAAATATTTATAAATCTAACAAAGATATATCTATATAAAATTGAATACAAGGGAAAAACTTTAACTAAATGACCACAGTATAGCTTACAAACAAAAATAGATGAACCATAAAGGATTCCTCTACTCCATAGTGAGTAAATTAGTAACTAGTCAATTATTGATTCCAGGATAATAGAGCAAGTGTTCTCTGATATATTTTTGGTGGTTGGTTTCAGATGAACATTCTAAAATTAGGACTTAGTTAATACAGATTAAAAACAATAAGCATGCAGTGTTAATAAATTTAATAAATTTATTGTGTTATGAAAAACATGGCCTACAGCCTAGACTGAGACCCTTTTTTGACACTACACAGCATCTTAATTATGGACAGGCGCTTGCTCATTATATAGGTATCCTTTCAATGGGTAACATTATTCTTTATTTTACCATATGTTTAATGAACTCACAAAGAGTCTGGAGGCTTTGGCTAGAAGTAAATGATAAAGATTTATTCAAGAGTCTTAAGGGTTTGCAAACCAGAAACACAACTAAGCATGACCTAGAGTGCTCTAAAAAAAAGAAAGATTCATAGTTCATAAAATCAAAAGTACATTCTTGAGAAGAATGTACTGCATTCTTAGCCTCTGGATTGATCCAAGATGATAATCCTCTAGATGATAGTGGTCTGGATGATGAATGTTAGGCAGTCTGGATAATGGATGGCAGGTGGCCTGGGTATGTGAACATTCTTTCCTTAGTCCTGCAGGGGATGATCAGAGGATTATCTGTAGATTTGACATATATCCAAGTATTCACACAAAACTGGAAAGCTCAAAAGTTTAAGTTCTCAGGATAGTTAAAATATGAATAGAATCATTTCCTCACATCTCAAACTGTGTGATTTTAGCATTTGGCAGCTTGACAATAGTGACTTCATTTTATTTGCTCACTCTCTATTCTTCAATCACAATCATATTAATAACAATAATAATTTTAATTCTGTCATTCTTAATTCTCAAAACAACTCTATGAGATTGACACTATTATTAACTCCATATTGCAGAACAAAAAATTGAGGATAAAAGTGATTAAATATCTTGTAGAACAGGTCACGTGTGAGAAAAAATGTTACTTTAAAAATATTAGAACATTTCCCTCTTTGATTCCCTTGGAAATTATTACATAGTAATAAAATACTAATTATATGGAAATCAATGGCAAACAAAAGTGTATGATTTAAAAATGGACATTTGTCCTCTGGTCTTACATACAAGACTGGTAAAATAGAAATCACACTGGCATATGCCCATGCCGAATGTTATCACAAAATAATGGTGATGCAGCTTCTTTAACACTGAAATTCGGTTTATTTTGCTTTGTCACAGACTGATGAGAAATGTGAGTTAGAAAAGATTTCTGTATAAAACCAAAGCTTATCTGTTTATTATAAAACTTTTGCCTTTTCATTATCTCTGTATTTTTAACAAGGCAAGTTTTTGAACAATTATTTGAAATTTTCTTTTTATTATTATTTTTCTTTCATTCTCCTTAATTCTGTATAAATTCTTGACAAAAGCTCAAATAGTTGGAGAAACTTCAATATTTTCTTCACTGAACAAATATTTATTGCATTTCTATTGTATACATGGTCTTGTCTTATGAGATTTGACATCAAATACGTACATTGATAGTCAGAGATATGGTTTTGATTTGTTTTTGTATTTTTACATTTTTCAAATAATTTAATTCCCAATATTTTGGTACAAATAAATAGGTCGTTTCATAAAATGTGTTTGTCTCAGGTAGGTACTTTTTGATGCAAAAAAAATACATCTGATATAATCACTGCTAGTTAGAATTCTTGAAATCTTAGGACAGAAAATGCAACAACAGAACAATGTTGAGGTTTTATTTTCCTGAAAAATTAAGTCTGAATCTTCTCTAAAAAAGAAAGATTACATTTCTTCTAAGTTATTACCTTTATTTTTACAGAGAAAAATTTCTTCAAGAGAAATGACTATCCATTTTTCAGTATTTTCCCCTTTCATATAAGAAAGGAACCAGACATTGCTGGTTCTTTAGGCAGTAGTATGGTCTCATTCAACAAGTAGGAATCTGGAAGAGAAAGAATTGGACATAAATGGCAAATCAGAACTTTATTTCCCATATAGGGCTAGAGATAAAGAGCTTATTAACTATTTGAGAACCAAGAAATCAAATGTGCCCAGGGAAGCTCATGGATCTTTATTTCTGTATGAATGGGGAAATCCATTGAAATCTTTCAAACTTGGACATTCAGGTGGAGTTAAAGAATTGAAAGCATTCATTGTCAGGAGAAAATCAGGCTTTTGGCCATTTGATAATGGAAGTAGAATTAGATGGGAGCAGCCTAACTCAAATATTGAGCAGAAGGAAGTGTCCAGAATCCCAGAATGTCACCTTAGAAAAGAATACTTGTTTTTAGTTTGATGTAGTCCCATTCATTTATTATAGATTTTACTTCCTGGGCCTTTGAGTTCAAATTCATAAAATCCTCTTTAAGTCCAAGGTCCTTGAATTTAATTTTTATGTTTTCTTCTATGCATTTTATTGATTCCGGTCTTATATTCAGGTCCTTAATCCATTTCGAGTTAATTTTGGTGTGTGGTGAAAGACAAAAGCCTACTGGACTTTCCATTCTGTTCCACTGGTCCTTGTGCATGTTTTGCTGCCAGTAATCATGCCGTTTTGATTATTGCTGCTTTGTAGTATAATCTGAAGTCAGGCAGAGTGATGCCTCCGGCCTTGTCCTTTTTTCTCAGGATAGCTTAGGCAATTTGGGATCTTTCGTGCTTCCATACAAATCTGATGATTCTTTTCCTATTTCTTTGAAAAATGCTGATGAGATTTTGATGGAGATTGCATTAAATCTGTATAATGCTGTAGGTAATATGGTCATTTTAACTATGTTGATTCTTCAAAGCCAAGAATACAGAATATCTTCTCATTTCTTTGTAACTTCTTCTATTACTTTTAGTAGGGTCCTACAGTTTTCATTGTATAGGTCCTTCACATGTTTTGTTAGATTTATTCCTGAGTATTTTATTGTTTTTGTTGCAATTGTAAAATAATTTATTTTTTACCACTGCCTTTTGTAACACTTCATTATTAGAGTATAGGAACGTTATGGATTTTAGAACATTGATTCTGTATTGAGAAATATTTCTGTATTTGCTTATTGTTTCTAGTGATGTTCTTGTGGAAGCTTTAGGGTTTTCTACATAGAGAATCATGTCATCTGCAAATAGTGACAATTTGACTTCTTTCTTTCCTATTTGGATACATTCAGTACCTTTCTCTTGCCTGATTGCACTTGCTAGGACCTCCAATGTTATATTGAATAACAGTGGTGACAGTGGACAGCCTTATCTTCTTCTTGATCTCAGAGGGAAGGTTTTCAGTTTTTCACCATTAAGTATAATTTTTGCTGAGAATTTGTCATAGATGGCCTTTATTATGTTAAGGTACTTTTTTTCTATAATGATTTTGTTAAATGTTTTGATCATAAATGGATGCTGTGTCTTGTCGAAGACTTTTTCTGCATCCATTGATACGATCATATGATTCTTTTTTTAAATTTGTTTAAATGATGTATCACATTAATCAATTTGCTTATGTTGAACCATCCCTGTGAGATGAAACCCACTTGATCATAGTGTATAATCTTTTTAATATGTTGCTGTATTCAGTTCATTAGTATCTTATTAAGAATTTTTGCATCTGTTTTCATAAGAGATATTGGTCTGTAATTTTCATTTTTTGATTATCTTTACCAGGTTTTAGTATCAGGGTAATATTGGTCCCATAAAATGAGTTAGGAAGTATTGCCTCCTTTTCGATTTTTTGACAAGAGTATGAGGCGAATATGTATTAAATCTTTAAATGTTTGGTAGAATTCATTGATGAAGCCATGTGGCCCTGGACTTTTGCCTTTTATGAAATTTTTGATAATTATTTCAATTTCCATCTCACTGATCAGTCTATTTAGATTTTCCAGTTTTTCTTGATTCAGGCTAGGAAGATTGTATTTTTCTGAGTACTGGTCCATTTCTAGGTTACTAAATTTGGTATTACATACTTTTCATAATATTCTTGTATGATCCTTTGTTTTCTGCAGTGTCTGTCATAATTTCCCCTCTTTCATCTCTGATTTTGTTTATTTGTGTCCCTTCTCTTTTATCTTCAGTGAGTCTAGCTAGGGCTTTGTCAATTTTATTAATCTTCTCAAAGAACCAGCTCTTTGTTGCATTTATATATATATATATATTTGTTTGTTTTCAATTTCATTTATTTCTGCTCTAAATTTGATCATTTCTTTTCTTCTGCTGACTTGAGGCTCATGTGTTTTTTTATATATATATATTTTTTTAATTGAAGCATTAGCTTATTTTGGCTTGTTCTTGTTTTTTTTTTTTTTTTGAGATAAGCCTGTAATGATATGAACTATCCTCTTATGACCACTTTTGCCATTTCCCAAAAGATTTGATATGTTGTACTATCATTTTCATTCATTTCTAGGTATCTCTTGATCTCTCTTTTTATTTCTTCTTTGACCCCTTATTACTCAGTAGTATGTTATTTAATCTCCATTTGTGGTTCTTCCCCCTTTCTTTTTCCAGTTGATCTCTAATTTCAAAGCATTATGATTTGAGAATATGGTTGGTATGATTTCAACCCTCTTATATGTGTTGAGGCTATCTCTTTGTCCCAGTATGTGGTCAATCCTTCATAATATCCCATTTGCACTAGAGAGGAATGTATAAGCAGCTGCTTGGGGAAGGAAGGCTCTGAAGTGTCGATTATGGCCAGTTGGTCTAATGTGCCATTTAAGGATGTTATTTCCTTATTGGCTTTCTGTTTGAATGATATGTCTATATTTGACATTGGGATATTGGGGTACCCTATTATGTTAGTGTTTTGATCTGTATCTCCCTTTAGTTCTGTTACTAATTACTTTACATATGTCAGGGCTCCCTGATTGGGAGCATAGATATTAATAAGTGTTATGTTTTTTTGGTGCATGATTCCCTTTATCATTATGAAATGTCCCTTAGTATCTTTCTTTACCTTTTTTATTTTGAAGTCTATTTCATCTGATATTAGTTCCACTACTCTCGCTGTACTCTGAATGTCATTTTCTTCAAATATTATTTTCCACCCTTTTGTTTTGAGCCTATATTTGTCTCTGGAGCTGAGATGTGTCTCCTGGAGGCAGCATGTGGTGGGGTTTTGTTTTTTGATCCAATGTGCAACTCTGTGCCTTTTCATTTGTAAGTTCAGTCCATTTACACGTAGTGTGATTATTGAAATATGAGGTCTTCTTGTAGTCATTTTATCTTCTGCTTTCTGGTAGCTTGATGTTTCCATTGATGCCTTGTCCTTGTGTTTCTGATTTCTTTATTTTAGTTGACTGTTGTGGGTTTTCCCTCTAGTTCTTTTCATTTCATGTTGTATACTTCAGTTCTGAATCTTTGGCATATGGTTACCTTTACACATATATAAAAGATAGTTATTTGTATACACTTCTCAATTTCTTCTGTGTGTGACTTATCTCCATTCCCCTTTACTAATTTGGATCTTTAAATCCTCTCCTTTTCAGTCATTGTTGTCTCCATTTGTCCCTATGTATGCTGAATGTCCATTACTATCTTGCTATAGCAAATCTCTTCTTATGGTTTAAGTTTATAATGCCTTGTTTCTAGTAATGGTTGTACTCCTCTGTTTCTATATGCCTGTTAGTCACCATAGTCCTAATTATGATTTTTTTTGTCATTTTGTTTTAAGTGAGCTGACCCCTTTCAATATTTCCTGTAGTGCAGGCCTCGTAGTGGAGAGTTCCTTGAATTTTTGTATGTCTGCAAAAGTCTTTATTTCTTCTTCATATCTAAAGGAGAGCTTAGCTGGATACATTATTCTTGGCTGGTAGTTTCTTTCACTTAATAGTTTGAATATTTGATTCCACTTCTTTGTGGCTTGTAAGGTTTGTGCTGAGAAGTCCGATGATAATCTAATGGGATTTCCTTTATAAGGAAATCCCTTGCCACCCTGAGAATTTTGTCTGTTGGTGATTTTTGATAATTTTAATACAATGTATCTTGGTGAAGGCCTTTTTTGGTTGAGATAATTTGGTGTTTTGTTGGCTTTTTGAATTCTAACCTCCAGTTCATTTCTTAGGTTTGGGATATTCTTGTTAACTATTTGTCTGAAAGTGCTTTTTTATCCCTGCTCCTTTTCCTCGCCTTTGTTAATGCCCACTATTCTTATGTTTCCTCTCTTGATGATATCATCTAGTTCTTGTATTTCTCTTTCATTATTTTTCATTCTTCAGTTTCTCTCTTCATCCTTCTGATTTGTTTCTAGACTTCTGCCTTCGATATCATTGAATCTTTCTTCCATTTGGTTAACTCTATTTCCCTAGCTTGCTATTTAATTTTTCAACTCTTCCAGTGTGTTTTTATCTCCAAGAGATCTATTCTCTTCTTTTTGAAGGTTTCGATCTCCTTGCTAAAGAACTCGTTCTGCTCATCTAGTTGTTTTTTTCAATTCCTGAAATTGTTTCAGATCTCGCTGAGTTTTTTCAGAAGTACCATCCTGCATTCTCTGTCATTTATGTCGCGTATTTCTATGTCTGTAAGCTCATTTTCTGGAGATTTTTCTCTTTCTTTCTAAGATGTCTTTTTATCTTCATTATTCATGGTGTTTAATGGACTATTTTTTCCACCTGGGTGTTAAAGAAGTGTATTCAGCTTTTCTTTCCAGAAAGATTTATTATATAAAAGTCTCTCTAGCTCATTGCAAAAAAAGGACGTTTTTCTTTTGATTTCTAGTAGGTGGCGTCTAAGCCTCTTGGATCCCTGCTTTATAGAAAACCTTAATTGTGCCCCCCCTTTTAATAGATATTTAATCAATTTAGTACCCTCACTCTCCATATCTGTCAGTGTCAGGGACAGTTTCGATAGTGTTCACCCTGATTCCCCTTGTGAATCTCCATGATGTTTGATCTGGGAAGATATGGGGGGCCCTCTAAGCTGGGTGCTAAGGTCTGTGGCTCAGCCTTGGTTCTGCAATCGCAGCTGGAAAAATCAACTATTGTTTCTCTGCTGTCCTGATTCTCTGCTTTCTACCCTCATTACTTGGGCATGCACAGCTCTCCCAGTCAGGGTTGTTCAGGGAACTCGCCAAACATTCTCCCTTCCCCCCTCTCCTACAGGGAGCTCTGGCTGTGAGATGCAGCTTCTTTGTTTTTCCTAGTCCATGGCCCAGACACCCCGGGTTCTAAACTATGTAGCTTTTATGCATAGATCCCACACTCAGATGTACTGGTGGGTGGTTTGGCTGTTTTTCGTTTGTTTGTTTGTTTCATTTTAGGTATTTGGCTTATTATTGTTTCAAGGGGAGAGATCTGAGGATGTCTTTCACTCCTCCATGTTTTTCCAAACTCTCCAATTATCTGTTATTTTTAATAAGAACTTATCCTAGTCTTTTTACATTAGTGTCTGTGCCATGTGCACATAAAATTACTTTTCACGTAAGAGAGAGGCTGTAAATTCAATATATTTTTGCATAGACTGCTGCATCTAGGTAAGGGAATTTTGTTCTGTGTAAAATCCCCCACGGTGCCCAGCAATACAAATGCCCTTATTTAGTAGTCATTTTGATAGTCACTACATAGCAGCTCCAAAACATATATTTCCCAAAATGAAAGGTGCCCATAAAAAAAAGAGTCTTATTAAGTGTTAGAATTCTACCACAGACATTTTATGGAGTCTAGAAATTGTTCAGAAACAAAGCAAACATTAATGTGGTATAGTTTAATGTCATCCAGTTTTCTTTTAGAAACATTTGTAATAGTCATTTTTTTATGCTTTACACTGTAGCTTTTTTATATACTCCTCAGACAACTCTAGCATTATGAGTGGCTTTGGATCTGATAGACTTGAAACTGAAATACAATTTTTCCCCAATAACTTTGTAGCCTGATGAAAAATCGGCATAGCATGGATCCTTTAGATCTGAGTTAATTTTTATTATTAAATAAGCCATATTTGACTAAACAATCTAAATTAAACTCTCGCATAAAACCAGATGCCTACAGCACCTGGTTTTTCTAGGTGGTCTCCCATCCAAATACTAACCAGGCCCAACTCTGCTTAACATCCAAGATCAGACGAGATTAGGCATGTTCGGGGTGGCATGGCCCTAGCCTATCCTCTTTTTCTTAACACCAATCACATCCTCTAAAGAAATGGACTAGGCATGTTTAGTCATATAAGGTCTGTTACATACAATAGACTGTTTTCTCCATACAAAAGATTGTGTTTATTTTGTACTCATTTATATCCTGTTACCGTGTCACCAGCACCTAGCATTGTGCCTAACACATAGAAGGCCTTCAACTAAGATTTTTTTCAATAAGTTAATAATAACTATCAGTGTGGATTCTTTTCTTTTTTTTCCTCATCCAGTATTTTTCGTTAGAGACCTTGCTAACAATTAGGTACAGGTGAGCTTTTTCTTGGAGAATACCAAGGCTAAAGTGAATCATCTTTACTGTCATTCAAAAAGAAGGCAACTACTTTTAGGCATAGTTTCAAAGTCTGGCCCTACAACTTTTCAATGTAAATGTTAATCTTGAAAAATCATCCCATACCTATAATTTTCATGGAGGAAGAGAAGAAACCTTAAACAATGTGTTTTTTCTTGCAACTGTATGTTCTGTGACCCATCCAGTTTTATGAATGCCGATTCACTCATTAACAGCAAAATTTGCTGCCACAGATATTAACCTACTGCATTTCTTGTGATTCAATTGTGAATTTATTGGCAGAGAAAATGTGACTCTATAGTTTTGAAAGAATATATAGTATGAGCATAATAAATGTATCTTCATTTCACTATGGCAGTTTATACTGATGGGTGATATTGTACTCATTTATATCCTTTTATTTTATAATAACATAACTAATATAATGAAGCATTAAATTATTCCTTGAAGTGGAATATGAATTATGTCTAAGTGTAAATAGGACTGACATCCTACTCTAAATCATTATGAATAGATGTGAAGGCATGTGATTCTACCTACCCTTCATGAATAGAAAGCACTCTATCATGTTCTAAAGTTTGATGGACATGAAACATTTTCCTTAATTCACCAGCTCTTTTTTTTATTATTGTAGATTTATTTTAATAACAAACACCTTGCTAAAGTAGAAGCCTCAAGAATTTTTTACTGAAATGGCTTCAAATCAATATATTCTAAGTGGGTTGGACATGCTCATTTTTTACTATATGCTTGTCCTATTTGTTTTGAACTTAAAAGTAAAAATAGTTAGTTGACTTTTTAATGCTCATTTCAAGATCTAAGAACAAAAACATTTATGGTTTATAAAATTTGGTTTGCATAAATACACTGTCCATTTGGCCTTCATCCTCTTTATAACAGGCTGAATTTTGCTACCACCTTAAGCTGAAATCTATAGCTTTTGGCAAGTTAGTCAAAAGAAAAATAATAACCAAGTAATCATATATAATTAACATGTAATTTTATAAAATCAAAATATTAGATGTTAATAAATTGAAGCATAATCAATTAGTATTTTTAAAACTAAGATTTTATGCTTTAACCAGTATGTTTTTTTAGAGTTTATTAAAAACAACTAAATCAAACAAAAAGGATTTCAATTACTGTTATATGTAGAGAGAAAATACAAACTGTCAATGACCCCTAGCCAGCCAGACACTTTATCTTAACTCAGGGGAAAAAAAAATCTCTAAGAACTCTTTATCCTCAAAATTTTAACTCGAAAAACTCAAGAACTATTTTCGAGTGTCTATTATGTATCTCCTTAGAAGGAGATGTAGTGATAGGTACTTTTTAAAGGAATTCGTACTCAAATTTATCATTAAGGGCCTTTAGATTGAAAATATACCCCATATTTATAAAGATGCATTAATAGTCCATTGTTTTGATGTGACTATAAAGCCTGAAGATCTAAACATCATTTTAAAAACCTACAGAAAAGGCCCATCCATTTGAAATCATGTGCTTGTATATTAAACCATCATGATTATTTGGTTACGACTTTTCTTTTGACTGGATTGCCAAAAGCTATCAATGTCAGCCTATTATAAAGAGGATGAGCTGAACTTGAGAGTGTATTTATGCTGAAGCTGCTGATAAAGAGTTATTTCTTCACTGTAAAAAAAATAATCTCTTCTTTTGACAGACCATTTGTTGCCATACTGCAGGTCATGACTAAAGTGAATGACTTTGTTTCATTCTATACACATATAAATTCTGAGTTTTGGGTATCCTCTTCATTTCAGTATCATGGAAATCCTACTAATTTTGATTCTATTCTGGTGAAAATAGTCAATTTTGTCTTTCTAATTTCAACTTTGCCTTTTTTCAAGGTAAAACTATTTATATAAATGTATTATAACAATTTCTAAGTGGTTCACTTCCCAATCTTTGAGATAAACTTAAAGAAAAAAATCTAGATAAAATAATTTTTTATCGTGTCTTGCTTCATCAAGAACATATTTTTTTTAAGTAAAATAGTTTGGTAATTAATCACGATACTCTGAACATGATTTAAAAATAATCAGATAATTCTATTGACTAACGTTAGAAAATGCATTTACTCATTAAATCAAAATACCTCTTTATTTTAATATCTGCCAACCATTTATCTTTTTACAGAGCAATTTTACATTGATCAACTATTTGGCCTCATGCTAAATGGAATAAAAGCACAAGACGATTTAATGAGTTGCAAAAGTTATAAGGTTAAGAAGTAAAAGTTGGACTCTACTTTCCATCTTTGGATCCCAAATTTTATGCTCATTCAAGTGCAGCATATGTCTTCTTTTAACAACAATTAAAGTTAGCTTATTCCAGTACTGTGTGCATATTTACCTACAGGTTTAGAGAATGATGCCCTCAAAAATTTATCTGTCTAAAAAAATTTTAGTGCTATTTAGCTTCATATGTAATAGACAAAAGGCTTCTAATTGCATACTTAGCTATATGTCCCAAAGGGAGAAGACATTATTTGGAAATTCTTAAACTATAACTGAATACTTTGTTGCTTCAAAGGAATGTCTGCTTTCAAAACATCTGGTACATTTAAATAGTTTGGGGAAGGTCAAAGTCAAGTCATGTTGTGAATCTTTAGTGAGCCAAAGCTAAAAGCTGTTTTTCATTGCTATTTTAAACTTCTCTAGTGAAGTTTTATTTTAAATTCACAAACTGTATTCAAGTAATAATCTAGGACTATTGGTTGATAGGATTATCTTTAAAGGATTTACTTGAATATATAAACTAGTGAGTTTTCCAACAGAACAAAACATTTTTGCTCTAGTCATGGAAGTGTTAATTGTATCTAAAAATCACTTTGTACCTCTGCTTTATTGTGTGTAAATTAAATCATCAAGAATGCAACTGAGATTTAACAGTTTTACATAAGCAACTTATGTTTGAAAATAGTCTTGCCAGCTATTCCTGCCAGAATTAGTCCTTGGAACAGTATGCATACAAAGCCATGTGGGGCTTCCAGATATCTAGGAATTCATGGATTCGAGAGCAACATTTTTTATTTCTTTCTTCTTTCCATTTCATCCTTCTTTGCCTCTCTCCCTCCTTTCCTTCATTCTCTCCTTCCTCTCCTTTCTTTGTTCCTTTTTCTTCCTGCTTTTCTTCCTGACTTCCTCTTTTCTTTTAATATTTGAGAGCCAGGTGTTCAGAGTCATTCCAGTAGCTTTCTACTGCATTTAGTTTTGTAGTTTATGGCATTTCTTTCACTTAAAGGAGGGTATGAGACATTAGTATTAAAAGGTATGCACAAACTAGTGATACTTTAACCATCTGTGAATTTTAGAGGCCTTTTCCTCTTGGTAAGGCTCAGCATCAAAGACTAGAAAGAATAAGAGCCTTGCTTCTAATCTCAGTATTGACAAAAATCAATATAAGTACATTGGACAAGTCATTAATTTTTTCTGGATCAGTTTCCTCAAGAACCAAAACAGGAAGTCAGATATCCTTCAAGTGCCTCCTCTTAACACCTTCCTGGAGAACATATCTATTAGTCTCCAATTTGGAGAATTTTATAGTTTCTTGCAAGAATCAAAGAATCACTGTAAAGGTTACTGGTACTGAGTAAGTGTAGACATTGGAGTGAACAGTTTTGAAATTGAATCCTTCTGTATCACTATCTGTTTGTAGTAATTTAACATCTCAATTTATTTTTAATCTAGTATTGTATTGTTGTCACAATAAAGATTAAGTGAGAAAAAATATATAAAGTATTTACCACAATGTTTGTCATATAATAATGTTAGTAATAGACATAATTATTGTGCACCCCCTTTTCATATTCTTTTCATGTTGATAAATTTATACAAGGATTACTTAATCAAGAAATTCTTTATTTTCTCAATTTATTTTAGGGTTACAGATGGTGACTTGTATAGTAACATTTCTCAAGGTATACCACAGTGACTGATTCAGTGACATGAACTTTATATAAAGTTCTATACTAATAGCTTTCTCCCGCTAGATGCAAAGTATCAAGCCCAAAGGTATATGGGAAGCAGATGAATAAGTTTCAACATATATTGGCATGAACTAGGTACTTGTTTTATGATTATAACTTTTCAGTTTTTGCCAAGTTGATTGTAATGACCATTTAGAATAATTTATGGCTTTCTTTGAGTAGCAGGTGTTTTGTGGAATCTATAGAATTTATATATACTTCAGAATTGTACACAAATATATATAAACACACCATCAGCTGTGGAGACACAATATTGCCAACTCTTTTATCTTTGACTTTCATTTTTTCAGTTGCTTTTCTATACAGATGGTTTTATTTTGAACCAAATTATTTTAGTAATTTAAAAACATTTTAAAACTCAAGGAGTCTTTCTTACAATAACAAATAATACAGCAACAACTGATTTTATTTCAGAACTCCTGTACTAATAGATGGTGGGAAAAATTAAGTTTGAATAGCGAACAGTAGTGATTATATAATCACAAATATGTTAGTCTGTAACCTTAAGGATAGAGGTAATGTGTCAAAAGTAGCTTACATAACTTTTATTCCTTTACCTGTAAAGATTGAAGTAAAATCTTGAAAATATTTAAAAATTATACCAATTTATTTTACCATAAATTCTCAATTCAGAAATAGTTGTTAATCAATGGAAAGAACAAAAATGTAACCTCTACATGGGCAGGGGACTTTGCTTTATTTACTGGTATATTTCAAGTGTCTAGAATATTGCTAAAGACATAGTAGGCATTAAATAAATGTGTTGGATAAATGAAAAATGGCCTGATGAACACATAAACTTTTTGCTTATATTTTATTATTAAATATGCTGAGTTTTTTTTAATCCCCCAAATATTCTTTTAGAGTCTTGGACTTGAAATTTTCTAGTAAAAGCTGCTTAACTACTTTGAACCCAACAATTTCTTTTTCTGTAAAATGAGTAGAACTTAAATTAGGTGAAATTAATTATAGTGCATGGTATATCATATGTGGTCAAAATGTAGTGAACCAGCATTTTGAAAAAATAGGGTCCTATAATTTTAACCTAGAAATGCATTTATAAAATAAGAAAATTGGACTCCTTGTGAAAATTTTTAAATATAACAATAAAAGTAGCAACACTGCTTATGATTTACTACTTAAAGAACAAATGTTAATGTTGATGCATATAATATATTTTTGTTAAACAAATACATAATTTATTCAAGAAAAGTAAGTCCCTGAAATCAGAGAAAGGAATAATACTATTTGGTGGACATATCTTCCTAAGTGACTATTAAATAATGCTGTGATCTTGATTTAGATAACTGCAGATCTCTGTTTTATTTTTTCAGGCTTCTGTCTTTTAGTCATTTTCTTCAGGTATTTATTTTTGCCAGAAATATAGTCCTTCAAAGAGAAATTTGTTGGAGACAGGATGGCTTTTCTTCAAGTTTATTCACTATTTAATGGATGGTCACTGCCCAGGAGAATAGCTTGGTGATTGCTTAGCAACAATTCACTATGTCTTCAGTTGAGGATTTCATTCATCATAAACAAAGAACACAAAAGAATAACACTCTTGTTAACCTATATTCTGGCATAATTTAGAAGTTCTATAAAATAACGTGAGGCAGTGTTGTCACACCATACCTCAGTGGTGATTTGCACCAAACACATTTTCCTTTGTTTGATGAGTGAAAAGAGGTTCCTGGCAAGAAATAGATTTAATCGATTAAAATTTTCAATGTATTTAGTTACTAATATTGAATTGACCACATTGCTGTCCTGTGTTTTTTTTATTTTTTTTTATTTTTTTTTTTGCTTTTTAAGTTTATTGGGGTAATTTTGTTTAACACAGTTATATAATTTTCTAATGAACATTATAATTTTACATTTATATATTCTATTGTGAAATTGCCACCCAGAGACCAGTTTCCTTCAGCTACCATATATTTGATCCCCTTTACCCATTTCACCCTCCAACGACACCTCTATATTTGACCCCCTTTATCCTCTTCCCTCTTCCGCCACCCCCTACCCTCTGGTAACCACTAGTCCATTGTCCATGTCCCTGAGTTTGTCCTGTTCGTTTGCTGCATTTAGGTTTATATCTCACATATAAGTGATATCATGTAATTTTCAACTTTTTCAGTCTGGCTTATTCCGCTTAGCATGATTATTTCAAGGTCTATCCATGTTGTCGTAAAGGACAGTATTTCACCTCTTCTTATGGCTGAGTAACATTCCATTGTATATATGTACTACTGCTTTAGCCAATCATCTATCGTAGGACACTTTGGCTGCTTCCATTTCCTGGCTACTGTGAATAGTGTTGCTATGAACATCGGTGTGTAAATATCTTTTTGGATATGGATTTTCAAGACTTTTGGGCAAATACCCAATAGAGGGATTGCTGGATCATATGGTAGATCAATTCTTAGTTTTGAGGAACCTCCATACTGTTTTCCATAGTGGTTGTACCAATTTGCAGTCCCACCAGCAGTGTATGAGGGTTCCTTTTTCTCTGTATCCTCTCCAACATTTGTTATTACTTGTCCTGTTGATTCTAACAAGTGTGAGATGGTATCTCATTGTGGTTTTGATTTGCATTTCCCTAATAGCTGGTGATGTTGAGCATCTTTTGAAATATTTGTTGGCCATTTGTATGTCCTCTAGGGAGAAGTGTCTATTCAAATCCTCAGCCCATTTTTTGATTGATTGTTTGGTTTTGTTGTTGTTGTTGTTGAATTCTATGAGTTCTTTGTATATTTTAGATATTAGGTCCTTATCAGAGGCATTGCTTGCAAATATATTTTCTCAATCAGATGGTTGTCTCTTTACCTAGTTGAAGATTTATTTTGCTGAGCAGAAACTTTTAGTTTGATGTAGTCCCATTCATTTATTTTCTGCAAGATTTTTAAGATCTTTATCATTATTATACCACCCTTAAGAGACAAGATAGTTCAAGTTGTTGTAAGTTGTTGTTAAGTGAAGAGGGTTGTATCGATGGAAAGGCTTTAATGAATTGGTATTGGAAATGTGGTTTAACCAAAGACTGCTTTTCTCAACATGCATTGTCATAACATCCACTGTGAAGAAAGTCACCAAAGAAGAAAGATACCTACATAATTTTATAATATCTAGAAAGATAAAATTTTCTAGAGAAAATATATCAACCTCATCATTCTAGGAGATGGTTAAAATAATGTTTTGGTGTTTTGTTTGTTTTTGTTCTAACAACTGAAGTAGAGGCACATTAAATGCTAAAAATAAAATCCAGATTGTGTATAAAATAATGAAAGCTGCCATCTTTGAGAAAAATAGTTTCATTCTCTATAACCTGAGAACATATCTCATTTGTAGTTATAATTTCTTTTGAAAAACTTTCAAACATACACAGTAGTAGAGATAATAGTATGATGATCTGCCATATAATAACCCAGATTTAATAATTATATTAATATTTGTCAATGCTTAACTCATCTATTTCTTTTCTCTTTCTCTCCCACATGCTTTGTTGAATTACTTTAAATCATTTTGCTTTACTTCGGCATGGATTTTTTAAATTGTGGATATTTTCTGCCAACCTAAAAAGAAAATGTTAGAATCAGAGGCAACAAGCATTATTTTAGATCATAAAGTAGCTGGCTGTTTGAGAAGTACTGATTAAGGCAGAAACTCAAATAGTGTTCCAATTATGAGGTGAAGGTAAAGGGTTTTATCATAAAAGAAAAGAAAACAATTACATGAAGAGAAGGAAGAAATTCCTATTGGGCCTAATAAACTAAGTTAATCTTTAGCTATACACGATGGTACTCATTCTAAAGAATGTTCATAACCATCAGTCCTTGTGGTCATGGAGTTTGCTTTCCTGTCAGCTTTACAAACAGTCATTTGGAATAGTGTTCATTTGGCTCAGTTCAAAAGTTATTTTTCCCAGTTCAAACATTCCAAAAGTTTGAGGAGTATCACGTACATTTCCTCTTGAAAGGTTGCTCTGGCTCTATTTGAAAATGGCTCCATTTATGCCAACTTTTCACAATTCTTACATGAACATGATGCAATTACCAAACCTAACAATTTTAATAATTATTTGATACCATCTAATATCCCAGTCCTTATTCAAATTTTCCATTGCCTCAGAAATACTTTCTTTCGAAATTTGCTTTAACTTTGGATGAAATTGTAGAATAACATGTTGATATTCTATCAAGATTACCTATATTTGGTCTGTATTATAGTATGATTCTCAAGATAGAAAACTATCTCTATGCCATATGAGTGGGTGGAACAATCATGATTACCTATACATAAAATGATCTTCAGTAAGATGTAAAAACAGTTGTGACTGTTACAAAGCATCTGCTATTTCCCAAATGGCTTATTTTATTCAAATTTGCAGTGATCAGTATTTCATAAATTTTAAACATTAGGTAACTTAATTCTCTTGCTTGAAAAATATGAATGAAAATATTCAACCACTCGAAGGGGCTTTGAATCATCATGAAATGATTTCAACTCATAAAATTATGGTGTTTTGGAGGATGATAATAATAAAATATGTATTGTCTCAGCACCTTTCTATTTATTCCCCAGCCACAACACACACACACACACACACACACACACACACACACACACACTCTGAAATCATGAGCGAAGGGATTTGAGGACTTAACGTTTGTTTGAAGTTCTTGACAGATTTTATTTTGTAAATTGAGTTATACAGAAAGTATTCTGAGACTGCAAGTAACAGAATTTTCACACATCTTGTTAGGAAAAAAGTGAAAACATATTATATGTAATTTGTGGTCTGATATTTTAGCTTTAATCTCACTGAAAATCATAAAATAGGCAGATCTGTTTTTTTCTAAATGTTGACACCATCTAATATGAAGTTCACAGAACTGCTGCAAGAAACAGAGTATTTTCAAAGTTCTCAAACTGAGGTTTTATTTTTCTCCATAAATAAATAAAAAAAGAAGAGAACGCAAAGCAGTGCACAGATTTTAGTTGAGCATTAAACCACTAAAACAGAAATCAAACTTTAGATAGCCACAAAATTGGCCATTACTTCTTATACTTCATTTTTCTGTACAGTATGGAAGGCACAATAATTTTTAAAATCAGAAAATTGCAATTAATTAATTTTGTTTCAATTTTTTCTGTGAATTTGTGTAGTCTCCTAAATCTTTGAGAATGACATGTATTTAGTATTCATTTAAGGAAGTAGAAGACATCTGACAGAATACATGTACATGGGCTGCATTATGAGAATATTCAGATTAAAAATCATTTTCATATTCCTTTAAAATCAAGAGGCTTTCCTGGATGAATGCCATTTCTTACATTTAATTGGCAATAACAAGAAGTAGTATCTAAATGTCACCAAGTTTAGCTATCTAGAAGCATCTTACCTGTAAAGTAGCATAAAATCAAACATTTATGAAAAAAAAACCCGAGTCACAACATTTCAGAGCCAGAAGTGATAGAGTTCATCTATCGCAACCTCTTCATATCATTTATGAAAAAACGGAGGCCCAAATTGGTTCAATGACTACTCCTAAGTCACACATCAACTAAGCGATAGGGTCAGGACTAAAACCCATGTCTCCTAAATCCCAGCTTAGTGTCCGTTATGCTATACTACATATATTTAACATCTAGGGTACTAGAAGAATTATATATTATATAAATGACTAATTATGCAATTAATTTTGGTTTGACTCAATTTTCTATATTTGTGATATATTTTAATTTCAAAGTGTTAATCTGTTATTTATAAGTATTGTTGAATTTTATTGATTTATATGCATTGTATAGTAATAAGTTATAAAACAATGGTAGGAGTTGCTTTTTTTTAAAGAACCAGGAATAGTAGAAGTTGTTTTATTTTTAATGAACCAGGAATAGACTGATCCTTCCACTCCAAAGTGGATTTGTTTGTTTGTTTGTTTCTCTTTATACAGGTGATTCTGAAGCTGTGAAATAAAGAGCTGTTGGAAAGATGAGGAGTTAAGAGTTCATTCAGATGTCCAGATGTATCCAAGTACCCAGTTATTTGGCAAATAAATACATCTGGGCAACTGATTGTACTTTTCGCTTTTCACTTGACCAGAGCCCTCCACAGCTGGAAGGGCCTGCTATATAGCCAGAAGATTGTGATCTCTTAATCTAATGAAATGGAAAGTAGGAATTGTTTATGGGGGAGGAGACACCAATGTAAATGTGAGAAAGCATTTTAGTTTATAGCGAAATCGAATTTTAAGTATGTTTACAAAAGATGAAGCGTTTTCCTCCCAAGTTTGCAAAATATAAATCAAATTAACAGAAAACTTTGAACTATTTCCATCAGTCACAACTTTTATGCACTTAACTCACCAGTGTAAAAGAATCGTAATTTTCTTTACTGTGATTGAGAATAACCAGTAAATGCTGGCTAACATTATTAGTATATTATAATATTTTTTACATATCTAACCTCAAACTATGGCTACACATTTAGGTCCATCTAAAATATTTCTTCAGTCACTCTTTATCTCATTATATCATTTAATTTTATTTATAGCAATTCTTACTATCTGAAATTATCCTACTTATTCATTTGAATGTTATTTTCTGTAACTCTTGCTATAATGTAAGCTCCATGAGAGCAGAGGCCTTGTGTATATGCCCAACATCTCACAGTGTGCCTAGCACATAAGTATTTGAATACATAGAAGTACTATTGTAGTGTACAGAGTTTTCAGTCCTGTAAATCAGTCAGAGTTAGTGTTCAACACAGAGATAGAGGTTTGCTCTGTGAGCTCTGCTGTTTAAATCTTTCAGTATTTTGCAATGTTGATACTTAAGCTGAGATAATTTAGGGATAGTTCTGCTCCCACCTATTGAGAAAGCAGCTTCAAATTGTTGAGCACTAGGCCCATTAAAACATAGTCCCTCAATGTCTGTTACTGTTATCATGGAGTGATATTGGTAGCTATTTTAACTATCAATTTTGAAGCCATTTTGTTTTTTAAGTATTATTTTAGGTAAATGGTCTTGCTTTGAAAAACTTAGGATCTTATATATTATAGATTTTAGAAGATAATTATCTTGTTAAACCTCATTAAATTTAAAAATCATCACTCTCATGAAATATGAGAAATACAGAGTGGAAACACACAGCAAATACAAATGAAGAGAAAATATTTTCCCCTCCCGGCTTTATTGAAATACAATAGATAATTAGTTGCATGTATTTACATTGTACAATTCAATGAGTTTATTTCAATTATAGTTGGCATACAATAATATATTCATTTCAGTTGTATGGTATAGTAATCAAAAATTTAAATAACTTGCAAAGCAATTCACCCGCTAAATCTAGTACCCTTCTTCCCTTTACATATTTTTTACATTGTTAACTATTTCCCTTATGCTACATTTTATATCTCCATGTCTGTTTTGTAGCTATCCGTTTGTTCTTCTTAATCCCTTTTTTTTGCCATTCCCCCAACCATCATCCCATCTAGTATCTCTCAAAATATTCTCTGTATCTATTAGTTTGTTTCCTTTTTTTGTTGTTTGTTTTGTTTTTTAGATTCCACATGTATGTAAAATCATGTGATATTTGTTTTTCTCTATCTGACTTATTTTATTTAGCACAATACACTCTAGGTCTGTCAAGAAAATATTTTCTCCATCCCCTTCCTTTTAGTCTGTGTGTATTTTTAAATCTGAAGTGAGTCTATCGTAAGTAGCATATGTAGTGGTCTTGTTTTCTTATCCTTTCAGCCACTCTATCTTTTGGTTGGAGCACTTCATTCTTTTCCATTTGTGTTCTTGTTAATAGGACTGTAGTTATTACCATTCTTTATTCTTGTTTCTAATACATATATATTTTTTAAAGAAGTCCCTCAAACATTTCCTTTAATACTGGCTAGGTGTTAATATATTTCCTTTAGATTATTTTTGTCTGGGAAGCTCTTGATCTGTCCTTTGATTCTAAATGATATCTTTGCAGGATAACGTATTCTTGGTTGTTGATCCTGGGTTATTATCATGTTGAATATTTTTGAGCCAAGCCCTTCTGTCTTAAATAGTTTCTTTTGAAAAATCATCTACCAGTATTATGGGTGCTCCCCTGTAGGTAACTAGCTGCTTTTTTCTCTTCCTGCTTTTAAGATTCTCTCTTTGTATTTAACTTTTGGCATTTTAATTATGATATGTCTTGGTGTGGGCCTCTTTGAGTTCCTTTTTCTTGGGACTCCCTGAGCTTCATGGGATTATATGTCTATTTCTTTCACCACGTTAGGGAATTTTTCCATCATTATATCTTCAATTAGCTCTTCAACTTCCTTTCCTTCAGGAACCCCTATGAGATGGAGATTTTATAGTGTCCCATGGGCTCCTTAAGTTATTGTTGTAGTCTTTGCTTCCTTTTTCTTGCCATTCTGATTGAGTGTTCTTGGCTTCCCATCCTCTATATTGGTAGTTCTAGCCTCTTCTTCATCCACTCTGTTTATTCCATCTAATATACTCTTCATCTCAGATAATGTGTTCTTCATTTCTGACTGGTTCCTTTTTATAATTTCTTTTTCCATTTGTATGTTTTTTAAGTCTCTTTGTTAAAGTTATCACTGAGTTCATCTATAGTTCCCCTAAGTACATTGAGCATCTTTATAATAAGTGTTTTGAGCTATGCATCTGTTAGATTGCTTGACTCCATTATTCCTAGGTCTCTGTTCTGTTCTTTCATATGGGACCTCCTTCTTTTTCTCCCCATTTTGGCTCCCTTTATGTGTCTGTTTCTATGTGCTAAACAAAGCTCCTAAGTCTCCCAGTCTTCTAAGTGTGGCTTTGTGCAGTAGGTGTTGAGAGGCACAGTCCTGAGAGGTGTTCAGCTGTAGGCCAAGTTAGCCTCAGCTGTAGGCCAAGTTTAGCCCCTCTGGAGCCACCTATTAAGATTCAGCAAGCAATCCACAGATGCTGTGCTTATAATTGCCTCAAGAAACCACACCATAAAACAAGGCCCTGATGGCACCAATGTGAGTCTTGGTGCTGCTCAGCAAGGAATACCTGACTCGCCAAAGACACACCTGGATGTGGCTTAGGTAGGACTGTGAGTTGGGGGAGGTGGAGTTTCAGGGAATCCTCTGGGCAGAGCAACCTCTGTTATCCAGTTTAATGATATCTCAGATATGGCAGCGCTCTGTCTGCACACTGTGAGGGAGGAGGGCTCAACGAAGAAACAATAGATACCACGGGCACTTCTGTCTGGGAGATATCCTCCTCTCTGGCTCTTTCTCCATCAACTCAGTATCCCCATGTAAGTCCCTGGTGCTCCCTGAGCAGCAACCTGGGCTCTGGTGCTCAGCATGGTCAGGTCCGTCATTGGGAATGTCAGTTCATGGACACAGCTCCATTAAGAGTTATCTGCAGCTGCCGGCTGTGGCTGCCACAGCCTCTGTCCCCGGCCCCACCCCTTAGTCACTAGTGACCAGGCAGGCTCATGTCTTCACTCCCTCTTACCTTCTACTATTGCAGATTGATTATTTCTTTCCCTAGTTGTATTGCTTCTGTTCATCTAGATCCCAGGCAACTTTCTTTTCTGTTTGCTCAGTGTTTCTGTCACAACTTTTATTTGTTCACAAGAGGGATGAACAAAACCTCTATCATCTATACCATTTTTCCCCTTCTCTCTATTTTTTTATTTTATGCATTTTATTAGAGTGACATTGGTTAAAAAGATTATCTAAGTTTCATGTGTGCAATTTTATAATACTTCATCTGTATATTGCATTGTTTCTTCACCACCTGAAGTCAAATCTCCTTTTGTCATGTATATTTAATCCCCTTTACCTTTTTATACCTCCTCCCAACTTTGTGTCTGAGAGTTTTTGTTTGTCTTGTTTGTTTGTTGCTTTCTGTTTTACATAGGATTTAAAAAAGGAGTAAATATTTTATGTATCATTTTAATTTCAAGCACAAAAGAAACAGTTAAGTTTGTTTAAACAACTACTTACATTATTTCGAGGGGTTGGGAAAAATGACAGTTGTGACACCAGACCTGCATTCAAAATGAATAATCACCTTATGACCAGATGTAATCATATGCCCAGGAGAGACCCAGAGTCTCATTCAGTTAATCCTCCCCACTACACTCCATGCCACCCTTCACTTTCAAAACTGTCTCAGTTTGGAGGAGAAATTATAAAATCACCCAACTTATATAATTACATATTCAGAACTACTCCATTTCTTCATGGCACACTATGAGGAAGTATCCAGTTTTATGTCTAAAGCTCTGCATTCTCAAGCAAACCAAAGAAAGATGCAGTGAGCATGCTGCTAGTATTACAATATCATGTAACATAGATACTTGACTTAGTAAGAAACTAATTATTACCATTATATTCTCTTAGCTTGGGGTGTTTTGTCTAATATAAAATAACAATTTGGCAGAACAGATTGCTAAACATTGAAAGGTTATGAAATTGTCTCTCATGGAGTTTGTTCTAAAGAATATCAATTATCAAATTTCTTGAAGTAGGTTAAATATAGACCTGTCTGAAGGCAAAGGACTGGGTTATTTGATCAGTCATAATTTTTGAGCCCTAGGAGTTCTGTGAATTCATGATTGTAGAATAAATTGAGACTTTACACTTGAAGATAAAATGTTTGAATTTATTTAACAATAAAATAAATCTCTAAATGTGCTTCACATGCTTGCAGGTCTTGTACTGACTGGTGGAAGAGCAGTCTCCAAATGCATTGAGTATAATAACTGGATAACATAGTTATTATCTGATTTGACCATAGTTTGAAAAAATGAATGTCTAGTATGAGAATTGTTTTATTAGAAAATTGCTACAGTACATTTGAAGTTGAAATTCTTATGATATTCATTACTCCTAAAAATGATTTTTTAATTCTAAGATTTGACCCCAAAATGTTGTAAATCTGTGCCATATTAACATAATCATCCCAGGACTAATCTGAACATTTGTTGCTAATTCACTTTGATCTAGCCATCTGCCGAAAACTCAGTGCCTAGAGTAAACAGAGGGATGATTTTTGAATTATGAGTCCATAATTTCTGAACAGTAAAAACTGACAAAAATTAAAACTTTACATATGTTATTACTTATTCAATTCTTAAATGTTTTATTATAAAAAGTCAGACAAGAATGACCTCAGGTGACCATCTAGCCTATAATTTTTAAAAATAATTCAGTGTCAGATGTAGTTTCTTCAATATGAGAGAAAATAATCTGCTGCATTACCATGATGATCTCATGGAATATCCAGAAATCAAATGTAAACTATGTCTTTTTATGGATTAATCTATATTAAAACATTAAGTAAAAACACTGGCATTTTTTTCTTAGTCTCATCAATATCATGTTTGACCAGGTCTTGGAAAGAAAAAATAATACAGTTTGATGGTAGAATATGTGATTGAAAAATGACTAATCACATGGTATGAAATCTGTTTCTTCTCGAAACACTCTCCCTTGATATTTTTCCATTTACCTATTCTTTCCATTTTATTCATTGCCCTGCGCTTTTTTTCTTCTCTCTCTAATTTAATATTTATGCTCTACTTGTTTAAAAGTTGGCTCTTTATTTTCTTTTTCATTATTATTATTATTTTATGGTGACATTGGTTAACAAAATCCGATAAGATTCAGCTATGCACTTTAACAAAAAGGTATATATATTTACACTGTGTGTTCACCTACCATAGGTAGATTTCTTTCTGTAACCACATATTCCACCTCCTTTACAGCATCTACCTCCCCACTCCCCCCACACCCTACCGTCTGGTAACGACGAGTCTTTAGTACATGTCCATAAGTCTCTGTCTTGTTCATTTGTTGATTTTAGGTTTATATCCCACATATAAGTGATATCATGTGATTTTTAACTATTTCTGTCATGGCTTATTTTGCTTAGAATGATTATCTAAAGGTCCATCCATGTTGTCATAAATGACAGTATATCATTTCTTCTGGCTGAGAAATATTCCATTGTAACACAGCTTCTTTATCAAATCATCTATCATAAGACACTTCTGTTGCTTCCATGTCCTAGCCACTGTGAATAGTGCTGCTATGAATATCGGTGTGCAAATATCTTTTCAGATATGGATTTTTAAGTCTTTGGAGTAAATACCCAGTAGAGGGATTGCTGGATTATATGGTAGATTAATTCTTAGTTTTTTGAGGAACCTCCATACTGCGTTCCATAGTGGCTGTACCAATTTGCAGTCCCACCAGCAATGTATGAGGGTTCTTTTTTCTCCCAGTCCTCTCCAACATGTGTTATTATTTGTCCTGTTGATTATAGCTATTCTAACAGGTGTGAGATGGCATACCATTGTAGTTTTGATTTGCATTTCCCTAATAGCTAACAATGTTGAGCATCTTTTGAAATATCTGTTGGCCTTTTGTATGTCCTTTAGGGAGAAGTGTCTGTTCAGGTCCTCTCCCCATCTTTTGATTGTTTTGTTGTTGTTGTTGTTGTTGAGTTGTATGAGTTCTTTGTATATTTCAGATATTAGACCCTTATCAGAAATGTTGCTTGCAAATATATTTTCCCATTCAGCTGGTTGTCTCTTTACCTTGTGGACAATTCCTTTTGCTGAGCAGAAGCTTTTAAGTTAGATGTAGTTCCATTCATTTATTTCAGCTTTCACTTCCCGTGTTTTGAGGGAATTCATAAATTCATAAAATCCTTTTTACGTCCAAGGTCCTTGAGTTTATTTCCTATGTTTTCTTCTATGCAATTTATTGTTTCGGGCCTTATATTCAGATTCTTAATCCACTCTGAGTTAAATTTGATGTATGGAGATAGAAAACAATCTAGTTTTATTCTTTTGCAGGTGGCTTTTCAGTTTGCCCAGCACCATTTATTGAAGGCATTTTCCTGTCTTTACTGTATGTTTTAAGCTTTTTTGTTGAAAATTATTTGCCCGTATAAATATGGGCTTACATCTGTACTATTGATTCTGTTCCAATGGTCCTTGTGTATGTTTCGCTGCCAGTAATCATGCCGTTTTGATTACTGTCACTTTACAGTATAATTTGAAGTCAGGAGAGTGATGCCTCCAGCCTCAATCTTTTTTTCTCAGGATGGCTTTGGCGATTCAAGGACTTTTGTGTTTCCATACAAATCTGATGATTTTTTGTTGTATTTCTTTAAAAAAAAAAGTGTAATGGGATTGCATTAAATCTGTTAAATGCTTCAGGTAATCAGGTCATTTTATTTTTTTAATATTTTTTATTAAGTTTGTTGGGATAACATCGGTTAATATAATTATATAAATTTCAGGTGTATATTATAATTTGACATTTATATATTCTATTGTGTGATTACCACCCAAAGTCCAGTTTTCTTCACCTACCATATATTTGATTTCCTTTACCCACTTCACCCTCCCCCTACCCCCCTATATCTGACTCCCTTTACTCTGTCTACCCTCCCTTCCTCCCCTACCCTCTACCCTCTGGTAACCACTAGTCCATTGTCCATGTTTCTGTGTATCTATTTCTCCTGTTCTTTTGTTGCTTTTAGGTTTATATCCCATATATCAGTGATATCATATGGTTTTCAACTTTTTCAATGTGGCTTATTTCAGTTAGTAAGATTATCTAGAGGTCCATCCGGGTTGTCACAAATGGCAGTATTTCATCTCTTCTTATGGCAAGAATATTCCATTGTATATATGTACCACAGCTTCTTTAGCCAATCACCTATCATAGGACACTTCAGTTGCTTCCCTGTCCTGGCCACTGTCCATAATGCTGCTATAAACATCAGTGTGCAAATAATTTTTTTTAAATATGAGTTTTCAAGTCTTTGGAGTAAATACCTAGTAGTGGGATTGCTGGATCACATGGTAGATCAATTTTTAGTTTTTTGAGGAGCCTCCATTCTTTTTTCCATAGTGACTGTACCAATTTGCAGTCCCACCAGCAGTGTGAGTGTTCCTTTTTCTCTGCATTCTCTCCAACATTTGTTATTGCTTGTCCTGTTGATTATAGCTATTCTAACAGGTGTGAGATGGTTTCTCATTGTGGTTTTGATTTCCATTTCCCTAATAGCTAGTTATATTGACCATCTTTTTATATGTATGTAGGCCATTTGTATATCCTCTCGAGAGAAGTATGTTCAGGCCCTCTACTCATCTTTTGATTGGATTTTTTGTTTGTTTGTTTGCTTTGGTTTTGTTTGTTTGTTTGTTTGTTTGTTATTGAGTCGTATGAGTTCTTTGTATATTTTGGATATTAAGCTATTATTGGAGGCGTTGCTTACCAATATATTTTCCTATTGAGATGATTTTCTCTTTACTTTGTAGACAATTTCTTTTGCTGAGCCGAAGCTTTTTAGCTTGATGTAGTCCCATTCATTTATTTTTGCTTTTACTTCCCTTGCCTTTGAGGTCAAATTCATAAAATACTCTCTAAGTCAAAGGTCCTTGAATTTCATTCTTATGTTTTCTTCTATGTATTTCATTGTTTCGGGTCTGATATTCAGATACCACAGTTATTTTAACTACATTCATTCTTCCAATCCAAAAACATGGAATGTCATTCCATTTCATTTTATTGTCCTCAATTTCTTTAAATAGGTTCTTATAGTTTTCATTATACAAGTCCTTCATATATTGAATTAGATTTATTTCTATGTATTTTATTCTTTTTTGAGCAATTTCAAAAGGAAGTATTTTTTCCACTTCTTCTGACACTTCATTATTGGAGTATAGGGATGCTATCGATTTCTGAATGTTGAATATGTATCCAGAAACTTTACTGTATTTGCTTAATGTTTCTAGTAGTATTCTTGTAGAGTCTTTAGGATTTCTACATAGACATTCGTGTCATCCACAAACAGTGACAGTTTGACTTCGTTTCTTATCTGGATGCCTTTTATATCTGTCTCTTGCCTAACTGCACTTGCTAGGACCTCCACTGTTATAGTGAATAACAGTCGTAATAGGGAAGAGTCTTGTCTTGTTCTTGAACTTAGAGGAAAGGTTTTAAAATTTTCACCATTAAGAATAATGATGGCTGAGGGTTTGTCTTAGATGATCTTTATTATTTTAAGGTACTTTCCTTTCATACTGATTTTGTTGTGTTTTAATCATAAATGGATGATGTATCTTGTCAAAGGCTTTTTCTGCATCTACTGATATGACTGTATGATTCTTCTTTTTTAATTTATTTAAATGGTATATCACATCACTGGATTGTGGTGTATAATCTTTTCAGTATGTTATATTTGGTTCACTAGTATCTTATTTAGGATTTTTGCATCTATGTTTATGAGAGACATTGGTGTGTAGTTTACTTTGTGTTATCTTTACCAGTTTTGAATATCAGGTAATACTGACTTCATAAACTGTGTTGGGAAGTATTGTCTCCTCTTCGATTTCTTGGAAGAGATTGAGAAGAATAGGTATTAAATCTTCTTTGAATGTTTTGTAGAAATCACTGGTGAAGCCATCTTGTCCTGGACTTTTAACTTTTAGGAGGTTTTTGATAATTGTTTCAATTTCCATCCTACTGATGGGTCTATTTAGATTTCCCAGTTCTTCTTGATTCAGTCTAGGAAGGTTGTAGTTTTTCAGATACTGTTCCATTTCTTCTAGGTTGCTAAATTTGTTATTATATACTTTTTCATAATATTCTTCTATGATTCCTTGTATTTCTGTGGTGTCTGTCATAATGTGTACTCTTTCATCCATGATTTTGTTTATTTGTGTCTTTTTCTTTTTTTCTTTAGTGAATCAAGCCAGGAATTTGTCAATTTTATTAACTTTCTCAAAGAACCAGCTCTTTGTTGCTTTTTATTTTCTATTGCTTTGTTTTGTTTTTGATTTCATTTATTTCTGCTCTAATTTTGATTATTTCTTTTCTTCTGATGACTTTAGCCTTCATTTGTTCTTTCTTTTCTAGTTTTTTTTTTTAAGATGAAACATTAGGTTGTTTACTTGGACTTGTTCTTATTTTTGGAGATAGGCCTGTAATGATATGAACCTCCCTCTTATGACTGCTTTTGCAGCTTACAAATGTTTTAATATGTTGCACTATCATGAGCATTCGTTTCTATGGTCATCTCGATCTCTTGTTATTTCTTCTCTGACCCGGTTATTCTTCAGTAGCGTGCCGTTTAATCTCCATGTATTTGTGGTTCTTCCTGATTTGTTTTTGCAGTTGATCTCTAATTTCAAAGTATTGTGATCTGAGAATATGGTTGGTATGATATCAATCTTCTTTATTTGTTGAGACTATCTCTTCTCTGTGTCCCAGTATATCATCAATCCTTGAGAATGTTCTGTTTGCACCAGCTGTTTGGGGATGGAAGGCTCTGTAAATGTCAATTATGTCCAATTTATCTAATGTGTCATATAAGGACATTATTTCCTTATCGATTTTCTGTTTGGATGATCTGTCCATATTTAACAGTGGGATATTTAAGTTCCCTATTATATGATAGTGTTTTGGTCTGTGCCTCCCTTTAGTTCTGTTAGTAAATTGCTTTACATATTTCAGGGCTCCCTGATTGGTGCATGATTCCCTTTACCATCATGAAGTGTCTTTATTTGTCTTTTTTATTTTGAAGTCTATTTCATGTAATATTAGTACTGCTACTCCCACCTTACTCTGAATGCCATTTGCTTGAAATAGCATTTTCCAGCCTTTCACTTTGAGTCTACATTTGTCTTTGGCGCTGAGACATGTCTCTTGGAGGCAGCATATGGTTGGGTTTTGTTTTTTGATTCATTCAGCAACTCTGTTCCTTTATATTGATGATTTCGGACCATTTACATTTAGGATGATTATTGATATATGAGACCTTCTTGTAGCCATTTTGTCTTTTGCTTTCTGGTAGCTCGGTGTTTTCATTGCTTCCTTGTCCTCGTGTTTCTGTTTTCTGTATTTTGGTTGGCTTTTGTGGGTTTTGCTTCTGGTTCTTCTTGTTTTGTGCTATATACTTTGGTTTTGAATCTTTGGAGTGTGGTTACTATTACTTATGTAAATTATAGTTATATATACACAGTCACTCTGTTTATTTTTTGTGTGCCTTATCTCCATTCCACTTTGTGAATTTAGATCTTTGAATATGCCCCTTTTCAGCCATTGTTGTCTCAATTTATCCCTATGTATGCTGAACATTCATTACTATCTTGCTAGAGCAAATCTTTTATTACTTAACCTTATAATGCCTTATTCTTAGTAAAGCTTGCACTCCTCTGCTTCTATCTGCCTGCTAGTCACCTAATTTCTAATTATGTATTTTTTTTTCATTTTGCTTTAGGTGAGCTGATGCCTTTTGTTACAGGCCTTGTAGTGGAGAATTCCCTCAATTTTTGTATGTCTGGAATGGTCTTTCTTTCTCCTTCATATCTAAAGGAAAACTTAGCTGGATAGATTATTCTTGGCTGGTTGTTCCTTTCACTTCATAGTTTGAATATGTGGTTCTACTCCTTTCTCACTCATAAAGCTTGCGCTGAAAAGTCCAACAATAATCTAATGGGTTTTCCTTTAAAGTTATCATTTTCTTCTCCTTGGCTGCCCTGAGAATTCTGTCTTTTTCATTGATTTTTGATAATTTTAATACAATATGTCTTGGTAAAGGCCTTTTGGGGTTGAGATAATTGGATGTCCTGTTGACTTCTTGAACTCCAACCTCCAGGTCTTTCCTTAGATTTGGGAAATTCTCATCAAATACTTGCCTGAAAATGCTTTCTAATTTTTGCTCCTTTTACTCCCTTTTGATAATGCCCATTATTTTTATGTTTTCTCTCCTGATAGTTTCAGCTAGTTCTTGTATTTCTCTTTCATTATTTTCCATTCTTTGTTTTCTCTCTTCTTCCTTCTGATTTATTCTAGATTTCTGTCCTCAATATAATTGATTGGTTCCTCCATTTGGTCGACTCTATTTCCCTAGCTTGTTATTTCATTTTTCAACTCTCGCAGTGTGTTTATCTACAGAAAACTATTCTGTTCTTTTTGATTGTTTCATTCTCTTTGCTCTGCTCATATAGTTGTTTTTTTCAATTCCTGAAATTGTTAATATCACTCTTTTCAGAACTCACTGAGTTTCTTCAGAAGTACCATCCGGAATTCTCTGTCATTTAAGTCACATGTTTCTACGTCTGTAAGCTTATTTTCTGGAGATGTTTCTCATTCTTTCTAAGATGCCTTGTCACTTTGGTTGTTCATGGTGTTTAATGGACTATTTCTCTGCCTGGGCATTAATGGAAGTGTATTCTGTTTTTTGTTTTGTTTTGTTTTGTTGTGTTGTGTTTTTTGTTCCCCCCCCAGAAAGAAAATTTATTATATAATCTCTCTAGCCTGTTGCAAAAAAAGACTTTATTTTTTGGTTTCCAGAAGGTGACATCTAAGCCTCTTGGATTCCTGCTTTATATAAAGCCTTAAGGGTGCCCTTTTCCCCCCCTTGTAGATGTTTAATCACCCTTGCTACCTTCAGTCAGTCTCTGTTAGTGTCAGTTACAGTTTCGGTAGCATTTGTTAAGATTCCCTTGGGGCTCCATGGTGTTCGATCTTGGAAGATATGGAGGGAGAGACCCTCTGGGTTGGGAGTTGGGGGATGTGGCTCAGCCTCAGTTTTGCAACTGCCCCTGCTAAAAATCAATTGTTTCTCTGCCATCCTGCTTCTCTGCTCTTTGCCCTGATGACTGGGCCATGTCACTGGCCACATGGAGTTCACAGCACTCCCAGGCAAGGGTGTTCAGGGAACTTGCTGCACCTTCTCCCCTCCCCCTCTTCCTACAGTGAGCTCTGGGGGCTGTGAGAGGCTGCTTCTTTATTTCTCTCAGTCCACTGCCTGACACCCAGGGTTCTGACCAGTGGTAGCTCCCATGCGCAGATCCCAGGGTCAGATATGCTGGTGTGCAGTCTGGGTGTTTTTCGTTGAGTTTTATATGTTCAGCTTACTGATGATTCAAGGGGAGAGATCTGAGGACATCTTTCACTCCACCATGTTGCTCCGAACTCTACAAGTTGACTCTTAAAACTAATCTCCAGCTATGACTTTTCTGGACTCCAAATAGTGTTTTTCCACTATTGTTATTGTTTTTGCCTTTATCTCCCAATATATAACAATGTAGATGCTATTTCATAAGTTAAATTTAATATGTGTAAAACTGATATGATATTCAAACTTATTTCCCTTTCTCATCTTTGTAGTTTTAACAAATGAATTCAACATACAGTATTCTGCAGACAACCAGGATTGTCATATATCTCCCATGACTTGGATGTCAAATTGACATGGAAAACAAATGATCCTTTAGAGAGAGCACAGCACTGGTGTTCTAAGTGAATCATCACATTATTGTTCAAAAGGTGTAGCATGCTTAAATGCACCTCTATGCAAAACCCTTAAAAAGCCACTAAGAAGTAGTTGAATTACGAGCTGTGAACTGAAGAAACCTTAGTTTTCATCATAGTCATTTTTAAATTTAGAGCTAAATAGAAATCACTCTAATTAGCTATGAATTTAAGAAATTCCCAAGTCTGGACTGAGACCATGTTGGAGGAGTCAAAAGTAGAATCTGCTTTTTAATTCATGCCAGCCTTTCTTCCCCACCGTGTTTTTGCTTTTTATTTTCATTATTTTCAACTCCAAGATGATTATTAATATTGACTTTAAGTATTATTATGAGTGATATTGATTCCGATAGCTTGAAATTTATTTTTGAATATACAGTGGAGATCTTATTTTGGTTCAATTTTTTTCAAGTATTCACACTATTTTTGATGATATATGCTTTATGACACATGACATATGTTAACATATGAGCATAGATTCATGAGGATCAATTAAATACAATGTTGGGGGTATGGTTTTAGCTTAATTAAAATTTCATATTAATTGAGGTTATTCTGCAATATCCTGTGTAAAAGTGTACTCTTGAGAATTATGTGAAAACTAACATTTGTCTTCCTTTTTGCCTTAGCAATTGTAGTTACTGTTATTGATGCCTGAAGATCTTACAGTATTTTAGAGAGATCATAAAAAGGTTTGTGATTTATGCTACAGGAAGAAACAAGAGATTGGTCTAAATGTATATTTACAGATCCTAAACTTATTTCTGTGCTATTTTAGTCTGTGATTTTTTTCTTCATACTTGAGATATCTAATTGATTTCAGTTTAATCAATATTTTTCCTATGCAAGATTATTATTATTATATTTATAATATAAACATGTGTATATATTTTTGTAACATTCTTATGTTGTTACATGATCATATTTTCTATGAACTCATACAAATTCTTATTAAAATTAATTAATCATGTGTCCTTCATCTTACAATTGATATTTCTTCTTTATTTTATAAAAAACAAATCTTCTCAAATGAATACTTGAATTGATGAGTATTCTTTTTATAGTCACACAACTATGAGTATTCTATTTTGAAACATTGGTGGAGTCTGAGAGGTGTACAGATCAGAGCATTTAACTAGAGTTGTTATTATTTTGTTTCTTTTACTAATTTATCTTATCCAAGGTTTTAAGAGGTGTTACATTCCCTCTTCTTTTTGTAGAACTACTCACAGAACATTTCTCACTATGAAATGTCATCCCAGTGATCTGGCCTTTTAGGAAACATGTAATGTAGCGTTACTTACTTTATATAATTTATTCCTTTCATATCATACCTCTATACTTACCGCCAATCAGATTTAGCCAACTTTAAAAGGATGAAAAATTTAAGAACATAAAAAGATATTATGTTGCCCTCAAGGTATTTTAGTTAATAAATTGGAAATCTGTATATATTTTATGGTACTTTTGTGATTAATATGTGCTTTTCTCAATTAATAAAATTGGAATGTAGAAAAATAAATATTTGTTGTTTAATTTTCCTGTTTATAATTTTTAGGAAAATCTACCTGTAAGAACTATGACACAGTTTATTATTTTTTTAATAGAATATAATATTTTTGAGTAACAATAATGGGATTCTACGATGGCTGAGAATATGGATAATATGATGTTTAATGAGGTGATTATTATATCAAGCTATGGCAAATAAAATTTCAATTGATTTATTATAATCTATTGGAATTAAGTATATTTTAACTTTGAATCACTTAAATTATGTTAATCTTTTGAACTTGGAAAATAAAAATTCAAATCAATTTTTACATTTTATTATCGAGAAAAGAAGTATTTTGATATTGACTGAGGGCTAAGAAGCAACATAAGGCCATTTTGTCTCTCTTTACCATTTTTTCTGTCACTTATTTCCAGACCTCCAAGAAAAAAGGATTTATCTACTGTCTAGCAGGATTTCATGAGGTAGAAATAGTCCAGTTAATGGTCTGACTAATGTCATTCTATCTCTCTCAAAAAATATTTAGAGTTTCTGGATACTGAAGGACACACATTGTATATTACTATAGTTAATGGAATGATTTTGAGACAGAATTTTTTTGTAGGTAGCACTAATAGAGCTTACAAGTGAAAGTTGAGGAATAAGAAGAGAGAATAGATTAAATTTGTGGCTTGAGTGACTAGAATATTAGTGCTATTTAATGAGATGAGAAACGTAGGGAAGTGCAATTTGTTCTAGTAAAAATTTATTTCTAAATTTCTAAAAAAGAACTAGAAAACATTTAAAAAACTACCAACCAATTTTATTATATCCCTTGAAAATATTTACAAATTAGACAAAATGGATATTTCATGTTATTCAAGTGCTCAAGCTATTCAATCAACTCTTCTTCCTCCTATACACAACACAAACACATGCACTAAATTTTTCTCACTGACAGCCCACCACGTGCCAACTTAAAATTGTAACAATTCTGACTCTTGTAATAGCTTATGGTCCCAGGAATGAACAGACTTGGATGTTTGAGCATGGGAGGAATATATAACAAAAATCCTAAATAGAAGATATAGAAAAAACAAGATGGAGAAAAGACAAGTTCCTCCATTCTGGTCCCAGTTAGGAATCACTAGGAAGAAAAACCAAAGAGTCTCTATGTTAATCACTAGAACTCACATTGATTAGTTCTTCAAAGCCAATGCAAAAAAATTGATATTGACATGTTCTACTCTGTAAGATGTTATTCCCACAAAGCAAATTTACATCCAGTCTGCTCTCAGCCAACATTTTAGTACACTGAATACAATGCATGCTAGGTGGTGAATAATCTGCTATGTAAATATCTGGTGGGGGTTTTGCAATGAAATCAATAAATCCTTGAAAAATGGCCTACAGAAATCAAAAGTAATAGATTGACATTACAAGCATGGTAGCAGGAAGGGTCCCCTTGATCTCTCCCCTGGGAAAACAAATAGAACAGCTATATTCCAGTAGAAAATTCCCAGCCTAACACACAAACACTTCTGAGAGACCTACTCATCAAAGCATCTGAAGGTGAGCAATTTGGGCAATTAAGTGAAGAGGAAACAAAGAATGGAGATGGTTGCAATCGATGCAGTCTGGAAGTCCCTGCAGGACTCAGGAAGAGGGGAAGAATCAGGTTGCAGTGAACTCTCTCTGTAACCCCAATCATTCCTACTTGAGTGATCAGCATGTAATATGGCAGAACCTAATGATCAGGACAGAGACAGAATACAGAAGTGCGACAGCTATGTTCTAGAAAGCAGAGTCATGGAGCCCAGCTGCTTCCTTATCCTGACAGAGCTCACTTCCCTGCACCTTTCCCAGAGCTAGTAGCAGGACCCAGACACAACTGCAGCAGTGAGTGTCTGGCTACATAGAAGGGAGTTGGCAGCTCCAGGAACTGAAGAGACAGCTTCTATGTGGCAGACACAGTGTGCACACTGCTAGTCCCAGTAAAAGGGATGAAGATACAGAGGCGAGGTTGTTGAGATCTGGTAGCCACCATTATTGGAAGAAAAACAGCCACAGGCACACTGGCACTTCTCTCAACCCACCCAACTGCCACCCATCCAGGCTGATCCTGATGGAGTCACTTGGGGCATCTCAGGCAGCACAACATTGCATCTGGCTGCTGAGGCAGCACTGAGATTTCAGGAGCTTTTCAGGGGCTCAGATTTCCATTGGCTCCCACATTTTCCTGTGACACACACATCCACAGAACATAAAGAGGTTTTTTTCTTTTTCTTTTTTGCCACACAACAGAGATCTGGGAGGGCTGGGCAGTGCAGTAAGATTGTGCGTCACCTACGGGATAATAAAAGAAAAATTTCTTAATCAACCTGCTAAAAAGTGATCACTCTTAATAACAATAAAATTTTTAAAGAAGCAGAGTTCATTCCCGTAAATGCCCACGCAGATAAATAATCCATCAAATACCATGAACAACCAAGGTGACAAGGCAGCTCAGAAATAAAATGAAAAATCTCCAGAAAATAAACTTAAAAATATAGTAATATAAGATTTAAGTGACAGATTTTCAAGATTGTAGTCCTGATAAAAGTACACAAGATGCATAAAAATTCTGATTGGCAGTTCAATGAACTCAGAAACAAAACCAATGAACAAAAAGAATACTTTACCGAAGAGATTGAAACTCTAAAAATGAACCAAGTAGGGCTTCTGGAGCTGAAGAAGTATTAAAAGAGATGAAGAATGAAATAGCAAGCTTAGGAAATAGAGCTGGCCAAATGGAGAAAAGAATTAGTGATATCGAAGACAGAAATCTGGACATGACACAGATAGAAGAAAAGAGAGACTTAAGAGTAAATATGTATATATATATATATATATATATATATATATATATAAATGAAGTCTACAAGAACTAGCTGACACCATCAGAAAAAGCAATAATAATGGGTATATCAGAAAGAGAAAAGAGGGAGAAAGAACAGAGAACATATTCAAACAGTCAAAGAGAAATTCCCAAAACTATGGAAAGAACTGGATTCTTGAATCCAAAAATCAAACAGAATACCTATTATCTTAATCCAAAAAGACCTCCTCCAAGACACATTATATTAAAAATGACAAAAATTAATAACAAAGAATGAATTCTCAAGGCAGCCAGAGAAGACAGTAACCTATAAAGGAAAATTCATTAGATTATCATTTGATTATTTAGCAGAAACTATACATGCTAGGAGAAAATAGAATAAAAGATTCAAAATATTGAAAGACAGAAATTATAAGCCAAGAATAATATATCTAGCAAAGTCCTCCTCTAGAGATAAAGGAGGAATAAAGAGCTTTTCAGACATACAGAAACTGAGGGAATTTTCCACCACAAGGCCTGCATTACAAGAAATACTGAAAGAGGTTTAACTACCTGAAACAAAAGGATAAAAGGATACAAATTGTAAGATGACAGAAACAGGAAAGTGCAATCCTCAAACAGAATAAGATGTTATACATTTAAATATACATTATGGTTAAAGGAGGTAAAAACATTTTAAAAAGAGAAAACAGTAGTTACTGCAACTCAAAAATTAACTCACAACATGAATAAAGATAATTTCAGACAACAAAAACAGAAAAAGGTAGGAATTAAAGGTCTGAATTTTCAAAGGGAAATGATGATAAGATGCACATAGAAGAAAAAAGACTATTGTATATATGAAACTTTCTTTTACATAAACTTGATGATCAAATACAAAAAAAAAATATCCAGAATACATTTAACATAAAAAAGAGGGGACAGAGAGAAAAATTGTAGAATATCATCAAACTAAAATAACAGAAACACAAGAGCAAAGAAACAATGGAGACACCAAGCTACCAGAAGCAAAATATAAAATGACTATAGGAAAACTTCGTATTTCAATAATCACCCTAAATGTAAATGGACTGAACTCACCAATAAAAAGTCACAAAATAGCAGATTGGATCAAAAAACAAAATCCAATCATATGCTGCCTTCAATAGACACATCTGAGTAGTAAGAACAAATATAGACTCCAAATGAAACTGTGGAAAACAATAATAGAAGCAAGTGGCATCCATAGAGAACCAAGTGTAGCTATGCTTATAACTGGCAAAATTGATTTCAGTATAAAAAGTGTAACAAGAGACAAAGAAAAAACTTCACAATGATGAAGGAGACAATGTGTACCTGGAAGATTTAACTCTTATCAATATATATGTTCTCAATCAAGGAGCACCAAAATATGTAAAGCAACTACTAACAGAACTATAGGGAGAAACAAATAAAAATACATTTATAGTAGGGGAACTAAATAGCCCACTGTCATCTTGATCATCCAAACAGAAAATCAATAGAGAAATATCCTCCTTAAATGACACATTAGACCAACGGGACATAATCGACATTTATGGAATCTTTCATCCTAAACCAGCACCTTGTACATTCTCTAGTGCACAAAGAACATTCTCAAGGATAGATCATATTTTAGGGAACAAAACTAGCCTCAAAAAATTTGAGAAGATTGAAATCATACCAAACATATTCTCTGACTGCAATGCTTTGAAACTGGAGATGAACTGCAAAAGGAAAGCAGGAAAACCCACAAATACGTGGAGATAAAACAACATGCTACCAAAGAACAACTGGGTCAAAAAATAAATAAAAGTAGAAATCAAAAGATATATAGAAACAAATGACAATGAAATTACAACATATCAAAACTTTTGAATATAGCAAAAGCGGTAATTAATGGAAAGTTCATATCATTTCAGGCCTATCTTAAAAATCAAGAATGATCCAAAATAAACAACCTAATATTACATCTTAAAGAAGTAAAAAAAAAGAACAAATGAAACCCAAAGTCAGGAGAAAAAAAGGAAATAATAAAAATCAGAACAGAATTAAATGAAATTGAGAAAAAAAAAGACAATAGAAAAAAAATTAATGCAAGGAAGATCCAGTTCTTGAAAAGATCAATACAATTGACAAACCTTTGGCTAGACTCACTGAAAAAAAAACTCTAATGAACAAAATCAGAAATGAGAGAGAAATTATGACAGGTACCACAGAAATACAAAGGGTCAAATAAGAATACTGTGAGAAAATATATGCCACCAAATTTAATAACCTAAAATAGATAAGTTCTTAGAAATATACAACCTCTCTGGATTGAATCATGAAGAACTGGAAAATCTAAATAAATAATCAAAAGTAAGGAAATTGAAAAAAATCATCAAAACCCCCCCAAAGTCAAAGTCCAGGCTCAGATAGTTTCGCTAGTGAATTCTACCAAACATTCAAAGATTTAATACCTATTCTCCTCAAACTCTTCCAAAAAAATAGAAGAGGAGGCAATACTTCCCAACTCATTTTATGAGGCCAATATTACCCTGTTACCACAACCTGGTAAAGGTAACACACAAAAAAGAGAAAACTATAGACCAATATCTCTCATGAACACAGAGGCAAAAATCCTAAATAAGATACTAGTGAACCGAATACAGCAACACATTGAAAAGATTATAAACCAAGATCAAGTGGGCTTCATCCCAGGGGCACAAGGATGGTTCAACATACACGAATCGATTAATGTGATATACTACATAAACAAAATAAAGGATAAAAATATTATGATTTTATCAATAGATACAGAAAAAGAATTTGACAAGATACAGCATCAATTTATGATTAAAAGAGTTAAGAAAATGGGTATAGAAGAAAAAGTACCTCAACATAATAAAGACCATATATGACAAACCCTCAGCTGATGTCATACTTAATGATGAAAAATAAAACAAATTTCACTTTAAAATCAAGAACAAGACAAATCTGTCTTCTATCATATCTATTATTGAATATAGTGATGGAAGACCTAGCTAGAGCAGTCAGGCAAGAGAAAGAAATAAAAGGCATCCACATTGGAAATGACAAAGTTGAAATGTCACTTTTTGCAGATGACATGATTATATAGAAAATCCAAAAGACTTCACCAGAAAATGATGAGAAACAATAATCAAATATAGTAAAGTTTCAGGATACAAAATGAATGTACAAAAATCCATTTCATTTCTATACATTAAAAATTAAATTTTAGAAAAATAAATTAAAAAATAATTCCCTTTGCAATTATAGCAATCAGAATAAAATATTTTGGAATAAACTTAACAAACCATATGAAAGACCTATACACTGAAAACTATAAGACATTATTAAGAGAAAATGAAGAAGAAATGGAAGGATATTTCATGTTCATGGATTGGAAGAATCAACATAGTTAATATTGCCATATTACCCAAAGCAATATTCAGATTTAATGCAATTCCCATCAAAATCCCAGTGGCATTATTTAAAGAATAGAGCAAAAAATTATCAGATTTGTATGGCAGCACAAAAACTCTGACTAGCCAAAGTAATCCTGAGAAACAAAATGAGGCCAGAGGTATCATACTTCCTGACATCAAATTATTCTACAAAGAGACAATAATCAAAATGCATGGTATTGTCAGATAAAACAGACACAGTCCAGTGGAACAGATCCAAGAGTCCAGAAGTAAACCCATATATATTGGTAAATAATTTTCAACAAATGAGCCAAAAATATACAACAGAGAAAACAAACCTTCTTCAATAAATGCTGGAAAATTGGAAAGCCACATGTAAAAGAATGAAACCCACCTACTATCTGTCGCCATACACCAAAATTACCTCAAAATGGATCAAAAAACTAAATATAAGACTTGAAAGAATAAATTGCACAGAAGAAAAGACGATACTAAACTCATGGACCTTGGATTTAGAGAGTATTTTATGAATTTGGCCTCAAAAGCAAGAGAAGTAAAAGCAAAAATAAATGAATGGGACCCTATCAAACTAAAAAGCTTCTATACAGCAGAAGAATCCATCAACGAAACAAAGAGGCATCCAACTGAATGGGAGAATATATTTGCAAACAAGGCCTCTAATAAGGTGCTAATATCCAAAATATATAAAGAAATTATATAACTCTACAAAAAAAGACAATCTAATTAAAAATTGTGCAGAGGGCCTGAACTGACACTTCTCCCAAGAAGACAGATAAGTGTTGAACAGACATATGAAAAAATATTCAACTTCACTAGCTATTGAGGAAATGCAGATCAAAACCACAATGAGATATCACCTCACAGCTGTTAGATTGGCTATTATCAACACGACAAGTAATAGCAAGTGTTGGAGAAGTCGTGGGTAAAAAGGAACCCTAGTAAACTGCTGATGGGGATGTAAATTGGTACAGCCACTACAGAAAATAGTATACATTTTCTCAAAAAATTAGAGAATAGAATTACCATATGACCCAGAAAATCTCTCCTTTGTGTATCTGTAATGCAAGAGCACCTGGCCTGGAACTTGCATCTGAGTTTGGATATTCCAGAAAAACCACCAAGAGGACCAGAGGAGTGAGAAATGTTTGTTACTCATGAGGCAGGAAAGCTTCAGCAGTGGCCAGTCGGAGCTGCAGGAATTCAAACTACTGCTGACCAAGTGCAAGCAGAATTTTTTATGCCCATAAGAAGGGGAAGAGCCTATCTCATTGGGGAAGCAGCTGCCTTCTCAGACAGGTGGGAGTAAAGATGTGCTGCTTAGTTACAGGAACAGATAACATCCATGGGAGCAGCAGAAAACTTCCTTGGGTGTAGGCACTACTGAAAGCTCTTTATGTACTACCTTCCTTGGCTGCTGGCTGGGCAGCTGTCAGTCTTTTGAGTGTGTGGAGGGGCCATGTTCTGAATTAACCTTATAGTATGTATCAAAAAAAATTAAGAACATTTCTTCATAAAGATATATGTACCCCTGTGTTCATTGCAGTATTATTCACTATGTCCGAGACATAGAAACAACCAGAGTCTCTCAATTGATGATTGGATAAAGAAGTTGCGGTTCATATATACAATGGAATACTATTCAGCCATAAGAAAAGATGAAATACTGCTATTTGGACAGCATGGATGGATTTTGAGAATATCATGCTAAGCAAAATAAGTCAGACAGGAAAAGTTGAGAACCATATGATTTCACTCATCTTTGGAATATAAAATTGAAAGCAACAAATGAACAAGACAAACAAACAAAAACTCGTAGACACAGACAACAGATTAGTGGTTACCAGAGGGAAATAGGGAAGGGGGAAGGGGGAAGGGGGAGGTAGATGAAGATAAAAGACATCCAATACATGGTGACAGAAAGAAATTTAACTTTGGGTGGTGAACACACAATTCAATATATATATGATAATATATATGATATATTATTGAAATGTCCACTTGAAACATATATTTTTGTTAACCATTGTCACCTAATAAATTTAATTTTAAAAAATTTTAAAGGAATAAATAAAAAAAGAAATCGAAGGTATTTACTTTGAAAAAATAAAGTTTTTTTGAGAGTTTTCATGTTTTTTTCCTAGTACCTTTGAAGATACATTGTCACCTCTTAATAAAAGAAACTAAAGGTTTTTTGTTTCAATTATCTATGGTAACTGACCCTTTGCAATTTTCAGCATTATTCTGTGTGCTGTCGCTCCTATATACTATCTGTTGGATAATAACTAGTTGGTATATAGGGTGGTTGCTATGTTTAGTATAGTAAATTTGACCAACTCATTTATTTTGGTATAAACCTGTTTTGGCCCTTTGGAAATTATTCTTGGTTAGGGCAAAAGCATAAATCAAGCTATCTATGTAAATACAGATGGCTTTCTTTTGAAGAAAAAGAGTTAGAAATGCACCAATTATGTTCACTTTATAAAAACACTTAAAACTTGTTTTAGTTTTCCATGTTCCTATAAGATGCAAACTTTTTACTTTATACATGCTACTTAGTAATTAGATCATAAACATCCCCTTAACAGTTTGCAAATTGATTCATATATTCTTAATTCCTTTCTCAAAACACTGATTTGAAGCCATGTACCCTCCAACAGGGGAAGATTTAGCGGAAGCCCCATATAAATAAAGTGTAAACAAGAAATATTAGAAAAACTATGATGGTTGCATATTGGTAAATAATGAAAAATATATTCTCTTTGCCATTTTTTAATCACTTATATGATATAAGATACCTACTTGCTAAATTTTGTGTCGATTGTTTCTTATCACTTAATAACTATATTTGTTTATTGCATTGGTTGTTATGAAAGTTATTTTTGACTTTTAACTAATTTTCTTTTTCTTTTCTTTTTCTCTCCCCAGAAATGATGACTTTATGAATTCAATTCAAACTTTCTCTTCTCAATTTTAATCTTTTGTTGCTTAAGACTGAAGCAATCATGGTCAACCTGAGGAAAGTGGTGCATTCATTCCTGTAAGGATGTCATTACTTATTATTTTTTTTAAAAGATAACTTTTTATGGTAGTTTGTTCAAAAATGTTAAAAAGACTTTTCTATGATCATTCAGGTATATTTGTCTCAACGTGCATAAATGAGTTTCATTCCAATAGACTAATATTATGGGTGTTTCCTATTCAAAACCAAAAATAGGAAAAAAACAGTTATTTGAATTCCTGTTAAACACAGCCACTAATGTACAGAAGTGAGTAATATGTAATACTACCTTCAAATCAAAAAGAATTTCAATGTCTGTGGTAGCTCTCTTCATAGCTAAAACATAGGAATAAGATTTTTTTCCCCTTTTTCTTTCTGAATGAACTGAACAGCCAAGAGAATAAAATGTCTTTTTAAGTCTCTGGTTTTCTGAAGAATATTTGAGATTGCAAAAGAATGTATCAGAAGTCAACGAGTTAGGTTTAAGGTATGTAGCTGAACAGAAGAAAACAATGTCATTTTTGGCAATCTCGATACAATGGCTCAGTAGCTAAACTCAAAAAAATGTAACATAATAAGGATAAGTAAAAAATTGTATTCAAGTACTGGGCAATTTTAAACATGATCTAATCCAGGCATATCTTCTTTTTAACTTGGAAAAATGTAAAGTTGTTTTTTTCTAAACCTTCTCTTTGAGGAATGGGACCTTGAAATATGATCGAGGGCTCTGTAAATTCTGACTAGTATGATGAAGAAGGCTTGCATTGCCTTACTTCTACACAATCTCTTCTATGATTCTCATAAAAGAGCTCACCAAAGAAAAAAGTTTACAGAGTAGTGTAGATATAAAGTACATCAAGATTGATTCTTCTGCAATATGCACCATTGTAGCCCATCTTAGATGTTACTGTAAATTTTAGTGATGATAGACTTGAGGATATGGGATTCCAAGAAGACTAGAGGAGACAGGAAAAGTAAAGGGTGAGGGACAGTGACAAAGAAAGAAGAATCAGGTATAAGAAAATGAACGAACAAATGTTTCATGCATCTATGCCAATTCAATATATACTCATTGGTCTATATATCAAAATGTAGTACTATTTTAAAAGGCATCAGATTTTCCTGGTATGAAATTAAGGAATTCGTATCCATTTTTTTCCATTCTATTAAAAGAAACAAGGGACAATTCATATCTAATAATACTCATTGTCATATGCTATGGAAAATTTCAGTATATATTTTTAAATGTACTCAGACTTTTAAATCAAATTAACATTTTGATTATCTACTAAGAATGTAAAATTATATTTTCATTAAAATTTAGTAGCAATAAACAAATGCATTGTTATATGCATTGTTCAGAGAGAACTTGTGATTTCTGTGTACAAATTTTATGAGCCTTCTGTGGATATAAAAATAATTAATGTAAACTTTAAGAGCAAGATATAAATTACTCCTATTTTGTAAAAAAACTGTATACATGTCACTGAGTATATAAATATTAGAAATTAGGTTTAATTTAATTATAATATACCCAATTTTTAATTACAAAACCATAGAAAATAGGATTGGACTGCAATAAACCTCATAATACTTTTCCCATAGTAGTACTCAATAAGAAATTATTAAATTGAATTGAACTAAACCCAGAGAACTTAAATAATATACTTGTTCAGGATCTTTCCCAGTACCATTGCTTTATTTTATAATTCACAATAGATATATTAAAATTCTACAAGCTTCCTCGCTAATTCAGTATTTGTTTTATGGACTCTTTAATAAAATTTATATGTATCTGACCAGTAGAGGGAGGCAAGATGACTTCTTTAAGTGGTTTTCTAGTTCCAAATTCTAAGATACTCAAAGTATAAAATTCATAACTGGACATAGTTATTAATGTATTTTTTGTAATGTATGATTTCATTGTGTATTACTCTACTCTTTTTAGAGAAATATGAAAGGATTTAGATGTTTTCACAATTTACTTAAATAATGTGAAGTTGAATTGCATATTCTGCTAGGATCTTATTCTTTAAGCTTAAGGATAAATATATTTGTGGTTCTATAACTGACAATTAAAGAAGCATATTTTTGTGAGTATAAATCCTTGTAGGTCTACTTGAAATGGTCACCAGATAATTTAAACCAGAAAAAAAATTAAATACCAGAAGGGCGATTTTTTATTATCTAGACTAGAAAAGACCTCAGCTTTAAAATTACTGAGCTTGGTTCTGCATAAATAGGTATCTTCTTAAAATAAAATCAGGACTTAAATTCTTGACAAATTTTAAACTACATGAGTTCGGGTATAGTTACCATAAAATACTTTTGTTTAACTTTGAAGACAGAAAGAAGGTAAGTTCCAAGATTTGCTGAAGACCTATTATAACAAAGGTACTATTTCAGGACTTTACACATATCATTTAATTTTCATATTAGTCATATGATGGAAATAATCCTCATTGTCCAGATGAGGAAATTGATGTTCTGAGAGGTTAAGTGACTGGTCAAAAAATAGCTGAGGTCATGTAGCCAAGATATTGGCCGTTATGTCAAATGCAACAAATACAATGACAGAATAATTGAAGCTGAGAACAAAAAAATTTGCTTTTATTTAATTGGTCCTTTATTTCAGTAATTTTTCTTCATAATCATAGAAGAGTTATTACATAGATTATTTGAATCATGTATTATTTTCTATGTTCCAGGAAAATAATATGGCCTGCATTGGAAAGAATTTACTAATTACTTCTCATTACTTGATAAAAATTACTATTTTTGTTTTACTCCTCCATATTGCTTAGAGTATCAGCTAGCTTTGACTAATGAGGAAGTAATTTTAAGCTAAGTGTCTGAAATATTAATTTTCTATCTCTTGTAGAATGAGAAAATCAAAATATTTTCATGATTTCTTCATTATCTTAAAATACCTATAAGTATATTAACAAGATATTAAGAGAAATAATGTTTAAATATGCTAGAAAATTATTACAATATTTTTACTGGTTTAAATAATACCTATATTTTTCAGGCTAAATGTTCCAGTTTGGTTCAAAAAGTATGCTGGCTGTAACTGTGTGTGTTTATAATAGTATAGATATGATATGATTATTATAATCACAATCATCTACTTTTAGTACTGTGTTTCTCTGATGACTGATAATAATGAGCAATGAGTCAATCAAAACACACATATATTTTTCCTGTATAGAGATAATATTTTAAGTTCAAAGAACAAGTGAATGAGATAGTAAAATAAAAAGCATTTATGCAAAGAATGCACAGACTTTGGAGAGAGGGAAAAAATGCTGTAGATGATAGAGGCTCTGTTCATCCCTCTGGTGACCAAATCAAAGTTGTGATGGAAACAAGGAGCAATAGCAAGGAAAATTTTCCTGAAATCTAGAGAACAAGCCATACAACTAGGGAGAAATCCAAGAAATCACCCTGCGATGGCAGAAGGTAGGATGGGGCAAGGACACGGAGCTGCCTGGTCCTGAGAAGTGGAGGGAGATGGAGGCTGTGGCAGTAGCAGTGGCAGAAGACTCTTAAAGGGGCCATATCCATAAGCAGATTTTCATGATGGTGGACCTGCTCACTCAGAGCACAAATGCTGATTCAGCTCCACACCGGGGGCACCAAATACTTACAGAGAGACATTGTTAGAGTGAGGACCTAAGCGAGACTCGCTCTGTACAGAAGTGCTAGTGGTATACATTGTTCCCTGTTGAGCCCTCCTTGCTCCCAGTGCACAGACAAAGCATCGCCATAGCCCAGACATCATCAAACTGTATAACGGAGGTTGCTCCACCCAGAAGATTCCCTGAAACCCTGCCTCCCCCAACTCACGGCCCAACCCAAGCCACATCAGGTATATCCTCAGCAAATCAGGTGCTCCTTGCTGAGCAGCACCAGGACTCACACTAGAGGCAACTGGCCTCGGTTTCTGGTGTGGCCTTTTGAGAAAACTATAAGGATAGCATCTGTGGATTGCTTGCTGAAACTTAACAGGTGACCCCAGAAGGGTAGAGGCTTGGACTAAATTTAGGTTACAGATGAACTTCTCTCAGGACTATGCCACTGAACACTTACCATACAAAGCCATGCTAATAAGGTCGGGAGGCTTAGGAACTTTGCTTAATATGTAGAAACAGATACAGAAGGGCACCCAAAATGGGAAGACAAAGAAGCAGAAACCATATGAAAAAAACAGAACAGAGATCCAGATATAATGGAGTCAAGTAATCTAACATATGCCGAGTTCAAAACATTGCTTAGAAAGCTGCTCAATGAACTCAGGCAAAATGTAGATGAATTCAGTGAGAACTTCAACAAAGAGATATAAAACATAAAAATGGAAATGAAATTATATAAGGTAACCAGTCTAAAATGAAGAACACGTTATCTAAGATGAGAAGTACATTAAAAGGAATAAATAAAGGAATAAACAAAGTGGATAAAGAAAAGAATAAAATGCCTTATCTAGAGGACTGAAAAGCCAAGGACACGCAATCAGAATGGCAAGAGATGAGATGCCAAGACTATAAAAATAATCTAAGGATCATGTGGGACAAATAAGGGTCCAAATAACTGAAGAAAATTGAGATTTGAACAGCTGTTTGAAGAAATAATGATGGAAAACATCCCTGACCTGGTGAAAGAAATGGACATAAAACCCCAGGAAACTCAGAGAATTCCAAAAATCAGGGATCCAAAGAGGCCCACACAAAGACACATCATAATTCAAATGCCAAAATTTAAATACAAAGAAAGAATATTAAAAGCAGCAAGAGAAAAACAGATCATTACTTATAAGGGAACATCCATAAGACTGGCAGCTGATTTCTCAAAAGAAACTATGCAGGACATAAGGGCTTGGCAAAAAATATTCGACAAGATGAAGACCCAGGATTTACAACCAAGAATACTTTATTCATCAAAGCTAACATTTAGAGTTGAAGGACAGATGAAGAGCTTCCCAGACAAAAGTAAACTAAAGGAACTTATCACCACCAAGCCATTATTACAGGAAATATTGGAGGGACTTCTTTAAGAAGGAAAAACATGTATCAAAAACAAGAATAAAGAATGGTAACAACCACATTCCTATCAACAAATACCTTAAATGGAAAAGAATTAAGTGCTCTAACCAAAAGATAGAGTGCCTAAATGGATAAGAAGACGAGACCCTTACATATGACAAGGAAGGGGACAGAAAAAGATATTTCTTTGATGGACCTAGAATGTATTTAAGTCAGACAGAGAAAGATAAACACTATACGATTTTACTTATATGTGGAATCTGAGGAAAAAAGAGAACAAACTAATCAAAACAGACTCACAAATATAGTGGACAATTTGGTGATGGACGGAGGGGAGGAGGGTTTGTGGGGCTGGAAGAATGTGATGAAGAGTTAAAGCAGTACAAACTAGTAGGTGATGGTTGGTCATGGGGATTAGGAGCATGGCATAGGGAATGCAGTTATCATTAATACTTTGACTAGGTGGAGGGAGAAATTGGGAGGATCGTTTTATGAACTATATAGATGTCTAACCAATGCACTGTATACTTTAATTAATTAATTAAAATAAATAAATAAAAAGAATGCATAGATTTTGTGTATAATGAGAATCCTTGATTTTGGATGTTTTAATGTCATATGTTTCATCTCCCCAATTCCAGAAAGAATCTTAGTTTAACTTTCTGGCACAGAAAATTGTTTGGCACGTGTTGTACCAGTAGAGGAAATTTTCTCCCATGTAAATAATATCGGGGCTTAACAACCACTACTTATAATCTAGTCTCTGCTTAATATTCATTAAATAACTATTATTGAACATAGAATACACATAAGACAGTCATTAACAGATTTTAAGCAGGAAATATTGAATATACTTGTCTGTCTTATCTATTTTATTAAGGAAAATAAATGATAGTTTATTAGACAATTTAAGAACATACACTTTGAGAGGACACTTAATGTATGTAACTTAAATAAATTTCACATCATCATTGGGGGAAACTAACTTATAATGTGAAAACATCCATCTCTGAACTTCAGTCTCTAAACTTTAGTCTTTTCATACTGACCTCATGAGGTTGTCATATGAGATCAAATGAAATTATACATACATATTTCAGTAAGCTAAGTGCCTGACTCGATAAAAGTTAACATTCTTAGGACAGAGAGAAAAGACACCGAAATTTAATTGGAAGACTAGAAATAATGGTGATGATGATGATTGTTGATGGAAAAACAATTGTTTTGTATAAGCAATTTATTGGGTTTACGCAACATAATAGATACCTGAATATTGTTTTTCTTCTTAATTTTCAGTGTGCACCTAATTGGCCTATTGGTTTGGCAATGCGATATTTCTGTGAACCCAGTTGCAGCTATAGTAACTGACATTTTCAATACCTCCGATGGTGGACGCTTCAAATTCCCAGACGGGGTACAAAATTGGCCAGCACTTTCAATCGTCATAATCATAATCTTGACAATAGGTGGCAACATTCTAGTCATCATGGCAGTAAGCTTGGAAAAGAAACTACACAATGCCACCAATTACTTCTTAATGTCCCTAGCAATTGCTGATATGCTAGTGGGACTACTTGTCATGCCACTGTCTCTGCTTGCAATCCTTTATGGTAAGTTTAATTTTATTCATTTTTCAGTCTTAGATTATATCATAAATTTGTGTCAGGTATCACAGTAAACACTCATAAAGTTAAATATTTTGTTCTTATCATTTAGAAAAGGAAGAAAAAAGCAAACTGTGTGACAGAAGGAATTGGATGTGTGTATAATTATTTTAAAAATCAGCAGTCTTTAAAAAGCAAAACATTTTGTAATATATTGAAATCATACATAGTTATTCTATTGCTTAGTGTCATTTGTAAACAATGATAGTTGGCTTACAATGTACAGAATGAGACAGTGACAGAAACGTGCTCCCACTCCTATGTTCTGGACAGTATACATACATAGTACCATCTCTTATGCAAAGAAAAACAAAGAGGCTATCATCTTTAATAGATGTATTTTAAGTAACCATTTTTTAAAATGCTGGCAAAGTGCTTAGCACATAATAAGCATTCAATAATAGCTATTCTTCATGGAGTTCACAATTCATGTTTTTATAAGGAGACAGGGGATAACAAATTAATTACTAATATATAAGTGCAAGGTCACATTATCACAATAAAAATTCAGGCATGAAAAGTTTTCATATATTGATTTTAGAGCGGTTTTTAAATTTTTCTTTTCATTATTTTGTCATCTCTTTGACCTATTTGCTTTAACATAAATTTTGTTTTTAGCTAATTGTTATAATGAACGATCAAATCACTTATACTAAACTACAAAGTGCCTTTATTGGGAAATTGGAGTTTGAATTTAATTGTTGATATGCTCATCTCACAAAAGAGTGAAATAGACTTCTTGTTCCCTGAAGTGTATAATGGAGTTAGACCAGAAGTAATACTGAACGTGTATCTAGTTCTCAAATTCTAAAAGAAGATCACTGGATCTAGAAAATCTTTCACGAAACAAAAATTATTTATCCTGCTCTAAATATACAATAGTAATAGATTACCTTAACAAACATTTTATAAATAGTTTTCTCAGAAAATATGCTTTTCTTATCTTTATTGTTTTAATGATGCATTAACCTCAAAGCATAAATATTTTAACTACTCGGTGAGCATTTTACCACTCACAAGCTCCCAAATTATGTAAGAAAGGTTACTGGAATTAATTTGCTTTAGAAGGTATACTTGATCTTGTGGTGTCTCTTTCATTTTACCAGTTTATCCTTTGAAAAATACATGGATGATACAAAAATAGTATCAGCCTAAATCTAAATCTAACACATCCATCTTCCAATCCAAACAATAAAGAACAACAAGAACTACACAATACCACCACCAAATTTGGGGAACAACCAAATTCAAAATTATCTTTAAGCAGAAAAATAAACAGGAGATCGCAATGAGCTATCTATTAAGTTCCCACCACATGCTGTCGTGTAGAGAAAGAGCAGTTCAGGAAATACTGCATGAAAGAGAGAAGAAGAAAGCTAGTAAAAAGCTTAAGGTTGATCTACAATCATTGCAAAAAAGAAGGTTTACCCCGGTTACAAAAATTCTCAAGTTTTTCTGTAAACTCAGCCTTTATGGGAATGATTTAGAAGTGTGCATCAGACTCAAGAAACTGATCTTGGAAAAGAAACTCTTTGGTGATATAAAGGGGTAAAAAAAAGAAAGGGAGAGATAAATTTTGAAAAAAAGTACAGTTAAGGGGAAAAAAGAGGGAAAATTTATCAACTTACAACAGACACAAAAAAAGTCAGCAGATACCTATGCATCAACCCTACAACCTACTCCCCTCCACTGTACCCCAAAAGCCATCCTTAAAGAAACCATACTTTGTTATATGGAGAGAAGAGACCACACTTGAGTGTAGAAACCACTCATAAACTGCCAATCATGTTCATATAAATTCAAAGATGCAACTAATCTTAGTCTATACCAAGCTACTATAAAAAGAAAGCAGAAGAGAATAGAAAAGGCATTTGATAAAAATTTCCACCAATAAAAATTTACCAAGAAAAAGAAAATTATAACAAAATACTGCAAACAAAATGAAATTTCCTCAATCATTGAAAGTATGAAAACAAATGCCTTGAAGTAGAAATCTAAAACCTAAAAAAGAAATGGACAAAAAAATTTGATCAGGCAAAAGTTGATGAACCCAGGACAAAAAAAAATAGAAGAAAAAGATAAAATGATATCAGAAATGACCATTCAATTAAAAGTTTCTAGAGAATAGATTGATATAAAAACTTAATAAAGAATATTAAAGCAAAACAGGGAATCAACAGAGAATGAAGATGAGATAAAGAAAAAAGGAAAAGGAGTCTGAAAGAAAGTGCCTGAGACAAAAGACCAGCAAAAAAAAATGTGTGTATAATGAGAATCCTTGAAAAAAATAATGGAACAAGTTAAATTTAAAACTATAGGAAAATTTTCCTGAAGTGAGTCTGAATCTACAGTTTGATAAGGCCGAACCACTACCAGAAATGTGACCTAGAACAGTCAACTCTGAGATATATCTGAGACTTTAGATTTGTAAAATAAAGAAAAAAAATCTTTAAGGATTCCAGGAAAAAATAAAGAATAATTTACAAGAGCAAGAGAATTGGACTAGCCTCACAATTAACAAAAATAATAAAGCAAACCAGCAACAAGAAATATTTTTTAAAAGGAAAAAGTTTTAGGAAATACTTTTTTTTAATCTATAAAGACAGAAAACAGATCATTACTTTCCAGGGGCTGAAGGTGGGAGGATGACGCCAAAGGGGCATTTACTTTGGTATTATGAAACTGTTTTACATCTTCATTGTGGTGGTAGTATGTATATTTCTCAAAATTTGAACAACTATAAATTCTAGTATTCATTTTAAGAGGGTGAATTTACTATATGTAAGTAAAACTTTAAGTTAAAATATGTCTTTATGCAGGAATGTTTTCAATTTGAGGAGGTAGAAACCCAGAGGAAGGATTGCTGGGTCATGTTGTAATGCCATACTTAGTTTTTTGAGGAACATCCACACTGTTTTCCATAGTGGCTGTACCAATTTACATCCACATCAGCAGAGTGAGGATTCTTGCCCACAACCTTTCTAACACTTGCTGTTATTTGTATTGTTGATCATAGCATCCTTACAGGTATGGGGTGGTATCTCATTGTGGTTTTGATTTGCATTCTTCTAATAGCTAGTGAAGGTAATATTTGAAGTGTACACTTGAAACCTATATAATTTTATTAACCAATGTCAACACAATAAATTTAATTGTAAGAAATTTTAATTAAAATGTTTAAATAAAATTAATTAAAACAAAATTAATCAAATAAATAAAAATAAATAATTAAATAACATTTAAATTTGATTTAAATTAATTAATCAACCAAAAATTAATTAAATAAATAAAAATAAGTAACTAAATAATAATTTAATTAAATTTTTTAATTGATTTTTAAAATTTTTTAATTTAAAAAAGTTTTAAATTTATTGTGTCGACATTGGTTAATAAAATTATATAGGCTTCAAGTGTACAATTCAATTATCGACTTAGCTAGCTATTAAGAAAGTGAAAATCAAAACCACAATGAGATACAACCCCATACCTGTAAGAATGGCTATGATCAATTTGGTGACACAGTGGATGGGGTGTTGGGGGCTGGAAGAATGAAATGAAGGGTTAAAGAAGTACAAATTAGTAGTCGATAGATCATCACGGGAATGGGGAGCATGGCATAGCGAATGCAGTTAGCAGTAATATGTTGGCTAAGTGGAGAGCCAGGGGAGGGAGGGAGCAATTGGGAGAATCATTTTATGAATTATATAGATGTCTAACTAATGTAGTGTATACTTGAAACTAATTTAAATAAATAAATTAACCAAAAAATTAACCATCCGAATGGGAAAATATATTTACAAGCAACGCCTCTGATAAGGGCCTAATATCTAAAATATACAAAGCACTTATATGACTCAATAACAATGATAAAACAAACGATCCAATCAAAAGATGGGCAGAGGATCTGAACAGACACTTCTCCCTTGAGGACATACACATGGCCAAAAAATATTTCAAAAGATTTTTATCATCGCTAGCTATTAGGGAAATGCAAATCAAAATCTCAATGAGATACCATCTCACACCTGTTAGAATAGCTATAATCAACAGGGCAAGCAATAACAAATGTTGAAGAGGATACGAAGAAAAATAAACCCTCATACACTGCTGGTGGGACTGCAAATTGGTACAGCCACTATGGGAAACAGTATGGAGGTTCCTCAAAAAACTAAGAATTGATCTACCATATGAGCAAGCGATTATCCCTCTACTGGGTATTTACCCCAAAGACTTGAAAGCCAATTTTCAAAAGGATATTTGCACACCGACGTTCAGAGCAGCATTATTTCCAGTGACCAGGACATGGAAGCAACCAAAGTGTCCTATGATAGATGATTGGCTAAAGAAACTGTGGTGCATATATACAATGGAATGGTATTCAGCCATAAGAAGAAATGAAATACTGTCATTTGTGTCAACCTGGATGGACCTCGAGAGAATCATGCTAAGTGAAATAAGCCAGACTGAAAAATTAGAAAATCACATGATATCCCTTATCTGTGAGATATAAACCTAAAGCAACAAATGAACAGGAGAAACAGAGACTCAGGGACATGGAAAATGGACTAGTGGTTATCAGAGGGTAGGGGGTAAGGGAGGAGGGAAGAGGTAGACAGGGTAAAGAGGATCAAATATATTGTAGCTGAAGGAAACTGGACCTCTGGGTGGTAATCACACAATAGAATACATAGATGTCAAATTATAATGTACACTGAAAATTATAGAATTGTATTAACCAATATTACCTCAATAAATTTTAAAAAAATAGAAATATATAAAAATAAATTAAAAATAAAATAAAACTGAGACCCCCCCCCCATCCCCCCAAAAATAAAACCTCTAAGGAAACACACAAACTGCACATCAGCATGTCTGAGTGTGGAATCTGCACAGAAGAGCAACCACAAGCCAGAAGTCCATATGTCTGACAGTGGACTGAGAAAAACAAAGAAGCTTCCTCTTACAACCTGAGCTCCCTGTAGAAAGAACAGGAAGGGGAGAACTTATGGCAGGTTTCCTTAACAGCCCTGTTTTGGAGAGCTGTGAGCTCCATGCAGCCAGTGGCAGTGCTCAGGCATCAGGGAAGAAAGCAGAGAAAATGGGGACTGCAGAGAATCAGGGATGGCTGAGAAATAACAGTTGATTTTTCACCAGCAGCAGTTGCAAAGCTGAGGCTGAACAGCAGCCCCCATCCTAACCCAGAAAACCCTTCCCTTCATAACCTCTGAGAACAAACACTGCAGAGCCCCAGGGGAAATGCTAATGCTACCAAAACTGTCGCTAACACTGACGGACTGACACTGAGGATAGCATGCATGATTAAGCATGTACGAAGGCAGAAAAAAATCATTATTAAGGCTTTATATAAAAGAGGAATCCAAGAGGCTTAGACACCACCACCCGGAAACCAAAAGAAAAACGTCTTTTTTGCAACAGGCTAGAGAGACTTTTATATAATAAATCTTCTTTCTGCAAAAAAAAAAAAAAGCTGAATACATTTCCACTAACGCCCAGGTGAAGAAATAGTCTATTAAACAACATGAACAACCAAGGTAACAAGGCATCTCAAGAAGAAAGACAAAAATCTCCAGAAAATAAGCTTACAGACATAGAAATATGCAACTTAAATGACTGAGAATTCAGGATGGTACTTCTGAAAAAACTCAGTGAGATCCAAAACAATTCATATAAACAATTTCAGAAGTAGAAAAAAACAACTAGATAAGCAAAATGAGCTCTTTAGCAAAGAGATTGAAACCCTCAAAATAACCACATAGAATTTCTGGAGATGAAGAACACACTGCAAGAGATGAAAAATGAAATAGGAAGCCTGGGAAATAGAGTCCACCAAATGGAGGAAAGGATCAGTGATATCAAAGACAGAAATCTAGAAATAAATCAGAAGAAGAGAGATACTGAAGAATGAAAAATAAAGAGAAATACAAGAATAAGCTGATACCATCAACAGAAGAAACATAAGAATAATGGGCATTCTTGAAGAGGGAAAAAAATGAGCAGAGACTAGAAAGCATTTTAAGACAAATAGTTGACAAGAATTTCCCAAATATAAGGAATGAGCTGGAGCTTGGAATTCAAGAAGTTAACAGAACACCCAATTACCTCCACCCAAAAAGGCCTTCACCAAGACACATTGTATTAAAATTATCAAAAGTCAACGACAAAGACAGAAATCTCAGGGCAGCCAGGGAAAAGGAGAGTGTAACCAATAAGGGAAAACCCATTAGATTACCATCGGGCTTCTCAGCACAAACCTTAGAAATCAGAAAAGAGTGGAATGAAATATTGAAACTACTAAATGAAAGGAACTGCCAGCCAAAAATAATGTATCCAGCTCACCTCTCTTTTAGATATGAGGGAGAATTAAAGATCTTTTGAGACATACAAAAATTCCAAGAATTCTCCACTATGAGGCCTCCGTTACAGGAAATACTGAAAGGAGTCACCTTAGCTAAAACAAAATGACAAAAAATATATATATAATGAGGATTAAGGTGACTGGCAGGCAGAAAGAAGCAGAGGAGTGCAACCCTTATTATACAGGGCATTATAAGCATAAAAAGTAAGAAAAGAATTGCTATGGCAAGATAGTAATGAACATTCAGCATACATAGGGACAAATTAAAATAGCAATGACTGAAAAGGGGGTGATTCAAAGATCCAAATTCACAAAGGGAGATGGATATAAGGTACGAAAAAAGAAAATTTATGAATACACACACACACACACCATCTTTTACATATTGATAATGAAAACCACACATTAAAGATTTAGAACTGAAGTAAATAACATCAAACAAGAAAAACCAGAGGCAAATCCAACAAAAGCCAACTAGAATAAAGAAAGCAGAAACACAAAGACAAAGAAGCAATGGAAACACCGAGCTCCCAGAAAGCAAAAGATAAAATATAAGAAGACCTCATATTTCAATATTAACCTTAAATGTAAATGGACGAACTCACCAATAAAAAGGGACAGAGTTTCAGATTAGATGAAAAAACAAAATCCAACCATATGCTGCCTCCAGGGAACACATCTGAGTTCCAAAGACAATTATAGACTCAAAATGAAAGGGTGGAAAATGATATTTCAAGCAAATGACATTTGGAGAAAAGCGGGATTAGCAGTCCTAATATCACACGAAACAGGCTTCAAAATAAAAAAGATAAAGAGAGATAGTGAGGGACATATTATAATGATAAAGGGAATCATGCACCAAGAATACATAACTTTTCTTAATATCTATGCTCTGAATCAGGGAGCCCCCCAAAATATAAATCAATTACTAACAGACCTAAAGGGAGAAACAGACCAAAACACTATCATACTAAGGGACCTAAATACTCCACTGTTGGATATGGACAGATCATCTAAACAGAAAATCAATAAGAAAATAACATCCTTAAATGACACCACATGGACCAACTTAGACCAACTGGACATAATTGACATTTACAGAGCTTTCTATCTCAAAACAGCTGCATATACATTCTTCTCTAGTGCACATGGAACATTCTCAGGGATAGACCATATACTGGGACACAGAGATAGCCTCAACAAATATAAGAGGGTTGAAATTATATTGACCATATTCTCTGATCATAATGCTTTGAAAAAAGAGGTCAACTGCAAAAAGAAAGTGGGAAGAAACACAAATACATGGAGGCTAAACAACATGCTACTGAAGAATAAATGAGTCAAAGAAAAAACAAAAAGAGAGATCAAGTGATACATAAAAACGAATGATAATAATAGTAGAACATATCAAACCTTTGGAAAACAGCAAAAGCAGTCATAAGAAGAAAGTTCATATCATATCAAAAACAAGAACAAGCCGAAATAAACAACCTAATGCTTCATCTTTAAAAACTAGAAAATGAAGTACAAATGAATCCTAAGTCAGCAGAAGGAAAGAAATAATCAAAATAAAGCAGAAATAAATGAAATGAAAAACAGGGAAAAATAGAAAAAAATAAATGCTACAAAGAGTTATTTCTTTGAGAAATTAATAAATTTGACAAACCCCTGGCTAGACTCACTAAAGAAAATAGAGAAAGGACACAAATAAGGAAAATCAGGGATGAAAGGTGGGAAATTACAGCAGACACTGCAGAAATATAAAAGATCATACAAGAATACTATGAAAAAGTATATAACACCAAATTTAATAACCTAAAAGAAATGGGCCAGTACTTAGAAAAATGCAACCTTTCTAGACTGAATGAAGGAAAACTGGATAATCTAAATAGACCAATAAGCAATATGGAAATTGAAAGAGTCATCAAAAACCTACAAAACATTAAAGTCCAGGACTAGATGGCTTCCTGGCTTCCCCAGTGAATTCTGCCAAACATTCAAAGATTTAATACCTATTCTCCTCAAACTCTTCCAAAAAATCGAAGAGGAGGCAATACTTCCCAACTCATTTTATGAGGCCAATATTACCCTGTTACCACAACCTGGTAAAGGTAACACACAAAAAAGAGAAAACTACAGACCAATATCTCTCATGAACACAGATGCAAAAATCCTAAATAAGATACTAGCAAACCGAATACAGCAACATATTAAAAAGATTATGCACCACGATCAAGTGGGCTTCATCCCAAGGGTCCAGGGATGATTTAACATGCGCAAATCAATTAATGTGATACACCACTTAAACAAATTAAAAAATAAGAATCATATGAACATATCAATAAATGCAGAAAAAGCCTTTGACAAGATACAGCATCTATTTATGATCAAAACACTTAGCAAAATCAGTATAGAAGTAAAATACCTTAACATAATAAAGGCCATATATGAAAATCCCTCAACCAACATTATACTTCATGGTGAAAAACTAAAAACCTTCCCTCTAGGATCAGAAACAAGGCAAGGCTGTCCACTATAACCACTGTTATTCAACTTAACATTAGATATCCTAATGAATGCAATCAGGCAAAAGAAACATATAAAAGTTATCCAATTACAAACAAAAAAGTCAAACTGTCACTCTTTGCAGATGACATGATTCTCTATATAGAAAACCCTATAGACTCCACAAGAACACTGCTAGAAACAAGAAACACAGTTCAAAAATTCATAGCATTCCTATACCCTAATAATTAAATGTCAGAAAAAGAAGTGGAAAAATAGTTTCTTTTTCAATTGCAACAAAAACTATAAAATACCTAGGAATAAATTTAATGAAACAAGTGAAGGACCTATATAATGAAAACTATAAGACCCTATTAAAAGAAATCGAAGAAGATACAAAGAAATGGAAAGATATTCTATGTTATTCGATTGGAAGAATCAACATTGTGAAATGACCTTATTACCTAAAGTATTATACAGTTTTAATGTAATCCCCATCAAAATCCATTGGCATTTTTTAAAAAATAGAACAAAAAATCATCAGATTTGTAAGGAAACACAAAAGACCGTGAATTGCCAAAGCCATCATGAGAAAAAGGAATGAAGCTGGAGGCATTACTCTGCCCAACTTCAAATTAAACTATAAAGCCACAATAATCAAAACAGCTTGATATTCACAGGAATACAGACAACCAGACCAGTGGTACAGAATCAACAGTCCAGAAGTAAACCCAAGTTTATATGGGCTTATAATTTTTTGACAAAATAGCCAAAAACATTCAGTAGAGAGAGGAAAGCCTCTTCAATAAATGGTGCTGGGAATAGTGGAAAGTCACCTGCAAAAGAATGAAACTAGACTCTTGTCTATCACCATACTCCAAAATTGAATAAAAATGGATTAAGGACCTGAATTTAAGACCTGAAACATTAAAATCATAGAAGAAAACAGGAATGAAACTCAAGGACCTTGGACGTAAGATGATTTTATGGATTTGACCTTGAAGGCGAAGGAAGGAAAAGCAAAAATAAATGAATGGGACTACATCAAACTAAAAAGCTTCTGCACAGCAAAAGAAACTCTCAGCAAGGTAAAGAGACAACCATCCAAATGGCAAAGTATATTTGCAAGCAATGCCTCCAATAAGAGCCTAATATTCAAAATATACAAAGAACTCATACAACTTAATAACAATAAAAAATGATCCAATCAAAAATAGGCAGAAGACCTGAACAGACATTTCTCTCGAGAAGACATGCAAATAGCCAACAAATATATGAAAAGATTTTCAACATCGCTAGCTATTAGGGAAATGCAAATCAAAACCACAAAGAGATCCCACCTCACACCTGTTAGAATAGTTTTTATCAACAGGACAAATAATAGCAAATGTTGGAGAGGATTCAGAGAAAAAGGAACCCTCACACGCTGCTGGTAGGACTGCAAATTGGCACAGCCACTATGGAAAACGGTAGGGAGGTTCCTCAAAAAATTAAGAATTTATCTACCATATAATCCAGCAACCCTTCTATTGGGTATTTAACCCAAATTCTCGAAAACTCATTTCTGAAAAGATATTTGCACACCGATGTTTATAGCACCATTATTCAAGGTGGCCTGGACATAAAAGAAACAGAATATCCTATGATAGATGATTGGATAAAGAAGGAGTCGTACATATATACAACGGAATATTACTCAGCCATAAGAAGTGATGAAATACTACCTTTTTCGAAAACATTGATGGACGTCACAATAATCATGCTAAACAAAATAAGCCAGACAGAAAATGTTGAAAATCACATGATATCACTTATTTGTGGTATATAAACCTAAAAGCAACAAATGAACAGGACAAACAAACAGAGACTCATGGACATGGACAATAGTGATATCCAGAGTGTTGAGGAGAGGAGGGAGCAGAGAATTAGATGGGATAAAGGGGTCAAATATGTGGTTACAGAAAGAAATCTAACTATGGCAGGTGAACACACAGGGTAAATATATATATGCCTTACTTTTAAAGTGTATAGCTGAAACTTACTGGATTTCGTTAACCAATGTCATCATAAAAAAATAAATAAATTTAAAATATATATATATATAAATAATTTAATTTTTTAATAAGAAAATTAAATACGCAAGAGTATAGAAAAAGAAAAGCTATGAAAGGGGACTCGCCCTATGAGATATTGAAACATATTATAAAGCCTTTGAATTAAAAGAATGTACCATTGGACCATACATAGAAAAACAAGAGGAGTAGAATTTAAAAATCTGAAATAGATCCAAGTACAAGTCTATATGTAATATATGATAAAAGTGTCATTCCTAATCACTGGGAAATGGTGTTGGCCAACTATATAGCTATTTTTTTAAAAAATAAATTTAGATTTGACCATGTGTTTAATACAAAAACTCTTAATGGATCAGAAACCTAATGTAAAAAATGAAATGATACAAATACTAGAGGAAAAGAATAGTAAATTCATCTATAATCTATGAGCATGGAAAGAATTTTTAACTATAACTCAAAATTCAGATGTAGGAGAAAAATTTGATATATTCGGCATTGAAATAGTAATTATAATAATACATGGCAAGAACACCATTAGGAAAATTCAAAACAAATAACAAACTCTTAGAAAATATTTGCAACATATATCACAGTTAAAGGGCTAATAATTCCCTAATATATAAAGAATTCCTTAAAACTGAGAGAAAAAATTATAACACTCAAGAAATTTTTTAAATTATCTAAAGATTTGAATAGGTGTTTTGTGATTTTAAAATATATTTTCCGTGTTTTAAAACATTTCTGAATATTTGAATTATTCATACACATTTATATATACAGTCATGAAATATATGACAATGTTTAATGTCAATCATTATAGGAAAAATGCAAAATAAATGACATTGTGATACCATTTTTTAATCTCAAATTGGCAAAATTTATATGCTAGAACTAATAAATTATTTCAACTAGGTTGCAGGACACAAAATCAACACACAGAAGTCAATCACATTTTTAGACTAAGAATGATCATGTGGAAACTGAAATTAAAATTCAGTGCCACTTACAGTTGCTCAAATGGAAATAAAATATTCATATATAAATATAATAAAATATGTACTGCATTTGTACATCTACCATTACAAAGTGCTGATGAAAGAAATTCAAGACCTAAGTAAATCAGAAGACATACCCTGTTTATAGATTGGAAGACAACATAGTAAAGATATAAATTATTCCTGTATTAGTTTTGCTAGGACCGTCATAATGAATTATTAAAGACTGGATGGCTAAAACAGCAGAAATTTATTTTCTCATAGTTATGGAGGCTAGAAATTAGAGGACAATGTATTGGCAGGGTTGGTTTTTTCTGAGGCCTCTCTCCTTGGCTTGCAGATGGCTACCTTCTCACTGTGTCCTCACCTAATCTTTCCTTGTACTGTGTCAAAATGTTTTATTCTTAAGGACACCAGTTATATTGGATTAGGGCCCACCCTAATGCCTTCATTTTATGTTAATTATATTTTAAAAGATCATATCTCCAAATATAGTCACGTTCTGAGGTACATTATGTTTGGGGAGACACAGTTCAGTCTCTAACACTTCTTGAATTGATCTATAGATTTAATGCAATTACTATCAAAAGCTCAGCAAGATTTTTTGGATGTAGACAAACTTATTCTAAACTTTATATGAAAAGGTACAGGCATATTCTAAAAAGAGTTTAAAACTACCTTTAAAAAGCAGAGTGATGTGAAAGAAATTGCTTTACTTTGTATCCAATTTTGCTGTATAGCTACAGTAATCAAGACAGTATTATAGTGGCAGAGAAGCAGATATAGACTAATGGAATACAACAGAGACCCATGTAATTACATCTGATTAAGTTTTGGCAAAGGTGCAAAAGAAATCCAATGGAAAAACAAGTGGTGCCAAAGAAATTGGTCATTCAAAGGCTAAAAGAAAGAAAGAAAGAAACAAACAAACAAACAAACAAACTTGCTCTAAAACTTTATACCTTATTTTAAAAAATAACTCAAAATGGATCAAAAATAACAAGTGTTGAAGAGGTTGTGAGGAAAAAGGAACATTCATACACTGCTGGTAGAAATGTAAATTGGTACAGCCACTATGGAAAACCATATGGCAGTTCCTCAAAAAAATAAGAATAGAATTACCATATGATTCACTAATTCTTCTTCTAGGTATTTACACAAAAACTTTGAAAATATTTATCCACAAAGATATATGCACCCCTATATTCACAACAGCATTGTTCACAGTGGCCAAGACATGGAAACAACCGAAGTGTCTATCGATAGATGATTGGATAAAGAAGATGTGGTACATATATACAATAGAACATTACTCAGCCATAAGAAAAGATGAAATACTGCCATTTCCAACAATGTAGATGGATTTTGAGATTATCATGCTAAGTGAAATAAGCCAGACAGAAAAAGTAGAAAACCATATGATTTCACTCATATGTGGGCTATAAAACCAAAACAGCAAACAAACATGACAAACATAGAGACTCATGGACACTGACAGTGGAGTAGTGGTTACCAGACAGAAGAGGGGAATGGAGGAAGCAGATAGGGGTAAAGAGGGTCAAACATGTGGCGGCAGAAGGAAATTTAACTTTGGGTGGCGAACATCCAATGCAATATATATATGACATGCTATTGAAGTGAACACTTGAAACCTATTTGATTTTATTAACCAATATCATCCTAATAATTTAATTAAAATGAATTATAGACTTAAGTGTAAAATGTAAAGCTATAAAACTGTTAGAAAACAAAACATAGATAATTTGGATCTAGGGCTATGCAGAGTTCTTAGATTTGACAGCAAAAGCATAATACATAAAATAAAAATGTATAAATTAGACTTCATCAAAATTAAAAAGTTTTGTTCTACCAAAGATCCCTTTAAGAGAATGAAAAGACTTACTACACAATAGGAGAAATATTTGTAAACCATATGCCCGACAAAAGAATAATTGTGTAATAGTCTCCTATGGCTGCTATAAGAAATTACCACAAACCTAGTGGCTTAAAACAGAATTTATGCTCTGACAGTTCTGAAAGCCAGAAGTCTGAAATCAGTATTGCTAGCTGAAATGTATGTGTCTGCAAGGTCATGATACCTCTGGAAGCTATAGGGGAATAACCAATTGTTCTTTGCCTTTTCCAACTTCTGGTGGCTGCGTGCATTTCTTTGTTTGTGGCAACATCACTCCAATCTCTGACTCTGTAGTCATATTGCCTTATTCTCTTCTTTAGGAAATCTACCTCTGCTTCCCTTTATAAAGATACATGTGATGTCATTTAGGGTTCAGCCGGATAATTGAGAATAATCTTTTTATATGAAGACCCTTAATTTAATTATATATCGTCAGAGACCCCTTTCTATTGCCATAGAAAATAACATTCACAGGTTCCAGGGACTAGAACATGATATCTTTTGGGAGGTCATTTTTTTCAGCCTACTACAGCTAATATATAGAACATATAAAGAGCTCTCATATCTCAAGGGTAAAAAACAATACTTTTAAATTATGAGCAAAAGACACAAAGAGGCATTTCACCATAGAGAATATATAAATGGCAAATAAGCACGTAAAAATATGTTTCCTTATTAGACATTAGGAAATGCATGTTAAAACCACAGTGAAATACTACTACTACACATCTTCAGAATGGTATTATGCAATACTATGCTTCTTTCTCCTGCAAATAGATTTGCTACACAAAGTTTTAATAGTGATAATCAAACACATATATAGTGAAATTATAATAGTTTATTCAAATCAATACACAAAATTAAATATTTTCATGCAACACATATATAAAATTAAATATTTTCTATGTCATTTTATTAGTATTTTTTCAGATTATTAAAAACAGTGCATATCATTGTAGAAAATTTAGGAATGCAGAAAAGTGTACAATAAGAAAATACAAATCACCCATAATATAACTATTAACATCTTACTGCATTTTTTAAAAGTACAGTTTGTATACAATAGTATACTAGCTATATTAGCTTCAGGTATACAATATTGTGATTTGAAATTTTTATACCTTGAAATATGATCAACCCACTAAGTCAAGTAGTCATTTGTTGCCATGCAAACTTATCACAATATTGTTGACATTTCCCTTCACCTTTTCACCCATACCCAACCCTCTCCCTTCTGGCAACCATCCCTTTGGTCCCTGTTTCTATGAGTCTGTTTTTGTTTTGTTCTGATTAGGTTTTTTAAGATTCCACACATAAGCGAACCATGTGATATTTCTTTCTCTGTCTGACTATTTCACTTAGCAGAATACCCTCTAGATCTATCAAAAAAAACCCCTGAATATCATAGCTTATTTTGTTCAATGGTAAAAATATTATGATATCCCAGATTATTTCAGTTTTAAAAAATGACTATTCAAAAACCTCGGAATGAAATAAAGTTAACAATAATAATAAATGTCTAAAAGAAGTGTTATTATCAAATTGCTTAAAGTTCTTATTAGGTCTTTTCAAATTTTCAAATATATAAAATTTGCTGTCATATAAAACCACATGTAAACAAACAGAAGAAACCCTGAATTATTACCAGAAAAAATCAATGCTGAGATAAAAAGTAAATTAACAATAGAAAAAAGAATTCATTTAATTGTAAGTTAATACCGACACATAGGTAAATATTATTTCAGACACAAATGTATGAACTTATTCACCCACATTAAAAATATCAAAAAATATGTAAAATATTTTATTGACTCATCTATTTGAATTATATCCCTTCTTCTCTTTTACAAGACATGTTCACTTTGACCTTAGATATATAGAACTATAATAATTAACCAAGATGAATAATTTTTAACATTCAATAATAGTGGAAATTTCCTCCCATGTTCTTACACAAACAAAACGAATTTCTTTTCACAAAATTATAATCTCCATTTTTCAATGGTGGGAATTAAAAATACTCAAGCTCAAGTTTATTGATATTTACCATTTCCATATTTGAAGAAATCAATTCCCAATTTCCTAGTGCTTACATCTGAAGTTAATTTTTTCTTTGCTTTATAATTCTAGGATTGAACCAGTTATATACCAAGCCTTTCAGATCAGCTGTCTTGATTTCTATCCCTTTTCTCTCTTGAAAAATAAATATATATATATATATATTTTTCGATTTCAGCCATCCCTCTTTTCAGTAGCTTCCACTTGATAGGTTCTTTAGGCTACTACTGTATGTACATTTTCGTACTTGTGCAGCTGAAGTAGAGGTCAGGCTACCTGGTTTGCTTAGGTCTTCATTTACCCCTTCTAATCTGGTGGTTTTCCTGATAGTAATACATTTTAATGTTTACACTCAACATGTTCCATATTTAGTTAAAATGAAAGCATATGTATACATACATACTAAGGTTATATGTTTAAGATTTAACAGCTTTGACATATACAGTGCACCTTTGAAGATATTAAATGAAGAAAATTTGGTTTCAAAATTCAATTTAAATATAGATCTTGCAGGTTTAAAGCAATTCCTGCCTTTGATTTGCTTTATTACAATATCTGAGTCATATCGAACTTTATGCAGGGCTCTGCAGAATAACGGTCCCCAGTTTATCACTCAACTGCTTGGGTTATTTCCGACTTTTAGTGTTTTTTACAAACTCACTGATAAATGAAATAGAGCCATACTTCCTGGCACTTTGCTTGCTCTAGGGTCTAATTGTCTCTCTCTCACTTCCTGGAGTAACCACTTCCAAGCACACTTTACTGAGCCTTGGAGATCACCACCTGTTCCCCAGCCATAACTCTCCTAAACCCACTTTATTGCCATTTACTCAGATTCAGTGGGAATCAATTCACATCATTCATTCATCAGTTTTGACCATTCACTATACATTAGGTACCATGCTAGACACTGGGGATACAACAGGAAAAGAAAAGAGACATAACTTTGTAGAATTTACAATCTAGTTGGTGAGGTAGAGGCAGAGCAGTAGCAAAGAGTATCCTCATTTTGGAAATTGTCATTCATGAAGCATAGATACTTTTGAGTAAGAAGGTAGGGGGAAATAAGAAATTGCCTTTCCCAGTAATAAGCAAAAAGCAATAAGCAAAAAGAAAACTTAAACCAAGTACTTAGCAATTGCATAGCTTTTCAGTATTAAACTACAAATTATTTTATTGTTGTTATTGTTATTGTTATTATAATTTTCTATATTGTTTTGTAATGGATGTTCCACAAGAGTCTTCTAGCCAAAATTTTATCATCTTTTTCTTGAGTAATCATTCTCCCACCAATGTTTGCAGATACCAGATGAGAGTGATTTCTCTTTCAAAGTCTTTGACTTGAATTATGGGAATCAATTCTTGAACTTCTAATTCTCTATCCAGACATTATCACACAATATCTGCCATTGAGCACTCACAATATATTCACATGTATCATTTAATTTACCACAATAGAACTATACCTACTCAAATATTCTTTCAGATAGCCATGATTTCTTTACAGACAACTGTGTATTTATAATTCATTGCAAGTCCTCAACCAAACTAGGCATCCAGGGAATTTGGGGGAGATTTTCCTTTCACCATTGGCATGCAGTATCCAGTCAAGTATTTGTATACAAAAGTGTATTCTAGGTTATTTGTTAAGGAAATACATTATTTCGGTGGCATTTATTCTAATTTAAAGGAAATAAAATTCCTTTCAGATATAAAAATAACCTAATTTATACGCAACCATATTAATGGACAAAAGCAAGTAAACATCAACTAATTATTTTAATTCTATGTAGTATTTTACTTATCTTTCTAAAGTAGAACCTATTGTAATAATTACCTAAATATTCAGTTTGGATCCTTTGAGAAGGTAAGTGTATGGGGTTTGGTCCTATGTTCACCTGAGTCAAGAAGTCTGTTCATTAGAAATAAGTCTGGTAGCTAATATTCCTGCGGAAGTTATAAAGAGTTAGCTGTGATTAAAATATAGGATTGCCTATGTACAAAGGAAATTAACCAATTGTTTAAGTATATTAATGGGAATTAGAAAGAATTTGAGGACTGGAAGTGGAGAGAACTAAATTTGATATCTATAAGGCACCTGACTACCATCACCTCATTTCATCTGTACATTAATAAAAATATCATTAATTCAGAACATACTATCTCCCAGGTATTCTGCAAAGGATTTTGCATGTATTAACTTATTTAATCCTCACAAAATAATATGTATATTTTCTTTTCATATTTGGAAGATGAAGAAACTAATGTTTAGAGAAGTTAAGCAGTGTGCCTAAGGCTTCAGAAGTTTCAAGTGGCATAATAAATTAATAAACACAGGCCAAAAAACACCAAAGCCCTCATTCTTAATAACTGCTTCATGCTACACGTTACTTAGAACATTCCTTCCAAGAATAACTATACTAAAAACATTGAGCTGTTAAATTAGCCATGTACACTCTTCACAAAATTAATATTTTATATATATAGAAATTTATTCCATTAAAATGGAATATATGCTTATAAGCTATATCTTTTTCCATTTTATAATTTTATCTTCATTTCTTCTGAAGAATTTCTTAAACTCTACCTCCCTTTTACTAGAGATTTATACCTTTTTGTAAAGGGTAGATATTGTTAAATTCAGGATCCAGAAATACATTTGGGAAAGAAGATTTGGGAATATATCCAGAAAATATAGTTCTACCCTTATATTTTCCACTGTCATCCTGGGGATTTTCAGAGATTCCATCAAAAGTTATTTCCGTGGACTCCAGATTGTCCTAAATATTCTGAAAAAGCAATATTTTTAAGAAATAAACATGTGATAAATGGAATTTCTCTCCAATTTCTTTGAATTGTTTAACAAATAACAGAAGACAATCTTCTCATATATATAAAATATTTCCAAATTTTGTGTACCTAGAGTCAGTTCTCAAAATGAAACAATTTTCTTATTTGTATAAAGATGGTACTACAGATACTACATTCCTAGATGAAAGATATATTAAGCTCGAAGACATTGATACTTAGTGTCCACCTAAACCAGAGGTCATGAACTGGCAGGCCTTTTTCTGACTTCTGCCTGAAGGTGAATTTTGTTTTAGCCTAGCCAATGGTTTTTAAACTTTGTAAACTGAATAGCTCTTAACAAGTGTATAGGTTTAATCTTTGCTGTTTTCTACCACTCCCTGCTTTCTTATAACCTAGCTGTTTTACTCACTAATATTACCTACCTCGTCCTTAAAAGTATTTAAATTTGTCACAGGCCTCACAGCTTGTGTGCACAAAAGAGATTACCTTGATACTGATATACTAGTCACTGACTTGTTATCCCAATGTCCTTACAAACTTACTCCAGCCCCCTAGAGAAATATACACCTTCCCTCCAAGTATTTCTAGAAGTTCCCAGGAGTTGTATCCTATGTGATCATGAATAAATCAATATATATCACACATTGATGCAACTGTTCTGGGCTTTCATCAAGCACGTATGTAATCCACCATTACCTGCCAATATTTACTGTATCTGCTGGTCATCCATCATCTTTCATTGGACATTCATCACTTGCCACTGTGCATCCATCATCTGCCACTGGGTATACATCATTATTTGTTGGGGATCTGATGAGTACCGCCATGTCTGTTGGGCATCTATAATCTTCCACCAGGCATTGTGGTCTCTGCTGATGCTTTGCCATTTCACTACCAGTGCCTTCCATGAGAACACTATTTATTTGTCTTGGGTGTTGTCACCTGCTGCTGTCAAAGCTACAATCCCTCAAGGTACCATATGGTGCATTTGCTCCAGTCTTCATTGTGCTTATGTTGCTTGCAAAAATTAAGAACATGTACCTCCACAATTGTGGCATGCTTTGTTATCTAAATATTGAAAAGCAATGCTTGTCCCTATCTCTTTCACAAAATCCCTCTGTAAAACAGCTTTCTATTTTGTTTTCCATTTTTACTTATCATTGTCTCCTCAGGGGTTACACATTCTATAAGGCTGATTTAGAGTCTATTTACTAATGTCTTCAGGTATCTGAAGGGCTAAGCAGTGATCATAAAAATCTTGCATACTAGTATATACCTAGCATTTAACCCTATATCTGGCATTTTTAAATGAATAAATAAAGACCTCTTCCTTCTTGCAAATCCATTCATGAGATTAAGTACTTGGGAATTTCTAGCCCAACACATCTAGACCTGTGAATCTTTACTTTTGGTTCGATGTCTTCTCCAAATATTTTCTTTCCTTCTTCCAACACACATAATCATTCACTACAATCTTTTTACCCCAAGGGAATTTTTTTTCACCAGGTAAGTTTCAATTGTAAATATGAAAAGAAAGAACGGCACCCAGTATATTTTCAGAAAGTTACGGTGACATATATTATGAATATAGTCCATGGGTCCAAGTTCTTATCTCTAGAGTATGCTACCTCTAGTCATTCTTTGCACTTTATATCTGTTCTTCCTTCCCTAAAGATATATAACTTTTTCAAATTAATTAGTGCTTTAATTCTCCAATAAATCCATAAAATAATTTCATAATGTAATTTCAGTTAACATTTTATTTTTACTTGCAAATGTCATTTCACTACATGCAGATAGACAGCACTGGCTAAGTTAAAGAATAAAAACTAACAGCTAACTAAATGCTTATTTAGTGTCAGGCCCTGATGGTGAAGATGATAATAACAATAATTATAATAGCTAACTTTAATTGAGCACTATATGGGAGGGAAAGCTTTTTCCTCTATCCTCCCTATTTTAGTGCTGGGGTCCTGTGAATTAAGTTGGCAAAAAACACACAAATTAACAGGAGATTTTATTACTTATGTATATGGAGGCCTAGTGAAGACCCAAATAGTTAGACCCAGAGGCTTATATATACCATTTTAACTAGAGAGCAATACATTGTGAAGGAATGACAAGACAAAGGAAAAAGGGTTTTGGCTTTGAGATGTGGAAAAGTAGATATATGGGGAAACTAAGAGAGGTGAAAGTTTTGTTATGCAGGCTCAACCTTGTGTAGTCTCTGTGGTGATAAGTGAGTCTCCAAAGATCGAGTCATTCTTTTCTTCCTAATATGGAGGGTGGGACACCTTCACAAAGGGAAGTTTATACTCCACTTTTAAACAGAAAGGAACAGTGTAGAGAGCTTTCCTTATATCTCTGTTTCTCAATCATCTTCAGCTAAAAATAATTCTTATACCAAAGTGGCATATTTGGGAGAGGCATACTCTGATCCCCATCAGGACTTACTGTGCGTCTATTATATCATTTAACCCTCGCAACCAAAATGTAGGAAGAACTTTACATTTTCCTCACTTTAGAGCTGAGGAAAACTTAAGCATACAGTTTTATCTGGCTTAGAGTCATAAAAGGCTAATATCCACTCTCACTTAGATCACTGATATTAAGGACTCTATTTCCCCAAATAATTAAACTGGTGTTTTTGGCATTGATCCACGGAAATATGAAATATGCTGTGTTCTTGAGCACTTAAACCAAATGCTGATTCTGCCAGACTTGATATGGCTCTAGAGACACAGAGTAGGATAACTCAGAAAATCATATTTTGTATATCCATGAGTAATTTCTGCAACCCCTACAACGATAGCAGTTAACAGTTATTGCACATTTGCTGGTGCTACACACAAACCAAGCTGATAGACACTCTTAGAATCATAGCTTTGCTCAAAGTAATTTCATTTCAGTGCATTTCAGACTCAATACCCCCTTAATATGTAAAATTTGTAGGCTTAGATTTCAGTTCCTTTGCGGTCATGTGATTAGAAAATAGAATTAAAGAGAGATGAGGAGGGGTATGATAACTCTTTAAATAGTTGAAGGATTTTCATGCTCATATGGCTCCAAAAGTTGAAAGCAAGATAAATGATAAAAAGATATAGAAAGAAGCAGATGAAGGTTGAATAAAATGGTCTTTGTCGATGAAAAGCTCTATCTTTCAAGGAGAAGAACATGGAGGTTACTGGAGATTACACCAAGAATTTCTGCTTTGTGTAGGAAATAAACTAGATACTTTCTGGGTTTTTTTCTGTTTTAAGATTTTATAATTTTCTATTGATGTTACTTTGAACAAGTTACATGGAATCTGAAATGATCATTATAGAGGTGGAAGTACAGTGGTTCCCCATACCTGCAGTATTGCTTTCCGAGGTTTCAGTTACTTGTGGTCAATTATGGTCCAAAAATATTAAAAGGAAAATTTCAGAAATAATTAGTAGGTGTTTAAATTGCACTCTGTTCTGAATAGCATGATAAAAGCTTGTGTCTTCCCGCTCCATCCCACTAAGGAAATGAATCATCCTTTTGTGCAACATATCCACACTGCATACACTACCTGCCCATTAGTCACTTAATGTCTGTCTTGGTTATCAGATAGATTGTCAAGGTATCACAGTGCTTGTGTTCAAATACCCTTATTTTATTTAATAATGGCCTCAAAGCACAAGAGTAGTGATAGTGGCAATTGGGATACACCAAAGAGAAGCTGCAAAGTTCTTTCTTTAAGTAAAAATGTATGTATGTACAGGGAAAAATATATAGTGTATATAGAGTTTGGTACTACACCCAGTTTCAGACATCCACTGAGGGTCTTGGAACACAGTCCCCACAGGTAAGAAGAGACTAGTGTATAGGACCTTTGCAAGTGATAGGGAGATTAAAAGAAAAAATTGCTATTTTGTGTAACAGGGTTACATTTCACATGTACTTGTGTGTGCCTATAATCTTTATAATCAGTTTAATTAGTCCCAGTAAGAGACCCTAGATGAAAAATCGTCATTAATTATATATTATTTTAATAACTCATGGAGACATTTTACTTCTTGTTGCCATCTAAGTGAACATAAAATTTGTGTAGAATAAATAGAATATATATCCATAACCCTCACTCTAGAACATTATGATATGAATAAGAATAGCCTCTTTAGCCTTTATTTCAAAGGGCAGTAATTCAATTTTAAAAGTTGTCTTTCGTATGCTAAATAGAATCTTTTACAACTATAAATCTTAATTGTCCTTCTTTAATATCTCTATATATTCCTAATACTGTGCTTGAAATGTGTAGTATCTGGGTCCTTGGACTAATTGTTAAAAGCTGATTTTGTTCTTTTCCTCCTTAGTCAAATTTCTGTATTCCGTGAGAGATGAAATTTGTGTTTCAAATAGAAGATCTAAAATATAAAATTTAAAATTTAAATCTAGATCTAAAATCTTTGCACTTTAATTTTCTGAATTTAAAATATTCCAAAGGCAAACTGTTCACCCTTTGTTCACAGAACAATAGGTTCCTAAAATACACTTTATGAACTGTTTTTCCATGACTTGAAGCCATTGTTTCTATTTAAATAAGAAAACATAAGAAAACATAAATTCAAGGTTGAATGATTTGTTTTTCAGTGTGGGTTTTCTCACTGAAAAAATATTTAATAAAATAGGTAGTAGGAATAGAATCTTACTTACCAGCCTATTTATCTCTATTTTTGTTCTTTAATTATATATTAAGAGATATTTGACAGTCTTTGTGGAAGTGTGTACAATTTCAAATTAGCCCAGGCCACTATACATTATTTATTGCTATTTTCTATGTAATTGTAGAATAATAGCATCTATGGATTTTAACCCTTTTCAAAATGAAAGGAAGTATTCTGAGTTAGTGTTTGGAATCCACACAGAATAACTAGGTCACGCTACCTTCTGTAGAGGAAAAAAATTTCTTATTCTAGATCAAGATCATTTTTGGAACCCAAAAGAATTGCATTAGCTAATAAAAAACATTTTATCCTCAAAATTATGTAGTACAAACCTTGAAGTGGAACTTAAAAAAAGAAATTTAATATTTGTCAAGCTCCTACTCATTTTTCTATTTTACTTTAACCCAGTTTATACACTTTCAACTTACTATCTCATTCGTATTTATAGGGAAAAAATTTTTGGGTTTCCTATTTTAGGAACAAGTACAGAGGAGGAAGCCAAATATATGCTATTAAACTAATAGCTGAAGCTAACTATATGTCTTTAATTACAAATGGAAATAATGTTCAAAAGAGAATATAGATAAATAATGAAAAGTAAATTGCATATACTCTTAGAAGTATTTCTCATGACAGGAAAAAGTGAAGTCTCTAATGTTCAATTTGTCAAAAACCTAACATTGCAATCTCTATATACACATGAGTTTCACCAGTGGGGGGCACATGTACACCATTGTAAGCAAACTCTGCATTTTCTAAAAGAGCAATTAGAGTAAAAAATGAACTGTCTCCACTAAACATTGTAATATATTTTACCTAGTCACCAACAAAAATGGCATTGTTTAATAGAAAAAATACATATAAAAGCTAAATATGTATAAGTTAATTATCTACATATTTGAATTTGATAGTTTCATGTCCTTAGCTCTAATGCTGGCTAAGAAATATTGGGGTTTAACTAGACTTTTTTGATCAGATGATTCTTAAATAATTCCATATTAATTTTGTAACTTTGGGCAAATCAATGGATATCTCTAAGAATTAGATTGCCCTTTATGAATGACTAGCTGTTATTGTGCAACTATCATGCTAAACATTTTAAGCTACATTATCTCACTAAGCGCATACTTTATAGGTATTTGTGAATCTCAAAGACTGAAAGTGAAAATATTTAGTTAATTGTAAATAGCTATACAATTTTAAGATGTTGTTATTTTTAGGATTACATTGAACCAAGTTTCTATCTACAATTAAAAAAATATTATACATTTGAAAATATAAACTATGTATTTCTGTATCTACCAAAATAAATGTTCTTTAGGTATTTTCTTGGTTATAATATATTTTCTCAGTGTAATTATAGTGAAGTAAGGTAAACTTTAATAGTTCAAGTAGGAAAATTAAACAAACATGTAGCCAAAACTTAGTTCATTCAAAAATATAAAGGCTATTTTTGAAGACATTTCATAAATATTTCAGTGTGCAATACTATGAAAGCTTATGCAATTAACTTTTACTGTGTCTTAAAAGTGTTGTTTTAAATTAGTAACTATATTATCAAACACATAATAAAATCTAATTAAAATAGTTATATATAAATAACTGAATGAAAGAAGGGAGATGAAGTGAGGGAATCTAATATTGCATGTCATTCTGATGTGAAATATTATGACACTGTAATTAAGAACTGTCAAATTTTTAATGTAAAATAAACCAAAAATTCAAAAGATATTACACATGCCATTATATGGCACTTGTATCCTAATCTGATGTTTTCTTGCCATTTTTTTCAGACAGGTATTAAGATTAAAGAAAAGACAATTAACAGTACAGAACTGCGATAGTTAACAGGAAAAATAAACTTATAGAAAGGAAAATTAGTAGAACAACAAAATAAAAACTAGCCTCACTTTACACTTTTACCTATTACTTTTCTTTTTATCATGCCTGCTGGGTCAGAGTTATAGCCTTAAGGAAATTATTATATGCTTTCACAACATTAAAATAAAAATAAGACTAATGATAGTGATAGCTATGATATATATCGGGGTCCAGCTATTTCCCAAGTACTTTACTAAATCTTATGACTTAAACTAAAATTACATAAGGCAGGTGTTGTTATTATTAGCTTTTTGTGGATGAAGAAATCTAGGTTAAACTTTAGCAATGGAGAAAGTATGAATTCAACCTCAAAGTCTATGCTCTTTCCAGTCTGCTTTGCTGTGTCACACAAATAATAGCAATTTTTCAAATTTAATATTTTTACTTATATTGTTCATCAAAATCTCAGAACAGTTTTTTGTTACAGGTATTTTTTATACTAACAAATCTGGCAGGAAAAATCAATGCATATGTGTTGACTTAAAATATGCTAATAAGTAAAAATTATACAAGAGGTTTAATCATTTTTCTCATAAAGAAGCAACCAACTCCCTCACATATACCTCATAAAAAATGACACATTCAAAAAAATCTACACAATATCCTACTACCATAACAGTATTTTTCTGGATTTTGAAAGACCAGCTACCGCTACTCGCAGAAGATTCTTAATTTTTTTACCCTTGTCAACTAAATGGAGATGATAGGTTTTTTTTGGTACTATTTAATTCCTTTGTTGAATATTTTACTATGTTTTAAAAAATATTTTTAGTGGTGGCTCTGGGACATAAAATATGCATCATTTTTATACTTATTCCCTTTTAAAATTTTAGATATAGTTCGTAGACCATAAAATTCACCCTTTTAAAATGTAAAGTTCAATGGTTTTTAGTACATTTCACACAGTTGAGCAATCATCATTATCTATATCAAGAATATTTTCATCACCAGAAAAAGACATACCATACAAAGTGGCAGTCACTTTCTATATTCTGCATCTTAAATTAAAATTATTATTATTATTATTATTTGATTATAGTTGGCATTCAATATTGTTTTATATTAGTTTCAGATGTATAGCGTAGGGTTTATACATGTATATAATTTATAAAATGATCCCTTCAATTACTCTAGTACCCACTTGGCACTATCCACAGTTATTAAATATTATTAACTAAATTCCCTATGCTGTACTTTACATCCCATTGACTATTTTGTAACTACCAATTTGTACTTCTTAATCCCTTCCCCATTTTCCCCAGCTCCCCAACCCCATTCACATCTAGCAACCATCAGTTTGGTTTCTGTATCTATGAGTCTTTTTTTTATTGTGTGTGTTTATTTTGTACTTTAGACTGCACATATGAGATCATGTAGTATTTGTCTTTCTCTATCTGACTTATTACACTTAGTATAATAACCTCTAAGTTCATCCATATTGTCACACATGGTAAGATTTTATTTTTTATAGCCAAGTAATAATAGTCCATTGTGTATAAGTACCACTTTTTCTTTATCCAGTCCTCTATAAATGGAAAATTGCTTCTATATCTCGGCTATTGCAAACAATGCTGCAATGCACACGGGGGTGCATATATCTTTTCAACTTAGTATTATAGATTTCTTCAGAGGATATCTAGAAATAAAATTGCTGGGTTATACGGCAGTTCTATATTTAAACTTTTGAGGAACCTGCATACTATTTTCATACTGTCTGCGCCAATTGTCGATCTAACAAACAACGCACAAATGCTCTTTTTCCTTTTCATCCTCACCAACAAACTTGTTATTTGTTGATTTATTGATGATGGCCATTTTGACAGATGTGAGGTGATATCTCCCTGTTTTTTTAAATTTTTAATTTAATTTTATTATTAGTTTCAAGTATACAGTACATTGGTTAGACATTTATATATTTTATAAAACGATCCCCCTAATTGCTTTTTATCTCCTCTGGCTTTCCAACTAGCCATTACATTACTGCTAACTGCATTCACTGAGCCATGCTCATCATCTCCATGACCCCCTACCAACTACTAATTTTCACTTATTTAATCCTTCACTCCTTTCTCCCAGCCCACCAACCCCTTCCCCTTTGGCAGTCACCAAATTGCCCTCTATATTTGTGAGTCTATTTTTGATTAGTTTGTTCTTTTTGTTCCTTAGATTCCACATATAAGTGAAATTATATGGTATTTATCTTTCTTTCTTTGATTTATTTCACTCAGCATAATGATCTCTAGGCCCATGCATTTTGTTATGAATAGTAGAATTTCACCCTTTTAATGGTCCAGTAATATACCATTGTATATATGAACCATAACTTCTTTATCCGATCGTCTGTTGATGGGCATTTAGGTTGCTTCCATATCTTGGCTATTGTAGATTGTGCTGCCATGAACATATGAATGCATATATCTTTAGGAATTACTGTTTTGTTTTGTTTTGTTTTGTTTGGATAAATACCCACAAGTACAATTGCTGGGTCAAAAGTATATCCATTTTTAATTTTTTGAAAAACTTCCAGACTGTGTCCCATAGTGGCTGTACCAGTCTGCAATCCTACCAACAATGTATGAGGGTTCCCTTTTCTCCACATCCTCGCCAACACCTGTTGTTCTTAGATTTATTGATGATAATCATTCTGACAGGTATCAGGTGATATCTTATTGTGATTTTAATTTGCATTTCTCTGATGATTAGTAACCTTGAACATCTTTTCATATGTCTATTAGCCATCCTTATTTCTTCTTTAGAGAAGAATCTGTTTAGATCTTCTGCGCATTTTTCAATTGTTTCTTTTTTTTGATGTGGAGCTGTATGAGTCTTTATATATTTTGGATATTAACCTCTTATCAGAGGTATCATAAGCGAATATCTTCTCCCATTCAGTTGATTGCCTTTTGTTGTTGTTGATGGTTTCCTTTGATGTGCAAAAACTTTTTAGTTTGATACAGACCCATTTCTTTATTTTTTCTTTTGTTTCCTTTGCCTGAGGAGATATGTCCTATAAAAAATTGCTAGTAGCAATATCAGAGAGTATAGTTCTTATATTTTCTTCTAGAAGTGTTATGATTTCGAGTCTTACATTTGAGTCTTTAATCCATTTTGAGTGGATTCTTGTATATGGTATAAGAAGATGGCCAACTTGCGCTTTTTTTCCATGTATCTGTTTAATTTTCCCAACAACATTTATTGAAGAGATGGTCTTTACCCCATTGTGTATTCTTACCTCCTTTGTCTTATATTAAGTGAACATATAGGTGTGGATTTATTTCTAAGCTCTTTAATCTGTTCCACTGATCAATGTATCTGTTTGTATTTCAGTACCATGCTGTTTTGGTTACTATAGCCTTGTAGCATAGTTTGATATCAGGTAGTGTGATATCTCCAACTTTGTTCTTCTTTCTCAAGATTGCCATGGCTATTTGGGGTCTTTTATGGTTCTATATAAAGTTGAGGATTATTTGTTCCAGCTACCTGGAAAATGCCATTGGTATTTTGGTAAGGATTGCATTGAATCTATAGACTAATTTGCAGTATTGCTATTTTAATGATGATCCATTTATTTGTATCTTCTTCAGTTTCTTTTTTCAATATTTATAATTTTCTGAGAACAGGTCTTTTACCATGTTCATTAATTTGATTCCCAGGTATTTTATCGTTTTTGATGTAATTGTAAATGAGATTGTTTTCTTAATTTTCCTTCCTGAATGTTGATCATTGGTGTATAAATATGCCACTGGCATTGAATATTAATTTTCTATTCTGCTACTTTACTGAATTCATTGATCAATTCTAACATTTTGGTGGAATCTTTGGATTTCCTTATATGTAGTGCCATGTCATCAATAACTAACATTAATTTTATTTCTTTCTCTCCAATTTAGAAACATTTTCTTTCTTTTTCTTGTCTTATTGCTGTGGCAAAAGCTTCCAATAAAATGTTGAACATGAGTAGTGAAAGTGGATATGGTTGTCTTGTTCCTGATCTTAAGGAAAATTCTTTAGCATTTCCCCATTGAGTATGATGTTAGCTGTAGCATTGTCATATATGCACTTTATTATATTGGAGTATATTCCCTTTATTCCCACTTTACTGAAAGTTTTTATCGCAAATGGATGATGGATTTTGTCAAATGCCTTTTCAGCATCTATTGATATGGCCATATTATTTTTATCTTTTATTTTGTTAATGTGATGTATCACATTAATTTATTTGTGAATATTATACCAACCTTGCATCCTCAAAATAAATCCAACTTGATCATGGTGTATGATTTTTTTAATGTATTGCTGAAATTCAGCTTGCTAATACTTTGTTAGTGTTTTTACATCAATGTTCATAAGATATATCAGCCTGTAGTTTTCTTTTTTGTAGTGTCATTTTCTGGTTTTAGAATCAAAGTAATAGTGTCCTCATAAATGGAATTAGGGAGGCTTCCCTCTTCTTAAATTTCTTGGAATAGATTCAAAAGAATAGATATTAATTTTTCTTTGAATGTTTGGTAGAATTCACCTATGATGCCATCTGGTCTGGAACTTTTGTTTCTTGGGAAGTTTTTGATTACTAATTTGATGTCGTTGGTGGTAATCGGTCGGTTCAGATTTTCTGTTTTTCTTTACTAAATCTTGGGAGATTGTATGTTTCTAGGAATGTATCCATTTCTTCCAGATTGTCTAATCTATTGTCATGTAATTGCTCATAGTATTTTCTTATGAACCTTTGTGTAATCTGTAGTTATTTCTCCCCTTTCATTTCTGATTTGTTTGATTTCTCCTCTTTTTTACTTAATCAGTGTAGTTAAGGGTTTATTCATTTCATCCTTTCAAAGAACCACCTCTTGGTTTTACTAATCTTTTGTGTTGTTTTTCTAGATACTATTTTATTTATTTCTGTTCTGATATTTATTATGTCCTTCCTTCTACTCACTTTGGACTTGGTATGCTGTTTCTTCTAGCTTTTTTAAGTGTAAGGTTAGATTGTTATTTGAGCTGTACATTGTTTTTTGAGGTAGGCCTGCATTTTTATGAATTTTCTCTTAAGACTGTTTTCACTGTGTCCCATAAATTTTGAGGTGTGTTTTCATTTTCATTTGTCTCTAGGTATCTTGATTTCTTCCTTGATTTCATTGTTAACACAGTTATTGTTTAGTGGTGTGTTATTTAGCTTCCATTTGTTTGTGTATTTTCCAGTTTTTTTTTCTTGTAGTTGATTTCAGGTTTTATACCATTGTGATCAGAGAAGATGGTTGATATAATTTCAATCTTCTTAAATTTATTGATACTTGTTTTGTGGCTTAATACGTGGTCTATCCTGGAAAATTTTCTGTGTGCACTTGAGAAGAATGTATATTTTGCTGCTGTGGGGTAAAATGCTCTGAGAATATCTATTAAATCCATCTGGTGTAGTGTGTCTTTTAGGCCCATTGTTTCCTTGTTGATTCTTTGCCTTGAAGATCTGTCCATTGGTGTCAATGAAATGTTAAAGTCCCCTACTGTGAGTGTATTACTATTGATCTCTCCTCTAATATCAGTCAATAATTGCTTTATGTATGTAGGTGCTCCTGTGTTGGGTGCATATATGTGCACTAGGGTTATGTTCTCTTGATATATTGGTCCCTTTATCATTATGAAATGCCTTTTTTTCTCTTATTAAAACCTTTCTGTTAAAAATTTATTTTGTCTGATATAAGTATTGCTACCACAGCTTTTTTTTTTTCATTTCTATTTGTGCGAGATATCTTTTTCCATCCCTTTACTTTCAGTCTGTGAGTGTCATTTGATCTGAAATGGGTCTCTTGTAAATAGCATACACATGGATCTTGTTTTCTTATCCATTTGGCTACCAAATGACTTTGATTGTAGCATTTAACCATTTACATTTAAAATGACTATTGGTAGTTATTGTTATTTTATTATTCGTATTTCCCCCTCCCCATTTTTTGTTTTAACAGAAGTCCTTTTAACATTTTTGCAATACTGGCGTATTGGTGATGAATCACTTAAACTTTTCCATGTCTAGGAAGCTCTTTATCTCACCTTCTATTTTAATTTCTGGGTAGAGTATTCTGTATTCGTAGTTGTAGATTCTTGTTTTTCAAAACTTTGAATATTTCTTTCTAGTCCCTTCTTGCCTGCATAGTTTCTGTTTAAAAATTAACAGACATTCTTATGGGGTAACTTGTAAGTAACTAACTAACTGCCTTTCTCTCTGCTGCTTTTAAGATTCTCTCTTTGTATTTGACCTTTAGCATTTTAATTATGATGTGTCTTGGTGTGGATTTGTTTGAATTTCTCTTGTTTGTGACTCTCTGTGCTTCCTGGACTTGAATGTCTAATTCCTTTGCCAGGTTAGAGTAGTTTTCTGTCATTATGTCTTCAAATAGATTGTCAATCTCTTGCTCTCTCTCTTCTCATTTGGGTACTCCTGTGATGCAGATATTGTTAGGCTTCATGTTGTCCCAGAGGTCTCTTAAACTATTCTCATTTTTCTTTTCAGAGCCCCGGAGCCACACACTACTTCTCCAGGGCGCGCAAGCAAGTAGCTTCTTCAGTTAGGGCTCTGAAAGGCACAGGTGCCTCAGCTCATCATATGCTCTTGCCACAGAGCAATAGTCAGTTGAGCAATAATAAGCAAATTCATAACATATTATATTTTAATGTAGGTAGCTTGGTGTTAATTGTGAATTTTGAGGGCTTCCGATCATAGATTTATATTCGGAATTAGAAACTTCAATACTTATTTTTAACAACTATGAATCAAAAAATTCATTCTAAGTTGGATTCAAGTTTCTGGCTTTGTTTAATTGAATGCAAACTGAGAAGACAAGGTAGGTATTATTGAAAAATTACCATTTGCAAATAGTTATTTATATGAAACAAGATGTTCTCAGTATTGCTCAATTTTTCTAAAAGAATTCTTATTTTATTTTCCTACCATTGACTCCTTTACATCTTTTCCTACTCCTATTTTTTAGAATTTCAAATACATTTTCATTATATGGAAAAAAAAGTTGGCTTTTGGAACAACATCAACTTCTCATATCCTCACCTTGAGACTTTAATATTTTTTGTATTTTTTCTGGTTTTATTGAAATATACTAGACAATTAGTTGCTCATATTTACACTGTACAAGTCAATGAGTTTTTTTTAATTACAGTTGGCACATGATATCTAAGTTTCATTTGTAAAGCATAGTGATTAGAGAAATTTATAACTCATAAAGTGACCGCCCCAATAAATCTAGCACCTATTTTACCCATTGCAGGGTTAGTAAACATTATTAACTATTTTCCTTATGCTACACTTTATATTTCACTGTGTATTTCATAACTATCCATTTGTACTTCTTAATTCCTTTGCCCTTTTTTTCAGTCTCCCCAAACCCCCTCCTATCTAGTAGGCCTTAAAATATTCTATTTATCTGTGAGTTTATTTCCATTTTATTTTTATTCTTGTTGTTTATTTATTTATTTTTTTAATTCCACATGTATGTGAAATCATGTGTTGTCTTTCTCTATCTGACCCATTTTATTCAGTGCAGTACCCTCAAGGTCCATCAAGGCAATATCTTTTCCCATCACCTTCCTTTTAGTCTCTCTGTGTCCTTAAATCTGAAGTGAGTCTCTTGTAGGTAGCATATATATGGGTCTTGTTTTTGTATCCATTCAGCCACCCTATCCTTTGGTTAAATCACTTAATTTTTTTCCATCGTTGATAGGAATGTAGTTATTACTATTTTTTATTCCTGTTTTTTATACATTTTTTTCTCTTTAAATAAGTCCCTCCAACATTTCCTGTAATGTTGGCTTGGTGTTGTTAAATTCCTTTAGCTTATTTTTGTCTGGGAAGTTCTTAATCTGTCCTTCGACTCTAAATAATAGCTTTGCTGAATAAAGTATTCTTGGTTGTAGATCTTGAATTTTCATCATGCCGGATATTTTGTGTCAAGCTCTTCTGTCCCGCATAGTTTCATTTGAGAAATCACTGCCAGTTTTATGGGTGCTTCCTTGTAGGTAACTAACTGTTTTTCTCTTGCTGCTTTTAAGATTCTCTCTTTGTATTTAATCTTTGTCATGCTAATTATAATCTGCCTTAGAGTAAGCCTATTTGGGTTCCCCTTTTTTGGGATTCTGTGATATTCCCGTGGTCGTATGTCCATTTCTTTCACCAAATGAGAGACATTTTTCATAATTATTTTTCAAATGGCTCTTCAACTTCTTATATTTCTTCAGGTACACCTATGACACAGATAGTTTTACATTTAATTGTGTTCTATGTGCTCCTTAAATTATTATTATAGCCTTGGCTTCTTTTATCTTACCATTATCATTGAATGTCCTTGGCTTCCCCATCCTCAATATCAGTGATTTAATCCTCTTCTTTATCCACTCTGTTTATACCATCTATTATACCCTTCATCTCAGATAATATGTTCTTCGTTTCTGACTGGTTCCATTTATATTTTCCATTTCTATGTTTTTTTATCTCTTTGTTAAAGTTCTTACTGAACTTGTCTACATATCCCCTAAGTTCATTAAACATCTTTATATCAGTGTTTTGAACTCTACACCTATTAGATTGCTTGATTCCATTATTCCTGGACCTCTCTTCTATTCTCTCATATGGTTTCTGCTTTTTTGTCTTCCATTCTGGCTGCCTTTTGGTGTCTGTTTCTATGCACTAAACAGAGCTCCTAAGTCTCTTGGTCTTTTTAGCATGGTTTTGTGTAGTAAGTGTCCAGCGGCACAGTCCTGAGCAGGGATCAGCTGCAGGCCAAGTTTAGCCCCAGCCTGTGCCTTCCAGGACCACCTGTTAAGATTCAGCAAGAAATCCACAGATGCTGTGCTTATAGTTGCCTCAAGAGGTCAAGCCAGAAGCCAAAGTCAGTCGCACCAGTGTGAATCTTGGCTCTGCTCAGCAAGGAGCATGGGACTCACCAGGACACATCCAGTTGTGGCTTGGGTGGGTCCACAAACTGAGAGAAGTGGAGTTTCAGGGAATCTCTTGGCAGAGTGACCTCTGTTATCCAGGTTGATTACATCTCAATTATGGTGGCTCTGTGTCTGCCCACTAGGGGTGGGGAACAGCTCAACAGGAACAATGGGTACAGCCAGCACTTCTGTACAGGAGAGATCCTTGCCTCTGGCCTTCATTCCAAAAACTCAGTGTGCCTCTGTAAGTCTCAGGATCATCCACCCGGTGCTGGTGCTCAGAGCAAGTAGGTTCATCACTGCGAAGGAATGCTTACTGGCATGGCCTCTTTAAGAGGTTTCTGCAGTTGCTGGCTGCTGCAGCCTCTGTCTCACTCAGATGATGGGGACCAGAAAGCCTCATGTCTTTCTACCCTCCTAACTTCTACCACTCAAGGTTGATGAATTATTTCTCTCACTATTTGTAGTGCTTCTGTTCATCTAGATCCCAGGTGACTTAGCTTTCTGTTTGCTCCTTGTTTCTGTCACAACTTTGATATCGTTGCAAGAGGAATGAACAATGTGCCTAACTTCTATGCCATTTTTCTTTCCCAGAAGCATCCTATCTTCATTTTTAAAAATGTTTGTTGTTGTTGTTGTTGTTGTTCCCATTGGGTGTTTTCTGCTACCTTGTCTTTCAGTTCACTAATTAGATTTTCTGCTTCATCCAATCTACTGTTGAATCTTTCTAGTGTATTCTTCATTTTATTTATGGTATTCTTCATTCCTGTCTGGTTCTTTTTTCATGGTTTCTATGTCCTTTTTTTATGCTTACTATCCCTCTGTTGAGGTTCGCTGTTCTCCCCCCTCCTTAAGTTCATTGAGCATCCTTATAACCATTATTTTGAACTCTGTCACTTGTAGGTTGCTTGCCTCCATTTCATTTAGCTTATTTTCTGGAGTTTTTTCCTGTTGTTTCATTTGTGGCATGTTTCTTTGTTTTCTCACTTTATTAGCCTCTTGGTGTTCATTTCTATGTGTCAGGAACATTTGTTTTGTCTCTCAGCCTTGGGCAGATGGCCTAATTTGGAAGGTGCCCTGTGTCTCAGTGGCACACACTCCTGGATCCCCTATGCTGAGGCTCTGGACTTGATCTTTCTGTGGGATGTTTGTGATCTTCTTTTGTTGCCAAGCCTTTATTGTTATTACATCAGTGGATTGGATTAACATTCAGGCTGACTAATTATGGAAATAGTCTACACTCACAGGGTAAGAGCTGTTGTATGGTGGCTGACCCCACTAAATGGGATTTACCCTAGTGGGCTTGCGTACTTGTTGCAACCAACCTTTCTGTGTTCCATTTATGGGACTAATCAGGAAATGTTATGTTGTGATTTGGTGCCAGCCTTGGGGTACATTGGCTTTTTGGCTCCTTGGGAGGGGATCCAAAGGAGGCCAAGGTCAGCTGCTGCTTTTGATTGTTTAGGGCTACCTGGTGGGAACTACAAAGTGATCCACAGATGGTTGTTGCCTTTGCTGGACCTATAGGTAAGTGGAAGAGACAATGCTGTAGGCAGCAGTCAGCTTATCACCCATCCCTGACCTATGGCAGTTTAGCAGAGGGATCAGGGCTCCTCAAGGCATGACACTGCTCGTCAGTTGTCTGTAAGTCTCTGAAACTGGAAGAGCCTCTGGCTGATATGTGTGTTAGGTGGAGTCTCCTGGATCTATTGAGTAAATTTCCCCCTGCCACTGTTGTGTCAGTTTACATTCAGTGCTGTTTCTGTGGCTCCCTGTACAATTTTTGGATAATAGCAAGACCAGATATTGTCACATCATGCTTTTAAACACCTGAGCTCTATTTAAGGCTTACTGAAGCTCATAGCCGTAAGTTTGTGGCCTGCCATCCAAAATTTCTTTTTAGTGATCAAGCTTTATGTGGGCTACAAGAATTAATTGCTGTTGTTTGCTGTTGAATTCATGACCCAAGGAAATCACAGGATAAGACTGGGTTACCTGGGAGCAGTCTTACCACAGGTAATTTGTAGGTTAGGTGGGGTGTCATGTAAGTGAGGCACAGGGCCATCAGGCCCATATAGCACCAGATTTGCTGCTAGCTCTGGGACTGCAGGCTCCCACAAATGTCACATGTCACTAGGAGACTTAATGCCCTCTGTGATGGGCCCACAAACCCCAGGGATCTGCCCAACAATATTGTATCTTATGCTGAAAGCAGTGCCCTTCCCATCACTGTATTTCCTGAACTTTGCTTACTTTGCTGGCTTAGGTCTGTTGACAGTGCAGAATGCTCAACCCTGGCTAGGGTCAGGGCAGTGGCAGCTGTCAGTGTGCTGTGGGCACTTGGTGGATTGGATGGGGCAGGATCTCAGGGAGTCAAGGTCCATCAGGTCAATATAGCTTTAGTTTTCAGCATCTTCTGTGTCTATGTGTTACTGCAGTAGTCACAGATCACAGTGAAACAAGCTGCTGTCTGGGACAGTCCCACAGACTCCTGCGGTCCCTGCAAGTGATATTGTGGCTCCTGTAGGCTGCAGTGATCTGCCTGCAACTGTTTTCCCCACAGTGCCCACACTCTGCTAGCCGAAGTTTGTTGCCTGTGAGGAATGCGATACTTGAGAGAGGGGCTGGGAGATGGTGGTTGTCTGTGAATAGGCTACCTGGGCCAACGTGCGGGTCACGTGGGGCGAAGTCTCTGGGAGACAATGGACTTCAGGTCAATACAGCATCAGGTAACCTTTTGCACATTCCCACAAAAGTCACAGGTCACAGCATGACCAGCTGCTGCCTGGGACTGTCCTACGGATCCCTGAAATCCACCCATGTTCATGTTGGCATCAGGGATCTGTCTGAAACTGTCCCCAAAATGTGCGCTCACAGCACGGGCTGCCTGCTGTGAATGTTTGGCCCTGAAATGGGGCAGGATGTGGCATGCAAATTAACACCCAAAAATCCTAACAATCCAATTAAAATCCACCTGGCAACAAGCCATCCCAGGCAATTTGCAGGTTGGGTGGGGCAGGCCAATCTCCTCAGGCTAGTGCAGCTATCGAATTGGCCATGTGGGAGGGATTTGCACAGGCAAACTGGCGCCGTTTGCTGATTACCCCATAGTGGGGCCCCAAATAAGGCATGATGGTGACTTCCTGTCCAGTTTCTGTTCAGGAGCGGGTAATGCAGTCTTTCCCTGCATGAATTTTGCGTGAGCCTCTAACCCACTGCTGGTGTCCCAGGATTGTGTCTCTAGGCGAGAGAACCTGTGTTTGAACCCTTCAAAAGGGCACCTAGGATTTCAGTGTCCTTCCATCTCACCCACAAGGCCAGAATCCCCTCTGATTTTTAGTCAGTATTTTTGGGAACAACTCTTCTATGGGCTGAGATCCTTGACTAGGGAGTCCCTAAATGAGGCTAAGACCCCTCTCTCCTTCTGGGGGCCGGGGCTCTGAAGCCTGGTTCTCACTCCCAGTGTTCCTCTATCACCTATGGGTGCAGGTCCAGCCTTATTCGAGTTTTTGCCTCTCCTACAGGCTTCAATGTGGCTCCTTTATATTAGATGTGCATGTTCTGATCAGCTGGACTTCATGTGTTATTCCACATTATTTTTTAATTTGTTTGCAATTTCAATGCAAACCTGAGAGGAGGTGAACCTTGCTTTTGCCTAGTCCACCATCTTCCTTGCACTCCTCATTGTGGTTTTAATTTTCATTTCTCTGATTTTTAGTGATGTTGAGCATCTTTTCATATGTTTATTGTCCATCTGTATGTCTTCTTTGGAGAAATGTCTATTTGGGTCCTCTCTCTTTTTTTAATTGGATTGTTAGGATTTTTTGGTGTTAACTTTGCATGAGTTCTTTGTAAATTTTGCATGGCAACCCCTTGTTGGATGAATCACTGGCAAATATCTTTCCCATTTCAATAGGTTGCTTTTTGTTTTCTTCACAGTATGCTTTGCATGACTTTTTTTTTATTTTGATGTAGTCCCACCGTTTATTATTTTTTCTTTGGTTTCCCTTGCCCAACAAGATATATTAGAAAAAAACATTACTAAGGGCAATGTCGGAAAGTTTACTGCCTATGTTTTCTTCTAGGAGCTTTATAGTTTTGGGTTTTACACTCGTCTTTAATCCATTTTGAGTTTATTCTTATATATGGTGTAAGAGATGGTACAGTTTCACTTTTTTGCCATTTTTCCAACACCATTTATTGACTAGACTGTCTGTACCCCATTGTATATTCTTGCCTCCTCTCTCATAGATCAATTTACCATATAGAAATGGGTTTATTTCTGGGCTTTCTATTCTGTTCCACTTATATATGTGTATTTTTATGCCAATACCATCACATTTTGATGACTGTAGCTTTGTATTATAGTTTGATACCAGGTAGCGTGACACCTCCAACTTTGTTATTTTTCAAGATTGCTGTGGCTATAGAAGATCTTATGGTTACATATAAACTTTAGGATTATTTGTTCTAGTTCTACGATAAATGCCATTAATTTTTTGATAGGAATTACATTCAATCTATAGATTGCTTTGGGTAGTATGGACACTTTAATGATATTAATTCTTCCTACCCAAGAGCACAGTGTATGCTTCTATTGATTTGTGTCTTCTTCAATTTCTTTCTTTAATGTCTTAGAATTTTACAAGTTCAAGATTTTTACCTCTTTGGTTAAATTTATACCTAGGTATTTTTATTTGATGCAATTGTAAATTGGATTGTTTTCTCTATTTTTGCTTTCATTTCCATTTTTAAATGTTTTATTAAAATATAGCTAACTTATAATATTGTATTAGTTTCAGGTGTACAGAATATTTATAAACTCCAAAATGTGATCACCATAAGTCTAGCTACCAATTGACACTGTTAAACATAATCACAATGTTATTGACTATAATCCCTATGTTATACACCACACTCCCATGACTTACTCGTTTTATACCCGGAAGTTTGAACCTTTTATTTCCTTCACCTTCCCCCCCACACACACACACACATTTTTTGATTTTTTAATTGTAGTGGACATTCAATATTATTTTATGTTAGTTTCAAGTATCCAGCATAATGATTAGACCTTTATATAATTTACGAAGTGATCCCCCTGACTAGCTTAGCACTATACATATTATTACCACATTATTGACTGTATTCCTTATGTTTTTTTTTAATAATAAGTTTGTTTTCTTAATTTCTCTTTCTGGTAGTTCATTATTAGTGTATAAATATTCAGCCAATTTCTGAATATTAATTTTGTATCCTGCTACTTTACTGAATTTCTGTACCAGTTCTAAAAGTTTTTTCATGGACTCTTTGTGGTTCTCTATATATCAGGGGTCCCCAACCCCTGAGCTGCAGAAGAGTACCAGTTTGTGGTCTCTTATGAACCAGACTGCACAGCAGGAGGTGAGAGGCAGGTGACAGAGTGAAGCTTCATCTGTATTTGTAGCCACTCCTCAGTACTAGCATGACTACCTCAGCTGCACCTTAGATCAGCAGGCATTAGATTCTCATAGGAGCACCGGCCCCTGTGCCAAAATGGTTGGGGACCACTGCTATATATAGTATCATAATATCGGCAAATAATTACAGTTTTACTTCTTCCTTTCCAATTTGGATGCCTTTATTTATTTTTTCTTGACCGATTGCTGTCACCAGGCCTTATAATACTATATTGAATAGAAGTTTTGAAAGTGGACCCCTTTGTCTTGTTCCTGATCTTAAGGAAAATGCTTTTAGCTTTTCCCTGTTGAGTACAATGTTAGCTGTAGGTTTGTCCTATATGACCTTTATTATGTTAGCAATGTTCCCTATATTCCCACTTTACCGAGAGCTTTTATCATAAATGGATGCTGAATTTTGTAAAATGCCTTTTTCTGCATCTATTGATATAATCATATGATTTTTATTTTTTAATTTGTTAATGTGGTTTATCACGTTAATTGATATGCTAGAATTGAACCATCTTGCATCCCAAGAATAACTCCTACTCGATAGGGTGTACAAGCTTTTTAACTCACGTCTGAATTTGGTTTACTAATATTTTGTTCAGGATTTTTACATCTATGTTCATCTGGAATATCAGCCTATAATTTTTTTGTTTTGTTTTGTAATGATTTTTTTCTGGCTTTGGAATCAGGGTAATGGCGGCTCCGTGAAGTAAGCTTGGGAGATTTCCCTTCTCTTGAGTTTTTTGGAATAGTTTGAGAAGAATAGGTTGTTCTTCTTCGAATGTTGCTAAGATTCACCAGCAAAGCCATTCAATCCAGGACTTCTGTTTATTAGGAGTATTTTGATTACTGATTTGATTTCATTGGTAGTAATTGGTCTGTTCAAATCTTCTGTTCTTCTTGAATCAGTCTTTGAACATTGCATTTTTTCTAGAAATGCATCTATTCTTTCAAGACTGTCCAATTTTTTGACATATAGTTGTACTATTTTCTTAAAAATATTTGTTTTTCTGTGGTGTCCTTTGTCACTTCTCTTTTATCTCTGATTTAATTTATTTGTGTCCTATTTTTTTCTTGATGAGTCAGCTTAAAAGTTTATCAGTTTTGTTATCTTTTCAAAAAACAGCTTTTTGTTTCATTAATCTTTTGTATTGTTTTTTAGACTTTATTTTGTTTATTTCATCTATGATTTTTATCATTTTCTTCTTTTTACTCACTTTAGACTTTGCTGTTTTTTCCTAAATATTTTAGGTATAAATGTAGATTGTTTATTTGAGATTTTTTTCTGTTTCTTGAGGTAGACCTGTATTGCTAGGAATTTCCCTCTTAAAACTGTACTCTTGGTGTCCCATAGATTTGGGGTCATTGTGTTTTCATTTTCATTTGTCTCAAGGTATCTTTTGATTTCTTCCTTCGTCTCATTGTTAGCCCATTCATTGTTTAGTAGCATGTTATTAAGTTTCCATGCGTTTTTGTGTTTTTCAGTGTTTTTCCTTGTAATTGATTTCTAGTATTCTACCATTATGGTCAGAAAGATGCTTGGTATGATTTCAATCTTTTTAAATTTACTGAGACTTCTTTTCGTAGCCTAAAAGGTGGTCAATCTTGAAAAATAATCCATGTGTACTTGAATAAATGTATATTCTGCTATTTGGGGATGAAATGCTCTAAAAATATCAATTAAATCCATCTGGTTTAATGTGTTATTTAAGGCCTTTATTTCTTTTTGATTTTCTGTCTGGAAGATCTATTTCTTGATTTTAGTAAGGTGTTAATGTCCCCTACTATGACTGTATTACTATCAATGTCTCCCTTTATGTCAGTTAATATTTGATTTTTATATTGAAGTACTCCTATGTTGGGCGCATAAATGTTTACAATGGTAAAATCTTCTTGAATTAATCCCTTTATCATGAAATGCCCTTCTTTGTCTCTTCTTATAGCCTTTGTTTTAAAGTTTGTTTTTATCTGAGGTAAGTATCGCTACCCCAGGTATTTTTTTTGTTTCTGTTTGCATGAAATATATTTTTCTATCCCTGTACTTTCAGTCTGTGTGTGTCTTTTGATCTGAAGTTGGTCTTCTTGTAGACACTATATATGATCTTGTTTCCTTATTCATTCAGGTACCCTATGTCTTTTTCTAAAGTTATAATTGACATTCAGATGTATAACATAGCAGTTAGACATTTATATAATTTATGAAGTGATCTCTTTTAATTAGTCTAGTACCCACCAGGCACTGTACATAGTTATTACAATATTAATAACCCCCGGCTTTTGACTGGAGCATTTAATTCATTTACATTTAAAGCAATTGCTGATAGATATGTTGTTATTGACATTTCATTATACATATTTTAATATTTTTTCCTCTTATTAAATGTATTGAGGTGACGCTGGTTAATAAAATTACATAGGTTTCAAGTGTACAGTTCAATAATGAATCATATGTATATTGCATTTTGTGTTCACAACCCAAAGTTAAATTTCCATCCATCATCATTCTTCATGTTCTTAAAGAAATTTCTTTAACATTTATTGTAATAGTGGTTTGGTGTTGATGAACTCCTTTAGTGTTTTCTTGTCTGGGAAGCTTGTAATCGTCTTTTAATTCTAAATGATACCTTTGCTAGGTAGAGTAATCTTGGTTGTAGGCCCTTGTTTTTCATCATGTTGAGTATTTGCTGCCATTCCTTTATGACCTGGAAAGTTTCTGTTGAGAAATCAGCTGCCAGTCTCTTGGGAGCTCCCTTGTAGGTAACCAATTGTTTTTATATTCTTGCTTTTAAGATTCTCTCTTTCTGTTTAACCTTTGACATTTTGATAATGATATATCTTGGTGTGAGCCTCTTTGGGTTCATTTTTTGTGAGACTCTCTGAGCTTCCTGGGGTTGTATGTGCATTTCCTTCACCATATTAGGGAAGTTTTCCATCATTATTTCTTCAAATATATTCAACTTCTTGTTCTCCCTCTTCAGGTACCCCTATGACACAGATATTTGTACCTTTAATAATGTCGCACGGGCTCCTTAAGTTATTATTATAGTCTCAGTTTCTTTTATCTTACCATTCTGATTGAGTGTCTTTGGCTTTTCAATCCCCTATATAAGTCATTTGATACTCTTCTTTATTCACTTTGTTTATTCCATTTAATATACTTCTCATCAAAGGTAATATGTTCTTCATTTCTGACAGTTCCCTTTTGTAATTTCCATTTCCATTTTTATGTTTTTTTTTATCTCATTGTTGAAGTTCTCACTGAATTCATTTATACTGCCCATAAGTTCACTGAGCATTGTTATAACCAGTGTTTTGAACTCTGCATCTGTTAGATTGCTGGACCCCATTATTTCTGGATCTCTGTTCTGTTCTGTCATATGGTTTCTGCTTCCTTGTCTTCCCATTTTGTCTGCTTTTCTGTGTCTTTTTCTATGTACTAAGCAAAGCTCCTAAGTCTCCCAGTCTTATTATTTGTGTTTTTTTTGTAGTAGGTGTCAAGAGGCACAGTCCTGAGAGGGATTCAGCTGCAGGCCAAGTTTAGCCCCTCTGGAAACACCTGTTAAGATTCAGCAAGCAATCCACAGATCCTGTGCTTGTAGTTGCCTCAAATGGCCACACCAGAAACCAAGGACCACTGTCTCCAATGTGAATCTAGGTGCTGCGCAGCAAGGAGCACCTAACTCGCTGAGGATACACCTGGGTATGGCTTGAGTGGGGCCGTGAGTTGGGGAAGGTAGAGGTACAGGAAATCCTCTGGACAGAGCGACTTCTGTTATCCAGTTTGATGACGTCTCCCCTATGGTGGTGCTGAGTCCACACACTGGGAGTGGGAAGGGCTCAACAGAGGAACAATGGATACCACCAGCACTTCTGTACAGAGCGAGTCTTGCCTAGGCCCTCACTCGGACAACTCAGCATCTCCCTGTAAGTTCCTGGTGCCCCCTGAGCAGGTCCATCACCACAAACATTTTGTTCACTGACACATCCTCTTTAATAGGTGTCTGCTGCTCCTGTAGCCTCTGTCCCACTAAGCCACTTGGGACCAGACAGCCTCGCTTCCTGTTTCAGGGCGATTTCTTATTTCTCTCCCTAGTTATAGGGCTTGTTCATCTAGATCCCAGGTGATTTTCCTTACTGTTCACCCCTTGTTACTGTCACAACTTCGATTTGGTCTACAAAAGGATGAGCAGAGCCTCTATCATTTATACCATTCTTTTTTCTTTCTTTTTTTTTTTGGTCTCTCTGTGTTCTGTTTTTTGTTCCAATCTGCAACTCTTTTGGATGAGTCCAGTCCATTTGCATTTAGATTTATTATTGAAATATGAAGTTTTCCTATAGATATTTTATTTTTTGCTTTCTGATAGCTTGGTGTTTCCACTGTTTCCTTGTCTTTGTGTTTCTGTCTTAAATTTGGTGGTGTTTTGTGGATTTTTCCCTCTATTTCTTCTTGTTCTGTGTTCTGTACTTCAGTTCTGGATCTTTGGCATATGGTTACCATAAGACTATGTAAAGGATGGTTATACACATACAATAGTCCATTTTCTTCAGCATGTGACTTATCTTCATTCCCTTTTGTGAATTTGGACCTTGATTCCTTCCCTTTTTGTTAGCGTTATCTCAAATTATCCCTCTGTACACTGAACATTCTTTTTTTAAATTTGCACTAGCAATTCTCTTATTGTTTAAGCTTATAATACCCTGTTTTTGATAAGAGTTGCATTACTCTTTTTCTGTCTTCCTGCTTGTCACCTTACTCATAGTTATGTATTTCTTTATCATTTGTTTCAGGAAGGCTGACCCCTTTCAGTATTTCCTGTAATGCGGGCCTTGTAGTGGAGAATTCCCTCAATTTTTGTATGTCTGGAATGTTCTTTATTTCTCTTTCATATCCAAAGGAGAACTTTGCTGGATACAGTATTCTTGGCAGGTAATTCCTTTCATTTAGCCATGAATATCTGGTTCCATTCCTCTCTTGCTTGTAAGGTTTCTGCAGAGAAGTCTGAGGATAGTCTAATGTGTATCCCTTTAGAGAGTACCATCTTCTTTTTCTTGGCTGCCTTGAGAATTTTTTCTCTGTCATTAATTTTTAATAATTTTATATAATGTGTCTTGGAGAATGTTTTTTTGGGTTGAGATAATTGTGTGTTCTGTTAGCTTTTTGGATTTGAAGCTCTTACTCATTCCTTATATTTGGGAAATTCTCGTCAACTATTTATCTGAAAATGATCTCTGATCCCTTCTCCTTTTCTTCTCCTTCTGGAATAACCATTATTCTTATGTTTCCTTTCCTGATGGCATCAACTAGTTCTTGTATTTCTCTTTCATTATTTTTCATTCTTTGGTCTCTCTCTTATTCTTTTTGAATTATTTCTAGATTTCTGCCTTTGATATGATTGACCTTTTCATCCATTTTGTCAACTCTATTTCCTAAGCTTGCCGTTTCATTCTTTATCTCTTTCAGTGTGTTCTTCACCTCTAGAAATTCTATTTGGTTTTTTTTAGAGTTTCAATCTCCTTACTAAAAAAACTCATTCTACTGATCATTTTTTTTCTCAACTCCTGGGATTATTGATCTGAGTTATTTTGGATCTCATCAAGTTTTGTCAGAAGTACAATTCTGAATTCTCCTTGATTTTAGTTGCATTTTTCTGTCTTTAAATTTATTTTCTAAATAATTTTCTCTTTGTGAGCTGCCTTGTCACCTTGGTTGCTCATGGTGTTTGATGGATTATTTCTTCACCTGTGCTTTAATGAGAATGTACTTTTCTTTTCCTTTTCTCTCTTTTTTTTCTTTTCAGAAAGGTTTATTGTATAGAGATCTCTCTTTAGCCTGTTGCTAAGAGGCTATTTTTCTTTTGATTTATGGTAGGTGGCGTCCAATCTTCTTGACTCCTTGCTTTGACTATTAATAATGCCTTTTCCCTCTTATATATTCAATTATGATTGCTACCCTTAGTCTCAATTCCTTTCAGTGTTAGCGATGGTTTCAGTAGCATTTCCCCAAATTTCCCTGTGGCTCTGCGGTGCTAGGTCAAGGAAGAAATGAGATGAGATGAGGATGCACTCTAGGTTGGTGGGTGTTGGTTGCCACTAGTTTCCATGTCTCAACCTTATGTTTCGCCACCACGGCTGCAAAGACCTAGGTGTTGCCCATCTGAAGTTAGTTCCTGTTCTGCTTTCTGCCCTTATCCCTGGACTCTGCTGTGTGGAGCTCTCAGATCCCTCAGCCAGTGTTCTTTCGGAACCAGCTGCAATTTCTCCTGCAAGGAGCTCTGGCTGCTTGAGGCAATTTATTTGTTCTTCCCAATCTAATGCCCAGACTCCCCTGGTTCTGACCTCTGGAAGCATTTATGTAGATATCATTTGCTCAGACTTGCTTGTGTTCAGGTTGAGTGTTATTTGTTGAGTTTTAGATGTTCGTACCCATGTTATTTCAAGGGGAGAGATCCGGGGACATATCTCACTCCACCATGTTCTGATACATTAAGTCGGTCCAGGGGGAGTTTTGTAGGAAAGATTTTGAAACATATTAATTATCCTTTTGGAGTAACTGAAATGGAGGACTACTAAAAATTCAGACTACCACAGAATGCCAAATATTTTAGTGTAATTGTTATTCTGTTACTGTACAGGAAATTTATGGTTCATGCTTTACCATGTTTTACACTTACAAGGAACTAAATATCCCAGTGTTTCTCATTAACCGTAGGCATGCACACTATACAATGTTAAGTCAGATCCTACTAGTACTACAGGTTCTCAGCATAAATGAAGCCTTTAAAAATGTCATTAATTATTTCTCAGTTGATGCCTAAAAGGAAGTTAACCTGTAATAGGCCTTTCTAGACAAAAGCAACTACCAGTAATTATAATTACTAGTGACACTCATTAGAATTTATCTTAAGTATTAAGGTTAAAAAGTTGCCAAGGATCTCTAAGAACTCAAAAAGTGACTTGAAAAGTGAGTTTTGAAAAAAATTATTAGAATGTAGTTGGCATATAATACTATATTAGTTTCAGGTATACAACATAGTTATTCAATACATATAACTTACACAGCGATCACCATTATAAGTATAGTGACCATCCGTCATAATGCAGTTATTATGATATTATTGACTATATTTCCTGTGCTGTACACTATATCCCCATGTTTTATTTATTTTATCACTAGAATGTTATACTTATTATTCTCCTTCACCTTTTCCAACAATCTTCTCACCCCTCTCCCTTGTGGCAACCATCAGTTCTCTATTTTTTAAGTCTGTTTCTGTTTTGTTTTATTTGTTGATTTTTCCTTTAGATTCCCCATGTAAGTGAAGTCATACCATATTTGTCTTTCTCTGAGTTATTTCACTTAGCATAATACCCTCAAAGTCCATCCATGTTGTTGCAAATGGCAAGATTTCATTCCTTTTTATTACAGAATAATATTCCATTGCATATATATACCACATCTTCTTTACCCATTTATCTATCGATGGACACCTATATTACTTCCATGTCATGACTATTATAAATAATGCTGCAATGAATATAGGTGGTGCACATACCTTTTCAAATTGGTGTTTTCATTTTTTTTTTTGGATAAATATACAGAAATGGAATTTCTGGGTCACATGGTAGTTCTATTTTTAATTTCTTGAAGAAACTTTATACTGTTTTCCATAGTGGTTGCATCAATTTACGATCCCACCAACAGTTCACAAGGGTTCTCTTTTATCCATATGCTTGCCAACATGTTATTTGTTAACTTTTTTATGATAGCCAATCTGCCAGCTGTGTGTTGATGGGTCATTATGGTTTTAATTTACATTTCCCTGATGATTAGAGACCTTGAACAACTTTTCATATAGCTATTGGTCATCTATATGTCCTCTTTGGAGAAATATCTATTCGGTTCTTCTGCTCATTTTTTAATTGGATTGTTTGTTATTTTTGTTGTTGAGTTGTATGAATTCTTTATCTGTTTTTGGATATTAACCCTTTAGCAGATGTATAAGTGAATATCTTCTCCAATTCAGTAGATTGTCTTTTAATTTTGTTGATTGTTTCTTTTGCTGTGCAAATTTTTTTTAGTTTGATATAGTCTCATTTGTTTATTTTTTCTTTTGTTTTCTTTGCTTAAGGAGATATATCAGAAAAAAATAACTAGTAGCAATATAAGAGAGTGTACCACCTATGTTTCCTTTTGGAAGTTTTATGCTTTCAGGTCTTACATTTAAGTCTTTAATCCATTTTGAGTCTATTCTTGTATACAGTGTAAGAAGGTGGTCCAGTTTCATTTTTTTGCATGTATCTGTCCAATTTTTCCAACACCTTTTATTTAAGAGACTGTATTTACCCCATTGTGTATTCCAGCCTCCTTTGTCATATATTAAGAGTCTGTAGATGTGCATTTATTTCTAGGATGTCTTTTATTTCTTCAATTTATCCGATTGTTGTGGCTAGGACTTCTAATACTATGTTGAATGAAAGTGGTAAGAAGGTACATTCTTGCCTTGTTCCTGATCTTAGAGGAAAAGCTTTCAGCTTTTCATCATTAAGTATAATGTTAACTATGAGTTTGTAATATATAGTCTTTATTATGTTGAGGTATGCTACCTCTAAGTCCACTGTGTTGATATTTTTTTATCATAAATTGTTGAATTTTGTCACCTGCTTTTTTTTGCACCTCTTGAGATAATGATCTTAATTCTTCATTTTGTTGATTTTGCATATTGCTTTGATTTATTTGCAGATATTAAACCATACTTGCATCCATAAAATAATTCTTACTTGATCATGATATATAATAATTTTAATGTATTGTTGAATTTTGTTTGCTAACATTTTTCTGAGAAACTTTGCATCTAAGTTCATCATGGATGTTAAACTGTAATTTTCTTTTATTTGTAGTTCTTCTGTCTGGTTTTGGTATCATAGTAATGCTGGCCTTATAGAATGAATTTGGAAATGTTTCTTCCTCCTGATTTTTTTTGGAATAGGATGGGAGGGATAAGTATTAATTCTTCTTTAAATGTTTGGTAGAATTCACCTGTAAAGCTGTCTGGTTCTGGACTTTTATTTACTGGAGTCTTTTGATTGCTACTTCAGTTTTGTTGCTAGAAATCAGTTGGTTTAGATTTTCTTTTTCTTCCTGGTTCAGTCATTGAAGGTTGCATGTTTCTAAAAAATTATCCATTTCTTCTAAGTTGTCCAATTTGTTAATATATAATTATTTTTAGTATTCTTTTATGATACTTTATTTTTCTGTGATGTCAATTTTAACTTCTATTTGATTTCTGATTTTCTTTTTATTTGGGCTCTTTCCTTTTATTCTTAATGAGTCTGGCTATTTTTATTTCAGTCATTGTATTCTTCAGCTCTGATTATAAAATAAGCACTCAAACCAAAATGCATGTATTTTAGAGATACAGAATAGAAAATAATAATCTTTCTTCTTTCTTTCATTTAAAATATAGCACTACTTGCCTTCCCACAGCTATAGTAAATATATTATGACCTTTGTTTTATGTACATTTAAATGAATTAACATGAAGTTTCAATCACAAAAAAAGAGTATTTTGTACATTTCTTCTCAATCACAATTTTATTATGAAAACAATAGAGTCTAAATATTATTAATCAGTATAATTCAACTCATCACTGGAACATTTGAAATTTTTGAAATAAGCTTAAGCAAACTAAATGTTTAATATAATTTTCTAGCAGTAGCCATAAAAAGAAATAACCAAGACCCTTTTAAATTCCGAACAGAGGTGACTTTTCTGACCATGGTAATGAACAGCTCTATGATTACATCAACCAAACCCATAAATAGAATTATATATTATACAATAATAATTCAGTCACTTTACAGATAATATCATATGATTGGCAGAAATAATAAGTGGTCAAACACATCATAATCTAGTACATTAATCTGAACATGTTCATGAATATTTATATACGTGTATATGAATGACTTTGGGAATGTTTACTTACACAAAACATATGTACATGAAACATCAAGAATTCACGTAGTCTACAAACATTTTCTTAACCTCTTCTGTAATTCACACAAACTCAAAGTACAATTACTTCAAGAGCTAGTTCATTAAATTGATATGAGGGAGAGAGGGAAGACATGGAGTAAAAGAAACAAATGAATATCTCTCTTTTCTCAGAAAATATTGGAAAGCTTCCCACCTACCCCTAAATTTATAACAATTTCATGCTCAAATAATAAATAGGAAAATATGATAGCTTGATCCAAATTTTCTACAGTATTTGCCACTTAGAGATTGGTAGTGAATTCATTCAAATATTTACTGAGTATCTATACTAGATGCTGAATTTACAGTGGTAAACAAAACTAGTATTACCCTTACTTTTAAAGAGTTTTTAATCTTGTATAGAACCTCAGGCAATAGATATACAATCAAACAAATACATGCAGATGGTAGGTTTGAACAAATAATCATAAAGCCGCTAAGGAAGTTTGAAAATTCGAGTTTATCAGTTTATATTTTGGATACCTAAACTTGGCCTGTGATTTTTTTGATTGTCATTCTCATTCATTGTAGCCAGAATTTTTGGAATCTAACCATCTTTCTCAGAATTACCTGGCATTTGAATCAGCATTTGAACAATTACGATGTACCTTAAAATTCAAGACTCTCTTTTCTATATCATGATCTTTCTTTTAGGAAGACAGTTTCTACAACTGAGCCGCAGGTCCACCCATTATTGTCCAGACATATGGCAGTAGCAGCGCAATACATTTCTGAGTGTCATTCTCCCTTGTTATCTTATTGATCAAAATCCCACACAACAACATATTCATCTTAGCTAGTGCAGAAGGAGAAAAAGAACTTGCACAATTTAATATATATATATATAGTATATATATAAATAGTATATATATATATTATATATATATATATACTATTTATATGTGAGGCTCTTAGGAAGATATTGATGCTTAACCAATCTAATCTCTATATTTCCAATTATTTAAGCTGTGTGTCACTGGCTTGCTACTGATCCTTGGACTTAGGATAATTAAATCCTAACTTTTAATAGGAAAAGTTACCATAGTCTTCAAATAATCTTTAAAGAATGATCATTTTATAACATGTATTATCTGTATTACCCCATTCTAACTGTTCCACAAGGGGAAATTCAATGGATTTTCATAGCTGTCTTTTCCATTGATTGGCTACAAGAATGGTGTAATATGGAGAATATGGATTGTATATCAGGAGGTCTGCATTCTAGGTCTGGCTATACTATAGAATGATGCCAAATTACAAGCAAATCAGTGAAAAATTCCCTGGGCTTATTTATTTATTCATTTATCTATTTATCTATTCATTCAACTAAAATATATTAAGCACCTACTTTGTGTCAGACACTTTCTTAATCACCATGGCTGGAACAGTGAAAATAACAAATGGAGTTTATTCATGGGGAGAGATAGAATATAAATAAAATAAATAAATATAGAGTAACTTAAATGGTATAAAAGAAATAAAATGGCAAAGGGAAATAGGAAATATGTGTGTACACATGTGCGGCTTTGTGTACACAGGTACATCGTTTTGTTAATGATGCCTGAACAAGATTACTTGTTGGTGAACAATGACTTTAGTTTTTGGTTTGTGTTCATGACGATTCTTATTCTTTTCCTCCCTCTCCCCTAAATCAGAAAACAACATAAAAATAACAAAAGCTTAAGAAAGACACATTAATGTGTATCAAACATCTAAATTACATAACCGAAATACCTGCAACTTATTCCTAGATGTGTGCTTTTTTAGCTTGTGTAAGAAGCAGACAGTAATAGAGGCAACGAGTAATAAACGTGTCAGTTATTCATAGTACAAATTTGTGGCTGTCTCTTTTAAGCAGTAGAATCCAGACAGGTAATCTAAGGTATGCCCTTCTTCAATTTATTGTCCAGTTTAACTACACCTCTTTAAAATGTAAGAGTCTATTATGGCCCCACATTAAATAGACAATTCATTAGGAAACAACAGTCTGAACTCCATACTGGAGGGATCTTTCTCCTGTTTGATGTATTGAGAGAGAGCTCTCATTTTTCAGCTAAGAATACTGGAAGTCAAAATTGTAGCATCACAATGTCTCAGAAATAATGCTGCTGCTTTCCCTTGAGTTTTTTCTTCATACGAAAGATCTCTTCGGACTTATAGAAGTCAATTTGGATACATCATCGACAAGGTTTATATCCCACATAGAAGTGATATCATGTGATTTTCAACTTTTTCTGACTGGCTTATTTCACTTAACATGATTACTCGAGGTCCATCAAGGTTGTCGCAAATAGCAGTATTCTATCTCTTTTTATGGTGGAATAATATTCCATTATATATATGTACCACAGCTTCTTTAGCCAATCATCTATCATAGGACACTTTGGTTGCTTCCATGTCTTGGGCACTGTGAATAATGATGCTATGAACATCAGTGTGGCAATATCTTCTTGGATATGAGTATTCAAGTCTTTGGGGCAAATACCCAGTAGAGGGATTGCTGGATTATATAGTAGACCAATTCTTAGTTTTTTGAGGAATATCAATACTGTTTTCCATAGTGGCTGTACCAATTTGCAGTCCCACCAGCAGTGTATGAGAGTTCCTATTTCTCTGAATCCTCTCCAACATTTGTTATTACTTCTCCTTTTGATAACAGCTATTCTAACAGGTGCGAGGTGGTATCTCATTACGGTTTTGATTTGTATTTCCCTAATAACTAGCGATATTGAACATCTATTCAAATATTTGTTGGCCATGTGTATAACCTCTAGGGAGAAGTGTCTGATCAGGTCCTCTGCATGTTTTGATTGGATCATTTGTTTTTTGTTGTTATTGAGTCATATGAGTTCTTTGTACACTTTGAATAATGGGTGCTTATCAGAGCCGTTGCTTGCAAATATATTGTCCCATTTGAATGGTTGTCTCTTTGACTTTTTGACAATTTCTTTTACTGAGTAGAAGCTTATAAGTTTGATGTAGTCTCATTCATTTATTTTCGCTTTTACTTCCCTTGCTTTTGAGGTCAAATTCATAAAGTCGTCTTTAAGCCAAGGTCTTGAATTTCATTCCTATATTTTCTTCCATGAATTTTATTGTTTCAGGTCTTATATTCAGGCCCTTAATCCATTTTGAGTTAACTTTTGTATGTGGTGATAAACAATAGTAGTTTCAATTTTTTGCAGGTGGCATTCCAGTTTTCCCAGCATCATTTATTGAAGAGGCATTCCTTTCTCCACTGTATGTTTTTGGCTTTTTTGTTTAAAAATTATTTGCCCATATAAATATGGGTTTGCTTCTGGACTCTTGATTCTGTTCCACTAATCTGTGTGTCTGTTTTCCTGTCAATACCAAACCATTTGTTTACTATCACATTGTAGTGTAATTTGAAGTTGAGCAGAGTGATGCCTCCAGCATTGTTCTTTTTTCTCACTATGGCTTGGGCAATTCGGGGTCATTTGTTCTTCCATTCAAGTCTGATGATTTTTTGTTCTATTTCTTTAAAAAATGCCAATGAGATTTTCATAGGCATTGCATTAAACTGTATAATGTTTTAGATAATACGGTCATTTTAACCAGGTTGATTCTTCCAACCCAAAAACATGAAATATCTTTCCACTTCATTGTATCTTTTTTGATTTCTTAAATAACATCTTACAGGTTTCATTATATAGATCCTTCACATGTTTTCTTAGATTTATTCTTAGGTATTTTATTCTTTTTGTTGCAATTTCAAAAGAAATTATTTTCCCACTTCTTTTTCTGACACTTCATTATTAGAGTGTAGGAATGCTCTGGATTTTTGAAAGTTGATTTTGTATTCACAAACTTTACTGTATTTGCTTATTGTTTCGAGTAGAGTTCTTGCAGAGTCTTTAGGGTTTTCTATGTAGAGATGATGTCATCTGCAAATAGCGACAGTTTGATTCTTCATTTCCTATTTCGATGTCTTTTTGATCTTTCTTTTTTCTGATTGCACTCGCTAGGACCTCCAATGTTATATTGAATAATAGTAATGATAGTGAACAACTTTGCCTTGTTTCTGATCTTAGAGGGAAGGTTTTTAGTTTTTCACTATTAAGTATAATGTTAGCTGAGGGTTTGTCATACATGGCCTTTATTATGTTAAGTTACTTTCCTTCTCTACTGATTTTGTTGAATTTTGATCAAAAATGTATGCTGTAATTTGTTGAAGAACTTTTCTGCATCTATCGATATGATGATATAATTCTTATTTTTCAATTTGTATGGTGTATCACATTAATCAATTTGCATATGTTAAAAAATCCCTCTGCTGTATAATCTTTTTAATATGTTGTCCTATTTGGTTCACTTGTATTTTATTTAGGATTTTTGCATTTGTGTTCGTGAGAGATATTGTTCTGAGCTTTTCTTTTTTCTGTATTATCTTTACCAGTTTGGGGTATTGGTTTATATTGGCCTCAAAAAATGAGATGGAGATGTATTGCCACCGGTTCAATTTTTTTTGGAAGAATTTGAGGAGAATAGGTATTAAATCTTCTTTGAATATTTGGTAGAATTCAGTGATGAAAGAATCTGGTACTTGATTTTAACTTTTGGTAGGTTTTTCATGGTTGTTTCAATTTCCATAAAGCTGATTGATCTATTTAGATTTTCCAGTTCATCTTGATTCACTCTAGGAAGATTATATTTTTCTAAGTAATAGTCCAATACTTCTAGGTTATTAAATTTTGTGTTTTATACTTTTTCATAGCATTTTTGTATGATCCCTTGTATTTCTGAAATGTCAGATGAATTTTCCCCTCTTTCATCCCTGACTTTGTGTCCTTTCACTTTTTTCTTTAGTGAGTCTAGCCATGGGTTTGTCAATTTTATTAACCTTCCCAAAGAACAAACTGTTCCATTTCCTTTTTTTATTGTTTTTTGTTTGTTTGTTTGTTTTCAATTTCTTTTATTTCTGCTCTAATTTTTATTATTTCTCTTCTCCTGCTGACTTTAGGCTTCATTTGTTCTCTCTTTTCTAGTATTTTTAATATGAGGTGCTAGGTTGTTTATTTGGGCTTATTCTTGTTTTTGGAGATAGGCTTATAATGATATAAACTTTCCTCTTATGACAGTTGTTCCAGGTACCAAAAGTTTTGATATGTTGTACTACATTTTTCATTCATTTTAATGTATCTCTTGAGCTCTCTTTTTATTTCTTCTCTGTCCCAGTTATTCTCTAGTAGCATGTTGTTTAATCTCCAGAAACTTGCTGATCTTCCTGCTTTCTTTTTGCAATTGATCTCTAGTTTCAAAGCATTGTGATCAGAGAATATGGTTGGTATGATTTCAACCCTCTTATATTTGTTAAGTCTATCTCTGTGTCCCAGTATGTGGTCTATCCTTGAGAATGTTCCATGTGCAATAGAGAAGAATGTATAAGCAGCTGTTTTGAGATGGAAAGTTCTATCAATGTCAGTTATGCCCAGTTGGTCTAATGTGTCATTCAAAGATGATTTTTCCTTATTGATTTTCTATTTGGATGATTTGTCCATATCCGACAGCGGGGTATTTAGGTCCCCTACTAAGATAACATTTTGATCTGTTTCTCCCTTTCATTCTGTTAATAATTGCTTTATATATTTTGGGGCTCTTGATTGGGAGCATACATATTAAGAAGTATTATGCATTCTTGGTGCATGATTCCCTTTATCATTATGAAGTGTCCCTCAGTATTTGTTTTACCTTTTTTATTTTGAAGTCTATTTCATCTAATATTAGTACCGCTACTCCCGCTTTTCTCTGAATGCCTTTTGCTTGGAATATAACTTGCTTCTCTTTCACTTTGAGTCTATATTTGTCTTTGGAGCTGAGATATGTCTCCTGGAGGCAGCATATGGTTGAGTTTTGTTTTTTGACCCATTCTGCAACTCTGTGCCTTTTCATTGGTGAGTTCAATCCAATTCCATTTTGGGTGATTATTGATATGAGATCTTCTTATAGCCTTTTTATCTTCCGCTTTCTGTAGCTCAGTGTTTCCATTGCTTCTTTGTCTTTGTGTTTCTATTTTCTTCATTTTGGTCAGCTTTTGTGGGGTTTCCCTCTGGTCCTTTTTGTTTTATGTTATATCCTTCAGTTCTGGATTTTTGACGTGTGGTTACCATTATGAACATGTAATGGGTAGTTATATATACAGTCACACATGTTCTTCTGCCCATTCCTTATTTCCATTTCCCTTTGCGAATTTGGATCTCTGAATATTCCCTTTTTCAGTCATTATTGTCTCAATTTGTCCCTGTGTATGCTGAACGTTCATTACTATCTGCTATAGCAATTTTCTTCTTATTTTTTAGTCTTATAATGTCCTGTTCTCAGTAAGGGTTGCACTCCTTTGCTTCTATCTGCCTGATAGTCACCTTACTCCTAATTATGTTTTTTTTGTCATTTTGTTTATAGTAAGCTGACCCCTTTTAATATTTTCTGTAGTGCAGGCCTGGTAGTGGAGAATTCCCTCAATTTTTGTATGACCAGAAAGGTCTTAATTTCTCCTTCATATCTAAAGGAGAGCTCAGCGGGATACATTATTCTAGGCTGGTAGTTCCTTTCACTTAACAGTTTAAATATTTGATTCCACTTCTTTCTAGCTTGTAAGGTTTGTGATGAGAAGTCTGATGATAATATAATGGGTTTTCCTTTATAGGTTAACGTTTTCTCCCTGGCTGCTCTGAAAATTCTGTCTTTGTCCTTGATTTTTGCTAATTTTAATACACTGTGTCTTGGTGAAGGCCTTCTTGGGTTGAGATAATTGGGTGTTCTGTTGATTTCTTGAATTCAAAGCTCCAGCTCATTCCTTGGATTTGGGAAAGTCTCATCTACTATTTGTCCGAAAATGCTTTCTAGTCCCTGTTCCTTTTCCTTGCCTACGATAATGCCCATTATTCTTATGTTTCCTTTCCTGATGGTATCAGCTGGTTCTTGAATTTCTTTCATTATTTGTCATTCTGTGGTTTCTTTCTTCTTTCTTCTGATATATTTTTAGATTTCTTTCTTCTTTATCACTTCCCTCAATTTGATCGACTATTTCCCAAGCTTGCTATTTCATTTTTCAACTCTTACTGTGTGTGTTTTATCTCCAGAAGATCTATTCTGTGTTTTTTTTTTTGAGGGTTTCAATTTCCTTGCTCTGCTCAGCTAGTTGTTTCTTTCAATTCCTGAAATTGTTGATATGACTCATTTCGCAACTTTCTGATTTTCTTTCAGTAGTACCATCCTGAATTTTCTGTCCTTTAAGTCACTTTTTTCTATATCTGTAAGCTTATTTTCTGGAAACTTTTCTCTTTCTGTGATGCCTTGTCACCTGGGTTGTTCACGGTGTTTAATAGATTATTTCTCTGCCTGGGCATTAATGGAAGTGTATTCAGCTTTTTTTTCCGGAAAGAAGATTTATTATATAAAGGTCTCTCTTTTGCCTGTTGCAAAAAAGGTGCTTTTCTTTTGGTTTCCGGTAGGTAGTGTCTAAGCCTCTTGGATCCCTGCTTTATATTAAGACTTAATAATGCCTTTTTATTTTCTCATAAATATTTAATTGTGCTCGCTACCCTTGTGCTCTGTCCCTATCAGTGTTAGCAACAGTTTCAATCACGTTTGCTCAGATTCCCCTGGGCTCCACAGTGATCAGTCACAGAGGGTATGTGGGGAAGGGCACTCTTGGTTAGGAGTTTGCGGCTGCATCTCAGCCTTGGTTTTGCCACTGTGGCTGCTAAAAATCAACTGTTCTTTCTCTGCCATCCTGCTTCTCTGCTTTTTGCCCTATTATTGGGCCCTGCCACTGGCCACAGCTCTTCTAGGCAGGGCTGTTCAGGGAACTCACTACACCTTCTCCCTTCCCCCCTCCTCCTACAGGGAGTTCTGGTTGCTGAGAGAGGCTGCTTTTTTATTTTTTCCCGTCCACCACCCAACACCTGGGGTTCTGACCTGTGGTAGCTTTTATTCGCAGATCCCATGCTCTGATGTGCTGGTGTGCAGTTTGGATGTTTTTTTTGTTGTTGTTGTTGTTTTGAGTTTTAGATGTTCAGCTTATTGTTGTTTCAAGGAGAGAGATCTGGCAATATCTTTCACTCCACCATGTTTCTCCAAACTATAATGAGAGATTTTTTGTTAATGGTTAGAAATGCAATCATCTGAGAAATACACTAAAAGCTAGAGATTTGATTTGCTAATTATTGCCACTTTAAATAATCTAATTTGCATAAAGCTTAAATGTTAGCATAGGAAAATCACAGAAAACATCTTGCATTTCTAGAAAAAAATATGTCTGTAATGTTTGATTCAATCAAATCAAAACAAATACAAACTAAAATAGATATATAGAATCTCAGGACTGGATATCCTATACAACATGTGGCAGTGTGAATTCGTTGTTGGACAGTTAAGACTGTTAGATGCAACTTACGCTTCCAGTGAACATGGCAAAAGCAGTAAATGCTGTGCACACCTCCTTCCACGATCACCCAAAAATTACAACTAAAGAACAACCATCACTGACTGACTGATGTCTAGCTGAATGTAAGTTCCATAACTTTGAATATACAGCAGCCACATCAAGACTTGTAGAAGGGTTGGAGATGCCAAATGGGCTAGTCCAATACCCATGTGTGTTGGTTAAAAATTGGGAGAGATTTCTCAGCTGCTGAGGTCCCTCAGGAGGAGTGAGAGATCCAGCCCCACACCAGGCTTCCCAGCCCAGTGTGCCAGTGCTACGAAAAGAAGTTCCCTAACTTCTGACTGAGAAAATCAGAGGACAGTGTGACTGAGTGAAACAGAGTTCTGCTGGAGTCCCAGACATTCCTCTTAAAAGGCGCATGCTTGAACTTACTAGCTGATGAACTCACTTTTCCTGAGCTCCAGCACTGGGATAGCAGGTAAGAAGGTGCCAAGTGCATATGAGGAGAAACTGAATTGTCTGGCTTCAGGGAGAAGGCTAAAAATGCAGCTTTCTCTAAAACTGAAGTACTAGCAGAAGCCATTATTCCTTTGTTGAACTCTCCACCCTTTTTGCATGCAGACTCAGGTGGCTACTATATCTGAGTCTCCATCAACTTGTCCAACACAGGTAGCCCCACCCTAAGATGCCAATTCAACCAACTTGTGGGCTCACCCAAGCCACTTTCAGTGCTTTCCTATACAAAAGTCCTGTCTTGGTTCATGCTGAGACATTTCCTAAAATCTCTCAAAGGTTTACAAACCCAAACAAGCACCATCTGCCATACCCCATATCTCTTGCTCCAAGCCTGGCACTAGAGACAGCAGATCTCAGTTCACAATTTAACCTCTCCAAGCCACCTTCAAGCTAGACACAAGTGGCAACAATCTGTACATCGCGTTGTGCCGAGTGGCCCCAGGCACAGCACAGGCTGTATTTCAACTTGAATGGCATGAGAACCCTCCCAAAAGGCCCCAGAACCAAAACAACCAGTGGCCAGCTTCGGCCACACCACAATACCACCAAACTACCTCCACATACAAAAAACCCAAAGGGCAGTCTCAGCAGGCAACAGAGACCTGATAAAAGGAATCCCGTTCCATAAGGTCAGGCCCTGCACAACAGCTCCTCCACTGTAGTCATGACCAGTCCTCACAGCCAATCAGCCTGAGGATCAGTTCCTACTATTAATGTACCAACAACAATCAAATCGCAGCTACTACAGGAAGACACACACAGTACACACAAGGAATACACCTAGAGCTCTTGGCTCAAGTGACCAGGGAGATTGCACCACTGGGCCCCACAGGACACCTATTATATAAGGCCAATCACTCTATTAAGACCAAGAGACATAACATCCCTACCTAAAGTATAAAAACAAACACAGGGAGGCAGCCAAACTAAGGAGACAAAGAAGCATGTCCCAAATGAAAGAACAGAACAGAGCTCCAGAAAAAAAAACACTAAATGGAGACAAGCAATCTACCAGGTGCAGAGTTCAAAACACTGGTTATAAGAATGCTCAATGAACTTAGGGTAAGAGTAGATGAATTCAGTGAGAACTTAAACAAAGAGAGAGAAAACATAAAAATGGAAGTATATAATTACAAATCAGTCAGAAATGAATAATACAATAACTGAAATGAAGAACACATTAGAGGGAATGAACAGTATCTTAGTTGACATAGAGGATCAAATCAGTATTTGGAAGATAAGTAGCAGAAAACACCCAATCAGAACAGCAACAAGAAAAAAAATCCAAAAAATTAAAATAGTTTAAGAGACTCTGGGACAACATCAACTGTAACAACATTGCCATCAGAGGGGTACCAGAAGGAAAAGAGGAAGAGCAAGGAATTAAAACCCTAATTGAAGAAAAAATAATGGAAAAGTTTCCCCAAACCGGTGAAGGAAATAGACATATAAGCGGAAGAACTGCAGAGTCCACAGCAAGATAAACCCAAAGAGGTCGAACCAAGACACATCATATTTCAAATGCCAAAGGTTGAGAACAAAGAGAAAACCTTAAAGGCAGAAAGAGAAAAGCAGTTAGTTACATGCAATAAAGCTCTCAAAAAGTTACTGATTTCTTATTTATTTATTTATTTATTTATTTATTTATTTATTTAATGGTGACATTCGTTAAAAAATCCAGTAAGCTTGAACTGTACATTTTAACAGTAAGACATATATATATATATGTATGTGTGTGTATATATATATACACACACATATATATGTATACATATATATGATGTATGTATGTATATATACATGTATATGTATATACTGCATTATGTGCTCACCTCTCATAGAATTCTTTCTGTCACCACATATTTAACGCCTTTTACCTCATCTACTTCCCCCCTTCCCCACCCCTTGCCCTCTGGTAACCACTAATCTATTATCCCAGTCCATGTGTTTGTTTGTTTGTACTGTTTACTTCTTGGTTATAGGTTTATATCCCACACATAAGTGATATCAAATAATTTTCAATTTTTTTTCATCTGGCTTATTTCACTTAGCATGATTATCTTAAGGTTCATGCATGTTGTCACAAATGGCACTATTTCAAATATTCTTATGGCTGAGTAATATTCAATTGCATATATGTACACAGCTTCTTTACCCAATCATCTATTGTAGGACTCTTCAGTTTTTTCCATGTCCTGGTTACTGTGAATAGTGCTGATATGAACATCTGTGGGAAAATATCTTTTCAGATATGAGTTTTCAAGTCTTTGAGGTAAATACTCAGTAGAGGGATTGCTGGATCATATGTCAGATCAATTCCTAGTTTTTTGAGGAACCTCCATACTGGTTTCCATACATTCTCAAAGATTGATGACGTACTGGGACACAGAGATAACCTCAACAAATATAAGAAGTTTGGAATCGTACCAACCATATTCTCTAATCATAATGCTTTGAAGCTATAGATCAACTATAAAATGAAAGTGGGAAGAACCAGAAGTACTTGAAGATTAAACAGCATACTACTGAAGAATAACTGGGTCAGAGAAGAAATAATAAGAGATCAAGAGACACATAGAAGTGAATGATAATGATAATAGAGCATATCAATACTTTTGAGACAAAAAATAACTGTCATAAGAGGAAAGTTCATATTATTACAGGCCTATCTCTAAGACAAGAACAAGCCCAAATATACAACCTAATGCTTCATCTTAAAAAACTAGAAAAGAAAGAATGAATGAAGCCTAAAGTCAGCAGGAGGAAATAATCAAAATTAGAGCAAAAATAAATAAAATTGAATAAAAAGAACAATAGAAAGAATAAATGCAACAAAGAACTGGTTCTTTGAGAAGGTTAATAAAATTGACAAACCCCTGGTTAGACTCACTGAAGAAAAAAGAGAAATGACACAAATATATAAAATCAGGAATGAAAGAGATGAAACTATGACTGACATCACAGAAATACAAAAGATAATACAGGAATACCATAAAAAATGCATAAAACACCGAATTTAATAACCTAGAAGAAATGGACCAGTACTTAGAAAATTACAACCTTCCTAGATTGAATCAAGAACTAGAAAATCTAAATAGACTGAACAACATTATGGAAATTGAAACAACCACCAAAAACCTACCAAAAGTCAAAGTCCGGGACCAGATTGCTTCACTAGTGAATTCTATCAAACATTCAAAGAAGATTTAATACCTGTTCCCTGTAAATTCTTCCAAAATATAGAACAGGTGGCTATACTTAACAATTCATTTTATGAAGCCAATATTGCCTTAATACCAAAACCTGGTAAAGATAACACACAAAAAAACTCTCAGACTAATATCCTTATGAACGCAGATGCAAAAATCCTAAATAAGATACCAGTGAACTGAATACAGAAACATATTTAAAAGATTATGCACCACAGTCAAGTGGGCTTCATTCAAGAGGCATGGGGAAGGTTTGGCATACACAAATCAATTAATATATATACCACATAAACAAATTAAAGAATTAGAATCATATTATCATATCAATAGATGCAGAAAGAGCCTTCAATAAGATACCATTTATGATAAAACCTCAACAAAATCAATATAAAAGGAAAGTACCTTAACCCAATAAAGACAATGTACGAGAAACCCTCGGCCAACATTATACTTAATGGTGAAAAGCTAAAAACCTTCCCTCTAAGATCAGGAACAAGGCAACGTTATCCACCATCACCTCTGTTATTCAATATAACATTGGTGGTCCTATGAGGGCAATAAGGCAAGAGAATGCTATAAAAGGCATCCAAATAGGAAATAAAGAAGTCAAACTGTCACTATTTGTGGATGACATGATTTTCTATATAGAAAACCCTAAAGACTTCATAAAAACACTGCTAAAAACTGTAAGCAAATACAGTAAAGTTTCCAGATACAAAATCAACATTCAAAAATCCACAGCATTCCTATACTCTACTAATGAAGTGTCAGAAAAAGAAGTGGAAAAATAGTATATTTTCCAATTGCAACAAAAAGAATAAATTATCAAGGAATATATCTAACAAAACACATGAAAGATCTATATAATGAAACCTGTAAGACTCTATTAAAAGAAATCAAGGACAAAACAAAGGAATGAATAGTTATTTCATGTTTTTGGATTGGAAAAATCTATATAAATAAAATGACCTTATTACCTAAAGCATTATACAGATTTAATGCACTCTTCCTAAAAATCTCATAAAACTTTTTTAAAGAAATAGAATAAAAAAATTAATCAGATTGGTATGGAAACACCAAAGACCCCAAATTAACAAAGGCATCCTGAGAAAAAAGAGCAAGGCTGGAGTTATTACTCTGCCCAAATTCAAATTATACTACAATGCAACAGTAATCAAAACAGCTTGGTATTGGCAGAAAAACAGATGCATGGATCAGTGGAACAGAATTGAGAGTCCAGAAGTAAACAACAACAACAATAACAACAACAAAACAGAGTAGAAAAAGAAAGTCTCTTCAATAAATGGTGCTGGGAAACTGGAAATCCACCTGTAAAAGAATGAAACTAGACCATTGTCTATCACCACACACCAAAATTAACTCAAAATGGATTAAGAACCTGAATATAAGACCTGAAACAATAAAATGCATAGAAGAAAACAAGAATGAAACTCAAGGACGTTGGACTTAAAGAGGATTCTATGAATTTGACCTCAAAGCAAGGGAAGTAAAAGCAAAAATCAATGAATGGGACTACATCAAACTAAAAAGCTTATGCTCAGCAAAAGAAACCATCAACAAGGTAAAGAGATGACTATCTGAATTGGAAAATATATTTTCAAGCAATTCCTTTGATAAGGGCCTAATATCCAAAATATACAAAGAACTTACACAACTCAATAACAACAAACAAACAAACAAACACAAATGAGCAATCCAATCAAAAAATGAGCAGAAGACGTGAACAGACACCTCTCCAAAGGACATACAAATAGACAACAAATATATAATAAGGTGCTCAACATCGCTAGCTATTAGGGAAATGCAAATCAAAGCCACAATGAGATACCACCTCACTCCTGTTAGAATAGCTGTTATCAACAGGAGAAATAATAACAAATGTTGGAGAGAATGAAGAGGAAATGGAATCCTCATACACTGCTGGTGGGATTGCAAATTTGTACAGCCACTATGGAAAACAGTATGGAGGTTCCTCAAAAAACTAAGTATTGATCTACCATATAATTCAGGAATCCCTCTACTGGGTATTTACCCCCAAAGACATGAAAACCCATATCTGAAAAGATATTTGCACATTGATGTTCATAGCAGCATTATTCACAATGACCAAGACATGAAAGCAACTGAAGTGTCCTCAATGGATGATTACCTAAAGAAAAGGTGGTACATATATACAATAGAATATTACTCAACCATAAGAGATGAAATACTGCCATTTGTGATATGTATGGACCTCAAGATAATCTTGCTAAGCAAAATAAACCAGACAAAACAAGTTGAAAATCACATGATATCACTTATATGTGGGACATAAACCTAAAAGTAACAAATAAACAGGACAAACAGAGACTCATGGTCATGGAAAATAGACTAGTGTTTACCAGAGGGTAAGGGGGAGTAGGGAGAGGGGAGGTTGACAGGATAATGGAGGTCAAATATGTGGTGACAGAAAGAAATCTAACTGTGGGAGGTGAACACATCATGTAAATATATATATGCCTTACTATCAAAAAAAGTATTATACTGTGAGCTTTCTTTAAGAGGTTGATAAGAAGGATTTTTTCCATTTTTGTTTTTGTTGTTGTTTTGATATCCATTATGTGGCTTCTAAGCCTCTCGGATCTCTGCTTTGAGGTTAAAAAGCCCTTTCCTCTTTAGTAGGCTATGCGCCTCCTCTGCAACCAAATCACCTTGGTCTCAGGGTTTCACCATTGTGGGAGGATGCAATGGGTAATGGGTGTCCAAGCCTTTGAAAGGGCCCTAAAGTCCTGGTACTGCCCCAATAGTTAGATATAATGTTCTACTTCTTTGTTCCAAATTGGCCTGACTGAGTCAGGCATGAGGTTTATTCGGGAGAGGCCTGTGGTATGTGTGGCTGTTTCTCTTTTGGTATTGCTGTCCCCCAGGTTTCAGCTGTCTTGCCTTGACATTACCACATCTGTCTCTAGTACCAACTGTGCTGTATGTTTCAGTACTGGTTGCCACATTCACTTGGGGCTTAGTGCTAGTCCTAGGAGGGTTAGGTGTTGGGAGGAGGGCATGCTCTAGAATGCTGGAAGGTGATAGCCAGGCTCTGTGACTTAGCCTTTTGTTTCACAATGGCAGTTGCTAAGCCACAACTATCACCCCTCAGTACTCAGTCTCTGACCTGCTCTCTGTCCTGATCCTTGGGCTCCACTGCATGGGATATGCTGATCACTCAGACAAGACTGTTTGGGGCTTCAAAGAGCCAAGAAACGACCACATAATTCTCTCCTTCCCTTAGTCCTGCAGGGAGCTCTGGTGTGTATGGCAGCTCCTTTGTTGCTCTCTCCTAATATATCTTCCTGATTCATATAATTGGCCCACCTTCAGATGCTTTGATGTACATACTTCTCAGATATGCTTATATGCAGGTTGGGTATTATTTGTTGAATTATAGATGTTAAACTTATTGTAATTTCTAGGGAAAAGATCGGGTGAGATCCTTCCTGCCACCATGCTTCTGACATCACTCTCAGTTGTGGCCCACTTAAATCCAAACCACTAGTAGTTGGCCTAAGGTAAATTCTAGTGAACATCATTTAATATAAGGTCTTTTAATTATTAGGAGTTCAGTCTCACAGATTAGGCAACACTGTGTTTTTGAGTTTCTAACCTAAGCTTTATGTACATAAATAAAATCTATGTGCACAAAAGAACCCACAGATTTTACTTCTTTCCCTTAAATTGATTAAATAATAAATTAATTATTGTGCTATCAGGAGTAAATAGGCCTAAGGGGTTTAAAAGTGCATTGTTCCATAAATATTCTCTCTTAGGAAGTTAACAATAAATATTAATCAAAATGAGAACATTTTGCCAAAGCAGACAACGTGTGTACGAAATACCCCTAGCCAGACTGGAATGAGGTCTGGTCTCATCAATTAAGGAAAAAAGACAAGAAAAGTCCCACTGGGGCATCATAGTAAAATTAACTTTATACTTTTCACCTATACCAGATGTTATATTATGCATGTGCTGAGATAGGGGTCTTAGGTAATCAGATATTTGAAATGGTTAGCCAAAATTTTATAAGATTATTTGATTCTTTCATCTGATTTTAAATGGGTCTAGGTGTTAAACTTGCTGTAGATTAATAATATTAACATTAACATTGCCATATTAATATTATTTCGATGAGCATGAAAGAATGGTTTGAACATCTCTACATTCCTCAGATAATCAGGAAAACAACTATGAGTTTTTACCCAGGATCTGAGAACTAGAAGAGACATTGAAATTCAAGTATTTCAATTTCTTTCCTTTGTAGACTTGGAAACTACGATTCAGGGAGGTTAATTAGTTACTCTAATGACACAAATGTAAGTAATATGAGAGCCAGCAGTGGAGTCTATATTCCAGGGTCTGACCATTGAACCAGACTGCAGTCCTTTAAAATCAAGAGAGCCCCGGGCACTTAGGACTTCCCAAACATACCTAGCTTTGATTCCACCAGGAACTGATTAATCTGAACAATTGACAGTGTTTGATATTTTAATGTCAGGAAATGACCTAATTGTTTACTCTTCTTAGCATGTATGTATTTCAATATGGTCTTTGATGACTAAAGTTTTCAGTTGCATGTAATAATTTTAAATGCTAATATAAATATAAGGATACATAATTTATGGAGGTTTGCCTGATGTGTCAGGCCAGTAATATGTTGCCTATACAAAAGAAATTTCAAATAATGCTTATAGTCTTCAGATTACAATGAAGTGAAAACCCATTATATTTTCCATATAAAGTTAAATATGTTATGATATTCATTATTACATATAAACATGCTTAATCACAATATGCTGTTGTTGGTCATAATAAAGACAATACACTATTTTAGCATTGAAAAAGAAACTTTCTCACTCTGTAAACAGCTTATTTATATTTCTAAATCTTTAACTTCTAAAACATTAAAAAACATCCCTGTGAGTTAAGTAGTTAATTATTGACTAAAGTATTTTAATAGTTATTTCCATAAAGTTAAATAGCTCATAGCATATATTTATACATATATATTCTCCCCCAAAGGAGAGCATTGCTCACATCTTCAGTACTATGTAGCACTTAATTAATTATATTTAAAATCATATCTCCATTCTAAGTTTTAATACCATCTATACAGTTTAAATTTTATGTAAACTTTGACTTTACTAATTTATTATTATTACCTTGCTATTAAAAACACAACAGAAAGAGATCTATTACCCTTATTCTTCTTTACTTCAAATGTTTACATGCCTAGGCACAAGTGACATGGCAATATAAGACATGCTCCCTACCCTCAGTGTTTATGGAAAGAGATAAAAAACAATGCAAAGCAGTTTAGACCAAGTGACAATCATATAGCAAGTGCCATGCGAGGTAAGAGAAAGGAGGAACAACTAAGGATTAGTGGTCAGAGAGGGACTCATTCAGACAATATCAAACTCAAAAGACATTTTCTTGAAGCTCAGAGTTGCTATTAGTGAATTTCAAGGGATAGGAAATTTAAGTTTCAATGTTAATTTCTCCATTAAAGTGATAGTCTTTAGATAGTCTCTGCCACAACTTGCTAATAATTAATGCCACTCAGAATGATAACATAGCAGTAAGGTAAATCACAGCATATGAACTCTTCAGCATTAGTTAATATGATTTACATCACCATTTGTGAGTTACAAATGGTTGCCATAGCCATAAGTCTAATAGTCACCAAAAATTTATTCTTCCCTGAGAAATAGAAAGAATTATTTTAATTACAAAAATTCAGAGATGTTATTTGAGAGATATTTAAAATTTTAGTACATATTCTTTCCTACTGAATTTAAGTAGAGGAAAATTGGAGGCAGTCATCTTTTATACATACCATCTTTTATACATTTTCTCAAGCTTTCTCAAGTCATTATCATATATGGAGGACTTTTTATGCCCTGGAAGTAAGTCATGGCATCAGACTGACCCCGGCCACACTTCGGATTGATGGAGAAATTAAGCATTAGCATTTACTTCTTCGGCATATTGAGCTAATCATATTTTTTTCCTATTCTTATTTTTCTCCTATATTATGCCAAAAAGCAATCATAAATCCCAGACATCAGTAGCTGGTAATAAGCCGAAAGTGTTCCACGTCTTCCTGCAAAATTTACATAAAAATAGATGTTTCTAGCAGAACTATAAAGTATAATCATGGCCTTTGTGATAAAGACAGAGATCAATCTGGTTCAGAAATTAATTCAGAGTATTCTCTATTATTGATCATAGTATTGATCATATTGATCATACTGACACATTCTATAGAAGCAAGTTTTAATGGCAGTTTATTTAGCCTTATCACTAAAACAACTGATATCATAAGATATGACACAATAGGCCCTACTGTGTGTGTGTGTGTGTGTGTGTGCCCATGTCACAGATGGACTCAAGGCAGCCTACCAGGCAGTGGGAAACGTAAGGCAGCAGAAAAAGAGTATAAAGAGCCCATATTAGGTAATTGAGAGTATTCAGCAATCTTTACTTGGCAGTAGAGAAGAGTAGATCTACACATTATCACAGCTACTGAGGTCTAATTAATAATTTTTCCTCAAGTGTTATTTCTGGTATTTTTTTTCCTCTAGATTGTCTGTGGGGCCTAGGCATACAGCATTAACCAATAAGCATTTGAAGACAACTGTCTAGATCATAGTACATGGAATCTAAGATAGAAAGGAATGTAAGATCATTTGTTTCTGTAGATATGGTATACAAATATAGTAAATGAGTTTAACATAGGAGTAGCTTTTCTGCAATGTTCAATATTTGTGGTGACATATTTGCCACCATGCTAGCAAGGAATACTTAGATTTGTCCAATTTTTAAGAGTTCCTACCAAGTTAAACATTGAATTGCTGATGGAATGGGAGCATTTGGTGACAGCTGTAGTCACTCTGACAAATTCTAATTGCGCAAGAACTTTGTCAGAAAAACGTGTTTGTGTGTTCAAGTGAGTGAAGACTTTATTTTTAGAGCAGTTTTAGGTCCACGGCAAAATTGAGTGAAAGGTACAGAGTTCCCATCTATTTTCTGTCCCCACACATGTATAGCCTCTTTCATTATCAATCCCTCCCACCAGAGAGGTACATTTGTTACAATTGATGAACCTACACTGACACATCGGTCACCAAGAGTTTGTACTTTACGTTCAGGTTTATTCTTGAGGTTGTACATTCTGTGGGTTTGGACAAATGTATGATGACATGTATCCATCATTATAATATTATGCAGAGTATTTTCACTATCCTAAAAATTCTCTGGTCTCTAAATATTCATCTTCATCTCCTCCTACCAACCACTAATCAATTGTCTCCATAAGACTTCTTCCAGAATGTTATCAAGTTAAAATTATACAATATGTAGCCTTTTCAAATTGGCTTCTTTCATTTAGTAATAGACATTTAAGCTTCCTCCATGTCTTTCTATAGCTTGATAGCTCTTTTTTTTCTTCATTGGGTTATTTTTTAATTTTTATTAAACTATATGTATTAAATTTTTATTAAAATGGTTAATAACATATTAATTTTAGATGAATGACTTTATAATACATCTGTATATTCTATTGTGTACAAGTGACCTAATTTTAAAATACCACTGCAATTTCCCTAAATTTGAATATATTTTCTAAGCCACAAAGAGTCTTTAATGAAAGTAGTAGTACAATGAGATATAGAGACAACAAAGAATCTCCCCTATTCTAAAGAGGTCCATTTATGGAAATTCCTGCACCATATACCTAAGAAAGATGCCTAATAAGTTATTTTAAATTGAGGCATTGTAATTTTAGAATTAGCAACAGAGATTTGTCAATAGAATTATGAGAGCTATTTGGTAAATATCTAGCACTGGTTATGATGTATTCATATGTGATTTTAGCTGCACAAAGTTTCAAATACAAGATAATGAGCTTTCTTATTTAACTCTTTTATTCAAGCAAATAGGAGTCTCTGTGAAAGCTAGCTTCAAACTATGATCTAATGATACTGTTAGACAGAGTGATGGGAAATCAGAAAGGTGTCAGGAACTTTTTCCAGTAGTTTCTGGGCTATTTCCTGACACTTCCATTAGGAACATGAGCTAATTAAATACAAAAAAAGGACAGTCATCTTAGAATGTGCCATAGAGCTTCACAATTCAACTTTTTCTCAGAAATATCCTTCAATATTTCAAAAAAACCAAATTAATTATGAGAAACTCCTCTGTCTACCTAACTAAATTCAAACCATTATGTAGCCAATAATGGCATTTCTATATGAGGACCTCTACTTGTTTCATCAAGTTTTTCTCAGGATAATTACCTTAGCTTTATATTTTCTGGTCTTACTTTACTGACACATTATGCTTGGGTTCTTTTTTTGCACATTTCTGGAAAAAAATGTTATCACCCCGCCCTTTTTAGTCTTCTTTTAAGAAAAAAAAGATAAATCAAGACCTTAAATGTTGTGTATTCACCTGTCTCTTCAAACATTGAAAGGAGCACCTAAAATGTACTGGACTCTGTGTCAGCTAAACATGCTCCTTTGCATGTAAAATTTTTAATAGAGGAAACTGACATAGTAACTGATAATTTTAATACAATCTGGCATAATTACAATATTAGATCTATATCAGAGTTTCTTGTGAACACAAAAGTAGCTAATGAGAGAGGGCAAAGAGTTTCAGGAATGGCTTCATGGAAGTGGGACACTAAGTTCGTATCTCAAATTCAGGTTTCTCTAATTTCGAAATTCATGTTCATGTCATTATTTTATAGTAGAGGTGGTATAATGCTGACCTAGCAAGTAAATGTTGCTGATCAATATGGTTCTTAATCTAAGAATAACATGCTTCTATTTCATATAAGGTTGTTGATAAAGAAGAATGAAAATCATTAAGAAATAGTTCTTACCAAAATGATGTTAAAATTGTATATAATGAGTTTCTGTTTTTTCAAAAATTTAAAACAACCAAAAGACATTAAAGTGATCAAAATAAATGAAATAAAAATTTAGAATCCTTCAGCTTTAGCATATGGATTCCAAAGTAAGCATCTGTAATCCACTTTTTTAGGGTAAGAAAAGGAAAATATTTTAACTTTTTAAATGATTGTTTATACCAGAAAACTATATAATGCTGGTCAATTTTATGTGGTCTTAAACGACAAGCAATCTAGTCTCTTGAACTATAATGTCTTATGCTAGAGGTCCCTGGGAAGCTTTCAACTGGTATTTCCAGAGACCTGTTGCAGTAAAAAAATTTCAGGTAGAAAGTAATTTAAAAAGCTATCAAAGTTCTTGATCTGATGTCTGCTTCCCCTACATTTTTGCCCTTAGGCAATACACCTACTTTTATATTTTCAGCTACCATCTGCTGATGACTCCCAAATCTGAAATCCAGGCCATAAGCTTTTCCTACAGTTTAAATGCTTTCTCTTTTATTACACTCTAAGCTGTTTCATGAATATTTTCATGCCGAGAAGAAAGCTTATCCGTTTGTGACAAAGCCATGCCAAAAGAAAGGAGAAGGAGGAGGAGGAGAAAGAGAAGAAGAAAAAGAGAAGGAAAATAAGCTGATCAGCATCCAGGGAACAAAATATAAAGGTTGAAAGTTAGGAATGTAGCCAAATAGTTCATTTAATCTGGAGGAAAGAGGCAGAACAGGAACTGGGAGATTCATCAGTTACAAACCGATTAAAGGAGACTTTTTCCTGTTATGTTGATCTTGATGTGTCTCATAAGGTACTAAAATTGCTCCATTTTAGTTTCTAGTTATTCCTTTTTGCCTTTTTTTTCTTTTGTTCTCTTATCTAATCCTCGAATGCTAGCATATGATTCATCTGTTCTTAAGCTGCGGATATACAGCTTCAACCCCAGGTTAACCTTTGTTGCCTACTTGACCAGGGCTCATGGCCTTTTTCTATAATATAGTTCTAATATAGTTCTAATATAGTTCCACAGTTCATCTATTATTGCAACTCTGTACCTATCTCAACACGTTTGCTTTTGTCTTTTCATGTCTTCGATTTTGATTTTGAAGCAAGACTTTCATCACACAAAAAAATCTGAAAAATTTCTACACCTAACCCCAAAGTGATTATATGATAGTCCAGCTAAAATTTACAATTTAAAATTTTGAAACCAATTTGTATGAACATTTCACAGTATATTACATGGAATATTAATTAATAAAATAGACAAAATGTGACATAGTAAAAGTAGTAAACTGGTTATGTCACAGATAGAATGGCTAAATATATTGTTAGAAACAGAATTCTTTGGGGAGCATTAGTCCAGGATTCTTTTTTAAATTAAATTCATTGGGGTGACATTGATGAATAAAAATATATAAGCTTCAAATGTACAATTCAATAATACATCATATGTGTATTGTGTTTTCACCACCTAAAGTCAAATCTCCTTCCAGCACCATAAATTTGACCCTCTTTACCCTTATCTACCTCTTTCCTCTCCCTTTTCCCTCTGGTATCCACTAAACTATTGTCTGTGTCTATAAGTTTTTGTTCATTTGTCTTGCTTGTTTGTTGCTTTCAGTTTTATATAGCACATATGAATGAGATCATATGGTCCTCAATTTTTTCTGTTTGACTTATTTAGCTTAGCATGATAATCTCAAGATGCTTCCATGTTGTCACAAATGACAGTATTTCATCTTTTCTTATGACTGAGTACTATTGCATTGTATATATGTACCACTTCTTCTTTATTCACCGTGAATAATGCTGCTATAAATTATTGGAAGTTCAGAATAATCCTCTGTGATTTGAAGGACACTGCTAAAGTTGTTTTGCCTTCCCACACCAGCCAAAATAGTCTCCTATCACCTGCCATTCCCTAAAATTCCAGTAATAGGAATATAATTTTAATTCAAAATACTTAATTAAAATACAGATATTATTAATGGGGAAAAAAGGTTAGAAAGTAAAGAAAGTGCCCAAAGACTAATTTCATCTTTTCATAATTTCTTCCATACTGCACTCTACATAATTTTCAGAAGATTAACATGCTAATATTTATAGACTGCTTTAAGGTCTTTGGATAACAAAAAAAATCTTAGTACAATGATAATAGTAATATAGTAAAAGGCTCAAACAACATATAGATGTCACATATACATATAGAACACTCACATCAGTGAAACCCTTACATATTTATTTCCTCTTTCCTTTGCATGGCATTTCTCTTCCCTTTAATCATGTCAATATCTGCCATATGGAAAATATAAGGTCATAGTAATATAATTCCATTGCAGGCATTCATTACAAAGATTTAGCTCACTGAAAACATATTAGCATATTCAATCCAGTTTCTTTATCAAAGCTAAATGTTTTGGTACAGTCTATTTCTAAATGTATAGTCTAAATAGAAGCTAAGAAAGGAGTTATTTCAGGAAGCTTCTTCCTGGGAAAGTTTTTATTTTCTGGAAAGCTACTGCTTGTTCCTTGCATGTGCCTTCATTACTCCTCCATTAATAGCTACCAGTTTATGCTCTAAACATTCAAGATTCCTCATGATAAAACAATCATTTCTTCTTAGTGTCATTTTTCCCTACTGCTCTATGCAGCCACACTTTTTGAGATACTTTTAGTCCCACTACCTTCTCTTCTGTTCCTTACTATTCTATGAATGGTTATTTACTCATCTAATTTTTTATAGAAAGAAAGCATTATTTAGAGCATCAGCCACACCCAAAACTCTATAGTTCCTTTCTTGATTACCTGAATTTTGTTCCCCATCCCTTATGTGGGTTATATGCTTAACAAATCTACATTATGAAAACCAAGCCATGTTTTCTGAAGATATTCCCTAGTAGCTTAGACAGCCAGAATATGTTTAAAGAGAAGGATGAAAATGTCATTGTGTTTAACTCAAGTAATCTCTTAGTGAATTGAGGTAGCTGATACTAATTTCCAACCTTCCTGAGTAATACCGGTTTAGAAATTGATTACGGTAAATAGTAGATTTGTGTTAAGTAAGAGTAAAAATATCAAAAAGTATAACAAGAATTTGAATATTTTTACCAATTTTAAAAATATTTATGATTAATTAATTTTAAAATATACTATAGACATATGGAGTCAAAAGCACTTTACAGTTTTTATCTAATTAAATTCTTTGCATTCATAAAAATAGTCATGCTGCCTTGCAAAGAAAATCTACTCAAAAGAACCATCATAAACATTTAAATATATTGCACAATCTCTTCTTCTATTAATGCATATAAACATTTGAAAATACACCTTTGATGATTGAATAACGTCAGAAACAAACTTAATAAATAAGGATTTGGAAACTCTTGATAACAATTTGGTAGAAGAAGCCCATTAATACCTTCACAGATTTCTTCCAGGGCTGGATAAACAGTCAAGCAAATAATGCTAACTCCACTTTGGAGACTAGTTCAGCAGATTGAATCCAAATTTAGAGTCTCAGGTCCAAACTACAGTTCAAACAAAGAGTATCTGAACAGTCCAAGGAAGCTGTTTACAATGTCAAAATGTGTCCAATAGTCTTGATAGTCAGTCAGTCTTGAGAGAATAAACAACACAGGAGTAGATTTCGATGCATAGGAATCTAGACTTGAGATAAGATGTGAAAACCCAAATGTAGATATTCTGTTTCCAGACAGAATAACAAGTTATGTTTCTAGTCAGCCAAATATCTTTCTGTAGCAAGGATTCTGGAAATGCTAGGTACCAGGAACCTATGCAGTAATACCAGCTAGCTGCTAAGAAGCCTAGCCACAGAAGACAAAGTTGGTTGCTAGGGGCTCCTAATACAACACTAGGCTTGTCTCTCTTTGGTCTAAAGTCTGGGTGGGGCTGATTCTGTCAATAATCAGGAGAACTGTGAGATCATAGAACTTATAGAGACTGACATCTGCATTATTGACTGAGATACATGAAACATTACAGAGTACTAAGGCAGACTGTAACCTCATAAAGTTTTTAGTGTACCAGTGTACCAGGAGAAATAAAAAAAGAAAATTGCAGTAAAATAAATATATTTAGATATAGATATTCTTGGGATATATTTAGGAAAGTATGGGAAGATAAGAAAGGACTAATTAACTCTATATATGCAGTATTAAGAAGGACTTCCCAAATTACTATCTCAGCTGGGTCTTTAATTATGAGAAAGAGTTTCCCTGATGAACCAAAAAAGAGATCTGAAGAAGGGATATTTTACAGATGTCATTCTAGGCTAAGGAGTTAAAATGTACAAAGTCATAGGAAAATAAAAGGAGAAAAGTGGCCAGATATGAGACTGGAGTAGAAAGAAAATATCAGATCTCACAGTAAACTAATTCTTCATTACGCAATTATAACCTCCTTACTCAAGTTTTATACTTCATGGTATGAGGAAATGTCTACGTAAGAATTCAGGTAAGCCATAATTAATATTGCACTTCTCTGAAAGCTAAGTAACATTAGCTATTTAATGATATACTATAGATGTATTATTATAAGGCTTATAATCATCTTAGGGACTTTCCTGTGAAGTTATGGAACCTAAAACTATACTTACTGTGTACCTAACCAGTGTTAAGAATTTGTAAAACAGACTATTTTATATGATTAGTTAGGAGGAAATTAATAAATAAAATTTGACCTGAGTATTACTAAAAATATACAGTAATATTAGGTAACCATCATATGTTATGTAGTTATTACTAAAATGATGAAATAATAACAAAACATAAATTCTCCTGATCCAAACCAGAGCCATCTATTGTCCAAATTATTAGCTGAAAGAAAACCTGTGTTCATCTATCAAGTTCTACAAAGCAAATTATATAATAAATAATATTCTGTTTTGTAAGTATTTATTTTCCTCACCAAATTAAAGTTTTTCTTATCTTTGGTAGGTTTTCCAGAGAATATTAAGTAGTAGTTAGTATTCTTTTTCTGTGAGTCTTTCATTTCTATCTGTTTCTACTTGACAGCACTGCCCGATTTCAGACTATTTAGCCATATATTTTCATCTTATCTCCTTTCAGAATCAATTTGTTATGTTTAGAAAAGCTAAAGAGAGATTTGGATGATGACCTAAAAAGATAGTGCTACTTTAGGCAATTAAGCACAACTTTCTCTTTGATACTTTCTCTCCACCCCATGCTAAAACTAAAAGAATATTTTTTGGTTTACCTTACAGTGACAGAATATGTAAAAGTAATGGAGACTGCTCTTAACATTTCTTATAAGTGCTGTAAAATCAAACAAAAAGAAATCTAAAACTCTACCAGAAATTAATAAAAAGTTTTGAACACATGGTAGAATTTTAAATGTTTAAAAAAATTAAAATGACATGATGAGAATTAGAAATAATACTAAAGTTCAACCTAAGTTCTATCTTCTAAATTAGGATGGGGAAGTAGTACAAGGAGATTCTGGTTCACTCTCAGCCATGGTTTCTGAGTTATTAACAGGACAAGAGAAGCTGGAAAATGAGAAAATCTGCATTAATCTAAAAAGATGGCAGTAGAGAAAATATTAAATATTAAATAGTTGGAGTACATGCCAAACAATGTAGCAATAAGCATTTTTTAAAGCATGATCTTCCTGGAAATTTAGAGAGCCACATGATTTTAATGGCTACTGTTATAGTATGCCAAAATTAATTACTGTTCTACCTCTGTAATCAACTTCCTCCTTCTCAACAAAAAGTTCTTCCTTCCAGATCTTTAACTCCCTTATTCACAAATATTGTGTTCTTTGACATCATTGCTGAATATGACCTTGTCCCCAAATCTCTTGTTTCATCCAAACTTCACTCTCTTCACTCTCCAACCATCTGTTTATTTCATAAACTTTAGTAGAGTGAAGTATATCATACTCAGTATTTATGGAATATAATGTGCACTACCTCTGTCATAGCACTTAACTCATTGTACTGAATTTTTTTTTTGGCACGTTTGTCTCTCCATTATACAGTGAATTCTTAGTTACTAATATAGAAAAATTCTAAATGAAATACAGTACGCATTGATTCAGGATGAAATCGCAGCTTTCCACATATTCAAATCCAAATTATCAACTGCATCACTTTGAGCATTAACATCACCAAACCTCAGGTGCTTGATTTTATTTATTTATTTATTATTTTAATTAATTAATTTATTTTTTATGGTGACATTGGTTAATGAAGTCCAATAAGTTTTAACTGTATACTTTAACAGTCAGGCACTTGATTTTAATCTCTAACGACTTTATAAGGTTATTGTAAGGCATAATGATATAATCTCATAAAGTTCCCAGGAAATATATACTTAACTAATGCTATTTTTTTAATTTAATGAATTTAAGGATCTTTCAATATATTATAAAATATATAAATATGATATTGCTGTAGGTTAAACACAATAAACTATAGTTCATTCTGGTAGAGGCTGGAAATTATTTATTAAACTTGAATATATATTCCTAATAAACACTTTTCAAAGATGGGAATAGAAAACTATTTCATAATATATTCTAATCCAACAGCCAGTACAGTAGTTCCTGTATATCCACGGTTTTGCTTTTGATGGTTCCAGTGGCCCATGGTCAACTGCAATCCAAAAATATTAAATGGAAAATTTCAGAAATAAACAACCCATAAGTTTTAAATTTCATGCTATTCTAAGTTACATGATGAACATTTACATCATCCTGCTCCGTCCGACCCAGGACAGGAAACATCCCTTTTTTTAGTTCAGCCATGCTCTATATTCTCTCCACCTGTTAGTTAGTAGCCGTCTTGGTTATCGTATCAACTGTTGCGGTATCACCCTGCTTGTGTTCAAGTAACCCTTATAGTAGCCTAATACTATGTCACAATGCGTACATTCATCCACCTCACTTAATCTCATTATGTAGTCATTTTATCATCTCACATCATCACAAGGAAAGGGTGAATACAGTATAATAAAATATTTATAAGGATAAAGGGAGACCACATTCACATAATTTTCACTACAGTATGTTTTTATAATTGCTCTATTTTATTATTGGTTGTTTTTGTTAATCTCTTACTGCACCTAATTTATATATCAAATTTTATCACATATATGTATGCATAGGAAAAAATAGTATATATAGGGTTCAGTACTATTCACAGTTTCAAGCATCCACTGGGGGGGCTTGGGACGTATCTCTTGCAGATAAGGGGGACAACTTTATAATAATAATGTACGAGTGTAAATTAAATGGAGAAAAAACATAAAATAAAAACAGTACAGCAACAGGTTATATTATTTATGATAAAAGAAGCATCAAAACCAATGATAAAACATGTTTAATAAATGTAGATTCTTGCCTAATTTAATACACAAGAATAAATTATAGGAAGATTAAATAGTTGACTATTTAAAAGCTATCTATAGAAAAACAAGAGGAAATCAGCAGGATATTTACCCAACTATTGGATATTTAGCTGACATCTAAAATGAAGAAAGCATAAACGATTACACAAATGAGAAAAATGACAGATTCGGCTAAATAAAAAAATAAAACTTTTGACTATGGCAACATTTTTTAAATGTAGATTGAGAAAAATATTTGCAGCAAAAAGATAAACAATCAAAATTATAAGATAAAGAAATGACTGCAATAAAATATTTTTAAAAATGATTAATGTTAAAAGATTCTTTTTATAAAATATACCTATTGATTTATTTAGAAAAACAGTGTATGATGCACCCCCTAGATACCGGGACATGAATATGAATATAATAATTCCATATTCTCATTCATACTCTATTAAAAATCAGCATTTCCATTCTCTATATTAGTAAAATTGTCTCAATGAGCAAAACTTTCTACATTTTCTAAACTCCATTAGATTATAAAATTTTAAGATGTTTATAACACAAAAATTTCACTGTGGACATCAGAAAAAGTGGTGGACTAAGGAATTCCAAATTCTCTCTTCCTAAAACCAACAAGAAAATATATAAAAATTGTAATTTGTCAGAATCAACTAATTCAGTACTCTGGAAATTAACTAAAGGCTTACAGCAATCCAAAGAATGTTTATTCAAGAAAAATGACTTCATCTTAGTATGAACAGAAATCTTTGTCATTTTAACTTGCTCTATTCGCATTCTCCCTCAAAGCTCCAGGATAGCCATGAAAACCAATATCTTACAATTATGGTGCAAACCAGCTGCTTAATAGCTACCAGAGGGAGCAGGACAAGGTAAGAACTGCTAAAGAGCCTCATTTCTAGAGAATTGTCATTATTTCACATCCTCAATTGTTCTCTGGAAGAATTAGCCCCAATCATTAAAAAACTCTTATTGAAAATAGGAGAGAGATGAATTTTTCCCAACTCTTTTAGTGAAACTAGTGCTACCAAAACCAGACATCGCAAGAAAAAAAAAAAACCCTGTAAATCAATATCCCATATGACTATAGATACGAATATCTCTTATTCATAGAATAAAGAGAAAAAATATCCAATTACTTCAACAGACACACACACAAAAAAAAACATTTGACAAAATCCAACCTCTTTAGGGATAAAAACAACAACCTAGAAAGGAAATTTCTTATCCCGGTCAAGAGCTTTGTGTGAAGTGAAGGACACACATATATGAGTTTGTTTTATTTATTTTAATTAGAGAACTTCAAATCTTATTGAAAGTAGAGGCTCTCAATACCTAATGAAATTAAGCGTAACATGTTCAAATTCACTATAAAATTTTCTTAGTGGCTTGGGCAAAATGTTTAAATTTCTTTCTATTTCAAATATTAATGTCCTTCAAGAACTCTAATGACTATCCCTACTAATATGCTTATCTTATGCAGCTAAAGCAAAAACGTTTTGTGTGTCAGAATTTTTTTTTAATTCCAAACCTCACCCTAATATATAAAGAATTAGCTCTATCTCTGATAACTCCAAGCAACAGCATTGAAAATAATACTGAATCTTCTCCATCAGTGCTCAACTACATTTCAGCTTCACCCTTTCTAGTCATTGAGTTAAGTGGTTGACTAACTATCCATGTGTCAAATCCTACTGGTTGCATGCTTTGATAAAAAAAAAATTACTGGCATGCAGCTACTGCCTTTCTTTTAAGGATTATCCAAGGCGGCTTTCACCCCACAACAGTAGTTGAACAGTTGCAAAGATTAAAATACATACCATTTTGTCCTTTACAGAAAATGTTTGCCATTCTCTAGTCTAAGATGCAGTTCAAAACGTCTAAGATGTGTGTGTGTGTGTGTGTGTGTGTGTGTGTGTGTGTGTGTTTGCATTCTTGGTTATGTTTTGTGCTTCTTTGGCTTCTCATTTTCTTAATTGCTGCATGTGAAAAAAATTCCCTTTCACTTCATGCGAGCTTTCCTTTTGCACAATTTATTTATGTAATTAGTTTTCTAGCATATAATACTACTCACTGTACTATAAAATCATGAGAACAAGTATAACATTTGCCTTCTGAATTATTATCCCCCTCTGCCTAGAATATATTAATAACCAAATATTAATACATAAATTAATGTCACCTGGGTAAAACATCTTAAACTTATTTTGGAACAAAGAAGAGAATGAATTGATAAGTTAATAAAATACTTCAGTTCTCCTAAAACCCTTTTCAATATTTTTCTAATCATGTTAATAATTTGAGCAATGTTTTACTCTGAAAAGGATATTTTTATTATATAATGTAGTAGTTACTTTAATGCTTGGCTCTTAAAACACATTTTCACTGTTTTTATAAGTAAATTTATGAAAAATTTAGGAAAATATTTTTAAATGACAATAATTTAATTGTAAGCCAAAACTTTACAAGTTGTTATATATGTGTGTATAATATTATACATACATAAACACACATATATAAGTATATATAATATAATTTGCTTTTATCTATGAAATTGTATATCAATATTGTCTTCTGGTTAAAAGTTTTAGAAGGACTTTGTTTTCTGTTAATTAAAATTTCACAGTCGCTTTTAATCTATTCTCATAATTCTGTAGAGTGAACTGTTTAAATACAGAATAAGTAAAAAATACGAGTCATTAGTAAAACTTAGGATGTGGAGATATTTGAAAATTGAGCATATAAAAAGTAGTGAATAAATCTTGGTTTCAACCTATGATGTAAAAGAAGGGAAATCATAGGAATGTTCAAGGTCAAATATCTGGAGTTCACTTGAAGATGTATTTCCAAGCCTTGGGTGATTATTGAAAGTAATCAAGAGAATTACTCATAGAGAAAGGAAATCAAGCACAGGTTACAAAGTCACAAACAGCAGTTCCAAAGGTAACCTGAGTAAGGCTGTAGATGGTGTTTCTTTGACCTAGTACTATTTAGAGTGATCTAAAATCATGATTGCTATTTAATGCTTTAAGAAATCTGCCTGGGAAGACAATCTGGTGGAGAGAAGAGGGGGTTGGGGGGGAATGAATGAAAAAGGTAAAGAGATGAAGAAGTACAAATTAGTAGTTACAAATAGTCATAGGGATGTAGAATACAGCATAGGAGATATAGTCAATAGTATTATAATGACTGTGTGTAAAGCCAGATGGGTGGAAGAGTAATCAAGGAGATCATTTCATAAACTGTATAAATGTCTATCCAGTGTACTGTATACCTGAAACTAATATAAAATAAAATTTTTAAATAAAAAAGAAATCTACTTGGTGCCTGACACCACATGTTGTTGACAACAGATTCGGTAGCTATTACTTTAGAAGTGAATAGATTTTTCGGTAAATATCAATATGTAAATTTAAGATAAAAGTAAATTGATTTTACAAGTTATAGCCTATATAATTAGCTTGGAATGTACTGTAGAAAATAATGTATCCCACTGAATTTCATGGCAAGTAAATCAATAGCAACACAACCAAAGAAGTTAGAAACATTGATCTAAAAATTTCTAATGATCAATTACTTGACCAGTGATAAGATTATTAATTATTTAGAATACTAATCTTTAACAAAATGTGCACTTTTACATTTATGAATATGTCATTAGAGATTTAAAGAATTATTTTAAAAGGCATTATTCAAAATAACATTTTACAGTTTTCTTTGATTATTAATCAAAATAGAATGATGGCATGGTCATGTTACTTATGATTCAAGTATCTAGGAGAGTTAGCTAATATTGATCTTGCTAGTATCACTAAAGCTAGATAAATTATAAGTACTAGATACACTTTTTAAAAAACATTTTTTTCCTATTGGCTTAGAAATTACCTTACATCAATGACAAAACCAAATAGGCTTTACAAAAAATAAATAAAATATCAGATAAAAGGTGTGCTTAGTGTAATAAAGGGAACCAAAACCTAAATCAGAAAATCTGGAGGCATAAAGTTAAAGCCACAATTATATATTATTCCCTTGGCTGTATCATTTCTTTTTCTCCCACTACTGAGAGGGTAGAGCCACATAGTAAAGAGCAAAAGTCCTCATTAATGTACACTTGACTAAGCAGAGAGCACCGAGAAAATATTTATGATTTCTTTTTTGTCTTTCTCCCTTTCCCATCACCTTAGATCCATAAAATTGTTGAGTCTTCCATTCATCTCTGAAGAAAATATCAACAGGGAAATGGAAATCTTTATCACATGTCCACAGAAAAAGACTTAGGGTCAGGTTGAAAGGAACTAGTTCAATCACAATTTATACAAAAAACTCCAGGATAGATGGATTGTGAGACTATTGCTGGGGAGCAAATCCAAGGTGGTTTTCAAAAGATAATATACATTGTATATTAACCTTTCAGGTATCGGTTCTTGGTGGAACTGAAGGTTCACAGTTTTATAGGTTAAAAAGTTCTCAGAGCTGAGGGGCTTGAGATGAGCACATCTATAATGTAGAATTTGTTCACCTGGAAAAATGAGTCTGACAGAATCTGTCCCTAGCTAAGTTTCTTTATTTCAGAATGTGGTAGTCGGATTTCATAACCACAGAGCATCAAGTCTCAGGATGATGCCCCTAGATCTGTGTTTTTACCAAATCATTTGTGATATATGTAAGACAATTCATTTCAACTGGGTAAAAAAAAAGTGTATGCAGCCCATTTAGGGTCTTCCAGCAATAGAATTGCCTCTACTGTAGTGTAAGTAGTCTCTGTTTATTATTTAGAGAGGCTTATATTATTCAGGGGTTTATGTTATTTAGTAAAGGTTGACTAGATACTAAAAGAGTAGTACTAGAGAGTGTTTGTAACCCATGATATACCTTGGCACCTGTCTCAGGAAGATTTTCTCTATTTAAGTTGATAAAATTATATTGTTAAAGATATGGACTTAAGTTTCAGTAAGAGGTGGGTTATTATTTAACCAGTCTTCTAGATCATTTAGACTATTAGTAATCACAACCAGTTCATCAGGAATGGAAAACCAGACTGGAAGAGGCCTTCATGAAATTGTTCACACAGAGAAGCATCAATTGACAGCAAGAGCTTCGACAGAATTTGGAACTTCATGGTGCAGCAGTTAAACTTTCCAAGAATTGGAAGGTCTAATATCCTGCATAGTGCTGCCGGGAAATCTCTATTTTATACTAAGAGGGGCAGGCTGGTTGCATATGTAGGATGTCTCATCTCCCTGCCCATTTCACCAGGACCAGAAACATCACTCTTCCTCACTGAAGAACTATAAAATCTACATGTCAAGGAAATACAGATGATGAGCTACATCACTAGAAAGGCACTCTGACAATTGTATATTTAGTAGAGGATAGAACACTGAGTCCTGTAACTTTGGCTTATAAGAGGCAGTTGGGTAGGTTAGTGGCTCTGCAATCTCAGGGCCAGTAGGCAATTATTAAACCATAGTAGCCAGCTAAAAAACTGCAGAGTTGCCAGCAATTCCACTAGCCATACAGGTAATGCCTCCAGAATTGTGCCTCCTACTCTCAGCACTACACCAAGGTAGGGGAAATTAGTGGTTGAGAATATTTATTTAGGGTGACCAGAGATGGAGTAGCTAGAGAGAGAGAATCCAATGTCTACATTGTAAAAAGAAGCAAAGGGTATAGCCTGAAAAACATCCCAGAATTTCAGGTCTGAGGATCAAGGTAAAATGGTATATTTTAAAAGATGACTTGCAGTCAGAAACAAGAGATTTGGGAGAAGCAGCCCAGAGAAAATCCAATAATTATAACAAGTTCAAATGGGTGGAAACACAGTCTAACTAATTTCAGGGAAGAATCAAGTTACAAGGGGGTAGGTGTGATTCCAAGGGAGAAAGTTAGTGGAATGTTCCTGAAGTCATTTAGAAGGTATAATTAATGCCAAATGCAGTAACCAGTTATATCCAGGGAACTCTGTCAAAGGCAAGGCGATAAAAAATATCAAGAGGAACGCTGAGTTCTCAAAAACATGGGGGCAGAAATAAAACAGAAAAGCAAAATCTGGACAGCCCTATAGGCTTGACTCTTCTACTTCTGGATTCTATAGGGAAGGTATCATCTCAAAATAAAATCAAGTCATTTGAGTGGGCTAAATCTAGATTTATAAAAATCTACTGTTATATTAAATTTCTCAATTTTCAACATTGAAAATTTTACTATGAACCTGTCTGTATATGGGAATTACTGATCTATATGAGACACTGCTGGCAGACAATCATCCATTTCATCAATAGCAGCAATTTGAATGACAGATTTGGATGTTATTGAGCTTTTCATATACTTTATGTTAAGGACCATGTTAATTAGGCTATCTCAAAGACTGGACTTCTCAAAAGGGCTTATTCACTATGCATTCAAATCTGGGTTAAGTTTCCAGTTAACGGTCCTGTCTTTGGCATTCTTCAGCAGGTGACAAGTAAACCAATCTTAGGTTAAGGAAAAGGCTGACTCAGGGTCGGGAATTCAGAGAATTTGTATCTATTTTTTCCTTACCAGTACAGATTCTCCACTGGAATTCTGTACTCCATGCATGGTTCATAAAATTTGTGGTTTCATGTCTAGGAATCCAAAAACCCCATACAAATTTATGTGCAAACTGCTGTTTATAACATCTGTAGAGGTATTCCCTATTTGATCACTGATATTGGTTATTCGTGTCTTCAACTTTTGTTTCTACCTCAATCTGTCTAGAAACTTATCAATTCTATTGATCTTTTCAAAAACCCAACATTTCATTTCATTGAATTTTATTCTTTCCTTAATTTCATTGATTTCTGCTTTTATATTTATTACTCCATTTCTTCTGATTCTTTTAATTTAATTTGCCCTTCTTTGTCTAGAACTTTAATGTGGAAGTTTAAACCATGGATTTGAGATTTTCTTTTTTTCTAAAATAAATCATTGATGTTAGAAATGTCCCTCTCAGTACTGCTTTAACATCACACAAATTTTGGCATGTTTTATTTTAATTTTCACTTAGTTAAATTATTTTTAAATTTAATTTTGAGTCTTCCTCTTTGAAACATGGATTATGTTGGAATGTTGTTTAATTTCCAAATACTTGCACTTTTTAAAGTTATCTTTTTGTTACTTGTTTTTATGTTAGTTCTATTATAGTCAGAGAACATACATTGTATTACAGTAATCATTTTACTTTCTTAAGATCTATTTTATGGCCCAGGATATGGTCTTTCCTGATCAATTTTTCATGAGCTCTTGAAAACAATGTGTATTCTCCTGTTGGGTAGAGTGTTTTGTAAATGTCAGTTTGGTCAAATTCATTGCCATTTGATTCATTTAAAAATATCAGTAATTTTCCACTTGTTCTATCAATTACTGAGGAAAAGACATTGAAATCTCAAAGTATAACTGTGACCGTACTTTTGATTTCTTCTTTTCTATTTTTTTTTTGTTTTTAAGAAATTTAAAGTTCTATTATTAGGTAAATAAAGGTCTAGTATTGTTACATTCCCTTGATGAATTGACATCTTTATCATTATAAAATAGTCTTTGTGATCCCTAGTAAGATTCTTTGGTTTGAAATTTACTTTGATATTAATATATCAACTTCAGTATTCCTTTGTTCAGTTTTTGTTTTGTATGGTATACCTTTTTCCATCCTTTTACTGTATATCTATTTATATCATATATTTAAACTTATAGAATTTCTTATACACAGCATATAATTGAGTCTTGTTTAGTTTTGTTCTTTTTAATCCAACATTGTTATCTCTTTTAATTGATAAAATTTTCACTTTATACCATTTACATTTAATGCAATTATTGTTTTTTCAAAATTATCTTTAGCATTTTACTGCTCTTATTTATTCCTTCTTTTTTCTTTCATTTTTTCCTATTTCTGAATTATTTGGCGTTTGTGATTTTTATTTTATTTTAATATTCCATTTTTTATTGATCTGTTGGCTTTTTATTTCTTTGCACAATATTTTCAGTGATTGCTCTCTACATTATAATATACATACCTAATGTTTCACAATATCCTTATAGTTAATATTTTATTACTTCAAGTGAATATAAAAACCTTACAACCACAACCTTTTACCCCCTTCCTTTTTGTTTTAACTGTAACATGAGAGAGAACCTTCTCATACAGTATTGTAAATTTTGTTTTTGAGAGACACATGCATTTTAAAGACTTAAGAAAAATAATCTATTATATTGTGCCAGATTATTTACCATTTCTGTTCTTTATTCCTGAAGTTTACCAGTTTTCTTCTAGTATATTTTTTTTTCCTTCTGAAAAACATTCTTTAGCATTTTTAGAATAAATCCCCTGGCAGCCTGTTTTTTAGTTTCTCCTCATGTAAAAATATCTTTATTTCACATTGATTTTTAAAGATATGATCATAAAATATAGGATTCTAGATTGTATTACACTGACTTTTGTCCTCCATGATTTATAATGGAAAATCTGAGGTTGATCAAGTCATTGTTACCTATACATAGCCATTTTTCTCACTTTCCTCAAGCTTTTTTCCTTTAGCTTTTGTTTTTGCCAGATTATGATGTGACTACGCATGATTTTCTCCGAGTTTAACTGAGTTTTTCAGAACTTAAATCTGTAAGTTTACTTTTTATCAAATGTGAGCTGTTTTAGATCACTATTTTTTCAATTATTTTTGTATCAATTTTCCCTCTCCTCAGATTCAAATGGCACAGATATTAGAAATATACGTATTGTCCCATAGGTTCTTACTATGTTCATACGTTTAAATTTTTTCTCACTCTTGCTCAATTTGGATGATTTCTATTGATCTACAGTCTGTTGTAATGACTGTCATCTTTCCTCTATTGAAGCTATTTAGTGATTTTTTTTTACTTTCACATACTGTATATTTTTTTTAGCTCTAAGCTAGCTCTTCACTTAATTCTTTTTAGTTTTATTTCTTATGTGAGAAGCGCTGTTTCTGTTTGTTTCAATAACATCTACCCTTTCCTTCATTAAGCATGGTTATAGTAACTGTTTTGAAGTCTTTGTAAATTTGTGTTGTCCAATTTCTGAAGTTGATGTAATTGAAATGTACTTAGTGCATTACTGCTTATAATATTTGTTGTAGGATTTTAGTAAATTATTAAATTAAATGGAATTACTTTTACCCTTATATATATAAAGTTTAGTTAGAAATAGCTTTTGTATTTTATCAAATTCTTCTTTAATATCTATTAAAATATTATAAAATTTATTTACAAATGTTAATATAAGAGATTATCTTGGCAGATTTATGACATTGAATTTCCCTTGCATACTGAAATTTTTTTTTTGTTTTTCTGTGATGTATTATTCCTTTGATATTGTGCTGGATTCTTTTAAAATTCTGTGATTTTAAATCTATAACAAAGAATGCTATTTGATTCTAGTCTCGTTTTTCAGGGTTTTGTAGGTCTTAATATTGACACTATATTGTTTTATGAAATGAATTTGGGGAAATTTTTGAATTTTTCTAGTTATCTTTTCATATATGTTAACTTAAAGAGATCGATTATAACTAATTTCCATTCTAGCTTTGGGATTATTTCACAGCTGATTCCACATTCCCATATCTCTTAGTTATATTATCAGAATAATAGATAATTATTCTTTTTTCTACCATGAAATTATGACCTTCAGGGTTGGGATATTCCTTAATACATTTAACAAATATTTGTTAACTACTTACTTTGTGCCAGACAAAAGTCATTTTCATTATTTTATAGATATAGAGCTTTTTGTATTTTATTTGCACAAATAAACTGAAATTTCTACAGTGTCTTTTATTAAACCTATCCACTATTTTCAATATTTGTGGGGATGCCTGTGACTTTTTGAAATTACTAAGGATTATGTAAATTTTGAATGAATAAATGAATGAATGAATACATGAAAATGTTTTATAAAACACTATACAAAATTTTTGCCTTTGAAAATAAGATTTAATCTTATTCAGCTAAAAATTGGCCTCCCCTTTAAAAATTATGCTATCTAGTCTCTGCTATGCAACTTCCTTTGCTAGAATGTTCCTGGATCACATAAATTTATATAAAGAAAACACAATTTAATTCTATTGAAATAACTTGAAAATCCATTTGTCTTTTTATATATTTAAAATTTTTTTCAGTTTCAGTTGGCACACAATATTAGTTTCAGGCGTACAACATAGTAATTAGACATTTATATAACTTACAAAGTAATAGCCCCAATATATCTAGTGCCCATTTGGCACCAGACACAGTTATTAAAATATTGACTATATTCCTTATGCTATACTTTACATATCCATGACTATTTTGTAACTACCAATTTGTACTTCATAAATCCCTCCTCTTTTTCACCTACCCCATTAGCCCCTTCCCTAATCTTCAAAATTGTCCCTGTATCTATGAGCTTATTTGTGTTTTGTTTCTTTGTTTTGGTCTTGGATTCCACATGTAAATGGAATCCTATGGCATTTTTCTTTCTCTGTTTGACTTACTCTACTCAGCACAATACCCATTTTCTTACAGACGGCAAGACTTCATTATTTTTTTTAAGGCTAGGGAACATTTCAGTGACTATTTGTGCCATCTCTTCTTTATCCATTCATCTATTGATGGAAACCCAAGTTGACACCATATCCCAACTATTTTAAATAATGCTGCAATGAACATATTTTATAGGCCTTCAAAGTAGTGTTTTGGGTTACTTCAGATAAATTCCCATAAGTGGGATTACTAGGTCCTTCTTTGTCTTTCATTATAACCTTTGTTTTAATGTCTATTTTGTCTAATATAAGCATTGCTACCCAAGGTTTTGTAGTTGTTTCCATTTTCACAAAATATCAATTTCCATCACTTTACTTTCGGTCTGTGTGGTGTTCTTTCTAGATGATGTAAGTCTCTAGTAGACGGCATATGTAAAGGTCATGTTTTCTTACCCATTTAGCCTACCCTATGTCTATTGTTTGGAGCATTTACTATATTTACATTTAAACTAATTGTTGCTAGATATGTAGTTATTGCCATCTTATTATTAATATGTTTTTATTATTTTTCTCCTTAAAGGAATCCCAGTGACATATCTCGTAATATTGGTTTCATGGAGATGAAGTTCTTAATTTTCCCTTGTCTGGGAAGCTCTTCAACTGGTCTCTGATTCTAAATGATAGCTTTGCTGGGTAAAGAAATTGTAGTTGTAGTTCTTTCCTTTTCATCACTTTCAATATTTTGTGCCAGTACCGTCTGACCTGGAAATTTTCTGTTGAGAAATCAGCTGATGGTTTTGTGGGAGCTCCCATGAAGCTAACTAATTGAGTTTCTCTTGCTGCTTTTAAGATTTTCCCTTTTTCTTTCACCTTTGGCATTTTAATTATAATGTGCCTTGCTGTGGGCCTCTTTGGGTTAATCTTGTTTGGGACTCTGTGCTTCTGGTGCTTCTATGCCTCTTTCCTTTGCAAGGATAGGGAAGTTTTTCACTATTTTTTCTTGAAATATGTTTTCAATTCCTCACACCCTCTCTTCTCCTTCTGGTACCGCTATGATGAGAATGTTGTTATGCTTGGTGTTGCCCCAGAGGGCCCTTAAACTGTCCTTAAATTTTTTGGATCTTTTTACTTGTTTCTGTTCTCATTCAGTTTTTTTCTGTTTTTTTATCTTCCAAATTGCTTATTCAGTCCTCTGTTGCATCTGATCTACTGTTGATTTCCTCTAAAGTAGTCTTCATTTTGTTATTGAATTCTTCATTTCTTTCTTTTTTTTTAGTTCTAAGTATACAGTACATTGATTAGACATTTATATAGTTTATAAAATTATCCCCCTTAATTGCTCCTTCTCTCCTCTGGTTTTCCACCTAAACAATATATTAATGCTAACTGCATTCCCTATGTCGTGTTCCCCATCTCTGTGACCATTTATCAAACACTAATTTGTACTTCTTTAACCCTTCACCCCTTTTCCCCAGTCCCCCAAATGCCCCCTCACCTCTGACTGTCACTAAAATGTCCTCTATATTTGTAAGTCTGTTTTTTATAAGTTTGTTTTTTTTCTTTCTTAGATTTCACATGTAAGGGAAATCATATAGTATTTATTTATCTCTGTCTGACTTATTTCATTCAGCATAATAACCTCTAAGTCCATCCTTGTCATTGCAGATGGTAGGATTTCATGTTTTTTAAATGGCTAGGTAATATTCCATTGTATATATGAACCATAACTTCTTTATTTAATTGTCTTTTGCTTCCATATCTTGGCTATTATAAATTGTGCCACCATGAATATTGGTGTGCATAGATCTTTATGACTTATTGTTTTGGTTTTCTTCAGATAAATACCCAGAAGTACAATTACTGGTTAAAAGGTATATCCATTTTTAATTTTTTGAGAAACCTCTAGACTGTTTTCCACAGCAGCTGTACCAATTTGCAATCCACCAACAATGTATGAGGGTTTCCTTTTTCCACATCCTGGTCAACACTTGTGGTTCTTTGATTTATTGATAATAGCCGTTCTGTCTGGTGTCAAGTGCTGTCTAATTGTGGTTTCAATTTGCATTTATCTGATGATTAGTGACCTTGAGCATCTTTTCATATATCTATTTGCCATCTGTATTTCCTCTTTGGAGAGTATCTGTTCAGGTCTTCTGCTCGTTTTTTTAAATTGGATTGTTTGTTTTTTTTGTTGTTGTTGAGTTGTATGAGTTCTTTATATATTTTGGATATTAACCCCTTATCAAACGTATTATAAATGAATATCTTCTCCCATTCAATCAGTTGTCTTTTTGTTTTGTTGATGGATTCCTTTGTTGTGCAAAAATAGTTTGTCTAGTCCTATTTGTTTATTTGTTCTTTTGTTTCTCTTGCCCAGGAAGATGTATCCAAAAAAAAAAAAAAACAAATTCTGTTAGTAGTGTCAGAGAGTTTACTTCCTTTGTTTTCTTCTAAAAGTTTTATGGTTTCAGGTCTTGCATTTAAGTCTTTAATCCATTTCGAATCTATTCTTGTACACAGTGTAAGAAGGTGGTCCAGTTTCTTTGTTTTGCATGTATCTCTCCAATTTTCCCAGTACCACTTATTGAAGAGACTGTCTTTACCCAATTGTATATTCTTACCTACTTTGTCATATATTAAGTGAGTGTAAAGGTGTGGATTTATTTCCAGGCTTTCTATTTTGTTCCATTGATCAATGTATCTGGTTAACGCCAGTATCATGCTGTTTTGATTACTGTAAGCTTGCATTATAATTAGATATCAGGGAGTATGATACCTCCAATTTCATTCTTCTTTCTCAAGATCGATGTGGCTTTTCGGGGTCTTTTATGGCTCCATATAAATTTTAAGATTATTTGTTCTAGCTCTCTGAAAAATTCCATTGGTATTTTGATAAGGATTGCATTGAATCTATAGATTGTTTTGGGTAATATGTCCATTTTATTGATGTTGATTCTTCCTACATGTGAATGTGGTATATGCTTCCATTTATTTGGATCTCCTTCAATTTCTTTTTTCAATGGCTTATAGTTTTCTGACAAAGGGTCTTTTACCTCCTTGATTCGTTTGATTCCCAGGTATTTTATAGTTTTCAATGCAATCACAAATGGGACTGTTTCCTTAATTTCTTATTCTGAAAGTTCATCATTGGTGTGTAAAAGTGCTAATGACTTCTGAATATTAATTTTGTGACCTGCTACTTTACTGAATTCATGGATCAGTTCTAGTAGTTTTTGGTGGAATTTTTATGGTTCTCTATATGTAGTAGCATGTCATCAGCAAAGAATGAGAGTTTCACTTCTTCCTTTCCAATTCGGATACCTTTTATTTCTCTTCCTTGTCTTATTACTATGGCTAAGATTTCCAGTACAATTTGAAGAGGAGTGATGAAAGTGGATATCCTTGTCTTGTTCCCAATCTTAAGGAAAATGCTTTTAGTCTTTCCCCATTGAGTATAATGTTAGCTGTAGGTTTGTCATATATTGCCTTTATTATGTTGGGGTATATTCCCTTAATTCACACTTTGCCGAGAGTTATTATCATAAATAAATGCTGGATTTTGTTGAATGCTTTTCTGCATCTATTGATACAAGATACAACCATATGTTTTTGTTTTTGTTTTTTATCTTTCGATTTGTTAATGTGATGTATTACAATAATTGGTTTGCAGATATTGTACCAACCGTGCATCCCAGGAATAAATCCAACTTGATCATGGGGTATATTTAATGTATTGACAAATTCCATTTGCTAATATTTTGTTGAGGGTTTTTGCATTAATGACCATAAGAGATATCAGTCTATAGTTTTTTTTCTAATGTCTTTGTTTGATTTTGGAATCAAGGTAATAATTACCTAATAAAAGGAGTTAGAGAGCCTTCCCTCTTCTTGAAAGTTTTGGAATATCTTAAGAAGAATAGGTGATAATCCTTTTTTGAATATTTGGTAAAATTCACCTATGAAGCCATCTGGTCCAGGACTTTTATTTTTGAGGAGGCATTTTATTATTCATATTTGTTATTTTTATTTTCTTTTTCACCCCGTCTCTTTTTATAGAAGGCCCTTTAACATTTTCTATAATATTGGCTTGTTGGTGATCAATTCCTTAAGCTTTTTCCTGTCTGGGAAGCTCTTTATCTCACCTTCCATTTTAATTGAAAGCCTTGCTGGGTAAAGTATTCGTGGTTGTAGATTCTTGTTTTTCACAACTTTGAATATTTCTGTCAGTCCCTTCTTGCCTGCAAAGTTTCCATTGAAAACTCAGCAGACATTCTTATGGGAAGGCCCTTTTAATTAACTAGACACCTTTATCTTGTTGCTTTTAAGATTCTCTCTTTGTCTTTGACCTTTGGCATTTTAATTATGATGTGTCTTGGTGTGGATCTGTTTGAATTCCACTTGTTTGGGTATCTGTGCTTCCTGAACTTGTATATCTACTTCCTTTGCCAAGTTAAGGAAGTTTTCTGTCATTATTTCTTCAAAAAGATTCTCAATCACTTGCTCTCTCTCTTCAGGCATTCCTATGAACTAGATATTTTTATGCTTCATGTTGTCCCAGAGGTCTCTTAAATTATCCTATTTTTTTTCTTTTTTTTCTTTTTGTTGTTCTGATTGGGTGTATTCTGCTACCTTGTCTTCCAGTTCACTGATTCAGTCTTCTGCTTTGTCCACTCTACTGCTGAATTCTTCTAGTGTATTCTTCATTTTAGTTAAAGTAGTCTTCATTTCTGTCTGGGTTTTTTTTTTTTTACAGTTTCTATGTCCTTTTTTATGCTGACTATCTCTCTGTTGAGGTTCGCTGTCCTCCCCCCTCCCTAAGTTCATTGAGCATCCTTATAACCATTATTTTGAACTCTGTCACTTGTAGGTTGTTTGGCTCCATTTCATTTAGCTTATTTTCTGGAGTTTTCTTCTGTTGTTTATTTGTGGCATGTTTCTTTGTTTTTCTCACTTTATTAGCCTCTTTGTGTTCATTTCTATGTGTCAGGAACATTTGTTTTGTCTCTCATCCTTGGGCAGATGACTTAATGTGAAATGTGCCCTGTGTGTCTCAGTGGTACACTTTCCTGGATCCCCTATGCCGGGGACTCTGGGGGTGATCTTTCTGTGGGTTGTGCGTGATCTGTTGTTGCCAAACCTTTATTGTTGTTATCACATCATTGGATTGGATTAACATTCAAACTGACTAATTGTGGAAATAGTCTACACTCACAGGGTAAGAGTTTCTGTGTGAGGGCTGACTCCACTAAGTGGGATTTGCCCTAGCAGATTTGTGTACTTGTTGCAACCATCCTTTGTGTGTACTGCTAATGGGGCTAATCAGTAGTTGCTCTGTTGTGGTCTGGTGCCAGCCTCCTGAAGCATTGGTTTTGTGGCCCCTTGGAATTGGCTCCCCAGTAGGCCAAGGTCAGCTACTGCTTTTGATTGCTCAAGGCTATCCAGTAGGAACAATGAAGTGGTACACAGGTGGTTGTTGCTTTTGCTGGACCTGTCAGTCTCTGAAACTGGAAGAGCCTCTTGTTCATACTTGTGTTAGGTGGTTCAGAGACCCCAGGAGTCTCCTGGCTTTACTGAGTAAGTTTCATCCTGCTTCTGCAATGTCAGTTTATATGCCCACACTGTCTCTGTAGCTCTCGCACAAGTTTCCAATTGTAGCAAGGTCAGCTGCTGCCCACCTTGGTCCTGAATGCTCCACCCCACGGCAGGGACAGCTGCCTATCAATCTGTGGTGGGCACTTTGTGTATTAGATGGGGCAAGAACTCAGGAAGTAAAGGGTCATCAGGCCAATAGCCTCAATTTTCTGCAATTTCTATGTCTGTACATTCCCACAGTACTCACAAATCACATGGAGACAAGTTACTGTCTAGGGCAGTCCCACATACTCCTGCAATCCCCTCAAGGGATATTGCAGTTCGTACAGGCAGCAGTGATCTGCCCACACCTGTTTTTCCCGAAATGCATTTACTTCACTAGCCAAGTCTGTTGCCTGTGCAGAATGCACAACCCCAGAGGCAAGCAGGATAGGGTAAGCTGATTGTCAATGGGCTGCAGGCACTTTGTGGTTAGGGTGAAGTGGGATCTCAGGAAAACAAGGGCCATCAGGCCAATACAGCCCCAATTTTGCTACAGCTTCTGTGTCCAGGTGTTCCTGCTGTAGTCACATATCACAGTGAGGCCAGCTGCCATCTGGGGCAGTCTCATAGATTCCTACACTTCCAGAGTGCAATATTGCAACTCTTGCAGGCAACAGAGGTCTGCCTGCAACTTATTTCTGTGCAGTGCTTGCCCCGTTCTAGCCAAAGTTTGTTGCCAATATGGACTGGGAAACAAAGGGTAAGGGCAGGACAGTGGCAGTTCACAATCAATGAGCTGCCTGGGGCAATTTGTGGGTAGGGTGGGGCTAGATCTCAGAGAGACAATGGGAGTCAGATCAATACAGCCTCATTCTTGCTGCAACTTCGGTAACCACTTGAGTATTCCTGTAAAATTCCCAGATCATAGCTAGACCAGCTGCTGTCTGAGACTGGCCCACAGATCCCTGATGCAGCTCACAGCACTGGCCACCAGCTGGGAATGCTTGGTTTCGAATTGGAGCAGGGCTTGGCAGTCATCCAGCAATAAAAGACCTGGGCAAACTGCAGGTTGGGTGGGGCAGGCTAATTCTCTCTGGCTAATGCTTCCTAATGGTCCTGTGGGAGGAGTCTGCACAGTCAAGCTGGTATGGTCTGTAGATTGCCCGGTAGGGGTTCCCAACTGAGGCACTATGGAAGCTGCTCTATCGGCCCTCTTTCTGGTGCCAGCTAATGCAGACTTTCTCAGTATGAATCCAGAGCGAGCCTCTGACCCACCTCCGGTGTCCCAGGTGAGTGTCCACAGGTCTGAAAGCCTGTGCGTGAGTCCTTCAAAGGAGCATCTTATTTTTCAGTCCCCTCCATCTCACCCAAATGGCTGGAATTCCCTGTTTTTTATAGTCAGAGTTATTGAAATCTCTTCTCTTGGCTGGGACCCTGGGTTGGGGAGCCCCCAAAGGAGACCAGGATCCCCTCTCCTTCAGTGGAGCCTCTGCAGCCTCGATGTCCCTCCTGGTGATCCTCCAAACACCTGTGGGAGTGAGTCCAGCCCAATTCACAACCTTGCCCCTCCTACAGGCTTTGATGTGGCTCCTACTTTATATTATCAGATGTATGTGTTATGGTCAGCTGGACTGCAAATGTTTCTTCACGTTGATTATTTTATAATTTGCTTGTAATTTTAATGCGGGCCTGGGAGGAGGTGAACCCTGCTTTTACCTAGTCTGCTATTTTTCGCCAGATCCTCAGAATTCTTCATTTCTGACTGGTTCTTTTTATGTTTTATACCTCCATCTTTATATTTTCTATCTTTGTTAAAGTTTTCACTGAGTTTATCTAATCTTCCCTTAAGTTCTTTGAGCATCCAGTGTTTTGAATTCTGCATCTGATAGATTGCTTGTTTCCATTTTGTTTAGTTCTTTTTTTTTTAGAGCTTTGTTCTGTTCTTTCATTAGGGTCATGTTTTCTTGTCTCCTCATTTTGGCTGCCTGTTTGCATTTGTTTCTATATATTAGGTAAGGCTCCTTTGTCTCTCAGTCTTAGTAGAGTGGCCTTATGAAGTAGGTGTGCTGTGAATACCAGTGGCATAGTCTTCCCTGGTCACCTGAGCTGGGTTTTCCAGGTATATTTCTTGTATGGATTGTATATACCCTCCTCTTGTAGTTGAGCCTTGGTTGCTGTTTGTTCATCTATGGGAGGGTTTGTCCCTTGGGCTGATTGGTTTTGATGATTGGCTGTGACCAGTGGTGGAGCTGTTGTGCAGTGACTGGCCCTACAGAGCAGAATTTGCTTTATCAGGGTTCTGGTGCCTGCCCCGTTGTCCTTTGGATGTGTAGTCCTCACTTGTGGCCCTGGGTGCTGCTCCGGCTCAGACTGAAGCTGGCCACTGAACGTGCTGATCCTGGTGATTCCTGTTAAGGGCCCCACCATTGGCCAGGTTTAACCACAGCTTCTGCCCTGCCCAGAGCAACCTGACATGAGCCACCAAGCCTCACACCAGATGGCCACCACTTGTGCTGGGCTTAAGGTACCCTGAGAGGCCAAGCTGCAAATCAAGACCTGTTTCCACTAATACTGGTCTTGGGGCTGCTCAGCAAGAGTTATGGGGCACGCCAAGGCTCGATGCTGCCTGTTTGGGTTTTGTGAGATATTTTAGGAAAGTTCATTGCTTGATCCAAAACAAACTGTTTATATGGTACATAAACTGGAAGCAGCTTGAGTGGGCCTGCAATTTGCGTGGGGTGGGGTCTCAGAGAATCACCAGGACAAGGCAACCAGTGTTGGGTCAGTTAACAGAGATCCAGCTATAGTAGCCCCATGCATCTGCATGCTGGGATGAGGGTAGACTCAATAATGAAACAATGGATTTGACCAGAACTTCTGTTTGAAAGAAAGCTGTCCCTCCAGCCTTCCCCCTGATATTGGATAATTCACTGTGTTCTTGTATGTCCTGGTGCCTTTCAAGCTGCTGCACCAGGACTGGAGCTGAGTGAGTTAATTCATCAATAAATAAGTACATTCATCATCCTTTTAAGGGAAACACCTGACACTCCAGCAGTCTTCCATCTAACAGCCTCAATTACCTCTACTTTTCACAGCCAGAAGTTGTGGGTATTTCTCTTCCTGGCAATGGAAACCACTGGAAACCAGTGAGACTAAGAGCCCTCACTCTTCTGAGGGGACCTCTACAGCCAAGATATCCCTCCCAATTTTTAACTGCCACATGTAGATGTGGGACCAGCCCCTTTGGTATCTCCGTCCTTCCTTCCAGTGGGTAGGTTTCTACTTCTGTGTATCCTCAGTTGTAGGGATTCTATTCAGCTAGAATTCAGGTGGTTCTAAATGATGATTATTCTGTAGTTTAGTTGTAATTTTGATGTGGTCGTGAGAGGAGACAAGCATAGCATTTACCTACTCCATCATCTAGACCAGAAATTGCATTTGTCTTTTTTAAAAGACAAATGTAAATACATTAAATTTTCACTAACTACTAAACATTTTAAATTAATTGGTCTGTAGTGAGGCCTAGGAAAGACTATTTATAATAAGACTCTCAGTTGATACTTAGGATCAGTCAAGATTGATAAAAACTTGGTTTATAGAAAATCAGAGAAAGTTTTTGCAATTATTCTTGATTATAAAGTAATCTAGAAATTAATGATTTAATTCATTTTGAAATAGGTATCTTTGGGATAGTTTACTTTAAGTGCTTGTTCGCTGACTTTGTCATTAGATTTTTTAACCTTATATGTTTGGGAGTAGACATCTTGAATAAACCTATACAAAGAATATTTTCCTCTATTGCAAAAGCAATTGTATTTATTATTTAATAAGAAATAGTTTATGGTGATAGGAGGTACCTTCCTGTTCAGGAAAAATGTCAGGTTTGTACCAAGATTCTTTACTCACACTGTAAACTTGAACAAGTCTTAGACTTTCTGAGACACATTTTTCTCACTTTGTAAGATAGTAGAAACTACATTACAGATTTTTTCATTGTGTAGAATAGAACTAAAAAATAAAGTACCTAATATTGTGCTTGGTACATGACAGATATTGCAGAATACCTATTTCCATTTTGGCCATTATTAAACATGTAACTGCTAAGAACTAACCACATATTGTATTGACTTTCGAAATGAATAAGTACCCAAATAAGAATATATGTTGGTGTATGATGACTTTGAGTTTAAGGTGAGGTTTTGATCTGTTAGATGTGGATATTCTTTTATACATTTAATAATATTTATTGAGTGTCTACTTCATGTCATGTATTGATTTAAGCGTTATGGATAAAATAATGGAAAAATGTGACAGATGGAAATTATTGACTCAATGGGTCTTATATTCTAATGTTTATGGCAACAAAAATGCTTCACATAATGATAGTCAGGTGATATTTGCACATTGGAAGTGTAATTGGAAAAGTAATTTCTGTAAGTGAAACAATTCAAAAAGAATACCCAAACCTCAACACAATCAATTTCCATTATGGATACAATCTGAGGAGACTACGACAAAATTATGGACAGAAACAAACATTTATAATAAATTTTTTGTTTAGAAGAATTTATAATCATGTCTTTAAATTTTTTTTTAGTTTACTGTTTACATTCTAATGATGGGTTGTTCTGCTTCTGATATGGCCAAATAAGCTTTTATTGAACCAATTTTCCGACAGATAAAAACTATAAATTCCAAATAAAATACAAAACAGCTATCTGAAGGTATCGAAGAAAAACCAAAAACAGAGATTCTGGAGGGTCTCAAGACTTGGAACAGAGAACAACAACGATTGAGTTTCCAACTTTCAAGGTTTATTGCCTAAGAGGAAGATGCAGTCTATACCATATGAGGTGGTTAAAACTCTGTTCCCTGAAAAAACCCTGCAATTTTGTAGCCCAAGTAAAGACCCAGTATGAGGAAATCCCAAACCCAGAAGGTGAGTGAACATCTAGGAAAGGTAGAAATAAATAGAGGAAACTACAAATTCTTCAATGGGAAACGATAAACTCTGCCTAAATCTACAGTCAACTTCTGAATCATGCATGTCAGGGTCATAATTGAAGGAAACTAAAAAGATAAACAAGCAGTAATGACTTTTATCATGCGCCATTCCAAAAAAAACCAGAGATTAAATTTTGTGCCTAAATGAGCTAATGGCCAGAATAACAGAAACTCCACACTCTTTAGAGAAATATAACAGAATCCAACAATTTAACAATGCAATATTCATAATGCTTATTTACAGTATAAAATCTCTTACTATAAGAAAAAAAACAGAAAAAGGTAAGCCATTCACATATATGTGCATGTGTGCATACACACACACATACACACACACACACACACACACAAAAAAAAACTTGCAATAGAGAACTATGCTGAGTACACCCGGATGTTGAAATTCACAAATATTTTATTATTGATTGATGTGGTACACCATATAAACAAAATAAAAATTATATGATCATATTAATAAATGAAGAAAAAGCATTTGACAAAGGCAAGCATAAAATTATAATAAAAACTCCCAACAAAGTGGTAATAGAGGGAACATACCTCAAAATCCATATATAATCCATATATAATAAACCAACAACTAGCATCATAGTTAATGGTTAAAATCATTTCTCTTAAGATCAGAAACAGTACAAGGATGTCCGCTTTCGCAACATACTATTGGAAGTCCTAGCCCTGGCAATCAGACAAGAAAAAGAAGTAAAAGACATCTAAATTAGAAAGGAAGAAGTAAAACTATTATTATTTGCAGACGATATGATCCTATCTATAGGGAAACCGAAATATTCCACCGAAAATCTGTTAGAACTGATAAATGAATTCAGTAAAGTAGGATACAAGATTAATATTCAGAAATTGATTGTGTTTTTATACACCAATAATGAACTTTCAGAAAGAAAAATTTTAAAAAATACTCTCCCACTACAATTATATTAAATAAATAAATAAATAAATAAATAAATAAATAAATAAATAAATAAATAAAATACCTAGGAATAAAATTTCTTAAGGAAGTAAAAGACATGTACTCAAAAAATTATAAGTCATTGAAGAAAGAAATTCAAAAAGATACAAATTAATGGAAGACCTTAGTGTGTTCATGGATAAGAATAATTAACATTGTTCAAATGTCTGTACTACCCAAAGCAATCTACAGACTCAATGAAATCCTTATCAAAATACCAATGGCATTTGATGAAACTAGAACAAATAATCCTAAAGTGTACATGGAATCACAAAAGCTTTGAATAGCCACAATCTTGAAAAAGAAAAACAAAGTTGGAGATATCGTTCTACCTGATATCAAACTGTACTACTAAGCTATAATAATCAAAACAGTATGATGCTGGCATAAAACAAACAATTAGATCAATAAAATAGAGATCCAAAAACATACAATGAGGTACAGACAGTCTAGTCAATAAATGGTGTTGGAAAAACTGAACAGAAACATGCAAAATAATGAAACTGAATCATCTTCTTACATCATGTACAAGTAAAAAGTCAAAATAGATTACAGCTTTAAATGTTAAACATAAAGCCATAAAACTCTTTGAAGAAAACATTGGCAGTAAACTCTGATATCGCTCTTAGTTATGTTTTTTTCTGATATATCTCCTTGGGCAAGGAAACAAACAAACAAAATAAACAGATGAAACTATATCAGACTAAAAAGTTTTGCACAGCAAAGGAAACCATCAACAAAATGAAGACATCCTACTGAATGGAAGAAATATCAAAGTTTTAAAAAACTCAGACAACTCAACACCAAAGAAAACACAAAGAATCCAATTTAAAAATTTTGCAAAGAAACTAAATAAACATTTCTCTAATGAGGACGTATGGATGGCCAATAGACATTTAAAGACGCTCAACAGTGAAATGCAAAATAAAACCACAATGAGATATCACTCCATGCCTGTCAAAAAGACCATCATCAACAAATCAGAAAAGAAGTGTTGACAAGGATATGAAGAATAAGGAACCCTCGTACACTGTTGGTGGTATTGTAAATTGGTACGGAAACTATAGAAAACAGTTTGTTATGTTCCTGAAAATTAAAAATAGAACTACCTTATAACCCAGGAATTGCACTTCTGGATATTTATACAAAGAAATCCAAAACAGTAATTCAAAAAATGTATGCCCCCTATGTTCACTGCAGTGTTAATTACAATAACTAAGATATGGAAAGAACCTAAGTATCCATCAATAATCAATTGGATAAAGAGGTGAAACATAAATAGAGTGAAATATTACTCAACAATAAAAAAATGAAATCTTACAATTTGCAACAACATGGATGAACAAAGAGGGTATTATGCTAAATGAAACAAGCCCAACAGAGAATGACAAATACCATATGATTTCCCTTATGTGTGGATTCTAAGGAACAAAATAAAAGAAAACAGACTCATAGATAGAACAAATGGGAAATCAAAATATGGGGGAGTTTTGCATGGTTGGGTGAAAAATGTGAAGGGATTAAGAAGTACATATTGGTAGTTACAAAATGGTCACAAGGATGTGAGGTACAGCATAGGCAATATAGACAATAATATTGTAATAACTATGTATGATGCCAGGTGAGTAATAGGCTAATTGTGGGATCACAATTATGATAAATTAATCATAATTATGTAAATATCTAACCACTATACCATACACCTGAAACTAACATAAAATAATATTGAATGTCAACTCAAATGGAAAAAAAATACTATGAAACAGCACTTGGAGCTGAACATTTTCATTAAGGATACCAATATTAAAAACAACTCATTTAAAGTATTTTTCCATCTCGACACCAACTCAGAATCAGAAATAATGCCACATGAAAGATCATCATCAAAATGAAAACTAATTCAGCTGTTAGCTGGAAAATTAGAAATGACATGAGCTTTTGCCATTCATTATTCTTTACTTCTAATACTTAAAAACTGTTTTGCACATAGTAAGCAAATGAATAACAAAGTAAATTAAATAATACATTATTTACATGAACAGTGTTCTTCCTTCCACAAGAGCAACAGATTACCTGGCAAAATGGTCACTATTTTTACAGAACTAGGAAATCTAGGCAAAAACTTAAAGCAAGAAAGGTTTGGTGAAGAAAAAAGCAGCTGCTTTGTAGAAAGAGAACACCATGGCATTTTCAGCTCCCTGGCTACCATACCCCACAACTTCTAGTAAGCAGTTCATTGTAGTATGACAGCCTGCACTCGGGGTACAAGTCGTTAATGCCAGAGGGAATGATACAGACCTAACTCTTAAAAAGCTGTGCTTGACTTTTTGTTTTAAAAATTTTTATTAAAATATTACTAACATAAAATATTTTATTAGTTTTAAAAGCACACCAGTTTTTCAACATTTATATACTTAAAGAGACGATCACCATGATAAGTCCAGCAGCCATCTGACAACATACAATGCTATCAATATATTACTGACTATATTCTTCATGCTGTATATTACATCCCTATAACTTATTTGTTTTATACCCGGAATTTTTATTTTTATGGTGACATTGGTTAAGGAAACCCAGTAAGTTTCAGGTATAAAATCCAACAGTATAAATAACAGTATATATATATATATTCCCTCTCCCCTCCTCTGGTAACCAATAATCTGTAATCCATCTCCATGAGTCTCTGGTCTCTGTTTGTTTGTCCAGTTCATTTGTTGTTTTTAGGTTTATATCCCACATATAAGTGATATCGGGTGATTTTCAACTTTTTCTGTCTGGCTTATTTCGCTTAGTATGATTATCTCAAGGTCCATCCACGTTATTGCAGATGGCAATATTTCATCTCTTATAATGGCTGAGGAATATGAGGAATATTCCATTGTATATATGTATCACCACTTCTTTATCCAATCATCTATCGTAGGATACTTTGGTTGCTTCCAAGTTCTGGCCACTGGGAATGATGCTGCTATGAATATCAGTGTGCAAATATCTTTGCAGATATGGGTTTTCAAGTCTTTGGGGAAAATACCTGGTAGAGGGATTGCTGGATCATACGGTAGATCAATTCTTAGTTTTTTTTAGGAAACTCCAAGCTGTTTTCCATAGAGGCTGTACCAATTTGCAGTCTCACCAGCAGTGTTTGAGGGTTCTTTTTTCTCTGCATCCTTTCCGACACTTGTTATTACTTGTCCTGTTAATAACAGCTATTCTAACAGGTATGAGATGGTATCTCATTGTGGTTTCGATTTGCATTTCCCTAATAGGTAGCGATGTTGAGCATCTTTTCATGTTTGTTGGCCATTTGTATGTCTTATTGAGAGAAGTGTCTGTTTAGCTCCTCTTTCATTTTTTAATTGGAATGTTTGTTTTTTATTGTTATTGAGTTGTATGAGTTCTTTGTATATTATGAATATTAGGCCATTATCAGAGGCATTGCTTACAAATATATTTTCTCATTCAAAGGTTGTCTCTTTACCTTGTTGACGTGTTGGCTTTTTTTTTTTGCTGAGCAGAAGCTTTTTAATTTGAAGTAGTCCCATTCGTTTATTTTTGCTTTTATTTTTCTTGCCTTTGAGATCAAATTCATAAAATCCTCTTTAAGCCCAAGGTCTCTGAGTTTAGTTCCTATGTTTTTTTCTATACATTTTATTGTTTCAGGTCTTATATTCAGGTCCTTAATCCATTTTGAGTTAATTTTGGTGTGTAGTGATAGACAACAGTCTAGTTTCATTATTTTGTTGGTGGCTTTCCAGTTTTCCCAGCACCATTCATTGAAGAGGCTTTCCTTTCTCCACTGTATGCTTTTGGTATTTTTGTTGAAATTTATTTGCCCATATAAACATGAGTTTACCTCTGGACTATTGATTCTGTTCCACTGGTCTTTGTGTCTGTTTTTATGCCAATACCATGCCATTTTGATTATTGTTGCTTTGTAGTATAATTTGAAGTTGGGCAGAGTGATGCCTTCAGCCTCATTATTTCTTCTCAGGATGGCTTTGGTGATTTGGGGTCTTTTGTGCTTCCATACAAATCTGGTGATTTTTTGTTCTATTACTTTAAAGAGTGCCAGTGGGATTTTGATAGTGATTGCATTAAATCTGTATAATGCTTTAGGTAAGAAGGTCATTTCAACAACGCAATGTTGATTCTTCCAATCCAAGAATACAGAATATCATTCCATTTCTTTATATCTTCTTCGATTTCCTTTAATAAGGTCTTATAACTTTTATTATATAATTCCTTCGCATGGTTCATTAAATTTATTCTTAGGTATTTTTGTTTGTTTGTTTCAGTTGTAATAGAAATTATTTTTTCCACTTCTCTTTCTGATAATCATTATTAGGGTATAGGAACACTAGAGCATACCAAAACTTATTGGATATAGCAAAAGCAGCACTCAGAGGGAAATAGCCTAAATTTAGATTTAAAAAGCTAGAAAAGAACAAACAACTCAAACTAGAAAAATAAAGGAAATAATAAAGATTAAAGTGAAGATAATATATAGGGTAGAAACACCAAAGATAACTAAGACCAAATGTTGTTTTTTTGAGAAGTGAACAAACTTAGTAAACCATTAACTAGAGTGACTAAGAAAAAAATAAGAAGACACAAATCACTAAAATTATAAATTAAATCAAAAGGTGGGGTATTATTACCAATTTTACAAAAAATTAAAAATTATAGAAGAATACAATGAAGAATTCTATAACAACAATTCTGAAAAAATGGATGAAATGGACATATTCTCAGAAACACAGGAATTACCAAAAGTGAATCAAGAAGAAATAGAGAACCTGATGAGATTTATAACAATAAAGATATTGAATCAGTAATCAAATGAAGTTTTAACAAGGAAAGTCCAGGGTCAGAAAGTTTCGCTGGAAAATTTTACCAGACATTTAAAGAAGCGTTAACACCAATACTTCTCCAACTCCTAAAAAACAGAGGATGAGGAAATATTTTCTCTCATTTTATGAGACCACCATTATCCAGAAACTAAAGCCAGATAATGACATCACAAGAAAAGATAATTATAGACATTCAATATCACTTGTGAATGTAGATGCAAAATCCTCAACAAAATATTAACCAACTAAATCCAACATCATATTATACGCTATGACCAAGTGGGGTTTATCTCAGGAATGCAAGTGTGGTTCAACATATAATAGAAAAAATATTCCAAAAATAATATAATGTATCACAGTAATAAACCGAAGGTTATAAAAAAATGTGATCATCTCAATTTATACAGAAAAAGCATTTGACAAAACCTATCACTCTTTCTTGATAAAAATATTCAACCAAACAGTAATAGAAGGAAACTTCCTCACCCTGATAAAAGTCATTTATGAAGAGCCCACAGCTAACATACTACTCAATCATGAAAGGATGAAATATTTTCCATTAAGATCAAGGAAAAAACAGGATGCTTCCTTTTACTGTTTCCATTTAATGTTGTACTGGAAATTCTATCTAGAGCAATTAAGCAGAAAAAAAAATAAAAGGCATAGAAAAATGGTAAAAGAAAAAATTATCTCTTTTCACAGATGGCATGACCTTATATAGGGAAAATCCTATAGAATTCACTCACACACAAAAAAACAAATCTAATAAATTTAGCAAAGTTGAAGAATACAAGATTAACACATGAAAAACAGTTATAGTTTTACACTAGCAATGAACAGTCCATAAAGTAAATTAAGAAAACAATTACATTTACAGAATCAGCAAAAATATCTCAACTGATAAGGACATTAGCCATAAAAAGGGATGAAATATTGATACAAGCTACAAAATGGATGAACCTCAAAAGAGAATGCTGAGTGAAAGAAGCCAGACACAAAAAGTCACCTATTTTATGATTCCATTTATATGAATTATGAAGATTAGCTAAATCCAGAGACAAAAAAAAGCAGATTAGAGATTATCAGAGGATGGGGGAGTTAAGAATGGGGAGTGACTGCATAGGGAGTAGTGGTTTCCTTTCTGAATGATGAAATGTTTTGGAGCTAGAAAGTGGTGATGGTTGCATAATATTATGAATGTACTAAATACTACTGGACTTTATACTTTAAAGTGATTAATTTTATGTTCTTTAAGTTTTACCTTGATAAAAAATAATGTAACACTGCAGGTATGACCACCATCATCATCATCATCACCATTACTATGGAAAATGTTTCCCAAATTTCACTTCTTTAACAAGCTTATATTATGAGGGACAAAACAAGTAGACTAAAATTTAAAACTACAGTTAGTATAATTTGAATAATATAATTTTATCTTCTCTCTCTTCTCTTTCAGATTATGTCTGGCCACTACCTAGATATTTGTGCCCCGTCTGGATTTCTTTGGATGTTTTATTTTCTACGGCGTCCATCATGCACCTCTGCGCTATCTCGCTGGATCGGTATGTAGCAATACGTAATCCTATTGAGCATAGCCATTTCAATTCACGGACTAAGGCCATCATGAAGATTGCTATTGTTTGGGCAATTTCTGTAGGTAATTAACTTTCTTGGCCATTAGAATTGCAGCGGCTATGCTCAATATCTTTGGATTATGTACTGTGAACAACGAACAGACGTCGACTGGTAACATTTGCGTATAATCGGGACTTTTCTATTTAATAATTATTCTTAACCTATTTATCTAATACTTAGGTTAACAATAATAAAATGCAATGTATATGAATATTTAAATGAAAATTTTTCATTTGTGCTACTAAATTATTTTATGCATCAATATGCCAATGAATTCTGCAACACAGACCAAACTTTTCAGATATTAAAACAATTTGAAGGTGACAAAGATACACAGCATATCTAATTTTTTAAAAAAATAAAGCACTTAAGTCTTATAAATATAAATCTATCCCAAAATATTAATCTCGATATTTTTATTCTATTTACATATCTTCTTCAGTAAAAAAAAAATAATAATGCAAGAGGAACCTTCATGAAGTAAACATGTCTAAATTTATGCTGTTAATCAACCTAAAATATATTATTCCTTTCCATTTTCAAATAGCTTATTGGATTTCGGTTATATAGAAAGCGAAAAAGAAACCTCGTGATTTCTTCAAAGATTTGGAAGAGGTTGAAGAGAAATGATCATCTCATTGCTTATATTTCAGATATTCATAAATGCTTTACCAATGCTATAATACAGGAGCTCGAGGCCAGAAACTTGCACATGGGCCTTGGATATTCCAAAAAACCACCGTGAGGGCCAGCAGAGTGAGACATACTATTTATTACTTGCAGTACAATGAGGCTTCAGCACTTGTTCAGTTGGAGCTCCAGGAAACGGCAGCCAGCCAAGACCAGGCATTGCTTTATATGTGAGCAGAGAGGAGGGAAATTGCTTCGTCCCAGGAAACAAGGGTCTACCCACGTGGATGAGAGCCAGATGTGCTGCCTAGCTAGTGTTGGGGAAGACGGGACCAGCCATATCCTGGAGCAGAGCAGGGAGGCAATGTCCATAGGAATGACCAAAGTGGCTGATAGTGCCCATGGAATCAACAGAAAGTGTCCTTGGGGGCAAGCACAGCCAGGAGAACACTTTGTTCATTGTCCTCATTGGGGCTGCTGACCCAGCAGTCCTCTTTGCCTCTTGTGTCTGTGGATGGGCTATTTGAATTAACTCCAAAAATGCTAATATTCAAAACACAAAATTTCACCCATTAGAATGTAAGGGCTTTTATAATCATCATGTTCCTCTTTTCCTTTTCCAGTCAGAACTTATATTTATTGTCTCATTAAATAATTCCTCTTCAAAGTTATATTTCTATACAATCTTCACTGATATTATCTAAAGATTTTGACTCTGGGCTTATCTCAAATATAAATTTATTTAACTTTTAAAATTATTCTATTGTAGGTGAATATATATATATTTTATTGGATAAAATGCAATCAAATATACACCCCCCCCAAAAAAAAAGTGAATCTATATACACAATTTGACCTACATATTCAAGGGCTCACAGATTTTACCTCCTCCACTCCAAAAAGCTCATCTGAAAAGATACCAATTCTTATGGTGTTTATGAAGGAAATACAGGACTAAGTCAATTCAGGATATTAGGGACATCCACTTCTAGTAATGACAGACTGAGTATTTTTTTAATTACTCCTGTGCTAAAAACAACTAAAAATATAGGGAAAAAATACTGTAAGCTTTGAAAAAGCTAGTAAGATAGTGAAGGACCTAGAGAAAAAGACAGAAATCCAGGAAAAGTGACTACGATTTTTGGGTCATTTGCCAGTGATGCATTTTCAGATCTGAGGATGTGACTTACAGCTGAGAAGCTTGTTTCACAATGTCATGGACAAAAGAGAACCAGAGTAGGAATAGAGAGCCTGGCACAGGTCAACCAACTGAAACTTATTTTTTGGATCCCAAAGGCCTATACATTATAAATAAGAGTGGATCAGGATTATACCACTCCTGACATGGAATTCAGGACTGGCTCAAATCACTTCTGTAGCCAAGAAAAATCTTAAGTTTGGAAATTGAGTTAAGGTGATTTTGTATTCTTCATGTTTGCAATTTTGGGGGTATAAACAAAAAGAAATATTATCTTAGGCTTTAAATTATTTCTTTCAATAATTTTAAATTCAGTAATTAGAATACAATTATAAAAAGACACATGAAAATACAAGGCAGCATGAACCAGATATATCACAATGAAAGATAATAAAAATGAACCTATAGACACTCAAGATAGTTGAATCACCTGACATAGACTTTAAACAACTATTTGTAATGTTGACAAAGAAATTACAAGCTGAACTTAAATATTTCAGCAAGAAACTGCAAACTATAAAGAATAACATTTAAGATTTGAAAAAAAAAAACCTAGAAAAGCTAGGAATTGAACCTAACATGAAAACCTAACATGAAAACTCAAGGGAAGATTAGACATGGCTAAAGAGAGCATTACTGGAAGTTGGTTAGAAGAAATTGTGATGAATGAAGAAAGAAAAACTGGAAGAACAGAAAAGAGGTGAGAGAATAAAAAGACAGTAAACATATAATATAAAGTGAGAAGTGTTCCACAAGTTGCTAAAAGAATGGCAGAAAAGCAACATTTGAAGAAATAATGGCTTTTAGAATTGATGAAAGACATTGATTCTCATGTTTAACAAGCTCAGCAGGTTTCAAGCAGAATGAATAAAAAGAAAGCAACATTTAGACTTATCACAGTGATATTGCAGAAAAAATATTAACATTAAATGAAAAAAGATCAACTTCAATAGAGCAACAATATGATAGATGAATGTCTTTTCAACAGCAACAATGAAAGCTAGAAGATATTGAAATTAGAGTGTTAATATGCTAATAAAAAAGTGAATGCTAAATTAGAACCATATTCTCAGAAAAATTATACCTCAAGAATTGAAGTGAAATAAAGATATTATCAGACAAGAGAAACTAAGAGAACATGCCAAAAGCAAACTCACTTAAGTAAATACTAAAGGATTTTTTAAAACAAAAGACATGAAAGATGCCAGAAGCAATCAAGAGCAATGAAAATAATAACTATGTGGTTAAATATAAATAAATATTGTCTGTACAAAACAGTAACAATAATGTCTTCTGGAACTCAAAATATTTATGGAACTAAAATATACAAAACAATAACATATAGGTAAAAAAGATTGAAGGTAAACTTTTTCATTGTTCAGGAGAAATATATATTTAATATTAAGATTTGATGACTTGAGTATATAATTTGTCATATGTTCAGAGTAATCACTAATATAAAAGGAAAGTTTGACTTTCAAATTTACAAAGGAATATTAGAGTATAATGAAACAAATCCAAAAGGAGGCAATAAAAGGTAGAAAAAGGAACACAGATCAGGTGGGAAAACATAAAAACTCATATTAAGATGACAGAAATAAAACCAAATACAGTTGATGCTTGAATAATGCAGAATTAGATACAAGAACCACCTCCGGCGTAACTGAAAATCCATGTATAACTTTGGACACCCCCAAAATTTTACTCCTAATAGCCTAATATTGACTTTCCCAATAATATAAACAGTTGGTTAACACATATTTTGTATGTTAAATGTATCATACACTATATTCTTACAACGAAATAAGCCAGAGAAAAAATGCTATTAAGAAAGTCGTAAGGAAGAAAAATATTAACAGTGCTGTATTTATCGATACTGTAAGTTTATGTGATATGTTTATAAGATGAATCATTTTTGTTAGTACCTACATCAGTAATAACATACATAACACAAAACAATGTAGATGTTATATGGATAACTAATACTAGACATCAACAATGAAAAGATAATGTGTAAAAGAAATTCATATTTATTTACAGCTATAATCATTCATGCATTAAGTATGAAGAAGCAACAATATGATTGCTTTAGATAACCTAGCATAATTGATATGATTGCTTTATGGTAGCCTAACCTATTCATTAATGAATGAATTGTTATAAAACTTTTACAACGTATGGTATTACAGTTATATTCATAATACAGTATCAGAAACATTCTTATATCTTTTAGAATCACTTACCTGTGATGATAGACTAATATGCTCTTTATCTAATTATGAGAGGTATATTGTATGGTAATGTAATTCTTTGAAAGCAAAGTTATAAAACAGTAAGAAAATTAATACATTATTAATTTTATATTAAATGTCAGTCACAAGTCTTGTGCACAGTGCTCTACACGATGATTACTTAGGCAATGATAATGATACAAAAACAATTCTTAAAATTTTTGCCATAAAGTATTAGATTTTCACATAAAGACACTCATAACACAACATATGAGTTTAACTGCACAGCCCAATGATTATTTACTATTCATTTAGTGGAATTGGATTATCGTAAAGGTCTTCATTTTGTCCTCTTCATGTTGAGTATACTGAGGAAGAGGAAGAAAAGAATCGGGTTGGTATTGCTTTCACCATGATGGCAGAGGCAGAAGAGGTGAAGGAGGTAGAAAAGGAGGCAGAAGAGGCAAGCACATTTGGTATAACTTTATGGAAATACACCATAATTTCTGACCGACGTTTTGCTTTTTTATTTCTCTAAAAATGTTTCTATACTGTACCAATCTTTCTTCCACCATTTGCTTTAGATTCATTGTCCATATTATAGAAGGATTTCTGTCATAAAAAAAGTTGAAAAGTCTTGAATAATTAAAACCTATCTGCCATATTGTCTAATAACATCTGGTACTGCTTTTTCTGTCTTCTTCCTCATCATCTGGCACTGGTTTGGAAGCATGCATCTTCATCAAGTCACCTCCTGTTAAATCCTCTGCTGTGGTGTTTATTAGCTCTTGAATTCCTCCAAGATCCATACCGTGAAACATTTCACCCCTTCCCCACCTTTTTGTCATATCCACAATCTTTTTCACTATTTCCATGTTTTTGCTCTGTTGTAAATCCTATGAAATCATGCGCAACACCTGGACACAGTCTTCTACAACAGAAATTTATTGTTTGGGGCTTGATGGCTTTCACAGCTTTTTCTATAACTGCGATAGCATCTTCGGTGGTGTAATCCTTCCAGACTTTCATAATGTTCTATCAGGATTATTTCTGATAGTGTTGACAATCTTTTCCATAGAATATCATGTATAGTGAGTCTTAACGGTCCTTACGACTCCCTAATCTAGCAGCTGAATTAGAGACATGTTTAGGGGCAAGTAGGTCACTTTGATGCCTTTGGTGTTGAATTCATATGTTTCTGGGTGGCCAAGGGCATTGTTCATATTAAAAAAACTTGAAAAGGCAATCCCTTATTGGTAAAGTACTTCCTGACCTCAGGGACTAATCAATGGAACCAATCCAGAAAAAGGGTTCTCATTGTCCAGTTCTTCTTGTTATACAACCAAAAGACTGGCAGCTGGTGTTTATCTTTTCCCTGTGAATTTTGTAGATTAGCAGCTTTATAGATAAGGGCAGTGATATGCACTTTTTGCAAAAAGTATATGCCTGGCATTGCTGAAGCAATGGCTTTATGAATTTTTTTCTTTTTAAAAAATGGTCCTTACACTGGATTCATTTATCTTGAAATGGCAGGCAATTGTAGCTGCAGCCCTCAATCTACGGTACATATCAAGCAGTTCAACTTTTTCTTGTAATATCATGACTTTGCTTTTTGGGAGCATTTCCAGTATCACTAGTGGTACTTCATATGGGTTTACGGTATTGCATGAAACATGGTGAAAAATATGCAAGAACTGTGAGACCACTTTTTACTGTGATGTGCAATTTATTAAAGAGGTGAATTGCTCATGCAGAGATGATTAGCATCATATGGCATTTTAAGAAGATACTGGCAACATTTGAGCTCATCACAATAGTAACAGGAGGTAGCTATAAAATTATTACAGTCATACAGTGTGTACTATAGTTAATTTTATGCAGTTATGATTTAAATAATCCATCCTTAAGTTTGTTCACATTTTCTCCACTACAAATGGCACCATGTACAGTCTGTAAGAGTGTGGATAACTTTTGGTAAATTTTAACTTTTTATAATATATTTGTGTGTATGTTATGGTAGCAAACAATAAAATAGACTAGTCTCTACATATATTTTATGCATTCATGAAATATCTTTTTCCTTATTTTTTGAAATTTCCATACTATGCAGTTCATCTGCAAGTTTTTTCAAATATCCCAAATCTCTAAAATATTTTCCAATGTATTTATTGAAAAGTTCCATGTATAAGTGGGCCTATGCAGTTCAAAGTCATGTTTTTGAAGGTCTACTGTATATCCATACTTTTATTCATTGTAAATGGAACTAAATATTCTATATCTGTCAGACAGAATTTAAAAACATAATCCAAATATTTGTTTATATGAGGCATATCAATAAGAAAAGTAAGGGATAAAAAAAGTACTCTACATAAACACTAACCAACCCAATCATTGTGTAGCTATATTAGTAATCTGTCAGAATAGACTTTTCAGCAAAAAAAAATAATTATTTTTTAAAAGAGGTTATTTTATAATGATGAAATATTTAATTCATTTTGAATGCCATATGATGCTAATAATATAATAAACTTGTATATACATGATAATATGGCCAAAACTTTACTAAATCAAAAATGGAAGCAATTATAAGGACAAATAGAAAAATCTCTTTATCATCTGGCTTATTAGAAGATAGCTAAATTCACATCACAGCTTTTGCATCTAATCTGCTGCAATGAGATGCTTTGGTTGAATTATGTGAAGAAAACACATATCCTCATATATGAAAGTATTTTAATAATGTTTTTGGATAATAGTGAACATTCTTCTTTGATACTGCACAAAAATTCAGCAGGTGGTAGTTTCTGCAGCTTAGTTGGAATGTGCAATTGTAAAACATATCACTGAATGTGTCATATGCCATTAATTTAGATTACACTTGTCTTCTTGCACTCTGAATACATGTTTTATTCATACTTTATTTTCTAATATCAAGCATAGATCATTTGGAAAATATTTGTTCTCTGAGTTGTGTAGATTTTCCAAATGTTAAAACAATATAAAAAAATTGCATGCATTAATAATCCCTACCAATCTTATCAGAAAAGTCTCTAAATTTTGGAAAATGTCACACTCTCAGGGATAGACATGAGTTTTCCAAAATTCCAACATTCACTTGAAAATTTAAATTTTATTATTAGCAGCAAATACCATCTGTTTTGTCCCTGACATGACAGGTTCACTCATTCGTTTTTGAGAAAATATCTGCAAAATATCTAAGTATGAGTAATGCAAGTGTATCTGGAGGTCATTCTTTCAAGTAAAAACATTATTCCATAAAAAAATGGGGGCTATTTTACCTTCCAACTCCAACAATTGTATGAGTGCTTATCCTCAAAGCAAACATCTTATATATCAGAATGCAGCAGAACTGCTCTATGTATAGTTCCATCTCATCACATGGATTATTAAAATAGTCAAAATATAATACAATTATTTTTTACTGCTTCATCAAAGACATTAAGTAAAACTGGCCATTTATTTTTTCCTGAAAGTGTGGTGGGGAACAATCCAATTACTGCTTGTGTAATTTGATGTCAACAGCCTAGTTCATGCTAAGGCACAAGCAGTTTTATCAACTATTATTTTGTACCACCAATAAAAATGTTAACACAGTAAAAACAGCAAATAAAACATTAATATTATTATGGAAGTAGTTTTGACTTCACAAAACCATAGAAAGACTTGTAGAAACACCCTAGTATCTATGGACCATAATTTAAGAACTATATTTCCAACTCTTGCTCTATCCACAGCATTTAAAGCAGATGAGGATGCTTTTCTCATAATTCTCTCTTCCTCTGCAAGCTATAGACATCATTTTTCTTAGGTTTTCTTTTCTCCTATTTTTCCATCTGCTCCTAATAATTTTCTACATTTTCTGCTTTACTCTCACTCTTCCCCAGGATCCGGTTCTTTCCAATTGCTTATACAGTTTCCCCGGTTTATTTCATCCACAGAAAATAACTAAAATCTATCTACTGATAACTATTAAATAAATATTTCTAATTATTTATATCTAGATTATATTTATATATACATATATATCTAGCTTAAATTAGGTATAGAGAGGTTGGATATATATCTCAAATGCCAACTCAACAAGACTGAACTCATTACCTTTCTCCATCTCCATTTTCCCTCCTATATTTTTGTTTCTCAAGTGAACATCATCTCCCACTTACCCCTAAAGAAAACAGAATTATTTTAGATGCTTTCTTTTTCTCCTCTAAGCCATCTACACAACCTGGCCTTAATATTTTCCCTTAATATTTCTAACATTTCATCCTCTCCATTCTTTCACTTGCATTCTTAGTTTAAGCCTTTATTATTAATCTTTTATATATCCACACCTCCTTCTCACCTTTCTCAGTGGAAGAGATGGTTCTTGCCATATCTGAGACACATGTTCACTTCCTTAAGATCTAGGTGTACCCATGAAAACAAGAATTAAAATTCTTCAAATTGCCATGTTCACACATTGAATTTTTTCAGACTTTTTTTTAGCATTTCTCTGTGCTTTCTTTGTTTTCTAACTTGTTTGACTTCTTAATCGTCTTGCTCTTGCATGTTGGCTCATCCTTCTTCTTTATCCAGGACCATTTTGTGTTGCAACACAAAATTCTCTACCATATTAGTGGTTTAGTTATTTGGACACCCAATAAGGCATGGCTTTAAGAAATTTTTGCCCAACTTCATGACTCATTAATAGTCATGTTTCACAAACTCAACCAATGCCCTCAAAATATCTTCTCTATCTCATTTTTCAAGAATACTGTTTATATCATTTTCACCTTAGGCCCGTGGTTCAAACCTCTGTGAATATGTCTGTGTTCTAATGTCTGTGAATAGAGTTCAGGGTATCTATGAATTTTAACCTCTTTTAATTTTAAGTGTAACATGTACAATAAAGTACACATATCTTAAGTTTAAAGCTTGATGAAGTTTTACGGATGTATATACGTCACTGTAATAAAAACACAGTAAAAGATACAGAATATTCCAAATACCTGGAGGAATATCTATGGCCCCCTGTCTGTCAGTAATTCCTTATGGATTGCCACTATACTGACTTCTGTAACTTCAGATGAGTTTTGCCTGTTTTGGAACATCATATAAATGGAAGCTCATCATATGTACTCTTTTATGTGTTCTTTTGAGTCTGACTTCTTTCAATCAATAGTGCTTCAGTATGATCCATCTATGTTGTTGCATTTATTAGTAGTTAGTTCTTTTTCAGTGCCACAGTGTTCCATTGAATAAATATATGAAACTAAATTTACCTTCTTAATATTGATAAACATTTGGTTTGTTTCCAGTGTTTGACTATTATAAAGTTGCAAAGAATTAAGTGTTGATGTTTTCCTGATGGTTAAAAACATTTATTTCTGTTGTACTTATACCCAAAAGAGAAATCTGAGTATCATTTGCAAGTTCTATAGTAAATACTGTCTAAAATTTTTCCAAACTGCTGTTATCCATCCACAAAACCAGCAACCATATTAGAGATAAAAAGAAATGTAATGTAAGAAATGTAAAAAAAAAAGTGTTTGCCAAAAATTAGTACTTGATTTGGAACAAACATAAGCTTTCTATTATGGTTGGGCAGTAAATATTTGGGGGCCACATATAGTCTCTATTGCATATAATTTTTCTCACCTTTTAAAAGTGTAAAACAATTCTTAATCCACAAAACAGACTGCAGACCAGATTTGGTCCATGAGCCACAGATTACAAAACACTAGTTTTAATAATTAAATATACTTGATTTGCTAGTATTTTATTTAAGATTTTTACATCTGTATTCATCACAGATATTAGAGTGCAGTTTTCTTTTCTTATGTTATCCTTACCAAGTTTAGGTATCAGATTAATGTTGGCCATATAAAATGAATTAAGAAACATTGTTTCTTCTTCCATTTTTTGAAGAGTTTAAGAACAGATATTAAATCATCTTTTAAAGTTTGATAGAATTCACTAGTGAAGTTTTCTGGTCCTGGACATTGACTTTGGGGCGGGGGTGGGGGCGGGTTGAATGATTGTTTCAATTTCCTTACTGTTGATTGGTTTATTTAGATTTTCCAGTTCTTCACAATTCAGTCCTGGAAATATTTCTAAGAACTAGTCCATTTCTTCTAAGTTATTGAACTTGGTGGCATATAGTCTTTTATAGAATTCTCGTATGATCCTTTGTATTTCTGTGGTATCGGTCATAAATTTTCTTTCATTTCTGATTTTGTTTATTTGTGTATTTTCTCTTTTTTCCTTAGTGAGTCTAGCCAGGGGTTTGTCAATTTTATTGATCTTTTCAAAAAAACAGCTCTGTGTTGCATTATTTTTTTCTATTGTCTTTTGGTTTCAATTTCATTTAATTCTGTTCTAATTTTGATTATTTCCTTCTTTCTGCTAACTTTGGGCTTCATTTGTTTTTTTAGTTTTTTTAAGACGATGTGTTAGGTTGTTTATTTAGGATCTTTGCTGTTTCTTGAATAGGCCTGTAATGATATGAACTTTCTTCTTATTACTGCTTTTGCTATATTCCAAAACTTTTGATACGTTGTATTTTCATTCTCGTTTGTGTCTATGTATTTTTTGGTTTTTACTTTTATTTCTTCTTTGACACAGGCATTTTTTAGTAGCATGTTACTTCATCTCCACATATTTGCGATTTGTTTTCTGCTTTCTTTTTGCAGTTTATCTCCATTTTTACAGCGTTGTGGTTGGAGAATATGCTTGGTATGGTTTCAATCTTCTTAAATTTTCTGAGGTTAGTTTTTTGTGCCAACATATGGTCTATCCTCAAGAATGTTCCATGTGCATTAGAAAAGAATGCATAAACTGCTATTTTGGGATGAAAAGCTCTGAAAATGTCAATTATGTCCAATTGGTATACTGTATCATTTAAGGATGTTATTTCCTTATTGATTTTATGTTTGGATGATATGTCCATATCCAACAGTGGTATATTTAGGTACCCTAATATAATTGTGTTTTGTGAGTTTCTCTCCTTAGTTCTGTTAATAGTTGCTTTAAATATTTCGGTGTTCCCTGACTGGAAGTGTATATATTGATAAGTGCTATGTCTTCTTCATGTATGGTCCACTTTGTAATTATGAAGTGTCTATCTTTGTCTCTTATTAGATTTTTTTTTATTTTGATATCTGTTTCTTCAGATATAAGTATGGCTTCACCTGGTTTTCTCTGGATGCCATTTACTTAGAGTATTGTTTATTGGTACAACCACTATAGAAAACAGGTTGGAGGTTTCTCAAAATATTAAGAATAGAATTACCATATGACCCAGCAATCCTCTTCAGAGTATGTACCCCAAAAGTTTGAAAACATTTATCCATAAAGATATATGCACCCCGATGTTCATTGCACCATTTTTAATCATGGTCAAGACATGTAATCAAAGTGTTTTTTAATAGATGATTGAATAAAAGATTGATACAGATATGCAATAGAATATTATTCAGCCATAAGAAAAGATGAAACACTGCCATTTGTGGCAACATGGATCGATCTTGAGATTATCATGCTAAGTAAAATCGGTCAGACAGAAAAAGTTGTGAACCATATGATTTCACTCATATGTAGGATATAAAACTGGAAGCAACAAATAAACAAAACAAACAAAAACTCATAGATGTAGACATCAGTTCAGTGTTTACCAGAGGGAAAGAGGGGAGAAGGAAGGCAAATAAAGGTAATGGAGGTCAAATATATGGTGACAGAAAGAGATTTAACTTTGGGATGGTGAATACACAATGCAATATACACATAATGTATTAGTGAATTGTACACTTAAAACTTATTTAATTTTATTAACCAATATTACCCAATAAATTTAATTTAAGAAATAGTAATTAAATGTGTTCTGGTAAGTGTATAGTGATAGTTTCATTTCAGTATTTATCATTCAGTTTTTCTCAATATCTATTGACTAATAATGTTGAACACTATTTCTTATGTTTTTTTAAATTTTATTTAGATGTGCTCTTTTATATATTGTTGTATGTATCTTTTCTAGCCATTTGCCTTTTTTCAACTTTACTGTATTTTTTATTGGTTTATAGAGGGTTTTTAAAAATGTTTTACATGAATCCTTTTCCAAATATGTATATTCAAACTATTCTCTCCCAGTCTGCATTTAGTTTTTCACTCTCTTAGTCAACTACATTTGTCAGTGTTTAATAGCCAGTAATTTTTGTGTCCAATTTAAGAAAAAAATATCTATCCAAAGTTTAAGACAATGGACCTCTCAGTTTTTGGTTTTGCTTTGTTTTTTCTAATAGCTTGATGATCTTAGCTTTCACATTTAGGTCTAATAGCCACCTCGACTTAATTTTTACACCTGAAATGAGCTAGAAATTGGATTTTCTTTCATATCGATATCTAAATGATTCTGCATCATTTGTTAAAAATATTATTCTTCTCCACTGACTTAGAATAGAATCATTCTCATAAATCAGTTGGCCTTATGTATGTTGTTTCTATTGGGCTATATGTTCTGTTTTATTGGCCTAATATTCTGTCCTCATACCAATATTACAATTTCCTCATTACTATAGGTTTATACTGATTCTTGATATCTAGTAGGTAATTCCTTTAATTATGCTCTTTGTCAAAATTGTTGAGGGTATTCTAAGGCTTTTTCATTTTCATATAAAATCTAAATTATCTTGTTGGTCTCCAAAACAAAACATGCTGTTTTTCCCCCTTCAGGATTATATTGAATCTGTAAACCAGTTAAGTAAGAATTGGCATTTAGACAATATTCTGGCTTCCAATTCATGTACATAAGTATATGTACAAGTAAATATTTTTGTATTTATATGGGCCTTACTTATTTGCTCTGATATATTTTATAGTTTTCAGTTTAGAGATCTCGCACAACTTTGTTAGATTTATCCCTAGATATTTAATTTTATAGAATACTATTGTAAATAGTATTGGTATTTAAAAACATTTCTAAAAGTTTATGGATAGTATATAGAAATAAATTTGATTTCTGTGTATTTAGGATTTCTAAGATTAATTTACAGATTCATTGACATTTTCTACATACCCAGTAATGTCATGATGGCAAATTTATTTCTTCTTTTCCTATCTTAATATGTTCTTTAATTTATTGTTCTTGTGTTATTGCATTGAAATGACTAGCAAAAAAGTATTTAACAAAAGTGGAGATAATGGGCATCTTTTTCTTTCTCCTGAATAGAATAGTAGATAAGTGTTTAATATTTCAACATTAAAAACAACGTTTGTTAGTTGTAGATTTTGTGAAACACCTTTCACCAGATTATGGAAATTCTCTTTTATTCTATATTTGCTGAGAATTTTATCATTAAACAGTTCTAAATTTTATCAAATAATTTTTGTGCATCTATTGGAATGATTATAGATTTTATTTCTTCCTTTCTCCTGTTAGTACAGTAAATTATATAATTTTTTAAACAATAATTAATCTTGCATTATAAGAACAAGTATCGTTTGGTAACGGGGTGTTACTTTTTACTATATTATTGACTTATTTCGATAGTATTTTATTTAAGATGTTTGCATTTATTCTCATTTTAAGTTTAAAAGTGTATACAGTGAAAAGAGAAAAATGGCGAGGATGATAGAGGTTTTGTTCATCCCTCTTGTGAATAAATCAAAGTTGTGACAGAAAAACAGAGCAAACAGCAAGGAAAGTCACCTGGGATCTAGATGAACAGAAGCACTACAACTAGGTAAAGAAATAATTAACCAACCTGCAATGGATATAAGGAATAGGACAGAGGCTGCAGCAGCTGCAGATGCCTCTGAAAGGGGCCATGTCTGCAAGATCAGCTTCTTGAGGGGAACCAGAGGCTTATAGGAGGACACTGAGTTGTCGGAGTGAGGGCCAGAGATGAGGCCCTCTCCTGGACTGAAGTGCCAGCAGAATCCATTGTTCCTCTGTTGAGCCTTCTATCTTCCCAGGGTGTGAACACAGTGCCACCATAGCTGAGTCATCATCAAACTGAATAATAGGTCACTCTGCCCAGAGGAGTCCCTGAAACTCTGTCTCCACAATTCATGGCTCAAGCCACATTCACGTGTGTCCACCATGAGTCAAGTGCTCCTTGCTCGCAGTGCCAAAACTCACACAGGTGCCAGCAGGTCTCGGTTTCTGGTGTGGTTTCTTGAGCCAACTATAAGCACAGCATCTGTGGATTGCTAGCTGAATCTTAACAGGTGGCCCCAGAGGGGCACAGGCTGGGTCTAAACTTGATCTACAGTTGAACCCCTATCAGGACTGTACCAATGGACCCCACTACAGAAACCATGTTAATAAAACCAGGAGACTTGGGAGCTTTGCTTCATACATAAAAAAAGACTCATAAAGGCACCTAATATGGAAAGACAAAGAAGCAGAAACCATATGAAAGAACAGAACAGAGATCTAGAAATGATGGAGTCAAGCAAACTAACAGATGCAGAGTTCAAAACGTTGGTTATAAAGATGCTCAATGAACTTAAGGGAAGTGTAGATTAATTCAGTGAGAACTTTAACAAAGATAAAAAATATAAAAATGGAAATGAAAATTATAAAAGGGAACCAATCAGAAATTAAAAATATATTATCTGAGATGAAGACTGTATTAGAAGGAATCAACAGAATGGATAAAGAAAAAGATTGAACCACAGATATAGAGGGCAGGGAAGCCAAGGACACTCAATCAGAATGACAGGGAAAAAGAAGCCAAGACTATAATAATAATTTTAAAAGCCTATGGGAACTATTAAATGTAAAAATATCTGTCATAAGAGTATCTAAATGAAAAAAAGAAATCGAAGAGCCATTTGAAGAAATATTGATGAGAAACTTCCCTCGCCTGATGAAGGAAATAGACATACAACCACAGGAAGCTCAGAGAGAGTCCCAAGAAAGAGGAGCTCAAAGAAGTCCACAACAAGACACATCATAATTAAAATACCAAAGGTTAAATAAAAAGAGAACTTTGAAGGCAGCAAGAGAAAAGCAGTTAGTTACCTACAAGGGAATGCCTGTATGACTGGCAGCTGATTTCTCAAAAGAAACTGCAGGACTGAAGGGCTTGGCACAAAATTTTCAAAGTAATGAAAACCTAGAATCTACAACCAAGACTTCTTTACCCAGCAAAGCTACTATTTAAAGTCAAAAGACAGATCAAGAGCTTTCCAGACAAAAATAAGAGAAAGGAATTCATGAACACCAAGCCAGTATTACAGGAAATATTGGAGGTCTTCTTTAAGAAGAAAAAAAAATGTGTCAAAAACATGAATAAGGAATAGTAATAACTACATTCCTTTTTACAAGTATCTCAAATCAAAAAGAATTAAGTGCTCCGGGAAAAGGTAGAGTGGCTGAAGGGATAAGAAAACAACCTCTACATATGCTGCCTCCTAGAGACTCCATTCAGATTAAAAGACACACACACATAGACTAAAAGAAAGGGGATGGAAAAAGATATTGCCTTGATGGACCTAGAGGGTATTATGCTGAATGAAATGGGTCAGATTGAGAAAGACAAATATTGCATGATTTCATGTACATGTGGAACCTAAAGAACAAAACAAATTACAACAACAAAAATAGAAATCAACTCATAGATACAGAGACTATTTTGAGGGTTACTAGATGTGTGGGGCTTTGGGAGGACAGTATATAAAGGCAAAGGGTTTAAGAGGTCCAAATGGATAGTAGCAGAATAGACATGGATATGTAGGGTGTAGCATGGGGAAGATAGTTAATAATCTAATAAATATGTAAGGAGAAAAAAAGATACTAGATTTAGTGGGGTAATCACTTTGGTATTTATGTGTATCTCTGATTACTATGCTGTACAACTGAAACTAGTATATTATTGTATGCCAACTATAACTGAAAAAACTTATTCAATTGTACAATGTAAATATGAGCAACTAAGAGTCTATTATATTTCAATAAAGCTGGAAAAAATAAAACATCTGCCAAAAAAAAAGGTGTATTCAGTGTGAGGTAAGGGATGAGATTCATTTTTATACATGATGCTGTCCAATTCTTCCAGCACAATTTACTGAAATTTTATTAGTTACTCATTGAATTGTCATTATTGAACTAACCATATATGCTCTAATCTATTTATGGACTGTTATTCTGATCAATTAATCAATATGTATATTTATGCCAGTTCCACAGTGTCTTAGCAATGTAGCTATAGTAAATACTAAAATTATATAATGTGAATTATATCATTTTGCTCTTCTTTTCAAAACTGTTTTGGATGTCGTAGATCTTTTGCATTTCCATCTAAATCACAGAATTTCATGGTAAATTTTTACCAAAAAAAATTACATAAATTTTGGGTGATATCTCATTAAGTCTATGAATCAATTTGAGGCAAATTGACTTCTTAAAAATGTTGAATAATCTGATTCCTGAATATGGTATATTTAATGTCTCAGCACTGATTTGTGGTTCACATTCTTGCACATATTTTAAAATTATTTCTCTTAATTTTTATCATTTTTTTAAAATTTCAATATCTAATTATTAATTCTTATTACACAGAAATACAATTGATTTTTTTAAATTTTTAGTCATTGTTAATATTTTTAGATCTTTATTGAAATCATAGAAAAATTATTTATTGTTCATATGGAAACTTTTGGCCTTTATATTGTTCTTTTATTCTGGTTTTATTAAAGTATAATAGACGATTAGTCACTTGTATTTACATTGTACAATTCAATGAGTTTTTTCAATTATAGTTGGCATAGAATAATATATTAGTTTCAATTGTACAGCATAGTGATTAGAGATTTACATAACTCACAAAGTGATCACAAACTAAATCTAGTTCCTCTCTTCCCCTTACATTATTAACTATTATCCTTATGCTATACTTCGTATCTCCATGTCTATTTTGGAGCTATCCATTTGCACTCTTTAATCCCTTAGGCCTTTCTCACCATCCCCCCACCCCACCTTCAAAATAGTCTCTGTATTGGTGACTTCATTTCAGTTATTGTTTTTGTTGTTATTGTTCATTTTGTTTTTAGATTCCACATGTATATGAAATCATGTGATAGTTGTCTTTCTTTATCTAACTAAATTCATTCAATGCAATACTCTCAAGTTTCATCAAGGCAATATCTTTTTTCATCCCCTTCCTTTCAGTCCGTATGTGTCTTTTAATCTGAAGTGAGTCTCTTATAAGCAACATATGTAGGTATCTTATTTTCTTGCCAATTCAGTTACCCTGTTTTTTGGTTGGAGCATTTAATTCTTTTCCATTTGAGGTACTTGTCGAAAAGAATGTAGTTATTACCACCCTTTATTCATGTTTTTTTTATATACATGGTTCTTTTTAAAGAAGTCCCTCCAACATTTCCTGTAATACTGAGTTGTTGTTGATGAATTTCTTTAGCTTATTTTTGTCTGGGAATTTCTTTATCTGTCCTTCAATTCTAAAAGATAGGTTTGATGGATAAAGAATTCTTGGTTGTAGATCCCGGGTTTTCATCACTTTGAAAATTTTGTGCCAAGCCTTTCTGTCCTGAAGTTTCTTTTAAGAAATCAGCTGCCAGTCATGTGGGTGCGCCCTTGTATGTAACTAACTGCTTTTCTCTTGCTGCTTTCAAGGTTCTCTCTTTGTATTTAATCTTTGGCATTTTAATTATGATGTGTCTTGGCATGGGCCTCTTTGAGTTCCTCTTTCTTGGGACTCTCTGAGCTTCCTGGAGTTGTATGTCTATTTCCTTCACCGGATAAGGTAAGTTTCCCATCATTATTTCTTCAAATAGCTCTTCAACGACTTGTTTTCCTTCTGGTATCAATATGACAAGGATATTTTTACATTTAATTGTGTCCCATAGGCTCCTTAAATTATTATTATATTCTTGCTTTCTTTTTTCTTGCCATTCTGATAAGAGTGTTCTTGGCTTCCCCTATATCAGTGGTTTGATCCTCTTTTTATCTGCTATATCAGTGGTTTGATCCTCTTTTTAGCCACTCTATTTATTCCATCTTATATACTTTTCATATCAGTTCATGTGTTCTTCATTTCTGACTGATTCCCTTTTATAATTTCCATTTTTATGTTTTATACCTCTTTGTTAAAGTTTTCACTGAATTCATCTGCATTCATTGAGCATCTTAATATAAAGATTTGTCTGTAGTCTGTTTCAAAGAAGGCACTTTTCTTTGTGTTTCCAGTAGGTGGTGTCTAAGCCTCTTGGATCTCTTCTTTATATATTGACTTAAAGTATCTGTTGTAGCTCTTATACGCAGATCCCACTCTCAGACATGCTGGTGTGCGATTTGGGTGATTTTTGTTGAGTTTTAGTTGTTCGGCTTACTGTTGTTTCAAGGGGAGAGATCTGAGGACATCTCTCACTCTGCCATGTGTTCTGTTGAAATGTGGCTCATAGCACTGGTCACCAGCTGGGAATTGAAATGTAGCATACAGGGCTGACTGCTTTTGTAGCGATTGGAAAGGCCACTCACAACAATGGCCACCCAACTGTGAACACTTGGTCCTGAATCACTCATAGCTGAGCTTGGCAGCAAGCCAATAACAGTGCCCCAGGCAGTCTGCAGGTTGAGTGAGGCAGGGTCTCAGAGAGTCAATGGCTGTCAGATCACAACAGCTTCAGTCTTACTGGAAATTTGGTAACTATTGTAAGTTCCCGCAGATGACCCAGATCACAGCAAGACCAACTACTGTCTGGGACTGGCCCACAAGTCCCCGATATCTGTCCAAGTTCATGTTGGCAGCAGCGATCTGACTGACCTTATCTCCAAAATGGGGCTCACAGCGCTGGCCTCTGTTGCTGGGATTAGAAATGCTGCTCACAACAATGTCCACCCCACAGTGAATACTTTACTCTAAATCATTCAGCTCAAGGCTTGGCAGCCAACCATAAACAACTGCCTCCTGCCTCCCCCCTCCCCTCACCCCCCTCCCTCCTTCTTAGACCAGCATCTCCTAATGGCTCTGTGGGAGCGGTCTGCATAATCAAGCTGACGTGGTCTGTAGGGGGGCCGAACTAAGACACAATGGTGGCTGCTTTTCCAGCCCTCTGTCTGACTCCAGGTAATGGAGATTTTTCAGAATGAATCAAGTATGAGTGTCAGACCCACCACCGATGTCCTGGTTGAGTGTCCACAGGTCAGAAAACCTTTGCAGGTATCTTTCAAAGGGACGTCTAGTGGCTCAGTAGTTTTCCATCTCACCCAGATGGCTGGAATCCCCTCTAGTTTCTGTAGTCAGAGTTATTGGAATCTTCTATTCCCTGGGCTGGGACTCTTGGCTGGGGAATCCCCAGATGAGACCAGGATCCCCCTCTCCTTCAGCAGAGCCTCTGTAGCCTCGCTCTCCCTCCTGGTAATCCTCCACTACCCACGGGTGCTGGTCCAGCCTGATTTGGGAGTTTGCCCCTTCTACCGGCTTCAAAGTGGCTCTTTTATATTATTATCAGATGTAGGTGTTATGATCAGCTGGACTTTAGGTGATTCTCCATGTTGATTATTTTGTAATTGGGTTGTAATTTCATTGCGATCCTGGGAGGAGCCGAACCCTGCTTTTACCCAGTGTGCCATCTTCCCAGATCTCCACCAAGCATCTTTATAACCAATGTTTTGAACTCTGCATCTGTTAGATTGCTTGACTCCATTATTTCTGGATCTCCATTCTGTTCCCTCATATGGTTTCTGCTTCTTTGTCTTCCCTTTTGGCTGCCTCTCTGCCTCTGTTTCTATGCACTAAGCAAAGCTCTGAAGTCTCCTGGTCTTACTAGCATGGCTTTCTGTAGTAGATGTCCAGAGGTACAGTCCTGAAAGGAGTTCAGCATCAGTCCTATCAGCTTGTGTCTGGAGCCACCTGTTAAGATTCAGCTAGCAATTCACAGATGCTGTGCTTATAGTTGTATCAAGAAGTCACACCAAAACCTGAGGCCAGCTGCCACCAGTGTGGGTCTTGGGGTTGACTCAGAAAGGAGCACTGGACTCACCCAGGATAAAACTGAATGTGACTTAGGTGAGGCCATGAGTTGGAGGATGTGAAGTTTCAGGGACCCCCCCCCACCTTGGCAGAGCAACCTCTGTTATCCAGTTTGATGATGTCCCCGCTATGGTGGCACTGTGTTCACACATGGGATGATGGAGAGCTCAACAGAGGAACAATGGACACTGCTGGCACTTCCGCCCAGGAGAGAGCCTCATCTCTGGCCCTAGCTCCAACAACTCAATATCTCCCTATATTCCCTGGTGCTTCCGGAACAGCCGACCCAGAGTTATTACTCACAGCAAGTGATTCCATCACTGCAAAATTCCGCTTGTGGACACAGCCCCTTTCAGAGGCCTCTGCAGCTGCTGGCTGCCGGCTATCTCAGACTCTGTCTCCCTTAGCCGCTCAGGATTGGTCAGCTCACATCTTCGCCCCCTTTTACCTTCTACACTTACTGGGTGATGTCTTTTTTCTCTCCCTAGTTGCAGTGTTTCTGTTCATTTTGACTCAGGTGACTTTCCTTGCTATTTGCTTTGTATTTTGATCCCAACGTTGATGTGATCAAAAGAGGAATGAGCAAAGCCTTTATCATCTAGACCATTTTTAGGTGCCTCCTCCACATGATTTTATATTGCCAACTTACTAAGTTCAGTTAATACTTCTAGTAGCTTTTTGTATATTTCTTTATTTTTGACACAGATGTTCATGAAATCTGTAAATACACTTTGCTGTTTCATTTTCAACCTGTACAATTTATATCTATTTGTTGACTTTCACATGAAATGGCACTTCCAGTACAATGTTAAATAAATTGATTAGTAAAAACAGAAAAACTTGCTTCATTCTAAACCTGGAAAAAAGACATTTAATCATTCTGAATTAAATATGATAGTAGTTTTATATTTTTGTGTGCTTGCTTGTTGTTTGTTTATTTTGGTAGATGCCCGTTATCAGGTTGGAATTCCTGTATAATACTAGTTTGTTGAGAGTTGTTATCATGAATAGATATTGATTTTTCAAAAGAGTTTATTTGTATCTATGAGTTACTCATATGGTTTTTTTTCTTCTTTAATATCTTGATATAGAAAATCGTGTCAAGTGAATTTTGAATAATAATAAGTCTTCTATCCCTGGAATAAACACCATTTCATCATGATACCTTCACTTTTTGTTTATTGGTTGATTCAAGGTGCAAAAATTCTGTTTAAAATCAATGCGTCTTTGATCATGAAGAGCATTACTTCATAAGTTTCATGTTATATATTTGTCCAATTTTGAAATTAAGGCAATATTGGTCTCATGGAATGGGTTAGGAAGTATTTTTTTTCTTTTGCTTTCTGAAATAATTTAGAATTAGAATTATTTCTTCCTGAAATATATAGTAGAATTGACCACTAAAACCATTCAGGCCTGGTGTTTTCATTGTCAGAAGATTCGAACACAGTATCAGTTTTTTAAATAATGTGCAGCTTTTGAGTTTATTATAACTTCCACTGAGAACTTTAATAAGTTTCTGTCTTTTGAAGAATCTATCCATTTTATCTAAGTTGCCAAATATATTGGCTTTAAGTTTTTTATATTATTATCTTTTAATATTTATAGTATCTGTAATACATTCCCTTACTTTATTCCTGATATTTCTAGTTTGTATATTCTCTGTTTATCCTGATTAACTGGATTTCCTTCGACTCTAGCAATCTCTTAATTTCACAGATTTCTCTTTATTCATACTTTTTATCTTTAATATTTACATTCTTCTACTTTACTTTGGGTTTAAATTGCTATTTTTTATTTAGCTCCTTAAGGAAAATGCACAGGTCACTGACATAAGATCTTTATTCTTTGCTAATATAAGCATATAATGCACCAAATTTCCCTATAGATACCATTTTACTTGTATCCTATACAATTGGGTATGGCATGTTTTTATTTTCATCCCTTTAAAAATATTTTGTAATTTTCTTAATGATTTCTCTTTCGAACCACAAGTTATTCAGAAATGTACAGATTACTTTCCAAATGTTTGAGGATTTCTTTGTATATTTCTATATTGATTTCAATTTAATAACATTATAATCTGAAAATATATTTTATATTATTTTAACAAATATATATATACATATATATATATTTGTTAAAATAACATATACACACACATATTGACCATTCATATGTCTCCTTTGACAAAATTCTATTCAGATCTTTGCCCATTTGTTAAAAATTTAAAATAAGTTTATTATTTTGAGATAATTTTAAATTCACATATTTTTTTTTATGGTGACATTGGCTAATGAAATCCAATATGTTTCAGCTGTACCCTTTAACAATAAGGCATATATACATTTACACTGTGTGTTCACCTCCCATAGTTAGATTTTTTTCTATCACAACATATTCTACCCCCTTTACCCCATCTACCTCCACACTATCCCCAACCTCTACCTCTGGTAAAGACTAGTCTATAGCCCATGTCCATGAGTCTCTGTTTGTTTGTCCTGCTCATTTGTTGCTTTTAGGTTTACTTCTCACGTATAAGTGATATCATGTAATTTTCAACATTTTTTGACAGGCTTATTTCACTTTGCATGATTATCTCAAGGCCCATCCATGTTGCCGCGAATAACAGTATTTTATCTCTACTTATGGCTGAGTAATATCCCATTGTACATATGTACCACTGCTTCTTTATCCAATCATCTATCGTAGGACACTTTGGTTGCTTCCATGTCCTGGACCCTGGGAATAATGCTGCTATGAACATTAGTGTGCAAATGTCTTTTCGGATATGAGTTTTTAAGTCTTTGGGGTAACTACCCAGTAGATAGATTGCTGGATCATATGGCAGATCAATTCTTAGGTTTTTTAGGAACCTCCATACCGTTTTCCATACTAGCTGTACCAATTTGCAGTCCCACCAGCAGTGTATGAGGGTTCTTTTTCCTCCACATCCTCGCCAACATTTGTTATTCCTTGTCTGTTGAGAACAGCAATTCTAACAGGTATGAGATGGTATCTCATTTTGGTTTTGATTTGTATTTCCCTAATAGCTAGCTATGTTGAGCCTCTTTTCAAATTTTTTTTGTCCATTTGTATTTCTTCCAGGGATAAGTGTCTGTTCAGGACCTCTGCCTGTTTTTTGATTGGATCATTTTGTTGTCATTGTTATTGAGTTGTATGAGTTCTTTGTATATTTTGGATATTAGGCCCTTATGGCAGGCATTGCTTGCAAATATATGTTTTCATTTGAATGTTGTCTATCTTGTTGACAATTTCTTTTGCTGAGAAAAGTATTTTTAGTTTGATGTAGTCCCATTCCTTTATTTTAGATTTTATTTCCCTTACTTTTGAGGTCAAATTAAAAAAATCTTAAGTCCAAGGTCCTTGAGTTTAGCTCCTAAGTTTTCTTCTATGCATTTTATTGATTCAAGTCTTACATTCAGGTCCTTAATCCATTTTGAGTCAATTTTGGTGTATGGTGATAGACAACAGTCTAGTTTCATTCTTCTGTGGGTGGCTTTCCAGTTTTCCCAGCACCAATTATTGAAGAGGCTTTCCTTTCACCACTGTATGTTTTGGGCTTTTTGTCAAATATCATTTGCCCATATAAATATGAGTTTACTTCTGGATTCTCAATTCTGTTCCACTGGTCCGAGTGTCTGTTTTTCTACCAATACCATGCTATTCTGATTACTGTCGCTTTGTAGTCAGACAGAGTGATGCCTCCGGCATCGTTCTTTTTTCTCCAGATGGTCGGTAATTCAGGGTCTTTTGTATTTCCAACAAATCTCATGATTTTTTGTTCTATTTCTTTAAAAAATGCCAATGGGATTTTGATGGGGATTGCCTTAAAACTGTATAATGCTTTAGATAATAAGGTCATTTTAACTATGTTAATTCTTCCAATAAAAGAGCAAGGAATATCTTTCCATTTTTTGTATCTTCTTCTATATCTTTTAATAAGGTCTTATAGTTTTCATTGTATACATCCTTAGCATGTTTCTTTAAATTTATTCTTATGTATTTTATTATTTTTGTTGCAATTTCAAAAGGAATTATTTCTTCTGCTTCATTTTCTGACACTTCATTGTTAGAGTATAGGAACGCTATGAAATTTTGAACGTTAATTTTGTATCCAGATACTTTACTATATTTGCTTATTGTTTCTAAAAGTGTTCTTGTGGGATCTTTAGCATTTCTATATAGAGAATCATGTCATCCGCAAATAGTGACAGTTTGACTTCTTCATTTCTTATTTGGATGCCTTTTATATCTTTCTCTCTGATTGTACTCACTAGGACCTCCAAAGTTATATTGAATAACAGTGGCAATAGTGGACAACATTACTTTGTTCCTGATCTGAAAGAGAAGATTTTAGTTTTTCACAATTAAATATAATGTTGGCTGAGGGTTTGCCATAGACAGCCTTTATTATGTTATGGTACTTTCCTTCTATGCTGATTTTATGAAGTCTTTTGATCATAAATGGATGCTGTATCTTGTTGAAGGCTTTTTCTGCATGTATTGATACGATCATACAATTCATATTTTTCAATTTGTTTATGTGGTATATCACATTTATCGATTTGCATATTTTGAACCATCCTGTGCCTCTGGGATGAAGATCACTTGATCACGGTGTATATGCTTTTAAATATGTTGCTGAATTTTGTTCACTAATATCTTATTTAGGATTTTCACATCTGTGTTCATGAGAGATATTGGTCTGTAGTTTTCAGTTTTTGAGTGTTATCATTACCAGGTTTTGGTATCAGGATAATTTTGGCCTCCCAAATGAGGTGGAAAGTATTGACTCCTCTTCCATTTTTTGGAAGAGTTTGAGGAGAATAGGTATTAAATCTTCTTCAAATGTTTGTAGAATTCACTAGTGAAGCCATCTGGTCTTGGATTTTTACATTTTGGTAGTATTTTGATGATTGTTTCAATTTCCATACTGCTGATCGGACTATTTAGATTTTCCAGTTCTTGATTCGGTCTAGAAAGATTGTATTTTTCTAATCACTCATCCATTTCTTCTAGGTTAGTAAATTTGGTATTGTATACTTTTTATAGTATTCTTGTATGATCCTTTGTATTTCCGCAGTGTCTATCATAATTTACCTTCTATCATCCCCAATTTTGTTCATTTGTGTTATTTCCCTTTTTTCTTTAGTGAGTCTAGCCAGGGGTTTGTCAATTTTATTAACCTTCTCGAAGAATCAGCTCTTCGTTGCATTCATTTTTTTCTATCGTTTTTTTCATTTTCAATTTTCTTTATTTATGCTCAAGTTTTGATTATTTCTTTCCTTCTGCTGACTTTAGGCTTCATTCATTCTTCCTTTTCTAGTTTTTTTTTCTAACATGGAGCATTAGGTAATTTATTTGGGCTCATTCTTGTTTTTTTTTTTTTTTTGGAAATGGACAGATAATGTTATGAACTTTCCTCTTATGGCTGCTTTTGCCATGTCCCAAAAGTTTTGATATGTTGCATTCTCATTATCATTCGTTTCTATGTATCTCTTGATCTTTCTTTTTATTTCTTCTCTGACCAAGTTATTTTTCAGTAGTATGTTGATTAATCTCCAGATATTTGTAGTTTTTCCAGTTTCTTTTTGCAGTTGATCTCTAGTTTCAAAGCATTATGATCAGAGAATATGTTTGGTATAATTTCTACCCTCTTATATTTGTTGAGGATATCTCTGTGTCACAGTTGTGTTCAATCCTTGAAAATGTTCCACGTGCACTAGAGAAGAATGTATAAGCAGCTGTTTGGGGATAAAAGGCTCTGTAAATTTCAATTACGTCCAATTGGACCGATGTGACATTTAAGGAAGTTATTTCCCTATTGATTTTCTGTTCGAATGATCTGTCCATATCCGACAGTGGGGTATTCAGGTCCCTTACTATGATTGTGTTTTGGTTTGTTACTCCATTTAGTTCTGTTAATAATTGCTTAACATATTTCAGGGCTCCCTGATTGGGAGCATAAATATTAAGAAGTGTTATTCTTCTTGGTGTGTGATTCCATTTATCATTACAAAGTGTCCCTCAGTATCTATCTCCCTTTTCCTTTTTTATTTTGAAATCTGTTTCCTCCAATATTTGCACAGCTATTCTGCTTTACTCTGAATGCCATTTGCTTGAAATATCATTTTCTACCCTTTTACTTTGAGTTTACATTTGTCTTTGGAACTGAGATGTATCACCTGCAGACAGTATATGGTTGGGTTTTGTTTTTTTTTTTTTGATCCAATCTACAACTCTATGCTTTTTTATTAGTAAGTTCAGACTTTTAGGGTGATTATTGATATATTAGGTCTTCTTATAGTGATTTTGGCTTTTGTTTTCTGGTAGGTCAGTGTTTCCATTGCTTCCTTGTCCTTGCGTTTCTGTTTTTGTTTTTGTTTTTTTAATTATTATTTTGGTTACCTTTGTGGGGTTTACATCTGGTTCTTCTTGTTTTATGTTATATACTTCAGTTTTGAATCTTTGGTGTGTGGTTACCATTACGAATATGTAAATGATAGTTGTATATATACAGTTTCCCATTTTCTTCTCTGTGTCCCTTATCTCCACTCCCCTTTGAGAAATTGGACCTTTGAATTCTTCCCTTTTTAGTCATTGTTGTCTCATGAATGCTGAATATTTATTACTATCTTGCTATAGCAATTCTGTTCTTATTAATTTTATAATACCCTATTCTTAGTAAGGGTTGCACTCTTCTGCTTCTATTTGCCTGAAAATCACCTTACTCCTAATTGTGTGTGCGTGTGTGTGAATGTGTGTGTATAATTTTTTGTCATTTCATTTTAGGAGAGCTGACCCCTTTCAGTATTTCCTGTAATGCAGGCCTCGTAGTGGAGAATTCCCTCAATTTTTGTATTTCTGGAAAGGTTTTTATTTCTCCTTCATACCTAAAGGAGAGCTTAGCTGGATACATTATTCTAGGTTGGTAGTTCCTTTCACTTGATAGTTTAAATATTCAATTTCACTCCTCTCTAGCCTGTAAGGTTTGTGCAGAGAAGTCTGACGATAATCTAATGGGTATTCCTTTATAAGTTACTGTTTTCTTCTCCCTGGATGGCCTGAGAATTTTGTTTTCTTTGTTGATTTTTTAAGAATTTTAATGCAATGTGTCTTGGTAAAGGCCTTTTTGTGTTGAGATAGTAGGGTGTTCTGTTGACTTCTTGAATTCCAAGCTCCAGCTCATTTCTTAGATTTGGGATATTCTCATCAACTATTTGAATAAAAATGCTTTCAAATCCCTACTCCTTTTCATTGCTTTCGATAATGTCAATATTCTTATGTTTCCTCTCCTGACGGTATCAGCTAATTCTTGTATTTCTCTTTCATTATTTTTCATTCTTCGGTTCTCTGTTCTTCTTTATGATATAATTCTAGATTTCTGTCTTTGATATCCCTGATCCTTTTCTCCATTTGTTCGACTCTATTTCCTAAGCTTGTATTCCATTTTTCAACTCTTGTAGTGTGTTTTTTATCTCCAGACCTATTCTGTTATTTTTTTGAAGATTTCAATTTCCTTGCTAAAGAAGTCACACTGTTCCTCTAGTTGATTTTCCAGTTCCTGAAATTGTTGATATGACTCGTTTCAGATCTCGTTGAGTTTTTTTCAGAAGTACCATCCTGAATTCTCTATCATTTACGTCTCATATTTCTTTGTCCATAAGCTTATTTTCTGGAGATTTTTCTCTTTCTGAAATGCCTTGTCACCTTGGTTGTTCATGGTGTTTAATGGAGCATTTCTCCACCTGGTCATTAATGGAAGTGTATTCTCCTGTTTTTCCAGAAAGAAGATTTATTATATAAAGGTCTTTCTTTAGCCTATTGCAAAGAAGGTACTTATCTTTTGGTTTCTGGTAGGTGGTGTTTAAGTCTCTGGGATACCTGCTTTATATAAAGCCTTAATAATACCTTTTCATTTTCTTGTAATGTTTAATCATGCTTGCTACAATCAGTCTGAGTCCCTGTCTTTGTCAGCAACAGTTTCAGAGCATTTGCTCAGATTCCCCTTGGCTCCATGATGATCGGGCTTGGAAGGTATGGGGGGAGGATCCCTCTTGGTTGAGAGTTGGGGGCTGTGGCTCAGCCTCTGTTTTTCAACCATGGCTGGTAAAAACCAACTGTTGTTTCTGTGCCATCCTGCTTTTATGTTTTCTGCCCTGTTAACTGGGACCTGCCTTCAGCAGTGTGGAGTTCACAGCACTCCCAGGCAAGGCTCTTCAGGGAACTCACCACACCTTCTCCCCTCCCTCTCTTCCTACAGGGAGCTACAGAGGCTGCGAGAAGCAGTTTCTATATTTCTCCCAGTCCACCACCCAACACCCAAATTTCTGACCTATGGTAGCTCTTATGCACAAATTCCATGCTCAGACATACTAGTGTGCAGTTTAAGTGTTTTTGTTGTTGTTGTTGTTGTTGAGTTTTAGATGTTCAGCTTATTGTTGTTAAAAGGGGAGAGATCTGGGGATGTCCCTCACTCTGCCATGTTTCTCCAAACACCCTTTAATCCATTTTGAATTTTTTTTATATGTGGTATATTAAGGGAGTCTAATTTCATTTTTTTTAAATGTATCTATCCAGTTTTCTCAACTCAATTCATTGAGGAGACTGTCTGTATTCCATTGTATATTCTTGCCTCTTTTTTCATGGATTACTTGACCATATAGGTGTGGTCTATTTCTGAGCACTATATTCTGTTCCATTATCTATGTGTCTGTTTTAATACCCAGGATCATTATATTTTGAGATACAGTCTTGAAAAATAGTTTTACATCAGATATTGCAATAGCTCCAACTTTCTTCTTTCTCAAGATTGCTATGTCATTTGTGGTCTTTAGTGGCTCCATATAAATTTTAGGATTACTTGTTCTAGTTCTCTGAAAAATGCTATTGGTTTTTTTATAGGGATTGTACTGAATCAATGTTATTTTTTCCTATTCATGACAGTATATGCTTCTGTTTACTTGTATTTTGTTCAATAACATAATTTTTGAGTACGGGTCTTTTACCACTTTGTTAAATTAATTCCTAGGTACATTACTGCTTCTGATGTAATTTCAAATGGGATAATTTTCTTAATTTCTCTTTCTGATAGTTTGTTACAGGTGTATGAGAATGCAATTCCTGAGTATTAATTTTGTATCCTGCTACTTTACTGAACTCATTTATCAGTTCTAACAGATTTTGGTGGAATCTTCAGAGTTCTCTATAAATGGGATCATGTCATCTGCAAATAATGACAGCTTTATTTCTTTGTTTTCAGTTTGGATGTTTTAATTTCTTTTTTTTTGTCTGATTGCTGTTGATAAATCTTGTAAAACTACATTGCATAAAAGTGGTGAAAGTGCACGTCCTTGTCCTGTTTGTGATCTTAAGAAAAATAATTTTAACATTTCCCCACTGACTATGATGTTAGCTGTGTGTTTGTCATATATGGACTTTCTTATGTTGAGGTATGTTTTCTTTAACCCACTTGCTGAGAATTTTTATTATAAATGAATGTTCAATTTTGTCAAATACTTTTTCTGTATCATATGATCATATTATTTTTATTTCTTTACTTATTTTGATTATGTGGTGTATCATATAAATTTATTTCCAGATACTTAACCCACCTTCCATCCCAACAATAAATCTAACTTGGTCATGGTGTATGATTTTTTAAAATATGTTGCTTAAGTGAGTTTGCTAATATTTTGTTGAATATTCTTGTATCAATGTTCACCAAAGATATCAGCCTATAATTTTTTTTTGTAATGTTTTTGTCTGGTTTGGGAATAAGGGTAATGGTGCCCTCTAAGGAAGCTTGAGAGCCTTTAATACTCTTGATTTTTTTGGAATAGGGTGAAAAATATAGGTTTTTAATATTTTTTGAGTGATTGGTAGAATTTACTTGTGAAGCAATCTGGTTCAGAACTTTCATTTGCTGGGAGTTTTCTGATTACTGACTTGATTTCATGGTGGTAATTGGTCCATTCAGATTTTCTGTTTCCTCTTGATTTAACCTTGGAAGATTGTATGTTTCAAGCAATATATCCATTTTTCCTGATTATCCAATTTGTTGGCATATAATTTCTTGTAGTGCTTTTTATGATCCTTTGTATTTCTGTGGAGTCCATAGATGCATTTTTTTAATTTCTGATTTTATTTATGTGGGCCCCAGATACTTAACCCACCTTCCATCCCAGCAATAAATCCAACTTGATCTTTTTACTTGATGAGTTTAGTTAAAGGTATAATAATTTTATTTATCCTTTCAAAGAACCAGCTCCTATTTTCATTGATCTTTTTATTGTTGTTTTTCTAGACTTATTTTACTTTTTTCTGCTCTGGCTTTTATTATTCACTTCCTTCTACTTACTTTAGGCTTTGTTTGTTGTTCTTTTCTACTTAATTTTGGTGTAATGTTAGATTGTTTACTTGAGATTTTTCTTGTTTCTTTGGAAATCTTGTATTGCTAAGCATTTCCTTCTTAGGATTGCTTTTGCTGAATCATTTTGCTATCATTTTATTAGTCTCAAGGTATACTTTGATTTCTTTCTTGATCTCATGGTTAACCCATTCATTGTTTAGCAGCATATTATTTAGTCTCCATCAGTTTGTGTATTTTTCCATTTTATTCTTTTTCCCCAACTTTATCAAAATATAATAGACAATTAGTTGCTCATATTTACATTGTACTATTCCATGAGTTTTTTTCAATTATAGTTTGCATACAATAATATACAACTTTCAGTTGTAGAGCATAGTAATCAGAGATCCACATAACTCACAAAGGGATCATCCCACTAAATCTAGTACCCTACTTCCCACTTACATATTTATTACAACATTATTAACCATATTCCCCATGCTACACTCTACATCTCCATGTCTATTCTGCAAATATCCATTTGTACTACTTAATCCCTTTGCCTTTTTTTTTACCTTCCCCCTCAACCCTCTTCCATCTAGTAGCCCAGAAAATAGTCCCTGTATCTATGAGTTTCTTTCCATTTTGTTGTTGTCATTTGTTTTATTCTTTAGGTTCCACATGTACATGGAATCATGAGATATTTGTCTTTCTCTATCTGACATATTTCAATTAGAGCAATACCCTCTAGGTCCATTAAGGCAATATCTTTTTTCATCCCTTTCCTTTTAGTTTGTGTGTGTCTTTTAATCTGAAGTGAATCTCTTGTAGGCAGCATATGTAGGGTTCTTATTTTCTAACCTATTCAGCCCCTATATCTTTTTTTGGAGCACTTAATGTAGTTATCGCCATTCTTTTTTCATGTTTTTGACACAGATTTTTCTTCTTAAAGTCCCTCCGACATTTCCTGTAATACTGGCTTGGCGTTCATAAATTCTTTTTGCTTATTTTTGTCTGGGAAACTCTTTATCTGCCCTTCCACTCTAAACCATAGCTTTACTAGATAAAGTAATCTTGGTCGTAGGTCATGGGTTTTCATCACATTGAATATTTTGTGCCAAGCCCTTCTGTCCTTCAAGTTTCTTTTAAGAAATCAGCTTCCAATCTTATGGGTGCTCCCTTGTAGGTAACTAACTGCTTTTCTCTTACTGCTTTTAAGATTCTCTCTTTGTATTTAACCTTTGGCATTTTAATTATGATGTGTCTTGGTGTGAGTCTCCCTGAGTTCCTCTTTTGTGGGAATCTCTGAGTTTCTTGTGGTTGTATGTCTATTTCCTTCACCAGATGAGGGAAGTTTTCCTTCATCATTTCTTCAAATAGCTCTTCGAAGTCTTGTTTTTCTTCAGGTACCCCTACCACCCAGATATTTTTACATTTAATTGGGTCCCATATGCTCCTTAAATTATTATTATCAAAGACTTGGATTCTTTTTTCTTGCCATTCTGACTGAGTGTCCTTGGATTCACCATCCTCTATATCAGTGGTTTGTTCCTCTTCTTTATCCACTCTGTTGATTCACTCTAATATACTCTTCATCTCAGATAATGTGTTCTTCATTTCTGACTGGTTCCCTTTTAAAATTTCCATTTCCATTTGTATATATTTTTATCTCTTTGTTAAAGTTTTCAGTGAATTCACCTGTACTTTCCCTAGATTCATCGAGCATCTTTATAGCTGATGTTTTGAACTCTGCATCTGTTAGATTGCTTGACTCCATTATTCCTGGATCTCTGTTCTGTTCTCTCATATGGTTTCTGCTTCTTTGTCTTTCCATTTTGGTTGCCTTTCTGTGTCTGTTTCTATGTGCTAAGCAAAGCTCCTATGTCTCTTGGTCTTATTAGGGCAGCTTTGTGTAGTGGTGTTCAGTAGCACAGTCCTGAGAGGAGTTCTGCTTCGGGCCAATTTTTGCCCCAGCCTGTGGCCCTCTGGGGGTCACCTGTTAAGATTCATCTAGCAATCTACAGATGTTGTGCTTATAGTTGCCTCAAGAAACCACACCAGAATCTGAGGCCAGCTGCCACTAGTGTGAGTCTTGGCACTGCTCAGCAAGGAATACCACACTTGCAGAATACACACCTAGATGTGTCATAAGTGGGACAATGAGTTTGGGAGTTGGAGTTTTAAGGAGTCCTCTGGGTGAAGCAACCTCTGTTATCCAATTTAATGTCATCTCAGCTCTGGTGGCACTGTGTCTGCACACCGAGAGGCAGGGAGTCCTCAACAGAGGAACAACGGATACCACCAGAAATTCTGCCTGAGAGAGAGCCTTGCCACTAACCCTCACTCTGGAAACTCAGTGTCCCCCTGTAAGTCTCTGTTGCCTCCCTTGCAACTGAGCCAGCACTGATGTCAGAGTGAGCAGGACTTTCACCACAAAATGGACATGGCCCCTTTAAGAGGTGTCTGCACCTGCTGGCTTCGGCTATGTAGCCTCTGTCCCACTCAACCAGTAGGGACCAGGCAGACTCATATCTTCACTCCATCCTACCTTCTTCTTTGCAAGTTGATTAATTATTTCTCTCCCTAGTTGTAGTGCTTCTGTTTATCCAGATCCCAGGTGACTTTCCTTGCTGTTTGTTCCATGTTTCTGTCACAACTTGGATTTGGTCACAAGAGGGTTGAGCAAAGCCTCTACCACCTATGCCATTTTTCTTCCATTTTATTCTTGTAATTCATTTTTAGTTTCTTACCATTGTGGTCAAAGACGTTTGATATGATGTTAGTCTTCTAAAATGTCCTGAGGTGTTTTGTGGCCTAACATGTGATGTATCTTCCAAAATATTCCATGTACACTTGAGATGTATATTCTGCTGTTTTAGGGTAAAATCCTCTGAAAATATCAATTAAATACATCTGGTCTAGTGTGTCATTTAAGACCCACAATTTTCATTGATTTTCTGTCTGAAACATCATCTATTGGTGTCAAAGAGATGTTAAATTCCCCTACTATGAATGTATTGCTGTCAATCTCTCCCTTTATTTCAGTCAATATTTGCTTTATATGTATAGGGGTTCTCATGTTGGAGGAATAAATGTTTACTAGGATTACACTCTCTTGTTGGAATGTTTCCATTTTCATTACGTAATATCCTTCTTTGTCTCTTATAGCCTTTGTTTTAAAGTCTATTTTGTCTGATATAAGTATTGCTACCTTAGCTTATTTCAATTTCTATTTGCATGAAAAATCTTTTTCCATCTTTTTACTTTTAATCTGTGTGTGTCTTTCAATCTGAAGCAGGTCTCTTGTACACAGCATATGCATGGGTTTGTTTTATTATCCATTCAGCTACCTTATATCTGTTTAGTGCATTTAATCCATTTTCATTTAATTGATGACTGGTAGGTATAGTTATTGTCATTTTATTATTCATATTTATTTTTTATTTCCTTCTTATTAAAACATTTTCTTAACATTTCTTGTAATGCTGGCTTTGTGGTGATGCATTTCTTTAGCTTTTTCCCTTCTTGGATTCTATCTCACCTTCAATTTTAATTGACAGTTTTGGGTACTGTAGTCTTAGTTGAGTGTCCTTGCTTTTCAATACGGAATATTTTCTGTTAATCCCTTCTGACCTGAAAAGTTTCTCTTGAGAAATTAGCTGACATTTTTATGAGAGTACCCTCATAAGTAACTAGCTTCCTTTCTCTAGCTGCTTTTAGAATTTTTTTAGTCTTTGAGCTTTTTCATTTTAATTATGGTATGTCTTCATGTGGGTCCATTTGTACTCCTATTGTTTGGGACTCTCTGTACTTTCTAGACTTGTATGTTTGTCCTCTTCACCAAGTTAGGAAAGTTTGAAGTTCTTATTTTCTCAAATAAGTTCTCAATGTCTTGCTTTCTCTCTTCCCTTTCTGGTACTACTGTGATGTGATTGTTGTTACACTTGTTGTCCCAGGGGTCCCTTAAACGATCCTCATTTAATTTTTTTTTCATTATTCAATCCTCTGCTTTATCTAATCCTTTTTTCTAATGTATTTCTCATTTTGGTTATTGTATTCTTCATTTCAGACTGGTTCTTTTTATTATATTTCTGTTTTCTTATGCTTACTATCTCTTTGTTCTTAGTGAGATCATCTATTCTTCCCCCAACTTCATTGAGTATCCTTGCAACCAGTATTTCGAACTCTGCATCTTGTAGGTTGCTTCCCTCCAGTTAGTTCTTTTCTGGAATTTTCTCCTATTCTTCCTTTTGGGACATATGTCTTCATTTTCTCATTTTGGCTGCTTCTCTGTGTTTGTTTCTATGTAATAGATAGATAGATCTTTTACTTATTCCTGTCTTAGCCTAGTGGTCTTATATAGCAGGTGTCTTGTGCGGCCTAGTGGTGAGATTTCCCTTATCATCTGTGCTGGGTACTCCAAGAGTGTCTCTTTTGTGGTTTGTATGTGCTCTTCTATTGTAGTTGAGCTTTGATTGCTGTTGGTATGTCAGTAGGTGAGATTTACTAACTGACTGTGAGTATTTGCCATGCTTGCAGTGTATAAGCTGCTGTGTGGAGCTGACCTTACAGTGGAATTTGCCCCAGCGGGCTCGTGTGCCTGTTGAGAACCCCCTTTGGGTGTGCTGCCTGTAGGGCTAATTAGGTGGTACTCTGTTGAGGTCTAATGCCAGTGTCCAGATATGTTGATTCTGGAGTGCCTTGGAGGGGGGTAAATCTTATGCAGGCAAGGTCAGCCACTACCTGTGACTTGCCTGGGGCCAGCTAGTAGGAGCTACAAATTATCTGTTGTTGGTTACCATCTGTACTAAATCTGAGGGCACATGACAGAGGCCACATGAAGAACCAAGGTGGGCTGCCACCAGCTCTGAGCCTATGGCAGCTCAGCAAAAAGCCTAGTACTTCCCAAGCCCTAAGGCTGCCCACCAGCTGCCTATAAGGCTCAGCAGCTAAAAGAATCTTGAGTGGTATGCAAATTGACTGAGGCACAATTCCAGGGTGTCAGCAGGGTGGGAAAAGTGGTGTTTTCCCGGTTATAGCCAATTCAGATTTGTTTCCAGTGCTGAACCTGTGGCCACTTGCAAAACTCTCAGATCATACCATAGCCAGCTACTGTCAACCTTGTACCCACAAAACTGTGAGATTTGTTCAAAAAATACTGCAGCTTGGGCCAGGGCTAGTTGCCCACCACTGAAATTATCACCCAAGATGTTGGCATGGAGTCTGTTGATTGCTGCACAGGGAGCCCCCTGCTGAGAGTTTGGGGTTGGGCTTAGTTGCCCAGCAATGAAATCACAGGATTAGAGGGAATGGATCTCACCAGGCAAATGCAGATTTAGATTCACCATGTGGGGAAAGGGCTCAACACAGGCAAGACAGCACTGGCCTGTAGGCTGAACAGGAGGAGAGATCAACACAAGAATGAAGGTGATTGCCCTTCTTGCCCTTGCCCTGAATCTACAAAGCTCAGTCTTTTCCTGTATGTCTCTGTCACCTCCTGAGCTGCTGTCCTTCTGCCAAAGCCCAGGATTAGGGCCTACAAGTGAGTGAGTCTATGCTCAGACCCTGTAAGGCGATTTCTGCATTTCTAGCTGCCTTCCATCTCACCCAGACCGTTGGAATCCCCACTCGTTTTCACAAATATTATGGGGACTCCTCTTCTCAGCACTAAAATTATAGTCCTAGGAACCCTGGTATGTGTTTTGGGCCTCTCGCTATTTCAGGATGGGCGCCTCTGTAAACAAGATTTTCCTCCCAATTCTCAATCACCACACATAGGTATGGAACAAGCCCATTTCGCATCTCCACACCCCCCCCACACCAGTCTTAATGTGGCTTTTTCTTTATATCCTTAGTTATAGGAGTCTGTTCAATTAATCCTCAGATCATTCTCTAGGTTCATTGTTTCATGATTTAGTTTCAATTTTAATGTGATTGTGGGAAGAGGCACGCACAGTATTTACCTAATTTACCATCTTTACCAGAACTTACATTCTTCGTTTCTGACTGTTTTTTTTTTTTTTTGTCTGTCTGTTTGTTTATTGTATGGCCTATTTTATGTTTACTATTTCTTTGTTGAAGTTTTCACTAAGTTTCTAAAGCATTCTCATAACCAGTGTTTTGAACTCTGTGTCTGGTAGATTGCTTATCTTTATTTCATTTAGTCTTTTTCTGGAATTTTCTCCTGTTCCTTATTTGGGACTTTGTTTGTTTTGTTATTTTGTCTACCTCTCTGTTTGTGTTTCTATGTATTAGTTAGATCTGCTATGTCCCTCAGTCTTGGAAGGGTGGCCCTATGTCGTAGGTGTCTTGTAGGGCTTAGTGGCACAGTCTCCCTGGTCACTTGAGCTGGATGCTCCAGGAGTGTTTTTTGCATGGTATGTATGTGCCCTCCTGTTACAGTTGACCCTTGGTTGCTGTTGACATGCCAGTGGGTGGGATTGACCCTCAGGATGACTGTCTGTGAGGATTTTTCATGACCACAGAGTACAAGCTGCTGTGTGGAAGCTGATCTTATGAAGCAGATTTTGCTCCAGTAGGCTCTGGTACCTTCTGAGACCACCCTTTAGGTATGCAACTGTGGGGTTAATCTGGTGGTGGTCTGTTATAGTTTGAAGGTGGCCACCAGGTGCGCTGATTCTGGAGCCTCTTAAAGGGGCCCCTGTACAGGCCAAGATCAGCTGCTGCCTATGATTGGTCCAGAGTTATCCAGTAAAGCTGCAAACATTCTGCAGTTGATGGCTGCCTATGCTGGACCTTTAATGTATGGGAGAGACCGTGCTGAAAATTGAGGCTGACTGTCACCAGTAGGGGGCTTGGGAAAGTTCAGAAAAAGGCCTAAGAAATCCCAAGACCAGCCACTGGCTTTCAGCTGTCCATAAAGCTTAGCCGTGGAAAGATCTTCAGGTGGTACAGCTGGAATGGGAATTAGGTGGGACGGGGTCTGTGGGAGTTTTCAACATGGAGAAAGTTGTATTTAATGGATTAATGCAGATTCAGATTCAGTGCCAGTGCTGAGCCTGGGGCTACTTCACCAAAGTCTCAGAGCCCACCAAAGCCAGCTGCTGCCTGCCTGGGGCTCAAAGACACCCAAAAATTGTCCAGTAAAATCTGCAGTATGGACACACAAAGGCTCCCTGCCAGCTGCAAGAAAGCCTTTGATGGTGCACAAGTTGGGTGGGATGGAGTCCCAGAAAGTCACCAGGGTGGATTGAACAGGGCTCACTTGGCCAATGAAATCAAGATTTGACCATGTTTGGAGAGGATTCAACACAGGGACAGTGGTAGCCACATAACTCAGTCTCTCCTTCTATGTCTCTGGAACCTCCCTAGCCAATGTTCCTCTGCTAGAGTCCACTGTGAGTGAGAGTGAGAGATTCTGTGTGTGAGTCCTTTAAAAGGTCACCCGATTTTCCAGCTGCCTTTCATCTCACAGGAATGGATGGAATTCTGGCTTATTTTCACAGGCAGATGTTATGAGAGCTGTTCTTCTTGGCACTGGTGCTCCAAGCTGGGGAGCTGGGATTGGGGCTGAGGCTTCTCTCTGTTCTTGGAGAATATCTTCAGTCAAAGTATTTCTCCCAATTTTTGACTGCCACATGTGAGTACAGAGCCAGTTTTTTTCAAGTCTCTGTCCCTCCTGTCAGTTTTGAGGTGGCTTCTTTATATTTTTTGTTATAAAACTTCTGTTCAGCTATCTTTCACTGGTCCTCCAAATTGATTGTTCTATATTTTAGTCATAATTTTAATGTGGCCATGGGAGGAGGCAAGCACAGAATTTTCCTACTTTACCTTCTAGACCTGAACTCCCTAAACTAATTTTTTTAAGCATGCATGTTTCATTGTATATAGCCACTGACATTTTCTCTGAATTAATTTCATAGTAAGCTAATGATTTGAGAGGAATTTTCTTAAATTCATGGATTAGTAAGTCTCACAATCTTTGTCAAAAGGCTCTGTATATATGTTGGAACATGACTTTGATGCTGATGGTTTACAACTCTGTCTTAGTCTTCATTTCCTGTTTGTTCAGGGCCTCAGGTTAATCCTTAGAACAGCATTTAGGGCCTCCTTAGATGTTTCCACAGGTCTATGCACAGCCTCAGGAATGTACAAAGCTTTATCCATGGCCTTCTAGATTTCCAGAAATATTTTGTATTTTGAAAATATCCTATAGTTTTTTTAAGCTTTTTGTTCAGTATGCTTTTTATTCCACTTGTTATTGCCACCTCAGGCAGCTGCATTGTTTTAAAATTTGTCACTCAGTAATAGTAATAAGTTGATGCAGGAGTTAACATAGAGTTCTAGATCCTTGTATTATCCAGAAAGAAGTTAAAAGTACCAAGTAATTAAATGAGACTTTGCTGTATCATCTATAAGATAACCAACAAAACAAACAAATAAACAAAACTGTATAACTAACTGTAATAATAAGGCAAAAAAGAATAGAAAGAGAAAACATCAAATTGTATACTTAAAATATGTGCATTTATCGTACATCAATTATACTTCCGTAAAGGTGTTAAAAAATAATAGGATGTTTATTAAATCTGCCTTTGAATAACTGAAAAAAAAATGGTCACCAATTGATTTTGATAAATGACCCCCAGAGAAAGGCTGTTTGTGGTGGATGAGCACTGAGTCAGGTCAAATAATAATAAACCCTGCAAGTGCGATTTTCTAGGAAATGGCCAAAGAGTTAAGAAATAATGCTCTAGAATGAATATTTGCAACCTGTCCTGGCCTCTAAAGAGGCTGATAGGCTTCTGGTCTTCAGCATGATTGAAGGACTATTATTTCCCATGGTTACAGAAGAATTTGGGAGAGCGGAATGAGAATAAAGTTATTTGCATACCACAAAACACTGTTCTTATTGAAATATAGCTTTTTTTCCTTGAATAAATGCTCCCCATATTATTGAAAGTCTTTGGTTGATATCCAGAGTTCTGAAAAGTTGATTTTAATAATATTTTCCAGTGTTCTTATTGTTTTCATGGGGAAGAACATTTGTCTGATGTCCGTATTTCACCATTTCCTCTGATGTCACATCCAATTGTAGCATCATCTTTTACTTTAACCTTTCTTTTTTGTCTTCTTAATTAAACTGGGTTTCTTGTAGATAGAATTTAAATGAGTCTTGTTTATTGTCCAATTTTACAATTTAAATGAGTCTTGTTTATTGTCCAATTTTACAATCTCTCACTCTCATATTTATATATTTTATATAATGTAATTATTAGTATTATTAGGTTTAAGTCAAACCTTTTGCTACTTGTTTAGATTTTTTTGACTTTTAAAATTTATCTTATATCTTTGTTTCTCTGTTCTTTTCCTCCTGCTTTTTGATCATAATTAATACACTATAAAATTTACCATTTTAAAGTGTACAATTTAGGAGTTTTCAGTGTGTTTACAAGGTTGTAGAACCTTCATCACTAATTACAAAACATTTTCCTGACGCCAAAAATAAAAAGTACCTAACAGGAGTCATTCCTCACTTCCTCTTCCTCCCAGACTGTAGCAACTAATAATCTACTTTTCATTTTTTATCAATTAGCTTATTCTGGACATTTTCAATGAATGAGGTCATACAATATGTAGCCTTTTCTGTCTGCCTTCTTTCAACTATCATAATGTTTTCAATTCTTCAATGTTGTAGCAAATATCAGTACTTCATTCACTTTTATCACCTTTGTATTTGGCAGATTATTGAGATATAATTCAGATATGAAACAATTCACCCATTTAAAGTTTGAGATTCAATGGTTTTTAGTATTTTCATAGATATGTGCAAGTGGCACCATCATCTGTTCTAAAATATTTTTTATATTCACACGGAGAAACACTATAGCTATAGCCACCCCTACATACCTAAAAACCCTGCCTAGGTAAGAAGTAATCAACTGTCTATCTCTATATATTTTCCCACTCTGGCAATAGTTAATATTTCATGTTGTTGTGAGCGTATAATACGTGGACTTATGTGATTAACTTTTTTATTTAGTAATGTTTTTAAGGTTCACCCATACACACGAATAAGATTCTGTCATATGGTTATACCGCCATTTAATTTTTTATTCTTCTGATGTGTATTTGGATTGTTTCCAGTTCTTTTTTATCATGAATAATGCTGCTATGAATATTCATGAACAGTTTTCTTTCATATTTCTTTTTAATTCTCTTGAGTACATAACTGAGGAATTCCTGGATCATATTGTACCTGCCAAATGGTTTTCAAATGCTGATGTACCATTTTAAATTCCCTTCTACCATATAGGAGGGTTCTAATTTCTTCATATTATTATCAACATTTTTTGTTTATATTTTTATGATTATACCAATCTTAGTCTATTTGTAAAGGGGTATCTCATAGTGATTTTGATTTGCATTTCCCTAATAGCTAATGATATACATGAATATATGTATATATATACATATAGCTAATGATATACATGTATATATGTGTATATATACATATATATGTATATATATGCCATTTTCATATTTTCCTTGGATAAATATGTATTCATATCTTTTGACCAATTTTAATTTGGTTACCAATTTGTTCCTATTGAATTGTAAGAGTTTTCATGTATTAGAGATGAAAGATGCATAGAAGACACATGATTTGTAAATATTTTTGCCATTGTGTGAATTGTCCCTTTACTTTCTTGATATCATTTGCAGTTCAAAAGTTTTTAATTTTGGTGAAGTTCAATTTATCTATTTTTCTTTTGTCGATTGTGCTTTTAGTGTCATATTTAAGAAAAGATTGCCAAATCTAAACTGATAAATATTTATCTTTTCTTCTAAAAGTTGTATATTTTTTATCTCTTATATTTAAGACTTTGATTGATTTTGAGTTAATTTTTATAAATGTTGTGAGGTAAGGGCCCAAATTCATTCTTTGCATATTGATAACCAGTGAATAATTGTCTTAGTTCATTTATCCTGCTATATAAAATATCATAAACTGGATGGCTTATAAACAACAAATATGTATTTCTCACAGTTCTGGAGGCTGGAAAGTATAAGATTTCCACTGGCAGATTTGGTGTCTGTTTAGTTCTTCAGTCCATTTTTTACTGGATTCTTTGTTTTTATGTTATTGAGTTGTATGAGTTTATATATATATATATATATATAAAATACTAATCCCTGAATCAGTATATTGGTTTGCAAATATGTTGACTTTTCATTTTTTTTTGTTTCTTTCACTATACAGAAGTTTTCCTTAGTTCGATGTAGTTAGATTTGTTGATTTTTTTTCTTTGTTGCTTGTGCTTTTGGTGTTATATCCAAAATATGATCACTGAGTCCAATGTCAAGAATTTTTCTCCTTATATATTTTTTAGACATTTTATGGTATCAGTTTTACGGTCTTATATTTTAGATTTTTAATAATTTTTTATTTTTAATTACATTGGCATGTGATATATTAATTTCATATGTACAACATAAGGATTAGACATTTATATAACTAACAAAGTGATCACCTGATAAGTCTAGTACGCATCTGAAACCATACATAGTTATTACAATATTATTGGCTATGTTCTTTATGCTATAGTTTACATTATCATAATTATTTTGTACCTATCTATTTGTAATTCTTAATTCCTTTTAATTTTTCACCCACCACCCCCAACCCACCTCTAGTCTGGAAACCATCAAGATGTTCTCTGCATCTATGAGTTTGTTTCTATTTTTGTTGTTGTTATTTTTTATTTTGTGTTTTAGATTCTACATGTAAGTAAAATCATGGCATTTGTCTTCCTCTATCTGACTTACTCCACAGTATCCTTTAGGTCCATCCATGTTGTTGCAGATGACAAGATTTCATTCTATTTTATGACTAATATTCCATTGTATATATGTACAACCTCTTTTTTATCCATTCATCCATTGATGGAAACCCAGGTTGCCATCATATCTTGACTACTGTAAATAATGCCACAATGACCATATAGATTCTCATGTCCTTTAAAAGCAGTGTTTTGGGTTTCATCAGATAAATACCCAGAAGTGGAATAACGATCCTTCTTTGTCTCTTGTTATAGTATGTGTTTTAAAGTCTATTTTGTCAGGAATAAATATTGCCACCCCAGCTTTTTTGTTTGTTTGTTTTCATTTTTATGAAACATCTTTTTCCATCCTTCTACTTTCAGTCTGTTTCTTTTTATCTGAATTGAGTCTTTTATAGGCAGCACATTAATGGGTCTTGTTTTCTTGTCCATTCAGCCACACTAACTTTTGATTAGAGCATTTAATCCACTTACATTTAAAGTAATTGTTGATAGTTATGTAGTTATTGCAATTTTGTTATTCATATTTTCTCTTTACTTTTTTCTTTTTTCTTCTTCTTAAAAAAGTTTCTCCAACATTTCCTGTAATACTGGCTTGGTGATGATGAATTCCTTTAGCCTTTTCTTTTCTGGAAGATCTTTATCTGTCCTTTGATTATAAATGATAACTTCTCTGGGTAGAGTAATCTTGGTTGTAGGTCCTTGATTTTCATTACTTTGAATATTTCTTACCAGTCCCTTACGGCCTGCAAAGTTTCCATTGTGAAATTAGCTGAGAGTCTTATGCGAGCTCATTTTCAAGTAACTAACTGCTTGTCTCTTGCAGTTAGTTAAGATTCCCTCTTTGTCTTTCAACTTTGGCATTTTAATTATGATGTGTCTTGGTGTGGGCCTCTTAGAGTTCCTCTTGTTTGAGACTTTCTGCACTTTCTGGGCTTGTATGTCTATTTCCTTCCCCAGGTTAGGGAAGTTTTGAATCATTATTTCTTCAGATAGATTTTCAAATTTTGCTAGCTTTCTTCTCTTTTCAGTACCCCTATGGTATAATTGTTGTTACATTGATGTTGTTCCAGAGGTCCCTTAAACTCTCCTAGTTTTTTTTTATTCTTTTTTCTTGTTGCTGTTCTGATTTGGTGTTTCTGCTACTTTGTTCTGTTCTTTCATTTGGGGCATGTTTCTTTGTCTCTCCTTTGGCTACCTCCCTGTGCTTATTTCTATGTATTATGTAGGGTTACTGTGTCTCCCAGTCTTGGTAGGGTGGCCTTATTCACTAGGTATCCTGTGGAACCCAGCGGCACAGTCTCCCTGGTCATCTGAGCCAGGTGCTCCAGGTGTGTCCTTGTATGGGTTATGTGTGCCCTCCTGTTGTAGTTTAGCCTCAATTGCTGTTTACACATCAATGGAAGGAATTGTCCCTCTGGCTGATTGGTTGTGAGGACTAGCCAATGACTACAGTGGAGAAGCTGTTGTGCAAGGGCTGACCCCATGGAGCAGGATTTACTTAGCAAGAATCTGGTGCCTTCCCAGTCTTCCCTTTGAGTGTGTCATTCTTGGATGTGGCCCCAGGTTGTGTTCTGGCTTGTATTGAAGAAGGCCAATGGGCATGCCAGCCCTCAGACCTCCTTGGAGGGGCCCTCCAGCAGGCCAAGTTCAGCCACAGCCTGTGCCATACCTGGAGAGATTTAGCATGAACCACCAAGCAATTCACAGATGACTGCCACTCACACTGGGTTTAGATGTGTCTTGAGAGGCCAGGCTGCAAACCGAAGCCAGCCAGCACTAGGGCTGGGCTGCTCAGCAAGAGGTACAGGGCATGCCAAGGTCTGATGAGGCTTGTTTATGTTTTGCAAATTTTTGAGAGATTTTAGGAAAGTCTGCAGCATGAGCCAAGGTGGGCCATTTGTATGGAAAATCCACTGGAAGCGGTTTGGTTGGGCCCACCAGTTGGAGGGGGAGGGATCTCAGGGAATCACCAGGGTGGGGCAACTAGTATTAGCCAGGTTGATGAAAACTTAAGTATGGTGACCACCTGAGTCTGTATTCTGGGAGTGGGGAGAGCTTAACAATGGAACAATGTCCCTTGCCAGAACAGTTGTCTGGGAGAAAGCTGCCCCTCCAGCCCTCATCCTGAAGCCAGGCAATTTATTTCCTTTGTGAGCTGTTGTTCCAGTGTTGGATCTCAGGACAAATTAATTTGTCAGTGAATAAATACAAGTGTAGGCCCCTTAAGAAGAAGATATTCAACTCCAGTGGCTCTCCATCTCACTCAGCCACAATCTCTGCTGCTTTTCACAACTAGAAATTATGGGGACTTCTTTTCCCAGGGGACTTGATGCCTGGTTTAGGGAGCCTGGTCTGGGACCAGGACCTCATGGTTCTCTGAGGGGATCTCTGAAACAGAGATACCCCTCCCAATTCTCAACTGCAATAAATGGGTTTGGGACGCTCCCATTCCATGTCTTCACCCCTCTTACCAGTCTTGAGGTGACCTCTTTTGTATGTGCTCAGTTATAAGACTTCTATTAAGCTAGACTTTAGGTGACTCCCAATTATGGCTGTTCTGTAGTTTAGTTGTAATTTTGATGTGGTTGTGAGAGGAGACAAAGACAATTTTGACCTACTCCACTATCTTGGTTAAAAGTCCTCTTATACTTAAGTCTTTAATTCATTTTTTTTTTGGTTTCTATAAGATGGGATACAATTTCATTTTTCTGGATGTGGTCATGCAGTTATCCCAATACCATTTGTTAAATAGACTGTCCTTTCCTCATTGAGTGTTCTTGGCTTCGTTTCAAGTATTATATTACCATATATGTGGGGATTAATGTTGTGGCTCTGTATTCTGTTCTATTGATCTAAATGTCTATTTTTATGCCAGTACCATACTGTTTCCTATAGCTTTGTAGTATAATTTAAAGTGTGATGTCTCCAGCTATAGTCTTTCTCATGATTTCTTTGGCTATTCAGGGTCTTATCTGGTTCCATACAAATTTCAGAATTGGCTTTCTCTATTTCTGCACAAAATGCCATTGTAATTTTTATAGGGATTGCATTGAACCTATAGATGGCCTTGATTAGTATGGACATTTTTAAAATATTTAATTTTTCCCATATGAACACAGAATATCTTTCCATTTGTTGTATCTTCTTAAATTTCTTTCATCGAGATATTTATTGTAGTCTACATTGTATAGATCATTAATTTATTTGGTTAAATTTATTCCTAAGTATTTTACTGTTTTTGAAGCTGTTGTGAATGAGATAATTTTCTTTATCTCTTTTTGGATATTTTCTTCTTAGTGCATAGAAATGCAACTGATTATGTTGCAATATGTTGATTATTTTTATCCTGAAACTTTATTGATTTCATTAATTAGTTCCAACAATTTTTTGGTCAGTCTTTGGAATTTTCTGTATATAAGATCATACCATCTGCACATAATGATAATGTTACTACTTCTTTCCTGATTTGAATGCCTTGCATTTATTTGTCTTGCTTAATTTCTCTGTTAGGACTTCCAAAACTATGGTGAATAGAAGAGTAGGCACAGTTGTTTTACTCATGGTCTTAGAGAAGAAGCTTTCAATTTATTATCATTTATTATAACCTGAGCTGTGAGTTTGTCATATATGGTCTTTATTGTATTGAGGTAAGTTCTTTTCATATGCAATATTTAAGAGATTTAATTATAAAAGAATGTTGTATTTTGTCAAATACTCTGTTGTATCTATTCAAATGATTGATATTATTTTTATCTTTTATTTTAATAATATGATGTATCACATATATTAACTTGTGAATGTTGATCGATCTTTGCATCACAGAAATAAATGCCACTTGATCCTGTTCTTTTTAATGTGTTGGTGCATTCAGTTTGTTAATATTTTGTTGAGAATTTTTGCATCAATATTCATCAGAGATATCGATCTATACTTTTCTTTCCTTGTGGTCTCACTATCTTGCTTCGGTATCAGGATAATGCTGTAGTTGTAACATGAGTTTGGAAATGCTCTTCCCTCTTCAATTTTTTGGTAGAGTGTTTGAAGGATTGGCATTAATTCTTTAAAAGTTTGGAAGAATTCACCATAAAGCCATTTGGTCATGGGCTTTTTTTGTGTTGGCAAATTTGTTATTATTGATTTAATCTCCTTGTTATTGTCTGTTCATATTTTCAGTTTCTTCTGGATTCCATCTTGGTAGGCTGTATGTGACAAAAATTTACCATTTGCTTTTAGGTTATCCAACTTGTTGGCATATGATCATCATAGTAGTCTCTTATGAGCTTATGAATTTCTGTGGTATCAGGCATAATTTCTCCTTTTCTGAATCTAGTTTTATTTGAGTCTCCTCTCTGTTTTTTTCTTAGTTCATATAGCTAATGGTTTTTCTGTTTTGTTTATCTTTCAAAAAACAGATCTTATTTTGGTTGACCATTTTTATTATGTTTTTATTTTTATTTGTTTGGAGATATTTTTCATTTCCCTTTTGATTTCTTCTTTGATCCATTGGTTGTTACAGAGTGTTTTTCAATTTCCACAGTTTTGCAAATTTTCTATCACTTTCTTTTTCCTTGGTTTCAAGTTTTATAGCATTGTAGTTGGAAAGATATTTGATATGATTTTGGTTTTCTTAAATTTGCTAAAATTTATTTTGTGACCTATCATATATTCTGGAAAATGTTTCACATATACTTGAGAAACATGTGTATTGTGCTGCTGTTGGATGAGATGTTCTATAAATGTCTGTTAGGTTTATTTAGTTTAATACATTGTTCAAGTCCATCATCTTCTTGTTGATTTTTTTTGTCTTGAAGACCTATCTATTGCTGAAACTGGGGTATTGAACTCCCTTACTATTATTATAATGTTGTCTATTTTTCCCTTCGCATCCATTAATATTTGCTTAATATATTTAGGTGCTCTAATGTTGAGGGCATATGTATTTACAACTGCTAATATCTTCATGGTAAATTAATCCCTTTATCATCATATAATAACCTTCTTTGACTCTTTTTTTTTACCATTTTTGGCTTAAAATCTGTTTCTTCTAACATAAGTAGAGTTATCTCTGCTTTCTTTTGGTTTCCACTTGTATGGAATACCTTTTTCAATCCTTTCATTTTGAGCCCATGAGTTTTCTTAAAGCTGAAGTGAGTCTCTTGTAGACAAAACATAGTTGACTCTTTTTTTCCCCCAATTCAGCCACTCTGTGCCTTTTCATCAGTGAATTCAATTTAGAGTAATTATTATTATGTGAGGACTTACTAATGACATCTTACTAATTGTTTTCTGGTTGTTTTGTATTTCCGTTATTTCTTTTAATTTCTGTTTCTGACTATCTTTGTAAAAAGACATAATCCCATAAATTTGGTGATTTTCCATGATAGTATGTTCTGTTCCTTTTTTCTTTATTTTTTTTCTGCATCTGCTCTAGGTTTTTGCTTTGTAGTTATCATGAGACTTACATAAGACATCTCATAGATAAAAGAGTCCAGTTTAAGCTGATGGCAGCTTAATTTTGACTGTCTACAGAAGTCTCACCCTTTTACTTCCCATCTTTCATATTTTTGATGTCATTATTTACCTCTATATATATTATGTATTTTAACACCTTATAGTAGATATAATTATTTTAGTACACTTTTCCTTTAACCTTAATACTATAGTAAAGTAGTTAACCCAACATCTTATTATAGATTCAGAGTGTTCTAAGTCTGTGTGTTGTATACTTTCATGTTTTCATGTCACTGATTAGCATCTTTTCATTTTTACTTGAAGAGTTTCTTTCAATATTTATTGCAAGACAGGTCTAGTGGCAATAAACTCCATTGGCTTTTGTTTGTCCAGGGTAGTCTATTTATTTTTCATATCTGACAGATAACTATGCCATGTAGAGAATGCCCGGCTGGAAATTATTTGTTTTCAACACTGAATATGTTTTTCGACTTTCCCTGGCATATTGGTTTTCTGCTGAAAAACCTGCTTATATCTTAATGGAGGGGGTCCTTTGTAGGCTACAACCTTTTTTCCCCTGGCTACTTTAAATTTTTTTCTTTATCCTTTCATTATAATGTGTCTTAGAGAAGGTCATTTTGCAAAGAAATAATAGGTCGATCTATTAACTTTATGAACTTGGATGTCTAAATCTCTCCTCAGAATTGGGAAGGTCTCAGCTATTTATTTCTTGAAATAAATTTTCTTCTCTCTTCTCCTTCTGGAACTTGATTATTCTAAATTTGTAATTTTGATGGAATTCTATAGATCATGTAAGCTTTCATCCAGCTTAATTCTTTTTTCTTTGTTTTATTTTAACTGGTTTATTTTAAAATTTCTATTCTCTAATTTACTTATTCTATCTTCCATTTGCTCTACTCTACTACAGATTCTCTCCATTGAATTTTTCACTTCATTCATTGAGTTATTCAATTCCAGAATTCTTAGGGTTTTTAAAATAATTTCTCGTTGTTAAAATTTCATTTGATCATGTTTTTTTTCCTCAAGATTTTGTTGAGTTGTCTTTCTGAGTTTTCCTGTAGCTAGTTGAATTTCTTCAAAACAGCCATTTTGAATTATTTTCAACTAGATCACAAAATTTTCTTCCTTTGAACTTGGTTACTGGAGAATTATTATTTTCTTTTTATGATAGCACACTTAAAGAATTTTTTTGTAGTTTTGCATTGCTGCTTTTGCATTTGAAATAGTAGACATCTCCATAAGTCTTTGCTAGTTGTCCTCAGATGGGGTATTCTGTTCAATAGTGGTATTAATATCTCAGGTTTCTTCTGCCTTTGTGTGGATAGATCTGCTCCAGTCCTTTTGCTCTCTCTTGTGGCAGAGCTTTTATATGTCCTCTGGTTCTTACAGCTCAGCAGGCTGGCTACTAGAAGCCTCTCTTGTTTTCCAGAAGGTGATGCTACAGCTTCTTTGTTGTTTCTACCTTGTCTCCACACCCTGGCCTGTTATCTGAGTACACTTCCAGTCTACCAGAATTCTCTCCTCTCTCTCACTCAAACACATGGAAGCATGTACAAAGAACCAGCCACAGAGTGGGCGGAGTTGTGGGTTTTGACCTAGTAGGGATATTCCCCAGACATGATACTCCTAGAGGGTCTTGAGTGGACTTCTTGCTGAAAGCAGTCCCTTTAATGCATTTGAAATTCCTGTCTGCCTCTTTTCCGATCTTCTTCTCCCAAGTCAAGGAAGTATCTCCTCATTACGCTGAGTGCTGCTGGAGAAAAACAATTTCTCCAGATACATCCAGCTTAACTGGGATAGCCAGGCACTCACTCACCGCTTGTCCTTTCCTCCACAGAAGAGTCTGTTGAAGCTTAATTAGACCCATGCAGTGTTGTGTGTGTGTGTGTGTGCGCGCGTGCGCACGTGTGCACGTGTGTGTTGGGGGGAAAGGATATTTGTTTTTCCAATGATGTGCTGGAATCTCCCCTTGAGAAGGTTTGACTTTTGCAAATTCTCTCTCATGCATGGGTATCTTCACAGGTCAGTCATCTCCAGCCCAAATCCCAAAAGGTGAAAGCGGTCTGGGCCGATTCACTGACACTGCTGGTCCTGCACCCCATAATGAGGTCTGTCTGCGTATTACCAGATATACAGTTGGGCAAGACTTCTCCTGGGTCCGTAGACATAAATGAATGTTTAATTTCTTGTTAAAAGATAAGGTAAAAAAGAGCTGCTTATGCTGCCATGATACAGATTTCACTCCCATATTTCTGAAAAACAGTAGTCTATGGTTTTCTTTCCTTGTGATGTCTTCAACTTTATTATCAAGGTGATACTGGCTTCCTAGAGTGAGTTGGGTAGTGTTGCTTCTTCCACATGTTGGAAGAGTTTATGAAAAATTACTATTAATTTGTCTTAAAATTTTGGATAGGAATCAGAAGTAAAGCTTTCTGGTCACGGGCTTTTATTTATGGGTAGCTATTAGTTACTAATTCAATTTTTTTACTTGGTAAAGGACATTTTTGATAGTTTGTATCTTTCTAGAAATTTGATAGTTTCAGCTAAATGATCCCATTTATTAGCATACAATTATAATAGTATTCCTTTATAGCATTTCTTTTATTTCTGGAAGGTCAGCAGTAATGTTCTATTTTAGTTTATTCTAATAATTTGACTCTTCTTTTTTCTCTCCTTTTGTTTATCAATCTAGTCAAAGGTTTGTCGATCTTTTAAATTTTTTAAAGAACTAACTTTGTTGTTATTAGATTTCTCTAATTGTTTTACTTTTTTCTATTTCATTAATCTCTGCTCTAGTCTTTATTATTTCCATCTTTCTGCTTGCTTCAGGTTTAGTTTGCTCTAATTTTTCCAGTGTCTTAGGTCTGTCTTAAGTTGATATGAGATCTTTTTTCTTTCTTAATATAGTCATTTAAAGCAAGAAATAAACTTCTATGTACTGTTACCTGAATCCTATAAGTTTTAGGAAGTCTTGTCTTCATTTTTATTTATCTAAAGTTTCTCTAATTTTCCTTTTGATTTCTTTGTTGTCTCATTGGATATTTGGGAGTGTGTTGTTTAATTTCCACGTATTCATGAGTTTCCCAAATCTTGTTATATTATTGATTTCTAATTCTCCACTGTGGCCAGAGAACATAGTTTTCCTTTTTACTAGCCTTTCAAATGTATCACGGTCAGTTTTATACCTTAGCATGTAATCTATCCTGAAGAATATGCCAGGTACACTTGAGAAGTGTATCTATTGTCTTTTAAATTTAATTGGCTTATAGCATTGTTCAAGTCATCTATTACCTTGTTGATCTTTGCTTAGTTGTTCTATTGTATATTTTGCTTCATGCATTTTATTGCTTTGTTATTAGGTGTATGTATATGTGTGTGTGTGTATATAATATACATATTCGTTACATTTTATAATACATATTATATATACATATTTGTTATATTTTTGTTATATTTTCTAATGGATTGACCCCTATACCACTATAAAATGTTGCTCTTATTATATAGTAAAGTTTTTTGTTTTTGAGTCTATTTTATCTAATAGTAGCGAAGGTTCTCAAGCTCTCTTGTGGGTTGTTTCTTTGCATGATCTATTATTTTCTGTCTTTTAATTTTATTTTACTTTTTAATTTTTAAATTTATTGTAGTGTATTTGTATCTTATAATATAAATTGTGGCTTCTGTGGAGAGCATATATTTGGAACATGTTTTCAGCTAGTCTATTTCTACCTTTTGAGTAGATTTTTAAATCTATTCAACAATATTGTTGGATTCAGATCCTCCATGTCACATTTTTTTCTATGTATCTCATGTCTTTTTTTCTTATATCCATCCTTGATTGCTTTATTTTATATTAAGTGAATATTTTCTAATGTAGCATTTTATTTCTTAATAATTCTTCACTATTTTAGCTACTTTAAAATTACTCAAGTAATTATTTTGAGTTATTTTGGTAACTTTAGGGATTACCATATACATCTTATGTTTTCAAAATCAAAATCAGCTTCAGATATGTACTAACAATTTTAGTAAGATGTAGAAACATTACTCTTGTGTAGCTCTATTTCCTTTCCCTCTTTATGGTTCTATTGTTTTCTATGTGTATATATACATATATAATATATGTATATATATGTATATGTGTATATATATTATATATACACATACATACATACATACACAATAAATTTAAAATCACAATAATATATTATTATAATTATTACTTTATGTAATTTTATATCTCAAAGCATCTGAGAGAAGAGACATAAGAATGTATTTAAATATACAAATACATATTTATATGTATTTAAGAAATATACAAGTATGTATATTTCTTACGTGTATCTAAATCAGTTAAGAAAGGAGAAATATATGCATTTATATTTTTATAATTTAAAAATTACCATTACAGGTATGTTTGTAGTTTGTGTATATTTTCATTACTGTCTGGAGTCACTTGTTTTCAGCCTGAAGAACTTTCTTTAATATTTTGTGTAAGATGGATCTTCGGGCAAAAATTCTTTCAGGAAATGTGTTTATTTTGCTTTCATTTTTTTTGATATATAAATTTACTTAATATGGCCTGCTTCATTGACAGTTTTCTTCTTTAGCCAATTTGAATATTATCTCACTACCTTCTAATCACCATCTTTTTTGAGTATAAGTCAGCTTTTTATCTTATTGTGGTTCCATTGTAGGTGTTATTTCATTTTTCTCTTGGTGCTCTCAAAATTGTCTTCATGCTTTTGACTTTCAGCATTTTCACTATGATGTGTCTATTTATGTATATCTGAATTTATCTAACATGTAGTTTATTGAATTACCTATATTTATAAATTATTTATTTTTAATAGATTTGGGAAGTTTTCAGCCATTTTTTAAAAAATATTTGGGATCATTTCTAGAAACTTTAAATTGTTCCTTTATAATGTGCACCAGCTTTTCTTATGAGTAGGTCCATGAAGCTGTTTATGCTCTAAATGATATTCTATTCCATGGACATACCACATAGTTTCCTTTAGTTCTTTGAACATATTTTAAATAGCTTAGTTAATGTCTTTGACTTGTAAGTCTATTATCTAGGCTTGTTCAGGGACAGTTTCTATTGATTACTTTTTAAATTTTTACCAGTAAATGTTTTCCAAAACTGCCCTTCATAGACAGATTTTTAGCCCTGGTTGAATTCTGAGTCAGATCAAATAAAGATAAGCATTTCGATTTGGGTCTTCAAGGAACTACCAGATTGGTTAAATAATGACAATTCTTTGTGTTTACGGCTTTGCAAGAGCTCTTCCTTCATTCGCTAATTCTGTTGTTGTCAGAGAACACACTGTAGAAGATTTAAGTCTTTTTGAAACTATTGAGATATATTTTATGCTACAACATATAATTTATCTTGGTGAACATTTCATGTGAGCATTTAATACACATTAAAAACATGTATTCAAAAACATTTGATGTGGTGTTCTATGAATGTTGATTGTATGAAGTTAGTAGGGAACATTGTATTTTCTATATCTTTACTCTTTTTCTAACAGTTACTGAGGGAGGAATGATAATATTTTAAATTATGATGTAGATTTGTTCATTATTTTCATTAGTTCTGTTTGATTTTCTTCATTTTCTTTGAAGCTCTGTTACTAGAGGAAAACATATTCAGGATTGTTACATCTTACTGTTGAACTTATACTTTAATTGTTTTTGAATGCCCCCCTTTATCTTTCTGGTCATATCTGACTTGAAGTATATTTTGTCTAAAATTAATAAGGCCACAAGAGTTTTCTTGTAATTACTGTGTGTATAATATATCATTTTCAATAATTTTGCATTTTCCAGTTATATGTCTTTATATTTAAAGTTATTCACATTTATACAGTGATAGTCTTGCTTTTTTGATCCTACTCTAAAAAGTTTTGCCTTCTAAATGCAGTATTTGTTCCAAATACAATTTATGTGATTATTGATAGGACTGGGTTTAAGTTTGACATCTTCCTCTTTGTTTTCTAATTATTCTATTTGATTTTTCTTCCTCTTCTGTTAATCAAATATTTTTAACATTGTATTTACATTCCTTTATTGTATTTTCTAAAGATATTTTAATTTTAAAAAATATTTTTCTTGTAACATTTGTTAACAAAATCCGGTAAGTTTCAGCTATACGTTTAACAGTAAGGCATATGTATATTAATATTGTCTGCTCACCTCCCATAGTTAGATTTGTTTCTGTCACCATATATTTGACCCATTTTATTCCATGTATCTCTCTCCTCCCTTCTTCCTACTACCATTTGATAACCACTAGTCTACTGTTCACATCCATGAGTCTCTGTCTTGTTTGTTTGTTGCTTTTAGGTCTAGATTCCACATGTAAGTGATATAATGTGATTTTCAACTTTATCTGTCTGGCTTATTTCACTAAGCATAATTATCTCAAGGTCCACCTGTGTTGTCATAAATTGCAGTATTTCATCTCTTCTTACAACAGAGTAATAATCCATTGTACATATGTACCACAGCTTCTTTATCAAGTCATCTTTCATAGGACATTTTGGTTGCTTCCATGGCCTCCCCATCAAGAATAATGCTGCTATCAACTGGTGCGCAAATATCTTTATGGATATGAATTTTCAAGTCTTTGGGGTAAATACCCAGTAGAGGGGTTGTTGGATCATATGGTAGATCAATTCTTAGTTTTTTGAAGAACCTCCATACTGTTTTCCATAGAAGCTGTACTAATTTGCAGTCTCACCAGTAGCATATGAGGGTTCCTTTTTCTCTGTATCCTCTCCAACATTTGTTATTAATTGTCCTGTTAATTATTGCTATTCCATAAAGATATTTTCACACCAATGTTCATAGCAGCATTATTCATTGTGGTTTTGGTTTGCATTTCTTAATAGCTAGCAATAATGAGCATCTTTTCATATGTTTGTTAGCTATTTCTATGTTTTCTTGGGAGAAGAGTCTTTTCAGTCCTCTGCTTATTTTTGATTGGATTGTTTGTTGTTGTTGTTGTTGTTGTTGTTGTTGTTGTTGTTGTTATTGAGTTGTATGAGTTCTTTGTATATTTTGGATATTAGGCCCTTATCGAAGGCATTGCTTACAAGTATATTTCCCCATTCAGATGATTGTCTCCTTACTTTTTTGATGGTTTCTTGTGCTTTGCAGAATGTTTTTAGTTTGATCTAGTCCCATTCATTTATTGTTGCTTTTACTTCCCTTGCTTTTCAGTCAAATTCATAAAATCCTCTTTAGGTCCATCGACCTTGAGTTTAGTTCCTATGTTTTCTTCTATACATTTTATTGTTACAGGTCTTATATTTAGGGCCTTAATTCATTTTGAATTAATTTCAATGTGTAGTGACAGACAACAGTCTAGTTTCATTCTTTTGCAGGTGGCTTTCCAGTTTTCCCAGCACCATTTATTAAAGAGACTTTCCTTTCTCCACTGTATATTCGTGGCTTCTTTGTCAAAAATTATTTGTCCGTATAAATATGGGTTTACTTCTGGACTATTGATTCTGTTCCACAGATCTATGTGTCTGTTTTTCTGCCCATACTAAGCCATTTTGATTACTGTAGCTTTGTAGTATAATTTGAAGTTGGGCAGAGTGATACCTCCTGCCTAGCTCTTTTTTCTCAGGATTGCTTTGGCAATTCGAGGTCTTTCGTGCTTCCGTATAAATCTGATGGTTTTTTTGTTCTATTTCTTTAAAAAAATGTAGATGAGATTTTTATGGGGATTGCATTAAATCTGTATAATGCTTTAGGTAATAAGATCATTTTAACTATGTTGATTCTTCCAATTAAAGAACGCGGAATATCTTTTGATTTCTTTATATCTCCTTTGATATCCTTTAATAGAGTATTATAGTCTCGTTATACATATCTTTCAGATGTTTCATTAAATTTATTCCTATGTAGCTTTGTTGTTGTTGCAATTGCAGAAGGAATTATTTTTTTTCCACTTCTTTTTCTGACACTTCATTATTAGAGTATAGGAACGCTTTGGATTTTTTAACTATGTTTGCTTATTGTTTCTCGTAGTGTTCTTATGGAGTCTTTAGGGTTTTCTACGTAAAGAATCATGTCATCCACAAATAGTGACAGTTTGACTTCTTTGTTTCCTATTTGGATGTGTTTTATATCTTTCTCTTGTCTGATTGCACTTGCTAGAAACTGCAGTGTTATATTGAATAACAGTGGCAATAATGAACAATCTTGCCTTGTTCCTAATCTGAGAGTGAAGACTTTTATTTTTACAATTAAGCATAATGTTAGCAGAGGGTATGTCATATATGGCCTTTATTATGTTAAGGTATTTTCTTTCTATACCAATGTGTGAAGTGTTTTGATCATAAGTGAATGCTATATCTTGTCGAAGGCTTTTTCTGCACCTACTAATATAATCATATAATTCTTAATTTTGAATTTGTTAATGTGGTATATCACATTAATAGATATACATATGTTGAACCATCTCTGTGCCTCTGGAATAAAGTCCACTTGATCGTGGTGTATAATCTTTTGAATATGTTGCTTTCGATTTGCTATTATCTTTATTTAGGATTTTTGCATCTGTATTCATGAGAGATATTTGTCTGTTGTTTTCTATTTTTGTGTTATTATTACCAGGTTTTCATATTAGAGTAATATTGACCTCATAAAATGTTTTGGGAAGTATTGCCTCCTCTTCCATTTTTTGGAAGAGTTTGAGGAGAATAGATATTAAATCTCCTTTAAATGTTTGGTAGAATTCACTGGTGGAGCCATCTGCTCCTGGACTTTTACTTTTTGGTAGGTTTTTGATGACTGTTTCATTTTCCATACTGCTGATTAGTCTATTTAGGTTTTCCAATTCTTGATTCAGTGTAGGAAGGTTGTATTTTCTTAAGTACTAGCCTATTTCTTCTGGGTTATTAAATCTAGTGTTATACAATTTTTCATATGATTTTCATGTGATCTTTTGTATTTCTTCTATATCATTCGTAATTTACCCTCTTTCATCCCTGATTTTGTCTAACTGTGTCATTTCTCTTTTTTCTTTAGTGAGTCTAGTCAGGGGTTTGTCAATTTTATTACCCTTCTCAAAGAATCAGCTCTTTGTTGCATTTATTTTTTCAATTTATTTTTTCTTTTGTTTTCAATTTTATTTATTTCTGCTCTAATTTTGATTATTTCTTTTCTTCTGCTGATTTAGACTTCATTTGTTCTTCCTTTTCTAGTTTTTTAAGATGAAGTATTAGGTTGTTTATTTGGGCTTCTTCTTGTTTTTGGAGGTAGGCCTGTAATGATATGAAATTTCCTCTTATGACCGCTTTTGCCATGTCCCAAAAGTTTTGATATGTTGTACTCTCATTATCATTTGTTTCTATGTATCTCTCAATCTCTCTTTTTTATTTCTTCTGTGACCCAGTTATTCTTCGGTAGCAGGTTGTTTAATCTCTATGTATTTGTGGTTCTTCTTGATTTCTTTTTGCAGTTGATCTATAATTTCAAAGCATTATGATCAAAGAATACAGTTGGTCTGATTTCAATCCTCTTATATTTGCCAAGGCTATCTCTGTGTCTCAGTACATGTTCAGTCTTTAAGAATGTTCCATGTGCACTAGGGAAAAATGTGTAAGCAACTGATTTGGGATGGAAGGCTCTGTCAATGTCAATTATATCCAATTGGTCTAATGTGCCATTTAAGGATGTTACTTCATTATTGTCTTTTTGGATGATCTGTCCATATCTGACAGTGGGGTATTTAGGTCCCCTACTATGATAATGTTTTGGTCTGTTTCTCCCTTTAGTTCTGTTAGTAATTGCTTTACATATTTCTGGGCTCCCTGATTGGGAGCATAGATATTAAGAAATGTTATGTCTTCTTGGATTCCCTTCATCATTATAAAGTATCCCTCAGTATCTTTCTTTACCTTTTTTATTTTGAAGTCTATTTCATCTGAAATTAGACTGCTACTCCCACTTTTCTATGAATGTCATTTGCTTGAAATATCATTTCCACTCTTTCACTTTGAGTCTATATTTGTCTTTGGAACTGAGATGTGTTTCCTGGAGGCAGCATATGGTTGGGTTTTGTTTTGTTTTGTTGTTTATTTACTCTGCAACTCTGTCACTTTTAATTGGTGAATTCTGTCCATTTACATTTAGTGTGATTATTGAAATATGAGGTCTTCTTATAGCCATTTTATCTTTTACTTTCTGGTAGCTCAGTGTTTCCATTGCTTTTTTGTCCTTGTGTTTCTGTTTTCTTTATTTTGTTTAGCTTTTATGAGTTTTCTCTCTGGTTATTCTTGTCATGTTATATACTTCAGTTCTTAATCTTTGGTGTGTGGTTACCATTATGAATCTGTAAAGGATAGTTATATATATATATACAGTCATACCTTTTCTTCTGTGGGTGACATATCCATTCTCCTTTGCAAATTTGAATCTTTGAATCCTCCCTTTTCCAGTTATTGTTTTCTCAATTTGTCCTTATGTATGCTGGACATTAATTATTATCTTGCTATAGCAATTCTCTTCTTATTTTTTAAGCTTATTATGTTCTGTTCTTAGTACAGGTTGTACTCCTCTGCTTCTCTTTACGTGATAGTCACCTTAATCCTAATTATGCATATATATCTTTTGTCATTTGTTTTATGTGAGCTGACCCCTTTCCATATTTCCTGTAGTGCAGTTCTCGTAGTGGAGAGTTCTCTCAATTTTTGTACATCTGGAAATGTCTTTATTTCTCCTTCAAATCTAAAGGACAATTTAGCTGGATACATTATTCTTGGTGGTAGTTCCTTTTACTTAATAGTTTTAATATTTGATCCCACTCCTTTCTGTCTTTAAGGTTTGTGATGAGAAGTTACACGATAATCTAATGGGTTTCCCTTTATAGGTTACCATCTTCATTTCCTTGGCCACCTTGAGAATTCTTTCTTTGTCATTGATTTTTGATAATATTAATACAATGTGTCTTGGTGAAGGCCTTTTGGGTTGAGATAATTGGATGTTCTGTTGACTTCTTGTATTCCAAACCCCAGCTCATTCCTCAGATTTGGGAAATTCTCGTCAACTATTTGTCCGAAAATTCTTTCTAGCCCCTGCTCCCTTTCCTCCCCTTCAAGAGTTCTCATTATTCTTATTTTTCCTCTCCTGATGGTATCAATTCCCTCTCGTATTTCTCTTTCATTATTTTCCATTCTTCAGTTTCTCTCATTTTCCTTCTGATTTATTTCTAGATTTTTGTCTTCAGTATCTCTGATTCTTTCGTCCATTTGTTCGACTCTATTTCCCAAGCTTGTCCTTTCGGTTTCAACTCTTGCAGTGTGTTCTTTATCTCCAGAAGGTCTATTCGGTTATTTTTGAAGGTCAATCTCCTTGCTAAAAAACTTGTTCTGCTCATTTAGTTGATTTTTCAGTTCCTTGAATTGTTGATATGATTTGTTTTAAATCTCATTGAGTTTTTTCAAAAGTACCATCCTGAATTCCCTGTCATTTAAATTACATATTTCTATGTCTGTAAGCTTATTTTCTGGAGATTTTTCTCTTTCTTTCTGAGATGCCTTGTGACCTTGGTTGTTAATAGTGTTTAATGGACTATTTCTCCTCCTGGGCAATAATGAAAGTGTATTCTGTTTTTCCAGATAGATTCATTATATAAAGGTCTTTTTTTTAGCCTGTTGCAAAGAAGGTGTTTTTCTTTTGGTTTCCAGTAGGTGGCATCGAACCTCTTGGACCCCTGCTATATATAAAGCATTAAAAATGCCTTTTTTTTTTTCCCCTCATATAATTTAATCATGCACGCTACCCTCAGTCTCGGTCCCTGCCAGAGTTAAAGACAGTTTTGGTAGCATTTGCTCAGATTACCCTTGAGCTCTGTGGTGTTTGGTCTCAGAAGATATGAGTAGTGGTGCCTGCTGGTTTGGGGTTTGGGGGCTGTAGCTCAGCCTGAGTTTTGCAACTACGACTAGTAAAAGTCAACTGTTGTTTCTCTGCCCTTCCACCTCTATGCTTTCTGCCCTGATGACTAGGCCTTTTTGTCGACTCGTGATGTTCACAACTCTCCCGAGCAGGGGCTGTTTAGGGAACTCGCTGCACATTCTCCCCTCCCCCTCCTCCTACAGGGAACTCTTGTCAACTGTGAGAGATAGCTTTTTTTATTTCTCTCAGTCCACTACCCAACACTCGGGGGTCTGACTTGTGGTAGCTCTCATGCTCAGATCTCACGCTCAGATGTGCTGGTGTGCGGTTTGGGTGGTTTTTGTTAGTTTTATATATTTCGCTTATTGTTGTTTCAAGGATAAAGATCTGGGGAAGTCTCTCACTCTGCCATGTTTCTCCAAGCTTCCTTGCCATCCTATCTTTTGATTGGAGCATTTAATCCATTTAAATTTAAATTAATTTTGATGGATATGTTATTGAAATTTTATTATTCATATTTTTGCCTTTTTTTTTCTTTTACTTCTTTCAAATATCCCTCCAACATTTCTTATAATACTGACTTGGTGGTCATCAACTCCTTTAGCTTTTTCTTGCTGGGAAGCTCTTTATCTGTCCTTTAATTCTAAATGATAGTTTTGCTGGGTAGAGTAATTTTGATTGTAGATTCTTGCTTTTCACCACTTTGAATGTTTTATGTCAAACCTCTTTGGTTTGCAAACTTTCTGTTGACAAATCTGCTGACAGTATTATTGAATCTAGTTTGTACATAACTGGCCGCTTTTCTCTTGCTTTTTAAAAACATTCTCTTTTTTTTCACCTTGGAACTTTAATCATGATATGTCTTGATGTCGGCCTCTTAGGATTCCTCTTGTTTGGGACTCTCTGCACTTCCTGATCTTGTATGTCCCTTTCTTTTCCCAGGTTAAGGAATTTTCCTATCATAATTTCTCCTTCTGGTACCCCTGCAAATCAAATGTTTATATGTTTGGTGTTGTCTCAGAGGCCCTTTAAACTAACCTCATTTTTAAAATTTTTTTCTCATTGATGTTCTGATTGGGTATTTTCTGCTATCTTATCTTCCAAATTGCTGATTCTATCCCCTGTGTCAGCTAATATACCATTGAGTCCCTCTATTGTTTTCTTTGTTTTGTTATTGTAATCTTAATTTCTGACTGGTTCTTTATTATGTTTTGTATCTCCATTTTTATGAGTTTTTAAAATCTCTTTATTAAAGTTCTCACTGAATTCATCTACTCTCCCCTAAGTTCATCGAACATCCATATAAGTGGTGTTTTTAACTCTGAATCTGGTAGATTCCTTGCCTCTATTTTGTTGAATTTTTTTTCTGGAGCTTTGTTCTGTTCTTTTATTTGGGACATGTTTCTTGTTCTTCTTACTTCTCTTGCCTCCCTGTGTTTGTTTCAATATATTAAGTAGGGCTGCTATCTCTCCCAGTCTTACCAGAGTGGTCTTATGTTGTAGGTTTCTTATGAAAACCAGTGGCAGTCTTCCCTGGTCACCTGAGCCTAGTTCTCCAAGTTGTCCCTTGTGTGGGTTGTGTGTGCCCCCCTATTATAGTTGAGCCTTAGTTGCTGTTTGCACATCAATGGGAAGGATTGACACTTGGGCTGATTGGTTTTGAGGGCTGGCTGTCACCATGGGGGAGCTGTTGTGCAGGAGCTGACTTGATGAAGAAAGATTCACTTTTGTAGGACTGTGGTGTCTGCTCAATCTTTCCTATGGGTGTGTCATCCTCAGATGTAATTTTGGGTGGTACTCCAGCTCAGACTTAAGCCAGCTTCCATGCATGCAGGCTGGGGTCAGCTGCAAAGGGCCCTACCACAGCCCAAGTTAAGCTGTAGGCTGTATACTTCCCAAGGTCACCTGGCACGAACCACAGAACAATCCGTAGATGGCCATTAACTATGCTGGAGCTTGGATGTGCCTTGAGAGGCCAATGTACAAACAAGCTGCCACTAGTTCCGGGCTTAGGACTGCTCGGCAGGAAGTATGAGGCATGTTAACTCCAACTGCTGCTTTTTTAGGTTTTGCGAACCTTTGAGAGATTTTAGAAAAGTCAGCACTATGAGCCAAGACAGACCATTTGTATAGAAAAGCCACTGGAAGTGGCATGGGTGGGCCTGCAAGTTGAGTGAGTCAGGGTCTCGGAGAATCATGAGGGCAGGGTGACACACACTAGCTACATTGATAGAGACTCTGATATGTTGTCCACCATGGTTTGCATGTCAGGGTAGGGGAGGGCTCCACAAAGGAAGAATTCCTTTTGCTAGCACTTCTGTCTAGAAGAAAACTGCCCCTCCAGCCCTTGATCTGAAGCCAGACAATTCGGTTTTTCCCCTTATGTCCCCAGCACTTTCCAAGCTGTGGCTCCAGTGCTGGAGCTCAGAGCGAGTGAGTCTGTCTGCAAGTAAATCTACATACAGGCTTCTTAAGAGAAATGTCTCTGACCCTAGAAGTGCTTTGTCTCATTCAGGCACAATCACCACTGGTTTTCACAGCCAGAAGTTGTGGGGACTTCTATTCCTGGCACTGGAACCCAGGACTAAATAACCAGTGTGGGTCTGGGACTCCTCACTCTTCCAGGAGAATCTTCACAGCTGAGATATTTCTCCTGATTTTCAACCTCCACATGCAGGTGTGAGAGCAGCCTGTTTCACATTTCTGCCCCTCCTACTAGTCTCAAGGTGGCTTCTTTTGTATGTCCTTAGGACTTCTGTTCAGGTACACTTCAGATGATTCTAAATGATAGTTATTGTATAATTTAGTTGTAATTTTGAGGTGGTTATGAGAGCAGTCAAGGACTGCATTTACTACTCCACTATCTTGACCAAAATAATGACTTTTGTTAGTTTCAAATAATGATTTCTCCCAGTTATAGGATTTCCTTTTTGCTTTAGTTTCCACATCTATCCTGAAATTCCCATATCTACTACCATATATTTATCATTTTATTGTAGATGATTTAATGTATTTAACATAGTTAAAGCCTTGTCTGTTAATCTCAATATCTGGGTCATGTGTGAGTCTGTTTCTATTGACTTATTTACCTCTTTATTGTGGGTAACATTTTTCTGTTTCTTCGTATATCTAGTAATTTTACAAATATACTGTTATGGAGGCCTTGTTTTCACTTTTTGATGGTGGTCTGTGGATTTGCTTCCTAGGACAAACACTGAAGTCCTAAGAATTTTTTTTTCTCCTAAGGCATGCTTTTTCAGAGGATAAATGAAAAGGGCAAGGTGTTTGTTAAACATTTGTAACTTGATGTGATACAAACTCCCAACTCCATTTCCTCTGCAATAGACAACTGTGGAAATCTCTATTAAATATTTTCAATCTCTCAAATGTTTCTTGCTCCATGGGTTCCTTGGTGTTTCACACAAACAGGATTCAGATGTCAGGCAAAAATCTGAGGAAACTTTGTATAGAAATTTTAAGCCCTCTCCTTCCTATGGTCCATCCTTTCTCTAATTATACCCTTCAAATCCTAGCTGATCTGTCAGTCCTTAACGCTATTTTCTGACTCTTCAGTTCAATTAGACTGCAACTTTCTGCTTTGAAATCTAATTTCTCCACTGGAGAGCATCTCAAGGGAAGAGACCTATAAATATGGAACTCGAACACCATAGTTCCCTCATTTTATGACTGAGTCCCCTATAATTTCTACCTGCTTTTTGTTCAGTCTAAAATACTTTCATATGTTGGGTTTTTAATTTTTTTTTCAGAATATTTCATCATCAGTAGTGAGAGTGCTAGTCTTCTATAAGCTACTCCACCATTGTTAGAAAAGGATAGTCTTCTCTTATTAATTTTTATAGTTGTTTGTGGCAAGAAGTTAAATCTGATTCTGAGATCAGTTATTGCATTATGACTAACCCATAAATGAAATCTGGGATTTACTTCAATTACAAATGTAGGCAGTAACCAGAATAATAATTTTCAGTACCTATATGATTATCACCAGGAGGAATGAAATTATATTCAGTTTTGGCAAATACCTTGACATATAATAGATAATGATCACTATTTCAAAATTGTAGTACCTAGTAGACCCACTATATCTCTATATTTAATGTGCAATTAAAAAGCACATATATTACTTTTTAAAAAATTTATCATTAAATTTTTGATAACAAAATGTTAAAATAATTTCATTTCTTTTATATTCCTCTGTATGTTCTTATTCATTCAAAAACATTATTCTGGTAAGACATCCATAGTTACAAAATTGTTTACAACACTTGCTCTAAATTCTTTGCTGATCCTTCTTTTCTTTTCACCGAAGTTCTCCTTAAAAGATCATCACTTTGTAATTTCCCCTTCTAAGAAAAATCCTGTCCCCAACACACACCTGTCCAAGGTCCAAACACCTATATTCACCTAGAACTTCATGTTGATAATCCACAAACACCCCTAACTTAACACAATCCAAACTGAGTACGTTTCCTTCCCTGACATAATCTTGCTCTTTTACCTATATTCTTATACTTAATGGCAACCCCATCTACCTAAAAACACAAACCAGAAAGCTGCAATCACTTCTTTGCTCTTTCCTCTCCCTCACATGCCACATCCGACCAATCACCATGTCTTATCAATCGAACTTCTAAAATATCTCAAAAATAGATCCATTTTTCTTAATCCCTTCTACTACTCTCTTAATTGGACACTCTTTTCTCCCTCATATAATAAGTTCTTTCTTAACCTGTTACAGAGAAAGTTGGGCCACTTTCTACCCAAGTCTTGACTTTGTGCCTGGGATCCAGGAGTCTATGTATTTTCAGATTCTTAGAGTCTTACTCCATTGCCCATTGTCTCTTTCTCTTATATCTCCAAGCATTCTCTCCTAAATATTTCCCCAGTACCATATAAGAGTGTTCAACTTCTGATTTTATTTTTAAAAATTTTCACTACCTATATTCATCTATCTGCATTTACTCTTCTTATTTTTCATTTCTTCATAGAATCAACAAATATCCAATCAAATAATTTTGTGCGTCCAGCTAACAATTCTGTTCATTGGCCATTATATATATATATAATGATTCACACACTGAATCATTATAAGTCACATATATATATATATATATATATGTGACTTACTGTTGAATTATACACTTGAAACTAATTGGATTTTGTTAATCAATGTCACCATAATAAAAAAATATATTAAAAAATGAAAAATAAATAAATAATGAGCCCATTTAATGTTAACATAAATAACATATTTTTATGGAAACTTACAATATTTTCCAAAAAATAATCAGAGAGAAAACAAATATTATTTTACAGTTTTGAAAATCTTTTCAAAATCTCTTTAATCTCTTTAGTTTTAGAAAGATCATTGGATTCTCATATATGTATCTGTATTCAAACTGTTGTGATATGTTGTTTAGGTTGAAATTTATAAAGAAAATATGGTATTATAGACAAATAGTTGGAAAAGGAAAACCTAACAAACTCTCTAAAAGAGTCCCAGAAATCCTCCAGGGTCCTTGAACCACACTTTGAGAACTGTTGACATATACTTTTAATCTTTTGGAGTACCGAATAAGATAATTTTTACAATATATAGTTACTAATGCTTCTTTAGTGATGGCTATTATTCATAATATCCAGATGTTCTCAAAATAACTTGAGTTTCTTCTTGTTTTGGTGACTACATTCATGGTTTCTAAAAACAAAAACTAATGATAGTATAAATTTGGTGAAGCTGTTAATCTACTTTACCAAATAATATCTGTATTACAGATTTTTTAATCAAATTGAGATAATACATTTTACATCAGTAATTTCAGTAATATGCATGGTTCAGTACCTTGGCACATAAGATAGATTCAATAAAAAGGCAGCTTTAGAATTACTCTTTACACAATGCACACAAAATTTTACAAATAGATGCCAGGGATAAAATTGGCCTCGCATATCTAATAACACCTTCAGGTCATCTAGAATCACTCTGCTACTCTCTCTTATTGTTCCTCGACAAGTCCTACATTTAGGCCCAAGAGTCCCTTAGAAAAATGAATAAATGTTTTAACAGAAGCAAGATAATGCCACTCCAGAGCTGGACTCTGAGTAATGCTGACTTCCACTGATGTTATGGTCAGTGTTTGAGGCCTTCCCCAGGAACTTCAGGTGTCTCTAGGGATACCTAGAAGATTGTGCAGCATTTCCTGTAGGAAATCAAGTCTCCACTCCAGCACTCATTTCCTGAATATATGCATGTTTATCCCTGCAAGATTCTTCCAGAGAGAATGCAAGTTCCCCAGACCCTAGTCCCTACATTGCTGTGAGGCAGTGCATGTGGAAGTTGGAAAGGGAGCAGTTATCCTACCCCCTCCTCTGGTTTTGTTATAGGATACTGAGAAAATAAACAGTTTCCTATAAACATTTTGTCAGAAAATACACTTCTTTACTTCAATTATAGCAAAGTGGTAAGTGTTTCCATTTAGGAGTTTAAATATTTTGTTCTGGAATTAATCAATTCCAAGGTTAACAGTGGCCACTAAGTCTGAGAGATCTTCATAATTTGAAGCCTAATAGGGATTTAATGGTTTGTTTCAGAAACAATATCCATTTTTTTCATTTTTTAAAATATTATTAAATGTCTATCATGGAGACTTTCGAAGATTACAAAAGTAGATAGAATTATACAAGACCCATATACTCATTATCCAGCTCCAAAATTTATCTATTTGCGAACTGTCTTGTTTCATCCATAGTTCCATCTACTTATCCCTCTAATATTATTTTGAAATAAACTCCAGATATTATAATGCTTTATCCATAAACATTTCAGTATGTGTATGTAAAAATTTAAGAGCTATTTTTCTACATAACTAGAATATCAACCTCACTCTTAAAAATTAATAAATAAAAATTATTTAATATCATCAACAGACCATTGTTCAAAATTTCCAGCTATGTCATGAATATTTTTTAAAGTTTGTTTGCATCAAGAGTCCAAGGAGCTTAATATACCATGCTTGCTTAATAGGTCTTTTAAGTCCCTTTTAATCTATCTGTAGTTTTCCCCTCTAATTTTTTTTGCTTGCAAATTATTTGTTTTGAAGAATACCTTCCCTCTTTTTTTAATCCACTAAGCTTCTTTAACTCCAGAAAACTTCCTGCAGCTCTTCACTAAAACATTTCATTAAGGATAAGCCAATACAGACTTCTTTCAGGCAAGCTTGATCTGCACTCTCTAGAGATTTCTTTACATTTACGACTTTTGGATCAAATGTTCTAATAACACCAGCTGACAGCATTCTTACCCTGTGTGGTTCTGTTGTACTCTGTAGTCTCAAATGCCTATTGAAATTCCTCAAAGCATTTTAGCTAAATTGGTAAAACTTACCTTCTGATACCTGCCACTCTGCATTCAAGATTCAAAATTCTCTTCACCAGGATCCTGCTCCAAATTACCTGAGGATAGTTTCTATTTGGGTGTCTCCTAGTTTGCATAGCTTTTCTTACTTTCTTGAGTGGCATGTCTCGGTTCAGAGTGGTAAGGATGGACCGATAGCCCGAGGATTCCTGTCACATATTGCTGCTTTTCATACGATCACTTGGTCTCTTTTTCAGTTTTCCCAGCACTCATTTTATAAATTCATTCTCTGAGGAACAAGGTTTAAATATCGCTTTTTTTAAATTAAATTTATTGGAGTAATATTGGTTAATACAATTATATAATTTTGAGGTGTACATTATCATTTGACATATGTATATTCTATTGTGTGCTTACCAACCAAAGTCCAGTTTCCTTTGGCTAACATATATTTGACCCCTTTTACCCAAATCACCATCCTCCAATCCCCCTTTACCTGACCCCATTTACCCTGACTACCTTCACCCTCCTCCTTCACCCCACTACTAACCACTACTCTATAGTCCTCTGGTAACCACTAGTCTATAGAACATGACCATGAGTTTCTGTTTGTTTGTCTTGCTCATTTGTTGTTTTCAGGTTTATATCCCACATATAAGTGATATCGTGTGATTTTTAACATTTTCTGTCTGGCTAATTTTGCTTAGCATGATTATCTCGAAGTCCATCTATATTGTCGCAAATAGCAGTATTTTATCTCTACTTATGGCTGAGTAATATTCCATTGTATATATCTACCACAGCTTCTTTAGCCAATCATCTATCATAGGACACTTCGGTTGCTTCCATGTTCTGGCCACTGTGAATAATGCTGCTATGAACATCGATGTGCAAATATCTATTCAAATATGAGTTTTCAAGTCTTTGGGGTAAATACCCAGTAGAGGTATTGTTAGATCATATGGTAGATCAATTCTTAGTTTTTTGAAGTACCTGCATACTGTTTCCCATAGGGGCTGTACCAATTTGCAGTCCCACCAGCAATGTATAAGGGTTCCTTTTTCTCAGCATCCTCCCCAACATTTATTACTTGTCCTGTTGATGATAGCTATTCTAACAGGTGTGAGAATGTATCTCGTCGTGGTTTTGATTTTCATTTCCCTAATAGCTAGCAGTGTTGAGGATCTTTTCATGTATTTTTTGGCCATTCGTATGTCCTCTAGGGAGAAGCGCCTGTTCAAGTCCACTGCCCATTTTCTGATTGGATCATTTGTTTTTGTTTTGTTTTGTTTTTGTTATTGAGTTATATGAGTTCTTTGCATATTTTGAATATTAGGCCCTTATCGGAGGTGTTGCTTGCAAATATACTCTCCCATTTAGATGGCTGTCTCTTTACCTTGTTGACAATGTCTTTTACTGAGCATAAGATTTTAGTTTGATGTAGTCCCATTCATTTACTTTAGCTTTTACTTCCCTTGCTCTTGAGGTCAAATTCATAAAATCCTCTTTAAGTCCAAGGTTCTTGAGTTTAGTCCTTATGTTTTCTTCTATGCATTTTATTGTTTCAGGTCTTATATTCAGGCCCTTAATCCATTTTGAGTTAATTTTGGTGTGTGGTGATAGAAAACAGTCTAGTTTCTTCTTTTGCAAGAGGCTTTTCAGTTTTCCCAGCACCATTTATTGAAGAGGGTTTCCTTTCTCCACTGTATGTTTTTGGCTTTTTTGTCAAAAATTATTTGCCCATATAAATATGAGTTTACTTCTGGACTCTCGATTCTGTTCCACTGGTCTGTGTGTCTGGTTTGCTGCCAATACCATGCCATTTTGAGTACTATCAATTTGTAGTATAATTTGAAATCAGGCAGAGTGATGCCTCCAGATTCGTTCTGTTTTTCAGGGTGGCTTTGGCAACTCGGGGTCTTTTGTGCTTCCATACAAATCTGATCTTTTTTTTTTCTATTTCTTTAAAAAATGTAGATGAGATTTTGTATAATGCTTTAGATATTATGATCATTTTAACTAAGTTGAATCTTCCAATTCAAAAACACAGAATATTATTTCCATTTCTTTGTATTTTCTTCTATTTCATTTAATAGGGTCTTATAGTTTCATTATACAGGTCCTTCACATGTTTCATTAGATTTATTCCTAGGTATTTTACACTTTTTGTTGCAATTACAAAAGGAATTAATTTTTTCACTTCTTTTTCTGACACTACACTATTAGAGTATAGGAAAGCTATGGATTTTTGAACACTGATTTATATGGAGAGACTTTCTTGTATTTGCTTATTGCTTTTAGCAGTGTTCTTGTGGAATCTTCAGGGTTTTCTATATAGAGAATCATGTCATCCACAAATAGTGCCAGTTTGACCTCTTCGTTTCTTATTTGGATGCTGTTTATATCTTTCTATTATTTGATTGTACTCACTAGGAACTCCAATGATATATTGAATAACTGATGATATTGGAAATCCTTGCCTTGTTCCTGATCTTAGAGGGAAGATTTTTAGTTTTTCACCATTAAGTATAATGTTGGCTGAGGTTTTGTCATATATGGCCTTTATTATGTTAAGATACTTTCTTTCTATATCGATTTTATTAAGTGTTTTGATCATAAATGGATGCTGTATCTTATCGATGGTTTTTCTGCGTCTATTGATATGACCATATGGCTCTTTTTTAACTTGTTTATGTGGTATATCACATTAATCGATTCGCATATTTTGAACCATCCCTGTGCTTCTTGGATGAAGTCCATCTTGACTTGGTCCAGGAAGGTTATATTTTTCTAAGCACTTGTCCATTTCTTTTAGGTTATTAAATTTGGTGTTATATACTTTTTAATAATATTCTTGTATTATCCTTTGAATTTCTGCAATATTTGTTGTAATCTCCCCTCTTTCATTCCTAATTTTGTTTATTTCTGTCCTTTCTCTTTTTTCTTTAGTGAGTCTAGCCAGTAGTTTGTCAATTTTATAAACTTCTCAAAGAACGAGCTCTTTATTGCTTGATTTTTTCTCTTTTTTTCTCAATTTTATTTTTTTCTACTCTAATTTTGATTATTTCTTTCCTTCTGCTGATTTAAGCTTCATTTGTTCTTCCTTTTCTAGTTTTTTATGATGAAGTGTTAGGTTGTTTTGGGGAGGCTCATTCTTGTTTTTAGAGATAGGCCTGTAATGAGATGAACTTTCCTCTTATAACTGCTTTCGCTGTGTTCCAAAAGTTTCGATATGTTGTACTATTATTATCATTCATTTGTATGTATCTCTTGATCTCTCTTTTTATTTCTTCTCTGACCCAATTTTTCTTCAGTAACATGTTGTTTAATTTCCACATACTTGTGGTTTGGTTTTTCCTACTTTCTTTTTATGGTAGATCTCTAGTTTCAAAGCATTATGATCAGAGAATATGATTGGTATGATTTCAAACCTCTTATATTTGTTGAGGCTATATCTGTGTCTCAGTATGTGTTCAATCCTTGAGAATGTTCCATGTGCACTAGACAAGAATGCATAAGCAGCTGTTTTAGGATGGAAGGCTCTGTAAATGTCAATCATGTCCTGTTGGTTTAATGTGTCATTTAAGGATTTTATTTCCTTATTGATTTTCTGTTTGGATCATCTGTCCATATCCAACAGTGGGGTATTTAGGTCCCCTACTATGATGGTGTTTTGTTCTGTTTCTCCCTTTAGTACTGGTAGTAATTTCTTTACATATTTCAGGACTCCCTGACTGGGAGCTTAGATATTAATAAATGTTATGTATTCTTGGTTCATGATTCCCTTTATCATTATGAAGTGTCCCTCAGTATCTTTCTTTATCTATGTTAAAGACTATTTTGTCTTATATTAGTACCACTACTCCTGCTTTTCTCTAAATGCCATTTGCTTGAAATAGCATTTTCCACCCTTTATCTTTGAGTCTATATTTATCTTTAGAGCTGAGATTGTCTCCTAGAGGCAGCATATGGTTTATTTAGTATTTTTTTAATACAAATTGCAACTCTGTGCCTTTTTATTGGTGAGTTCAGTCCATTTACATTTAGGATGATTATTGAAATATAAGGTCTTCTTATAGCCATTTTATCTTTTGCTTTCTGAAGCTAAGTGTGTCCATTGCTTCCTTGTCCTTGTGTTTCTGATATTTTTATTTTGTTTGACTTTTGTTCATTTTACTTCTGTTTCTTCTTGTTTTATGTTATATACTTCAGTTCTTAATCTTTGGCATGTGATTACCTTTACAAATATGTAGAGGGTAGTTATATATATACAGTCGTCTATTTTGTTCTGTGCATGCCTTATCTCCATTCCTCTTTGCAAATCTGGATCTTTGAATCTTCCTCTTTTCAGTTATTGTTGTCTGAGTTTGTCTCTATATCTGTTGAACATTCATTACGATCTTGTTACAACAATTCTCTTCTTATTATTTAAGCTTGTAATGCTCTGTTCTTAGTAAGGGTTGCACTCCTATGCTTCATTTGCCTATTAGTCACTTTACTCCTAATTATGTATTTTTTTGTCATTTTGTTTTAGTTGAACTGACCCCTTTTAGTAGTTCCTGCAGTGCAGGCCTCATAGTGAATAATTCTCTTAATTTTTGTATATCTGAAAAAAATCTTTATTTCTCTTTCATATCTAAAGGAGAGCTAATCTGGATACATTATTCTAGGCTTGTAGTTTCTTTCACTTAATAGTTCAAATATTTGATTCCATTATTTTCTGGCTTGTAAAGTTTTCACTGAGAAGTCCAAGGATAATCTAATGGGTCTTTCTTTATAGGTTACTGATTTTTTTTTCTCCCTGACAACCCTGAGAATTCTGTCTTTGTCATTTATTTTTGGTAATTTTAATACAACATGTCTTGGTGAAGACCTTTTTGGGTAGAGGTAATTGGGTGTTCTGTTGACTTCTTGAATTCAAAGCTCCAGCTCATTCCTTCGATTTGAGAAATTCTCATTAACTATTTGTCTGAAAATGCTTTCTAATCTCTGTTCCTTTTCCTCACCTTCGATAATGCCCATTATTCTTATGTTTCCTTTCCTGATAGTATCAGCTAGTTCTTGAATTTCTCTTTCATTATTTTTCATTCTTCAGTTTCTCTCTTCTTCCTTCTGATTTATTTCTATATTTATGTCTTCGATATTGCTGATCCTTTCCTCCAATTGGTCGATTCTATTTCCCAAGCTTGCTATTCCATTTTTCAAGTCTTACAGTGTATTTTTTATCTCCAGGAGAGCTATTCTTTTTGAGGGTTTCAGTCTCCTTGCTCTGCTCATCTAGTTGTTTTTTTTATTTCTGAAATTGTTAATATGACTCATTTTGGAACGTGCTAAGTTTTTTCAGAAGTACCATCCTGAAGTCTTTATCATTTAAGTTACATATTTCTATGTCTATAAGCTTATTTTCTGGAGATTTTTCTCTTTTTTTCTGAGATGCCTTGTCACCTCGGTTGTTCATGGTCTTTAATGGACTTTTCTCCACTTGTTCATTAATGGAAATGTATTTTGCTTTTTTTCCAGAAAAAAGATTTATTATATCAAGTCTCTCTTTAGCCTGTGGCAAAAAAGGTGCTTTTCCTCTGGTTTCCAATAGGTGGCGTCTGAGCCTTTTGGGTCCCTGCTTTATATAAAGCTTTAAAAATTCCTTTTTATTTTCTGATAGATATTTAATCATGCTCATTACTCTCAGTTTCTGTCCCCGTTAGTATTAGCAACAGTTTGGGTAGCGTTTGCTCAGATTCCCCTGGCGCTCCATGGTGTTCAGTCTTGGAGAGCATGGAGGGAGGGGCCCTCTGGGTTGTAGGTTGGGGGCTGTGGCCCATCCTCGGTTTTGCAACCATGCTGGGTAAAAATTAACTCTTGTTTCTCTGCCAGCCGCTTCTCTGCTTTCTACCCTGATGACTAGGCCCTACAGCCAGCTGGCCACGGGGAGCTCTCTACCTTCCCAGGCAAGGCTGTACAAGGAACTTGCCACAGGAACCCGCAGTTCCTTCTCCCACCCTCCTCCTGAGGGTATCTTTGGCGGCTTCAATAGGCAGCTTCTTTATTTCTCCCAGTCCACGGCCTAACACCAGTGGTTCTACCTGTGGGAACTCTTATACGCAGATTCCAAAACATTCCAGTTTGGATATTTTTTGTTGAGTTTTAGATGTTCAGTTTATTTTTGTTTCAAGGGGAGAGATCTGGGGATGTCTCTCACTCTGCCATGTTTCCAAAGAACCTAAATATCATTCTGTTCTTCATGTCTTCCCTGTTGATTAAATACCAATCAATACCCTCAGCATGCTGTGGCAAAATATATATATATATATAGACCACTTTTTACCTCTTTATCTTCCAATCACTCTATACCTGATGCAATGTGTGAATACAACTTGTATAGACTTTCAGTTTCAAATTTGTCCCAGTTCCCTGAGTGTTCTCTAAAGCCAGGAATGTTCTCTGAGAGTATACTTCTATCTCCTCCTATAGTTTATATTGTAGATATCCATCAGGCAAGGATTCGTAATAATAATCGTCAATAAAATCCTAGAAAATGCAATCTGAATGTTCTTAGGCTTCAGCTTCCTATGTACACTAGAGATAATAAATAAATATTAAAATTTGAATTTCACTAACAAGTGATACCTACTTATTGATGTATGACCTCTTCAAGATCTACCATAGTGATTTCTGAAAATTTCCATGTTTCTTACTTATGCTCAAGTACAAGATTACCTTCTGCTCCCACCTTGTTGATATTTTCTGCCTGTGAGCCTATTTATTAATGGAGGTGCTTACTTAGAGTACTACTTCTCAGTATTCTTAAAAAATGAGAGGACTACATCTCTCCCAACTCTCTATTTCACTTTGTGTCTTAATCTTGAAAAGATGTTTATGGCCAAAGTCTCACAAAAACTCTTGCTGAAAAAAAAGAGTCCTCTCGGTTTCCACTTGTAGAATATTTCTACATGGCAGTCAGATGGAGTCGCTGTAGCAAGCTCTTTGGAAGGCCATACTGTCCTTTCCATCTCTAGTAACTCCAGAGGAAACAGGCCCCGTTCCAAAAGGCTCACACATAAATTTCTTCTTGTTAACCCCTTTCCTCAGGAAATTAGGGGTGGAAACAGATGATGTCAGCTAAAAACTCACCTCAAACTCAGACCAACCAAACCCAATATGCTATTATTCTTCTTATAGATGGTATACACATGATTTTTATTGCATTTGGAAAGTGATGTGCCAAAAATGAGCGACTGAATTTGTTAATGTCATTGAGTATAGATGTAAATTTATTCATTCGAGAAATATTTATTGAGTGCCTTCTATGAGTCAGGATATTTTGGTGAACTGGAAATAAAACAAGATACAATCCACTCTTACACAAACTGTATCTATACTAGTTTATCTCAATAACGGTAATTCTATGCCTTCTACAGAAATTGTGGAGGAGGCATTCCTAACTTGAAGAAAGCTGTCATTTTCTGATACCGTACAGCTACTCTATCATGTGACTATAAATTTATGCTGTGAATGGTTTTCAACAAATAAGAACTCTAAATTGTCTTCATCAAAATGCAATTGAATATATGTCATTGCACAAATCTGTTCAATCCTTCAGTGTGCTGTAATAATGTTCTACCTTCTTTTCTTTTTTCTTTTTTCATTCAGGTGTATCAGTTCCTATCCCAGTGATTGGACTGAGAGATGAAGACAAAGTGTTTGTCAGTAACACCACCTGTGTGCTGAATGACCCAAATTTTGTTCTTATTGGGTCCTTCGTAGCTTTCTTCATACCGCTGACCATCATGGTGATTACGTACTGCCTGACGATCCACGTTCTTCGCAAACAAGCTCTGATGTTACTGCACGGCCACGGCCACACCGAGGAACCACCCAGAATAAGCCTGGATTTCCTGAAGTGCTGCAAGAATACCACTGATGAAAACTCTGTAAACCCTAACCACGATTTGAACCCACGCGGAAGAAAGAAAAAAGAAAGACGTCCTCGGGGCACCATGCAAGCTATCAACAATGAACGGAAAGCATCGAAAGTCCTCGGCATTGTTTTCTTTGTGTTTCTGATCATGTGGTGCCCGTTTTTTATTACCAATATTCTGTCAGTTCTTTGTGGGAAAGCATGTAATCAAAAGCTCATGGAAAAACTTCTGAATGTGTTTGTTTGGATTGGCTATGTTTGTTCAGGAATTAATCCTCTGGTGTACACTCTTTTCAACAAAGTTTACCGAAGGGCTTTTTCCAACTACTTGCGTTGCAATTATAAGGCAGAAAAAAAGCCTCCTGTCAGGCAAATGCCTAGAGTTGTTGCTACTGTGCTCTCTGGGAGGGAACTCAATGTTAACATTTACCGGCACACCAACGAACCAGTGATAAAGAAAACTATTGACAACGAGCCCGGGATAGAGATGCAAGTTGAGAATTTGGAGCTACCAGTCAATCCCTCCAATATAGTTAGTGAAAGGATTAGTAGTGTGTAAGAAAGAGCAGCACAGTCTTTTCCTACAGTAAAACTACAAATGTAGGAAAATGATCTATTATTTTACTGTTTGTCATAACATAAATATTGCAGTCTGGAAAAAAAGTGGTTTTTATATATAGCTTTGCAACTCTGTACTTTATGATCATTCATACAATAGTGAGACTTAGGGTTCTATATTTACTGTTTATAATAGATGAGAATAACTTATTTTGATTCTTTGATGCATGAAGTACTGATTTTTCTTTTTCCTCTCCTCCCTTCTTTTCTTTCTCTCTGTTCTCTCTCTCTCTCTCTCTCTCTCTCTCTCTCTCTCTCTCTCTCTCTCTCTCTCTCTCTCTTTCTCTCCTCTTTATTTTTTTTGTTTTTTTGCATAAGGAAATGTTCATCTTAGGCGGCATTTGCAGGAGACAAGAATGATGCACCAGACAGTGGTTATATTTCACCCTCACCAAAATTAATAAATTCAGCAAAATCTTTTTCTGGGTTAACAGTAAATATAACACTTTAAATTCTTGCTGTGCTGTAATTATCTATACACATACACACAGTAATATAGGTCTGCCTTCCTACACTCTATCACATCTATTAGTAAGTCAGTTTTGTTGTCACATGTGGGGCAAAATTTGACATTGTCAGAATGTTGCATTGGTATTTTACTGCAATGTCTGTCCCCAAACATAGTGATATTTTAACATAGCAGCTGGTTAACCAGGACTACAGAAGTGGAAGGATGATATGAGATATATCAACCAATAGCTTTTCACTTCTTTAGGACAATGTTCAAATTCTGATTATAATGACAAGCAAATTAAAATTAGTGTTTTCATTCTGGTCCTTAGTAGATACCTAATTTCACAATTAAACTGGAAAATGAGATCTCAGATTTATCTCCAAATCCAGGATTCAACATCTTTTGGGTTTTGATCTTAGAACCCTGGAAATTTGTGTGCTACACACAGAGTGAAGTCAACATTTTTGAGCCTTATTAAAACAATTTCTTATTTATGGCACCTCTATCTATAGGACCTAATTTAGTAGTCCATTTTTGAGTAAATCTTGCATTGGAAGCATAGATGATCAAAATCTTGGGAGTATTACTTGATTAAGGACTACAGAATTAAGCCCTTAGAATGTGAAAAAAATAACTAAAAAGAAGCTGTTACTGAATTATAGAAATAACAGAAATACAGAGTTTCCATTTGAATGTTAAACAAAATTTATCTCATTTTTAGATCCTTCCAAACTCTCTAGTGCAGGAAAAGGCTGCAGCTAATTTGTAAAAGTGGTAAGCTCTTCATTGTACTGCAATTATGTACCGGAAGTTTAAATCTTTGTTAAAATATAATGTCATGTTACAATAAGTGTTGCCATTGTTTTATTTATGAGCCTACTGCTCTCTAAGAATTCAGTACCATTTTACTAGTTTTTTCACCATGAAAAGTTTTCAAGCATTACTAAAATCAGATCATTAAATCTAAGTGTTTTCAGTAACTGTATTTCCATGTGTGTCTATTTCACACAGATATAGATCAATTTCTGAAGAATTCATGACGCTATTTCTTATGCCTGACAGTTACTTACACACCTTAGAGGGTGCCTCTCAGTATCCTGAAATTGGTGAAGGCAGAATCTGGATTTCTAAAACCCTGATCTGTGTCCTCAACACACAGCATAGATAAATCCAGACAGTCTGCCACAGGGGCAGTGGGAGAGCTACTGTATTTGAGGAAACTCATACAGTCTCTACTTGATTTGCAACACTGCCGAATCTCAGTCATTCGCTTGAGCATGCCCAAATATAACATGAAAATAAAGTCTACCTGCCTGTTAGCTCTGTCGAACTGCATGTTAAAACAATTAGATGAAATTGAATGGGATGGTCTAATTCTTATTGAAACAAAAATGTCTGAAGAAATACAGCATGCATTGAGCATGCACATACAGATGGTGTCCTGCATATATGCCATGTATGTTGCATGAATCCATCGATTTGTATTAATGTAAGGCAGAGAAGGTGATATCAAAAGGACTGAAAAATCCTTCAGCAGTCCTTAAAAAGACAACACATTCAGATCTAAAATATCGTATTAGAAAAAATTGGAAACATCTGATTTTTTAATCTGATTTTTTAATCAGGGCAAGCTCATAGCACATGTTTTACAAAGAAACAAAACATAAATCACAATTTTCAAAAGCACTAGCAATAAGTTGAATGATAATAGCTTATAGCACATTTGTTAATAACTCTTATGTCATCAAGTAGTAGTGCTTAATAGTACCCGACAGAGTACAAATTGTATGCTATTCATAAGTTCTGTGAGTTTGGTATGAAACAAATATACTCATTTGGATATAACTCTTACTGTTAAATGTTAAATCTACAATTTTTATAAATGTTTTAAAAAGTCTATGTGGTAAATACAAACATGGTGAGTTTACTGTCAAACAAATTATTTTGATGTGCTATTATATATGCATATCTGTTTAAGACACATGCAACACACTGCCTTATATGATTTCCTATAAATTTTCTCCTTCATTATATGGTACTCTTTGTGGCAAAGAGTTGTCTTATTCCTGGTTCCTGTATGTTATCCACTCCAAGTTTTTGTGATACTTCCTATTAATTTATTAAATTTATTAAATGTTGGCTATTATATCATATACCATTTGTCCCCTTGCATCTTTTGAGGGGAAAATATAGCATTTCGCTTCATTTTCTTTGAAAATGAATTTTTATCCTATAAAATAAATTCACAAACACAACCAGAAAATATCAATCTTCTCATTAATTCTGCATGTACTCAAACACTACAACACCAGAGGAAATGCAATTAAGAGGTGTAAACATCAAAAATAATATTAAAATGCCATTATTGATTACTCATGAGCAGAATAACTCTACTGTTGGGAGCTGCGCCCTTGGTCTCTCAAGCCCTCAGGCTGTGAGAACCAAACCCATGATAAACAAGTCTTTCCGAGAAGCTGGCTGACCACCAAAGGTGCTGATAGTCTCCTGCTCTCCCCCCCACCTCGTACTTCCCCCTGTCCTTACCGCTCCTCACACCACCAGCTGAAGACCAATCATATTGCAACAGGTACCCTTTGCCTGCCCCCTTTGTTCTTGCCGTATAAATATGTTTGTTATCCAAAAATAAAATTGGAGGCTTGATCAGAATACTGTCTTGCCTCCACTCTTTTCTCTCGTCCGTGTCACCCCTCTTTAGGTTGGGTTCTCCTCGGTTCTCCCACCAAATAACCGGTCCCGCGGGCGGGACAGGTGGCGCCCAACGTGGGGCCCGAGTGCAGAACCCTTACCCAGGCGGACTACGAAATAACAGAGGCTGCAGCTCGTTAAGGAGAAGTTTTTCAGAGAAGAAGTTTTTCAGGGAAGACTGCCTTTCACCGCTCATGGAAGGTCCTCGTCTTCGGCTCACCGGAGATCGCCGTCTTCGGTGAGTGTTCATCCGCCTTAGTTTAGTTTCAACACGGACTGCTAGGATCATAAGTAACAAATTTTAAACGGGGAAAAGAGTTGAGCATAACTCCCTCTGTCTTCTCTAGGTCCTCTTGTCTTTTCCTTTTTTTTTTTCTCAAAGGATTTGGGACTTTTCTCTCTAGCCCGCTTCTCGGCACAAGCCGTCCACCCCCGAGGTTAGAGGCTGCTTTTTCTGAGTTGGGAAAATACAGTGTGTCAGTCGACTTTAAGGCAGAAGTCGTCCACTCAGAGGGCATCCCGGTCGTAGACCTCTCCCTCCGCCCTGGAGAGAGCTGTAGGTCTGCGATTCGCCTCTTGAGAAGCCGTGTTGGCGGATTGTACCAACCGACTGCCCACGTCGAGACCTCTGGTATAATCCCTCCTCTGCCGCCTCTGTAAAAGAGCCTTGTCTATGCCCAAAGGCACAGCCGGCGGGACGTCCGTAGGCATCGCACCCCAGGGGGTCCGTGTTAGCGGATTGTACTAACCGGCTGCCCACGCGGGAGAGAAGTTAAGTTCCCTTCTCCTCCTTTTTGCCTTGATACCTATGTTCACTTCCTCAGTTCCTATCCCTCTTTCTTTTTAGATAAATAAAACAAAGAAAAATGGGACAAACCTTGTCCAGAGAAGCACAATTCATAAAAGACTTAAAATGCTCATTCAAGGAGCGAGGAATCCGAGTAAAAAAGAAGGATTTAGTCAAATTTTTTCTCTTCATTGATGAAGTCTGTCCCTGGTTCATAGTTAATGGACCTGAAATCCATCCAAAAAAATGGCAAAAGGTAGGCAGAGACTTAAACGATAAGTTACAAAAGGAAGGCCCTGATGCCGTCCCCGTCGCTGCTTTCTCTTATTGGGGACTAATTCGAGATATTGTAGAAACCGCCTCCGATGACCCCGAAAAACGACAACTCTTGTCAGTAACGGAGTACTGCCTTAAACCGCTGTCTCGCTCAGCATCCGTTGCTCCTCTTCCCACTGAGAAGCCCCCCTCTAGATGTCCCTCAGTCGTTATAGACATGAGCGATCCCTCTCCAACTAAAGGCATATACCCTTCTTTGCCCACAGAACATCCCCCTTCTCCTAAAAGTCCTCTTACCAATCCCTTACTGACTAAAAGACCACTCAATGACCCCTTAGATCCTGGTGATGCCGCCACCTTAGAAGATGAGGCCGTACGATATCGTAACCCAGATTGGCCTTCTACTTGCCCACCCTACAATCCACAGTTCTGTGCGCCTGTTCTGCCATTCCCCGCCTCCAACGGCAACAATCTTTCACAAACCAAAGATAAGCTTGCTGCACAGATGGCCGAGATAGAGAGCAAACTAGCCTCCTTTCAGGCTGCTTTACAAGAGACTGTCCTTACCGCCCAACGCTTGCCCATAAAACCCTCCAAAAACCCCAAACCAAAAACCCTCACCTTCCCTGTCATCACCCGATCCCAACGACCTGAATCTCCTACCTCTAACACCGCTGATCCCCCTGATGCCCCTGAAGGTGGAGAGGACACTGCTGACAATAATGATGAGGAAGAAAGCAGTGACGACGAACTCCCTCCCCCCGCCCCGGAGCGTAAAGAGTTCCATAAATTACAGTTCAAAAACTTAAAAGAACTAAATACAGCTGTCAGGACTTATGGACCTAATGCTCCTTACACCTTATCTGTCCTCGAAACACTGTCTCGAGGGGGACACCTTCTCCCTTGTGAATGGCTCCGCATAGTCCAGGCTGTCCTCACCCGTGGCCAATATCTAACTTGGCGGGCTGATTTCTGTGACCGCTGCCAGACTATAGCCGCTAATAATCTTAAAAATCCCCGCTCTCATTCTTGGACCTTTGAAAAACTTACTGGTCAGGGGACATATGCCACTGAAGAGCGACAACGAAATCTCCCTATTGGACTCCTTTCTCAGACACATAATGCCGCTCTTGGGGCCTGGAGAACTCTTCCTAGTTCTGGCACCCCCACCACACCACTCACCAAGGTTATCCAAGGTCCCCAGGAAGATTACAGTGAATTTGTCAGTCACCTTCTAGAGGCTGCTGAGCGCGCTCTAGGAAGCGACGCCGCTAATGACAGGTTAGTCAAACAATTGGCTTTTGAAAATGCTAACGCCTCCTGCCGAGCCGTCCTCAGGGGTAAGACCCAGGACAAGACGCTCGATGAAATGCTTCGCTTGTGCCGAGACGTTGATCCATTTACTTCCAAGGTATCTCAGGCCATTCATCTAGCGGTTGGTGCTGTAATCCAGGCCAACCCTGGCCAACAAAAAAATTGTTTCAAATGCGGTCAGCCAGGGCACTTTGCCCGTCAATGCCACGGTTCCCATGACAAACCCAGGGTTCAGGGCCCTTATAATAAAGGACCTTCTCCTCCCTCGACACCTTGCCCTGTTTGCAAAAAGGGCCGACACTGGGCTAGAGACTGCCGCTCCACCACCGACATACTCGGTAACCCCATCACTCGCCAGCAGGGAAACGGGCAGAGGGGCCAGCCCCGGGCCCCTCAGCCAATCCCTTTTCTCAGGGCCTCGGGGAACAGCCAGATAGAACATACTCAGCCCCTACCCACCCTTCCCCAAAATCAGTCCATTCCCTTTACAGGGCCACCCCAGGAAGCGCAGGACTGGACCTCTGTGCCTCCTCCGACATCATATTAGAGCCCGATAGCGGGACTCAGGTGATCCCCACAGGCGTTTTTGGGCCCCCTCCCCCTAAAACATTTTTTCTTATCCTTGGAAGGGCCTCCTCTACCTTGCAGGGCATCACCATTTTTCCCTCTATTGTTGACAGTGATTATTCCGGGGAGATAAAGATATTAGCCAGTAGCTCCAGAGGCCCACTTTATATACACCAAGGTCAACGCCTTGCTCAGGCTCTGCCCCTACCCCTCGACACATCTAATCCTTCCCTAGGGCCTTCCCGAGGGACGTCTACGCCTGGTTCCTCTGATATTTTCTGGATCCAGCAACTTTCTCGGGAACGCCCATACCACACACTCAAAATCAATGACAAAGAATTCAAGGGCATCCTTGACACGGGCGCTGATTCTACAGTGCTTGCAAAGGCCTCCTGGCCTTCTTCCTGGCCTTGCCAGCCCTCTCTTACTCATCTCCAAGGCATAGGACACTCTCAAAACACCTTACAAAGCTCTCAACTCCTCACCTGGGAAGACCCTGATGGAAACACTGGTCAGGTCCGCCCCTTTATTGTCCCCGGGCTTCCCGTGAATCTGTGGGGTCGCGACATATTGAGCCAGATGGGAGTTTTAATGTTCAGTCCCTCAGCTACCGTTACTCATCAAATGCTAAACCAAGGGTTCATCCCGGGCAAGGGCCTTGGAAAAAATAATCAGGGTATTACCGTTCCCATAGAGGCCGAACACAGGGCCCCACGGACAGGCTTAGGGTACGACATCAAAAATTTTTCGTGAGGGCCGTTGCTCCCCCTGCACTCCAGGCAGATAAAATCACGTGGAAGAGCAACCACCCTGTCTGGATCGATCAATGGCCCTTGCCCCGTCATAAACTTTCAGCGGCCACACAGTTAGTGCAGGAACAGTTAGATGTTGGCCACATTGAACCATCTACCTCCCCTTGGAACACTCCCATCTTTGTTATACAAAAGAAAGGGGGTAAATGGAGACTTCTTCAAGATCTCAGAGAAATCAATAAGACCATGGTTCCCATGGGGGCGCTCCAACCAGGGCTGCCGTCCCCCGTTGCAATACCTGCAGGATATCATAAGATAGTCATAGATCTAAAAGACTGTTTTTTCTGTATCCCTTTACATCCAGAGGACAGAAAACGTTTCGCCTTTAGCCTCCCAGTTGTTAACTGCATAGGACCCTCCCCAAGATTTCAATGGAAGGTTTTGCCTCAGGGTATGGCAAACAGTCCTACCCTTTGTCAAAAATTTGTTGCCCAGGCCATTGATCCGTTTCGCCTTACACATCCCGACCTATACATTGTCCATTATATGGATGATATTCTCCTGGCAGGCTCTGATATTGCCATCTTGCTTGAAACCAGCCATAAATTAGTTGATGCTCTTCAAGATCTAGGACTACAGATTTCCCCAGAAAAGGTCCAATTACAGCCCCCTTTCCTCTTCTTAGGTTTCGAGTTACACCCTTCTAAGGTCCTTTCACAAAAGGTTGAATTAAGGAAAGACTCTTTACAGACCCTCAATGATTTCCAACGCCTGTTAGGTGATATCAACTGGCTTCGCCCATATCTAAAGTTGACTACCGGAGATCTAAAGCCCCTCTTTGACATTCTCCGAGGAGATCCTGATCCCTCTTCTCCACGCACCCTGACGCCTGAGGCAGCCTCGGCCTTAAACTTAGTTGAAAAGGCCATTTTAAATCAAAATATCTCATATTATTCCCCTGCCTGTGCCCTGTGGCTACTAATTCTTCCCACAACCTTCACACCTACGGGTGTCCTGTGGCAAAACAAACCCCTATATTGGCTTCATCTGCCAGCTACTCCTTCTAAGATACTTCCTGTCTACCCTTCCCTTATCGCACAAATACTTAAAATGGGGCGCGAAAGCTCCCTAAAGCTTTTTAACAAAGACCCTGATATCATTGTTGTGCCCTATGAAGCAGCTCAGGTCAAATGGCTACTACAAACATCAGATGAATGGGCTGTCAATTGTATTTCATTTCAAGGAAAGATAGATAATCATTACCCTGCTGACAAACTCATACAATTCCTTAAAAACCAGGCTGTAGTTTTCCCTTCCCTGACCAAGAGCCGTCCTATTCCACAAGCCCCTTCTGTTTTCACAGATGGCTCCTCTTCAGGAATTGCTGCCTTTAGTATTAATGGACAGCTTACTAAGATCAGGACCGACTACTTGTCCGCACAGCTTGTAGAACTTTTTGCAGTTGTTCAAGTCTTTAAGACTCTCCCTAATAGTCCTTTTAATTTGTTCACCGATAGTGCTTATATAAGTCAATCAGTTCCCCTTCTGGAGACCGTCCCTTTTATTCGACCCTCCACTAATGCCTCCCCCTTATTCTCAGAACTCCAAAACCTCATCCTCGCCAGATCTCATCCCTTTTTTATAGGGCACATCCGTGCTCACTCAGGTCTCCCTGGCCCCCTAAGTACTGGTAATGATCTTGTTGATAGAGCCTCTCGAGAAGTTTCCAACCTTGTTATGGCTATATCTTCTACTGACCCCATTCAACAAGCTCAACAGGCTCATCAGATACACCACCTAAATGCCCGGACTCTTCGCCTTTTATTCTCCATTACTAGGGAACAGGCACGCCAAATAGTGCGCCAATGTCAGGGGTGTCTTACTCTACTACCTGAACCCCATCTTGGCGTCAATCCTCGCGGCCTTACTCCTGGAGAACTGTGGCAAATGGATGTTACTCATTTCAGCCCTTTTGGTAAACTGAAATATATACATGTTTCTATAGATACCTTCAGTGGCTTTCTCTGTGCAACCCTACAGTCTGGAGAAGCCACCAAACATGTTATCAGTCATATGATTTCATGCCTTGCCTTTCTACCATTACCTAAAACACTCAAGACTGATAACGGCCCAGGCTACACCAGTACTTCCTTTAAACAATTTTGTGCTCAACTAAATATCAAACATATTACAGGCATTCCGTACAACCCCCAGGGCCAGGGCATTGTTGAAAGAGCACACCAGACTTTGAAGAATATGCTTACAAAACTTCAACACTCCAAAGGTATCCTATACCCCCCACACAACAATAATAAGACCTTGCTAAATCATGCCCTTTTTGTCCTTAATTTCCTGACACTCGATAATGATGGAAAGTCTGCAGCCGACCGATTTTGGCACTCTACTACTGCAAACTCTTATGCACAAGCCCTGTGGAAAGATCCTCTGACATCAAAATGGAATGGTCCCGACCCCGTCCTTATCTGGGGCAAGGGACATGCATGTATCTATGATTCTAAAACACAAAATGCCCGATGGCTGCCTGGGAGGCTAATAAAACTCATCAACCCACCAGGGGAACTGTCCCCTGAGAAAAATGTATAAATGTGTTCTTTTCCAGGTACTTTACAAAAATGTCTCCATTCTCTGCGATATGGCTCGCCATCTTTGGGGCACTCCAAACCGTAAGCGCCTCCTCAAGCTACACACTCTACAACTTCACCTGGATCATCAGAAATCAGGCAGGAGATATTGTCAACACCTCTTCTTCCCTAGCCCCCCAACCGCAGAAAGCCTCCCTTCAAGTAGATCTTTGCCAACTGGCAGCTGGAGGGGACCCTTTATGGGGACTTGCCACAGATTTCCTTCCGCTAGTCAAGGCACCCAATAATTCGGACCATTATCACACCGTTCCAGCCTGCGATTCCCCTTGGGGTCGCACTTCTCTTTGGCTGCAACAAGGGGGATACTATGTCTGTCCCGGCGCTCATAGGCCACGAGGGTTAGATTATAAATGTGGTCTCCAGGCTGATTATTATTGTGCCTCTTGGGGCTGTGAAACCACTGGAGATGTAAGCTGGAAGCCTGCCTCTGACAAGTTCATACAAGTAGAGAGGCTTAATCCTCCCTCTCCTGAAAATGATCTAAACAACATCCCGACATCAGTCTATAAAGCCTGTAGCGACCCAGGGTGGTGCAACCCCCTCCAAATATCTATCATTAAGGCCGACCTGAATGATTGGCAAACCACCCGGAAAAGACATTGGGGCATTCGTGGCTATTTTTCAGGGAAAGATAAAGGAATGCTTTTCTCTATTGAACTTTCTAAAGAAAGTCCCAACAGAAATGCGGCTTACCTGGGACCTAACCCAGTCCTGCGCCAATCCAAAATAGAAGGCACTGCTCCAAAACCTAAACGCTCTGCTCCTAAGCTTACTGCCACACCCCAGGCCAGCCATAAAAAAACCACCCTTTTTCAGCCTACCATCCTGCCTGGGCCTCCTGATTCTTCACAACTTATAGTTGACTTGATCAATGCCTCATTAGAGGCTCTCAGAGACAAAAACAGCACAGCCCATCAAGAATGTTGGACTTGCTTCTCGCCTATCCCTCCTTTTTATGAAGGCATAGCGACCCTTGAACCTCCCCTTTTTACAAATGATAGCGGTGCTTTATTACATACTCAAGACCCCTTTACAGCCCTCACCCTAACATCTATCTCCGGCTTAGGCCTCTGTCTCATAGGACCAGCAATGCGTCCCCCGACCAGCCTAATTCCCATATGTAACCAAACCATGACAATCAATCACACATTCTCATATGTGCTTGCTGCTAGTGGCACTTATTTTGCTTGCTCCTCTGGCTTAACCCCATACGTTTTACATCCCACTTTTTGACCTCTCGCGATTACTGTGTAGTTGTTGTTTTATTCCCCCGATTTTTTCTCCACGACCCTAATACTTTCCTTCAATTCATAGATCCAGTTGCCACGTCTCGTAACAAGCGTGAGCCTCTCACTGCTATCACCCTTTCTGTCTTGTTAGGTGTCAGTGCCATAGGAGCAGGCACTGGCATTGCTTCCTTAGTCACTTCCAACAACCAATACTTACAACTTCAATCTCTTATTGACAAAGACCTTAATAACCTCAGAGAAGGAATACAAGACCTAAAAGACTCTGTAGCGTCCCTCTCAGAGGTAGTTTTGCAAAACAGAAGAGGGCTTGATCTCCTCTTCCTCAAAGAAGGGGGCCTTTGCGCGGCCCTCAGAGAAGAATGCTGTTTTTATTCTGATAAGACAGGCCTTGTGCAAAATAGCCTTGACAAGGTAAAAAAGAGTCTAGAAAATAGAAAAAGAGCTAGGGAACAACAAGAGTCTTGGTACCAAAACTGGTTCTCTGCCTCCCCTTGGCTTACCACAGTGCTCCCTAGTCTGTTAGGACCTTTCATAGGCTTGCTCTTATTGCTCACTTTTGGCCCCTGGGTGTTCAGGAGAATAACAGATTTAATCAAAAGACAGGTTGACTCGGCACTGTCAAAAGGGCCCACGGTATACTACCAACAAATCTCAATGACAGAGCCCTCGGAAGAAGTCGGCGCAGCCCTAAATTTCTCCACCTTGGCCCAAGAGGGACCTCGACCTTGGTACAGCAGGTTTGGTTGGTGGTAAATACCCCTCTCCCTACGGGGACGACATAAGGGACAGAGAAATGTCTACCTTCACCTTTGATAGACCAAGGGAAGGTATGGGCATCGAGATGGGTGCAGATGCAAAGCTACTGCAAGGGAAGACCCACTAGAGGGTCCCCTCTGTCCTTCCCTGAGAACATACCTGGTTTGCATAGAGGTTGGTATCCAAATCACAATCTAAAACCGGCTCTGCCTCTCCTCCCCAAAAGATACCAAGAGCCAACAATAGATGGGCGTATATAGCCCACGGGAGGAACCAGGTCAATGTTCCCCCACTCGGTTAAGGCCCACCTTTCTAAAATAGAAAGGGAGGAGATGTTGGGAGCTGCGCCCTTGGTCTCTCAAGCCCTCAGGCTGTGAGAACCAAACCCATGATAAACAAGTCTTTCCGAGAAGCTGGCTGACCACCAAAGGTGCTGATAGTCTCCTGCTCTCCCCCCCACCTCGTACTTCCCCCTGTCCTTACCGCTCCTCACACCACCAGCTGAAGACCAATCATATTGCAACAGGTACCCTTTGCCTGCCCCCCTTTGTTCTTGCCGTATAAATATGTTTGTTATCCAAAAATAAAATTGGAGGCTTGATCAGAATACTGTCTTGCCTCCACTCTTTTCTCTCGTCCGTGTCACCCCTCTTTAGGTTGGGTTCTCCTCGGTTCTCCCACCAAATAACCGGTCCCGCGGGCGGGACACTCTACTCTCAAATTATCCTAAATTCCTTAACCTGAGTAGGGACCTAGATGCCTCACATACTTTCCTTGCTATAGGTATCATTAGTACCTTATTCCCACCAGACTCTAAACTCCCCAAGAACAGAAAGGACCACATCTACCTTGCTGATAGTTTTATCTCCAATAGATAGTGGCCACTTCACATTCAGGAGGCATGTATTGAGCATCAATAATTATGGGCCTCGTGTTACACTTTCCTGTTTCCAAAATAAGCCTTACTAATACCCCCTTACTACTCACTATTCACTTATGCAGTGTGGTATGATCACTTTAACATATTCTATCTTAAATGGCTTTCAATATCTTTGCAATCATCAGGGCATCATACTAAGCTGTTCTGTTCCTCTAAACCTGGAGTCAGGTATGACAAAATACATTGGGCTTTTCTTTCAACATTTATACCTTCTTGATGCGGGACGAGCCTAAGCAATACTGGAATGAATTCGGTGCCCTGAGATAAAAGCAAGAGTACTTCACTTCTTTGCAACTGTGCCTAGGTTGATTCCAAAGAGTGAGTCAAGAGATAAAGGTTGATTGGGATTTCCAGGAGCGAGTCAAGATGGCGGATTAGGTATAAACAGGGTTTGCCTCCTCTCAGATACACATTAAAATTAAAAAATTAAAAAATAATCAACATGGAGAATCACCTGAAGTCCAGCATATCATAACTCATACGTCTGATAATATAAAGAAGGAGTTACGTCGAAGCCAGTAGGAGGGATAAAGTCACAAATTGGGCTGGACCCTCACTCATAGGTGGTCGTGGAGCACTGGAGGGAGAGTGAGACTGTAGAGGCCCTTATGAAGGAGAAGGAGATCCTAGCTCCATAAGGGAACTCACTAGCCCAGGGAAGAGGAGTTCCCAAAAAAATCTGACTGTAAAAATCAGACAGGATTCTAGCTGTCTAGGGGAGGTGGAAAGAGACTGAAATCCCACACACCTCATTAAAGGGCCCACGCACAGCCTCTCTAGCTTGCATTCACAAGGGCACTGATGGTAGAATGGAGGCTCAGGCAAGATTCATATGAGGAAAGACTGCATTACCTGGTGCCAGAACGAGGGATGCACGGGAAACCCATTGTGCCTTAGTCAAGGCCCCCCTACAAGGCAGTCTACAAATTGACAGTGACATCTGGCCTGTGCAGATCCCTCCCCCGGCACAGCCAATTCTGAAGCTACACTGGCCTGAGGAGATCAAACCCTCCCCACCCAACCTGCATATTGCCTGGGGCGGCTTGTTGCTGGGCTGCTGCCTCTCCCTGCCCCTCTCCAGAATCAAACATTCCTCACAGGCAGCAGACCTCAACTAGCACTGTGAGTGTGTTTTGGGGGACATTTTCGTGCTACCCACATGAGCCTGGGCAGATTGTGGGGAGTTGTGGGCCAGTACCAGACAGCAGCTGGTCTTGCTGTGATCTGTGACTTTTGTGAAAACACATGGGCAGACAAATGAGTTGAAACAAGACTGAAGATATATTGGTCAGATTTCCCTAAGATTCCACTTCACCCAACCCACAAATTGTCCACAACAGCCTTTTGACAGGCAACACCCTCTGCCCTGCCCCTTTTCCAGGGTTGCACATTTTTCTCAGTCAACAGACCTTGGCTAGTGCAGTGAGCACATCTCAGGAAAATCGGTTGCGGATAAACCCCTGCTGCCTCCACAAGCTGCAATACCTCTTGGGGGGATCGCAAGGGCCTATAAGACCACCCCAGACAGCAGCTGGTCTCATTGTGATCTTTGACCACAGCAGGAAAGCGCAGGCACAGAAATTGCAGCAAAACTGAAGCTGTATTGGCCTGATGGCCCTTGGCTCCCTGAGATCTCACTTCACCAAGCCAAAAAGTGCCCAGAGCATGATGACAGGCAGTTGCCACTGCCCTATTCCATTCCGTGGTTGTGTATTCTGTGTAAGTGACAGATGTCAGATATCACAGTAAGCAAATTTTCAGGGGAAACAGTGAAGAGCAGATCACTGCTGCTAACATGAGATATAATACAGCTTGGTCAGATCGCAGGGATTGGTGGGCCCACCTCAAATGGCAGTAGGCCTCGCAGTGATATGTGACTTTTGTGAGAGCCCAAAGTCACATTGATGGCAGCAAAGCTGATGCCATATAGGCTTGACAGCTTTGTATCTTGTTGAGAAACCACTCCACCTAACCCACAAACAACCAGTGGCAAGCCTGTTCCTAGACAACCCAGGTACTTCCTGTGCTTTCCTTTGGACATGAATTCAAACCAAATAACAGCACTCAATGTGAGTGTCACATGCAAAGACCATGCATCTGGGAGAAGCTCTCGGTGGTGGGCCACAAACTCATGCTCAGGAGCTTCAGTAATTCTTGAACAGATCTCGGGTGTTTGCAGGTCAAATGTGGCCTTGCTGCAATCTGAGAAATGTGTAGGGAGCCATAGAGATAGCACTGGCATTTAAATTGACCCAGGTGACTCCTTAGGTCTCCTTGCTCAGAGGCTGTTCCAGTTGCATAGTCTCACGGGCAACTGACAGGCACTTTAAGACCTTAAGTAGCACTGCTCCTTCTGCTAAACTGGCCTAGGCCCAGAACAGGGGGTAACCAGACTGTGTCCTACAGCACTGTCTTCCCCACATACATATATATCCAGCATAAGCAGCAACCATCTGCAGATCATTTGGTAGCTCTTAACAGGTAGCCCTGAGCAATCAAAGGTTGTCACTGACATTGACCAACTGCGGAGCCCCTTCAAAGAAGTCACAAAACCAATATGCCCAGAGGCTGGCACTAGACCACAACAGAGCAATTCCTGACTTGCCCCATAAGTGGTATACACAAAGAGTGGTCTCAAAAAGTACACAACCCTGCTCAGACAAATTCCACTCAGTGTGGTCAGTCCCCACACAGCAACTCATACCTTGCGGGCAGGGCCAGTTCCCACAATTAGTCAGTGTAAGAGTTAATCCCATCCATTGAGGTACTAACACCAATAAAGCCTTAGCTCACACATAACCCGCACAAAGATCACGTCCAGAGCCCATGGCACAGGTGATTAGGGAGAGTGTGCCTGGGCCACTAATTGCTTTTCTCTTGCTGCGTTTAAAATTCTGTTTTTGTTTTTAACCTTTGACATTTTAATTATGATGTGTGTTAGCGTGAGTCTCTTGGGTTCATCTTCTCTGAGACTCTCTGCATTTCCTGATCTTGTGTGTCTACTTCCTTCACCAGGTTAAGGAAGCTTTTTATCATTATTTCTTCAAGTATATTTTCAATTCATTTCTGTAACTCTTCTCTTTTTGGTACTCATATGATGCCAGGTTTGTGGCTGCTCAGCAAGAGTTGTGGGGCATACTGGTGCCAGATGCTCCTTGTTCAGGTTTTGTGAAACTTTCAAAGGTTTTTGGAAAGTCTGAAGCATGAGCCAAGACAGGTTTTTTTTCTATGGGAAAGCCACTGGAAGTGGCTTGGCTGGGCCCACAAGTGAGTTGTGGCAGGGTCTCAGGGCATCACCAAGGAGGGGTGACCAGTTTTAGCCAGGTTGATGCATTCTTAGATATGGTGCCCATCTTGTCTGCATGCCAAGAGCAGAACGGGCTCAACAAAGGAAAAATGGATTCTACCAGCACTTCTCTCTGGGGAAAAGCTGTCCCTCCAGCCCTCACCCTAAAGCCAGACAACTAAGTTTTTCCCCATATTTCCCTGGCACCTTTCAAGTTACTGCCCAGTGCTGGAGATCAGAACAATTGAGTTCTTTAGTACACAAGTCCATGCATGGTCCCTTTAAGAGGACCTCCTGGTATTCCAGCTGCCTTCCGTATCACTCAGCCATAATCTCTGTCATTTTTCACAGTCAGAAGTTGTAGAGACTTCTCTTCCCAACACTGAAACACTGGTATAGGGAGTCTGGTTTGTGGTTTTAACCCCTTGCTCCTCCAATGGACTTCAGCAACTGAGATTTCCCTTCTGATTTTTAACTGCCACATCTGAGTGTGGAACCAGCCCAATCCACATCCATGTCTTTGCCCTTCCTACCAGTCTGGGAGTGGCTTCTTCTCTATGTCCTTCATTATAGTACTTTTTTTCAGCTGGACTTCAAGTGATTCTTAACAATAGTTGTTATGTAGTTTAGTTGTAATTTCGATGTAGTCATGAGCAAAGGCAAGCACAGCATTTACCTACTTTGCAATCTTGACCAGAAATCTAATCTGTCTTAAATCGATTTAATTATTAGACCAACCAAAATAATGTAGAATAGTAGAGAACATTTTTTTCCCTTTCCTACGATATTTACTGCTTTTATCAAAGATCATTTTCCTTCTGTCTGAAGTAATCTCTTTAAACAATTGCTTTTGTTCAGTCCTGCTTGTGATAAATCCTCTCAAGTTTTGTTTATCTTTAATTTTCAGAAATTTATAATGTATCTAGTTGTGGTTTCTTTCATATATATTTTATTTGCTATTTGCTGAGTTTCTTGAAAAGATAGGTTTATATCTTTCATCAATTTTGAAAATCATTGGCTATACTGTTCTTTAATATTGTTTCTGCCTTATTTCTCCTCTCTACTCCTAGGACCCTAATTACGCATATGTTCAATATTTTCAACATGTTCTACCTGTCTCTTAAACTCTCATCTGTTTTTATCCATTTTAGTTTCCTCTTCATGCTTCAGTTTATATATTTTCTATTGACCTTGTTCCTATTTAACTAATTTTGAAATCTATGTTCTATCTGCTATTAAATTCATCCACTGAGCTATCAATTTCAGATAGTGTATCAGTTACCAAGTGCAAATTAATTTTTTTATAGATTCTAATTCTAAGATACAATAATCCAGTCATTTATCTGTTCACTCTCTATTAAATTAAAACTTTAGTCATAGTCATTTTAAAGTATTTTTTACTAACTTCAATATCTTGATCACCTGTGAATGTGCTTTATGTGTTTTTTTTTCTCTTGACTACATGTCACATCCTCTTGTCTCTTTATATACCTCATAATTTTTTATTATATGTCCAACATTGTAAATTAAAGAACCACAAAAACTCCAAATGATACTATCTTTCACCACAGATGGTTCTAATAGTGTATGGCATAGGTGTAGGGGATGATAATGAGAACCTAGTCAGGGATTAAGTTTCTTTTTGCTGTATTTAAGATTTTGTAAGGTTGTTTACTTCTGCATCACAAGTGATTCTAGAGCATCTCCCTCCATTTCTTTTCCAATTGTCTCTTCAGCTTAAAAGACTATCAGAGATTCAGTTCTGCCATTTACAAATTTTTGGCTTCAAATTTTTGTAAAAGTGTTGAGCAAGAAATAGCCATGTTTTTGATACCCAGTTTTGTCATGCTAATCTTACATTAATGCCAAAATCTGTTCTGATCTTTTTGCCTCTCAATGGTGGCCTTCTATAAGAGATCCAACCTGCATTTTTAAAGTCTAGGTGAGTCCAATATTAGTAAATTCCCCCAGATAAAAGGAAATCATACAGCCTCAGTGTTAATTTACCACTCCTTTGAGGGCTTTTCTTTCTTTCATGCTTTGATTTTGCAGACCATTTCTCCTGGCTAAACCTTCTTTCCTAAATACTCTGAGATTACAGAATATTTTACTTAGCCCTTCTGAAGATTTTAGCTTGGTTACTTATCGTCTCACACGGGATCCTAAGAAATCAGTATTTGTGTATTTAAGGCCTCTCTAACTGAATTTTGTCACCTTAGTCCCATGTAACCAATAAAAGTTTTGATGATTTCTCTTTCTCCATATGTAACCCTTTGTTCATGCCCAGAATTAGCAAATGCCCTGAGTGAGAAAATGGTGATTTGGTAATCTGCTCACTTGTATACAGTTTTCATTCTCTGAATTTTAGTCAATTTAGTGATTACTGTTTCCATAGTCTTAATGGGTTTAAATAAGATTTTGTAAAATATCTAAAAAAATTTTTTTGCTGTGGTCAGTGGAAGCATTAATCCGCCAAACTTATGTGGTGCTTAGAAGCAAAAGCACCTTTATTGCTTCTCAAAAAACAATTATGTAAATAAAACTCACTTTGGATAAAAATTTAGATTGTATACATGTACATTGAAGGAAGAGGCTCCCTCTAAGTCTATGCCTCATGATCTCATACCTTAGAAGTAATCTCATCACAGTTGACTCGTTTGTTCTTTGAAAAATCTTCCAGACATATAGATACATATGTGTGCTATGTTTATCTCTTATTTATAAAAGGTAATAATCTGCATTTGAGAGTTTCTCACTCAACTTTATATTCAAAAAGATTGTTAACTATTAAACTTATAATGCATTAAAAATCAGGAAATGCAAAGGTACTTTATTCAGTTGCAGAAAAGCTAAAAATAGATTTAAACAGTCTCCTGTTGTAAATTTTGTTTTTTTTCTAGTATCTTGCTAGTACAATTCTGCAGTAAGTGTTCTTTCATATATGCTTATGAATGCATGAAATAGTAGAGATGGAAGATCATTAGATAAATATGAAATTTCTGAATCTTAGAGTGTATATATTTTATGTATTGACAGATATTTATTAATTGCCCGTCAAAGAGATTTTACTAATTGTTCCTGTTCCTCCAGTTTCTAGTGATGGAGTTTAGGACACATTACCTCAAAATATGGCACCTTGGCGTACTGAGTATGTTAAGCTGAAAGAGTTTGAGAAAACAGCAGAAAAAGCAAGGTCACTCTGACCTTTCTCACTCATCCTCACACCCTGACCCTCCCAGTTCTTCTCCCCTGAAACAGATCATAAAACCCTCATGTAAAAGATGCCCTCCATATATCTGGAGGATAATAGCATCCTTATCTCCAAAGACAAAGGAACACCTAGAAGAATCTGAAAACAAAACAAAACAAAACAAACAAACAAACAAAAAACATGGGCCTTCCTAATTTTCCCAAACTTTACTACACTTATTTCATATTTCTTAATAAATCTATACAACTGCCCACTCTCCATCAAATCTAGCATAAAAACACTCAGGCCTTTTTCTAGGGGTCTTCATTTCCTTATTAAGTCTCCTGTGTCACACAAGACTTATATTAAATAAATTTATATGTTTTCCTCCTGTTAATTTGTCTTCATCAGTTTAATGTTCAGACCTAGCTAGGTGAAACTGAGGGTCCTGATTTAATGTATGAATTTTATTTAATATGTAGCTCCAGCACTCAATTCAAGTTCTTCACAGCATGCTCGGTAAGCTTTAACCCTTTCCCTTACCAGTCATTAACTTCCTGAAGCAGCAAGAAACAGTGGCCATGCCTTGACAAATAGTCACAAGGTATGGGTTTATGTTAAGCTGAAGATAACATCATGGCCTATGTTGTGTTTCAGCTATTGAGCCTTAAAGCAAAATGACCCCTGACCACATCCCCATGAAACCAGACTGAAGGGCCCCAAAACTGACCACTTTACCTGAAATTATGATTTACTGCCCTTAACTCACTCTTGATCAATCAGCAAGATCCATAATCCCAAATCCCTTACTTATGATGAATTGTGATTTTACTCTGTAAAATTCCTTGTCTACAAAACATTGAGAAGTTCAGGCTTTTAAGCAATAGCTTCCTATTCCCTTGGGTAGCACATTCAGAATAAAATAGCCAATCTTTCTCCACTGTAATTCTTGGTGTTTAGTGTTTTGGTCTGCTAGCTCCAGGTGGATGAACTCTTTCTAGCTGATAACATGGGGGCCCTAAGAGTTTAAGTAAAACTTATTCCTCCCCTACACTTGCCAACATTGTGACTGCATTATAAAATCAATTTTTCGCCTTTACAAATATGATAAATTAAAACGTTATCTCATTTCTATTTTATTTTAATTATTCTTATTTAGAGATCAGACTGTTTTTAGTCAACTGAACATCTCATTTCTATCAAAATATTAGTCTATAATTATTTGTGAAAGAGTTACCTCATATCCATTATGTGTACTAAATATTTTTTTTCAAATTTACACTTAAATTATAATTTGTTTATGGGATTTTAATACACAGTTTTTTTTTTTACTTTTCTGATCAAAGATATTTTCTCTTTACTTGATAGCTTTTCAGGTTTCAGTGCTTCACCAAAAACTGTCTACCTTCTAAAATTTCTTAAATATATGCATTGCCCAAAATTTCTCCTCCAATTTTAAGGATACAGTTTTTAAATTATGAAACATAGATTTAACCAATATTTCTGGCAAAATCAAACAGTAATATCTTTTATAAACCTTTGTGTATGTGTTGAATTGTCATATTCTGCTAGTATAAAGTAGTATTTGATATTTACAAGATATCACAATATTGACATTCAAAATATTTGCTCTAATTATCTTATTTTTTATTTCTCATGGGGAATTTTTATTATTGTTGAATTTTGGAGAGTTTTTTAATATATATTTTTTTAGTTTTCAGAAACAGTTGGCATACTATATTAGATTAGTTTGAGGGGTACAATATAGTGATTATACATTTATATAAATTACAAAGCAATCACCCTGATAAATTTGTACCCATCTGACTCCATATCATTATTACTATATTATCGACTATATTTCTTATGCAATAATTTACATCCCTATGACTATGTTGTAACTAATAACTTGTACATCTCAATCCTTTCCACTTTTTCACCTACCCCTAAAGTCCTAATCCATCTGGTAACAAGCAAAATGTTCTCTGTATCTATGAGTTTCTGTTTTGTTTGTTTATTTTGTTCTTTAAATTCTATATGTAAGTAAAGTCATATGGTATTTGTCTTTTTCTGTCAGAATTACTCCACTCAGCACAATGCCTTCTAGGTCTATCTACATTATCGCAGATGACAAGATTTTGTTCTTTTTTATGTTTGAATAATATTCCATTCTTTTTCCTTTCTTTTTCCATTCATCCATGAATAGATAACCAGGTTGCCTCCATATCTAGGCTATTGCAAACAATGCTGCAATAAACATATGAACTCACATGCCCCTTTAAAGTAGCGTTTTGGGTTTCTCCAGATAAATACACACACATGGGATTACAGGGTCCTTTTGTTTATCTTGTCATAGCTTTTGTTTAAAAGTTTACTTTGTCTGGTATAAGTACTGCTAATCCAGTTTTTTGGTTGTTTCAATTTTCATGAAAATTTTTTTTCCCTTTCCTTTACTTTCATACTGTGTGTCTTTCTATCTGAAGTGAGTCTCTCGTAGGCAACATATGTAAGGGTCTTGTTTCCTTATTCATTCAGCCACTCTATCTTTCAATTGGAACATTTAATTCATTTATATTTAAAGCAATTGCTGATAAATATGTAGTTATTACCATTTTATTATTTACATTTTTTAATTTTGTTCTTCTTCTCAGAGAAGTTCCTCTAATATTTCTTGTAATACTGCCTTGATGGTGATGAACTCCATTAGCTTTTCCTTGTCTAGGAAGCTCTTTATCTGTCTTTTGATAGATTTATCTGTCCTAAATGATAGCTCTGCTGGGTAGAGTAATCTCGGCTATAGATTCTTTTTTTACTCACTTTGAATATTTTGTGCCAGTCCCTTCTGGCCTGCAAACTTTCTTTTGAGAAATCAGCTGACAGCCTAATGGGAGCGCCCTTGTAGGTAACTGACTGCTTTTTGTCCTTGTTTTTTAAATTCGTCTTTGTCTTTAACCTTGGAAATTTTAATTATAATGTGTCTTGGTATGGAGCTCTTTGGGTTCATCTTGTATGAAACTATCTGCGCTTCCTGAGCTCATATGTCTATTTCCTTTGACATGTTAAGGAAGTTTTCCATCATTAGTTCTTCAAATAGGTTTTAGATTTCTTGCTTTCTCTTTTTTCTTTCTGGTACCCCCATGATGCAAATATTGGTATGCTTGATGATGTCCCAGAGCCCCATTAAACTAGCCACATTTTCTTAGATCCCTCTTTCTTGTTGCTGTTCTGACTGATTTTCTGCTACCTCATCTTCTAGATTGCTGATTCAGTTCTCTGCTTCACTTAATTTAATCCTGATACCTACTATATTATTCATCAATTCAGTTATTATATTCTAAATTTCCGACTGGCTCTTTATTATACCTCCATTTTTATGTGTTTTTTCATTTCTTTATTAATGTTTTCACTAAGTTCATCTACTCTTCCACTAAGTTCATAGAGCATTCCTATAACCAGTGTTTTAAATTATGCATCTGGTTTCCATTTTATTCAGTTCTTTTTCTGGAGCTTTGTTTTGTTCTTTCATTTGGGACTTTTATTTTTCTCCTAATTTGGGCTGCCTTCCTGTGTTTATTTAAATATATTAGATTTGGCTGCTATGTCTCTCAGTTTTTTAGAGTAGCGTTATGTAATAGGAAAACTGTGGGGCCCACTGGCACAGTCTCCCTGGTCACCTGAGCAGGTGCTCCAGGAGTATCCCTTATATGAGCTGTGTGTGTCCTCTTGTTGTAGTTGAGCTTTGGTTACTTTTTTCATGTCAATGGGAAGGATTTATCCTGAGGTTGATCGGTTATGAATACTGACTGCTGAATACAATGGACGAGTAGCTGTTGTATAGGGCCTGACCCTATGAAATATAATTTACTTTATCAGGGCTCTAGTGTCTGTCAAGTCTGCTTTTTAGGTGTGTCATCCTCATATGGGGACCCAGGTACTGCTCTGTCTCAGTTGGAAGTTGGTCACTGGACTTACTTGCCTAGATGTCTACTAGAAGGGGCCCTGACACAGGTTAAGTTCAGTTGCATCTTATGTCCTGCCCAGGGTCACCTGGCATGAGCCATCAAGCAATCCACTGATGACCGCCACACATGCTGAGCTTGTAGGTGCCTTGAGAGGTCGAGCTGAGAACTGAAGTTGGCTGCCACTAGAGCCTGGCTTGGGGTTGCTCAGAAAGTGCTACTTAGCATGCTGAGGCCAGATCCTGCTAGTCTGGGTTTTGTGAACCTTAGAGATATTTTAGGAAAGCCCACAGTGTGAGCCCTGACAGGTCATTTGTATGGAAAAGCTACTGGAAGCAGCTTGGAATTAATATCTTTTAAAGAAACAACAATATACAACATATAAATACATCGAATTAAAGATAGTAAATTTTGGAGACATTCTAGAAAAGTTTCTTTTCAGTTTTATAACTCATATTTAGTAATATCATGTATGTTTTACCATTATCAAATTTGGAAGCCTCTATAAAGTCTTTCATATATGAACTATAATATTACAGGGCATTTCAATTTTCTTGTACAGTACCTAATCTTAATATTATTTGAATTAACAACACTAATTATCCCGAAAAACTCAAAAGCATTTCAAAATTGTTGCTGTGTTGTCTTGAGCTTCATAATTATGTAATCAAACTACTTTTATACTATATACATTGATAACTGAGAAAAAGGAATAGAAATTTTTCAATGGAGCGTTTAATCCTTTAGGCCATTTTGCTTGCTTACTGACAATTTTTGTGTTGTTACCTCTATAACTGACAGACTTTATCAGGACAAGATACATCAAACATAAGATACAAATCAATATGTGAGAATGAATAAAATAAGCAACTTCATACAGATTTTAAAATTTCTGTTGTATATTTTTGTTCTACAAGTATAGAAAATCTAAAAAGTATATTTTGTCAAATCCAATAAAAAAGATCAAGACAAAATTACAAAACTATGAGTAAGGTTACTAACAAACAGACAGAAATAAGATACTGCAATCCTAATTCATAATATGTATTACACACTTAAATATAACATAAAGATTAAAGAATGTAAAAACATTTAAAAAGAGAGAGAAGACAATAGCTACTGTAATTCAGAAATGAACTCACAGCATATATAGAGATAATTTGTGACAATAAAAACACAAAAAGGAAGGGGTAAAGTTCTGAATTAGCAAAGATGAATGGAGATAAGATGCATTTAGAATAAAAAGGGATACTGTATATGTGGAACTTTCTTTTGCATTACCCTTATAGTAACCACATACACATGAAAATCTGGAACTGAGAAACTAAGCATAAAAAAAAGAGGAAACAAAGTGAAACTTATAGAATACCACAAAATTAAAACAAAAGAAGCACAGACTTCTGAGGGGAAAGTGGCATAGATGATAGAGGCTTTGTTCATCCCTCTTGTGAAAAAATCGAATTGTGACAAACATGGAGGAAAAAGCAAACAATGTTGTCTTGGATCTAGAAGAACAGAAACACTACAACTAGAGAGAGAAACAATAAACCTCCAACAGTAGAAGGTAGGAGGAGGCAAAGACACGAGGCTACCCAGTCAGGAGTGGCTAAGTGGTACAGAACAGCAGCAGTTGCTGCAGGTAGCTGCAGATGCCTCTTAAAGGAGCTGCGTGTGGGAGTGAAATTTCGCAGTGATGGAACTTCTTACTGAGCACCACACCTGGTCAGCTGAACAAAGGGGAGCATCAGGGACTTACAGGGGGACACTGAGGTGTCACAGTGAGGTCTGGAGGCTAAGCACTCTCCCAGGCAGAAGTGCTGGTGGTACCCATTGTTCCTCTGTTGAGCCTTCCTACCTCCAAGTCTACTGATGCAGTGCTGCCATAGCTCAGTCATCATCAAACTGGATAACAGAGGTCATTCTGTCCAGAGAATTCCCTGAAACTCCACCTCCCCCAACATGCAGCTCCACCCAAGCCACATCCAGGTGTATCTTCCACGAGTCCAGTGCTCCTTGTTGAGCCAACTTCAAGACTCACACTGGTGGCAGCTGGCCTTGGTTTCTGGAATGTCCTCTTGAGACAACTATAAGCTCAGTATCTGTGGATTGCTTGCTGAATCTTAACAGCTGGCCCCAGAGGGACACAGGCTGGGGCTAAACTTGGCCTGCAACTGAACCCCTCTCAGAACTGTGCTGCTGGACACATAATACACAAAGCCATGCTGTTAAGACCAGGAGACTTAGGATCTTTGCTCAGTAAATAAAAACAGACACAGAAAGAAAACTAAGCACATACATAAAATGAAGTATTAAGATCTAAAAAGAAAAACTAGGAAAAGAACAAATGAAGCCCAAAGTCAGCAGAGGGAAGAAAATAGTAAAATTGGAGCAGAATTAAATGAAATAGAGATCTAAAATGCAATGAAAAAATAATGCAAAAAGCTGGTTCTTTGAAAATATTAATAAAATTGACAAACCTCTGGCTAGACTCACTTAGGGAAAAAAAAGTCTCAAATATATAAAATTAGAAATGAAAGAGTAGAAGTTATGAAGGACACTACAGAAATACAAAAAAAACATGCAAGAATACTATGAAAGACTATATGCCATCAAATTCGGTAACCTAGAAGAAATGGACAGGTTATTAGAAATATACGACCTTCCTAGACTGAATCATGAAATGTTGGAAAATCTAAGATCAATCAACAATAAGGAAATTGAAACAATCATCAAAAATCTCCCCAAAAGTAAAAGTTTAGGATTAAATGACTTCATTAGTAAATTCTACCAAACATTCAAATATTTAATATTCATTTTTCTTAAATTCTTTTTAAAAAATTGAAAAGAGGCAATACTTTCTCCCTCATTTTATGAGGCCAACATTACCCTGATACCAAAACCTGGCAAGGATGACACAGAAAAAAGAAAACTTCAAACAAATATCCTTGATAAATGCAGATGCAAAAATTATAAACAAAATACTAGCAAATCAAATACAATAATACGTTAAAAAAATAATATATCAAGATCAAGTGGGTTTCATTCCAGGGGTGCAAGGATGGTTCAACCTACATGAATGTGATACACCATATAAAGATAAAAATTTTTATGATTATATCAGTAGATGCATAAAAAGCATTTGACAAGATATAACATCCATTTGTGATTAAAATACACAATAACATAGGTATAGAAAAACATACTTCAACATAATAAAAGCCATATATGACAAACCTCCAGCTAATATCATACTCAGTAATGAATAACTGAAAGCTTTTCCTCTAAGATCAGGAACAAAAATAGGATGTCCACTCTCACCACTGTTATTCAAAATAATACTGGAAGTCCTAGCCAAAGCATTACATGAGAGAGAAATAAAAGAAATCTCAGTTGGGAATAAAGATGTAAAATTGTCACATTTTGCAGATGTCATTATTCTTCTTATAGAAAACCCTAAAGACTCTGTCAAAAAACTAATAGAAACAATCTACAAATACAGTAAAGTTTCAGAATACAAAATCAATGTTCTGAAATCCATTACATTCCTATTTACAAACAAAATTTTAGAAGTTAGAAAAGAAAAAAAAATTTCTTTGCAATTGCAACAACAAAGAATAAAATACTTAAAAATTACCAAAGGACATAAAGAACCTATACACTGAAAACTACAAGACATTATTAAAAGAAATTGAAGAAGACACAAGGAATTGAAAAGATATTCTATATCATAGATTGGAAGAATCAACATATTTTAAATGGCCACGTTACCAGAAAAATACACAGATTTAATGCAATTTCCATTAAAATTCCAAAGGCATCTTTACAGAAATAGAACAAAAAGCCATCAGATTTATATGGATACATAAAAAAAAAATGCCCTGAATAGCCAAAGCAATCCTGAGGAAAAAGAGCAAGGCCTAAGGTACCACTCTGCCTGACTTCGAATTATACTCCAAAGTGACAATAATCAAAACAGCATAATATTGGCGGAAAAACAGACACACAGACCAGTGAAATAAAATTGACAGTCCAGAAATAAACCCCTGTATGTATATATGGGCAAATAGTTTTTGACAAAGGAGCCAAAAACTTACAATGGAGAAAAGAAATCCTCTTCAATAAATGGTGCTGGTTAAATTGGATAGCCACATGCAAAAGAATGAAATTAGACTGCTGTTTATCACTATACACCAAAACAAATGCAAAATGAAGCAAGGATATGAATATAAGACCTGAAACAATAAATTGCATAAAAAATAGATATTAAACTCACAGATTTTGGACTTAGAGAGGATTTTCTGGATTTGACCTCAAAGGCAAGGGAAGTAAAAGGAAAAAATAAATAAATGGGACTCTATCGAACTGAGTTTCTGCACAGCAAAAAGAAAAAAAGAAAAAGAAAAAAAAGAAAAAACAACAACAAAAAAACACTGTCAACAAGGCAAAGAAGGAACCATCCAAATTGGAGAACATATTTGCAATCAACATCTTCAATAAAAGCCTAATATCCAAAATGTATAAAGAACTCAGAGAAGCTGAACTGACACTTTTCCCAAGAAGACATACAAATAACCAACAGACATATGAAAAGATGCTTATCATTACTAGCTACTAGGGAAATGCAAATCAAAACCACGAGATACAATCTCACACCCATTAGAATAGCTGTTGGAGAGGATGCGGAGAAAAATGAACCCTCATATGCTGCCGGTGGGACTGCAAATTGGTAGAGCCACTATGGAAAAACAGTACAGATGTTCCTCAGAAAACCGAGAAAAGAATTACCATATGATTCAGCAAACCCTCTTCTGGGTATTTAGCTGAAAATATGGAAACGTTTATCCGAAAAGATATGTGCATACTGATGTTCATAGCAGCATTATTCAAAGTGACCAATACATGGAAGCAGAGGAAGTGTCCCTCAACAGATGATTGAATAAAGGATTGGTACATATATACGATGAAATATTACTCAGCCATAAGAAAAGATGAAATACTACAATTTGTGGCAACATGGAGAGATCTTGAGAATATCATGCTAAGCAAAATAAGTCAGAAGGAGGAAAAAGACAAGAACAAGAATCATATTGTTTCACTTATATGTGGAATATAAAACTGAAAGCAAAAAGCAAACCAGACAAATAAGCAAATAAAAACTCAAAGACACAGACAACAGTATGGTAATTACCATAAGGAATAGGGGATAAGGGGGAGGTAGAAAAGTGAAAAGAGTGTCAAATATATGGTGACAGGAGGTTTGACTTTGGGTGGTAAACACATAATGCAATATACAGATGATGTTTTATAGAATTGTACACTTGAAACTTATTTGATTCTATTAACCAATATTTTTAATAAGGGTTTCACTTTTCTGTTTCTGTCTGCCTATTAGTTGTCCTATAGTTATGCATTTTTTCATCCTTTTGTTTCAGGTGGAATGACCTCCCCCCTTCAGTATTTCCTGTAATGCAGGCCTTGTGGTGGAAATTTATTCAGTTTTTCTCTGTTTGAAAAGATCTCTATTTCTCTGTTTCTAAAAAAGATCTTTGCTAGATATATTATTCTTGACTGGTAATTTATTTATCAATTTCAACAGTTTGAATATTTGTTTCCACTGTCTCCTTGTTTATAAGGTTTGTGCTGAGAAGCCCAATGATAACCTAATGGGTTTTCCTTTATAAGTTATTGTCTTCTTTTCTCTTGCTACCTTGAGAATTCTTTGTCATTAATTTTTGACAAATTTTATATAATATGTCTTAGAGAAGACCTTTTTGAGTTGAGATAATTAGCTGTTCTGTTTGCTTCTTGGAATTGGGGATCCAATTCTTTCTATAGGTTTGGGAAATTCTCATCAACTATTTTTTTTAATATGCTTTCTATTCCTTTCTCCTCCTCTTCTTCTGGCATGCCCATTATTCTTATATTGCTTAATCTGATGGCATCAGATAGTTCTTGTAGATATATTTTATTTATTTATTTTCTCATAAGTCTCTCTCTTTTTCCATCTGCATCATTTTCAGATTTCTGCCTTTGCTATCACTAATACTTCCCTTCATCTAGTCCTATTTCCTAAGCTTGCTATTTGAATCTTCAGCTCTTTTAAAGAGTTCTTCATATCCAGAAGTTCTATTTTGTTCTTTTTTTACAGTTTCAACCTCATTGGTAAAATATTTCTAATGTTCATTGGTTTTGTTTCTATATCCTTTGAACTGTTGGTCAAAATTTTCTTACATCTCATTGAGATTTTCCAGAAATGCAATCTTGACATCTCTGTCATTTAAATCACATATTTCTATACCTTTAAGCTGATTTTCTGGAGATTTTTTTTCTTTCTGAGGTACCTTGTCACTTTGGTTGTTCGTGGTGTTTGATGGACTATTTCTCTGCCTGGGCTTTAATAGGTATGTACTCTGGTTTGAGAAAAAAAAGAAAGAAAATATATTACATGGGGATCTCTCTTTAGCAGGTTGATAAGAAGAGGTTTTTCTTTTGATTTCCAATTGATGGTGCCCAAGTATCCTGGATCTCTACTTTGAGGTTAAAAATGTCCTTTATTCTAGGGCGAGGTGTGTGTCTCCCTTGTGACCAGGTCACCTTGGTTCCAGGGCTCCACCCCAGTGAAAAGATACGGTGGTCAACGGAGGTCTTAGCCACTGAAAAGGCCCTAAAATCTTGTTACTGCCCCAACAGTCAGATGCAATGTTTCTCTGCTTTTTTTTGAATCAGCCTGACTTGGTGGGAGTGTGGTGGATTGGGAAAGGCCAACGGTGTGTATGGCTGTTTCTCTTCCGGTAATTCTATCCCCCTGGTTTCAGCTATCTTACCTCAATATCACAGTACCTGTCTCTTGAACCAGTTGCAGTGTATGTTTCACTACTGGTTTTACAAATCCCCTGGGGGCACGGTTCTAGTTCTGAGAGGGCATGCTCCGGGATGGTGGAAGGAGGCAGCCGGTCTCTGTGACTCAGCCTTCTATCTGGCAATATTGACTCCTAAGAAATAGCTATGGCCCCTCCACATTCAGTCTCTGCCCTGCTTTCTGCCCTGATCATTGGGCTTCACTGTGTGGAATATGCTGATCACTCAGGCAGGATTACTTAGGGCCAGAAAGAGCCAAAACACCTCCATGTAACTCTCCCCTCCCATTCATCCTGGAAGGAGCTCTGGCTGGGTATCTCTGTTCCTTTATTCATCTCTCCTCATCTGCCTCACTGACTCAAACTAATGGCCCACCTTCAGATGCTCTGATGCTCAGATAACTCAGATGTGCTCGTGTGCAGGTTGGTTGACATTTGTTGAATTACAAATGTTCAGCTCATTTTAATTTCAAGGGTAGAGATCAGGGCAGATCACTCATGCCATCATGCTTCTGATGTCACTCCTAAAGTTAATAAAATTTAAAAAATAATAATAATTTTTAAAAAATCAAATATATGGTACATTTTAAATTACATATACTGGGTAATTTAATATGTTTCTGACAGGAGAAAATTTTGAATTAACTAGGTATCAATGACAATTAAATTCTCCACTTACAATTTCATACACCTTAGAATGAACCTATATTCCACAGACACATTTCTGGTACTATACGTTTCAAGCATAGTTTCTCTACACCACCCAAATAGCTCCATTGTCAGATATCATAGAGCGTGTTAATACTGAAATACAACCTCTGGTCCTACATTTCCATTGAATGATGTCAAGTTAGTCAATACTATAGGCAAAAGAAGTATTTTTGCAAGAAATAGGAGCATTCCTGGAATATTATGCAACATTGTGCAATTCATACCTAAAAAGCATTTGAAAAATCTAACACTCATATATGAGAAAAATATTTTAAGTTAATAAACTTAATGAAGAGCATATACAAAAAACCCTACAATTAATATACCTCTAATATGGGGAACAAAGCAAGGATGTCCACTTTCGCTACTCTTTTTTTCCCCGGCTTTGTTGAAATATAATAGACAATTAGTTGCTTGTATTTACATTGAACAATTCCATGATTTTTTTTCAATTATAGTTGGCATACAATAATATATTAGTTTCAGTTGCACAGCATAGCGATTACAGATCTCTATAACTCACAGAGTTATCATCCCACTAAATCTAGTACCCTTTTCCCCATTACATATTTATTATAATATTATTGACTATTTTTCTTATGCTACAATTTATATCTCCATGTTTATTTTGTAACTATTCATTTACACTTTTTAATTCCCTTGCTCCTTTTCACTGTCCCCCACAACCAAACTCTTGCTGAGTAGTCCTCAAAATATTCTCTGTATCTATAAGTTTATTTCCATTTCTGTGGTTGTTTATTTTGTTCTTTAGATTCCACATGTACGTGAAATCATGTGATATTTGTCTTTCTCTATCTGACTTACTTCATTAAGCACAATACCATCTAGGTCCATCAAGGCAATATCTTTTTCCATCTCCTTCCCTTCAGTCTGTGTGTATCTTTTAATCTGAAATGGGTCTCTTGTAGGCAGCATATGTAGAAGTCTTGTTTTCTTATCCATTCCGCTTACCTATCTTTTGTTTGGAGCACTTCATTCTTTTCCATTTGAAGTACTTGTTGATAGGAATGTATTTATTACCATTCTTTATTTCTGTTTTTGATACCAGATTTTTCTTCATAAAGAAGTCCCTCCAACATTTCCTGTAATACTGGCTTGGTGATGATAAATTCCTTTAGCTTATTTTTGTCTGGGAAGCTCTTTATCTGTCCTTCGACTCTAAATGATAGCTTCACTGGATAAAGTATTCTTGGTTATAGATCCTAGGTTTTCATCACGTTGAATATTTTGTGCCAAGCCCTTCTGTCTTGCATAGTTTTTTTTGAGAAATTGGCTGCCAGTCTTAGGGGTGCTCTTCTGTAGGTACTTAACAGTTTTTTTCTCTTCCTGCTTTTAAGATTCTCTCTTTGTCTTTAATCTTTGGCATTTTAATTATGATGTGTCTTGGTGTGGACTTCTTTGAGTCTATTTTTGAGGGAGACTCTCTGAGCTTCCTGGTGTTGTATGTCTATTTCCTTACCAGGTTAGGGAAGTTTTCCATCATTATTTCTTCAAATATATGTTCTCCCTCTTTAGGTACACCTATAAAGTAATATTGTTATTCTTTCTTTTGTCCTGTAGGCTCCTTAAACTATTATTATACTCTTGGCTACTTTTTTTTCCATTCTGGTTGCATGTTCTTGGCTTCCTCAACCTCTATCTGTGGTTCAGTCATCTTTTATCTTCACAATGTCGATTCCTTCTACTATACACTTCATATCAAATAATGTGTTCTTTATTTCTGACTGGTTCCTTTTCATGATTTCCATTTCCATTTTTATGTTTTTTTCTCTTTGTTAAAGCTCTCACTGAGTTCATCTACACCTTCCCTAAATTCATTGAGAATCTTTATAACCAGTGTTTTGAACTCTGCATCTATGAGATTGTTTGACTCCACTTTCCCTTGATCTATGTTCTGTTCTCATATGGTTTCTGCTTCTTTGTCTTCCCATTTTGGCTGCCTTTCTGTGTCTGTTTCTATGTACTAAGAAAAGATCCTAAGTCTCCCAGTCTTAACACCATGGCTGTGTGTATTATGTGTCCAGCAGCACAGTCCTGAGAGGGGTTCAGTTGCAGGCCAAGTTTAGCCCCAGCCTGTGCCCCTCTGAGGCCACCTGTTAAGATTCAGCAAGCAATCCACAGATGCTGAGCTTATAGTTGTCTCAAGAGGCCATGTCAGAAGACGAGATCAGCTGCCCCCCAGTGTGAGTCTTGGCACTGCTCAGCAAGGGGCATAGAACTCACTGAGGACACAACTGAATGGCTTGGGTGGGGCCATGAGTTGGGGGAGACAGAGTTTCAGGAAATTCTTTAGGTAGAGCGAACTCTGTTATCCAGTTTAACAAGGTCTCATCTATGATGGCACTGTTCTGCACACTGGGCGTGGGGGAGGGCTCAACAGAGGAATAATGAATATAACCAGCACTTCTACCTGGTAGAAAGCCTCACCTTCACCCTTCACTTAGACAACTCAGTGTCCCCCTGTAATTCCCTGCTGTCTCATGAACAGCCACCCCAGTGCTGGTGCTCAGACCAAGCTGGTCCATCACCATGAAAGTCCAGTTGTGGACATGGCCCCTTTAATAAGAATGTCTGCAGCTGCTGTAGCCTCCGTCCCACTCAGTTGCTCCTCCTACCTCCAACCATTGCAGGGTAATTTCTTATTTATCTTTCTAGTTGTAGGGCTTCTGTTCATCTAGACACCCAGGTAACTCTGCTTGCTGTTTTCTCTGTGTTTCTGTCTCAACATGATGTGGCTGCAAGAGTAGATGAGCAAAGTTCCTATTACCTATGCCATTTTGCCTGATTCTCCAAGTGTCTTTTGACAAAGAGCAAAGCAATTCAATGAAGGAAAGATAATTTTTTAATAAATGGTACGGGAGCAATCAGACATCAATTGGCAAAAATAGCATTAACCCTATAACTCAGAAATTAATTTGATTTTGTACACATAAAAATATGTATATAATTGTTCATAGCAACTTTATTCATAATAGTCAAAATCAAGAAACAACTCCAGTGACCTTTAATTGGCCGTGATGATTAACTTTATATGTCAACTTGGTTAAGCTACACTGTCTAGTTTTTTGTTCAAATAACAGTCTAGATGTTTCTTCAAAGATATTTTGTAGATTTGATTAACATTTACAATCAGCTGACTTAGTCAGATTACCTTTGATAATGTATTATGGGTCTCATTCCATCAGTTGAATACTTTAAGAGAAAAAACTGAGATTTTCTGGAGGAGGAATGCTGCTTCAAAAATATAACATAGAAATCTTGCCTGTTTTCAGTCTACCGGCCTGCTCCATAAATTTCAGACTTAGAACAATGACTCAACTATTTCTTGTCAAATGCTAATCAAAAAAAGCTGGAGTCACTATAATAATAACACAAAGTAGATTTGAAATTCAAAAAGGAAATTTAGTACAATACTTTAAAAATTCAAAGCACAGAAATCAAAAGCCTTAAGCAATGTATCAATATTGACCAGTTAAAAAATATAATGGAAGAGAAGACTCTACTTACAATAGCACAAAGAAGTACTCTCCTTTAAAATTATCAAGTAATTCCCAAAATATATATAAAAAACTATAAATCTGTGAAAAACATAAATGAAGTATTAAACAAATAAAATCATTTACCATGTTCTTGCATAAGAAAATTCAAGAGTATAAAATTTTGTCTTCCCAATTTAATCTATACATTTAATGTAATTCAAACAAAAATACAATCATTTTTTGAGGGAGATAAGATGATTATAAATTATATTTGGACAAACAAAAGTAGAAAATCATTCAAGAACACACGGGAAAAGAAACAGCAATATGAGGGTGTAGACTTATCAAATAATAGTACATATTATAGTATCTATAATTAAAAGATTATTAAATTGGTGTAAGAATAAAAAACAGTAAAACTTAACAGAAAATCCAGATATAGACTAACATGCACATGGCGATTCCGCATATAATAAAGCTAGCATTCAAATCAGAGAATCGGAGGGGAAAGATGGATTTGTTAATAAGTAGTATTAAAATAATTAAATTTCCATAAGGAAAATAAAATTATTTCCATTTCTCACAACACTCATGCAAATCCTAAAAGGAAACAGAAGTGTTTTACTGTCACCTAAAATGGGAAAAAACTCTCCAAATTTTGACTCATAATTCAAAAGCAATAATGTAAACAATAAATAATTTTGATTAAAAATTTTTTAAAAACATAAAAAGAAGCACTATAAGCAAAAAAAAGGAGAGATTAATGTAAAACTGGAAATGTATTACCAAGAAAGATTAACATTTCATATACAAAGAGAACTCTAACAATTCTATAGAAAAATGAGAAAAAGATATATGAAGAGAAAGTTTACAAAAAAAGAATTGCAAATAGCCCTTAACCTTATGAAAAGGGTTTCAAACTTTTTCATTTAAAAACTTAAATTATATTTCAGTATTTTATTGTGGAAAATGTCAAACATGCTGAACTATAACTATACAATGAGCCCTCATTTACCCACTACTCAGTTTCGTAAATTATCAATATATATGCGATGGTATATTCTGTAGTGAGCCATCCAAATCATTCCACATTCCTAATTCCAAGACTAAAATATTTCTCCAGCTCTTGGTAATGCTGATGGTTGAAAATTGTGAGCTGAATCCCTCTCCAGGAAGTGCCCTCTGCTTAAGAAAACTACCATGCCCAGTATCATTCTCCCTTTCTGAGGGCAGCCTGCATCCAATAATGGTCAATGAAGGATTACAAAGGCCTGACCCCTTGCTTCAAATCATGACATCGCTTATAGTTAGTCCCAGCTCTGGAGTTCCCTTTGGGATCTGCTGAGGCCTTTGTTCCATATGTATCATCATTTTTCTCCCTCTGCATAACTCTACTTCCATTAAATCAGAGTCCATTTCCTGGGGAACAGACAACAAATATGAATCAAAGTACATCAAGAAGCCATTTTTCACTTATCAGTTTGCCAAAAATTAAAAAAAAATTACAACATTCTCTGTTAGTAAGGCTGTAGGGGAAAGGTGTTCTCATATATTGCTAGTAAGAAAGCAAAATAATACAATTCCTCTAATGAAAAATTGACAATATTTAGGAAAATTTCACATACATGGATCATTTGACAAAGAAACTATTAGTTTCAGTAAACTGTCCCAAAGATGACCTCTTAAAATATAGTATAATAAATGCAAAACCTATCTTTTGTAATGCTTTCTGTAATAGAAAAATCAGTAAAGAACTCCAGTATTTCATCGATAAAGGACGTTTTGGATAATATATGGTACAGTCATATATTAAAGTACTAGGCAGCTAAAAAAAAAAGGACTACAGAAGATCTCTCTACATTTCAATGGCACAATCTCAAGGATACAGTGTTAAGTGAAAAAACCAAAATGCCAGTGTATATAATATGTCACCTTTTTTTTGAAAGAAAATAAAAATGTAAATGCATATATGTTGTTACTTGCATTAAAACACAGCTGAGAGAAATTAAAGGCCTATATAAAGGAAAAGATACACTGTATTTATGGTTCAGGAAGATCCAATGTAGTAAACATGTTAATTCTTTTCAAATTGATTTATAAATTTAATACGATGCCAAATATAATCCCACAAGGCTTTTTTCTGAAAAGTCACAAGTTCATTATAAAATTTACATGGAAATGAAAGGAACCAGCACTTGCCAAAACAATGTTGAAAAATAACAGATGTGGAATATTAACACTACCTGTTTTCAAAGCTTTATTATAAAACATTAGTAATTAACACAGTAGTCTTGGCAACAAGATAGAATAGATCAATTTACACCACATACAAGTATTAAATCATTGACCAAAATACAAAACCTAAAACTCTAAATGTCTAGATAAAAACATCAGAGAAACTCTTTGCAACCCTGGTTTAGGAAAAGACTTATTAGATAGAACACCAAGAACCTGACCCATTAAAAAATTAATAAATTCAACTTTATCAAAATTAAAACTTATCACATTGAAAGGTACTCTTAGAGAAAGAAAAAAACAAGCTATAAATAGAAAAAATAGATTTGCAAATCACATATCTGATAAAAGACTTGTTTTCAAAATATATAATGATTTTTAAAATTTCATAGCATAAAAACAACTTAATTTTTTAAATGACAAAAGATTTAAAGAGAACCTTAACCAAATAACATATCTTTGTTCACGGATGGTATGATCGTCTATTTAGAAAATCCAAAAGAATCAACAAAAACAAACAAACAAAAAAACCCTCCTGGAACTAATAAGCAATTATAGCAAAGTTGCAGGATATAAGGTTAATGTACAGAAGTTAATTGCTTCCCTATATACTAGCAATGAACAAATGGTATTTGAAATTAAAAGGCACAATACCATTTATATTAGCACATAAAAATGAATTACTTAGGTATAAATCTAACAAAATATGTACAAGATCTATATGAGGAAGAATACAAAACTCTGATGAATAAATTCAAGAGCTCAATATTGTCAAGATGATAGTTCTTTCCAACTTAATCTATAGATTCAATGCAATTCCAATAAAAATCCCAGCAAGTTATTTTGTGGGTATCAAGAAACTGATTCTAGAGTTTACATGAAGGTACAAAAGTCTCAGAATAGCTAGTACAATATTGAAGAAGAATAAAATTGTAAGAGGACTTACAGATTTGCTTTGAAGCTACTGCAATCAAGACAATGTGGTATTGGTAAAATAATAAATAAATAGATCAATAAAAGAAAATAGAGATTCCAGAAATAGGTCCATATAAATATACTGAACTGAGCTTTAACAAAGGAGCAAAAATAGTCTTTCCAAGAAATTGTGCGGGAACAATTGGACATTGCATGTAAAGAAATAAATCAAAACACAGACCTTACATTCTTTGAAAAAATTAACTCGACATGGATCACAGAGCCTACAGGTAAAATGCCAAGCTATAATACTCCTAGAAGACAACTTAGGAGAGAACCTAGATGACCTTGGATATGGCAATGACTTTTGCAAAACAAAAGACGTGATCCATGACAGAAATAATTCATAAGCCGGACTTCATTAAAATTGAAAACTTTTGTTCCACAGACAATGTCAGGAGGGGAAAAAGACAAATCACAGATTGGGAGAAAATATTAGTGGAAAACATATCTGATTAAAAGAACCTGTTGTCCAGAATACACAAAGAACTCTTAAAATTCAACAATAAGAAAAAAAAACTCAATTTAAAAATGGGCCACAGATCTTAAAAGAAATCTCACCAAAGAAAATATAGATATGACAGACAAGCATAAAAAAAGATGCTCTACATTATATGTCAACAGTAAAATGTAAATTAAAACAACAGTGACCTATCACTACACACCTAGTAGGATGGCCAAAATCCAAAACAATGACAACAATGAATGCTAGAGAACATATGGAGCAAGCAGAACTCTCGTTCATTGCTGGTGAAAATGAAAATGGTACAGTCAATTTGGAAGACAAAGCAGCTAAGAAAGAAAGAGAAAATCTTGAGAAAATAGCTTAATAACATAAAAATATGTGACAAATGAAAGAGAATTCAGGATGGTAATTCAGGATGGAAAAAAATTAAGTGAGATCCAAAACAAGTCATATCAGCAAATTCAGGAATTGAAAAAAAAATTAGAAGAACAGAATGAGTTCTTTACCAGGAAGACTGTAACCCTCAAAAAGAACAGAACAGAACTTCTGGAGATGAAGAACAACACACTGCAAGAGATGAAAAATGAAATACTATCTTGGGACATAGGATTGACCAAATGAAGGAAAGGATCAATGATATTGAAAACAGAAATCTGGAAATAAATCAGAAGGAAGAAGAGAGAAACCGAAGAATGAAAAATAATGAAAGAGAAATACAAAAACTAGTAGATACCATCAGGAGAAGAAACATAAAAATAATGGCATCTTCGAAGGGGAGAAAAAGGAGCATGAATAAAAAAAGCATTTCAGACAAATAGTTGAGTATTTTCGAAATCTAAGGAATGAGCTACAGCTTGGAATTCGAGAAGTAAACAGAACACCCAATTATCTCAATCCAAAAAGGCCTTCTCCAAAACACATTGTATTAAAATTATGAAAAATCAGAAATGAAAGAAGGGAAATCTTGACTGACATCACAGAAATACAAAGATTCATGCAAGAATACTATGAAAAAGTATATTACACCAAATATAATAACCTAGAGGAAATGGACAAATACTTAGAAAAATACAATCTTCCTAGACTGAATCAAGATCTGGAAAATCCAAATTGTCCAATCAGCAGTATGGAAATTGAAACAATCATCAAAAACCCACCGAAAAGTAAAAGTCCAGGTGCAGATGGCTTCATCAGTGAATTCTACCTAACATTCAAAGAAGATTAATACCTATTCTCCTCAAACTCTTCCAAAAAATCGAAGAGGAGGCAATACTTCCCAACTCATTTTATGACGTCAATATTATTCTGATACCAAAACCTTGTCAGGATAACACGAAAAAAGAAAACTACAGACCGATATCTCTCATGAACACAGATGCAGAAATCCTAAGTAAGATACTAGTGAACAAAATACAGCAACATATTGAAAAGATTATACACCACTATCAGGTGGGCTTCATCCCAGAGGCATAGGGATGTTTCAACATATGCAAATCGATTCATGTGATACACCACATAAATAAATTTAATAAGAGTCATATGATCATATCAATAGATGCAGAAAAAGCCTTGGACAAGATACGGCATCCATTTATGATCAAAACACAACAAAATCGGTATAGAAGGAAAGTTCCTTAACATAATAAAGGCTATATATGACAAACCATCAGCCAACATTATACATAATATTGAAAAACTATAAACCTTCCTTCAAAGATCAGAAATAAGACAAAGCTGTCCACTCTTGTCACTGTTATTCAATATAACATTGGAGGTCCTAGCAAGAGCAGTCAAGCAAGAAAAGCTATAAAAGGCATCCAAATAGGAAACAAAAAAGTCAAACTGTCACTATTTGTGGATGACATGATTCTCCATGTAGAAAACCCTAAAGATTCCACAAGTACACTACTAGAAACACTAAGCAAATACAGTAAAGTTTTTGGACACAAAAATCAATGTTCAAAAATCCATAGCATTCCTATACTCTAATAATGAAGTGTCAGCAAAAGAAGTGAAAAAAAATTCCTATTACAATTGCAACAAAAATAACAAAATTCCCAGGAATAAATCTAACGAAACATGTGAAAGACTTGTATAATGAAAACTACAAGGCCCTATTAAAATAAATCGAAGAAGATACAAAGAAATGGAAAGATACGTTGTGTTCATGAGAGATATCAGTCTATAGTGTTCTTTCTTTGTGTTATTTTTCCCAGGTTTTGGTATCAGGGTAATATTGGCTTCATAAAATGTGTTGAGAAGCATTGCCTCTTCTTCAATTTTTTGGAAGCATTTGAGAAGAATACGTATCAAATCTTCTTTGAATATTTGGTAAAATTCACTGGTGAAGCCATCTGGTTGGTCCTGGACTTTTACTTTTTGCTAGATTTGTGATGATTGTTTCAATCTCCATACTGCTGATCGGACTATTTAAATTTACCAGTTCTTGATTCAGTCTAGGGAGGCTATATCTTTCTAAGTACTAGTCCATTTCTTCTAGGTTATTAAATTTGGTGTTATGTAGTTTTTCATAGTATTCTTATATGATCCTTTGTATTTATTTGGTGTATGTCAGCATTTCCCTTCTTTCATCCCTGACTTTGTTTATTTGTGTGCTTACTCTTTTCCCTTTATGAGTCTAACCAGGGGTTTGTCAATTTTATTAACCTTTTCAAAGAATCAGCTTTTTGTTACATTTATTTTTTTCTATTTTTTCATTTCATTTCTTTCTGCTCTAATTTCAATTCTTTCTTTCCTTCTGCTGACCTTAGGCTTCATTTGTTCTTCCTTTTCTAGTTTTTAAAGATGAGGCATTAGGTTGTTTATTTGGGCTCGCTCTTGTTTTGGGAGATAGGCCTGTAACGATATGAACTTTCCTTTTGTGATCGTTTTTGCCATATCCCAAAAGTTTTGATATGTTGTACTATCATTATCATTCGTTTCTATGTATCTCTTAATCTCTTTTTGTTTCTTCTGTGACCCAGTTATTCTTTAGTAGCATGTTGTTTAATCTCCATGTATTTGTGGTTCTTGCTGTTTTCTTTTCCAGTTGATCTCTATTTTCAAAGCATTATGATCAGAGAATATGGTTGGTGTGATTTTAGCCGTGTTATATTTGTTGAGGACATCTCTGTGTCTCAGTATGTGGTTGATTTTTGAGAATGTTCCAGGTGCACTAGATAAGAATATATAAGTAGCTGTTTGGGGATATAAGGCTCTATAAATGTCGATTATGTCTAATTGGTCTAACGTGTCATTTAAGGATGTTATTTTTTTTATTAATTTTCTGGTTGGATAATCTGTCCATATTCAACAGTGGGGTATTTAGGTCCCCTACTACAATAGTATTTTGGTCTGTATCTCCTTTTTGTTCTGTTAGTAATTGCTTTACACATGTTGTGGCTCCCCGGTTGGGACCATAGATATTAATAAGTGTTATGTCTTCTTGGTGCATGATTCCCTTTATCATTATGAAGTGTCCCTCAATATCTGTCTCTACTCTTTGTATTTTGAAGTCTATTTCATCCGATATTAGTACTGTTACTCCCGCTTTTCTCTGAATCCCATTTACTTGGAATATGATTTTCCACCCTTTCACTTTGAGTCTATATTTGTCTTTGGAACTGAGATGTGTATCCTGGAGTCAGCATATGGTTGGGTTTTGGGGTATTTTTTATCCATTCTGAAACCCTGTGCCTTTTTATTGTTAACTACAGTCCATTTACATTTAGGGTGATTATTGAAATATGAGATCTTCTTATAGCCATTTTATTTTTTGCTTTCTGGTAGCTCAGTGTTTCCAATGCTTCCTTGTTCATGTGTTTCTGTTTTCCTTATTTCGGTTGGCTTTTGTGGGTTTTGTCTCTGGTTCTTCTTGTTTTATGTTATATACTTCAGTTCTGAATCTTTGGTGTGTGGTTACTATTATGAATATGTAAAGCAGAGTTATGTGTGTGTGTGTGTGTGTGTGTGTGTGTGTGTGTGTGTACAGTTGACTATTTTCTTCGGCAAGGACTTATCTCCATTCCCCTTGCAAATCTGGGTCTTTGAATCCTCTTTTTCAGTCATTGTTGTCTAAATTTGTCCCTATGTCTGCTGAATGTTCATTCCTATCTTGTTATAAAAATTCTCTTCTTATTTAAGCTATAATGCCCTGCTCTTATTTTAATAAATGTTGCACTCCTCTGCTTCTATTTGCCTGATAGGCACTTTACTCCTAATTATGTATTTTTGTTGTTGTTATTTTGTTTTAGGTGAGCTAACCCATTTCAGTATTTCCTGTAGTACAGACCTCATAGTGGAGAATTCCCTCAATTTTTGTATATTTAGAAAGGCCCTGATTTCTCCTTTATAGCTAAAAGAGAGCTTAGCTGGATACATAATTCTATGTCTTCAGTATCACCGATCCTTTCTTTCATTTGGTCAACTCTGTTTCCCAGGCTTGCTATTTCAATTTTCAACTCTTGCAGTGTGATCTTCATCTCCAGAATATCTTTTCTGTTCTTCTTGAGGGTTTCAATCTCCTTGCTCTGCTCATCTTGTTGTTTTTTTCAATTCCTGAAATTGTTGATATGATTAGTTTTGGACCTCATTGAATTTTTTTCAGAAGCACCATCCTGAAATAACCATCATTTTAGTCGCATATTTCTATGTCTATAAGATTATTTTTTGGAGATTTTTCTCTTTCTGAGATGCCTTGTTCATGGTGTTCAATGGACTATTTCTCCACCTGGGCATTAATGGAAGCGTATACTGTTGTTTTTCCAGAAAGCAGGTTTATTAAATAAAGGTCTCTCTTTAGCCTGCTGCAAAGAAGGTGCTCTTCTTTTGGTTTCCAGTAGGTGGCATCTAAGCTTCTTGGATCCTTTCTTATATAAAGCCTTAAAATGACTTTTAAAAATTTTTCTAGTAGATATTAATAACGCTCGCTGCCCTCAGTTTCAGTCCCTCTCAGTGTCATTGACAGTCTCAGCAGAATTTGCTCAGATTCCCCTGGGCCTCCGTAGTGATGGGTCTCAGAGGGCATGAGGGGAAGGGCCCTCTGGGTCTGGGGATCAGGACCTGCTGCTCACCCTCAGTTTTGCAACCTCCACCAGCAAAAATCAACTGTCGTTCCTCTGTTCCTCCGTGGTCCCTGATGACTGTGCCCTGCAGCCATTGGCCACAGCACAGCTTTCCAAAGCAGAGCTGTTTAGGGAACTTTTCACAGGAACTCGAGCTAATTCTCCCCTCCCTCTCCTCCTGCAGGGAGCTCCAGAGACTGTGAGAGGCAGCTTCAGTCTTGACACCATTTGCTCAGATTCCCCTGGGCCTCCCCAGTGATCCGTTTCGGTCAGTATGTGGGAAGGGGCTCTCTGGATTGGGGGTTTTGGGCTGCGGTTCAGCCTGGTTTTGCAACCTGGGCCAGTAAAAATCAACTGTTGTTTCTCTGTGGTCCCACCCCACTTCTCTGCTTTCTGCCCTGATGACTGGGACCTTTGGGCCGCTGTGTACAAGCCCTGGCACTTCCGGGCACGGTTGTTCAGAAAAGTCACTGCGCCTACGCCCCTTCCCCTCCTCCTACAGGGAGTTCCGGTGGCTGCAAGACGCAGCTCCTTTTTAACTCCCAGTCTACAGCCCAACACCAGGGGTTCTGACCTGTGGTAGCTCTTACAAGCAGATCCCACACTCAGACATGCTGGTTTGCAGTTTTGGAGTTTTTCATTGAGTTTTAGATGTTCAGCTTATTGTTGCTTCAAGGGGAGAGATCTAGGGACGTCTCTTATTCTGCCATGTTTCCACCGAATTCTCTGTATAAGTTCCTTAAAAATTTTGAATATTAACACCTTATGTATCATAAGCTAATATCTCCTCTCACACAGTTGGTTGTCTGTTGTTTTGTTGATGGTTTCCTTGGCTGTACAAAACCTTTCAGTTTGATGTAGTCTCATTTGTTTATTTTTTCTTCTGCTTTCCTTGCCTGAGGAGATATATCTGAAAAGAAATTCCTGTTAGTCATATCAGAGAGTTTACTGCTTATGTTTTCTTCTAAACATTTTATGGTTTCGGGTCTTATATTTAAGTCTTTAATCTATTTTGAATCTATTCTTGTATATTGCGTAAGAAGATAGTACAGCTTCTTTTTTTTTGCATGCATCTCTCCAATTTTTCCACCACCATTTATTGAGAAGACTGTCTTTACCCATTGTATATTCTTACCTACTTTGTCATATATTAAGTGAGCATATAGGTGTGGATTTATTTCTGAGTTCTCTATTCTGTTCCATTGGTCAATGTATTTTTTTTGTATGCTATTATCGTGCTGTTTTGATTACTGTAGCCTTGTAGTATAGTTTGATATCAGGTAGTGTGATACTTCCAACTTTGTTCTTTCTCAACATTGCCATGGCTATTCAGAGAAATTTATGACTCCATATAAATTTTAGGATTGTTTCTTCTAGCTCTCTGAAAAATGCCATTGGTATTTTGATAGGGGTTGCATTGAATCTATAGATTGCTTTGGGTACTATGGCCATTTTAACAATGTTGATTCTTGCTACCCATGAATAGGCTATATGCTTCCATTTATTTGTATCTTCTTCAATGTCTTTTTTCAATAACTTATAATTTTCTGAGAACAGGTCTTCTATCTTCTTGGGAAATTGATTCCCAGATATTTTAGAGTTTTCGATGCAATTACAAATGAGATTGTTTTCTTAATATCTCTTTCTGAAAGTCCACCATCAGTGTATAAAAATGCCCCTGACTTGTGAATATTTATTTTATAACCTGCTACTTTATTGAACTCATTAATCTGCTCTAATAGTCTTTTTTTGGTGGAATCTTTACGGTTCTCTATACATAATATAGTGTCCTCCATAAGTAACAAGAGTTTTACTTCTTCCTTTCCAACTTCGATGCCTTTTATTTCTCTTTCTTGTCTGACTGCTGTGGTTAAGACTTCCAATACAATGTTTAAGAAGAATGGTGAAAATAGGCATCCTTGTCTTGTTCTTGAACTTAAGGAAAACACTTTTAGCCTTCCCCCATTGAGTATAATGTTAGCTGTAGGTTTGTCATAAGTGGCCTTTATTATGTTGAGGTATGTTTTCTCTATTCCCATGTTGCTGAGAGCTTTTATCACAAATGGATGCTGGACTTTGTCGAACGCTTTTTCTACATCTATTGATATGATCATGTGGTTTTTATCTTTCTATTTGTTAATGTGGTGTATCACATTAATTGATTTGCAGATATCGAACCAACCTTGCATCCCAGGAATAAATTCAACTTGATTATGGTGTATGATATTTTTAATATATTGCTGGGTTCGGTTTGCTAACATTTTGTTGAGGATTTTTCAATCAATGTTCATAAGAGATATCGGCCTATAGTTTTCTTTTATTGTAATGTCTTTGCCTGGTTTTGGAAACAAGGTAATAGTGGCCTCATAAAAGGAATTAGAGAGCCTTCCCTCTTCTTGAATTTTTTGGAATAGTTTGAGAAGAATAGGTGATAATTCTTCTTTGAATGTTTGGGAAAATTCAGCTATGAAGCCATTTGGTCCTGGACTTGTTTTGGGGGATGTTTTTGATTACCGATTTGATTTCATTGGTGGTAATCGGTCGTTTCAGATTTTCTGTTTCTTCTTGGCTCAGTCTTAGGAGATTGTATGTTTCTAGGAATGTGTACATTTATTCCAGATGGTCCAATTTGTTGGCATATAATTGCTTGTAGTATTTTCTTATGATCCATTGTATTTCTGTGGAGTCCATGGTTATTTCCTCTCTCTTATTTCTGATCCTATTTATCTGAGTCCTCTCTCTTTTTTTCCTTGATGAGCCTGGTTAAGGGTCTGTCAGTTTAGTTTATCCTTTCAAAGAACCAGCTTTTGATTTCATTAATCTTTTGTATTGTTTTTCTAGACTCTATTTCATTTATTTCCGCTCTTATTTGTATCATTTCCTTTTTTCTATTCACTTTGGGCTTTGTTTGCTGTTCTTTTTCAAGTTCTTTTAATTGTAAAGTTAGATTGTTTATTTGAGCTCTTTCTTGTTTCTCGAGGTAGGCCTGTATTGCTATGAATTTCCTTCTTAGGACTGCTTTCGCTGTGTCCCATAAATGTTGAGTCGTTGTGTTTTCATTTTCATTTGTCTCTAATTATCTTTTGATTTCTTCCTCGATCTCATTAATAACCCATTCATTGTTTAGTAGTATGTTCTTTAGCCTCCATGTATTTGTGTATTTTCTCATTTTTTTCTTGTAGTTGGTTTCTAGTTTCATAGTATTGTGATCAGAGAAGGTGGTTGATATGATTTCGATCTTCTTAAATTTATTAAGACTTGATTTATGTCCTAACATGTGGTCTATCCTTGAAAATGTTCCATGTGCACTTGAGAAGAATGTATATTTTGCTGCTTTGGGGTAAAATGCTCTGAAAATATCTATTAAGTCCATCTGTTCTAGTCTATCTTTTGGGCCTATTGTTTCCTTGTTGATTCTTTGCGTGGAAGATCTGTCCATTGGTGTCAATGGGGTGTTAAAGTCTCCTACTATGAGTATATTACAATTGATCTCTCCTTTTATGTCAGTCAATAATTTCTTTGTGTATGTAGGTGTTCCTATGTCAGGTGCATATATGTTTACTAGGGTTATGTTCTCTTGATTTATTGATCCTTTTTTTATTATGTAATGTCCTTTTCATCTCTTTTATAGTCTTTGTTTTAAAGTCTATTTTATCTGATATAAGTATTGTTACCTTGGCTTTTGTTTTCATTTTTGTTTGTGTGAAATATCTTTTTTCATCCCTTTACTTTCAGTCTGTGAGTGTCATTTGATCTTAAGGGGATTTCTTGTAGACAGCATATGCATGGGTCTTGTTTTCTTATCCATTCAGTTTCTCTTTGTCTTTTGATTGGAGTTTTTAATTCATTTACATTTAAAGTGATTACTTATAGGTTCATTGTTACTATCATTTTATTATTCATATTTTATATTTCTTTTTCTCTTTTACACCTTCTCTTTTTTCAAAAGACTCTTTAACATTTCTTGTAATGCGGGTTTGTTGGTGATGAATTCCTTAAGCTTTTTTTCTGTCTAAGAAGCTCTTTATCTTACCTTCCATTTTAATTGAAAGCTTTGCTGGGTAGGGTATTCGTGCTTGTAAATTCTTGTTTTCCATAACTTCGAATATTTCTTGCCACTCCCTTTAGGCTTGCAAAGTTTCTATTGAAAAGTCAGCAGACATTCTTATGGGGGTACCCTTGTAGATAACCAGCTTCCTTTCTCTTGTTGCTTTTAAGATTCGCTCTTTTTCTTTGACCTTTGACATTTTAATTATGATGTGTCTTGGTATAGATCTGTTTGAATTCCTCTTGTTTGGCATGCTTTGTGCTTCCTGAACCTGTATGTCTACTTCCTTTGCCAGGTTAGGGAACTTTTCAGTCATTATTTCTTCATATAGAGTCTCAATCCCCTGTTCTCTCTCTTCTTCTTCATGTACTCCTATGATTAGGATATTTTTACGCATCCTGTTGTCCCAGAGTTCTCCTAAACTATCTTCATTTTTTAAGATTCTTTTTGTTGTTGTTTTGATTGGTTATATTCAGCTATCTTCTCTTCCAATTTTCTGTTTCGATCTGCTTCATCCAATCTACTTTTGAATCCTTCTATTGTATTCTTCATTTCCATTATCATATTCTTTATTTCTGTCTGATTCTCTTTTTATGTTTTCTATGTCCTTTTTTATACCCTCACTATACTCATCCATTCTCCCCATAAGTTTGTTGAACATCCTTATAACCATTATTTTGAACTCTGACTCCAGTAGATTACTTACCTCCATTTCATTTAGCTTATTTTCTGGAGTTTTCACTTGTTTGATTTGTGACATGTTTCTTTGTTTTCTCATTTTATTAGCCTCTCTATGTTCTTTTTGATGTGTCAGGAATATTTGTTTCATCTCTCAGCCTTGGCCAGATGGCCTAGTGTGGAAGGTGTCCTGTGCGGTCCAGTGGCACACTCTCCCTGATCCCTTGTGTCAGAAGCTCTCAAGGTGACCTTTGTGTGGATTGTTGGATTGTGTGTGATCTTCTGTTGTCTGGATTCTTATTTCTTGTTGTTCTGATTGGGTGTCTGCTACAACATCCTCTAAATAACTGATTTGATCCTCTGCTTCATCAAATCTCTTTACTCCCTCTAACATGCACTTCATCTCAGATATTGTATTCTTCATTTTGACTGGTTCCCTTTTATGTTTTCTATCTCTGTTAAAATTCTCACAGAATTCATCTACTCTTCCCCTACATTCATTTAGCATCCTATAACCAGTATTTTGAACTCTGCACCTGTTAGATTGTCTCCAATTTGTTGAGTTCTTTTTCTAGAGCTTTGTTCCATTCTTTCATGTGGGACATCTTTATTTGTCTCTCCATTTTGGCTTCCTCATTGTGTCTGTTTCTATGCATTAGGCAGGGCTCCTAAGTCTCCAAGTCTTAGTAGAGTGGCTTTATGTATTAGGTTTCCTGTAGGACTCAGTGAAACAGTCTTCCCTGGTCACCTGAACTGGCTACCCAACATATATCTCTTGTACCTGTTGTGTGTGCCCTTCTGTTGTAGTTGCACCTTGATTGCTGTTTGCACATCGGTGGAAGGGATTATCTTATGGGCAGACTGATTGTGAGGATTGGTCTTTGAGGGGCTGACCCTACAGAGCAGGATTCCCTTTAGCAAGGTTCTGGTGCCTGATCAGTCTTCCCTTTGGGTATGTTCTCTTCAGATGCAGCCCTGGGTAGTGCTCAGGCTCCAGCCAAAGCCAACAACCAAGTATGCAGGCTCAGGGGCCTCCTGTGAGGGGTCCAACTATGTGCCAAGATCAGCTGCAGCCTGTGCATTACTTGGAGCAATCAGGCAAAAGTCACCAGGTAATCTGCAGATAGCTGACTCCTGTGCTGTGCTTGGAGGTGCCTTGAGAAGCAAAGCCATGAACCAAGGCCAGTAGCTGCTATTGACAGGCTTTGGACTATTCACCAAGAGATGAGGGACACATTGAGGCCAGATGCTATTTCTTAGGGTTTTGTGAGCCTTTGAGATATTTTAGAAAAGTCTGCAGCAATAGCCAAGACAAGCCATTTATATGGAGTAAACCACTGCAGACTGCTTGTCTGGGCCTGCAAGTTGGAAAAGGTGGAGTCTTAAGAAATCACCTTGGGAGAGCAACCTATGTTTTTGAAGTTGAAGGAGACTTAGATATGACAGCCACTTGAAGAGGGGAGGTCTCAACCAAGGAACAGTGGATATTGCTGGTACTTCTGTCTGGGAGAAAGCTGCCCTCCAGTCCTCGCCCTAAAGCCCGATAGCTCAGTTTCTCCTCGTATGTCCCTGGCACTCCATGAACAGCTGCCCCACTGCTGGAGCTCAGATTGAGTGAGTCCATTAGTGAGCATGTCCTGGTGCAGGCACTTTAAGAGGAAGGTCTGCAAGTTGCGCAACCCTCTCTCACTCAGCCACAATCTCCCCTGGTTTTTCACAGTCAAGGATTGTGGGAACTTCTCTTCCTGGTACTAGAACCCTGGACTGGGAAGCCTTGTGTGGCACTGGGACTCCTTGATCCTCAAGGGGGGAGATGAAATTTGCAGCTAAGGTAAACCTCCAGATTTATGACAACCACACGCGGTTGTGGGACTGGGTCGTTTCAAGACTCCGCCCCTTCTACCACTCTCGAGATGACCTCTTCTGCATGTTCCAAGGTGTAAAACTGTTCAGCCAGACATCAGGAGATTGCCAGTGATGGGTGCCCTATAGTTTTGTTATAGTCTTGATGTGTTTGTGAGAGGAGCGGTGCACAGTATCTACCTTCTACATTATTTTCTGCGATGTCAGTTGTAATTTCCCCTCTTTTATCCCTGATTTTCTTTATTTGTGTCCTTTTTCTTTTTTCTTTAGTGAGTCTAGCCAGAGCTTTGTCAATTTTATTAACCTCCAAGAACTAGCTCTTTGTCGTATTTATTTTTTCTATCATTTTTTGTTGTGGTTTTCAATTTCATTTATTTCTGATCAACTTTTGATTATTTATTTCCTTTTGCTGACTTTAGGCTTCATTTGTTCTTCCTTTACTAGTTTTTAAAGATGAGGCATTAGGTTGTTTATTTGGGCTTATTCTTGTTTTTGGAGATAGGCCCGTAATGATAAGAACTTTCCTCTTATGACTGCTTTTGCTGTATCCCAAAAGTTTTGATAGGTTTTATTATTTTTCTCATTCATTTCTATTTATCTCTTGATTTCTCTTTTTATTTCTTCTGTGACCCAGTTATTCTTCAGTAATATGTTGTTTAATCTCCATGTATTTGTGTTAAGTTTGCTTTCTTTCTGCAGTTGATCTTTAGTTTCAAAGCATTATGATCAGAGAATATGGTTGGTAGGATTTCAGCCCCCTTATATTTATTGAGGCTATGTCTGTATCCCAGTATGTGGTCGATCCTTGAGAATGTTCCATGTGCGCTAGAGAGGAATGTATAAGAAACTGCTTTGGGATGGAAAGCTCTGTAAATGTCGATTATGTCCAGTTGGTCTAATTTGTCATTTAAGGATGTGATTTCATTATTTATTTTCTGATTGAATGATATATCTATTTCAACAGTAGGGTATTTAGATCCCATACTACGTAGTGTTTTGGTCTGTTTCTCCCTTTAGCTCTGTTAGCAATTGATTTACATATTTCTGGGCTTCCTTATTGGGAGCACAGATATTAATAAATGTTTTCTTGGTGCATGATTCACTTTATCATTATGATGTATCCCTCAGTATATTTCTTTATGTTTTTTACTTTGAAGTCTATTTTGTACGATATTAGTACCGCTACTCCCACTTTTCTCTGAATGCCATTTACTTGGAATATGATTTTCCACCCTTTCACTTTGAGTCCATTTTGTCTTTGGAACTGAGATGTGTCTCCTGGAGTCAGCATATGGTTTTTTTTTTTTTTTGATCCATTCTGCAACTCTGTGCCTTTTTATTGTTAACTACAGTCCATTTACATTTAGGGTGATTATCGAAATATGAGGTCTTCTTAAAGCTATTTTATCTTTTGCTTTCTGGTAGCCCGGTATTTCCATTGTTCCCTTGTCCTTTGTGTTTCTGTTTTCTTTTCTTTTGGTTGGCTTTTTCGGTTTTCCCTATGTTTCTTATTTTATGTTATATACTTCTGTTCTGAATCTTTGGTGTGTGGTTACCATTACAAATATGTAAAGGATAGTTATTTATATGCAGCCATCCCTTTTTTTCTGTGGATACCTTATCTCCATTCTCCTTTGTAAATTTAATTCTTTAAATCCTCCCCTTTTCATTCATTGTTATCTTAATTTGTTCCTATGTATGCTGAACATTCATTACTATCTTGTTATAACAATTCTCTTATTATTATTTAAGTTTATAATGCTCTGTTCTTAGAAAGGGTTGCACTCCTCTGCTTCTATTTGCCTAATAGTCACTTTACTCCTAATTATGTTTATTTTTTTCTCATTGTGTTTTAGGTGAACTGACATATTTCAGTATTTCCTATAGTGCAGGCCTTGTAGTGGAGAATTCCCTCAATTTTTGTATGTCTGGAAAGGTCTTAATTTCTCCTCCATATCTAAAAGAGAGCTTAGTGAGATACATTATTCCAGGCTGGTAGCTCCTTTCATTTAATAGTTTAAATATTTGATTGCATTCCTTTCTGGCTTGAAAGGTTGCACTAAGAAGTCTGAGGATAATCTAATGCATTATCCTTTATTGGTAACTGTTGTCTTTCCCTGCCTATGCTAAGAATTTTCTTTGTCATTAATTTTTGATAATTGTAATGCAATGTTTGTCGGAGAAGGTCTTTTGGGGTTGAGATAATTGGGTGTTCTGTTGACTTCTTGAATTCCAAGCTCCAGCTCATTCTTTAGATTTAGGAAATTCTCATCAACTATTTGTATGAAAATGCTTTCTAGTCCCTGCTTCTTTTCCTTGCCTTCGGTTATGCCCGTTATTCTTATGTCTCCTCTCCTGATGATAACAGCTAGTTCAACTTCTCTTTCATTATTTTTCATTCTTTGGTTTCTCTCTTCATTCTGATTTATTTCTATATTTCTGTCTTCGCTATCACCGATCATTTCCTCCATTTGTTCAATTTTATTTCTTAGACTTACTATTTCTTTTTTCAACTCTTGCAATGTATTGTCTATTCCAGAAGATCTATTATGTTCTTTTGAGGGTTTCAGTCTCCTTGCTCTGCTCATCTAGTTGTTTTTTCAGTTCACGAAATTGTTGATGTGACTTGTTTCGGAACTCACCGAGTTTTTTCAGAAGTACCATCCTGAATTCTCTGTCATTTAAGTTGCATATCTCTATGTCTGTAAGCTTATTTTCTAGAATTTTTTCTCTTTCTCTCTGAGATGCCTTGTCACCTTGTTTGTTCATGGTATTTAATGGACTATTCCTCCACCTGGGCATTAATGGAAATGTATTCTGCTTTTTTTCCAGAAAGATTTATTATATAAAGGTCTCTCTGTAGCCTGCTGCAAAGAATGCACTCTTATTTTGGTTTCCAGTAGGTGGTTTCTAAGGTTCTTGGATCCCTGCTTTATATAAAGCCTTAAAAATTTCTTTTTATTTTCTGATAGATATTTAATCACAGTCGCTACCCTCAGTTTCAGTCCCTGTCAGTGTTAGCAATAGTTTCATTAGCATTTGCTCAGATTCCCCTGAGGCTGGTGGTGTTCAGTCTTGGGGGGAAGCCCTCTGAGTTAGGTGTTGGGGGATGCGGCTCAGCCTCGGTTTTGTAACTGCAGCTAGTAAAAATCAACTGTTGTTTTTCTGTATTTTTTCAACTTCTTTGCCTTCTGCCCTGATGACCAGGCCTTGCTGCTGGCCAGCTACAGGAATTCACAGCTTTCTCAGGCAGGGCTGTACAGGGAGCTCCCTGCTCCTTCTCCATTCCCTTTCTCCTACAGTGAGCTCTGAAAGTTGCGAAAGGCAGCTTCTTTATTTCTCCCAGTCCACCGTCCCAACATCCAGGTTTCTGACCTGTGCTAACTATTATGCACGGATCCCATGCTCAGACGTGCTGGCACACAGTTTGGGTGTTTTATGTTGAGTTTTAGATATTCGGCTTATTGTTGTTTCAAGGGGAGAGATCTGAGGATGTCTCTCACTCCACCATATTTCCAAAGATCCACCCTTTCTATTTTTTTGAATAGGAGCTCAGATTTTTGATTTGAGAACTTATGCTCCATAATTTTATAACATTATTTTTTAAATCCACAAATCAGCACAATGAAAAGTGAAAACATTTGGAGATTGCACCTACATGTGAGCAATATGAAATGGTTATCAAAGCATTTGTACATATAATAATTTAAACCAATAAAATCTTTTATAAAAGAGGGCTTCCCCCCAAGACTGAACACCACCAGCCTCAGGGGAATCTGAGCAAATGCTAATGAAACTATTGCTAACACTGACAGGGACTGAAACTGAGGGTAGCGACTGTGATTAAATATCTATCAGAAAATAAAAAGAAATTTTTAAGGCTTTATATAAAGCAGGGATCCAAGAACCTTAGAAACCACCTACTGGAAACCAAAATAAGAGTGCAGTTGCAAAAGTGACTATTCCTTTGACGTATCTTGATTATTTTGTCAATTGTGCAATTTATATTGACAGCATAGATAACTTCTAGAAATTAAAATAATATAAAAGTTGTATATTCATATAAACATACTATATGTTGAGAAAAAGGACACTCTGTGATGGGTTAATAGAGGTCACAAAAGACTATTCCATGATGCTTACACCAAAAAGAGTACAGAGTTCAGGGCAAAAAGAAATACCAGAAATGCAAGAATCAAGGAAGCTAAGCAGAAATAGGACTGATAAGGATACATAGGAGCACAAAATGTAAGACAAGAAGTAAGATTCAGTTGCGTAAGAGAAGATAACAAGGAAACACTTGATCAATATAATTTAAGAGGAATTATAAGTATGAGGAAGCTTTACTTAAAAATGTTTGTAAGGCAGTCCTGTGTAGTAATTAATAATGTTTTCCAGGGTTACACTCATGATTCACCATTTACTAAATGTTAAACATGGGACAAATTACTTATCTTCTCTAAGCTTCCATTTACTCATCTCTAATGTAAAGTATGATAAAAGTTATGACCTACCAGGTTTATTGTGAGAATTAAATGAGGTAATATGCAGTCATTTAGCATGATGCTTACATTGTAAACAAGAAATATTAATTATTATTATAACTCTGACCACATTTTTATATGTCCTCAGTGAATATATTAAATACCTACCAAATTCTTTTTACACTTCTCTAAATGTTTTTATTTTTTCTTACTCTTTAAGGTTATTGTCTGATACTTCACTACCAAAATCACTACATAAAAGATCTCTTTTCCTAACCTTAACCTTCTATTTGCTCATTAAACTCTTTCTAATATTGCCATTGTATAGGCATATAAACTAAGACACAGGAAAACTCAGTAAGTTTTCTGAAGACACAGATGAAATATGGTGGAACTGTGTAGGTAATTATTACCTGACATGAAAATAAATGAAGAAAAGTAAGGAATTTTAATTCTTTAAACATTTAAAATTTTAATTATAATCAGATAGGTGGAAAAGCAGATCATCTGTAAGGAGTAAAATGTCAAATTTGACTCAGAAAAAAAAAAGCATTGTTTCCTTAACAGCCTGTTTTCAACAACCCTAAATTTCTTTAGGATTTTGTTAGCTATGGTGGGGAAATACCTTGTAAGTTACGAAGACTTAATCTATAAGAGGGTAGAAGGCATCTCTTAAGACTGGAAAAACGTTAGCTAGCTTAACTAGTTCACATAGGTTGGTATTAGTACAATGATTTTTTAATAAGATAGCATAATTACGTTTATCAGTAAAAACTTACAAACTGTTTTTTCAAATTATACACACCAAAGTATTTGGACATGGAGAAGTTTAAACTCTTTCTCAATATGCAACTTAGGTGTGCAAAAGTATCATTACATTTTTATAACTGATACTTGTTTCCAACCTAAACCTTTGTTTTGCCCCATGGTGACACACATAATCGTACTAATTCAGGGCACACCGAGATAATTCAGAGTTTTCTCCTTTATTTCATAGTAAATTCATTATATTTGTGGATTGTCTCCCCTTTTCTCTAAAGATTTTATTACCCTAATTTCTTTGAATATTTGTCATTTAGAAAGCCAGAAATTTTGAGATTCACAGATCTATTATATGTTGCTACTTCTCCTATGAATCCCAAAGCCTATTTTGAAATATAATTCGAAACTAAAGTGCTGATAATTGACTCTTTCTTACTCCTTGAATTTCTGTCATAACTATACCCTGAAGGCAGTGAGTATAGAATTACACCTTGGCATGAATGGGGTAGAGCAGCAACGACAAAAAAAAAGTAACGAAAAGTATATTATGCCATATTTTAAAAATGTACTCATCAAAATGAAAATATCTCCAAAAGTCTTTTCCAACCAATGTGTTCTAGATATAAACTTGAACTAGAAGATCAGAATCTTCCCCTATCCAAAGCTTCCCAACTAGTATAGCACATTGATGTGTTCGAAATACATTATAGATATGCCAACATATTGCACTCTTCAGCTAGGGTGGCCTCTGGCCATTAGCAGCTTAATATAAATCTTATTGTTAAAAAAAAGTACTTTTTACTAATCGAAGAGTGAAAAAGTGTATGAATATTAGTATAATTGACATTAGGTATCTTTTTTTTACATATTTAAGAGCCACTTATATTTCCTTTCCTGGGAAATATGTTTCTTGGCAACATAACATTTCTAATTTTCCTTTCGGGTTGTCTTTTTTTTTAATGTACTGGCAGACACTTTATATAAAGACATTAACTTCTTGTGATAAATTGCATCTATTTCTTCCTCAGTTTGCTATGTCTTCCAATTTTCCTTTATGACATTTTTATTGTAGAGAACTTTTTTTATGGAATTTTATTTTTTTAATTGTGGTAAAATATGCATAAATAGCCCATTTTAATTTTCATATTCTCAACTGCTACACAGTTTTAACACTCCTTGAGAAATTAAACACTTTCATATCTCTTTCACAAAAATGAGAGGAAAAAGTAGCAATATATTCTATCGACTGACAAAAAACATTAGTTTCTAACAAAAAGGCATACGCGGTAGGACTATCAGAAAGACTAATAGAAAGAGATCTGGCTTTTGCCCTCAGTTTCTGGATGGTAACCTGTAAATCCTTGGAATGTCATGCATGATAGGAGTGTTTTTGTTTACCCATGGGCCTTGGATTATACTGGTAGTTTAACAATGTTATATAGATGTGGAGCTGGCCTCAGCAGATAGTATTTTGAGTGGGACCGACCACACCAGAAAGACCGAAAATGTGATGTAGGATGGGGGTTTGGGTCACACAGTATCAGCTGACCAGGGAGGCTGGAGATTGGAGACTGAGATTAGTCACATAAGCAACCAATCATGACTATGTAAAGGAACCTTATAAAAACTCTGAACCATGAGGCTCAGGTGAATTTCCCTAATTGGCAATATTCCATTTGTTGCACACAGATACCAGGAAAATAACATATTCAAGACCCCCATGGGGAGCAGACAATGGAAGTTCTGCATTTAGTATTTTTCCTGTATTCTGCCTTATGCACTTCGCTCCTTGACTAATTTTAATATGCACCCTTTCCCTGTTATAAACCATAATGCAAGTTTAAAAAAAAACTAATAGAGAAATTAGATTCTAACTCCAAACCAACTTTAATCAGAAAGACTAAATACATCACACTGGTTATGGACTATTCCAGGAAGATTTAATTACACAATTTTTAATTTGAGGAGTTCCAACAATATTTACCCTAAAATGTAAAGTGAAATTGCTCTTAGAAAAATATCAGTTTGATGAGAAGATAGATTTTAGTCTATTTTAAACCAATGTTTAAACCAATGTTTCCGACTGCATTTCAGCACAATCATTGCTCTCATCAGAGAGCAATCACCTTTTTTTTTGAGAAAAGGAAAACTAAAATTTTAATTAGCATCAAAATTCTACCAATAATTACCCAATCATTATTGAAGCAGATGCTGTGAAGTATGCAAAGATTAACAAAATTTCAGTTACAAAATGTAAAGGAAAACAGTCTCAACAATGTATAAAAATATTGACAAATTTAAGCTAGAATTAGCTCTAGAACACTTTATTGCATTTTTCCTTAAAAAGATGGATGGCTAGACATTAGCAGAAATACTGTCAAAACTATTTTTTGCTCAAATTTGTTCATATTAATGAAACAAAGATTAATAGTCTCTAAGTAAAATTTTTAAAAATTAAATCACTGCCTTCTGATTAAACTTTGAGGCATAAGATAGGGCAAAACCCAAGTATGATACTTTCTAATTCTTTCCATAAACACAAATAAAAGTCAATATCAATACAAATGATAATTTAAGGTAATAAATAAATGATTATTTATATGTCTCGGTTTCCAAAACATAGGATATTATTGTATAATTCTCTTATAATAAATTCTATTTTTTTCTGGGATAGCAGATTAATAGAAATGTAAATTTCCAAAATTTCAGGTAATTTAGCAACTAATTTTGATTTAGCAACTAATTTTGATTTTGACGACAGATACTATGGTGGAAAGTTGTAAAACCCAAACGTTTTCTGTGCCATTTAACAAAGAAAAAACAGAAGAGAATGCTCTGCCAAACTATACCTGCTACTCCAACCTGGACCTATTTTCTGACCACCCACACAGTTCCAATGCTTCCAAATTATTACTCCACTAGCTTCATCCCACTCTTAACTCCTTTTGCATCAAGACTCTAGTTTCCTTTCTGTTAATTAGTCCAATTTTCCAGAAAACTCTGATTTTTCTGATTTCATGTTGATCTTAATCCACTTTAAATAAAATAAAATGCTATAAAGCTTCGAATAAGCAAAAGATGAGAATTAGATTTCTCTAGTGTTATGGAAGATGCATTTCAAGTGCTCTATAAACACATGGGAAAGTATCAAAACTTCAGATTTTAAACCTGGATTTCTTAACTACTTGCTATAGTATAACATTTCTTTGATTACTACAGGACAAAAAGGTGAGCAAAGCTCATAAGACATTCATTTTTTTGAAAGATAATGGTACTTCAAAATGTATTGGGAGTTGGCCTAGGCATTTTTAAATCTATATTAGGATTGTCAAACTTGGCACGTCATAGTTATTAAAAAAGGGATTGGGTCTTTTGCTTATTACTAAGTTTGGCAGAAACATGTTTGCATGTTCCTCCCTTGTAATGGACAGTCCTTTAATTAAGGACAATGAGTGAACCCACGGAGCAGAACTAATGAAAAGTTTATTAAGATTTTATGACAAAAAAAAAGAGAGCTTCACAAACCAGCCTTAGTAGATTATAAAACACTCCCTTTACCCATGCATTACTTTGGGTATCTCTGAAACATCCTAAAAATACTCTTTTTTTTCTGTGGTGACTTACTAATCCGTAAGGAATGAGAACCTTTAAATACATTACAATAACCTCTAGCAGAATTTGGCATCTTACTTCCATTAACATTAATTGAACATTACAACTGGATCTTAAAAGAAAGTTACCAATTTTAATTGTTTAGCCTTTCTGAGGTTTCGAATTGTCTGTATCAGTTTGTCTTTGGGAGCTGCTAGCTTTGGAATTCTTCTTCTGTGTACTTAGGAGTCTCTCTGGATTTGAGGATGTAGAACGTAACTGATATTCATCTGAGGATCCTTTTTGCCGGCTTGGCTTCATTTGTTCTTCATCCACCTCCTTCTGAAGCTGTAATGCTAATAACCTATCTTGCTCTTCTTGTTTACATTTTTCAAAAAGTTGATGTTCCAAATTTAACAGCTTTGAGGTGAAGGGGATTTCTGTTTCCTCTTGGTCTGAGGAAACTTTAGGGAACATTTTCTCTCTTTTTGCAGAAAAGCATTGATCCCCAACTGCTTCAAAAGAAGATTCCTGATTGTTTCTTTTGGAAATAGCTCCTTTACTTATGATTGGCTGAGACTCTTCTCTTTCTTTCTCAATGGCGTTATTTCCAATTATCTGTGGCATATCAGATATTGGGCACCCACTCTCTATTTTGCCACAAGGCTTAACTGCAGCTTCTCTGGAGGATAGAACTCTGGCTGTGGGCCCCTCATGACTTATGACATATAACTTCTTATCATGTTTGCTTGGTCTCTTTTTGACTTTTCCTTCAAGGCACCTTTCTGTACCATGGGCACATAACTGAGGCATAGGTGACTCTATTGAAGATTTTTCACCTTGTTCTTTAATGTCAAGCCATATTTGAGAAGAAAGTGTTGACATATCTTCCTCAATTTCTGTGTCTTGCTGGGTAGGGCTCTTTCCATCATTACTGTCAGTTTCCTTAAAAATGGAGTCTTTCTTGCCTTGTATTTCAGACTGAGATGCTGGCCCAAATTGTGACTTGGTTGTGTTTATCTTTCTTGCCAATTCTCTATCGCTTTTCAGTTTTTCTTCCATCTCTCTTCTCTTCTTTGCCTGTCTTTTTTCCTCCTCCTCTTCCTCTGTCAATAATTTCCGTATGTACTCTTCACTGGCTTTGTTCTCTTCTTCCTCGCTGGCTCGTCGCTCTGCCTCCATCTTCTTTACCTCCTCTTCATATTCTCTTCTCAATTCCCCGGGTTTACTTAACAGACGAACTGGCTGAACGTCATCAATGCTTCCTTCTGATTTTTGCCCAGAGACTCTAAGCTTACATTCTTTTGGATAGTATTTTTGAATTTTCTCCCATAGTTCCATGTTGACAAGAGAATTTCTTCGGGTATGGTATCGGGTCCATGAAGAGATTCGCCGGCGACAGAAAGGACAGCATAAATTTGCCTTTTCGATAGTTGATTGGAAGCATGTGTTACACAGTGTGTGATTACAAGGCAGAGTTACAGGCTCAATCAGAATTTCCACACAGATCTGGCACTGGATTTCAGACAAAGAAGGGATGGTATCTTCAGGTACAGCCATTTTGGTATTCTAATAAAGGACAGTCAACGTCAACACCCAGCAGAGAAAGAGCAGTATTTCTGGTTCAAGTTCGGAGAAAGTCAATTAACAGTTTAATATTTAACCGTTATGCCCAGCAATGTAACACAATTCAGAGACTGGGAGCATCAAACGGTCTTGAAGCAAAAGGTACTCTGCGGGCAAGGTAAACAGCACAACCCTGGAAGGCGATGTATTTGACCAAGTTTAGGACAAGCACTGGGTAAGAAAATAAATGAAAGTTCTTGTGCACAGACCTTGGCTGCTTCGAGGCATTAACGGTGTTTTTCGGCTCTCTGGCGTAGCAGGAGAAACACACCAAGTTCTCCTCCCTCTTATCAAATGAGGGTGCTCCCTTGGCTGTGGGTAGACAAGCTGGAGGAATTTGATGCCCGTCGCTGCGAGGCCACGACTTCTTCCAGAACAGGGGGCTCCGCTGACGCAGTACTTCAGTTTTACCGTTGCTACGGAAGTCTCGCGAGGTTTCCTGGGTCTCACGAGGTTTCCTGAATCTCACGATGTTTCCCGGGTCTCGCGAGGTTTCCTGGCTCACTGAGCTCCCCCCACCCCAGCCACATCCCGCCCTCTTCTCTCTTCTCTGTAAACCAAAAAGCTTCTATAAATGTTATAATTTTTTAAAAAGTTAGCATCATGCCAACCTATCTCCTTTCCCATTCTTTTATTTAATCTTTTTTTTAATGAATGGATTTATGTATCAGTAAGCTTAGTCAGACCAGAGGTGGATGAGATAGGGAAAGCAGAAAAAAACAATTAATTGGGTAGATAAACTAAGATGGATCTAAGCAAGAGGAAGTTGCTGAGGGTGGGATTTCAAATCAGCCACAACTCTAGTTCAGCGACAAAACTCTAATCTTTAAAATTCTAAAAAAAAAAAAAAGCAAGAGGAATTAGGGTACCAGGAAGGAAGTCAAGGAAAAAGTTCATTAGGCCCAATTATTTGAATTATGGTTTCATTCGATTTGAGAGCAGAACCAGCAGTAATGCTAAATCCTGAGGTTCAAAATTACTGACCCAAGACTTCAGATTCTCTTGCCCTGGGAAAGAAATGGACCTAGTATTCAGAACAGGGATAAATGTCAGCGAGATTTAGCAATTGGGAACAAGGTAAATTGTTTATATACTGAAATAACTAATCTGAACAGAAATTCAGTATTGTAAGAATGGTGGCTTTTCTTATTCTAGAGATTCATGATTGTACATGAGTTCCAGAATAAGAATTGAATCTGAGAAAAGCCAGGGACGCAGAGACTGTATACCTCTTATTGATGAGATTTCTACTGATAGATTTTAAAACTTTTCTCTCTTTCCTTATAGATCAACAATAAAGAAAGAGAAAAATATATTTAAGACTTAAACATGCAACATTTCTTTTATATGCCCATCAAATAAAAAAAAAAGCTTCCAGTGCCAGAATTATCTAGACCAGGAAAACCTTCTCAACCCAACTTTTTAAAGCATGACCTAAAATGTCAAGTTTCCTAAATTCTTTATCCTCTGTGATGTTCCATACTGCCTTGCCCATGACTGAAGCAACTCCCGTATTTCCCAAATCTCTTTACAAAGTCCTCCATACATGGCTACTGCTCCACAAAAGCAAACTATCCCATACAACTACTCAGACTACATGTGAGCATGACATTCATTTTCTTAACTGAGGCCTAGCTCTTCTCTGAGACCACTACCCCTCCAGTACTCTCAAATGTTTATTTTCTTACACATATGCAATTCGGTTGACAGGATTGTATCCTCTTTGATATTTATTGCTGTTTTCAATCATTTCACTCTTCCAACTTCTTTTAAACAACACAAAAAAGAAAAAGGGCAACAACGAACTCATGTTTTGTCACTAATTATGCCATTCTATTATACCATCTTCTCCTCCTGATCACTATCACCTACAACCTCCTTGCCACTTCCCTTATTTTGCTAAACATTTTGCCATTAGGCTCATGGCATTTTTTTTCTTCTGTTCAGAATCTCTGCCTTGATCCAGGCAACTTTCCTATGTACATGGATTATCCATTTAATACCAAGACCTTTCAGTTCTTTGAATAATTTCAATATTTTTTTTTTGCTGTACTCCATGCGATTCAGTCACTTCCACAATTCTGACTTAGACCCCACCATCATTCACAACTGTTATAACAAAAAGAAATAATTAAAGTCTTTCCTTCTCTTACTTCAACCTCTTATCCTTCCAGCTTGCTTGTTCAACTGCTTTCCCTTATGGTCATACCTAAGGGTCATGGAGACTTCCAGTCTATTGATCCTTCCATTTTTTCCCATTTACTCAGATCCTGCCTTTCATCACTTGCTGCTTCTTCCAGCATAGATTTCATAGCCTATAATTTCCATAATATCCAGCTAATTATTCTCAGTGTAAGTTTACACCTACAACTTTAACATACAAGACTTCACTACTACTCAATATCCTTACCATGTGTGTCTGGTTGTCACTATTTAAAAACCTCTCTACTATCCTCAAGTCTCTGACTCCCTCTCTCATTCTGGGCTTATGCAGAAAGAGGGAGAAATGCCCAGAGTTCTGAGAAAAGAGGATAGAAAGAAACTTTTAAGAGGAAATGGCCTCATTTTCTCAACACAAAATCCACACATTTACTTAAAACAGCCTATCATCCTCTTCCCCAGTTAGGATAAAGGAGCTGCCTTTACTCTAAGACTAATTTCTCCACATTACTTATGCTCATTGTCTCCATTTATTTATGTCCCACTCATCTACTTCAATATAGCTTTCTGCCCCATCCTTCCACTAAAACAGAGCTGCTTAATGTCATCGGCGTCACTAAATATAAATGGACTTTATAGTTGATGTTCTACTTGACCTCTCATCAGCAATGTTCACTGTTAAACTACACATCTCTTCTTGAAACACTCTCCCCTTACTGTCTACAACACAATACTTAACTGTTATTTATTCTTCTCCATTTCTACCCATCTGTCTCTACTCCTTTACAGGCTCATCTTTTTCTTTTTAGCCACTGCATGTTACATAATCAAGGTATGTTCAAAGACTCCTTTGGCTTTTCATTCTAGTCTTTCCCCTGGCTTTAATTACCGCATATACCCAAACGAGTTAAAAAAAAAGTATGTAACATGTAATGGGTAGAGAGGCAGAAAAATAATAATAGTTAAGTATTAGATAGATAGATAGATAGATAGAGAGAGAGAGAGAGAGAATATATTGCAATAAGTAATGTATATGTGTTTGCATATGTGTGTATGAGACATCTGATATTTGTGATCCAAAACAGTATATTTAACTACTTGTTCTATATATTTCCTTAGTTGTTTTAAAGTTACCTCAGACCAATACTAAATGCATCACACACACACACACACACACACACACACACACACACACTTACCTAACCAAATACAGTTTTTTTTCAGGATCTCCTATTATCAAAATGCATCCTTGACACCACCTCATGCCTACCTCATGGTTAATCTAGCACTAAGTCTCATGGATTATATCTTCTCAATGTGTTACATTCATCCAGTTTTCTTGATCTGCACTATCTCTTGACTGAACTATGACAGCATCCTAATTTTTTTCATCGTATCCACTTCCTGTCTGCCTCTAACTACTGCCAAAAAATGTTAACGCAAATCTTATCTGTGGTTTCCCTCTCGATTTAAAATCTTTCGGTATTTTTCCCATTGCTTATAGTATAGGATTAAAACTCTTTAACATGTTCAGCAACCCTATGTGTAGTCTGTCCTTTGTCAACCTTTCAAGGCTTTCTTGCTATGTTTCCTCACAGCACAAGGGCTTTATACATTCTACCTCTTATTTTCTGGAACATTTTATACCATGCCCTTCCAAGTCATCCAGCAGAATTCATGTCAAATCACCTTTTGACACTCTTTCCTTCTTCTTAGCATAAATATTTATTTATAGTTGTTTATTTGTATGGTTAGTATTGCCTGTAGTTTCCCTCTAGGGTCCAGACTCTAAGCTCTATAAGAGCATATCTGTTTTTGTCCAACTTATATTTCCAGTGCCTAGTGAATAATTGTTGAATGAATAAATGAGTGAATGGACACTTTTTCAGCACGGAGGTGAAATTAACCAAGTAGGAATTTAGTTCTTTAGGCCACTCCTTCCCATATTTCTTTTTTTTCTCCATAATGGAACAATGTCCTTACTTTCCTTGGACTCTCAGTGCTCTCAAAGCCTTTCTCTTGAATTCTTCTCTAGTTCTAAAAGTTTAGTTTCATGTATTGAGGTCATAAACTCATTGAAACTTAAAAGAGTGACTGGTTGGTAAGATTCAGTAGTTTTCTCCTCCCAACTGAATTTACACTTTAAAATGATTAAGCCTTAGCATTAAAACAAAGTAGTTCTGTTGTGAGATTATTCCTGTCAGTCAGCTATGTGTAAGAGGGCTCTAAACTGATACCAAGAAGTCTATTGAATAAACATGTTTTTTTCTTATTCCAATACTGTGAAAGCCATTTCATGTTCATGGTATACATTTAAGTTTATTTTGGATTCTTCTTAAAAAATGTTGATGCCATTTTTTTTCACTGAGTTTTAGCCAAATACCTGATTGTTTATGATGTTTCAGAGCTGAGCATGACTTAATATTCTCCATTTTCACAGAATGTAACACATTTACTTTCATTTCCTAACTTCTTTGAGTACTAATTATCACTGAAGTGGTTATTGTTAAGGCAATGTATAAATTATGTCAACTTCTGCGTGGACATTCAAATACATAAAGATAAAGATAATTGATTTTATTATAGTTATGTTATTGATAAGGACAAATTTTCACACCACGCCATTCTCTCTACTATCCCAAGGAAGACCAACTTCTCCTGAGAGTCATAGACCCAATGAAAGACTTAGCACTGGAACTGACAAATTTGCTCTGGCTTTGGTGACTTGTAAGAGGATATATATTTTGTTTGTTGAGAAATCTAATCTCTGCACTAATCCAGCAGAATAAAAGAAATCACAAATAGATGAGAACCTGATTGATATGCAGCTGTATTAAAATGAGAGAAAATGTAGTACAGTTTGCCTATGGCTTCCTTCAGCCACCACAAGGTAATAAAAGCAACATGTTTTTAAATTATCATTTCTTGATAGAACATAGAAATATTAACCTCTAGATACCCATTTAAATCCTTTAAATCATATGGTGGAAAATATTCAACTGAATTGAAGTAGAGGGGAGAACAATCTGAGTAAAGCGATTTGGAGACATCTGAGACATAAAAAGGAAGCATATAAAGACTCCAAGAGAAATTAAGAGAAAGCAGAACTCAACTAGTAAAGCCCCAGAAAATGTCAGACATGTTTGAGAAAATGATATCAAGTCAATAATGGCCAAGTTCACACCTTATTTCAGGGAATGGCTGAAAACCATAGGTTATAGTTTCTAGCATCAGATGTGAAATTGCTCCTTTAAGTGAAAGTAATTTTTGATACCTTAAATTTCTATGGTGTCGTTCTTTTCGAAGAAAGTTTTCTTAGACTGAGGCTCACAAGTACATAGAATTGATTGTTAGCAGAAACTTACAAAGAGAAAAAAAATGTCCCAAGCCATGTTGTCATCCTTTTTCTTTCTCCTAGCTCAGCTTCACATTCTTCACCACATACCCTCCCACACTTGACCACCATATACCAAAAGGAAAACAGAAAATATATTCCACTACACATATGAACACTTCTTATGGAGTGGATGAACAAATCATTCCCAGAATCAACTTTCTCTTATGGGGGATTCCACTATATTCATTCATTTATTGAGTAAAAAAAAATATTGAGCGGCTATGTTTTGGTAGACACTTAGTTATTTTTGTTTTGTTTTGTTTTGTTTTGTTTTTGTTTTAGGCCCTACAGGATAAAAACATGAGCAAGATATATGAGTCTTGCCCTTATGGAGCCCCCTACTGGTAGGAGATGAATAAAAGCAATTTAAAATCATAATACTGTGTGAAAAGTGACAACAGGGAAAATACAGACTGTTGTAGGTAGGGATTACATCTGTTGGCCAACATAATTACAGACATCACCTTTTTTATCTTCAAAACTGCCCTGTTTAGATGTTGTTTAGATGACCACCCTTGATATAGAGTCTAAGAGATGATACGTCTAACCTGGTCCTGGGGATTCAAGGACAATCTCTCAGAAGAAACTATCATTAAAAGCCATAACCTAAAGGATGAGTAGGTAGGCAAAAAATGAGAGGAATGGTGCTCATGGAAAAGAATACAGACATGAAAAAGCTGAAAGAGAGGATTTGTTAGCACATTGAACAAAGGCAAGTATGGCTGAAATATTTCAAGAATGGAAGAGAGAGAGTATGCAAGACGAGGAAGTAGATTAGGCAGAAATCAAAGCCACTTTTCTGCGTGTTGAACATACCAAGCAATTCCAAGTCTCAGTGCTTTTGCATCCTTCGTTTTCCCTACTTAAAACATGCCTTCTCCAAAAATCCACATCTCTCTCTCTCTCTCTCTCCCCCCCCCTCCCTCCCTCCCTCTCTCCCTCATCACTTTATTGTAACCTATGCTCAAATGTAACCTAATCAGAGAGATCTTTACCCTCTCAATCAAAAATAGCACTCCTCCTCCTCATTCTCTATCCCTTAATTTACTTCATTTTTCCTCTTATCACTATATCTGATACATCGTTTATCATCCCTGTTCTCCCTGTAGAATGTAAGTTGCATGAGAGGAATTTTATTTGCTTTTTTCATTGCTCTATCCCCAGCACCTAAATTGTTCCTTGTACATTGTGGTTGTTCAATAAACATCTGATAAATGAAAACATGAAAAGCACTTAGAAAAATACCTGACAGATAATAAGAACCCCCAAAATGTTAGCTATTTTTTAATAAATAGTATAGATAAGGTAGAGAAAAATCATAAAACAATAAAATAAAAACTCGAGTATTTGATTATTAAAACATTAATGACAAAAAACTTGGATTAGAGTCTTTGCTTGAAACCTCCAATAAAAGGAAGGATTTCACTACTTTCTAGGGTAGACCATACCAAGATTAGACCAAAGATTTTCTCTTAAGTTGAGCTGAAATCTGCTTTTGTAACTTCTTTCATCTCTTATAACCTTGAAAACCACAAAGAAAATCCCTTCCAGTCTGCTAATATATATTTATTCATTTTTTATTAGTTGATATATTTTTTTCAATCATAGTTGGCATATAATATTATATTAGTGTCAGGTGTACAACATAGGAATTATACATCTATATAATTCATGAAGTGGTCACCCCAATAAATCTAATATCTGTCTGACACCATACATAGTTATTACCATTTTGGAATTCTTAATCTCTTCCCCCCTTCTCACCTAACATCCCTCCCATCTGGTACCCCTCAAAATGTTCTCTGTATCCATAAATTTGTTTCTGTTTTTTAAAACTTATTTTGTTCTTTAAATTCCACATGTACATAAAACCGCATGGCATTTGTATTTCTTTATTTGACCTACTCCACTCAGCACAATACCTTCTAGGTCCATCATGAAAACTTTTTTAATCCTTTTACTTTCAGTCTGTGTGTGTCTTTTAATCTGAAGTGAGTCTCTAATAGGTAGCATTTGTAAGGGTCATATTTTCTTATCCATTCAGCCATCCTATTTTTTGATTCGAACATTTAATTATTTTTTATTTGAAGTACTTTTTTGTTAGATATGTAATTACTGCCATTCTTTATTTATATTTTTGATACATCATTTTTTCTTTGTCTTAAAGAAGGCTCTCCAACATTTCCTATAATATTGGTTTGGTGGTGATGAATTCTTTTAGCTTTTTCTTGCCCAGGAAGCTTTTTATCTGTCCTTCAGTTTTAAGTGATAGCTTTGCTGGGTAGAGTAATCTTGGTTGTAAGTCCTTGCTTTTCATCATTTTGAATATTTCCTGCCAATTAATCCCTTCCGGCCTGCAAAGTTTCTTTTGAGAAATTAGCTGACAGTCCTATGAGTTCTCCCCTTGTAGATAACTAACTGCATTTCTCTTGTTGCTTTTAAGATTCTCTCTTTTTTTACCTTTGGCATTTTAATAATGATGTATCTTTGTGTGGGCCTCTTTGGGTTTATCTTGTTTGGGACTCTCTGTGCTTCTGGGCTTGTATATCTTTTTCTTTTACTAGATTAAGAAAGATTTCAATCATTATTTCTTGAAATAGGTTTTCAATTCCTTGTTCTCTCTCTTTTCTTTCTGGTACCCCCATAATGCGAATGTCGGTATGCTTGATCTTGTTCCAGGGCTGCTCAGCAAAAGGTACAGAACACACCGAGGCCAGAAACTATTTCTTTGTGTTCGTGAGCCTTTGAGATATTTTAGAAAAGTCTGCAGCAATAGCCAAGACAGACTATTTATATGGAGTAAACCACTGGAGACTGCTTGTCTGGGCCTGCAAATTGGGAGAAGTGGAGTATCATGGAATCACTTGGGCAGAGTGACCTGTGTTATACAGGTTAATGGAGATTTAGGTGTGGTGGCTACTGTAAGAGATGAGGTCTCAACCAAGGAACAATGGATACCACCAGCACTTCTATCTGGGAGAAAGCTGGGCCCCAGCCCTTTCCCTGAAGCCTGACAACTCAGTGTCTACCCATACGTTCCTGGCACTCCTTGAGCAGCTGCCCCAGTATGGAAGCTCAGAGCAAGTGAGTTCGACACAGAGTAAGGCTGGGCGTAGGCCCTTGACGAGGAAGATCTGAGAGTCCCACAGCCCTCTGTCTCACTCAGCCACAATCTCCACTGGTTTTAATAACCGGAGGCTGTGGGGCATTCTCTTCCTGGCACTGGAACTCTAGACCGAGGACCCCAGTATGAAGCCGGAACCCCCTCACTCCTCAGGTGAGGAGGGGGCTCAGCAACCAAGATGACCTCTTAATTTTCCACCACCATACGCTGTCACGTGACTGGGCTATTTCACATCACTGCCCCTCCTACCAGGCTCAAGGTGACCTCTTCTTATGTATGTCCCCAGTTGTAGGACTTCTATTCAGCCAGACCTCAGGCAATTCTCAGTAATGGCTGCTCTGTAGTTTCATTATAATTTTGGTGTGGTCACGAGAGTAAGCTTCCACAACATCTAACTTCTATGCCATATTGACTGGTCTTCTGTTTCTTTACTTTTAATCAGAAAAGACTGAATTCCTTGAATTGTACTTCATGAATTTCTATTAGTCTTTTTACATATTCAGACATTTGATCTAACCCATAGGCTTCATTGGTTCCTGGGTATTATTATAAATGCAATTTATGATTCTATAAGCATTTTAATAACTGCAATTACTGAAGAAGTTATGAATTAATTGTACATGAACATTGACTCATTTTTAAGTATTTTCTCTAAAAGACATATGGTTTACTTATTAAAGTGGTTGGTTTAGCTGGTTAATATAGAATTCTATTTTTGATACTTGAAACAAGAGAAAAACTAACCTCTTAATCAAATGTCTCCCCTTAAACTTAGTATAGTAAATCCTTGGTGTTTGAGGATTTAAAATTCGAAGTTTCAAGTATCTACAGAAGACCCAAATATAATGGCATGTTACAATCTGTAATTTTATTGAGGCATGAGTTTTCCTGAGAAATGAATTGCACACCCTGAAATTAACATATGGCCCTGAGACTCTTAGTTTATGAGTGAGCCAAACTAATTCCCAAGCTTTTATGTCTTAAGATGGCTTTGTTATTCTCTGGTCAAATTTGCATATATATTTTATGGGGTCGACATAACTGTTATCTAGAAATATGTAATATTAGAAAATATGAGGAATGCCCAGAGATTTAGAAGTTTTTGTTTGTTTGTTTGTTTTAGAGACTGTATCAGGTTTAACAGTTCTTAGACTGGTGGTCATAATACTCTACTGCCACCTGGTGACATCATGTTGTCCACTCAGCATAAATTTATTATTTATTCCCTTCCATCCCACTATGTGAAAGATTTCTTTGCCAGTTTGGATGAACTAATGATCAATATCAATGGTCTATATCTTCCCAAATCACAGTAAGCTAACCAGGTTTTATGTGAATAGATGTAAGTACGAAAAAAATCAAAGGGTACTCATACTGGTGGAACAGAGTAAAAAAACTTTTAAAAAGCAAATTCAATTGATTAAGCCATGAATGAATAATTTTTGGAACTTAAGATTTTTCCATTTGAAATTATTATGGCAGTTCAAAATTCTGTGTATCTAAACTAAAACTAAAGTTTCACTGAACATAATGCTTTAAAGAAACTGTTGTACATTTACAAATATCTATTTTTTAATTTACATTTTATTTTCTTAACTTTTTATTTTGAAATCATTGTAGATTCATTGGGAGTTGCGAAGACAGTAAAAAGAGGTCCCAGGCACATTTTACCCAGTGCCACAATAGTTACATCTCAGGTAATCACATTATAATATTAAAACCAGAAATGACATTGGCACCAGGTAGTTTTATCATATGTTATCACCACCAGTATTATGATACAGAACTATTTATCCCATCACGATAAAGATCCCTTGTGTTATGCCTTTATAACACACTTCCACGTACACCACCTACTTCCATGACTAACCCTAGCAACTACTACTCTGTTCTCCATCTCTATAATTTTTTCATCTTGATAATATTATATAAACAGAATCATATAGGATATGGCATTTTGAGATTGCCATTTCTACACTCATCATAATGTATTTGAGATCCATCCAAATTGTTATGTTACAAATAGCTTGTTCGTATTTATTGTTGAGTAGAATTTCATGATATGACTATACCAGTTTGTGTAAACACTCACTCATTACAGGACATTTTGTTTATTTCTAATTTGGGGGTTTTACCAATAAAACTATGAATATTTGCATACATTTTTTTTATGTGTGTGTCTGAAGGTGCTCAGATAGAGGAAGGTGCATCCTCTTTCTCCTTTGCCATTCCGTGATGGTTTTACACAAAGAAAAGGGTAAAAAAGGCTTAGGATCCACTAGTAACTTTGTTAAAAGGAAAATCCCAGATCAAAATTCCAATTAAAGACTTTAGTTGTAGAAAATACTCTGTAAAAAATAGGTTAATACTACTATCATCACCATCTTACCCTGATATGTACGAGTGCCTGCATCATTTGGACCTTATATATAGTGGTATTTTTTTTTAATGTTGTAGATGAAAACATCAACTGGAAAGTGTCAGCAACTTTTAACTAACCACTGCATATGCCTTAGTATATCTTGCATCAGAGAAAGCTGTTCAATGATTCTATGTTGTTCAAATCCAATGTGGATTAAAGGTAATGTGTTAAGAGAATATCTATGAGAGGGGTATTCAGTGGACAAAAAAAAAGAATAAACATATTTTTAAATAGAGGATTATTGAACATCAGTGGGCTCGTAAATTGACCAATATAAAAGTGTCTCCTATTTCCAATATAAAGAATGAAATAACAAGAACCATGCATAATAAAGAAAGCAAAATTTTTGGCAGGGAACTTTATACTTATCTCAGGAACATTTGCTGAGACCTGCTCTGGGATTTCTCCTCCGATATGAATAAATGTAAAAGTCTCACAATAGGCCAGCAGTTTAGCTTGGGTTCAAAAAGAGTTTATTATATCACATTTAATGTTTCTCCACCAAGGTATCCATAAGTAGATTAAAGCTCCACTTTCAAGAAGTCTCTTACAGATTGGTGGTTGCCAGAGGTTGGGAATTGGGGATGGGAGAAATGGGTGAAGGTAATCAAAAGGTACAAACTTCCAATTATAAGATGAATAAGTTTTAGGGTACATTGTACAACATGGTGACTATAGCTAACAATGCTATATTTGAAAGTTGCTAAGAGAATAAATATTAAAAGTTCTCGTCCTAAAGAAAAACAATTGTGACTATGTGAGGGGGTGGATGTTAACTTATTGGGCCAATTATTTTTCAGTATATATGTATATCAAATTATGTTGTACACCTAAAGCTAATACAGTGTTATATATCAATTATATCTCAATAAAACTGAGGGAAAAAACGCAAAGTCTCTTGTCTCTCAGACAAAGAAGTCAGCACTTTTAGCTCTCTGTATTCAACTATAGACAGGTCAAATAAGTTTAGACATTTGGGCATGCCTCCCCACCCCCAGTTTCCTCTTATAGAAAATGAGATTTGTAAACTTCTTTCTTGTTCATGAAGTTTATTGTGAAGGTAAATTGGTGAATGGGAGAGATCTGTTTTTAGTTATTTGTTAAAAATGTCCGATATAAATTCAAACGCTGATATTTTTGGTACAATTATTACAAAACTGGACAGGTTGTTCCATTCAGGAGGTGAGAAGACACTACTCCCAAAATGTGGTGACAAATCATTTTGGGTTGAGTCCCAAACTTATTAAACTGTCAATGTTGAATTATCAGTAAATCAAGAAGAATGTTTATGAGCATCTGTGCTTCAGCTTTCATTGACATTTGGCAAATAGTAGCATAAAAAGAAAATCGTAATTAGCAATAAAGGTGTGTTTATTAGTTTGTGCAATTGACAAAGGTTGTATGTCTCTTCTACACAGTATGTGTCCTTTATAAAACTGTCAGATAATGAATGCAAAACCTACTCTTTTTCTTTAGGCTAGAGCTTCATGACCTGAAGTGCCACTAGAAGAAAATCAATTAATGTGGGAATTAAAATTTATTCTTTTCAATGAAAAACAAAACGAAGAGACGTAACAAAGTGAGTAAAATGTGGATAACCCTCAATCTCTACTTCCACCAAAGGCCTTCCCTAGAGTCTGCTTTCTCATGTCTATTCATCCTGCATACTGCCTGCTGTGATCTTTCTAAGGGAAAATTGATTGTGAACCCTTCAATGGGTTACCAGGATAAGATTCAGTTTCCCCTAGTCAGTTATGTAAGTCACTTATGTAAGGGATCTAGCCCCTACCTACTTTCTAGCTTATTCTCAGACCACTATCCCTCATTCCCTCCTAATCTACACTCTGATGAAGGAAATGTTGATGAGGAGAAGGAAACAAAAATGTATATTGGAACAGGCAAGTTTGAGATCAATGTGACATCCTATAGTAAAGTAGAAAACATTCACACTCAGCAATCCTGGGTATGTCATTAAAAACATGCATCTGAAAGTGCACTGGTATCTTCACTGCAGTGTTGCTTACAAAAGTGAAAAGAAGTATGAGAAAATTTTTTTAAAAAAACAAACATTTAAATATAAGAATAAATAAATTGTGGTCTACTCACATAATGGAATCATATATAGAGTAACAATTAAAGAGGCCAGAGGCTTCTTGTTTATGTTTTGTGAACCTTCGAGAGATTTTAGGAGAGTTCGCAGCATAAGCCAAGCAGGCTGTTAGTATGGAAAATCCACTGGAAGCAGCTTGGGTGGGCCCACAAGTTGGTTGGGGCAGGGTCTTAGGGAATCGCCACAGTGAGGTGACTAGTGTTAGCTACATTGATGGAGACTCAGATATGACAGCCCCTGGATCTGCAAGCCCGATAGGGGAGGGCTAAAAAAGAAAAGGAGCAATGTTCTCTTCCAGGATTTCTTTCTGGTAGAAACCTTCCCCTCCAGTCCTCATCCTGAAGTCTGACAACTCAGTTTCTCCCCATATGTCCCTGGTGCCTTTTGAGCTGCTGCCTTAGCACCAAAGCTCAGAGCAAGTGAGTCTGTCACTGAATAAGTCCATGTGTGGGTCCCTTAAAAGGAAAGTCTGCAACTCCAGCCACCCTCCATCTCACTCTGCCACAATCTCTGCTGGTTTTCACAACCAGAAGTTGTGGGGACTTCTTGGCACTGGAACCCTAGACTGGGTATCCCAGTGTGGGACCAGTACCCCTCATTCTTCCGGGGAGACTTCTTCAGCCGAGATATTTCTCCCAATTCTCAGTCACCACAAACGGGTGTGGGACTAGCACATTTTACATCTTCACCCTTCCTACCAGTCTCAACGCAGCCTCATCTCTGTGTCCCCAGTTGTAGGATCTGTTCAGCTAGACATCAGGTGACTCTCAATAATGGCTATTCTATAGTTTAGTTATAATTTTGATGTGATAGTAAGAGGAGACAAGCACAGAGTTTACCTACTCTGCAGTTATGATGGCCTTAATTTCCTTTCTGTTGATCAGTTTGTTTAGATTTTCCTTTTCTTTATAATTCAGTTGAGGAAGATTGTATACTTCTAAGAACTTGTCCATTTCTTCTAGGTTATTGAATTTGGTTGCATACAGTCTTTCACAATATTCTTGTATGATACTTTGTATTGTGGTAGTATTTGCCATAACTTCCCTTTCAATTTTGAATTTATTTGTGTTCTTTCTCTTTTTTATTAGTGAGTCTAGCCAGAGGTTTGTCAATTCAATTGATCTTTTGAAGAACCCACTGTTTGTTTCAAATTTTTACTGTCCTTTTGTTCTTAATTTTATTTAATTCTGCTATAATTTTTATTATTTTCTTTCTTCTGTTGACATTGGGCTTCATTTTTCTTCTTTTTCTAGTTTTTTGAGATATAATATTAAAATGTTATTCATTTGGGATCTTTCTTGTTTCTTGAGATAGGTCTGTAATGATATGAACTATTCTCTTATGACCACTTTTGCCATGTCCCAAAAGTTATGATATGTTGTACTTTCATTCTCGATTGTTTCTATGTATCTCTTGATCTCTCTTTTTATTTTTTCTATAACTTAGTCATTTTTTAGAAATCATCTTTACATATTTGTGTGTTTTCCCACTTTCTTTTTGGAGTTGATCTCCAGTTTTAAAGCACTGTGATCAGAGTATATGCTTAGTATGATTTCAATCTTCTTAAATTTGTTGAGGCTACTTTTGCGTCCCAACATATGTCCTATCTTTGAGAACATTCTACGTGCATTAAAGAAGAATGTGTAATCTGGTGTTTTGGGATGAAAGTCTCTGTAAATGTCTATTATGTCAAATTGGTTGAATGTGTTGTTTAAAGTTGATATTTCATTATTGGATGATCTATTCATAGCTGTCAGTGGAGTATTTTGTTCCCCTGCTATAATTGTGTTTTTATCAGTTTCTCTTTAGTTATGTTAGTTATATTTCGGTGTTCCCTTTTTGGTAGTGTGTATATCAATAAGTGTTATGTCTTCTTGATGTGTTGTCCCTTTTATCATTATGAAGTGTTTATCTTTGTCTCTCAATATCTGTTTTATCTTGAAATCTATTTCATGAGATATAAGTATGGCTATACCTAGTTTTCTCTGGATGCCATTTGCCTGGAGTATCATTTTCCACCCTTTCATTTTGAGTCTATATTTGTCCTTGCTGAGATGTGTCTCTTGAAGGTAGCATATGGCTAAGTTTTGTTTCTTGGTCCAATCTGTTACTCTGTGCCTTTTTTTTTTGGTGAATTCATCAATTTACACTTAGAATGATCATTGAAATATGAGGTTTTCCTGTAGCCGTTTTAATCTCTCTTTCCTAGTAACTCCGGTTCTCCATTGTTTCTTTTTCCTTGTGTTTCTGTTTGTTTTATTAGTTTGATGATATCTTATGATTTTTTTTTCTCTGTTCCCTCTCATTTTATGTTATGTGTCTCAGTTCTGGATTTTTTTTTGGTGTGGTTACCACTAAGTTTATGCAAAAGAAAGTCCTTTTTGTTCTGTGTGTGTCTTATCCCCTTTGGAGATTCAGATCTTTACTTCTTCTCCTTTTCTGTTTTTGTTGTCTCAAATTATCCCTATTTATGCTGTGAGCTCATTTCTAGGTTTCAGTAGCTGTTTTCTTCTTTTCTTTTTAAAATGTTTTTTTTTAACTAACCATTCTGTAATATTTAAGGATATAATACACTGTTCTTAATAAGGGTTGCACTTTCCTGTCTCTCTCTGTCTGTTAGTCATCTTACTCATAGTTTTGTAATTATTTTTGCCCTTTTGTTTCAGGTAGAATGACTGCCTTCAGTATTTCCTGTAATGCAGGCCTTGCAGTAGAAAATTCTCTTGGCTTCTGTACATCTGAAAAGATCTTTATTTCTCCTTCATATGTTAAGGAGAACTTTGCTGGGTACATTATTCTTGGCTGTTAATTTCTCTCTCCCAATAGTTTGAATATTTGATTCCACTCCATATTAGCTTATAAAGTTTGTGCTGAAAAGTCTGATGATAATATAATAAGTTTTTCTTTATAGGTTACTGAGTTATTTTTCCTGATTGCCTTGAGAATTCTTTCTTTGCCATTAATTTTCAACAATTTTAATATAATATGTCTTGGAGAAGGCCTTTTTGGATTGAAATAATTAGGTGTTCTGTTTACTTTTTGGATTTGAGGATCCAATTCCTTTCATAGTTTTGGGAAATTCTCATCAAATATTTGTTTGAATAGGCTCTCTGTTCTTGTCTCTCTCTCTCTTCTCCTTCTGGTATACCAATTACTTTTATAATTTTTTTTCAACGATGTCAGATATTCTTGTAGAGTTCTTTAATTTTTTTCACTCTTAAGCCTTTCTCTTCTTCCATCTGTATCATTTCCAGATTTTTGTCTTCGATATCACTAATTATTTTCTCCATTTGGCATTCCTGTTGTTCATTGATTTTATTTCTGAGTTCATTGGACTGTCAATCTGAATTTTCTTGCATGTCATTATGATTGTTCATAAATGCAATCTTGAATTCTGTCATTGAAGTCACATATTTCTATATCATTATTTTTCTGGAGATTTTTCATCTTCTTTCTGAGTCGTTTTGTCACCTTGGTTGTTCATGGTATTCGATGGATTGTTTTTTCTTTGTGTAGGCATTTATGGAAGTGCACTTTTTTTTCAATTTTATCATTATGTAGGATGACCTCTCTTTAGCAGGTTGATAAGAAGAGGTTTTTCTTTTGTTTTTCAGCAGGTAATGAACAAGCCTCTTGCACTGTCCAGGCCTCCTGGATCTTTGTTTTTTAGCAAACATAAAAAAAAAACAATGTTCTTTATTCTCTGGGGAAGTGTTTGTCTTCTTTGTGACCAGGTCACACATAGGAAAATGTAAAGCACGATGGGGACGCAAGCCTCTGAAAAGCCCTTGAAGTCCCAGTACTGCTCCAGCAGCCAGATGCATCACTGTGCTATATGTTCTCTCAAGTTAGCCTGGATGGATGGGTGTGGGGTGGGTTGGGAAAGGCCGCCTGTGTATCTGTGACTGTTGTCTTTCCAGTAATGCAGGCATCCAAGCTTCAGTTGCCTTGTCTCTATTGCTTCAGCCCTTTCGCTGGGACCAGCAGCAGTTCGTGTCTTAGTTCCCTGCCCTGTATCCCTACTTTAGCTCTTTAAGTTTCCCCTGGGGCTCACTACCAGCTCTGGGATGGTACAGGGAGACACGCTCTGTGGAGGTGTGTCCAGAGGGGGTAGGAGGAAGTGACCAGGCTCCGTGACTAGCTTTCTGCTTGGCAATGGCGATTGCTAAAATCAGCTGTCGCCCCTCTGTATTCTGTCTCTGTCCTGTTCCCTGTCCTGATCTCTGGGCTATGGAACACGCTGATCACTCAGGCAGGGATTATCCAATTTACAGAGTATGTAAACTGCCATCTTTTTTCTCCCGCTCTCCCCACTACAGCCTGCAAAGAGCTCCAGGCTGCATCCACAGGATGAGCTTCCGCTCCTTTCCATTTTCTCCTCCCTTTGCTCACCTGATTCGCCCACCTTCAAATGCTCTGATGTGGAGACCTCTCAGACGTGTTTGTGTGCTAGGCTTGGTGTTTTCTATTAGATTGTAACTGTTCAGTTTGTTGTACAACTTCAAGGGAAGAGATCAAGGGGATCCCTCACACTACCATTCTTCTGATGTCACTCTTATGTAAGTATTTTAAATGAATAAAAATTTATATATGGTCTATGTGCACACACATTTCTGCCTATACACAGAAAGGAAGAATATACAATAACTTCAGGAGAGAGGTTACTTCTCTGGAGAGAAGTTAGGGAAGAATGGGGTAGGAGAAGATGACGAAAGGCGTTTACTTTCAACTGAAATATTTTATTCCATATTTATCTGTTATTTATAATAAACACATGTTTAGTGTTTAGTCTTCATCCAGGTGCTGACACAGAGCTTCTAAGACCCTTGAAATTTCCTAAGTGTTGAGAGCCATTAATGTATCTTTTATTATGTTAATGAGGTGACTTTTGGAAAGGATCTAAGTATGAGGACTGGTTGCCAGTTGAATCAAACATGTTATTACAGGGTTGGAACTTTCAGCCCCACCCCTCTGAACTCTGGGGAAAAGAGAGAGCTGGAGATTAAGTTCAATCACCAATATCCAATGGTTTAATCAATTATGCCTATATAATAAAACCTCCATGAAAAAAACAACAAAAGACAACACTCGGAGAGCTTCTAGGTTGGTGAACACTTAGAGATTTGGAAAGAATGAGGCCCTTGGAGAAGATACTGAAGCTCTGAGTCCCTTTTCACATACCTTGTCTTATGCATCTCTTCATCTGGTGTTAAACCAATATCTAATAAGCAAAATGTGTCTCTGAGTTCCTTGAACTGCTCTAGCAAATTAATTGAACTCAAGGAGGTTCTATATCCAATATATAGCCAGTAAGTCAGAAACATAGATGACAACCTGAATTTGAGATTGGCATTTGAAACTGGGGGTGAGGATCAGTCTTGTATCACTGAGCCCTTAGCCTATGAGATCTGTTGCTATATCCAGGTAAATAGTGTCAGAGTTAGTTGAATTGTAGGACAAACAGCTAGTGTTGGATTTGCTTATTGGTGTGGTAAAGCTCCCACACAAACAGGTAAGAATTTGTATTAGAATCAATTTTCTTTCTTTCTTTCTTTCTTTCTTTCTTTCTTTCTTTCTTTCTTCTTCTCCTTCCTTCCTTCCCTCCTTCCTTTTCGATGTCCTACTTCGCCCGCAATTTAGGGAAGAGGATCGCAGCCGCGCCGAAGGCAGGACGGAGGAGCTCGACGTAGTAGGGAAGCGTGGTGAGAAGCGTCCGACGCGAGGCGGATGCTTGGTCTTCGTGTTTTGTTCTTTTTCTTCTTCTGGTTTCTTCTCTGTTTCTTTCGTGCGTCTATGCTATCTATATCTATCATCTATCTATCTATCTATCTATCTATCTATCTATCATCTATCATCTATTTATCTATCATCATCATCCATCAATCTAATCTATCTTTAAGAAAATATGCAAAATATTTATTAAATCTGGGCGGTGAATACACGGGTATTCAATCTATTGTCTTTTTGTAGCTTAGTTTATTTGGAACGTCTCAGTAAAAATAAATCATTTATACACAATTTTTTTGGTCACAAAATGAAAAACAGAGAAATAAAAGCCAAGCCATGTAATGAATGGAACAGGATGGGGTAGAAGTAGGGATGTTGTATTGACTTTCTCTTCAGTCGTCTATCTTTTTCTTCTTCATTCTCATGTTTATAGTGCATAAAATAAATTATTCTTTCCTATGAGATTTTATAGACTGCGACCTTCTAAATGACTATTTTCCTAATGTTTAGCCATGAGATATGAAACTAAATAGGGCGTGGACTTAGATAGCTAAATGAGTGGGTGTTATAGTCTACTCTGTTGATGAATGTGTGGCTTTTAGGTAGTATAATTACCACTGGTTGTATTTATTTTCCACAAAGTCCCTTCTGAATTTATTTCCTTTACACGGTAATGAAATGTAAGTTGGTACAAGCACTGTAGAAAACTATTTGCCATTACCTAATAAAGTGATACCTATGCTTAACATGTGATCCAGCACTAACACTTCTCTTAAAAACTCTGAAAAATACTATTAGAAATGTGTAACAAGAAATATATTTATAAGAGCTGCTGTAATAGCTTAAAAAAATCAAAATATCAAATAGAAATGTGACAATGTCCTAACATTAGAGAATAAATTAATAGTGGTACACACACAGTGGAATTCTATAAAGCAGAGAAAGTGAAAAAAACCAGAACAACAGATCATAGAATAATACACACAAGATGATTCTGTTTATATGAAGTCAAAGACACAAAAAATTAAAGTATCATTATGTATTGATAGATTGATTTTTATTATGGTGACATTGGTTAATGAAATTCAGTGTTTGAAGTGTACAATTAAAGAGTTATATATATACACATATATAAATATGTGTATATATATACATATATACATATGTATGTGTATATATATATATATATATATATATATATTGCACTACGTGTTCACCACACATAACTAGATGTCATTCTTTGACTACATATTTGAATCCTTTTACCCAGTCTACCTCTACCCTCCCCGCACTCTCTGGTGTCCACTAGTCAATTGTTCATGTCATGAGTCTTTGCTTGCTTGTCCTGTTTATTTGTTGCTTTTAGGTTTATATGCAACATAAAAGTGATATCATGTGGGTTTCAACTTTTTTCCATCTGGCTTGTTTCCCTTAGGATGATAATCTCGAGGTCCATCCATGTTATCACAAATGGCAGTATTTCATCTATTTTTCTGGCCGTGGCTGAGTAGTATTCCATTGTATATAAGTACCACAGCTTCCTTTTTTAAAAACAAATTTATTTATTTATTTATTTATTTATTTATTTATTTATTTAAATTAGTTTCAACTATACAGTACATTGTTTAGACATCTATATTGCTCATAAACCAATTCCCCCAATTGCTCCCTCCCTCCCCTGGCCCTCCCCTTAGCCATCATCTTAATGCTAACTGAATTCCCTGCGCCATATTCCCCATCCTCGTGCCCAACTATGAACTACTAATTTGTACTTCTTTAATCCTTCACCTCCCCTCCCTTCTATCTGTCACCAAACTATCCACAAGGGTTGTCAGTCTGTTTTTGAATAGTTTGTTCTTTTTGTTCCTTAGATTCCACATATAAGTGAAATTATATGGTATTTTTCTTTATCTCTCTGATTTATTTCACTCAGTATAATAACCTCTAGGTCCATTTATGTCATTGCAAATGGTAGAATTTCATTGTTTTTAATGGCTGAGTAATATTCCATTGTATATATGAGACATAATTTCTTTATTCAATCACCTGCTGATGGTCATTTAGATTGCTTTCATAGCTTGGCTCTTGTAAATTGTACTGCCTTGAATATTGGGGTGCATAGATCTTTACAAATTATTTTTTTTGGTATTCTTTGGATAAATACCCAGAAGTGCAATTGCTGCATCAAAAAGTATATACATTTTTAATTTTTTGAGGAACCTCCATACTGTTTTTCATAGTGGCTGTACTAATTTCGCAGTCCCACTAACAATGTATGAGGGTTCCCTTTTCTCCCCATCCTCGCCAACACTTGCTGTTTATTGATTTATTGATGATAACCATTCTGACAGGTATGAGGTGATATCTCATGATGCTTTTAATTTGCATTTCTCTGATAATTAGTGACCTTGAGCATCTTTTCATATGTCAGTGAGCCATCTGTATTTCCTCTTTGGAGAAGTATCTGTTCAGGTTTTCCACCCATTTTTTCATTGGATTGTTCGTTGTTGTTGTTGTTGTTGTTGTTGTTGTTGTTGTTGAACTGTATAAGTTCTTTATAAATTTTGGATATTAACCTCTTCTCATATGTATCATTAGCGAATATCTTCCCCCAAACAGTCGGTTGTCTTTTGTTTAGTTGATGGTTTCCTTTGCTGTACAAAAACTTTTTAGTTTGATGGAGTCCCATTTGTTTATTTTTTCATTTGTTTCCCTTGTCTGAGGAGATATATCTGAAAGTAAATTCCTGTTAGTAATATCAGAAAGTTTACTGCTTATGTTTTCTTCTAAAAGATTTATGGTTTGGGATCTTACATTTAAGTCTTTTATCCATTTTGAGTTTATTTTTGTGTAGGGTGTAAGTTGATGGTCTAGTTTCATTTTTTTGCATGTAGCTGTCCAATTTTCCCAACACCATTTATTAAAGAGGCTGTCTTTACTCCACTGTATGCTCTTGCCACCTTTGTCAAATATTAATTGAGCATATAGGCATGCATTTATTTCTGGGCTCTCTATTCTGTTCCATTGGTCAATGTATCTGTAAGCTAGTATCATGCTGTTTTGATTACTGCAGCCTTGTAGTATAGTTCGATATCATATAGTGTGATATCTCGAACTTTGTTCTTCTTCCTCAAGATTGCCATGGCTATTCAGTTTTTTATGGCGCCATATCGATGTTAGGATTATATGTTCTAGCTCTCTGAAAAATTCTATTGGTGTTTTTCTAGGGATTGCATTAAATCTATAGATTGCTTTGGGTACTATGGCCATTTTAACAATGTTGATTCTTGCTACCCATGAATAGGCTATATGCTTCCATTTATTTGTATCTTCTTCAATGTCTTTTTTCAATAACTTATAATTTTCTGAGAACAGGTCTTCTACATTCTTGGGAAATTTGATTCCTAGATTTTTTATTGTTTATGATGCAATTGCAAATGGGATTGTTTTCTTAATATCTCTTTCTGAAAGTTCATCATTGATGTATAAAAATGTCCCTGACTTGTGAATATTTATTTTGTAACCTGCTACTTTATTGAACTCATTAATCTGCTCTAATAGTCTTTTTTTTTTGGTGGAATCTTAAGGGTTCTCTCTATATAGTATATGATATTGGCAAATAACGAGAGTTTTACTTCTTATTTTCCAATTCAATGCCTTTTATTTTTCTCTTGTCTGACTGCTGTGGCTAAGACTTCCAATACAATTTTTAAGAAGAATGGTAAAAATAGGCATCCTTGTCTTGTTCTTGAACTTAAGGAAAACACTTTTAGCCTTCCCCCATTGAGTATGATGCTAGCTGTAGGTTTGTCATAGGTGGCCTTTATTATGTTGAGGTATGTTTTCTCTATTCCCATGTTGCTGAGAGCTTTTATCACATATGGATGCTGGACTTTGTCGAACGCTTTTTCTACATCTATTGATATGATCATGTGGTTTTTATCTTTCTATTTGTTAATGTGGTGTATCACATTAATTGATTTGCAGATATCGAACCAACCTTGCATCCCAGGAATAAATTCAACTTGATTATGGTGTATGATATTTTTAATATATTGCTGGGTTCGGTTTGCTAACATTTTGTTGAGGATTTTTCAATCAATGTTCATAAGAGATATCGGCCTATAGTTTTCTTTTATTGTAATGTCTTTGCCTGGTTTTGGAAACAAGGTAATAGTGGCCTCATAAAAGGAATTAGAGAGCCTTCCCTCTTCTTGAATTTTTTGGAATAGTTTGAGAAGAATAGGTGATAATTCTTCTTTGAATGTTTGGGAAAATTCAGCTATGAAGCCATTTGGTCCTGGACTTGTTTTGGGGGATGTTTTTGATTACTGATTTGATTTCATTGGTGGTAATCGGTCGTTTCAGATTTTCTGTTTCTTCTTGGCTCAGTCTTAGGAGATTGTATGTTTCTAGGAATGTGTACATTTATTCCAGATGGTCCAATTTGTTGGCATATAATTGCTTGTAGTATTTTCTTATGATCCATTGTATTTCTGTGGAGTCCATGGTTATTTCCTCTCTCTTATTTCTGATCCTATTTATCTGAGTCCTCTCTCTTTTTTTCCTTGATGAGCCTGGTTAAGGGTCTGTCAGTTTAGTTTATCCTTTCAAAGAACCAGCTTTTGATTTCATTAATCTTTTGTATTGTTTTTCTAGACTCTATTTCATTTATTTCCGCTCTTATTTGTATCATTTCCTTTTTTCTATTCACTTTGGGCTTTGTTTGCTGTTCTTTTTCAAGTTCTTTTAATTGTAAAGTTAGATTGTTTATTTGAGCTCTTTCTTGTTTCTCGAGGTAGGCCTGTATTGCTATGAATTTCCTTCTTAGGACTGCTTTCGCTGTGTCCCATAAATGTTGAGTCGTTGTGTTTTCATTTTCATTTGTCTCTAATTATCTTTTGATTTCTTCCTCGATCTCATTAATAACCCATTCATTGTTTAGTAGTATGTTCTTTAGCCTCCATGTATTTGTGTATTTTCTCATTTTTTTCTTGTAGTTGGTTTCTAGTTTCATAGTATTGTGATCAGAGAAGGTGGTTGATATGATTTCGATCTTCTTAAATTTATTAAGACTTGATTTATGTCCTAACATGTGGTCTATCCTTGAAAATGTTCCATGTGCACTTGAGAAGAATGTATATTTTGCTGCTTTGGGGTAAAATGCTCTGAAAATATCTATTAAGTCCATCTGTTCTAGTCTATCTTTTGGGCCTATTGTTTCCTTGTTGATTCTTTGCGTGGAAGATCTGTCCATTGGTGTCAATGGGGTGTTAAAGTCTCCTACTATGAGTATATTACAATTGATCTCTCCTTTTATGTCAGTCAATAATTTCTTTGTGTATGTAGGTGCTCTTATGTTAGGTGCATGCATGTTTACTAGGGTTATGTTCTCTTGATTTATTGATCCCTTTATTATAATGTAATTTCCTTTTCATCTCTTATTATAGCCTTTGTTTTAAAGTCTGTTTTATCTGATATAAGTATTGCTACCTTGGCTTTTATTTTTCATTTTTGTTTGTGTGAAATATCTTTTTTTCCATTCCTTTATTTTCAGTGTGTGAGTATCATTCGATCTGAAGTGGATTTCTTGCAGACAGCATATGCATGGGTCTTGTTTTCTTATCCATTCAGTTACCTTAAGTCTTTTGATTGGAGCTTTTAATCTGTTTACATTTAAAGTGATTACTAATAGGTACATTGTTATTGCCACTTTATTATTCATATTAGATATATCTTTTTCTTTTCTACCCCTTCTCTTTTTACAGAAGACCTTTTAACATTATTGTAATGCTGGTTTGTTGGTGATGAATTCCTTAAACTTTTTTCTGTCTGGGAAGCACTTTATCTCACCTTCCATTTTAATCAAAAGTCTTGCTGGGTAGAGTATCTGTGGTTGTAGATTCTTGTTTTTCATAACTTCGAATATTTCTTGCTACTCCCTTCAGGCTTGCAAAGTTTCTATTGAAAAGTCAGCAGACATTCTTATGGAAGTACCCTTGTAAGTAACCAGCTTCCTTTTTCTTGCTGCTTTTAAGATTCTCTCTTTGTTTTTGACCTTTGGCATTTTAATCATGATGTGTCTTGGTGTAGATGTGTTTGAGTTCCTCTTTTTGGCATGCTTCGTGCTTCCCGAACTTGTATGTCTACTTCCTTTGACAGATTAGGGAAGTTTTATGTCATTATTTCTTCAAATAGAATCTCATTCCCTTGCTCTCTCTCTTCCTCTTCAGGTACTGATTTGGATATTTTTACGCATCATGTTGTCCCAGATGTCTCTTAAACTATCCTCAATGTTTTTAAAATTCTTTTTACTTTTTGTTGTTCTAATCAGGTGTTTTCAGCTACCTTGCCTTCCAAGTCACTGATTCAATCTTCTGCTTCATCCATTTACTGTCAAATCTTTCTATTGTATTCTTAATTTCAGTTCTTATATTCCTCATTTCTGTCTGGTTCTTTTTTATGGTTTCTGTGTTGTTTATAATGCCTACTATCTCTCTGTTGAGGTTCTCATTATTCTCATCCATTCTCCCCATAATTTCATTAAATATCCTTATAATCGTTATTCTGAACTCTGTCTCTAGTAGTTTGCTTGCCTCCAATTCATTTAGCTTATTTTCTGATGTTTCATTTGTGGTCGGTTTCTTTGTTTCTCATTTTATTAGCCTCTCCGTGTTTATTTCTATGTGTCAGGAATATTTGTTTCATCTTTCTGCCTTTGCCAGTTTCCCTAAGGTGGGAGGGGTCTTGCGTGACCCAGTGGCACACTCTCCCTTATCCCTTGTGCTTGGAGCTCTGGTCATGAACTTTGTGTGGGTTGTGTGTGATCTGTTGTCACCAAGCTTTTATTGTTTTTAGTAGATCAGTGGGTGAGATTAACATTCAGGCTGACTAATTGTGTGAATTGGCTGCATCCTCAGGATGAGAGTTGTTGTGCAGGGGCTGACCCCATTGAGTGGGATTTGCCCTAACAGGCTGTGTACTTGTTGCAACCACTCTGTGTGTATCACTACTGGAACTAGTCAGGCATTGCTCCGTTGTGGTCTGGTGCCAGCCTCCAGATGCGTTGGTAGTGTGGCCCCTCAAGAGGGGATCCCTTATTGGCCAAGGTAAGCCACCACTTTTGATTGCTCAAGGTTACCCTATCAGAACTACAAAGTGACCTGCTAATGGTCATTGTCTATGTTGGATCTATAAGTATGTGGAAAAGACAATGCTGTAGGCTGATCTTGGTTATCCCCCATCCCTGACCTATCGCAGTTTAGCAGAGGGACCAGTGTTCCTCAAGGCCTGGTACTGCCTATCAGATGCCTGTAAGTCTCTGAAACTGGATAATCCTCTAGGTGATATGCATGTTGCATGGCACAGGGACCCTGGGAGTCTCCTGAGTCTAATGAGTAAATTTTTTCCTGCCACTGTAATGACAGTTTATATACCCTCACTGTCTCTGTGACTCGCTGTACAAGTTTCCACTCATAGCAAGGTCAAATGCTGCCCACCCTGGGCCTAAATGTGCTACCCCAGGGCAGGGGTAGCTGCTTATCAGTGGGAACTCTGTGTACTGAATGGGGCAGAAGTTCAGGGAGTCAAGGGCCATCAGGCCAATACAGGACCCTGCAATCTCCTTAAGAGATATCGCAGCTCATACAGGCAGCAGTGGTCTACCACAACTGTTTTCTTCAAAATGTGCTCACTGTGATAGCCAAGGTCTGTTGTTTGTGCTAACTGCTCAACCCCAGAGCCAAGCAGAGCACAAGAGGCTGCTTGTAAATGGGCTTCAGGCAGTTTTTTGCTTGGGTGAAGTGGAATCTCAGGGAGACAAGGTCCATTTGGCCAATACAGCCTCAATTTTGCTGCAACTTCTGTGCCTGGGTGTTCCCACTGTAGACACAGATCTCAGTGAGACTAGCTGCTGTCAGGAGTGTTCCCACAGACCTCTGAGCTCCCTGGACACAATATTGCAACTCTTGCAAGCAGCAAAGGTCTACTTGCTGCTGATTTCCATGCAGTGCCCACCTGTTGCCAGCCAAAGTTTGTTGCCTGTGTAGATTAGGAGATCAGGGGAGGGGAAGGGCAGGGCTGTGGCAATTCACTGTCAATGGGCCACTTGGGGCAATTTGTGGATAAGGTGGGGTGGGATCTCAAAGAGACAATGGCAGTCAGATTAATACAAGCTCAGTCTTGCTGCAAATTTGGTAACTGTTGTGAGTTCTTACAGAGACCCAGATCACAGTAAGATCAGCCGCTGTCTGAGACTGGCCCACAGGTCCCTGGCATCCACCCAAGCTCACTTTGCCAACAGCGATCTGCCAAACCCTACCTCTGAAATGTGACTCACAGCGCTGGTTGCCTGCTGGGAATGGAAATATAGCTTTACAACACTGGTACTGTTGCTGGAATTGGAAACACCTCACAGCAATGGCTGCCCTCCTGTGAATACTTTTGGTTCTAAATTACTCAGAGCAGGGCTTGGCAACCATCCAGCAACAACTGCTACGGGCAGTGTGCAGGTTGGGAGGGATGAGGTCTCAGAGAGACAATTACAGTCAGATCAATTCAACCTCAGTCTTGCTGCAAATGTGGCAACTTGTGAGTTCCCACAGAAGACCTAGATCACAGCAAGACCAGCTGCTGTCTGGGACTGGCCCAAAATCCCCGATATCGGCCCAAGTTCATGTTGGCAGCAGCAATTTGCCTGACCCTATCTCTGAAATATGGCTCACAGCGCTGGCTGCCTTTGCTGGGATTAGAAATCTGCTCTCAGACCGGAGCTTCCTAATGGCCCTGTGGGAGAGGTCTATACAGTTGAGCTGATGCAGTCTGTAGATTTCCCCCTAGTGGGGCTAGACTAAGACAGAATGGTAGCTGACTTTCCAGCCCTTGTTCAAATGTCAGGCAATGGAGACTTTTTCAGAATAAATTCCATGTGAGCCTCTGACCCACCACTGGCGTTCCAGGTGAGTGTCCGAGGTCAGAAAGCCTTTGCATGGATCCTTCAAAGGGATGTCTAGGATTTCAGTCATCATTCATCTCACCCAAAAGACTGGAATCCCCTCCAGTTTCTACAGTCAGAGTTATTGGGATCTCCTCTTCCCTGTGCTGGGACTCTCAGCTGGAGAACCCCCAGATGAGAGCAGGATGCTCCACTCCTTCAGAAGAGCCTCTGCAGCCTTGCTCTCCCTTCCAGTGATCCTTCACCATCTACGGGTGTGAGATGAATTGTGTCCCTCCAAAATTCATATGGAGATTAGCCCCAGTTCCTCTAAATGTGACTGTATATGATAGAGCCTTTAAAAAGCCGATAGCTGATTAAGAAAAAAATGAAGCTATTAGGGTGGGCACTAATACAACCTGACTGGTGTCTTTGCAAGAAGAAATTTGGACACACAGAGAAACATCAGAGATGTGAACATAGAGGAAAGACCACATGAATACAGAGCTAGAATGTAGCCATCTGCAAGCAGAGATGCCTCTGAAGGAAGTAAATCTTCCTACATCTTCACCTTGGACTTCTAGCCTCCAGAACTGTGAGAAAATAAGTTTCTGTTGTTTAAGCCACCCAGTCTGTGGTATTTTGTTATAGCTGCCCTAGGAAATTAATATATTGTCTTACTTAAAAAAATCACTTATGTGCACTTTTTAATATTAATATTTCAATGATACTACTCATATTTTACATTCAGTATGTGTTGTGGTGATTAAGAATCTGCATTACAAGCGCATTGATGCTCGTTAAAATTGAACATTTTGAGAAACACTGCTCTAAGCCAATGATTTTAAATCTTTTATGTTCTTAAAAATCCTCTGGGCTTATGACTCTGGTTAAAATGAAGAACTTAGGATATTATCCTTAAAGTTTCTGATTAAGTAGGTATATGAAGAGCACAAAACTATTTTAACAAATATCTCAGGTGATTGCGATATAAGTTGTCTTTCGATAGCAGCTTGAAAAACACTTTTCTTTCTTGTCCAATGTATACCACAGAGGTGCATATTCTACAAGGGGAACCCAGGTTGGTATATTAAAGTTTGAAAAAAGAATTTTGAATATTTATTTCTATTTTACTCAATCCTTTAAAAATCTCAGTCTTGTTCATGTTTGTATAAATATATTTGAATTTTATAGTGATATAAAGATTGTGGAATTCATGGGATTTTATGATCAAAATTATTTTACTGAAAATGATGCGCCATCAAAATTATGTAGATTATTGATCAAAAACATATAGATGGAGAACAAATTAATTTCCTGGAAACTTTCTGCCTTGGGGAAACAACCTATTTGAGAATGTTTTTTCTTCATATGAAATAATGAGACCAACACAATGGAAATCTAGATCTAGAGCAAGATACTAGCCACAGTTCTCAGTTTGTATTCACCTATTTATAAAGCTAAATAAAATTAATAAGTTGGATTTTGTGGCTTCATATGTCAAGTGCTACTTGTTTAAGATACTGACCATAGCACCTTGTGGGGCTAAGATAGGAAGAGAAAAACAAATATCTCTATTCCTGGGAATGAACATCATCTGCATGTATATCGGCTAATGTTTATACATGCATAAAGTTCTGTCAGAATATAAAATACAATTTAATAAGTAACTAAATGACCTCAATTTATTTCCATAAATACTTATAGAGCAATTACGATATTCCAGTCACTGTACTAGTAATGCACACAGAAGGTTCCCCAAAAGCTTCAATTTGGTCACACCAGGTTATTCTAGAAGTTAGGACAAATGATAAGAAATAAAGTTTAGACACAACAAGAGTCTCAAAATCTCTTTTTACATTTAATATACATAGTCAAAGCTACTCATAACATAGGACAAAGTTAAAAAGAAGAGGAAGAGGTTGGATTAGGGAACATGTAGCAAAATTGAAAGGAAGAAAGGAATATTGAAATTAAACCCATAGTGAAAATAGAATGCTAAGAATCCTGACACTGTTTCTCCAGTAAGCAACTGGAATGCTGGCAATCTCTCTATTGAGAGTTAAAAGAGTCTTCTCTGGGAATCTGACTAGCCCAGAATGAAAATTCCAACAATATTGATCTGTTGGTTCCCCCAGGAAATGACCTAGTAAGATGATCCTACAGTAAAATTTAAAGTTAGAAAACCTAATATCTATGTACAGGGATTCAAAATTTCTTTTTCCCAACATTTCATTTTTAAAATTTTGAAATATATGTCAAAATTGAAAGAAGGTATAGTAAAATTTGTAAATGGGCTGCAAAGATTTTATCACTAATATTGCTATTGAAAATTGAAAATTGAAATAGGTAAAAACTTCCAGTTATAAGATAAATAAATTTTGGGGTTCTGGACAAGATGACAAAGTAGATAAATGCTGTGCATACTTCCTCCCATGACTGCATTAAAATTGCAACTAAATTATGAAACAGTGAACCTAGAGAATGATCCAAAGATTAGCTGAACAGAACTCTTATAACTGGGGATATAAAGAGGAGAGTACATCAAGAATGGTACGAGAGGCAGAGATGTGAAACAGGCTGATCCCACACCCATGTATGGTGCTTGAGCATCGGGAGAGATATCTTGACTATGGAGCATCGGGAGAGATATCTTGACTATGGAGGAAAGAGAAACCCCACATCAGGGCTCCCCAACCAAGGGTTCTAGTACCAGCAAGAGGAGGCTCCACAAAATCTAGCTATAAAAATTAGTGGGGAGGGATGTCAAGATCACAGGCTAGGTAAAAGCAGAGTGCACCTTTTCTTTGGACCACATAAAAATGACAACCAAATTATAAAACAATCAACATGGAGAACCACCTGAAGTCTAGTTGATCATAACAAATACATCTGAGTACATAAAGAAAAAAAAAACACAAGACTGTTAGGAAGGGTGGAGACACAAAGCAGGTTGTTCCTGCACCCATGCATGGTGGTTAAGCACTGAAAAGAAAGCGAGGCTGCAGAAGCCCCCTTGAAGAAGATAGGGGCCCTAGCTCTACAAATTAGCTCTCCAGCCCAGAGTTCCAGCCCCAGGAAGAGAATTTCCCACAAAACCTGACTAAAAATCGGTGAGGATTCTGGCCATCTGAGTGAGATGGAAGGAACAGGAAAGCTGGAAGTTTCCCTTAAATGGCAAGTGCACAGACTCACTCACTCACAGACCACAACTGGGCACTGGCAGAGAGTCAGCTGTTCAAGAAGCACAAGAGACATTGGGGGAAAGACCAAGTTACATGGCACAGGGTTAAGGACTGGAGAGACCACCATTATTGTTACTTTGTGGATCCTCCTCCTGGGCAATCTATAGAAGGGGACCACATTGCCTGTATTGAACCCTTCCACTGCATGGCTGCATTGGCCCCGTGAGATTGAACCATCCCAACACCCCACAAGTTGCCCACTGCAGACCCATTGCTGGGCAACCACTCCTGCCCTTCCCCTTTCTGGAGATACTCATTCCACACAAAAACAGACCTCAGTTCTCACAGCGCACATATTTTGGGGTAGACATTTGGTGGCAGACCACTGCTAGAAGCATGAGCTACAGTATTTCTTGGGTGGATCGCAGGGGTCTGCAGGCCAACACAGATAGCAGCTGGCCTCACTGTGATCTACAACTTTTGGGACAGCCTGCAAACTGAGTACTAGCAGCAATTCTGATGCTGTATTGGCCTGACAGGAATGATTCGCTCCATGTCATGTCTCACTGAGACCCAACCCCAGGTAATCCACAAATTACCCATGGCAAGGCTTATCCTAGGCAACCAGCACCAACCATTGCTTTTCTTTATCATGAATTCAACAACAAATAACAGCACTTAAATTGTGTGGACCAGGTACAGCCTGTACATCTAGGGAGAGACTTTCAGTGGTAGGTCTCAAACCCCACCTCTGTTTCTTGAACAGATCTTGAGTGTCTGCAGGCCCAAGGTGGGCAGTGACTAGCCTTACTGAGATCTGAGATTTTTACAAAAAGCAACAGAGACAGCACTGGAACAAAAACTAACACCTCAGTGGTTGGGGTAAATCTGCTCGCTATAGCCTGGTGACTCCTGGGTCCCCACACAGACCAACTTATGTATTACCCAAAGGCTCTTTCAGCTATGGAATTTCTACAGGCAACTGACAAGCAGTCTCAGGTCTTGAGGTGTACGGAACCTTTTGTTAACCTACACTAAGCTCAATAGTGGGGGTAACCACATCACGGCTTGCAGCTTTGTCTCTCCTACTTGTCTTTAGATCCAACATAGGCAACAACAAATGTAGATTGGCTTCTAGCTCTCACCAGGTACCCTAAACAATCAAAATCAGCAGAGATCGTGATGGCATATCTATTAAGAAAAAAAAAGAGGCATTATTAAGACTTTATGTAAAGCACGGATCCAAAAGGCTTCATCACCACCTGCTGGACAACAAAAGAAAAACGACTTCTTTGCAACAGACTAAAGAGAGACCTTTATGTAATAAATCTTCTTTTTGGAAAAGAAAAAAAGCAGAATACACTTCCATTAATGCCCAGGTGGAGAAATAGTTCATAAAACAAGATGAACAACCAAGGTGACAAGGCAGCTCATAAAGAAAGAGATGACGTGGTTCCATAGTGTAGCAGTTAGTACATCTGCTTTACACACAGGAGGTCCTGAATTCATGCCCCAGTGGAGCCATGGTCCATGGTCTACAGCCATGCCACCCTGAAAAAGCCCAATGTCTGATCTCAGAAGCTAAGCAGGGTAGTAGTTTCATGGGAGATGACCTAGGAAGACCAGGTGCTGTAGGCATAAATAATAATAAAAAAGAGAAAAAATCTCCAGAAAATAAGTTTACAGACATGAAAATATGCAACTTAAATGACAGGGAATTCAGGATGGTACTGTTGAAAAAAATCAATGCGATCCAAAACAATTCATATCAACAATTTCAAGAACTGGGAAAAAAAAACTAGACAACCAGAAGGAGTTCTTTAGCAAGGAGATTGAAGATATGAAGAAAAAGAAACTCCGGTGCACTGTTGGTGGGATTGCAAAATAGTACAACTACGAAAAACAGTCTGCAGGTTCCTCAAAATATTAAAAATAGAAGCACTTTTTGACCCATCAGTTGCATTTCCGGGTATTTATCCAAAGAAATCCAAAACAATAATTTGTAAAGATCTAAGCACTCCTATGTTTATGGCAGATGGGAGATTGGGGGGACTGGGTGAAAAAGAGGAAGGGATTAAAAAGTACAAATTGGTAGTTACAAAATAGCCCTGAATATGTAAAGTGCAGCATAGGGACTATAGTCAATAATATTGTAATAATTATATATATATATATATATATATATATATATATAGTGTGAGAGTATCACTTTGCAAATTATATAAATATTTAAACACTATGCTGTATACCTGAAACTAATACAATAATATTGAATGTCAATTTTAATTGAAAAATTAAAATTAAAAATAAATAAAATATTTTTAAAAGATAAATAAGTTTGGGAAATGCAATATACACCATGGTGACTATAGTTAACAATACTGTATTGCATATTTGAAAATTGCTAAGAGAATAGAACTTAAATGTTTTCATAACAAAAAAAATAATTTTAACTATGCAAGGTGATATTGTTAGTTAAGCTTATTGTGGTAATCATTGTACAATACGGACAAAAATCAAATCATTATGCTGTACATCTTGAAAGTATAAAATGTTTTATGTCTTAATAAACCTGGAAAATTAAATAAATAAAAAGTAAAATACGGGACTTTTGCGGAAACATGGCAGAATGAGAGACGTCACCAGATCTCTCCCCTTGAAACAACAATAAGCTGAACATCTAAAACTCAATGAAAAACACCCAAACTTCACGCCAGCACATCTGAGCGTGAGATCTGCACATAAGAGCTACCACAGGTCAGAACTGCGGGTGTCTGACGCTGCACTCTGGGAAATAAAAAAAGCTGCCTCTCCCACCCTCCCCAGCTCCCTGCAAGAGGAGAGGGAGAGGTGAAGGTGCGGGTACTTCCCTGAACAGTCATGGCTGGGACTGCTGAAAACTACCCACAGTGGGTGGCAGGGCCCAGTCATCAGGGCAGAGAGGCAGACGGGACCACAGAGAAACAACAGTTGATTTTTACCTAACTGGGTTATAAAACTCAGGCTGAGCCACAGTACTCAACTCCCAACCCAGAAGTCCTCTCTGCCCATATCCTCCGAGATCAGTCACTGCAGAACCCCAAGGGAATCTGAGCAAACGCTGCCAAGACTGTCACTGACACTGACAGGGACTGAAATTGAGGGTAGCGAGCATGCTTAAATATCTACAAGAAAAAAAATTTAAAGGCATTTTTGAGGCTTTATATAAAGCAGAAATCCCAGAAGCATAGGCACCACCTAATGGAAACCAAAAGAAAAGCACCTCCTTTGCAAGAAGCTAAAGAAAAACCTTTCTGGAAAAACAGCAGAATACATTTCAATTAATGCCCAGGTGGAGAAATAGTCCATAAAACACCATGAAAAACTAAGGTGACAAGGCATCTCAGAAAGAAAGAGAAAAATCTCTAGAAAATAAGCTTACAGACATAGAAATATGCAACTTAAATGACAGAGAATTCAGGATGGTACTTCTGGAAAAGCTCAGTGAGATCCAAAAAAACTCAAATCAACAATTTCAGGAATTGATAAAATAACTAGATGAGCAGAGCAAGGATATTGAAACCCTCAAAAAGAACAGAATAGATCTTCTGGAGATTAAAAAACACACTGCAAGAGTTGAAAAATAAAATAACAAGTTTGGGAAATAGAGTTGACCAAATGGAAGAAAAGATCAGATATATCGAAGACAGAAATTGAGAAATCAATCAGAAGGAAGAAGAGAGAAACCAAAGAATGAAAAACAATGAAAGATAAATACAAGAACTAGCTGATACCATCAGGAGAGGAAACATAAGAATAATGAGCATTATCAAAGGTGAGGAAAAGGAGCAGGGACAAGAAAGCATTTTCAGACAAAGAGTGGACAAGAATTTCCCAAATCTAAGGCATGAGCTGGGGTTGGGAATTCAAGAAGTCAACAGAACACTCAATTACCTCTACCCAAAAAGGGTTTCACCAAGCCATATTGTATTAAAATTATCAAAAATCAAAGACAGAATTCTCAAGGCAGCCAGGAAGAAAATGGTAACTTATAAAGGAAAACCCATTAGATTATCTTTGGACTTCTCAGCACAAACTTTACAAGCCAGAAAGGAATGGAAACAAATATTGAAACTATTAAGTGAAAGGAACTACCAGCCAAGAATAATGTATCCAGATTAGCTCTCCTTTAGATATGAAGGAGAAACGAAGACATTTCCAGAAATACAAAACTTGAGGGAATTCTCCATTATGAGGCTTGCACTACAGGAAATACTGAAAGAGGGCAGCTCACCTAAGATAAAATAGCAACAACAAAAATACATAATTAGGAGCGAAGTGACTATCAGGTAAGTAGAAGCAGAGGAGTGCAACCCTTACTAAGAACAGAGCATTACAAGCTTAAATAATAAGAGAATTGTTATAACAAGATCTTAATGAACATTCAGCATAGATAGAGACAAACTGAGACAAGAACTACTGAAAAGGGAAGCATTCAAAGATCCAAATTCACAAAGGGGCATGGAGATAAGGCGTGCACAGAATAAAATGAACAACTCTCTCTATATAACTATACTTTACATATTCGTAATGGTAACCACACACTAAAGATTCAGAACTGAAGTATATAACAAAAAAGAAGAAGAACCAGATGCAAAACCCACAAAAGCCAACCAAAACAAATAGAACAGAAACACAGGGACAAGGAAGAAATGGAAACACCAAGCTACCAGAAAACAAAGGATAAAATGGCTATAAGAAAACCTCATGTTTCAATAATCACCCTAAATGTAAATGGACTAAACTCACCAATAAAAAGGGACAGAGCTGTACATTGGATCAAAAAATAAAATTCAACCATATTTTGCCTCCAGGAGACACATCTCAGCTCCAGAGACAAATATAGACTCAAAGTGAAAGGGTTGCAAATGATATTTCAAGAAAATGACATTCAGAAAAAAGCAGGAGTAGCAGTACTAACATCAGATGAAATAGACTTCGAAATAAAAATGTTAAAAATACTGAGGGATATTTCATGATAAGGGAAATCATGCACGAAGATGGAATAACACTTCTTAATATCTATAATTCAGAACTAAAGGGAGACACAGAATAAAATAATATCATAATAAGTGACCTACATACCTCACCATTGAATATGGACATATCATCCAAACAGAAAATCAATAAGAAAAAAAATCCTTAAATGACACATTACTCCAATATTAATCAACATTTACCAAGGCTTTCATCCCCAAACAGCTGCTTAAACATTCTTCTTTAGTGCACATGAAACAGTCTCAAGAATCGACCACATACTAGAACACAGAGGTAGCCTCAACAAATATAAGAGGCTTGAAATTATACTAACCGTATTCTCTAATCATAATGCACTGAAACTAGAGATCAACTGAAAAAAAAATCGGGAAGAACCACAAATACGTGGAGATTAAACAACATACTACTGAAGAATAACTAGGTCAGAGAAGAAATAAAAAGAGTGATCAAGAAATACATAGAAACAAATGATAATGATAGTACAACATATCAAAACTTTTGGGAAATGACAATAGTGATCATAAGAGGAAAGTTCATATTATTACAGGCTTACCTCCAAAAACAAGATCGATCCCCCCAAAAAACAACCCAATGCTTCATCTTAGAAAACTAGAAAAAGAAGGACAAATGAAGCCTAAAGTCAACAGAAATCATCAAAATTAGAGCAGAAATAAATGAAATCAGAAGCAAAACAAAACAATAGAAAAAATAAACACAACGAAGAGCTGATTCTCTGAGGTTAATAAAATTGAAAAACCCCTGACTAGACTCACTAAAGAAAAAAGAGAAAGGACACAAATAAAATCTGGGAGGAAAGAGGATAAATTACAACTGACATCACAGAAATACAAAGGATCATAGAAGAATACTATGAAAAAGCATATTACACCAAATTTAATAACCTAGAAGAAATGGACCAATACTTAGAAAAATACAGTATTCCTAGACTGAATCAAAAAGAACTGGGAAATCTAAATAGACCGATTAGCAATATGGAAAATGAAACAATCATCAAAAACCTTCCAAAAAGTAAAAGTCCAGAACTAACATTCAAAGATCTAATACCTATTCTCCTCAAACTCTTTCAAAAATTGAAGAGAGGACAGTACTTTCCAACTCATTTTATGAGGCCAATATTACGCTGATACCAAAACCTGGTAAAGATAATATACAAAAAGAAAACTACAGACCAATATCTCTCATGAACACAGATGCAAAAATCCTAAATAAGATACCAGTGAACTGAATACAGCAACATATTCAAAAGATTATACATCACGATCAAGTGGGCTTCATTCCAGGGACACAAGATGAAGCCAATTGGTCCTGGACTTTTACTTTTTGGAAGGTTTTTAATGATTGTTTCAATTTCCATTTTACTGATTGGTCTATTTATATTTTCCAGTTCTTGTTTCAGGCTGGGAAGGTTGGCTTTTTCTTAGTACTGGTCCATTTCATCTAGGTTATTAAATTTGGTGTTATATACTTTTTCATTGTATTCTTGTATGATCCTTTGTATTTCTGCAATGTCAGTTGTAATTTCCCTGCTTTCACCCCTGATTTTGTTTATTTGTGTCCTTAATCTTTTTTCTTTAGTGAGTCTAGCCAGAGGTTTGTCAATTTTATTAAACTTCTCAAAGAAGCAGCTCTTTGTTGAATTTATTTTTTCTATTGTTTTTCTGTTTTTAATTTCATTTATTTCTGCTCTAATTTTGATGATTTCCTTCTGCTGACTTTAGGCTTCATTAGTTCTTTTTCTACTTTTTTTAAGGTGAAGCATTAGGTTGTTTATTTGGGCTCATTCCTATTTTTGGAGGTGGGCCTGTAATAATATGAAATTTCCTCTTATGACCACTATTGCTGTTTCCCAAAAGTTTTGATATGTTATATTATCATTATCATTCACTTCTATGTATCTCTTGATCACTATTTTTATTTCTTCTGTGATACAGTCATTCTTCAGTAGCATGTTGTTTAGTCTTCATGTATTTGTGGTTCTTCCTGATTTCTTTTTGTAGTTGATCTCTAATTTCAAAGCATTATGATCAGAAAGTATGGTTGGTATGATTTCAACCCTCTTATATTTGTTGAGGCTACCTCTATGTTCCAGTGTGTAGTCAATCCTTGTGAATATTCCATGTGCTAGAAAATGCCCTGTTATTACTAAGAGTTGCACTCTTTAGTTCCTATTTGCCTGATAATCACTTTACTCCTAAATATGTTTTTTTTTTCATTTTGTTTTAGGTGAGCTGACACCTTTCAGTATTTCCTGTAGTGCAAGCCTCATAGTGAAAAATTCCCTCAATTTTTGCATGTCTGGAAAGATCTTTATTTCTCCTTCATATGTAATGAAATCTTATCTGGATGCATTATTCTAGGTTAGCAGTTCATTTCACTTAATAGTTTAAATATTTGATTCCTTTTCTTTCTCTCTTGTAAGGTCTGCGCTGAGAAATATGAGGATAATCTAATGGGTTTTCCTTCAAAGTTACCGTTTTTTTTTTCTTCTTGGCTGCCCTGAGAATTCTGTCTTTGTCATTGGTTTTTGATAACTTTAATGCAATGTGTCTCCATAAAGGCCTTTATGGGTTGAGATAATTGAGTGTTCTGTTGACTTCTTGAATTTCAAGCTCCAGTTCATTCCTTAGATTTGGGAAATTCTCATCAACTATTTGTCTGAAAATGCTTTCTAGTCTCTGCTCCTTTTCCTCGTCTTCAATAATGCTCATTATTCTTATGTTTCCTCTCCTGATGGTATCAGCTAGTTCTTGAATTTCTCTTTCATTATTTTTCATTCTTCAGTTTTTCTCTTCTTCCTTTTGATTTATTTCTAGATTTCTGTCTTCCATATCACTAATCACTTCCTCCATTTGGTCGACTCTATTTCCCAAGCTTGCTATTTCATTTTTCAACTCTTGCAGTGCATTTTTTTTATCTCCAGAAGTTTTGTTTGGTTCTTTTGATGGGCTTCAATCTCCTTGCTAAAGAATTCATTCTGCTCATCAAGTTGTTCTTTCAACTTTTGAAATTGTTGATATGAATTGTTTCTGAATTTACTGAGTTTTTTTTTAGAAGTGTCATCTTGAATTCTCTGTCATATAAATTGTATATTTCAGTATTCGTAAGCTTATTTTCTGGAGATTTTTCTCTTTCTTTCTGAGATGCCTTGTCACCTTGGTTGTTCATGGTGTTTAATGGACTATTTGTTCTCCTGGGCATTAATGGTAAAGTATTCTGCTTTTTTTTCAAGAAAGAAGATTTATTGTATAAATGTCTCTGTTTAGCCTGCTGCAAAGAAGGTGCTTTCCTTTTAGTTTGCAGTAGGTGGCATATAAGACTCTTAGATTCCTGCTTTATATAAAGCCTTAATAATACCTTTATATAATGTTTTTTTCCTAGATATTTAATCACACTCGCTACGCTCAGTCTCAGTCCCTGTCAGTGTTAGTAATAGTTTTGATAGCATTTGCTCAAATTCCCCTGGGGCTCCACTGTGTTAGGTTTCAGAGGGTATGAGGGGCGGAGTCCTCTGTGTTCAGGGATGGAGACTGCAGCTCAGCCTCAGTTTTGCACCTGCAGCTGGTAAAAATCAGCTGTTGTTTTTCTGCCATCTTGCTTCTCTACCTTCTCCTCTGATGACTGGGCCCTGCTGCTGGTTGCATGTAACTCACAAACTCGTTCAACCCAGGCTGTTCAGTGAACTCACCACAGCTTCTTCCCTCCACTTTCTCCTCCTCCTTCTCCTATAGGGAGCTCTGGTGGCTGGAAGAGGAAACTTCTTTATTTCTCCCAGACCACCGCTGGACATCTGGAATTCTGACCTGTGGTGGCTCTTATGCCCAGATCCCACACTCGGCTGTGCTGGTTTGCAGTTTGGGTGTTTTTTGCTGAGTTTTAGATGTTCAGCTTATTGTTATTTCAAGAGGAGAGGTCTAGAGATGTCTCTCACTCTGCTATGTTTCCTTTCCGATCAATCACTCTCCTATATTCTTAAAGGTGAAGGATGCTTCGAGGATGCTGGTTGCTCGGGAGGCTCTGTGCTAAATTTTCAGAGCTTCTACTCTAGAATTGTCCAAGATGAAATTAGTCCTGCTTCTTCATTTGCAATTGTTTTCAGACTGTCAGATGCCAGTCACGTGCTCTTGCAGGAAAATCACCCTGCAACAAGGGCAGTGGTAAAGCAGCTGGTGGCTTAAGGACAAGGTATGAGGATCGAGTTCCCTATTACTGAACATTTTGTATTAAATAAATATTTTCTCCAGTGTTATTTAATTCCCTTGCAGTTTTTTTTAATATAATTTATTTGATTTTTTTTCTTAATGGTATCTCTGGAGATTAAAATTAACAAGATTTTAAAAAGATTTTTATTAAAATGTAGCTAACATACAATGTTGTATTACTTTCAGGTTTACACCATCGTTACTCAACATTTATATACCTAAAAACGTGATCACAATGATAAGTCCAAAAACCATCTGACACCATACAACACTATTACAATATTATTGATCATATTCCCTATGTTCTATATCACATCATCATCACTTATTTATTTTATACATGGAAATTTGAATATTTTATTCCCTTTTCCCTTCTTTCCCTTTTTTTCAAAAGTTTTTAATTACAGATGATATTCAATATTTTTTTATATTGGTTTCAGGTGTACAGCATAGTTACTAGACATTCACATATTTACAAAGCAGTCCCTTTGACTAGTCTAGTACCTACCTGGTGATTGCAATTAACATCTTAATTTACAACAGTCTAATTCAGATTAATACCACCTTAGTTTTAATAGTATACAAATATTGCTCCTTTATGATTTCATTTCTTCTCTCTCCTTTTTTTTGTTATTGTCATACAAACTACATCTATATAAATGTTATACCCCTGAACACAGTTTAAAAAAAATTATTGCTCTGTATAGTTGTCTTTTAAATAAAATAGGAGGAAAAAAGTGACAAACAAAATACATATTTATACTGTCATTTATATTAACCAATGTGATTACCTTTACTGGTCTATTTCTTCATGTGGATTTGACTTACTGTTTAGTGTTTTCTAATTTCAGCCTGAAAGACTCCATTTATTATTTCTTTAGGGTAGGTATGTAAAGGACTCTCTCTCTCTCTTGGTTTTACTTTATGTGGAATGTCCTAATTTCTATTTCATTTTTAAAAGTCAGTCTTGCCAGATTTATCATTGTTAGTTAACAGTTTCTTCTTTCGACACTCTGATTATGTCATCTGAATTTCTGCTAGCCTCCATTTATGAAAACAAATTAACTATTAATTATGTTGAGAACCCTTGTATGTAATGAGTGACTTCTCTCTTGACACTTTCAAGATTCACTGTCTTTGATTTTCAATAGTTTCGTTATGACATGTTTGCATGTAAATCTCTGAGTTTATTTTCTTTGGGTTCATTAAGCTTCTTGGATGTGTACATATGTATATTCCATAAAATTTGAGGATTATTCAAGCATTATTCAAGTATTCTTTCTTCTCTCTTTTCTCTCTCCTTGTCTTCTGTGACTTTCATTATGTGTACATTGATATGCTTCATTATGTCACACAGGTCTCTAAGGCTGTTCTTCATTCAGTTCCACAGACTCAGTAATCTCAATTGACCTATCTCAAGTTCATTGATACTTTCTTCCATTTCATCAAAGCTGTGGCAATCCCCTCAAATCTGATGTCGATCCCCACTAGTAATTTTGTTTAAATTTCAGTTATTGTACTTTTCAATTCGAAAATTTCTATTTAGTTTTTCTTGGAGATATATTTTTTATTAATATTCTCTATTTGGTGAGACACTGTTCTCATACTTCACTGTAGTTCTTTAGATAGGGTTTCCTTCAGTTCTTTGATCATATTTTAAAAACTAATTTAAAGTCTTTGTCTAGTAAATTTAATATCTGTTTTTCCTCCAGAACAATTTCTATTCAATGTTTTTCATATCATGTATGTGGGCCATATTTTCTTATTTCTATACATGTCATATTTTTATTGTTGTAGCTGAAAACTAGACATTTTGAATAATGTAAGATATCACATCCAGGAATCAGATTCTCCCTTCTTCGCAGTACTTGTTATTGTTATTCTTATTATTCTTATTTTCTGGAAACAATTCTGTAAAATCTGTATTCTTTTTCATCTTTAGCCACCATTTTCTCTTTTTAGCTAACTTAGCTGTCAGTCAAGAATTTGACAGAGGTTTCCTTAAATTTCTGGAGCTAATAAAAAAAGATACAAAATAATTATAAACAGAAATTAATGAAAAATAAATTGAAAAACAAAGAGAAAGAGAAACGGAAAGCAAATAACAAGGTGGTAGAATTAAAACAACATAACAATAATTCCGTAAATTTAAATCAATTGGATAAAAAGGACTGAACTATAAGCTGTCTGTGAGAAAATCACTTTAAATTTAAAAATACATAAAGCCTATGAAATGGAAAAAAATAATATGAAAAGAGTAATCATAATAAACCTGGAAAGACTATATTAATATCAGACAAAGGAAATGTCAAAACAAGGAAACTACCAGACATAAAGAGGGATATTTTTATAGTGATAAAGGTGTTAATTTATCAAGAAGACACAAAACTAAATGTATATGCAATTACAGCAGGGCTTCAAAGCACAAGAAGCAAAAACAGACAGAATGAAAAAAAAACTAATATGTGATTAGTTTTGAAGATTAAAATAATTTTGTCCCTGCAATTAATATAATAAAGTATACCAAACATTAATATGCATGAGTAATATTTAAACAATACTAACCAAATTGCCTTAAATGACATTTATAGAACCTTCAGACAACCACAGCAATATACATTATTTTCCAGTACACATAGAACTTTCAATAATATAGTCCACATACTCACTCATAAAATGAGTCCCAATACAGCTTTAAAAAATGAAATTATTGCAGAATACATTGAATATATTCTCTGACCATCAAAGAACTTAATTTGAAATTGATAATAAAAGAATATCTTAAGGAAAATCCCTCCAAATATTTGGAGCTTAAACAACACTTTTATTATGAAATTTTCACATTTATTTTTTACCAAGCAAATTGGAAAAAAATTTCGTGTAAGGCAATATTCATAAAGACTTATGAACAAATGACATTCTTCATAGTGTAACTTATAACAATAAATGTTTTCCAACTTAAATGTCAGCAATATATTAAAATTATGGAATATAAAATATAATAAAACCATACTCTTTCTTAAAGATTTTTATTAAAATACAGCTAACATACAACATTGTATTAGTTTCAGGTGTACAGAATAGTTATTCAACATTTATATACGTACAGAAATGATCACCATAAGCTCAAAAACCATCTGACTCCATACAACACTATTACAATATTATTGACTGTATTCTCTATGCTGTACAGCACATCCCCATGACTTATTTGTTTTATACCTTCAAGTTTGAACTTCTTATTCCCTGTCACCTTTTCCCCCACTTTTTTGATTTTTCAATTACTTTTAACATTCAATATTATTTTATATTGGTTTCAAGTATACAGCATAATCATTAGACATTTATATAATTTTTAAATAATCCCTGTGACTAGTCTAGTACCCACCTGGCATCATAGTTATTACCATATTATTGACCATATTCCCTATGCTTTACTTTATTTCCCCATGGCTATTTAATAATTACCAATTTGTACTTCTTATTCCCTTTACCTTTTTTACCCTGCTCCCAAACTCTACTCCCATCTGACAACCATCAGCTGGTTCTCTGTATTTATGACTTTGCTTTTGTTTTGTTTGTTTATTTTGTTCTTTAGATTCCCCATATATGTGAGATCATATGGTATTTGTCTTTCTTCGTCTGACTTCTTTCACTAAGCATGATACCTCCAGGTCCAAATGGATCCATTTTCTTAATGGAATTTTATTTATAGAAGAAAATGCTAAAAATGTTTTAACACAGCATAGAAAATAATATAAATGTGATTCAAATTTTTTCAAAGTGTACATATACAGAAGAGATGAGAATACACCAAAATGTCTAATGGTGGTTGGAATCTTGGGAAATTTAAATGTAATTCTTATCCTGTTCTATATTTCTAAAACATAATATTTGTTTTTAACAGGAGATTTTATCTAGTAATCTGAGAAGACATCAAAGATTTTTAAGAGAAATTAACTTCAATTTATACAATAGGGATAAAGTGAAACAAATATTAAATTAGGAAATAGTTAAATTATCATACATTCATAAAAGGGACTATTTTGCAGCCACTGACAATTCTTTATGAGAATTTTTAATGGCCAAGAAATAGCTTAGAGTGAAAACCTAATATATAAAATTCTGTAGAATGATCAAATACGCTAAAACTAGAAAAAAAAAAAAAGAGTAGCAGCAAACAGTACCAAAATGTTAACAAGCCTCTCTGGGTAGTAGATGACTAGTGATTTTTAGTTACTTTATATATTTTTTTATTTTTAAATTTCTGATAATATTTTATTATCAGAAAAAAAACCTGAAAATGAAAAATATATATTTTAACATGGTATTATAAATATGACCCAAAGCAAGGCTATGGAAGCATGCCAACCTCTGAATACTGATTTACTCTTTCCTGTTTCTCCAACAATGTTGCTCTGAAGCAAAAGAGAAAACATGAAGTAAAAGGCAGTTTTTATACAGTAGTTTACTTCTGGCAGTATTTTTAATTTTCCCCTGGTTTCGATAGACAATACAAAATATAGACATACTTGGGAAGGGAAACAAGTAGAAGACAAAACAGATTTTTATCTCTCTGTTTTAAATATAATTTATTTCAATGTAAGCTCAAGACCTTTTAGAAAATGTTTGTGATATTCCTGGAATACTTTAGATATTTTGTAAAGCTACTACATAAGCCCACAAATTCACATTTCATAGATTTTTGTGCCAAAATTACTAAAAGTTGTTTAAAATTAGCCAAGAAAATGGTGGCTTTATCACATGCTCATAATTGCAAAAGCTTAAGGACTTTCTTTAAACTCTTTTGTTGAAGAGCATTTAGAAAATGAGTGATAATTTCAGTGGTAAAAAACAAGTTTGGTCTTTCCTAGGTTAGAACAAATTCTTTAAAATAAAATCTACTACAAGGTTATTGTCAGGCAATTGAGATTAAAGATATTGTTGATTTAACTGTCTTTACTGGTAAAGACTACTGGCAGAGTCTGATAACAAATCAAATAAATGAAATAAAAATTTCCTAACCTTAGAAAATGACAACCAACCTAAAAAAAGAAAAGCCGAGGAGATGTTGGAAAAAACAACAGATTAAAATAATGCTTTCAGTGATGAACTGAAATATTGATGTGGTTTTGACTAGAGCAAAATGACTGTTACATCTAAAACTTTACAGATATAGTCGTTTTCCCAACTTTTTCTAATGTGATGAAATTATGTTATTATTATGTTTTTGCTCAGCAAGTGCTTCATTTAATATAACTAAGACTGCAAATTTGTTATTAGCATCCAATTACCCTTAAAATTGTCTTTCTTCCATATAACCTTTCATCAAAGCTCTCATTGCACCTTCAAACCCCTTCCTTATAGAACACAACTTACATATTATACTAGATACACACAGTGACACTTTTTTGCTTTGTATCCTCTGAAGATTATGATTTCTTTAAATTTCTTTTGAATTTGAGACTATAAATGTTCAGTCTGTAGTCATTTCAGCTTATAATGTTTTACTATTAGATATTTTTCCCCAAAACAACAAAATTTGTAGCATAAAAATTCAGGTATCAGAAAGGCTCAAAAGTCTGTTTTTCACTTTGTTCGAGTTTTGTTTCCAAGCATTAAGTGTGTCATACAGATTTTGCCATTGCTGTTTTCCAAATGTCCAGTGTGCACTATGACTGACAACTACTTTTCTCTAGATCTGATTAATTTTACAGTAGACCATTTTCGTTTCACTGGACAACAAACTTTAATATTAGCAGCTCCAATCTGAAGTTCTTGTTGCATCATATCAAAAGAAATTTATTTTCCACTGCCATTTCCATAAAAGTAAGTAGTCTTATTTTTTCTATGTTCTGTTCATATAATAGTCCAAGTGAATCTAATAATAAAGTCTTTATTATTTGGATAAAAATAGACATATGATGCCAATATAGCACTCACAAAAATGGTTAAAAGATCACAAATGAGCTCATCTTCCAAAAACTTTACTGGTTTTGGAGCAAGAAGATGGTAGAAAAGAAAAGAAATGCACTTGGATCTTTCAATGCTGGTACAGTATACCTGTGGACATCAATGCGAGCATGGGAAGCATTGTCGTCCATATAACTTCCAAGCAATTTGATCATGACTTATGAAGCGGCATCGCCTTTCTTACAATCCACATGTGCCTCGTAAAGTAGTCTTAAAAAGTGTGGGTTTTTTTTCAGTGGTAATGTTCCAGTCAGAAATAGATTTTCTAACTCGATCTAGATCAATTGGAGTATACTGTATGGCCCCACGAGATGTTGCCACTTTAATGAGGCTGCAATACACTGTATATCTTACCATAGTATTCTTATCCAGCCCATAGAAAAGGTTTCTTAGCAAATGCAGTCTCAGAGATTGATATTCACCTTTCCAAAATTTGACCAGCTTTTTACAGAGGGTTTCAATCAGAGTTTCTTGATTATCCGGTTCCAAGATTAGTAGAAGGAATACCATACTGTTCATCGCACTTTTTACATCTTTATCATCTTCCTTCAAACATTCATTGCAAGCTTCAATAATTTGTGCTAAATTTACATGAAGTCCACCTTCTGAGTTCTCTTCTGAAATTTCAGCTCCTTTAGATTTTAGATAAGCTCAAAGCTCAGCAGCCTTATCTTCCTCACTGAAATCAATGAAGGCCCATATGCTGGTGGTGATGGTGAAGGCAGGGGCGCAGTGATCACTCTACTTACAAACCACACAGACTAGAAAAGTCCAAATCCATTTTTGAACAAATATATTTAATAGTATAGAAGCATTTGAATAATATAACTAAAACACAACCTTTTATTCATTTAACGTGTAATGTCAAAATTCAGTGTTAGGAAGAAATACGTTGAAAAGCTGTTAAGGGTGAATCCTCAAAATGATTGCTGAAGTAAAAAATTGATCCCTTAAATGTTCTTTAAAGGTGAGTGAGTCCAGATAAATATGAGGTCCTTTTTGTTTGAACACCTGAATGAGCTCCTACAAAGATGTTTATGGTATAATCAAAGAATAAAGTATTTGAAGATGATATGGGTATATTTAATCCAAGAAAGACAGGAGCAATAAGCTTCCCAATATGTAAGGAATTTAAGAAGTACAGAATCCCATAGGCAGCTTAACCAAGAAGAGTCTGTAAAAAAATGAAATATCTAATATGAGATTTTAGTGGATTGCTGTGTGCCCTCCTCAGACTCTCACAAAATAGTCTACTTACGCAAATCACGATATGCTTAATATGCATGAACTTGTGAATATCAGAGCTGTTGCCAAGCTATACATCCTCTTATATATGTCACTGAAACAGATCAGAACACCCAGACTAAAAGACAGTTGAAAACTGGGGAGTAATACTTTCATTTGCTAAACTACTAGGTAATATTCCACTTCACATACCATCTTGATATCTTGGCAATTTACTAGGCTTCTCCACAGAACTTGTCAGGCCTGGCCCATATAAAATGAAGTCCATATTTGTTCAAATATGGTAGAGATAAAATTTTTTAAGTTATCCACTGTCTGTTGATCAAAGATTATAGGACAAATCATTTCTTCCTTGATAAAGAGAATCTTCGCAAGTCTATGTCCCTTTTTTATGTACCCGGCCTCCAATGTATCAAGTTTCATTGTCTCTTTTTGAAAACATCAGCCGAAACAGAAAGTTTTACCATGTCTCATAAAAACAGCACTTTCATACAAATTAGAAGTTAATAGATAGTCACAGGAACGGAGAGCACAGCATAGGGAATGCAGTTAGCATTAATATGTTGGCTAAGTGGAGGGCCAGGGGAGGGAGGAAGCAATTGGAGGGATTTTTTTAATGAACTATACAGATGTCTAACCAATGTACTGTATACTTGAAACTAATTTAAATAAATAAATAAATAAATTTATAAAAATAGCACCTTAAAATTGAGACATTTCTACACTGAGTTCAGTCTGCAGTTAAAATATTTTCTTCTGTCGATATCTTCAATCCCCCCTCAAATCCTTACCCCAATCTCAAAGTCATCTGCTCAACTCTATTTCAAAACAAAATCTCCCATATAAATATCTGAATCAAAGAGATAAAGGGATAGATAAAGGTAAAAGGGATCAAATATATGGTAATGAAAAGAAATCTATAGGTGGTGGATACACAATACAATATATATATATATATATATATATATATATACATGACTTATTGTTGAATTGTACACTTGAAACTTATTGGATTATGTTAATCAATGTCACCCCAATAAAAAAACAAAAACAAAAACAAAAACAAACAAACTGAAAAAGATATGAAGGGAAAGAAAATCCTCCCTAACAACAAAGTCTGGCTTTCATGTAGAAAATTACTTCTTCAACTTAGTCCTAAAATTTCTCACATTAGGGGCTCAATACGATCTATCCTGAATATTAAAAACCATACTAATTCATTACATCTTTGTATTTCTGCTATAATTATTCAAAATCTTACCAGACACATGTATAACTGTTCTAAAATAAGAGGGACGTCAGTACAAGGAAAAGAAAAAACATAATGATAATATATACTTAAAATTTTTTTCTTGTTATAGCAGTGTATGATTTCCTAAGGTAATAGTTTGAAGCAAATGTCACTAACATTTTAATACATATTTTGCATGATTATATACAAAATTTTCTTCACTACTTTATTCTTCAGGTCATAATATATTATTATTGATATAAATCATGTTAGTATGCCTTCTAAATGAAAATCACATTCCTAACTTCTATTTTTTTTCTGCTATCAGTCTCAGAGAAACACTCCCGCCACCCATCTTAAATCTATCCTCCACACTGTTATCAGAGTAATGTTTGCATAATAGTAATCACGTAATTCCAGAGGTGATCCTCCTCGAATGGCTTTCCTATTCACATTTATGACTTCATCTATCATTTATATGATAATGAACCCCAAATCTTCAGCCTATATCTTTCCACTGTACTCCAGACCTATAATCAACTATCTGCTGGATATAGTCAATGGGAAGTCTACCAAGATGCTCATCTATGGGATTTTGGACATATCTTTGAAAATATATGTCCAACATTAACCACTAATTTTTTTTCAATATCATTAACATATATGGCTGTATAGACATGCTCTTGGCCCACCATACTAAACAATTTTTAAGTTCTCAAAATGCATGTATACTTTTGTAAATGCTGTCAATTTCAGAAGGTAGTTCTAATCCTATAACTACCTGCTTTCACCCCTACATCCTTATGCTTTCCTTACTGTCCCCCCCCCAGCAACCTGTGGATTCATTAATATCAAATATATACTTTAACATATACTGATCACTTTGTATCCAGTGCTTTAAGTGGATTATCTCACATAATTTTCAAAACATCACAATAAGATGGGTATTATTATTATCATTACATATATGAGAATATTAAGACTGAATGACATTAAGCATTTTGCTTAGGTTATATACTTGGTAAAACCAGGGATGGGAATCCAACCAGACGGCCAGACTTCAGAGTGAGAACACTTACCTCCAATACTATACTGTCTCCCCTTTACAAAATACATACCACATATCATATTCCTTATCATTGTGATTTTATTTATTTGTCTTTCTGTCTAGACTCTGAACCATTCAAGAAAAGGTATAATGTCTATTGTGTTCGCCACTTGACACCCTGTAGCATGAACAATTCCTAACACATGAAAAGCATTCAGCACATGTGTTGAGTGTATGACCATAGGCTTGAAACAATGAATGGCTTCTTTGATGTGTTTTCTGGACAATCCTACTCTATCTAATATTTTAATGGGTTGAATATACAAAACACACACACACACAACTTTAAGCTAACAGCTTGGTTACATCTTTTCTTACCTTCTTTAGGTTTTCAATTTCTCCAGTTATCAAATTATAAGGAAATGTCATTTACTATGTGTTCTATAATATTGTAGTGATTATGAAGCATTATCAGCCAGGGAATAAAAATTTTTACTAATTTATAGTTAAAGATTTGTTTAATAATAATAATAATCTCAGATGAAAACAAATATTAAGTAAAATACTAACACAAAATAGAGATTGTAGGTTTAAAGTCATACATACATTGCTGATACTTAGTGGTAATCAGATTTAAAGCAAGTATGGTTTATGTAATGGTTTTCATTTCCAAACACTGAATAATTTTACTACATTTTATATGTATTTTACTTTATCTTTATATACATAATATTTATTTTAAAAATTTTTAGAAAGTACAAAAATTTAAAAAAATATTGTTTATTAGTATATAATCAGGAAATAACAACTCTAATTTTCTTAATGAAATTTTTAAACATAACTAAGGTCATAAGAACAGTGTTTTAGAAAGTATTTGTTATCAGGACGAAAAGGGATCTACCTACCTGTGCATGTCTAAGTCAAAGAAAAGATAGGTGCAGCTTTTGTAGCAAAGAAAGTAAGGTTTATTTAGAGAGATTTAAGCCTGGAGACACAGGCGAGATTTTGCTCTCTGCAGCCTGGCTCCCTGGGTGTCTCAGGACTACATATTATATAGGGAAAAATCAGTGGTCATGGAAACTAAGGGAGTTGGTGTTGTGGGTGCTACTGAGTGGATAATTAGAAGGAGATGAGGTAATTGATCGTTGTGTCTGATTCTAAAATCAGCTATAGCACCAGCTGGTCTGGTTCCATGGCCTGGTTCTATAGCCAGTGGGTGTATATTCTGCCCTATGGGCCTGGGGCTGAAAGCCATCTGTAGCCAAGATGTTAATCTTAGCCTAAAGTCTAAATGAAACTTATTATCCTCATGACTATAGACCTGAGGTTCCATAAATCTTGTATCCTAAGGCTTAATGATTAAAGGAGTAGACATATAGAGATGGAAGGATAAAGGTTTAAAAAAAAGCAAGTGAGCCACAATTCCATTATCTGGGCGAACCTAGCATGAACCAGAGGAAAAAAAAAACCTACATTAAAGAAATGAAGTTTGTGTAAAGTTACATATTCACACACATAACCTAAGTGTTTTCCCTAGCAAATGAAAAGTCATATCCATGTAATATTAAAACTATGAGGGAGGATTCTGGGAAATGTGGTGGAGTGAGAGATGTCCTCAGATCTCTCCCATTGAAATAATAATAAGGTGAACATCTAAAACTGAACAAAAACCACCCAAATTTCACACCAGCACATCTGAGCGTGAGATCTGCACATAAGAACTACCACAGGTTAGAACCCCAGATGTCAGACAGTGGACTGGGAGAAAGAAAGAAATTGCCTCTCGCAGCCACCAGAGTTCCTTCCCTACAGGAGGAGGGCGAGGGGTGAAGGTGCAATAACTTCCCTGAACAATCCTGCCTGAAATTGCCAGGACTTCTACGCAGCCAGAAGCAGAGCCCAGTCATCAGGGCAGAAAGCAGAGAAGCGGGACAGGGCCACAAAGAAATAACAGCTGATTTTTACTGGCCGCAATTACAAAACTGAGGCTGAGCCACAGCTCCCAATTCCCAAACAAGAGGGAGTCTCTCCCCATATCCTCCAAGATTTATCACCGCTGAGCGCCAGGGTAATAAGAGCAAACACTGCCCAAACTGTATGCTAACACTGACAGGAACAGAAACTAAGAGTAGAGAATGTGATTAAAATTCTACAAGAAAGTAATAACGACAACAACAACAACAAAAAAAACATTATTTAGGCTTTATAGAAAGCAGGGATCCAAGAGGCTTAGAAGCAACCTACTGGAAACCAAAAGAAAAGCACCTTCTTTGAGGCAGGCTAAAGAGAGACATTTATATAATAAATCTTTTTTTTCTGGAAAAACAGCAGAATACACTTCCATTTATGCCAAGGCGGAGAAATAGTCCATTAAACACCATGAACAACCAAGGTGAAAAGTCATCTCAGAAAGAAAGAGAAAAATCTCCAGAAAATAAGCTTACAGACATAGAAATATGCAAATTAAATGACGAAGAATGCAGGATGATATTTATGAAAAAAACTCAATGAGTTCCAAAACAAGTCAAATCAATAATTTCAGAAATAGAAAAAACACCTAGATGAACAGAGCAAGGAGACTGAAACCCTCAAAAAGAACAGAATAGATCTTCTGGTGGGGGGCAGGGAAACACTGTAAAAGTTGAAAAATGAAATAGCAAGCTTGGGAAATAAAGTTGACCAAATGGAGGAAAGGATCAGTGCTATCAAAGACAGAAATCTAGAAATAAATCAGAAGGAAGAAGAGAGAAACTAAAGACTGAAAAATGATGAAAGAGAAATACAAGAACTAGCTGATACGATAAGGAGAGAAAACATAAGAATAATGAGCATTACTGAAGGCGAGGAAAAGGAGCAGGGACTAGAAAGCATTTTCAGACAAATAGTGACAAGAATTTCCCAAATCTAAGGAATCAGCTGGAGCTTGGAATTCAAGAAGTCAACGGAACATACAACTATCTCTACCAAAAAAAAAAAACCTTCACTAAGACACATTGTATTAAAACTCAACAACAAAAACCGAATTCTCAGGGAAAAGAAGACAGTAACTTATAAAGGAAAACCCATTATATTATCATCAAACTCCTCAGCACAAACCTTACAAGCCAGGAAGAAATGGAATCAAATATTTAAACTATTAAGTGAAAGGAACTACCAGCCTAAAATAATATATCCAGATTAGCTCTCTTTTAGATATGAAGGAGAAATAAAGACCTTTCCAGACATATAAAAATTGAGATAATTCTCCACTATGAGGCCTACACCACAAGAAATACAAAATGGGGTCACCCCACCTAAAATAAAATAACAACAGTAAAAAATAGATAATTAGGAGTAAAGTGAATATCAGGCAAATAGAAGCAGAAGAGTGCAATCCTTACTAAGCATAGGGCATTATAAGTTTAAATAATAAGAAGAGAATTGCTATAGCAAGATAATAATGAGTGTTCAATATAAATAGAGACAAATTGAATAAACAATGATGGAAAAGGGGAGGATTCAAAGATCCACATTTGCAAAGGAGAAAGGAGATAGACAACATGCATAAGAAAATGGATGATTGTATATATATAATTATTCTTTACATATTTGTAATAATAACCACACACCAAAGATTCAGAACTGAAGTATATAACATAAAACAAAGATAACTAGAGGCAAAACCCACAATGCCAAACAAAATAAAGAGAACTGAAACACAAGGATAAAGAAGCAATGGAAACATCGAGCTACCAGAAAGCAAAAGATAAAGTGGCTGTAAGAAGCCCTCATATTTCAATAATAACCTTAAATGTAAATGGTCTGAACTCAACAATAAAAAGGCACAGAGTTGTAAATTGGATCAAAAAACAAAACCCAACCATATGCTGCCTCCAGGATACCATCTCAGCTCCAGAGATAAATATAGACTCAAAGTGAAAGAGTAGAAAATGATATTTCGAGCAAATGGTATGCAATGAAAAGTGGGAGTAGTGCTACTAATATAAGATAAAATAGACTTCAAAATAGAAAAGGTAAAGAAAGAAACTGAGAGAAAGTTTATAATGATAAAGGGAATAATGCACCAAGAATACATAACACTGATTAATATCTATGCTCCCAATCAGGGAGCCCTGAAATATGTAGAGCAATTACTAACGGAACTAAAGGGAGAAACAAATGAAAACACTATCGTTGTACAGCGCCAAAATACTCTACTGTCGGATATGAACGGATCATTCAAACAGAAAATCAATAAGGAAAAATCATCCTTAAATGACACATTAGACCTACTGGACATAATTGACATTTACAGAAACTTCCACTCCAAAACAGACTCTTATACTGCTTATACTTATTCTTATCTAGTGCACATGGAATATTCTCAAGAATCGACCACATACTGGAACAAGGAGATAGCCTCAACAAATATCAGAGGGTTGAAATTATACCAACCATATTCTCTGATTATAATGCTTTGAAAATAGAGATCAACTGCAAAAAGAAAGTAGGAAGAACCCCAAGTAAATGGAGATTAGACAACATGCTACTGAAGAATAACTGGTTCAGAGAAAAATAAAAAGAGTGATCAAGAAATACATAGAAACAAATGATAATGATAGTACAACATATCAAAACTTTTGGGACATGGCAAAACTGGTCATAAAAGGAAAGTTCATATCATTATAGGCCTATCTCCAAAAACAAGAATGAGCCCAAATAAACAACCTAACGCTTCATCTTAAAAAACTAGAAAAAGAAGAAGTAATGAAACCTAAAGTCAGCAGAAGGAAAGAAATAATCAAAATTAGAGAAGAAATAAACAAAATTGAAAATAGAAAAACAATAAAAAAATAAATGCAACAAAAAACTGGTTCTTTGAGAACTTTAATAAAATTGACAAATCCTTGGCTAGACTCACTAAAGAAAAAAGGAAAAGGGCCCAAATAAACAAAATCTGAGAAGAAAGAGGTGAAGTTATAATAGACACCACAGAAATACAAAGGATCAGACAAGAATACTATGAAAAAGAATACTAACCATATTTAATAACTAAGAAAAAATGGATTAGTACTTAGAAAAATATAACCTTCCTAGACTGAATCAAGAACTGGAAAAATCTAAATAGATCAGCAGTATGGAAATTGAAACAATCATTAAAAACCCATCGAAAAGTAAAAGTCCGGGACCAGATGACTTCACCAGTAATTTCTACCAAATATTCAAATAAATTTAACATCTACTCTTCAAACTCTTCCAAAAAATGGAAGAGGAGGCAATACTTCCCAATTCATTTTATGAGGCCAATATTACTCTGATACTGGACCTGGTAAAGATAAGACACACAAAAAAACCTATAGACCAATATCTCTCATGAACACAGATGCAAAAATCCTAAATAAAATACAAGTAAATTAAATACAGCAACATATTAAAAAGATTGTACACCACGATCCAGCAGCCTTTATTCCAGAGGCAAAGGCATGGATCAACATATGCAAATCAATTAACGTGATTAAAAATAAGAACCACATGATTATAACAATAGATGCAAAAAAATAGCCTCAACGAGACACAGAATCCATTTATGATCAAAACACAAAAAAATCATTATAGAAGGAAAGTACCTTAACATAATAAAGGCCATCTATGACAAACCCTCAGCCAACATTATACTTGATGGTGGAAAACTCAAAACATTCCCTTTAAGATCAGGAATGAGGCAAGGCTGTATGCACTATTGCCACTGTTATTCAGTATAACATTGGAGGTCCTAGCGAGGGCAATCAGGCAAGAGAAAGATATAAAAGGCTTCCAAGTAGGAAATGAATAAGTCAAACTGTCACTATTTGCAGTTGATATGATTCTCTATATAGAAACCCTGAAGATTCCACAAGAACACTACTAGAAACAATAAGTAAATACAGTAAAGTCTCTGAATACAAAACCAATGTTCAAAAATCCATAGTGTTCCTATACTCTAACAATGAAGTGTCAGAAAAAGAAGTGAAAAAAATAATTCCTTTTGCAATTGCAACAAAATGAATAAAATACCTAGGAATAAATTTAACAAAACATGTGAAGGACCTATATAATGAAAACTACAAGGCCCTATTAAAAGAAATCAAAGATGATACAAAGAAATGGAAAGATATTCCATACTCTTGGATTGGAAGAATCAACATAGTTAAAATGATCATATTACCTAAAGAGTTATACAAATTAAATGCAATCCCCATCAAAATCCCATAGGCATTTATGAAAGAAATAGAACAAAAAATCATCAGATTTGTGTGAAAGCATAAAAGACCCCGAATTGCCAAAGCCATCCTGAGAATAAAGAATGAAGCTGGGGGCATCATTCTGCTTTACTTCAAATTGTACTTAGTATTGGCAGCAAAACAGACATACAGACCAGTGAAACAGAATCGAGAGTCCAGAAGAAAACCCATATTTATACTAGCAAATAATTTGCGACAAAAAAGGCCAAAAAAGGACAGTGGAGAAAGGAAGGTCTCTTCAATAAATGGTGCTGGAGAAATTGGAAACCCACCTGTAAAAGAATGAAACTAGACTTTTTTCTCTCACCCCACACCAAAAGTAACTCAACATGGATTAAGGATCTGAAACAATGAAACACATAGAAGAAAACATAGGAACGAAAATTAAAGATCTTGGACTTAAAGAGGAGTTTATGAATTTGACCTAAAGTAAAAGCTAAAATAAATGAATGGGACTACATCAAACTAAAAAATTTCTCCTCAGCGAAAGAAACTGTTAACAAGTAAAGAGACAACCATCCAAATAAGAAAATATATTTGCAGCAACTTTTTTGATAAAGGCCTAATATCCAAAATATACAAAGAACTCATATGACTCAATACCGACAAAAAAAATGATCAATCGAAAAATGGGCTGAGTATTTGAACAGACACTTCTCGCTAGAGGACATTCAAATGGCCAAGAAATATATGAAAAGATACTCGACATTACTAGCTATTACGGAAATGCTAATCCAAACCACAACAGGATACCATCTCACACCTGTTAGAATAACTATAATCAACAGGACAATAATAACAAATGTTGTAGAGGATGCTGAAGAAAAGGAACCCTCATACAGTGCTGGTAGGACTGCATATTGGTACAGCCACTATGGAAAACAGTACGGAGGTTCCTCAAAAAACTAAGAATTAATCTACCATATGATCCAGCAATCCCTCTACTGGATATTTACCCCGAAGACTTGAAAACTCATATCCGTAAAGATATTTTCATGCCCATGTTCATAGCAGTATTATTCACAGTGGCCAGGACATGGAAGCAACTGATAGATGATTGGCTTAAGAAGTGGCGGTACGTATATACAATGGAATCTTACTCAGCCATGAGTAGAGATGAAATACTGCCATTTGCGACAAACTTTATGGACCTTGAGGTAATTGTGCTAAATGAAATAAGTCAGACAGAAAAGTTGAAAATCACATGATATCACTTATATATGTGGGATATAAACCTAAAAGCAAAAAAAGAACAGGACAAACAGAGACGTAGGGGCATAGACAATGTACTAGAGGTTACCAGACGGTAGGGGTTGGAGGAGGAGGGAAGAGGTAAACAGGGAAAAGGAGGTCAAATCTAGGGGGCTAGGGGGAGTGTGAAGTGGGTAAATGAGATCAAATATATGGTACCTGAAGGAAACTGGATTTGGGTGGTAATCACACAATAGAATATATAGATGTCAAATAATATTTTATACTTGAAATTTATATAATTTTATTAACCAGTTACCCCAATAAACTTCAAAAATAAATAGATAAATAAACTTAATGAAAACTATGAGATAGGCAAATAAAAAAGTAGAGCAAGTAGTTTTTAAGTGGGTACCATCTAATAATAGCTGGCATTTCTCTAGCGCTCTAATCTTTGCAAAGCATTTGAAATGCCTTATATGAGATCTCAGTGAAACATAAGAAGTTAAGAAGTTGTTTATTAATAGATTTAATGTGAAATTACTAATTAATGAATCAAGCAATAGACCCCTTTTATATTCTAATGTGTTCATTGTTTAACTGAGAAAAAGTATAGTAAGTCGTGTTAGTGGTTGTGAAGTACGAAAACGACCCTAAAATGACAGCTAGAAATCATTGCCACCATTATCATGAATCTTACCTTTTATCCAAGGTTTGAGCAAAGTTTATTGCAGTGTCTAATGTCAAAGTGCCAGCTGCTCTGGAATATTGTCAGGTGAAAACCAAAACCAAAACCACATACAAAGAAAACAGGAAGAAATGAGTATTTGCACTAGTAGATAACCAAAGAAAATGAGAACTCATGCTGATGGTTTAGCTTTAAGGTCATCACAAAGTAATCACAGGTCTTAGTAGAGTAGTTGTTTTATTATGATATAGTTTTTCTAATAATTTATTTTTATGTAGACATTGGTTAATGAAATCCAATAAGTTTAATCTGTATATTTTAACTGTAAGTCATATACATGTGTGTGTGTGTGTGTGTGTGTGTATCTCCGAGTCTCTGTTTGTCCTATTGTCTTTTTTGCATTTAGGTCTATATTATATATATATATATATATATATATATATATATATATTATGTTCATCTCTAATAGTTAGATTTCATTCTGTCACCAAATATTTGACCCCTTATACCCTGTCTGCCTTCCCCCTCCCCCCTCCTTCTACCCTCTGATAATCACTAGTCTATTGTCCACATCTATGAGTCTCTGTTTGTCCTGTTCATTTGTTGCTTTTAGGTTTATATCCTACATATATAAGCGATATCATATGATTTTCAACTTTTTTTTCTGGCTTATTTAGCTTAGTATGATTATCTAAAGGTCCATCCATGTTGTCGTAAATGTCAGTATTTCATCCCTTCTTATGACTGAGGAATATTCCATTGCATATATGTACCATGGTTTCTTTATCCGATCATCTATTGTAAGACACTTCAGTTACTTCCATGTCCTGGCCACTGTGAATAATGTTGCTATGAACATCACTGTGCAAATATCTTTTTGGATATGAGTTTTCAAGACTTTGCGGTAAATACCCAGTAGAGGAAATTTTGGATCATGTGATAGATCAATTTGGAGTTTTTTGAGGAATCTCCATACTATTTTCCACAGTTGGTGTTCCAATTTGCAGTCCAACCAGTAGCATATAAGAGTTCTCTTTTCTCTGTATTTTCTCCAACATTTGTTATTACTTGTCCTATTGATTATAGATATTTTACAAGGTCTGAGATGGTAACTCACTGTGGTTTTGATTTGTATTTCACTAATAGCTAGGGATGATGAATATCTTTTCATATATCTGTTGGCCATTTGTATGTTCTCTAGGGAGAAGTGTCTGTTCAGGTCCTCTGCCCATTTTTTGATTGGATCATTTGTTTTTTGTTTTTATTGAGTTGTATGAGTTATTTGTATATTTTGGAAATTAGACCCGTATAGAAGGCATTGCTTGCAAATATATTTTCCCATTCTGATGGTTGTCTCTTTACTTTGTTGATTGTTTCTTTGCTGTGTAGAACCTTTTTCATTTGACATAGTTCCATTCATTTCTTTTTGCTTTTACATCCCTTGCCTTTGAGGTCAAATTCATAAAATCCTCCTTGAGTCCAAGGTCCTTGAGCTTAGTTCCTATGTTTTCTTCTATGTGTGTTATTGTTTCAGGTCATATATACATCTCCTGAATCCATTTTGGTTAATTTTGGTGTGTGGCGATAAACAGCAGTCTAGTGTCATTCTTTTGCAGGCAGCTTTCCAATTTTCTCAGCACCATTTATTGAAGAGGCTTTCCTTTCTCCACTATATGTTTTTGGCTTCTTTTTTAAAAATTATTTGTCTACATAAATATGGGTTTACTCCTGAACTCTTGATTCTGTTTCAATGGTCCATGTGTCTGTTTACCTGCCAATACCATGCCATTTGGATTACTGGGGCTTTGTAGTATAATTTGAAGTTTGACAGTGATGCCTCCAGCTTCATTCTTTTTTCTCTGAATGGCTTTGTCAATTCAAGGTCTTTTGTACTTCAATAGAAATGTGATAAATTTTTGCTTAGATTCTTCAAAATATGCCAATGAGATTTTGATGGGATTGCATTAAATTTGTATAATGCTTTAGGTAATACAGTCATTTTAACTATGTTGGTTCTTCCAATCAAAGAACACAGAATATCTTTCCATTTCTTTATATCTTCTTCAATATCTTTTAATAGGGTCTTACAGTTTTCATTATATAGGTCCTTCACATGTTTCTTTAAATTTATTCTGAGGTATTATTCTTTTTGCTGCAATTGCAAAGGGAATTATTTTTTCCACTTCTTTTTCTGGCACTTCATTATTAGAACGCTATGAATTTTTTAACTGTGCTTATTGTTTCTAATAGTGTTCTTGTGGAGTCCTTATGGTTCTCTATATAGAGAATCATGTTATCTGCAAATAGTGACAGTTCAACTTCTTTATTTCCTATTTGGATGCATTTTATATCTTTTTCTTGTCTGATTATACTTTCTAGGACCTCCAATATTATACTGAATAACAGTGGTGATAGTGCACAGCCTTGCCTTGTTCCTGATCTTACAGGGAAGGTTTTTAGTTTTTCACCATTAAGTATAATGCTGGCTGAGGGCTTGTCATACATGACCTTTCTTATATTAAGGTACTTTCCTTCTTTACCAATTTTATTAAGTGTTTTAATCATAAATGGATGTTGTATCTTGTCAAAGGCTTTTTCTGCATCTATTGATATGATCATATGACTCTTATTTTTTAAATTTGTTTAGTGGTGCAGCACATTAATCAATTTACGTATGTTGAAACGTTCCCTCTGCCTGTGGGATAAAGCCCGTTTGATCATGGTGTATAATCTTTTGTATATGTTGCTATATTTGGTTCACTAGTATCTTATTTGGATTTTTGCATCTGTATTCATGAGAGATATTGGTGTGTAATTTTCTTTTTGTGTGTTATCTTTATAAGGTTTTGGTATCAGAGTAATATTGGCCTCATAAAGCGAGTTGGGAAGTATTGCCTCCTCTTCAATTTTTTTGGAAATGTTTGAGGAGAATAGGTATTAAATCTCTTTTGAATGTTTGGTAGAATTTACTGGTGAGGCAAACTGGTCCTGCACTTTACTTTTTGGTACGTTTTTGATGATTGTTTCAATTTCTATACTGCTGATCTGTCTATTTAGATTTTCCAGATCATCTTGACTCAGTATAGAAAGACTGTATTTTTCTAAGTACTGGTCCCTTTCTTCTAGGTTATTAAATATGGTGTAATATATTATTTCATAGTATTTTTGTATGATCCTTTGTATTTCTGAAGTGTCTGTCATAATTTCCCCTCTTTCATCCCTGATTTTGTTTATTTGTGTCCTTTCTCTTTTTTCTTTAGTGAGTCTAGTTGGGACTCTTTTTTTTACTAACCTTCTCTAAAACCAGCTCTTTGTTGCATTTTTTACATTGTTTTTTTCTTTTTTTGCTTGCTTGTTTTCAATTTCACTTATTTATGTTGTATTTTTTTATTATTTCTTTCTTTTGTTGATTTTAGACTTCATTAGTTCTTTCTTTTCTAGTTTTTTAAGATGAAACATTACTTTGTTTAATTGACTTCATTCTTGTTTTTGGAGGTAGATCTGTAATAATATGAAACTTTCTCCTTCACCCGCTTTTGCCAAGTCTCAAAGATTTGATATGAGGTTCTATCATTATCACTCATTTCTGTGTATCTTTTATCTCTTTTTATTTCTTCTCTGACCCAGTCATTCTTCAGTAGCATGTTGTTTGATCTCCATGTATCTGTGGTGCTTCCCGCATTCATTTTACACTTGATCTTTAGTTTAAAAGCATTATGATCAGAGAATATGACTGGTATGATTTCAACCTCTTATATTTGTTGAGGCTATCTCCATGTCCCAGTATGTGGTCAGTTCTTGAAATTTTCCATGTGATAGAGAAGAATGTATAAGCCATTGTTTGGGGATGAAAGGTTCTGTCAATGTCAATTATATCCAGTTGATCTAATGTGTCATTTAAGGATGTTTTTTCCTTATTAATTTTCTGTTTGAATTATCAGTCCATATCTGACAGTGAGGTATTTAGGTCCTCTACTATGATAGTGCTTTGGTCTGTTTCTCCCTTTAGTTCTGTTAGCATTTGCTTTACATATTTAGGGGTTCCCTGATTGAAAGCATAGATATTAATATGTGTTATGTCTTCTTGGTGCGTGATTCCCTTTATCATTATGAAGGGTCCCTCAATATCTTTCTTCACCTTTTTTATTTTAAATGGCTAGTGCATCTGATATTAGTACTGCTACTCCTGCTCTTCTCTGAATGCCTTTTGCTTGAAATATCATTTTCCACTCTTTCACTTTGAGTCCACATTTGTTATTGGTGCTTAGATGTGTCTCCTGGAGGCAGTATATAGTGTGGTTTTGTTTTTTGCTCCAATCTGCAACTCTGTGCCTTTTCATTGATGAATTCAGTCAATTTACATTTAGGGTGATTATTGAAATATGATGTCTTCTTATAGCCATTTTATCTTTTGCTTTCTGGTAGCTCGATGTTTCCATTGCTTCCTTATCCTTGTGTTTTAGTTCTATTTATTTTGGTTGGCTTTTGTGGGTTTTTCATTCTTGTTCTTCTTGTTTTATGTTATATACTTCAGTTCTACATCTGTGGTATGTGGTTACCATTACAAGTATATAAAGGATAGTTATATATATTTCGTCCATTTTCTTTTGTGTGTGCGTTCTCTCCATTCTCCTTTGTGAATCTGCATCTTTGAATCCTTCTCTTTTCAGTCATTGTTGTCTCAATTTGTCCCTATGTATGCTGAACGTTCATTACTATCTTGCTATAGCAATTCTCTTCTTATTTTTTAAGCTTATTATGTTCTGTTCTTAGTACAGGTTGCACTCCTCTGCTTCTATTTACGTGATAGTCACCTTAATCCTAATTATGTATATATATATATATTTTTTGTCATTTGTTTTATGTAAGCTGATCCCTTTCTATATTTCCTGTAGTGCAGGTCTCATAGTAGAGAATTCTCTCGATTTTTCTGTCTGAAAAGGTTTTTATTTGTCTTTCGTATCTAAAGGAGAGCTTAGCTGGATACATTATTCTTGGCTGGTAGTTCTTTTTATTTAATCATTTAAATATTTGAATCCACTCTTTTTGTCTTGTAAGGCGTGTGCTGAGGATTCTAATGATAATCTAATGGATTTTCCTTTATAGGTTACCATCTTCTTCTCCCGGGGTGCCTTGAGAATTCTGTCTTTGATTTTTGATAATTTTAATAGAATTTGTCTTGGTGAAGCCCTTTTTGGGTTGAGGTAATTGGGTGTTCTGTTGACTTCTTGATTTCTAAACCCCAGCTCATTCTTTAGATTTGGGAAATTCTCATCAACTATTTGTCTGAAAATGCTTTCTAGTCTCTGCACCTTTTCCTCACCTTTAAGAATGCCCATTATTCTTATGCTTTCTCTCTTGATGGTATCAGCTACTTCTTATAGTTCTCTTTCATTATTTTTTATTCTTCATTTTCTCTCTTCTTTCTTCTGATTTATTCCTCAATTTCTGTCTTTGATATCACTGATTCTTTCCTCATTTTGTTTGACTCTGTTTCCCAAGCTGCTATTTCATTTTTCAACTCTTGCAGTGTGTTCTTTACCTACAAAAAGGTCTATTCAGTTTTTTTTAGGGGTTCAATCTCCTTGCTAAAGAACTAATTCTGCTCATCCAGTTGTTGTTGTTTTTTCAATTCATGAAATTGTTTATATGATTCTTTTAGGATCACTGAGTGTTTTCATAAGTACCATCCTGAATTCTCTGTCATTTAAGTTGCATATTTCTATAGCTATAAGCTTATTTTCTGGAGATTCTTCTCTTTCTTTCTGAGATACCTTGTCATCTTGGTTGTTCATGGTTTTTAATGGACTATTTCTCCACCTTGGCATTAATGGAAGTGTATTCTGCTTTTTTTTTTCTCCAGAAAGAAGATATATTATGTAATGGTCTCTCTATCCTATTGCAAAGAAAGCATTTTTCTTTTGGTTTCCAGTAGGTGGCATCTAAGCCTCTTAGATCTCTGCTTTATATAAAGCCTTAATAATATCTTTTTTTTCTTATAGATGTTTAATAATGCTCACTACCCTCAGTCTCATTCCTTGTTTATTGTTAGGACAGTTTCAGTAGCATTTGCTCACATTCCCATGGGACTCCGTGGTTTTTGGTCTCTGAGGCTACGGGGGCATGGATCCTCTGGGTTGGGGGATGCAGGCTGTCGTTGAGCCTCAGTTTTGCAACTGCAGCCAGTAAAATCAACTCTTCTTTCCCTGCCATCTCTTCTCTGGTTTCTTTCCTGATGACTGGCACTGCCGCCAGCCACATGAACCTCACAGCTCTCCCAGGCAGGGCTGTTCACAGAATTCACTGCACCTTCTTCTCTCTCCCTCCTCTACGGGCAGCTCTGGTTGCAATATGCAGCTTCTTTGTATCTCCCAGTCCACCACCTGACACTAGGGTTTTGACTCGTGGTAGTTCTTTTAAAAAGGTCCCATGCTCATTCGTTCTGCTGTGCAGTTTGGGTGTGTATTTGTTTTTTGGGTTTTTTTTTTTTTGCGTTTTAGATGTTCTGCTTATTGTTGTTTCAAGTGGAGAGATCTGGGGACATCTCTCACTCCACTTTGTTTCTAACATCACTGGAAATAATTATTCTCGATCTTTCTTGTATCTTTGAATATTAGATAGTCCAGAGATAATTAGAACTTTGAGCCCTTCTGAAGAAAGATGCCTCAGGGTTCTTCTGGCTGCTGTTCCAAGCCCAAGTCTGGGGTGGGAGGAGGAGGCTGAGAAGAGGAAGGGAGGGAGGAGTCTGGAGAGCTGACTCTAGCCGAGAGTTTTGCGTGTCCCAGCCACAATGGAGCTCGGGTACCCAGGACACAAACTGAGCAGAGAGTAGAGGGAGGGATGGAGGGAAGGGAATGAGGAAGGAAAGGCTGGTTGGGGGAGCGAGTAAAGGAAGGAAAAAATATCCCTTCTCTGACACAGGGAAAGAGAACGTTAGTAGTTTTTAAATTATTGTATCTCATAGAGCAGGAAACTTTCAAAAAGATTTGAAAGTCTGACATATGTTAGTCATTGTTAATTTTTTTAAGTATGGGAATTAAAAAAATAACCACAAGCCATCATGTCATTCCCTTAAAGAGGGTATTTTAATCTCCAAAAATAAATCTAGAAAGAAAATAAATCTGTGTCTAAAGGACAGGTCTTTTTAAGAAATGACATTTGGTAATTGTACCATTTTTCTCACTTTTCACAGACTGGTGAAAACATGTTCAAGTACTAGTAGTTGGAAACCACGCCTCTGTAACACATTTTTAAATCTTGCCCTCTGTCACTATTTGAAAAATGTAGCTTGCATGTGAGAGGTTTAATTCACAAAAATATGTATTTTAGGAACTGGGATTAGAATTCTATGGAAATTATGATGTATGTATTTAGAAAAGTTTTCATTAGTTATAAGGAGATATACAAATAAAGTATAATTTGGCACATCTTCTATATCAAGAACAATTTGTCAGTTATACCTTATCTCATTTAATTCTCACAGCAATCTTACAAAGTATATACTAGTATTATTCTCATATTATGGTTGAGGAAACTGAGGCACTGAAAATTTGGGTAACTTTCCTAAGGTTATACAGCTGGCAATGGGTGAAAAATATTTCAACACAAAGAATATGAATACAGAGCCTACAATGTTAACCAAAATGCTATAACTTTGGATTTGAATCATTCATTTGCTTTGCTTTCACAGAAAAGAGATAACAAACAGAAAAGATTAAACAGATTTGAATTGGATATTGCTAGTCTGATTTGCCTAGACTTGGATTTTCCGTCAAAGAATATGAACATCTACATCTCTAGTGACCTTAAAAGTGGTTCCAAAGGAGTCAGGAATAGAATAGTCAGTTGCCTTGTTTCTCCTTCTTTATTCCAGAGGAAAATATGTCTGTCACAAATTAAGTAATTATGCTGACACAACAAAAAGTTATCTCCCATTCTCAACCAACTAGCCCTTTCATTTACTTGGATAAATAAATGAGCATCTCCTTCATATGAGCACTGATCTATTGATTTTGGAAAATATAAAGAAGTGAATAACATCTGGTTTCTACTCTCGACAAATGCAAACTTAGAAAAGAATGTGCTGTGGTTTCCAAGCCTGGCCTTTCACTGGAATCACCCGAAGAGTTTTTCAAAATTTATATTCCCAAGCCCCATCCAAGATTTTCTCCACCAGAAACTCCGAAAGTATAGTCCAAGGATATACATACTTAACGAGTGCCTCAAACTGCTTTGTGTGTATATGTATCCAGGTTTGAAACCTCTCCTGTATAGTACTGAAAACCTTTTTAGTGACTGGAGGATTTTTGTCTGTCATTTCCAACTCTTCTTTTTTAGATACTAGGTGGGGTTCTAAAACTGAGAATGTAAAGGCAGAATAGAGTTAAATCATGTAAAGCTTTGAATGCTGTGCTAAGGAATATGAACATTACTTTTTAAATTAGTGGTTCCCAAATCTTGCTATAAATATGTTTTATTTAAAAAATGGAATATTATATAAAGGCCATATATGACAAACCCACAGCTAACATCATACTGAAGGGTGAAAATCTGAAAGCATTTCTTTAAGATCAGGATCAAGACAAGGATGTCCATTTTACCACATTTATTAAGTACAGCTTTAAAAATACTAGCCATAGCAATCAGACAAATGGGAAAGGAAAAAGTAAAACTATCATTTGCAAATAACATGATAATACATAGAAAGAACACCTAATTTTCTACCAAAAAATAAAGTGTTAGAACTGATAAATGAATTCAGGCAAGTAGCAGGATACAAAATTAATATTCAGAAATCGATTGCATTTTTCTACACCAATAACAATCAATTAGAAAGAGAATTTAAGAAAAAAAATCCAAGTACAATTGCATTAAAAAATCAAATATTTAGGAATAAATTTAACCAAGGAGGTAAAATACCTGTACTTAGAAAATTATAAGACATTGAAGAAAAAAAAATGAAGATACCATAATGGAAACATATACCATACTCATGGATAGAAAAAATTAACATCATTAACATGTCCATACTACCCAAAGAAATGACAGATTCAGTACAATCTCTACCGAAATAACAATGGCATTTTTCACAGAATTTGAGCAAATAATTCTTAAAGATTTTATTGAACCCGAAAAGACCCTGAATAGCCATGGCAATCTTGAGAAAAAGGAAGAAAGTTGGAGGTATCATGCTGACATCAAACTATACTACAAAGATATAAGAATCAAAACAGCATGGTACTAGCATAAAAACAGACATGGAGATAAATGGAACAGAGTAGAGAGCCCAGAAATAAACCCACACCTATGTGGTTAATTAATCTATGACAAAGGAGAAAAGAATATACATAGGGTAAAGATAGTCTCTTCAATTCATAGTGTTGGGGAAACTAGATAGATACATGCAAAAGAATTAAACTGGATCACTTTTTTACATCATATATAAGAATAACCTTCAAATGACTAAAGTTTAAATATAAGACATGAAGTCATAAAATTCTCAGGAAAAAAACATAAGCAATAAACTCTTTGACATCACTCTTAGTAATATTTTTTGGATATATCTCCTAGAGCAAAGGAAACAAAAGAGAAAATAAACAAATGGTGCTATATCACACTAAAGAGGTTTTGCAAGCAAAAGAAACCATCAGTGAAACAAAAAGACTACCTACCAAATGGGAGAAGATATTCACCAATGATACATCCAATAAGGGGTAAATATACAAAAATTATAAAGAACTCATGCAATTTAATACCAAAATAACTAACAATTAAAAATGGGCAGAAGAACAGAATAGACATTTCTCCAAAGATGACATACAGATGGTTAATAGACATATGAAAAGATACTCAAGGTCACTAATCATCGGAAGAATGTAAATTAGAACCACAATGAGATAGCACCTTTCAGAATGGCCATCGCCAATAAATCAATAAACAAGTGTTGGTGAAGATGTGGAGAAAAGGGAACCCACATATGCTGTTGGTAAAACTGCAAAATGGTGTAGCCACTATAGGAAACAGTTTGAAGTTTCTTCATAAAAATAAAAATAGAATTACCATATATCCTAGCAATTCTACTTTTGGATATTTATCTGAAGAAAGACAAAACACTAACTTGAAAAGATATATTCAACCCTATGTTCATTGAAGCTTTATTTATAATAGCCAAGATATGGAAGCAACCTAGGTACCTACTAAGATGATTGGATAAAGAAGAGGTGTTACATATATACAACGGAATATTACTCAACCATAAAAAGAATGAAGTCTTACCATTTGTGACAATATGGATAGACCTAGAAGGTATTACTATAAATGGAATAAATCAGATAGAGAAAGACAAATACCATATGATCTCACTTATATGTGGAATCTAAAGTATAAAATAAACAAACAAAACAGATACGGACTCAGATATAAGGAACAAGCTAATGGATGCCAGATGGGAAGGGGGTTGGGAGGATGAGTGAAAAAGGTAAAGAGATTAAGAAATACAAATTTAATAGTTATTAAATAGTCATGTAAAGTAAAGCATAGAAAATATAGTCAATAACATGGTAATAACTATATATAGTGCCACATGAGCACTAGATTAGTCAGAGAGATCACTTTGTAAATTATATAAATGTCTAATCACTATGTTGTACACCTGAGAATAATATTGAATCTGAGCTGTAATTGAAAAATCAAAAAAGTGTGGGAGGAGGAAGGGGAATAAAAGCTTCAAATTTCCAAGTGTAAAACAAGTCATGAGGATGTGGTATATGGCATAGGGAACATAAGCAATAATAATGTGATAGCGTTGTATTGTATCAGATGCCTTTTGGACTTAACATGGTGATCATTTATTTAGGTATATAAATGTTGAATAACTATGGCATACTCCTGAAACTAATACAATATTTTATGTTAGCTGTATTCTAATAAAAATTTAAAAATAAAATAACCCCCCTCAAAAAAGTAATATTATAAAATGTACCAAATTATTATTTCTAGGAAGAGACCCTAAGCATCTTTAAAAATTGTTTGCAGAGATTCTGAAGTAGCCATTCACAGAGTAGAATTTGGGATGTAAGAACTGGGCTATATGCTCTACCAAGAGTTTGCAAACTTAGTCACAATTCAATTTTAGTAGCCCTGTCCAGGCTTATAATAATAATGACCATAATTTATTAATTTCAGCTGTCATATATTGATTTGTATGAATTACCTCATAATATTTGCAATAAATCAGTGAAGCCAATAATATATTTAGCTTCATTTTATTGAAGAGGCAAAATGAGAAGCAGATAAGTTATTTTACCAAGTTAATACTATTAGTAAGGGGAAAATTCAAGATTTCAATTCAATATTTCCCAAACTTAGATTCCCATGAAATTTATTTATTTTATGTAATACCTATTAACCATCATAACACTTATTAACTAGGGTTCCATGGGGAAAAGTTGGGAAATACTGAGGTTTTGCCTTTCTAAGCAGAGGATACAGCACCAAAATGAAGACAGATATATTTTGAAGGTAAAGGAAAATATAAAACTAGAAGTCTAATCTTCTCAGAAGTTAGTGACAGTTGGGCTCTATCTATACAGTTACAAAAATTGAGAGAATGTATGCAAAAATAATGTCATAAAGATGAATATTAGTCATCGGCCTTGTGGGTAACAGTTGGTTATTATTGAGAGCTGAAGAAAGGAGGAGACCTAAAACAACAGCTGTAGGTTCTGATGGGAAGATAGAATAATTACATAGAAGACAGATTCAGTAGAATTTGAATATCTATTAAATCTTAAGAGCAGAACTTTTCTTGCTTCCCATAAAATGTTTCTCTCTCCATAGATTAAAAATATTAGAAAAATAAAATTTACACTGTACAGTAGAATATGAATTTTGGAGCAAGACTACTTGGGTTGATATATAGATATAGATATAGATATAGATATAGATATAGATATAGATATAGATATAGATATAGATATAGATATAGATATAGATATAGATATAGATATAGATATAGATATATACACACACACACATATCACATAGCTATTATATATATACGTATATATATTATATATTTATATATACATATATATACATATATATGTATATATATAATAGCTATGTGACTCTGAGCAAATTAATCTCTGTAAGTTTCAGGTTTCTCATCTGTAAAATGGAAATAATAATTACCTACCTCAGGGTAGTTATGAGGTTTACACAAGGTAATACAAGTAATGCTGTTAAAATAGTCCCTAGCAAACAGTAAGTTCTATATGTAAAAGTTATTATTACCAACTCATTTTATGCTCCTAACATCCATGTCCTTTTTATTTCTACTTGGGAAGAAATCCTATGAACTTAAAATAAGAACTGAGAAATTAGTAACTAGTACCATAAAGTTTCCATATAAAAATGAGACAACTGAGGCTTCCAGTCAAGATGGCAAAGTAGATGAACATGGTGCTTGCCTCCTATCATTACTGCAGCAGAATTGCAACTGAACTACAGAACAACCATCATTGAGAATTACCTGAAATCAAGCAGGGCAGTCATACAACTGGGGACACACAGAAGGGGCCACCTTGAGACTGGTAGGGGGAGTGAAGACACGGAATGGGCTGGTCCCCCACCCATGTGTATAGGTTGAGAATTGATAAGGATATCTTGGCTGTTGAGGTCTCCCTTGATGAGCAAGGAGTCCCAGCTGCACACTGGACACCCCAGCCCAGGATTTCAGTGCCAGATGGAAATCTGGCTGTGAAAACCAGCAGAGATTGTGGCTGAGAGAGACAGATGGTGACTGTAGTCACAAACATTCCTCTTGGGGTGCCCACAAACTAACTTACTCATTGATGGACTCACTTGCTCTAAGCTCTAGTGCTGGGGCAGAAGCTCAAAAGGTGCAAGGGACATGCGGTGAGGAACTGGATTGCCTGGCTTAAGGTCAAGTGCTGGAGAGGCAGTTTTCTTCCAGACAGAAGTGTTCCTTTGCTGGGCCCTCATCCTCCCAGAGTGCAAACACAGAAAGGTACCATATGTGAGTCTCCATCATCCTGGCTAACATTGTTCCTCCAGCCCTGGTGATTCCAAGAGACCCTGTCCTGCCCAATTTGCAAACCCACCAAAGTTGCTTCCAGTGGCTATTCCATACAAATGACCTGTCTTGGCTCATGCTGCAGACTTTCCTGAAATCTCTCAAAGGTTAACAAACCCTAAACAAACAGCATCTGGCCTTGGCATGCTCCACAACTCTTGATGAGCAAACCCAAGCTCAGCACTAGCAGCAGCCAGCCTCAGTTTGAGGCTTGGTCTCTCAAGGTACATACAAGCCCCTGGTGGGTGGTAGCCATCTGCAGATTGTTTTGTGACTCATGGCAGTTGGCCCCAAAGAGGACACAGGATTTGGCTGAACTTCATCTTCAGTGGCAATCCTTCTCACGGGGCCACCAACCTGCATGCCAAGCGGTCAACTTCACCCTGAGCCAGAGTACCACACAGGGTCACATCCAAGGACGATACACTTAAAGGGAAGTCTAGGCAGATATCAGAGCCTTGCTAAGCAAATCCTGCTCCGTAGGGTCAGCTCCTGTGCAACAGCTCTTCCACTGTAGTTATGGCTAGTCCTCACAGCCTATCAGCCAGAGGGGCAATCCCTAACATCGACGTACAAACAGCAATCAAGGCTCAACTATAATAGGAGGGCACACACAAGCCACACAAGGGGCACACCTGGAGCACCTGGTTCAGGTAACCAGGGAAACTCTGCCACTGGGCCTCACAGCACACCTATTACATAAGGCCACTCTACCAAGATCAGGAGATAACACAGCTCTACCTAGTACAGAAACAAAGACAAGGAGGCAGCCAAAATGGGGAGACAAACAAATATGTCCCATATGAAAGAAAAGCATAAAGCTCCAGAAAAAGAACTAAACAATATTGTGACAAGCAATCTAACAGATGCAGAGTTCAAAACACTGTTTATAAGAATGCTCAATGAACTTAAAGGAAGAGTAGACGAACTCAGTGAGAACTTTAACTAAGAGATAGAAAACAAAAATGGAGATAGAAAACATAAAAAAGAACCAGTCATAAATGAAGAATACTTAGAAGAATCAACACTAGATTAGATGAAGCAGAGAGACAAATCAGCGATTTAGAAGGCAAGATAATAGAAAATGCCCAATCAGAATAGTAACAAAAAAAAAATGAAGATAGTTTGACCTATTTCCCATTTAGAAGAAAAAAAGTGCAGTTTGCTGCCAGCATGAATTTAATTTTACATAAATATGCTCTTTGAGGCTGAAGCAAATCTGACTGGTTTTCAATGTGAAAATAAAATATAAAAACTATTTTGGGAGTTATTCGCAAGCAGAAAACTTGTCTCTAATCCTAATGGAACAGAAATGTACACAAATTAGGTTCATCGAATAAATCTTTGGCTAACTGTTCAAGAATGATGTTAACACCATGCGTAGGAATGCTAGATTTTCTAGGATTTGACATTTTCAGTGATCAAGAATTACTATACTTTGTAAATGGAAATACCACTACTAAAAACAGAATATTGTAAATAGAATGATGTCATTTGTTTCTAATGACTATCAATATACTAGAGTGATGCAAAAGTAATAAAAGTGAGATATTTTGTGAAAAATTTGGGGGTAGGTTTAGAAGAATCAACAATTCTGTCATCCGTGAGTTATCTCAAAATAAATGCTGCAGCCACAAGCGCCACCAGAGAGTATTCTCCAGGCAAATGAGAATAGCAACATAATTCAAATGCCAAAGGTTAAAGACAAAGAGAATCTTAAAAGCAGTGAGAGAAATCAGTTAGTTACTTTCAAGGGAGCTCTCAGTTGATTTCTCAACAGACACTTTGTATGTAAGAAGGGACTGACACAAAATATTCAAAGTGATGAAAAGTAAGAACCTATAATCAAGATCACTTTACCCATTAAAGCTATCATTCAGAATCCAAGGACAGACAAAGAGCTTCCTAAACAAGAGAAAGCTAAAGGAGTTCACCACCATCAAGCAAGTCTTACAGGAAATGTTGGGCTCTTCTTTAAGAAGAAGAAGAAGAAAAGATAAAAATATATATATAAATAATAAAATGGCAATAACTATGTACTTATCAATAATCACTTTAAATGTAAATGGATTAAATTCTCCAAATTAAAAAAAAATGCCTGATAAGAAAACAAGACTCTTACGTATGCTGCCAACAAGAGACTTACTTCAGATTGAAAGACACACAGAGATTGAAAGTAAAGGAATGGAAAAAGACAATTCATGAAAATGAAAACAAACACAAAAGCTGGGGTGGCAATACTTATATTAGATAAAGTAGACTTAAAAACAAAGGCTATAACTAGAGATAAAGAAGGACCTATTTTTTCCACTTCTGGAAGTTATTCCGAATAAACCCAAAACATTATTTTGAAGGGATACATGAATCCATTTGTCTGTTGCAACATTATTTACAATAGCCAAGATATGAAGGGTACCTGAGTGTTTAACAATGGATGAATGGATATAGAAGAGCTGGTGCATATATACAATGGAATGTTACTCAGCTATTAAAAAGAACAAAATCTTGCCATCTTCAAAAACATGGATGAACCTAGAGAGTATTGTGCTGAGTGAGGTAAGTCAGACAGAGAGATGTGCCATTGATTTCACTTATATGTGGAATCTAAAGAACAAAATAAACAAAACAAGAACCAACTCACAGCTACAGAGAACATTTTGATGATTTTCAAATGAGAGGAGTTTGGGGATGGGTAATAAAAGGGAAAGGATTAAGAAGTACAAATTGGTAGTTACAAAATAGTCTAGGGGATGTAAAATATGGCATAAGAAATATAATCAATAATATTATAATAACTATATATGGTGTCTGATGGGGACTAGATTTATAAGGGTGATCACTTTGTAAGTATTATAAATGTTTAATCACTATGTCATACACTTGAAACTGATATAATTTCATATGCCGACTATAACTTGAAAATAAAAGATTTTTTAAATTGAGCCAATTAAGTCTTTTAGTGAAAGAAGCGTAACATTTGCTTTAGTGAAGCCTTCACAAATCTGTGTACTATATTAGTTAACTTCAGATCTTTTCATTCTATTTGCATCTAGCCCAAATTTGTATGACCTTGAATTTCTGCCTGTCATTTCCATTTTATCACCTAATAAATATTTTCTAATTAAAGAGGAATAAACCATTTAACATATTTTTACTTATTTTATGACTTCTGATATTCAGCAGCAAATTATTAATGATGTGAATAGTAAACAACATATAAAAATATGTAGCATAGTATCTGTACATTCCAAACTTTATGAAGCTTGTCAAGAAAGAATATTAGAATGAGGATATTATTACTCAATAGTGCTACAGAGTGGGATTTTCAATGTGAAGAACAGAGAGAAAGAAATCTTGCTTATATGTGGAATATCCATTTGAATTCCTTTCTTTAAGGTTTTCTCTCTGAAGAGTCTCTCTTGAAACCTTATGAAACTAGTGTAATAAGATTGGTCTGAGGCTTCATCCCTTTTGGAAGAAGACTGATCTTGAGAAACAAGAGGATCAGGGAAAGATCCAAGGAAAGGAGCTTAGAGTGGACAGTTTAAACAGTTTTCTACTCAGTGGAAGCTCTGATGTTTGACAGAAACTCATTTCCTTGAGGTTACTTTTTGATACCTCGGGGATCAAGCTCAAAGTCCAAAACGAAACTTCACTTCTTACTTAGCCATGTGACCATGGGTAGGTCATTTAAACAATCCAAGAAGTTAGCTTTTTGTATTTAAAATGTTAAAGATAAGAGTATCTATCTCACAGGGGTTCACTGAACATTAAATGATATAATTCAAATGCTTAGCATATGTCAGGCACATAATAAGTACTCAATATATGATAGTAATAATCATTGTTATGAAAGTAGTAAGATTTTCAGGACCTCAATTAGAATTTGATGCTAGAGTAAAGAGTAAATCTGTTTTCAGAAAACTTAGGCGAGAGAGCCCAAGCTTAACAAAAAGAGGATAGATTTGGAATAAAAGGACAATTATTTTTCAAAGTAGACACCTTAAGAGTATACACCTTAATTTTACATTGATCATATTGCTGATTGAAATTATTTTTTAAAGAATTTTATTCAGAGCCTGTACTAAAGGCACAAATAAAAGAAACTCTGCCTGGGAACCACAGTTCAGTTTTGCTATTAACCAGCATGAACACTCACTTGCAATCCGGCCTTGGCTACAATTTTCTTGGAAGTTTTCCAATTTCTGAGGACAAAGTTTTCTCACTTTGAGATTATCAAAAATCTGTATTACTCTAAGCATGATTGCCCCTCCTCTTTATTACATTTCTATGCCAAATTTCAAGTAATATTAGGTGACTTTTATTTCAAAGGAGTGTGTCTCTATTCATTTTCATTTGATTTTAAAGAAAAACAATTTGGTGGATGAAAGTAAGAGCACATGATGTGATCTGCTTTAATGTGAGAATATCTTTCATGTCCCTAATGATAGCTATGATTCTACTAATGAAGAAGATACAATTCACTGTCATATGTTTTTGTGACTAAAGGATAAAAAAAATTAAAGAAGGAATGCATGGAACATGTATAGAGAATGACAGCTAGTCCAGTTAGACTAAAATAAAATGTCTCTGTTGAAGCATGATGGGGGATAAATATGAAGATTGGGTTGGAACCTTGTTGTGAAGGGCTTTGCATGCTATGCTGAGAAATTATTTGAATGTTTTTAACAAGCAAATATCATTATGAGTCTTTAGGAAACTAAACTTGGAAACTTTTTATTAGGCGGATAGAGTGGAAAGAAACTGGATATAAAGAAGCTAGTTAAAAAAAAAGTTAAAATAATCCAAGAAGTGAGAGCTGATATTGGCTCTTGGTAATAGAAAGATAGAAAAGGATAGCGAATATAATATGGATAAAATTGCTACAGGTCTTGTAATTTGTGGAATATTGAAGTCAAAAGAGAAGACGACAGAGATGAGAGATGTGAAACGAAACCGAGGGGCTGAATGTATAATCATGCCATCAACAAACTCAAAATCAGAGGATAGAACTAAAATGTGACAGAAAAAAAATATCCATTTTTAAAATCTCTGGTTTGAGGTGTGGATGGATGTAAAATGGAAAGTTTCAAATGCAGCACTGGTTCTTGGAAGAGGGAATGAGAACTGGGGCAATATATCTCATATTCAACTATGCAGAGGTAACTTGAAACTATAAATACAAGAGGAGAAAAGAAGATAAGAAAGATAAAAATAGAACTGTGGGGGAATACTCGCATTTATAAAGCAGTAGGAGAGAGGAAAGTCAGCAAAAGAAACATGTTACAGGTGGTTAAAATAAGATTATGGTTAAAGCTTTACAACTATGCTCCCAGCCACTAGTCTATGCTTCATATTATCTTCTACATTAGCTACTCAAGTTATATTTTCATTATTAAGGTCTCACTGTGTCATTTCCCAATTTAAATGCCAGTGTAGTGGAAATACCACATATATATGTAACTGGAGTCTCCAAAGAGGAGAAGAGAGAGAATGAGAAAAATACAATATTAGTAGAGATAATAGCAGATAACTTCTCAAAACTGAAGACATCTAGCAATAGATTTAATAAGACATACAAACTTCAAGGATGAGTAAGAATACCACTCCTAGACACATCACAGTAAACTCGTAAAAATCAAAGGTACAAAAAAACTTAAAAGCAGCCAGATTATTTTTAAAAAGATTTATTTTCTTCTTTTATGAAATAGCAAAATAACACTGACAAAGTAAATTCTTAAGTAAAAAATAAAAATCAGGAAAGAGTGGCATAACTTTAAGGTACTAAAAAATAAAATGATTAGACTATAAATCTATCCATAACAAAAATATTCATTAAGAAGGAAAAACTTATTAGATAAGAAAAATATAAAATTTGTCAATAGCAGACACACAGTTAAACACTACTAAAGAATGATATTCAGGCAGAAAAAAAAACTAAAACAAATTTGAAGATGAAGGAACAGAGAGAAACAAAAAGGTATATGTGTGGCCATACCAAAATTAGTACAGATTATTATTAATTATAATGTATAGAGTGGTTTTAAAAAATAGAGAATTAATACTCATGATAGAAATAACATATAAGACAGAAAGAAGGTAAAGAGAGTTTAAAAATTTTATGGTTATTGAGTTGTCAATGAACAAACAAAAGTACTAATTTATAAGATAGTTTGATACCAGAGATCTGAATTACAATATCTATGATGACAATTGTAAATATTATTATAATTTTTAAGTATAAATTTAATGTAGGAAAATGTGATATAATATATCAATACAAAAGAAGGCAAAAAAAAGAAAAAAAGAACATAAAACAGTAGTAAAAAGAGAAAGCAAAAGCAAGGTATTAAATTGAAGATAAAATATATCAGTAAATACATTTTACAAAAATAGACTAAATGTTGCAGGTAAAAGAAAAGAATTTCCAATGTTGCTTTTCTTAAAACCATTTTAAATGTAACGGTATAGATAGGTATATATAAACAATAGAATAAGATACAGCAGAAAAACATTAATTTAAAAAAAGCTGCTAGAGCCAAAAAATAACATAAAAAGTAGACTTTAAGGTAAAAATCATCATTAAATATAAAAAGATATATAACGAAAAAGTTTAACTCACACATAACACAGTAGCAAAGATTCATCAAAAGCCTGGTGGTGTGAGAGACATCCTCCAATCTCTCTCCTTAAAATAATAATAAGCTGAATATCTAACACGCAACAAATAACACTCAACACACACACACACACAAGCCCATCTAAGTGAGTGATCTGCACATAAGAACTACCAAAGGTCAATACCTCGGGAATCCAGTGGTAGATTGGGAGGAACAAAGAAGCTCCCTCTCACAGCTAGAGATCCCAGCAGGAGGAGGGAGAGGGAAGAAGCTATGGTAGTTTCCCTGAAGAGCCTTGCCCAATATATATGTGAGATCCATTTAGGGGCAGAGCCCAGGGATCAGGGCAGAAAGCAAAGTGTGGATGGTAGAGAAGCAACAGCTGATCATTAGCAGATGCGGTTGCAAAACACAAATCTGAGGCACAACAAATCCCATCCTCCAAATGAGAATGCACCCCATCCCCATATCCTCCAAAACTGAACACTGCTGAGTCCAAGGAAAATCTGAACAAACACTACCAAAACTGGCAATAACACTGACAGAGACTGAGACTGAGGATTGTGATTGTGATTGGATATGAGGGGAAAAAAGGTATTATTAAGGCTCAAAGCAGGGATCCAGGAGGATCCAGGAGGACCCAGGAGGCTTAGGCACCACCTACTAGAAATCAAAAGGAAAACACCTTATTAGCAACAGGCTAAAGAGGAAATTTTATATAATAAATCTTTTTTCTGGAAAAAAAAGGCAGAATACACTTCCATTAATTCCCAGGCAGAGAAATACTCCATGAACACCATGAACAACAAGGCAGCTTAGAAAGAAAAATATCTCCAGAAAATAAGCTTGAAGACATAGAAATATGTTACTTAAGTGACAAAGAATTCAGGATGGCACTTCTGAAAAATCTAAATGAGATCCAAAATAATTCATATCAGCAATTCCAGGAGTTGAAAAACCTAGATCAGCAGAATCAGTTTTTTGCCAAGGAGATTGAAACCCTCAAAAAAAACCAAAAAGAACTTCCAGAGATAAAGAACACACTGAAAGAAATGAAAAATGAAATAGCAACCTTGGGAAATAGAGTCAAACAAATGAAAGAAAGGATCAGTGATATTGAAGACAGAAATCTAGAAATAAATTAGAAGGAAGAAGGGAGAAACTGGAGAATGAAAAATAATGAAAGAGAAATACAAGAACTAATGGGACGAAAAGGAGCAAGGATTCGAAAGCATTCTCAGACAAATAGTTGTTGAGAATTTCCCAAATCTCAGGAATAAGCTGGGGTTTGGAATTCAATAAGTCAACAGAACACCCAATTTTCTCAACCCAAAAAATCTTCTCCATGATACATTATATTAACGTTATCAAAAATCAATGACAAAGAAAGATTTTCATCAAACTTCTCAGCACAAACTTTACAAACCAGAAATGAGTGTAATCCAATAATGAAACTATTAAAAGCAACTACCAGCCAAGAATAATATATCCAGCAGAGGTCAATACCTTTATTTCTCCTTCAGATATAAAGGAGAAATAAATACCTTTCCAGTCATATAAAAATTGAGAGAAATCTCCACTATGAGGCCTGAATTACAGAAAATATTGAATGAGGTCAGCTCATATATCACCAATTCTGGGGCCTTGGTCATGGCCATCATGGTTGCCATGATGCTCACCAACTGCTAACCTGTTCTTAATAATGGTTGCACTACTATGCTTTTATCTGCCTGCTAGTCGTCTTACTCATAGTTATGTATTTTCGTTGTTGTTGTCATTTTGTTTCCTAAAAACCAAGGCCCCAGAATTGGTGATATATGCCCTCACACCCACATCCAGGGACTGGGACTCCACGATGCCTTGGAGTCACAGCAGGTTTTCCAGAGCATGGTGGAACAGCTGGTTGCCTTGCAGCCTGCCTGCATGGTGCTGGAGTTGATGCTGGAGGGAAGATTACTAGGCAGGCAATCCTCATCACAGGCCAGCCAAGAATAGGAAGACAGCCATTGCCATGGACACAGTGCAGGCCCTGGGCCCTGACACCCTGTTCACAGCCATTCGCAGCAGTAAGATTTTCTCCCTGGAGATGAGAAATACCGAAGTGCTGACCTAGGCCTTCAAAGTTCCATCTACATTTGCATCAAGGAGGAGACCGAGATCATTGAAGAAGAGGTGGTAGAGATCCAGATCATAGGCCAGGGACATGGACAAGCTCCAAGGTGTGTATGCTGACCTTTGAGACCAAGGAGATTGAGATCATGTATGAGCTGGGCACCAAGATGACTGAGTCCCTGACCAAGGATAAGGTACAGGCTGAGTCTGTGATCGCCATCAACAAGGCCATGGGAAAGATCTCCAAGCTTGGCTGCTGCTTCATGCACTCTCATAACTATGATGCCACAGGCTCCCAGACCAAGTTCGTGCAGTGCCCAGACAGGGAGCTCCAGGAACACAAGGAGGTAGTGCATACCATGTCCCTACATGAGGTTGAATTCATCAACTCCCGCACCCAGGGCTTCCTGGTCTTCTTCTCGGGAGACACAGGGGACATCAAGTCAGAAGTTCCACAGCAGGTCAATGCGGAGGAGGTGGCAAAGTGGTGCAAGGAAGACAAAGTGGAGATAATTCCTGGGGTACTGTTTATTGACGAGGTCCACATGCTGGACATTGAGAGCTTCTCCTTCCTCCACCAAGCACTGGAGAGTGGCATGCCACCTGTCTTCATCACGGCCACCAGCCATGCCATCACCCAGATATGGCACACCTGCTACCAGAGGTCCCACAGCATCTTCATCAATATGCTGGACCGACTGCTCATACAACGAGATGGGCACGAAGCAGATCCTCTGTATCCAATGTGAGGAGGAAGATGTGGAGAAGAGTGAAGATATCTACATGGTCATGACCCACATTGGGCTGGAGATATCACTGCACTCTGCCATCCAGCTCATCACAGCCACCAGGCTGGTGTGTCGAAAATGCAAGGGCAAGGAGGTACAGGTAGATGACATAGTGGAACTACTAACTTTCTGAATGAGTCGCTCTCCACCCAGTACATGAAGGAGTACCAGGATGCCATCTTCTTCAATGAGCTCAAAGGCGAAACTGTCGATGCCTCTTGAGTTGACACCCCATTAAAAGCCACCTCTACTATTTTATACCAGAGTTCTGATACGGCAACTTTTTATAAAATGGTTCTGAAACTGAAAAAAAAAGAGTATTATAAACTTAAACGATAAGAAGAGATTTGCTATTGCAAGATAGTAATGAACTTTCAGCATACATAGGGACAAATTGAGACAACAGTAACAGAAAAAGGGAGGATTCAAAGATCCAAATTTACAAAGGGGAGTGGACATAAGACAGATGAATAATAATAATAATAATAATAATAATAATAATAATAATAAATACTATCCTTTATATAGTCATTATGGTAACCACATGCCAAAAACTCAGAACTGAAGTACATAACATAAAACAAGCAGGACCAGAGGGAGAATCAAAAAAATCCAGCCAAAAATAATAATAAAAAAATACATAGAACCACAAGGAAAAAGAATCAATGGAAAAACCAAGCTACCAGGAATCAAAAGATAATATGGATATAGGAAAACCTCATACTTCAATAATTACCCTAAAAGTAAGACTGAACGCAACAATAAAACGGCACAGAGTTGTAGAATGGATAAAAAAACAAAACCCAACCATATGCCACTCCAGGAGACACATCTCAGTTCCAATCCAAAGACGAATATAGGCTCAAAGTGAAAAGTTGGAAAATGATATTTCAAGCAAATGGCATTCAGAGAAAAGCAGAAGTAGTGGTACTAATATTGGGTGGAAAAGACTTCAAAATAAAAAAATAAAGATAGTAAGGGACACTTCATAATGATAAAGGGAATCATACACCAAGAAGACATAACACTTATTAATATCTATGCTCCCAATCAGGGAGCCCCGAAATATATAAAGCAATTACTAACAAATGTTGGAGAAGATGCGGAAAAAAAGAAACTCTCATACACTGCTGGTGGGACTGCAAATTGGTACAGCCACTATGGAAAACAGTCTGGAGGTTCCTCAAAAAACTAAGAATTGATATGTCACATGATTGAGAAAACCCTCTACTGGATATTTACCCCCAAAACTTGAAAACCCAAATCCAAAAAGGTATTTGCACATCAATATTTGTAGCAGCATTATTCACAGTGGCCAGGTCATGGAAGAAATTGACGTGTCCTGTGATAGACGATTGGATAAAGATGTGGTACATATATACAATGGAATATCCCTCGGCCATAAGAAGAGATGAAATACAGCCATTTGTGACAACATGGATGGACCTCGAGATAATCATGCTAAGCGAAATAAGCCAGACAGATAAAGATGAAAGCCACTTGATATAGATTATATGTGAGATATAAACCTAAAAGCAACAAACATGGGCTCATGGACACGGACAGCAGACTAGTGGTTACCAGAAGGGAGGCGGGGAGGGAGGAGGTAGATTGGGTAAAGGAGGTCAAATATGCGGTGACAGAAAGAATGTTGAATTGTAAAAATAATAAAATAAAATGATTTCTAAAAAGATTCTCCCTTTTTCTTTGACCTATGACATTTTAGTTATGATGTGTCTTGGAATGGGAATGTTTGGGTTCTACCTGTTTGAGACTCATTGCACTTCCTGGACTTGAATTCTATTTCCTTCCCCAGGTTAGGGAAGTTTCCATCATTATTTTTTTTCAGATAGGTTCTCAATCCCTTTCTCTCTCTCTTCTTCTGGTACCCCTATGATGTGGATATTGTTACGCTTGATGTTGTCCTAAAGGTCTCTTAAACTATCCTCATATTTTTATTCTTTTTTATCATTGCTCTTCTACTTGGATGTTTTCTGCTTCCTTATCCTCCAACTCACTGATTTGATCCTCTGCTTCATCTAATCTAATGTTGGTTCCTTCTAATGTATTCTTTATTTCTGATATTGTATTCTCCATTTCTGACTGGTTCTTCTTTATGGTTTCTATGTCCTTATGCTTACTGTCTCTCTGTTGAAAACCTCACTGATATTATCTATTCTCCCACTAAGTTCATTTATCATCCTTATAACCATTGTTTTGAATTCTGTCTCTGGTAGGTTGCTTGCCTCCATATTTTTTTTTTCAGTTTTTTTTCTAGAGTTTTCTCTTGTTTTATTTGTGGCATATTTTTTTTCTCATTTTAGTTGCCTTTCTATGTTTGTTTCTATGTATTAGGAAGATTTATTATGTTTCACAGCCTCAGCCAGGTAGCCTAATGTAGTAGGTGTCCTGTGTAGCCCAATGGCACAGTCTCCCTGATCACTTGTGCCAAGGGCAGTGAGTGTGTTTCTCATGAGTGTTCTTTAGTTGTATCTAACATTTTATTTTCCCTAGCATGTCAGTGGATGATATTGACTCTTGTGTTAACTGGCTGTGGGGATTGGCCACACCCACAAGGTATGAGCTGCTGTGTGTGGGCAGACTGCACAGAGTGGGTTTCATCCCTGAAGGATCATGTACCTCTTATAAAATTCTCAGATCGCATCAAGGACAGCTGCAACTTGCTTCAGGCCTGTAGACACCAAAGTCTGTTCATAACATACTCTATCTTGGGGCATGGCTTGTGGCCTACCACCAAAAGTCTCTCTTGGGATGCACAGGATTTTCAGGGGCAACATGAGTTGAGGGCCATTGTTGCTGTGGAAATCCTGGCCCATGGAAAGCACAAGCTGAGGCTGGCTGCCTGGCAATGGGCCAGCTGCAGTTAATTTGTGGGTCGGGTGGTGCAAGGTCTCAGGAAAACATGGGGTAGAGCAAGCCAATTTTATCAGGCCAATGCAGATTGCCGCCAGTGCTGAGCCCAAGGTCTTCCACAGAATTCTTGAATCACAGAAGCAAGCACTGTCCATCTTGGGCCCACAGATCCCATATATCTGCCCAGAAGACAGTGCAGTTTGGACTAGCACCAGCGCCCCATCAATAAAAGTCTCCCCCATAATGTGTGGGCCACATGAGCTGAGGGCTTTTTCCTGCCCACGAATGCAAGTCCCAGAGAAGGTGCAGAATAAAGCTGGCTGCCTTGCAACGGGCCCCTCACAAGCAATTTGTAGGCTGGGTGGGGCTGGGCCCCAAGGAGACAGAGGGTGAGGCAAGGGATCTCACAAGGCCAATGCAGCTTCAGAATTGGCTGTGCAGGGGGAATATGCAACATAGGCAAAGAGCCCATCTATAGATTGCTCCAAAAGGGGCCCCAGCAAAGGAGCAATGGTGGCTCTCTCTTCAGCCCTCTCTGCAGCACCACACAACTCAGTCTCTCCCCATATGTCTCTTGAAACCTCCAGAGCTGCTGACCTACTGTGGGCATCCATAGAGAATGTTTGAGAGTGAGTCTCTGTGCAGGCCCTTTAAGGGAGATGTCTGTGTTTTCAGGTTCCTTCCATCTCACCCCGATGGCCAGAATCCCCACCGATTTTTATAGTCAGATTTCGTGGGAACTCCTTTTCCCACTACTGGATCTCTGGACTAAGAAGAGTCTGTGGAAGCTAGTACCCTTTTTTCCTTCAGGGGACCCTCTGTAGCTATGCTCTCCCTCCCGGTCCTCAACCACCACGTGCGGGTACAGGACCAGCCCTCTTTGTGTCTCCAACCCTCCTACCAGTCTTGATGTGGCTGTTTCTTAATATCCTCAGATGTATGCATTGTAATCAGCTAGACTCAGGTGGTTCTCAAAACTGATTATTTTATCATTTGATTGTAATTTTAATGTGGTCATGGAAGGAAGTGAACCCTGCTTTTAGGTAGTCTACAATCTTGACTGGAACTCCTCTATTATTCATATTTTTATCATTTTTTTTCTTTTTTTCTTTTTAAAGAAGTTCCTCCAACATTTCCCATAATATAGACTTGGTGGTGATAAACTCCTTTAGGTTTTCTTATCTTGGAAATTCTTTATATGTCCTTTGATTCTAAATGATAGCTTTACAGGGTAATCATGGTTGTAGGCCCTGGATTTTCATCACTTTGAATATGTCCTGCTAATTGCTTCTGACCTGCAAAATTTCTATTGAGAAATCAGCTGACAGTTTTATGGGGGTTCACTTTGAAGTAACTAATTGTTTTTCTTTTGCTGATTTTAAGATTCTCTCTTTGTCTTTAACATTTGGTATTTTAATAATGATGTGTTTTGGTTTGGGTCTCTTCGAGTTCATCTTGTTTGGGACTCTCTGAACTTATGGGATTTATATGTCTATTTCTTTCACCAGGTTAGAGAACTTTTCTGTCATTATTTCTTCAATTAGATTTTCAATTACTTCTCTCTCTTCTTCTGATATCCCTGTAATGTGAATGTTAGTACTCTTAATGTTGTCCCAGAGGACCCTTAAACTATTCTAATTTTTAAAAATTATTTGCTATTCTGATTAGGTATTTTCTGCCACTTTACCTTCTAAATCACTAAATTGATTCTCTGTTTGTCTAATCTATGGTCAATTTCTTCTAAGATATTCTTCATTTCAGTTGTTGTATTTTTAATTTCTGGCTTTTAAAAATGTTTTCTATCTCTTTGTTAAAGTTCTCACTGAGTTTATCTACTCTTCTTCTAAGTTCATTGGGCATCCTTATAACCAATGTTTTAAACTCTACATCTGGTAGGTTACTTGTCGCCATTTTGCTAAGTTCTTTTTCTGGAGCTTTTTTTGTTCTTTTATTTGTGACATCTTTTTTGTCTCCCAATTTTAGCTGCCTTCCTCTGTTTGATTCTATGTATTAGCTAGAGCTTCTAGATTCCCAGTCTTGGTAGAGTGGTCTTATGTAGCAGGTATCCTGTGGGACCTGATGGTGCAGTTTCTCTGGTCAACTGAGCCAGGTATTCCAGGTGTGTTTCTTGTATGGATTATGTGTGCTCTCCTGTTGTAGTTGAGCCTTAGTTGCTGTTCACATGTCAATGGGAAGGATTGACACACAGGCTGATTGGTTGTGAGGACTGGCCAATGACTACAGTGAAAGAGCTGATGTGCAGAGGTTTACTCTATGGAGCGATATTTGCTTTAGCTGGTCTCTGATGCCTGCTCAACCTGCCCTTTGTGTGTGTCTTCCTTGGATATGGCCACAGGTGGTACTCTTGCTTATTTGAAGCTGGCCACTGTGTGAATGCTGGGGCCTCCTGAGAGGGGCCCTGCCACAGGCCAAGTTCAGCCACAGCCTATACCCTCCCTGAGGCCACCTGGCTTGAGCCAGATGGATGCTACCCATGCCAAGCTTTGAGGTACCTCAAGAGGACAAGTTGCAAATGAGGCCAGCTGCCACTACTGCTGGGCTTAAGGCTGCTTAGCAAGAGGTATGGGGCATGCCCAAGCCAGATGTTGCTTGTTTGTGTTTTGTGAACCTTTGAGAAATTTTAGGAAAGTTGACAGCATGAGCCAAGACAGTCCATTTATTCAGAAAATCCACCAAAGTGGCTTGGGTAGGCTTGCAAGATGGATGGGGTAGGGTCTCAGGAACTCAGCACAGTGGGGAGACAACTGTTAGCTAGGTCTATGGAGATTCAGATATGGCACCTGCTTGCATCCGCATGCTGGGAGGAGTAGGGATCAACAAAAAAATAATGCCCTCTGCCAACACTTCTTTATTGGAGAAAGTTACATTTTCAGCCCTCACCCTGAAGCCAGACAACTCAGTTTTTCCTTGAATGTCCCTTGCACCTTTCAAGCTGCTGTCCCAGCGTTGGAGGTGAGTGAGTGAGTCCAATAGCAAGTAACTCCATGTGCAAGCAACCCAAGAGAAATGTTTGTAACTCCAGCCACTCTTTATCTCATTCAACCACATTCTCCACTGGTTTTCACAGTCAGAAATTGTGGGGCCTTTTCTTCCTAGTACTGGAACCCTGGGCGGGGGAGTTCAGTGTGAGGCTAGTATCCTTTGCTCCTTTGGGAGGACTTCTGCAGCTGAGATAGCCCTCCATATATTTTAATTGTTTATTGCGATAACATTGATTAATACAAGTATATAATTTTCAGGTGTACATTATAATTTGACATTTATATATTCTATTGTGTTTACCACCAAAAGTCCAGTTTTCTTCAGCTACCATATATTTGATCCTCTTTACCCACTTCATCTTTCCCCTACCGCCCTATATTTGACCCCCTTTACCTGTCTACCTACCTCCTTCTTTCCCACCCTTTACCATCTGATAAACAATAGTTTATAGACTATGTCCACGAGTCTCTGTTTGTCCTGTTCATTTGTTGCTTTTAGGTTTATACCCCATATATAAGTGATGTCATGTGATTTTCAACTTTTTCTATCTGACTTATGTCACTTAGCATATTATCTTGAGGTCCATCCATGTTGCCTCAAATAGAAGAATTTCATCTCTACTTATGGCTGAGGAATATTCCATTGAATATATGTACCACAGCTTCTTTAGACAATCATCTATCATAGAACGCTTCAGTTGCTTTCATGTCCTGGCCACCATGAGTAATGCTGCTATGAACATCAGTATGCAAATATCTTTTTGGATATGGGTTTTCAAGTCTTTAGGGTAAATACCCAAGTCTTTAGGGATTGCTGGATCATATGGTAAATCGATTCTTAGTTTTTTGAGGAACCTCCATAATGTTTTCTACAGTGGCTATACAAATTTGCAGTCCCACCAGCAGTGTACGAGGGTTCCCTTTTCATCACATCCTCTCCAAAATTTGTTATTACTTGTCCTGTTGATTATAGCTATTCTAAAAGGTGTGAGATGGTATCTCAAAGTGTTTTTGGTTCGCATTCCCCTAGTAGCTAGCAATGTTGAGCATCTTTTCGTATATTTGTTGGTCATTTGTATGTCCTCTAGGGAGAAGTGTCTGTTCAGGTCCTCTGTCCATTTTTTGATTGGATGGTTTTAGGTATTTTTTGTTGTTATTGAGTAATATGAGTTCTTTGTATATTTTGGATATTAGGCCCTTACTGGAGGTGATGCTGGCAAATATACTTTCTCATTCAGATTGTTGTCTTCTTACCTTGTTGATAATTTCTTCTGCTGAGCAGAAGCTTGTTAGTTTGATGTAATCCCATTCATTTATTTTTGATTTTACATTCTTTGCCTTTGAGGTCGAATTCATAAAATCCTCTTTAAGTCCAAGGTCCTTGATTTTAGTTCCAATGTTTTCTTCTATGCATTTTATTGTTTCAGGTCTTATATTCATGTCCTTAATCCATTTTGAGTTCATTTTGATGTGTGCTGATTGAAAACAGTCTAGATCCATTCCTTTGCAGATGGCCTTCCAATTTTCCCAGCACCAATTATTGAAGAGGCTTTCATTTCTCCACTGTATCTTTTTGGATTTTTTTTGTCAAAAAATATTTGCCCATGTAAATATGTATTTAATTCTGGACTCTCGATTCTATTCCGCTGTCCATGTGTCCGTTTGCTGCCAATAGCATGCCATTTTGATTACTGTCACTTTGTAATATAATTTAAAGTCTGGCAGAATGATGCCTTTAGCCTCTTTCTTTTTCCTCTGGATAGTGTTGGCAATTGGGGGCTTTTTGTGCTTTCATACAAATCTGATGATTTTTTACATCTATTTCTTTAAAAAATGCCGATGGGATTTTGATGTGATTGAATTAAATCTGTATAATGCTTTAGGTAATATTGTCATCTTAACTATGTTGATTCTTCCAATCCAAGAACACGGAATACTTTTCCATTTCTTTATATCTTCTTCAATATTTTTTAATAGGGTCTTATAGTTTTTATTATGTAGGTCATTCACATTTTTCATTAAATTTATTCCTAGGTATTTTATTCTTTTTGCTGCTATCCAAAAAGGAAGTATGCTTTCCACTTCTTTTTCTGATGCTGCATTATTACAGTATAGGAACACTATGGATTTTTGAATGTTGATTTTGTATCCAGAAACTTTACTGTATTTACTTATTGTTTCTAGTAGTGTTCTTGTGGAGTTTTTAGGGGTTTCCATATAGAGATTCAAGTCATCCACAAATAGTGACAGTTTGACTTCTTTGTTTCCTATTTGGATGCTTTTTATATCTTTCTCTTGTCTGATTGCATATGCTAGGATTTCCAGTGTTATATTGAATAACAGTGGTGATAGTGCACAGCCTTGCCTCATTCCTGATCTTAAAGGGAATGTTTTGAGTTTTTCACCATTAAGTATAATGTCGGCTGAGGGTTTGTCATATATGGTCTTTATTCTGTTAAGGTACTTTACTTCTAAACCAATTTTATTGTGTTTTTATCATAAATGGATGCTGTATCTTGACGAATGCTTTTTCTGCATCTATTCATATAATCATGTGATTCTTATTTTTTAATTTGTTTATGTGGTATATCACATGAATCAATTTGCATATGTTGAATCATTCCTGTGTCTCTGGGTTGAAGCCCACTTGATTGTGGCGTATGATCTTTTTAATATGTTGCTGTATGCGGTTCACTAGTGTCTTATTTAGGATTTTTGCATCTGTGTTCATGAGAGATATTGGTGCGTAGTTTTCTTTTTTGTGCTATCCTTATCAGGTTTTCGTATCAGAGTAATATTAGCCTCATAAAATGAGTTGGGAAGTATTGTCTCCTCTTCAAATTTTTAAAGAGTTTTAGAAATATATGTATTAAATCTATTTGAATGTTAGGCAGAATTCACTGGTGAAGCCATCTGCTCCTGGACTTTTACTTTTTGGTAGGCTTTGGATAATCATTTCTATTTCCATATTGCTGATTAGTCTATTGAGATTTTCCAGTTCTTCTTGATTCAGTCTAGGAAGATTGTATTTTTTTAAGTACTGGTCCATTTCTTCTAGGTTATTCAATTTGGTGTTATATACTTTTTCATAGTATTCTACTATAATCTTTTGTGTTTCTCTTGATGTCAGTCATAATTTACCCTCTTTCATCCCTGATTTTGTTTATTTGTGTCTTTTCTCTCATTCCATTAGTGAGTCTAGCCAGGAGTTTGTCAATTTAATTAACCTCAAAGAAGCAGCTCTTTGTTGCATTTATTTTTTCTATTTTGTTTGTTTGTTTGTTTTCAATTTCATTTATTTCTGCTCTAATTTTGATTATTTCTTGCCTTCTGGTGACTTTAGGCTTCTTTTGTTCTTCCTTTTCTAGTTTTTAAGATGAAGCATTAGGTTGTTTATTTGGGCGCATTCTTGTTTTTGGAGATGGGCCTGTAATTACATGAGCTTTTACCTCTTTTGCAGTGTCCAAAATGTTTTGATATGTTGTACTATTATTATCATTTGTTTCTATGTATCTTTTGATCTTGTTTTTATTTCTTCTCTGACACAGTTATTCTTCAGTAGCATGTTGTTTAATCTCCATACATTTGTTGTTCTTCCCGATTTCTTTTTGGAGTTGATCTCTAGTTTCAAAGCATTATCATCAGAGTATATGGTGTGTATGATTTCAACCCTCTTATATTTGTTGAGGTTATGTTTGTGTCTCATGTGGTCGATTCCTGAAAATGTTCCATGTGCACTAGAGAATGTATAAGAAGATTGTTTGGGATGGAAGGCACTATAAATATCAATTATGTCCGGTTGCTCTAATATGTCATTTAGGGATGATTTTTCCTTATTAATTTTCTGTTTGGCTAATCTGTCATATCCAAGAGTGGGGTATGTAGGTCCCCTACTGTGATAATGTTTTGATCTGTGTCTCCCTTTAGTTGTATTAGTAGTTGCTCTACATATTGTGGGGCTCCCTGATTGGGAGCATAGATATTAATAAGTGTTATGTCCTCTTGGTGTATGATTCCCTTTATCATTATGAAGTTTTCCTCAGTATCTTTCTTTACACTTTTCTATTTTGAAGTTTATTTCACCTTATATTAGTACCACTACTCCCACTTTTCTCCGAATGCCATTTTCTGGAAATATAATTTTCCACCCTTTTACTCTGAGTCCATATTTGTCTTTGGAGCTGAGATGTGTCTTCTGGAGGCAGCATATAGTTGGATTTTGTTTTTGATCAAATTTGCAACTCTGTGCCTTTTTATTGGTGAGTTCAGTCTATTTACACATATGCCGGCAACTGCTAGAGGCAGTTTCTTTGTTTCTCTTAGTCTATCGCCCAACACCCGGGGTTCTGACCTGTGGTAATTCTTATGCGCAGATTCCATGCTCAGACAAGCTGGTGTGCAGTTTGGGTGTTTTTTGTTGAGTTTTAGATATTTGACTTATTGTTGTTTCAAGAGGAGAGATATGGGAATGTCTCTTACTCCACCATGTTTCCAAATATCCTCTGCCCTCCCAATTTTTAACCACCACACATGCTTGTGTAATTCTCTCCTGCCACATCTCCTCCCCTCATATCAATATGTCTTTGTTATAAGACTCATCCAGCTAGACTTCAGGTTATTTTCAATGATGGTTGTTCTGATGCTTACTAGTACTTTTGACATGTCCTGAGAGGAGGAAATCACAGTGTTTACCTACTCTGCCATCTTTATTGGAAATCCTCTGTAACCATCCTTTATTACTAACACGGAGCAAAATATTAGTTCACCTCAAATATATGGCAAGAAATGCTAATTTAATTGATTTTTTTTTCATTTGAGAGATGAGGAAAGAAAGTTCCATAAACGTTTTCAAAATGTTTCAATTAGTAACACTACTTAGTTGCAGAGCCAGGCTATAACACAGGTATATGCCAGTTTATAAATCTGGAGCATACTTTGATTTTGCCTTTATGGTCTCTAAATCTCCGAGGAAATATGACATTCTAAACTTAACCACAAATTGGTTTTGTAGTTCTCTCATCATTCCTTCTTTAAGGAAAATATTACTACTTATAGCAGTGATGTGTAAACAGATGAGTGGGGTTCTAAGAGTGATTGGGAAAGGGTGTTGACAGAATTGGTAGAGCAAGAAGAGGTATTTTTTAAAACATATTAAATGGTAAAGTATATATTTTTTATTAAAATAACTCTCAATAATGTTTCATATTTTTAATTACAAAGAATATGATATTATTGATTATATAGAATTCATATAAATTTTTAAAAGTTGCAAAACACTGACAATAAGAGCATAAATGAAGGGGACATAACCTCTCCTTACATAAAGCTTTTTGCAGGAAATAACATTTAATTCAACAAAAAACAAGCAGTAGTCAGCTAGCCAAGCCAAAGCAAGAGTGGTCAAAGGGTGTTCCGAGAAGGTAGTAAATTTTAAGGACTAGAGACAGGAGAGATTGTGCCATGACTAAAGAACTGCAAATAGTTTAGTGTGGCTGAAAGAGAGAGCAGACAGTTAGGGGAGTGGGAAGGAACCACAGGGAGTGGAGGTTGTGGGGAGAAGTATGCACTCTGAGATTAGAGACACAGTAAAGAATTAAAGAGGAGCCAGATCATGAAGGATCTTGTATTCCATGTTATGGAATTGAACTTTATCATGATAGCAATAGGAAAACATTGAAAGACTTATGCAGGAGAGTGCTATAATCAGACATGCATTATATAAAAAATCACTCAGAAGAAAAATTTACACTTTCTCATGCAAGGAATATTTATTGTGTTCAAATTTTTCTGGAGCTTAATTTCCATTTTCTTCACCAGTGCGGCCTTTGTTCTGAGCATTGAATGATTACTTTATAGGGCCTAAGGAGAAATTTTTACAACCTAAATCACTCAGAGGTTGAGGTGCAAGAATCAGCTCATCCAAAGGGCACTGCTAACTCATAAGCAGTAACATAAATTGCCCAATCGATAAGTATTTCAGTTGGAGTCATCAAGATACAGTTCGCAAGGAAACACACTTGCCATTTTCTAAGATAGTAGATTCAATGATAACACTTTATTTTTAAGGTATCTTAAAGTTTATAATAGTCTAATTTAAGAAATAAAAAATTTGAATTCTCTTTAATAATTAACTCTAACTCATCACTGTCTCAGAATCAATTGTTCATCAACAAATTGTCTCAACCACTCTAACTCCAGGAGTTACACTGAAGAAGCTCATTACCACATTTAGAAATTCCTACAATAGCTTCAATGAAGTGATCTTTATAACCAATTTACCTGAGCTGCATTCACTTCACAAAAAGAAATTATTTCAATTAAGGCAGCCAACTATATTGGGGCCCCAGTTCCACTTAACTGTCATAGGACCAACATAACTCCAATGCTATACAATCATTCTTTGGTGCCTTAAATTCTTTGTCATCTTCAAGACCCTAAATAATAACCAAAAAGAATGTTAATGATGCTATACCTTCTATAGTCATTGTATTAGATACTACATGCATTATCTCATACATGCACAAAATCATTTACAAAATCCCATGAGTTAGATACTGTTAACATTCCAATTTGACAGATGAGGAAACTAATCCTTAGAGATATTAAGTAAATTGCCCATGGTCATACAGCTTGTAATCAAAATCAGAATTCAAATCCAGGTGTGTATGACTGCAAAATCTAACTCTTAGCCTTACAATTCCTTTCTAGTATTTCTAGTTATTTGTTGTACAACATGCACTATATGGTTAGAACTGTGCCAGTCAATTTATAAGCACTATATTTTTTAATGTTCAAACTAACCTACCAAAAAGTAACATTATCCATATTTTAAATATTAATAAACTTAAGCTTAGAAATTTTACTTAAATTGCCAATGGTTATAGGGGTAGAAAAAAGCAAAAGCAAGATTTAGAGCTATATTTGTCTGATTCTAAATCTTTGTGTTTAACCACAATCTATGACATTAAAGTATGATAACATAAACCAGTAGTTTCCAACTATCCCCCATAGAACTCCATAGCTCTGAGTATGTGGATCAAGGGACACCATGGTAAAAGGAAGAGGTAGCAGGGAGAGTGGAAGGGAGGCTAAGAGGGTATGCCCTTTTTCCCACTTATAGTTCAACTGGTGCAACTTCACTTTTATTTCTTTAAATTTTAGATTTCAAAAGGAGGTATAAATCCATTTCTTCAAGTTTTTATGTACTAACACCTTAACAGATATTGGTTGACAGTCATCTGAGAACTGAGAAAATGGGAATTCCAGAAAGGCATTGGGATGAGCTCAGCTGTGAAGAATGGGTACAGAACACAGCAAGGAATGGGGTTCTTATATAAAGCACAGGGATCTTTTTTTCCTCCTTCTCCTCCTGTGGCGCTTCCAGTCTCTGATTCCAAGGATAGAGAAAGAGGAAAAAGGCATCCTAAAGCTAATATTTGCAACATCAATTTTCCTGCATCCTAAATTCTCAGTGGGCTTCACACTCTAAACCATGAAAGCCTGCCTTGTACCAATCTTGTGGTTATAGTCTCATTTCCTCTATTTTTCCCAGAAGAAGGATGCGCCTCTTGGAACTAAGTGCCCTTTGTTCTGCTCCACAAGGCTTACAGTCATAGAGATTAAAGAGAATCAAATTCAATGTTTCCCAAATATATTCCATGGAGCCCATAAAATATTGCTTGAAAAAAAGTTCTCATGTACAAATAAGGATTGGAAATGCTGCATAAATCCTTTAATTCAAACTAGGTCACTTCTGAATGCCAAAGGGGATGTTATTAATAATGACAATGAGACAACAAGCACATACTGGAAATGTCCTGGGCAGATTGGGAGCTATAGTTAGTCCACTGTTAACTCAGAACTTTCCAAATTTATTTGTCCACAGAACATATTTTCCCCTTGTAACACCTGCTAACCTTATTAGAAAGCATTATTCCACAGAATATACTTCGAGGAACACTGAAGTTAGAGGTTTTATAAGAATTTTCATGAAATTCAATAGACCAATGCTTTTTCTTTTTTATCAGTGCATTTTTCTTATCAGTGCATACCTAGAAAGGGTATGATTGCAAATTGTTACAGCTGCTATGGAAAATAGTATAGAGGTTTCTCAAAAAAAATAAAAATGGATATATCGTTTGACCCAGCAATTGCACTTCTGGGTATTTATTCAAAGAAAGCCAAAACAATAATTCATAAAAATCTATGCACTCCAATATTCATGGCAGCACAATTTACAATAACCAAGATATGGAAGCAACCTAAATGCCCATCAACAGACGATTGGATAAAGAAATTATGGTTCATATATACAATGGAATATTATTCAGCCACTAAAAAAATGAAACCCTACCATATGCAAAGACTTGGATGGACCTACAGCTTATTATGCTGAGTGAAATAACTCAGGCAGATAAAGATAAATACCATATGATTTCACTTATATGCAAAATCTAAGGAACAAAAAGAGCAAACTAATCAAAAACAAACTCACAAATATAGTGGGCAATTTGGTGATAGACAGAGGGGAGGAAGGCAGGGGGACTTGGAGAATGGGGTGAAAGGTTAAAGAAGTACAAATTAGTAGTTGATAGTTGGTCATGGGAATGGGGAACATGGCAGAGAGAATAGAGTTAGCATTAATATGATGGCTAGGTGGCGGGCCAGTAGATGGAGGAAGGAATTAGGGAGATCGTTTTATGAACTATATAGATATCTAACCAATGTACTCTATACTTGAAACTAATTTAAATATTTTTTTGAAACAGAATAAATAAAAAGATTCTCTCTTTGCTTTGACCTTTGATATTTTAATGATGATGTGTCCTGGTGTGGGTCTGTTTAAATTCCTCTTGTTTGGGTCTCTTTGTGCTTTCTGAACTTGCATGTCTACTTCTTTTGTCAGGTTAGGAAAGATTTCTGTCATTATTTCTTCAAATAGATTTTCAATACCTCGCTCTCTCTCTTTTCCTTCAGGTACTCCAAATATTGTTATGTTTCATGTTGTCCCAGAGGTCTCTTAAACTATCCTCAATTTTTTTAATTCTTTTTTTCTTTCTATTCTGATTGGGTGTGTTCTGCTACCTTGTCTTCCAGTTCTCTGATTCAGTCTTCTGCTTTATCCAATCTACTATTGAATCCTTCTAGTGTATTCTTCATTTCAGTTATTGTATTCTTCATTTCTGTTTGATTCCTTTTAATGGTTTCTATGTCCTTTTCTATGCTTATTATCTCTCTGTTGAGGTACTCATTGTGGTCATCCATTCTCCCCCTAAGTTTGTTGAGCATCTTTATAATTATTATTTCGAACTCTGTCTCTGGAAGGTTGCTTGCCTCTGTTTCATTTAGCTTATTTTCTGGAGTATTCCCTATTGTTTCGTTTGTGGCATGTTTCTTTGCTTTCTTATTTTATTAACCTCTCTGTGTTCATTTTTATGTGTCAGGTATATTTGTTTCATCCCCCAGACTTGGACAGATGGCCTAATGTGGAAAGTGTCCTGTGTGACCCAGTGACACACTCTCCTTGAGCTTATGCCGGGGGCTCTGCACATGATCTTTGTGTGGGTTGTTTGTATTCTCATCTTCTGTTGTCCCCAACACTCAGGCTGACTAATTGTGGGAATTGCCTGTGCCCACATGGTAAGAGTTGCTGTGTGGGGGCTGAATCCACTGAGTATAATTTGCCCTTGGAGGCTTGTGTACTTGTTGCAGCCACCCTTTTTCTGTGCCATTTATGGGAATAGTCAGGAGTTGCTCTGCTGTGGTCTAGTGCTAGCTTCTGGGTGTATTGGTTTTGTGGCCCTTTAGGAGGGGCTTCCCAGTAAGTCGAGGTTAGCCATTTTTGATTGTTCAGAGCTACAAAGTGATCCACAGAGGATTGTTGCCTATGCTGGATCTATAGATAAGGGTAAGAGACGATGTTGTGGGCAGAGGTCCAGTTATCCCCCATCCCTGACCTAAGTCAGTTTAGCAAAGGGACCAATGCTCCTCAAGGCTTGCTACTGCCTGTCAGTTGCTCATCTGTTTCTGAAACTGGAAGAGCCTCTGGGTGATATGCATGTTAGGTGGTGCAGGGACTCCAGGAGTCTCCTGGGTCTATTGAGTAAATTTCCCATGCCACTGCAGTGTCAGTTTATATGCCAGCACTGTCTCTGTGCTCCCTGTACACGTTTCCAATTGTAGCAAGATCAGCTGCTGCCCACCTTGGGCCTGGATGCATAACCCCAGGGCAGGGGCAACTGCTCATCAGTGTGCAGTGGGCACTTTGTGTATTTGCAGATCACAGTGAGTTCAGCTGCCTTGTAGGACAGCCCCAAAGACCCCTGCTTTCTCTGGATGCAATATTGTAAATCATGCAGCCAGGAGAGGTCTGCCTGCAACTGATTTCCATGTAGTGCCCTCCCTGTGCTAGCCCAAATTTGTTGCCAGTATGACTTGGGAAATTGGAGAGGGAGTAGGGGGGTTGGGAAGGGAACAGCGGGCAGTGGTGGATCACTGTCAATGGGCCGAGCTTGGCAAGGAGTTCTTAGATAAGACACTATGGCACAATCCACAAAAATAAAAATTAATCGATTGGATGTCATCATAATTAAAATGTTTTGCTCTGTGTAAGACCCTGTGAAGAAGAAAAGACAAGCCACAAACTAGGAGAAAATATTTGCAAATCATATACCCAAAAAAGACATCATGTTTATGCGAGAGTCCGAAATAAATCTCCCCAGAATCTGCCACTCTGGTATGCAGATTATTATGAGCTGAAATTAAAGCCCAACAGACTAAGGAAGACTTGTTTTTCTTTTCCTTTTTGTTTTTTACCTTCCACTTTCCTTCTAAAAGTGATTCAGATAGACAAACCTGCTTCAGGAAGAGAACCTTATAATATGCACTTTAGCACATATGAATTAAGTATGGTAGACAGGAAGGATTCATGTAGAACTGTTCACTAGATTTTCCTCTGTCGCATTGTTTCTGAGTCACCTAGCAAGAATTTGTTTTAGCATATTTTCCTACCTGTGAATTGCATATTTCTCCTTTGAAATCCAAGAAACCCTTTCTCTCACCTTTCTCTTTGTCAAAAATGGCATTTATACTTCATTTTGCTTCAGTGTCTTTGGACTTTTCATGCTTATGTGAATTCCCCATGCACATGTATTAAATTGTGATTTTCTCCTGTTAATCTTTCTCTGTTAATTTGATTGTTAGCTAGAAGAACTTACAAGGTGAGAGGAAAATTACTTTTTTCTGCTCCTATATCTAGAATATATTAAGAACTGTCAACACTCATCAGTAAAAAAAAAAAAATCAAATTAACAAATGGGCGAAAGACATAAGGTGACTTTTCACCAAAGAAGATAGAAAGATAGCAATAAGCACATGAAAACATGTTCAACATTACTTGTCATTAGGGAAATATAAGTGGGAACCACAATGAGATTATGACTACATGCTTATCAGAAAAAAAATAAAAATAGTGATAACACGAAATGCTGGAGAGGATACAAAAAAACTAGATTACTCATACATCGGTGGGAATAAAAATGGTGTGAGGTACTATAGAAAATACTTTGACAATTTATTGTGAAACTAAACATGTAAATATTGTATGATCCAGAAATTTTACTCTTGGACATTAATCAGAGAGAAATAAAAACTTATGTTTATATAAAAACCTATATTTGAATATCCAAAGTATATTTATTCATAGTAACTAAAACCTGGAATCAACCCTGATGCTCTTCAATAGGCAAGTGAATAAAACAACCGTGGCCCTTTATGCACGAACACATAAAATGTAGATTCCCAATGTAGTGAATGCAAATGAAAATTGGGATGTAAGTATATGTGTATAAATCTACATATCTAATCAGGCTTAAAATATATAAATTTAAGTCTATCATTAAGGAATAGATTTGCTATCCTGCTGTACAGGCATAAGAAAAGAATTAAGTGCTTAAGTAAACCCTGGATATAGTGCAGCTATGTGAGATCTTAGCTCTGATATCAGAGGAACAAGTGTGTTCTGCTGACTTGTCAACCAGGTTGTACTCTGGGAAAAACTTGTCTTGGGCTGCTCAAAATCCCACAGAATGGATTTCCCAGTCCTTTTCCATATGACCGATAGTGAAAGTCACCAGGTGGGAGGTAGAATTAACAATGTGTTAGGAATGTAAGAGGTAGGAATAGCAATGTTTTAAGAGATCCAAAGTATTAGTGTGAAAGAACTGGACTCACAAGGTAACTTTTGGTGGTGTCAAGATGTTCCCTACCATGACTGTGATGTTGGTACACAGGTGTATACAATTTCAGAATGAGTTAACTGTGCACCTGAAATGAATGCATTTTGTTATATGTAAATTGTGTCTCAATAAAATCAATTTTAAAATGTAAAAAACCTGTGGAACATATACACTTTGGAGTTCTACTCAGCATTAAAGAAGAGTGAACGATTGACACACAAAATTTAGATGATCTCAAAGAAATTATGCTGAGAGAATAAAGCATCTCAAAAGGTTTTATTATATGATTCTATTTATATAATATTATCAAATGACATAATTATGCAGATGGAGAACAGAGAAGTGGTTCTAAGAGTATAAGGACTTGGGAGGGGGGGAGTGGAGGAGGGATGTACATAGCTAAAAATTAGTAGCACAATGGATCTTTGTGGTGACAGAACAGTTCTGTATTTAGATATCTTGATTGTGGTCTACACATGTGATAAAATTGCATACAACTACAAACAGGCACACACACAAGTGTTCATAAAACTGATGAAATCTAAATAAGCTATGTAGATTATACCAATGTAAGTTTTCTAGTTTTTATTTTGTACTATGATTATGAGGGATGTTACCATTGGGAGAAACAATGAAGGGCACATGGATCTCTTTTGCATTATTTTGCAACCTTCTGTGACTTTAGCACTATTTCAAAATAGTTGTTTTTGGAAGAACATTCAAACACTTTATCATGGTCTACAAGACCCTACAATGCTTGGCTCCTACTACTTTGATATCATCTCACATCATTCTCTGCCATGAATGACATACTAACGACATTGATGCCTTTTTGGTTCCAAAATACCAGCATTTCTTTATTCCAGGTATTTTGTATTTGATATTCCTTCTGATTAATACCTTTTTCCTATCATTTTTTATATTTCATCAGAGAGAACTTTTCAGAGCACTCTGTTAAAAGTACTATTAAACCATATGATTTAACTCATATGTGGGATATAAAACTGAAAGCAACAAACAAACATGACAAACAAACAGAGACTCATGGACATGGACAGTGGTTACCAGAGAGAAGTGGGGGAGAGGGGAGGTAAATAGGGTAAAGGGGGTCAAATATTTGGTGATGGAAGGAAATTTAACTTTGGGTGGTAAACACGCAATGCAATGTATATATGACATATTATTAAATTGTACACTTGAAACCTATTTGATTTTATTAACTAATGTCACCCCAATAATTTTAATTAAAAAAATCTTCTTAACCCAAGCAACAACAAACACATTGTCATAGAACATTATTTCTCTCAAAATACTTGTCACAATCTATATTTAGCTTATTTCTTTAATTATTTAGGTTTCTCTGTCTCACTAGAATGCAAGCTCCCTGGGACATGCCTTTTTCATTTTTGGTCACACTGGCAGTCATTACATGTTTGAAAGAGAGAATGAATAAATGGGATGGTACAACTTGGTGCTGGGAAAACACAAAGCCTATACTTTGTGTGTAGTATAGAAGAGGCGAATATTTCTAAATATTACAACCATTATCTCAAGAAGTTGCCATAGCACTGGTGTGAGGTTAATATTTGGGGATACAGAATTCCAGCAAAGGTTGTTTTTTTTTGTTTTTTTTTAACTTATTATGATTAATCCTACATATTTTATGAGTTTGTTGTAAGAAACAATTAGGGGCATGGTTATAGGCATATTGTGAAATACATAAAAACACACAACAGTGCCAAGAAATACCACCATAATTGTTATCACAGGGTTGTTTTGGCAATACACTACACAGAATAAATATCCTGATGTAGACAGGTTTATGGGGGCTCAAAATCTTTATGCCAGAAATATACAAATTCTGGTCAGCAGTTACATATTACATGTGGGAGACAACTGCTTAGTGAAAAAGTAGACCTGGAATCTTTATTATCTGAAGCAAATGGGGTTTCATAACAGAACACTAAAATCACGGAGAGAAACCACATTATTTCAAAGCCACATCCCAGGAAGATTAATGTGTATTATTTTCTTTTATTAGGTTTTCAAAGTACCAGCCAAGCACATTCTGATAGCAAGCTTATGATAGAAAGGATTATCCCAAGAATTGAGGCTTGATTTGTAATTTGCATGACATTTTTTATGTCACTCCCACTTCCTTCTATAATCCCGACACTCATTGTCATCATGATGCTTCCTGGCTGCCTAGGATCCCAAGCAGTTTTCAATGGTGACTCAGACTTTCTCTATTTTCTGGAAAAATTAAAAATAATGTGACGTAGTATAAAGATTAATGGAGTAGGGATCAGAGGTCTGGGTCTAGTTCTAGTACTTTCGTGAACTAGGTGAACTTGAACTGATTTCAATTTCAGAGCCTCAGTTTTTCCATCCACAATATATAGTAATTAGACTGGAAAACAATCACTAAAGAGTCTTTGAACTCTGATATTGGTGCATAAGTATGATTCTAGGAGAAATTTGATGGTCTGTGTTTTATTTCTTTATGACCCTTTTTTCTGTTATGTAGCAATATCTGATACTAAGTTATTTATCAGATAAATCAATATCTAGCAACATTCTGCTAGCTATTGTGTTACTCCTGCCAGAGAGCACAAAACAAAATGCATGGTTCTTGAATGAGGCCTTTTTCATGAGGAAAAAAAGTAAGGATAAGGATTTCAAAGGTATTGATGCTCTGGTGGGAAAGAGCATTCTAATTAGATGGCCTTAATTCTCATGAAGTAAATATGCACTTATGGATTAGAAGGGACAGCAATGGGATAGATCTAATCTGAGCATAATGTCACCTCGAAATATCATAAACATATAAAAACCAATAGTCCCTACTGCCCTCTAATAATAAAAATGATTTAGTATTTAGCTTTTTTGTTATAATTATAATAGAAAAAAAAGGATAGTTCTCCATTTCTTGACTTTCTGGCCCTAAGTTTCCATGAGGGTGAGCAATCCCTATGCCCTTGCTGTGCCCCGCCTACAGATCTAGGAAGATTTATAGATAGGAACTATTGATTTCTACTTTTGTATAGCTAGATGGAGCTGTTAGTGAATTTATCCTTTAAGTTACTATCAGTCACTTGTATCTTTATATAAATTTATTTGTTAAGTAAAATGTTTTGTTTAAAGTCATTCAGCCAAAAAAAAAAATGTGTAGTGAAAGCATCCTAATTCTTCTTCTAAACATCACTCCTTCTCTAAACGTAAGATACATACTACCTTCTAAATATTCAGAACCACCCAAACTGGGGCTCTACTATCACCTACACTTATTATCGACCAATCGAATTTCCCTTTTCCTCAGTACAAACTACTCAGCTGGGGAGAGAAGACAAATAAGTAATTACTAATTAATACTAAGATATCAGAGACTAATAAAGGCAAAATGCCCAAGAAACTTCAAGGATATTTACATTTTAAAAGAGAATTCAGGTGGCTCCATAGTGTAGTGGTTAGCACATCTGCTTTACATGCAGAAGGTCCAGAGTTTGTGCCCCAGGTGGAGCCACAGACCATTCATTCCACGGGTGCATCTGGCCCAGGGTGTACCCGGCAAGTGTGTGGGAAGAGACACCCTGCCTTCAGACATCCAGTTATTAAGGGGAAAACGGCAAGATCCATAGGTCAGAGGTAGAAGTGGGGGGCTGGGCATGGATTTAAAGAGGGGAAAAAATAAAAGAGAATGTAAACTGCACACTCAAAATATATTAATTTCACTGTATGTAAGGAGAGAGAGTATATGTCCCAGGCCAGAGTGTCAGAGCCCAAACACGTTGTAAGTGGGGCGTGTTCGTGAAACAAGCTCTGGAAATGGAGTGTCAGGTTGAGGAAGGCATTCACATGGATTGGTGGCAGTCCAGTATTTTTGTGATATTAGAGACTGACTTATATAGAGTGGACACACACACACACGCGCACACACACACACACATCCCAAACTATGTTCAATGAGAGGAGCTAAAAAATAATGAGTACTTTTAACCCTCATAAATTGGTTTCTAACTTTTATTTACCACTTAAAGGAACTGAAACTTCCTGGAAAAATAGTTAATTACATGGCTAGAACAGGGATGGGCCCAGAATATCTTGCAGCAAGAGCATGTAATTGCTTTAAAAAATGGGCAGAGGATGTAAATAGACATTTCTCCAAAGAGGACATACAGATAATCAATAGACATATGAAAAGATGCTCAACACAACTAATCATTAGAGAAATTCAAATTAAAACCACAATGAGATATCACCTCACACCTGTCAGAATGGTATTATCAATAAATCAAAAACAACAAGTGTTTGCAAGGATGTGGAGAAAAGGAAAACTTTGTGCACTGTTCATGGGATTGCAAACTGATGCAGCCACCATGGAAAACAGTACGGAGGTTCCTCAAAAAATTAAAAATAGAACTACCTTATGACCCTGCAATTCCATTTCTGGATATTTATAAAAAAAAAAAAACCAAAACAATAATTCAAAAAAAAAAAATATGCACCCCTAAGTTCTCTGCAGCACTATTTTCAAGAGCCAAGATATGGAAGCAATCAAAGTGCCTGCCCATCACTAGACAATTGGATAAAAAAGAGGTGGTAAATATATAAAACGAAATATTATTTGGCCACAAAAAATGAAATCTTACCATCTGTGACAACATAGATAGACATGGAAGATATAATGCTGAGTGAAATAAATCAGACAAAGACAAGCATCATATGAACTCATTGATATGTGGAATTTAAAGAACAAAATAAACCAAAAACAAAAAAATAAAAAAAAAACAGACTCATAGATACAGTGAACAATCCGATGGTTACCAAATTGGATAGGGAGGTGGGGAGGGAGCTGGTGAAAGAATTAAGAAATACAGATTGGTAGTTACCAGATAGTCGTGGGAATGTAAAGTACAGCATAGCGAATATAGTCAATAATATTGTAATAACCATGTATAGTGCCCGGTGGGTAGTAGACTAATCAGAGGGATTACTTTGTAAATTATATAAATTCCTAACCACTATGCTGTATCTCTGTAACTAATATAAAATAATATTCAGTGTTAACTGTAATTGAAAAATTGAAAAAAACAAATCACAAGAATATTAAACCACCTATATATAATTTTTAAAAATATTAATATAAAATGGCTAACTTTTACTGAGCAAAAAAAACCATGAAATTGCTCAAAGAATGATGAAGACATGTCAAAAGGACAAAAGCCAGCTTAAAGAGGTTTCCACAGTCTAAGTCTAGAATAATGTGAACATCAAAATAAATAGTGATAGTGATAGACTGTAGTTTATTAAATAAAATAAGAAACCATTAATCAAATAGATATAAATAAATTAATAAACCTAAAGTTTGATGAGGAATAGGTTATTTGCATACTTTAAAATACAAAAATCTTATTAATTACAAGGTGGGGGGAGAGAACTTACAGCAAAGAAGCTTGGTAGCAACCACTTTGATCAAGTGATCCAAGTGAACATCATCAATAATGGGACACATTAAAATCATGCACCACCTGATAAAATGCAATATGATGAACAGAGCATCATTTCAGTGATGTTCTTGTCAAAGATGCATAACATGCAACTAAACACGAGGAAACACTGGAGAAAACAAAATTGGAAACTCTATAAGATACCTGGCCTCTAGTTCTTGGCATTCGGGTAATATTGGCCTCATTGAGTAAAGAAATGTTCCTTCTTCTACATTTAGAGATTCTGGAGAATAGACATAATTTCTTGTTTATATATTTGACAGAATATACTAGGTGAGGCCAACTGGGCCTAGGCTTTTGAGGGTGGAGGGCGGGGGGAGTTTCAAAATTACTAATTCTATATCCTTTCTTTACTATTCCAATACTTTTTATTACTTTTTGAGTCAATTTTAGTCATTTGTCTCTTTCTAGAAATTTATCCATTTCATCTAAGTTTTCTAATTTGTGGCATGGTATTTCCCTATAATGAATTTTTATTTCTCTAAGGTTGGTTATAATTTCATCTTTTTCATTCTTAATCTTTGTAATTTGAGTCTTCTCATACACTTTTTTTGTCATTCCTTTTTATTTTTAAAATTATTTTTATTTTTCAATTATAGTTGACATTAAATATTATTTTATATTAGTTTTAATGGTACAGCGCAGGGGTTAGACATTTATATAATTTATGCAGTGATTTCCATTGATTAGTTTAGTACTCACCTGGCACCATATATAGTTATTACATTATTATAGACTATATTCTCTATGTTTACAACCCAGCGACAACTTTGTAACTGCTAACTTGTACTTCATCCCTTCACCTTCTTCACCCAGCCCTTCAAACCCCCTCTTATCTGGCAAACATCAGTTTGTTCTATCTATGAGTATGTTTCTGTTTTGTTTTGTTTTGTTTGTTATTGTTGTTTATTTTAGTCTCTAAATTCCACATATAAGTAAGATCATATAGTATCTGTCTTTATGTGTCTGACTTATTTTACTTAGCATAATATCTTCCAAGTCTATCCACATTGTCGTAAAAGGTAAGATTTCATTTTTTATTATGGCCCCCTATTATTCCCTTTTATGAATGTACTACCTCTTTTATATCCAATCATCTATTGATGAGCACTTAGGTGGCTCCTATATTTTGGCTTTTGTAAATTGCACTACAGTGAACATAGGTGTGCATATATCTTTTCAAATTAGTGTTTTGAATTTCTTAAGATACACAGAAATGAAATTGCCTTCTTACTCCCTTAGTTTCATACAGCTAAAGTTTTGTCAATTTATTGATTTTTCCAAATACAAACATTTGGGTTGTTGATTATGTCTACTGTTTTCTATTATCTATTTCATTTATTGTGCTCTAATTATTATTTATTATCTTCTACTTAACTTTAGGTTTGGTTTGCTCTTCTTTTTCCAGTGTCTTAAGTGAAGGTTATTATTGACTTTTCCTTCTTTTATAATATGTGAATTTATAGCTATAAATTTCCTGCTAAGCACTGCATTAACTGCATCCCATAAGTTACATATGATTTGTTTTCGTTTTTATTCTTAAAGTATTTTCTACTTTCCCTTGTGATTTCTTCTTGACCTTTTGTTTTCTTAAGAGCGTGTTATACTAACCACATATTTTTCCATTTCTCAATTTTTTTTTATTGTTTTCTAATTTTATTACATTAGGTTCAGAGAACATAGTTTAAATTATTTCAATCACTTTAAATTTATTTAGGTTCATTTTATGTCTAAGTATATGGTGTATCCTGGAGAATGAGAATATTACATGTTCTCTTAAGGAGACTTTTATCCTGCTGCTGAAAGATAAATTGTTCTATAGATGTCTGTTAGAACCAACTCTTTTATATTATTGCTCAAGTTCTCTATTTTGTGGTTGATCTTCTGCCTAGTTGTTCTATCTATTATTGAAAGTTGGTTATTAAAGACTAACTATTATTGTCAAATTGTCTATTTCTCTCTTCAACTTTATCAGGTTTTTTTCTCCATGTATTTTTGGACTGTTTAGTTAGGTGCATATGTAATTGTTATGCCTTCCTGATGGAGTCAAACTTTCCCTGTTATAAAATGTCTTTTTTGATCCCTACTGACCGTTTTAAAAATTAAAACCTTTTTGTTCAACATTAGTATAGCCAATTCTGCTTTCTTTGGTTGACGTTTGCATGTTACATGTTGTTCAGTCATTTCACGTAAAACCTAATATTATTGAATCTAAAGTGTTTCTCTTATAGGTAACATATAGTTGAGTCTTCATTTTCTATCCAGTCTCAAATTTCTGGCTTTTTTATTAGATTGTTTAATTCGGTCATATTTTATGTCATTATCCATATGATTGGATTTATGACTACCACTTTATTTTTTGTTTTCTCTATGGCTCATCTTTTTTCATACTTCCTTTCCTCCTTATTGCCTTCATTTGTAAGTGAATATTTTTAGTGTAGCACTTGAATTACTTTGATTGTTCACTATATATAAATTTTGGTTATATTAGGGCTTTCAGTATACATATTATCATATCTACTTCAGATTTATACTAACTTCAATCACAGTGAGATACAGAAATGTTACTTCTATATAGCCCCATCTCTTTTCTGCCTTTTTGTGTTATGCTTGCTCATTAGCAAAATCTGTATTTCTTTACAGCATCCTTAGATTTAAACTTCCTCAGACTATTCCAGATAAAATTAGTTCATTTACAGTAAACTTGCAATGTCACCCCTTACAAGAAAAACTATTGTCTGGGGGTGCAGGAAGAGGAGGGCATCACTGGTCTTCTAAGTTTTTCTCTCCCAGCATGGAACCTCTACCCTACACAGAAGCTGGGTGATTACTGGAGCTCAGTATTCTCAATTTTCTGTGGCTGGGGTAGTTTCTGTCCTATGAATGAAACCTGAATGGAAGAAGGGAGCCTCAGACTACCCTTGTCTAGACTAGAGCTTCTGCAATACAGAATTGGGAAGGATAAAGAATGTTGGTGGCCAACCCCTCCTAGAGAAAAATCAAAGTCTTAAACTGGGATGTGTAAAAAGAGGAAGATCTTTGTTATTTGCTACACCCAACAGGGATAGACTTTCCATTGCACTGAGCTGGGAAAAGTGGGAAGGCAATTCACGCTCAAATGCAACAGACCATAGCTGATTGTACCAAGATTTACTAGATTTTCTCAAATAAATGTTTCTTCATTTGTTGTGTTTTTTAAAAATAATTTTCACCAGTTATGATTGTTTTACTGACTGAGAGGGACAATGGAGTTCTTCATGCCAACATTCTATAAGTGCTGTATCAAATAAGTTCATTTTAGAGTAAATTAACCTGAAACTTTTCTGAGCATGGTAATAATAATGAATTTCCATTCTAGCCCTAGCAATATAGATGTATTATTTAAGTTTTTCTTCATTTATAATATGAGTACTATATATATATATACACACACACACATATATATGTATATGTATATATATGTGTGTGTGTGTATATATGTGTGTGTGTGTATGTGTATATATATATATATATATATATCAGATTATGGTGAGGATTGAAAGATTATTAAAATAGTGTTATATAAAGCATCTAACATAAAAGTTGACTCATAATAGACACTCAATAAACATTACTTCTATCCTCTTCAAGATTGTCTCAGGCTGGATAACTGTATCTTTAGTGACTATCAAAGTGTCTGGCATATGGTATGTATGCAATTAATGTTGAACTGGATTGAAGGATGGATGGATGGATGGATGAGTGGATAGATGGGTGGAACGTGAATAATTTCTAAGATTCTAATAATTAATTTACCAATATAAATAAAAACAAGAGATGATGTTCAAAATTTTTTAATGCTACATCCTGAGCAGATTAATCAGAAATGATGCTGGCTCTCGGGAGTGGCTACAAAATTAACAGGAAAGAACGAGGGATAAAATATGTTTTCCCTTCTTCAAAAATTAAGAATTTCAAGGTTGTGACAGGAAATCACTAAACCATGCTTGAGGCCCTTCCTAGCATCCAAGGATGAGATCCTGTGTAATTATCCAGAACATATACCCGTGAAGCTATCTTCATTCACTTTTGCCCTAGACTAAAATCTTGGGGGATGCCTGATGTGAAAAGTTTCATTCCTTAGTTGCTGGGAGGTCTTAGGGGATCAGGGTAAAAGTGAGAGCCTAAGGCAGCCTTAGGTGGTAGAAGACAGGTGGACAAGAAGGGCACTAAGACTTAGGGCACTGTCTATGTACCAAGATTTGAGAAATATTCAATATCTTAAAGCTCTATCGTAATGCAAAAATAAAAAAGTTCAATTACAGAAAATTTCAGGCCATGTTATTTAAAGGTTAATAATCCTACACAGCTGGCAGGCTACAAATTCTATAGGTCCTTTGCAAATCTGTCTAGATTTAGTGCCACTTGCTTGCTATATCCACTTATTGAAGCAATTCTGCAACTACAGAACCAGCTCGAACTGGTCCTATCTTGTTTTTAACAAGACCTGAAACCAAAGTTTAAAGCTTGGGTACACCACTTACAAGTAAGACTTGTGAACCCTTAACTGTTCTCCCACACTAAACCAAAGGACCGGGACATAACCAGAACCTGAATTCCAGAAACTTTCAGAATCAAAAGTTTTGTTGTCCAGGAAGATCTTGTCCTGAAGCTCTTTAAATATTGCCCTGAACCCTGGATCAGAGACACGGATTTGAGCCTTGCTTCCTGTCTTCTTGCCAGTTGGCTTCACAATAAAAGCTTTTTTCTTTTCTCAAGAGCAGGTGCCATAGTATTGGCTTTTATGTACATCAGGCAGTGAGTCCTCACTGGGTAACAATTCTAGTAGGAACTTCTAGGTTTATTGCAGGGATTCCAGAAATCTTTTAATTAGTAGAGCTTGTTATGCATGTTCTGAACAGGGGAATTGAAATACTGGGTCCCCAAGAGCCATCCAGACCCCCAAGGATGAGGTTGCCCACCATTTTCCTGCCTAATCTTGACTTCTTCCCTCCATATTCTTCTCTTCCTCCCCAACAGCCCTCATTATACTAGGAACAACTTCAGCAAGTACTGGCTTGAGAGAAATTTCCATTCATTTTATACTTCAATTCATATTACTGTTGGGGTTTTATTTAACAAGGATACATCTACTTAGGGAAATGATAATGCCTCCTATCATTGATTACAAATGATAGTAAAGAATTATCCCCACTGTCAGCTATGGATAAATCATCCAAACAGAAAATCAATAAGGAAATATCAGCCTTAAAAGACACATTAGACCAATTAGATATAATTGACATTTACAAAACCTTTCATTCCAAAACAGCAGCTTATATATTCTTCTCTAGTTCACATGAAATGTTCTCAAGGATAGATCATGTGTTGGGAAACAAAACTAGCATCAATAGATTTATGAAGATTGAAATCATACCAAGCATATTATCTGACCATAATGCTTTGAAACTGGAGATTAACTGTAAAAGCAGGAAGAGCCACATACACTTGGAGATTAAACAACATGCTACTAAAGAATGACTGGGTCATATAAGAGATAATAAGAAAGATCGAGAGATACATAGAAATAAATGAGAATGAAAATATATCATATCGAAACTTTGGGGACATAGCAAAAGTGGTAATAAGAGGAAAGTTCATATCATTACAGGCCTATCTCAAGAAACAAGACAATCTCAAATAAACTATGTAACATTACATCTTAAAAACTAGAAAAAGAAAAATTGAAGCACAAAGTCAGAAGAAGGAAGGAAATAATAAAAATCAGAGTGGAATTAAATAAAATTGAGAAGAAAAAGTCAATAGAAAAAACCAATGCAACAAAGAGCTGATTGTTTGAGAGATGAGTACAATGGATAAACTTTTGGCTAGACTTACTAAGGAAAAAAGGAGAAATAACATGAATAAAAAAATAAGAAATGAAAGAGGAGTGGTTCCGGTCAAGATGACAAACTAGGTAAAAGTGGGATTGGACTCCTCTCAGGAACACAATAAAATTACAACCAAATTATAAAGTAATCAACATGGAGTATCACCTGAAGTTCTGCTGATTATAACACAGACATCTGATGTTATAAAGAAGGAGCCACATCAAAACCAGTAAGAGAGACAAAGTTGCAAATTGTGTTGAGCTCACATCCACGTATGACAATGGAGTACCAGGAGGGAGAATTCGGCTGCAGAGGCCCCCTTGAAGAAGAGAGGGATCCTAGCTCAATACAGGGGTGCCTTGACCCAAGATCCCGGCCCAGGGAAAGGGGAGTTCCCAAAAAATCTAATAGTAAAAATCTGTGGAGATTCTTGTCACCCAGGTGAGATGAAAGGAGACTGAAATCCCAGATGCCCCTTTAAAGGACCCACAGACTGTCTTGCTGGTGGACACACACTCTGGGCACCACTGGAGTGATGGAGGTTCACACAAGTACATACAGGGAAAGACAGCATTACAAGGCCTGGATGGGCAGCCACATTGTGCCTTATTCAGGGCCCACCTATGGGACAGCCAACAGGCTGACACCGCTTGCTTGTGCTGAATCCTCCCCCACACAGCCAATTTTGAAGTTGCATTGGCCTGGGGAGAACGGCTCACCCTACCCAAAACACATACTGCCCAGGGCGGCTCCACAGTGGCTGCCCCAACCCTGCCCCTTTCCAGGGGGTAATATTTGGTGCAGGCTTCAGAGCTCAGCCAGAGCTGTGAGAAAATTTCAGGAAAATCAGTTGTGAGCAGATCACTGCTACATGGACGAGTTGCAATATCGCTTGAGGGGATCACAGAGGTTCATGGGACTACCCCAGATGGCAGCTGGTCTCACTGTGAATATGACTTCTGTGAGAATGTGCAGACATGGAAGTTGTAGCAACACAGAGATAATATTGGCCTCATAGCCCTTGCTTCACTGAGAGCCTGCCCCATCCAAACCATAAAGTACTCGAAGCCGGTTGACAAGCAGACTCTTCCGCCCTGCCCCTTTCCAAGATTTGGCATTCTGGGCAGGCAACAGACCTGTTAGTGCAGTTAGTGCAAATTTCGGGGAAAACAGTGGTGGGCAGATCACCGTGGCCAGCAAGAGACACAATATCGCTTAGGCAGACAGTAAGAGTTTGTGGTTTATCCCAGATGAGAGTGGGTCTTTCAGTATCTGCGACTTTAGTGGGAGACCACGGTCTCAGAACTGGCAGCAAATCTGGTGCTGTAATCTGCTGTGTCTCATTGAGATGCCACCATACCTCATACACAAGTTATCTGTGTCAAGCCTGTTCCCAGGCAACCCAGTCCCATCTTGTGCTTTCCTTGAGACACCAATTCAACAGTAACTAACAGCATTCAGATCATGCGGCCCACACAAAGTGCATGCATCCCAGGAGAAACTTTTGGTGGTGGACAAAAAAACCCTGCCCACGATCTTCAGTAATTTTTTAACAGGTCTCCCATGTTTGTAGGCCCAAAGAGGACAGCAACTGGCCTCGTTGTGAACTGAGACTTTTAGAGGAAGCCACAAAGACATGAAACCAACCTAAGCCTTTCTTGATAGATTATTGAATAAAGAAGATATGGTACATATATACAATGAAATATTATTCAGCCATAAGAAGTGATTAAATACTGCCATTTGCAACAACATAGATAGACCATGAGATAATCATGTTAAGTGAAATAAGTCAGACAAAAGTTGAGAACCATATGATTTCACTCATATGCGAGATATGAAATAAAAGTAACAGATAAGAGAAACAAATAGGGAATCAAGGACATTAACAGTGGATTAGTGCTTACCTGAAGGAAAGGAAGAGCGAGGAGTTAAATAGATAGAGGCATGGGGGGTCAATTATTTGCTGGCGGAAGGAAATTTAACTTTGGATGGTATTCACGCAATGTAATATACATATGACATATTATTGAATTATATATTTGAAACCTATTTGATTTTATTAACCAATGTCACCACAATAATTTTAATAAAATAAATGAATAGTGGAGCCTGAGAAGATTCATTTGATATGAACCACAAGAAGGAATGTTTCTGCTCATATAGACTCCCTACAGTCAACCAAGGGCCCAATTTTATGACTATTAAGAGTCTAGCAGCCATTTGCTCACACTGGCTCCTTACCCACTTTGTACACTAGGAAGAACCCTGGACTGAACTCTCAGCTTCCTGCACTATGCCCACTTGTTTCCACTATAGGAAAGCCTTGGTTTCCTTTTCTACCACAAGCCTGAGACCTGTTCCATCCAATCAGAACTACATGAATTTATTCTCATTTGCATCTATACCAACCAGTTGGAACCACCCAATTTGGAAACCTCATTTGCATAAAATTGGGAACTTGAATGGGAACTTTATAAAAGATGGCCGTCTATTTGCATCAGGGAGCACAATTTAGGTTGCTACTTGAATCTGTGTCCCCTGGACTGAAGCTCCTTTTGTTCAATAAATGCTTTGTATTCTTTATTACAATTTAAAATTAATTTTAGTTTACAGTATTCTAGGTTACACCTGAAGAGGGGCAGAATTTGCCACCCCAAAAGATGCCTCCATGGCATAAGGATTATTTTAGGCTGATTGTTTTTGAGAAATAGCAGACATAGGAAAAGCTCTGGAATCTGAGTAGACACACTTTTGTAAGAGAAATTTACATTTATAAGGGAAATCTTTATCTGTAAGGGTGTCTGTCTCTCTGCACCAAGAGAAGGATGATTAAATTTCTATAGAATCATCAATGTCGAGGGCAAATGACTAAACTCTGCATAACAACCATGCATTCGTTTACCATGCTTTTCCTGGTAACCTCCCATAACTGGCCTCCCTCCACCCTAAACACCTTTTTTCTTTAGGTGGAGATGATATTTAAGGTGATGGCTTCTGCCATTTTTGGGACTTACTCAGATTCTCTAGGCCTCTCCCATGTATACAGGAGGTATACATATTATTAAACTTCTTTTTGTTTTTCTCCTGTTAAAATGTCTTTTATTATGGGGGGTGGAGCACAATCAAGAATCTAGAAGGGTAGAGGAAAAATTATTTTTCCTCCCCTAGACGCCAAAGTTTTAGCTATTTTTTCTCTCTTAGAAACAGATATGATCAGTAACAATGACAGTCAAAGTTGTAGTTATGCTGCCCATGAGCTTGCTTCTTCATTATTTTAGTGGTTTCCATTCTAAAATAGGGATGTACAGTAAATCCTCACTTAACATAATTGATAAGTTCTTGGAAAGTGTGACTTTAAGTGAAATGACATAAGGAAAACAATTTTACCAAAGGCTAATTGATATAAACAAGAGTTAAGTTCCCATGGCATATTAAGAACACAAACATCACCAAACTTCTAAAGACCCAAACACATCTAATATTAAACATTTAAATAAATATGAGCTATACATATATTTTTTAAAAATTAATAAAAACAAGTATTATTTCCTCGCCCACTTTTTCCAGTTCAGGTGCAAGTGGCAGGAGCTTATTCAAGCAGCTTAGTGTGTAAAGCAGAAACCCACTCTGGACAGGATGCCCTTCCATTGCAGGACACACTCACACACTCACACCCTCACTCACTAAGACTGGGGCAATTTAAACACACCAATTCATCTAACTTGCACATCTTTGGGATATGGGAGGAAACTGAACTACCTGGAGAAAACCCATGTAGACATGGAGAAAATGTGCAAACTCCACACAGACAGTAAACAGGGATGGGAAACAATTTTTTTCATTAATGTTATAATGAAAAGATGTATTTCAATGATTTGCTGTATATCAATGCTTTTCTAACTGAATGTGCAAATGAGTCACCTGGGGACATTATTAAAATGCAGATTGCTAATTGAGTCGGACTGAGTTGGGGTCTGAGATTCTGCATTTATAATAGACTCCCAGCTTATGCCCACTCTACAGGTGTGTGAACCAAAGTAGAACGACTCTGAATAATATTAAACAGAAATTGTTCCAGATTAAACCTTGTCTCTTGATTGTAATCTGTAGTTTATTCATTGCTTTCTAAATTTTAAAGCCCTAGGTTGCCACATTCTCTCCTGGAAGTCAATGGAAGTCTGCAGGTTGGATATACGTTTTAAATTTTTTCCAACTTTCAGAAGCTTGTGCCTTTTTGTCTCTGAACTGAAAAAAAAATCACACCATCAGAAAGTAGGAAATGTTGCCTACCAACTAGTATAGGAAACTCTCAAACTTTAATTGCTTAGTTTGTGACATCTGAAAGTTTCAAATATGATCTCTAGTCATTTCATTATTTTCAGCCTTTTAGGCACTGCATTCTCTCAGCTTCTTTTGTTAAATGTGAAGCACATTTTTAGATTATGAATGTATATAAAATTTCCTGCTTCTCATTAATCCTCTTCATAGGTTGCTTTTAAAGCCAAGCAAACTTATTCATGGTGAATACTTTCATCCCAAGTGCAATTTTCTTAAAAATTAGACTCTTGTCCTCCAAGATTTGACAATATCTCTATGGCTTAGTGCAAGTTGCAAAATTGCATTGTTTTATTAATACATCACTGAATAGAATCTGACCCATCCCTTGACTTCTGTATGTGCAGCACTCTCACCATGGATTAATGAGGAAAAAAACCTGTTAATAGAATCCATAAATTTTACTACTAGTTGAGGGTTTGAATACTCTAATGCCTACTAAAATACAATGCTTTTAAAATAAGATTTATTCAACATTTGGAGAAAAAAAATCATTTAATAGGGCTCATAGTTAACATTTGGCCGTAAGACAAATTTATTGAGTCAAAAAAGTGTCTCCTGATGAGAAAAGAGTTCTTTTTTTGTATGAAAAACCTGAAATTAAGAAAGAGCTCCATTATTAACAGTCATTAATAATACAAACTATTTCTGAGATTAATAACTCAGAGGAATGGGCAATAAAGCATTCATTAGAGAAATGAAGTGAAACATTTCATATACATTTACATTTGTCTTTATCTTTAAAACACTGGCATTAGGTTATTTTTCTCCAAGTCAATATTTCTTCTTAAAGCCCACCAACCCATAGTGATCTTTCCATCTTCTTCTGATCCTATAACATTATCTGAGAACTCAAATAGCAATTATCTAAAATCAACTCTTAATGCAGGTTATTTTTTTGTATAAATTCTCTCTCTCCAAAATAGAATGTGAGGTCTTGAAGGGTAGGTACCATTGTTTTAAATTTTTGTGATCATTTGCTTGTGGCACACTAGAAATACATTTCTGTCTATGTCCATTTTAAATCATTCTATCCTTTCTCTCAATTCCATAACTCTTTTCTTATATTTTCCCTAATCTAGAGGTAGTTTCATGTTCTAAAGTTGTTTTTTTTATTATTATTATTCTTTCAACAAAAGTAAATCCACCGCAACATGTAGCTTTTTATGGTTAATTTTTAAATTGCTATCTTATCTGAAGACATCATCACAATCCATACAACATCAACTGTACACCCATACTGCATAGACAAAATTACAAAATCACAAAATTAAAAAATTGGATCCATCGTCCCTAAATGCAGAGCATTCTTTTTATGTACTGTCTCAGACTAAACATTATAATGTTATACAACTTACCATTTTCAGTAAAGCTTTTTGCTTATACAAAAGCATACAAGTTATTAACAAAACAAATAATGAGACAAAAGCAAATGGTATCAAGAAAAATAACAAGGTTTCCCTCCATATGTCACCTAGGTGAAAATCACAAAAAAGGAAAGAGTTAGATGTTTACAATTATTTTTGAAACTGATTTTATAAATAATCTAATAAATAGTGAAAAACTGAATTTGACTCAGAAACTTCTGCCATCTTTGCCAAAGCATAGATACCACAGCTATGTTTGAGTATAGCATTCCTTTCATTTGTGTACTCTTTATATAGAACAATTACCTTACTGAACTGTGACATTTCTTCAATTCACTTAGAAAAATAACTCCCCAAAGCCTAATTCTTATTATCTGATATGACTTTGTTTAAAATTGACCTTGTAAATTTTTCATAGGAAAAAATGATAAAAAATTAGCCAAGTGGTTGGATAAACATGTGTATCACTTAACTCTCAAAAAAGTCAAATGTTTATATCATATAATGCTGTAATGAACAAGAGTTGATCTTCAATAAAAGTCCCTGTATGAATAATGCAGCTAATCTTTAAAGGTCATGTTTTTAAAATCGTCTCATATTTTAGTGGCTAAAGAGATGTTTTTATTTTCTTTTAGGGATGAAGTTCTAATGATTCTTCTGCATACCAAAAAAATGAGCAATTGCTAGACAAACTTTAAAAAGTAGACAAAGTCTGTCCTTCCAAAACTAGTATCTCTCACTTGTTTTGAAGTAGTACTACAGAGCATCCCGAATCCTAGGCCCATACATATACTTAAACCTACTCCCAACCCCTCCTATTTCTTTGCCTCATTTTCTTAGGATCTTATCTTCTACTAAGTCAGATTTATATGGTCAATTCAGTTAAGATTTGGAAGGATATAATTCAGAGAAATGACTAATAATTTAAGTTTCTGGCATGCAAAATTAACAGTAGGAAAACAGGCTTCTTATCTAGGGTTCCAGTTGCTTTCCCTATATAGAGAGTCAACCCTAGAGAAGATATAGTTTCATTTAAAAAAAATATTCTCCTATTGTTCTATACTTCAAAACATCCAAAAAGAAATACTAAAGAACTAAGACTACAGGCATCTTGAGAAATTCTTTTTTCCTAATCTCAAAGTTATTAAGATTTTACCAAGAGATATCCATCAGGGAAAAAGAAATCTCAGCCATCAACATCATGTTTAGCACTATATGTAAAATACATAAAAGGATGTGTTTATATATTTAAAGTGGATACCCACTCTAAACTATGCACTGACCAATGACAAAATGCAATTTAGGACATGACTTTTTCAATGTTAGTTCCATAGAGTAACGAGATTTCTTACAACAGTGACAAAATGAAAAATGTAGAATCAATAAGTGTTTGTTCTCATTCAATATATCTCTTAGTTTATTAAGTTCTTCTTCTGTCTGCCTATTGTTTCTCCATGGCCTTTAATGATTATATGATATAGTTTATATCTTTGTTTATTGTCTATCTCTACTCAACTTGGGAATAAAACATAAATTTTGTGAAGACAAGGATTTTTTCTGTTATATCTCACATGCCTAAAAATGTCTAACACATAGTCAGTGCTTAATAAATATTCGATGAACAAAAGAAAACAATGATTCCATTATATTAGTAGGGAGATAATAGTGAAACAGCAATTTTAGTATAATGGAATAACATGAAAGGAGGTGAATGATTTAGAGAAATGTAACTATCTATCTGTATCTATATCTGTATACGTATGTACATATCTATATACCTGAAAGAGAAATGCTGAGTTAATTTAATTTCAAAAAAATTATTAGTTATCTTTATTGATAAAACTAATATACTGTGAAAAACAATAATTTTTTGCCTCATTCTCAAGCCTTTTTAGTTTATGTTGTTATTTAAATATGTCTTTTTACCATAAGTCTCTGTCGTGTTGCGAGTGAATGAAATATGCATTTTACTAATGATGACATTAGAAAATATTAATTACACATAGTACTAGATACTTAAAAACTAGTTTATGCTGATCTATCCTGGCTTTAAAATTTCTGTTCTTTTAAAAATTGAAAGTATAGGAAAATATTGTTAAAATGGGCTCCACCTTAAAAAGAACTAGCATGTTCTTTTTATTGAGAAAAAAAGAATGTTCACAATAGAACTATAACAAGATCTCAACTAGTTTAACTCCTCTTAGTTAGAACTGAATATTATATTTTCCATAAATCTATGTTAAATTGAAATACTTGCTAATTTATCTTCTCTGATTATATACTACAGGAAAGAGCCCTTTGATTTTCATAAATATAAAGTACACTGAAAGAACATTAATTTTACTTACAAATAGCTTCAATTATTATTACTGTTCCTACCTTGCCAGCATTGTTTATCACTCCATTCACTCCAAATTCCACCATCTGAGCAATAAATATTCACTCTGCTTCTCACTAAAAAGCATAATTGTTGGCTTTTATTTGATGTTCTTGTGATATATATTTCATTTTCAAATGTGGTAGTCTGAAAACCAAGATAAAAATTAGATGCCATTATTTGATGTAATTACTGCTAGACCAATCCTATTTCTTTTGTCACTTTCAAAGTAGGTTTTGTTATATAAAATACATGCATCAAATGACTAAAAGAATATATACTAAAATACTAGCAATGATTATCTCTGTATGGTGGGTTACTTTTTTATTCTCATTTTATCTTTCCTTATCTATATTCTTAAAGTTTTCTATAGTGATAATGGATCAGTTGTAGTAAAGGGTATGTGTAACAGGACAAAATTCCTAGGTAGTTTTGTTGTTTATGACACCCAGTATTTGTATGAATGTCAAATTTCCCAGATTCCATAAACTTGAAAATGCTACATACACTGAATTAAACAAAAAGACAGAGCCATTACGAATGTTGTTTCTATGAAAACTATAACATTCATAAACATAAAGCTTTTTTCCCTTATTCTTATTTTGGTTAACTGACATAATACCTGAGTAGCAGTGATCAGGACTTGGCATGAAACTACCCTTTCAGATATGAGAATACACAAGGCTGGATGATTTCAATTCTAATTTTAGTTATGTAGTTCGACTGTAAATCAATTAACTTCCTTAGGACTTGGAAAATCAGCTCGACTCTCTGTTTTCTCATCTGTTTATGGTATGAATTAATTAGAACTAATGCCTCATTTACTTTATCTCCACCACTTTTTGAGTTAGAAACGAATGAATAAAATTAACATATAATAATGTGGGAGGCAGTCTTGCAACCATTACCTACTTCCCCAGTTAGCCCCTTTCCCTGATACAAGCAATTCTTGGGTAGCCCTGCCAGACTCTAATTTTGACTTGATGGTTGTTCCTCAAGGAGTGTTTTTTATGTTTGTTTGTGTTTTTTGTTGTGTTCTCTTTTTACTTGAGGCATCTTCATAATCCATTTTATGCACACACTTGGCAACTTTAATTTATTGACACAATATTGGAAACAAGTTGCTAGATTATTTCTAAGGTCCTATGTAGCTTTAAATTTGGTATGATTATACTTTCAGACTGTAAAAATCTTTCTTTTGTCCATTAGATTATTTAATTTGCTAGAAATTAAACTAGTATAACTGTCATGTTCTAGTCCCCATGTGGATAGCAACTGATTGATTCTCATGTTTGCTATTTTATTTAAAAGCTATGTTTATGATTATCCCAAATAAATGTAATGTTCATACCACCAAAGTAGTATCATCTTCTGTGAACTCAATTTCATAAATGAAACACTTTTCTGGAATAGGTCCTATAGGAATGCTCCATTTCAGGTTAATTTCCTCTGAATTCTTCACAATAATACTAAGATAGTCTGGTGGTAAAGGTTTAACTGAAAAGGAAAAGGAAACCTTTTAACATGGATGTAACTGAAGTTTAGCATTAACCATGACCAATAGTTAGGGAAACTTAGTAACCTAAGCCTCCAGCATTAGTCAGGTGGCTTGAGACTATTCTCTATAATGTGAATTAAAATCCAAGTTGCTTACCAACCAGGTTTAATTAATTAAGAAATTGGTTTTTCTTTGGAAATTAGTTTTTATAAGTCACCTACTGACACATATTTAAGCCCAAGATAAAAGTTAGAGGACCTAAATCATCATAGCCATTTTTTTTTTCACTTTGCAGTGAAGAGAAGCAGAATAAGCTGCCCCAAAATATGCCACTTTGACACGTGGATTATTTTGAGCTGAAGACCATCAAGACTCAAAAGACTCAGGAAAAGTTTTCTTTTTTTTCTTTTTCTTTTCTTTTTTACCACTGCCTTAACTCACTAAAAAAAATTTTTAAAAAGGACCTGGTCCAGGAAGAAAGCTATCACCAATGAGTATGGGCTAGGTGGGGTAGGCTGGGAGGAGTTGACAGAGCATGTTTGTACAAACTTTTCTCTGTGTCCTATTGTCTCTGCATGGCATGGCAAACATCTTTTTACCAAACATTTGTTCTTCCCATCTTCCTGTGAACTGCTTCATTCCCTTTGAAGTTCCAGACCCCTACCCTCTTGTCCTTAGCTCAGGATGGCACATAAACTTCAATTGCCTAGTTGCCTTTGGACCTTTCTTGTCTATGTGAAGCTCCCATATAGACAAGATAAAATTTGATTTTCTCTTATTAATCTCACTTATGTCAATTTAATTATTAGACCAGATAAAAGAACTTAAAAAGATAGAAGAAAAGTTTTTAGCTTCTAAAGTAGCATTAGGAACAATTACCATAACCATAACTATTACTGTTTTTATTAATAGCTAACACTTATTTTGAACTTATGATATGTCAGACACTGAACCAGGGATTTTACATAAAATATTCATTCATATCTCACATAAATTTATGAGGTGGTCCTTTATTACCCTCATTTTACTCATGAGGAAATTGAAACTAATGTTAAAAGTGACTTGCCCAAAGTCATACAGCTAGAAAGTGGTAAATCCAAGATTCAGTCTCAGATTTGGCTGACTCTAGAATCTGTCATTGTCATAATTGTTACAGCTGAGAACCCAGACTTAGAAAATATCCAAGCATTTGTTTATTGAGGCCTGGAAGTAAGTGATTCCACAATTACTCTATCACTAGCACTAGACAATAATACTATATAACAGACCAACTTTTGAAGATGAGAAATAGAGTCTGAGTTATAAATAAAAGTGACATTTTACCCTTCGTTCAATTCCTTATCTTGCAAACTTTTAAATTTAACAAGAGCTTCCTCATATGCTCTGTTGCCCCTCATTTTTCTGGCTTTGCATTTCAGTAGGTATCTTTTTCTTTATATCTCTATATCTTTATCTCTATGTCTATCTCTTCTCTTCCATGTGTTTGTAAATGGCTTAAACTAGGAACATCTTGAAGCTGCTTGTTTACCTCACCTATATCTTGAAGCTGAAAAATGAAATAGCTGGGTCTGATAAGCTGGGATTTTGATGATCCATTAACACAGATGTAGAAATCTTTATAGTCTGATGACTCCAAATAGGGAAACCTGCATCCAATATTTTTTCCATTACCCTTGATATAATCAACACATTGCAATGCATGATCCAAGCCCTCATACCTACAAAAAAAAATTTGTAAGAATTGTTTTAATGATACATTCTTGCATCATGAAGTCCAATTTCCAATTATCTTAAGATATCAAGTGAATTAAAAATTATTTAATAATATGCCGCATTTATTAAGTACCAACTATGTCCCAGATCTTATAACAATTGCTAGGGATACCACAGTAAGGAAGATTAAAAGATAATGCAAGGTTAGGCAGACTCACCAACAGGATTTGTGAATTAAATAACAGGATTCCTATTAAGGAAACAAGGGATTTATATAGACAATCTTGGAGGATATTGTACTTCTTTCCTATTTTTTATTATTAAAGTATAGTTGGCTCACAATATTATATTACTTTCAAGTATATAAATTTTTATACCTTACAAAGTGATCTTCATGATAAATCTAGTAACCAGATGTCACCATAAAAAGTTATTACAATATTATTGACTATATTCCTTATGCTGTATACTACATTGCTTATTTATTTTATAATTGGAAGTTTGTACCTTTTATTCCCCTTCACCCATTCCTCTAGCCCCCTCTCCTCTGGCAACCCTCATTCACTTTTGGTGAGATTATAAATTGGTGGATTCACAATGAAAAACAGTATGTATGTTCCTCAAAAAGTTAAAAATAGAACTACCGTATGACCCAGCAATTCCACTACTGGATATTTATATAAAGAAAACAAAAACATTAATTAAAAAGACATACATACTTCTATGTTCATTACAGCATTATTTATAATAATTAAGATATGGAAACAACTTATGTGTCCATCAATAAATGACTGAATAAAGAAGATGTGAGATATATATATATTTTATATATATATATAGAATATTACAATGGAATATTATTTAACAATAAAAAAGCATAAAATCTTGTCATTTGCAAAAACACTTATGCTAAGCGATACTATCTTTTTTTATATTATACTAGAAAACTTATATTTGAAGAAAGCAGATTTAAAAGCAGATTTAAAAATATTGTTATATTTAATAAATGAAAATTCTCGACCGATACAGTACACATCAAGAGATCAATTTCAGAAAAGCCAACAGGGGTCAAAAAGAAAAAAATGAACTATTTGCCAAGTAAATATCTAATTTCCCTTTCTCTTAGACAAGAAATGTTACCATATCATTGAAAGTTGACCTCTTTCCAGTAACAAAACTAATGGGAATTAAGGGGGACTTCCCTATTGATTTCCAAAGTAAAAAATACCTCATTTATTTTCCTAAAGAAAAGCTTGCAATGCATAATGTGGCATTATTTGTAAAAGCAGCCAAAATCCCTTTTGAAATGTGGCCAATCTAGCAGCTGGTAAGATACTGGTAAAAATATCTGGATTCTACAGAATTCACTTCTTGCCAAGTATTTACTTTAGGCAGAATTTGCAAAGTTGTAGTATCTTGGTTAATTCACCTGATTAGAGTTTGAGAGACTTGAGTTCTAGGTTTGACTTTGCACAAATTTACTTTGTGCCAGTGGGAAGCCTTTATATTCCATTCTTTATACTGTTAATATTTTCCCCTTACTACTTTACTAACGTGAGGATAAAGTTATGTTAAACATGAAATGCAATGTATAAGAGGGCAGGAACTTTGTCTTATTCACACTTTCGTCCATTTTATCTAGAACAGTGCCAGGTATTTAATAATTGCTAAATATTTGTTGAATTAATGAGCAAAAAGTTAGACCTTCGAGATTAACACATCCAATTTCAGGTGAGGAAACTGAGACCCCAAAAACAGAAATTGCTTGTCCAAGACCACCAAGTGAAATGATGCCAGAGTGGGATTAGAAACCAGTTAATAGGTTATATCTTATCACTTATTATTATAATTTTCTAAAGAAAAATTTCATGACAATTTGGGCTTGAAATTTACAAAGACTAATACTTTTTCTTTTCTGTTATTTAAGAAGTGCAAAAGTTCTGATACTTATCTATCAATTTACCAATACCATCATCATTTGTCTCATTCATTTAATGAATATTTAGTGATAATCTACTATGGACATAGCATAGCAGAGATAGTCAAGGGGAAAATAAAAAAATAATTCATGGCCACCAATCTCTTACAAATTTAAGAGAGGAGACAATATATATACATATACATATATAAAATTTAAATGTCATCTAGACAATAAGTAATAGTTTAGAAAAAAAACTGAACAGAAGTTGTGATCGGTAAATGGTTAAGGAAATTTAATACCGAATAGGCCTTGGAGGTTGGATAATGATTGGTGAAAGAGAGAGCCAGAGGGCATTCCAGATAGCAATGTACACAAAGGCATAAAAAAAAGCATAACATGGGTGAGAAAAAATGTAGAGATTGGTCTAAATGGAGTGGAACATTCACAATGGTGATAGTAGAAAGTAATATTGGAAGACAGTGATACAATGAGGCAGAGACTTGAATGGCAGCCCAGATTTTTATCCTGGAGGCAATGAGTAGCCCTTGAGGTTTTTGAGCAAAAGAATGGTATATGAATATAGCCGTATAGGAATATAAATCTGGCTACACTGTGCAGATAAATAGGAAAGGGAGAGATTGGAAACACAGAGATCATCATCTGGGCTATGGCAATCATCCAGGTGTGGAATGAGGTGAGTCTAAAATGAAGTTCTTACAGAAGAGGTGGGAGGCGAATAACAGATGTATGACCTTGCAAAGGAGTGTCAGAACATGGTGATCAATGTTATCATGAAACAACTAAGGAATAAAAGAAACAGAAGGTTCAAGATGGTTTTAAGTTTAAAATTAGAAAAATGATCAGGTTTTAATAGGTACCTGTGTTTTTAAAAGACAAGAATACAAAATATGCCAATTTTTAAGCTATAATTCCATCTATCTAAGGGATAGAAAATTTAATCTAGTATAGAAACAGTGATTGAACCACCCATAGAATACCTTCCAGTAGCTAAAACCAAAATTTATTTATTTCCATTGAAAACTCAAAATAATTGTAAACAACCGTCATCATAAATACAGTTCTGAAAAATATAATATATTTAATTAAGTGAAAATACAGCTATTCATACTATGGATTAATTTTGATAGATATTTTCCTAATATGGAATTCTTACTATAAAAATACTTACCAGTAAAACAAGTTGTAATTGGTATCAAAGTGGACACCCAGGCCAAGTTTCCAAGAGCAGACTAAATATTCCCAGTTGTAATATATACAATCCATATCCCGAATTTTAGTTTCCAGATTTCCTAAGGAATGAATCAACTGTGAATGCTTAAAAGGCATGATGATGAATCATTTGGGAAATCGCTATGCAATTTTACTTTATTTTCTTTGACCTCTCCATTTAATTTAGCAATCGACACAATCAGGAATATTCCAAAAGGAAGTTGTTGGAAATCACTTCACTGTAAGTGGGGCATGCAAAATTGAAAACATTTGAGGACTCATTTACTAGTGTAAGTACTAGTGTAAGCATATGCAAAAGTACTAAATTAATAATTCCACGGTGCTCTGAACAGTTGAACAAATGCTAGCATGCCTATTTATTGATATGACCCCAAAATTGGGAGCTATATTAGCCTAATAAGATGTAGGTTTTGCCAAATGTATTTGCTGATTTAAAGAATTCGTGAAGGCCAGTTCCTCACTCTTAAAAAGGATTCTATTTTGTGCCACACTCTCAAATGTACAATACAATTTCATGTATAAGAGTTAAAGGACTTATTCAAGATATGGATTTTTCTGACAGTATTAATGTGAAATGAGAGCTTTATTTTAACCTTGTGGTGATGTTGAATAAGTAGCTTCTGACCATGAACTTTGAACTGCAGATCCATTTGTGCATTGCCCTTGCAGAAGCGTGTGTATCTTTGCTTCAACACCTTTGTTAAGATCAAACCCGTCTTTATAATGTAGATTCTTAGTAACGATCGTCTGATAAAATGATAAGACAAAGGCAAGTTTATAAACAGTGATGGCATCATTACAAGCCACATTCATAAAACTAAGAAGTCACGAATACCCTGAAGAATTCGCAATGTCTAAGAAATCTCTCATGATTGTCTGATACTATGTCTCAGATATATTTCTGGCAGAACTCACTTCTGCATATTATATCATTTGATAAGATCATTTGAATCTTTTTATACCGTTTAAGTCTATATAATAACTTCTCTTTATGAACACCAAAATGGGTTAGACTTTCTTGCTATAACAAGCTCAGATTGCGTCAGATATTTTTGCATTTGAATCTTAACATCTCATTTAAAAATAAAATTCTGGAAGAGAAAAAAAACTCTATGGCAGGACTTAATCTAAAACCAACTTGAAATCAAAAGACAATTTTCACTTGCCATATGCATATTACACGACAAATTATTTATCACCTTTAAAATGTCATTTGAATTCTTCAGGAATCATACAAAGTAAAATCTTAGGGGTAACTGGAGAAAGCTAGACAAATTATGAGTTCCTAGTGGACTAAAATCATATATCATTTATTATTGTATTCCTGATACTTAGCGGAGTGCCTGACACCAAAAAAGTTTCTCGATAAAAGTTTGATTTAAATTATCCCTTGAAATCACCTAGCTGAATTGGAAAGGTAACAGAATTCTTATGCAACAAAAATCCTTAAATAAACATGCTTGTTGATTATGTAGTTAATAATTTAATAAACTTTTATTGGCTATTAACTATAATATATGCAAAAAAGTGTTCTATGGAGAGAGTACAAAGATAACTAAGACTTGATTCCTATAGAGAAAAAACTCAAAGTCAAGTAGCATATATATGACCCATATACAGGTATATATGTAACCATAAAATATGGTAAAATGTGTAAATACTCTTCAAACCCACTATCTATGATACCAAGTAATTTTTTCCTATACTTCTAATAGTAGTCTTAATAATGAGCGGGATGAAAATGGATGTGGCAGCTTGTTATATCTTAATAATAGCTATTGGGATATGGGAATCAGAGTTAAACACTGACACCAGGAATCACAAGAAATTCCTAATAATCACTCTGATATCACAAATACATGTTTTACTTACCTTCCAGTTTTCACTATCAATGTTTCGGTATTTTAATTCATATTCTATTGTGCATTCCTTAAAATTATCCAGAGACAGTGAAGGTTGCCATTGTAAATAGAGATAACCTAAATATCCAGGGTCCACTATCTCAAAATCCTGAGGGGGGTTAACTGAAATAAAGTAAAAATATTTTTACTTTTTTATTGTATTTTATTACGAAAACTGCTAAATCTAGATTACTTTGAATGTACATCACCGATGAATGGATAAACTGTGGTACATCCATACAATGGAATATTATTCAGTCATAAGAAAGAATGAAGTACTGATACATGCTCCAACATGAAGAACCTTGAAAACGTTAAGCTAAGTGAAAGGAGGCAGTCACAAAAGACCTCATATTGTATGATTCTATTTATGTTAAATATACAAAATAGGCAAATCCATTGAGACAGAAAGTAGATTAGTGATTGCCAGAGGCTGGAGAGAGAGGAAAATGAGCCATGACTACTGAATGGATATGGGTTTTTGCCAGGGGGGGGGGTGGCGGTGATGTAAATATTTTGGAATTTGACAGTGGTGGTTGAATATATTCACTTTGTGAATATACTAAATCCACTGAACAGTTTTTCTTAAAGGGTGAGTTTTATATTATGTAAATTATGTTTAAATAAAGCTGTTAAAAAATCTGAATTACTGCTGTATAGTTATCCCCTTTGTAATAAATCACATATGTAAAATGTGCATATATATGACCCATTGCCTAGCTAGGTACTACGTTGTCACAGAAACAAGAAATTCAACACGGAGTTACCTTTGTGATCATACAAACTATAATTTGGTCTAGGATGGGAACACTTTATTACAAAAATTTCTCTAATAGAAAAAACTAAACAGTATTAATTCAGTGTTTACTATATCCATATAACATCATGGTGCGCGTGCGCGTGCACGCGCGCACGCACTCACACACATACACACACAAACACAAAAGCTAGAAAATATAATTACAATAACTAAGTGTCTTAAGAATTAGGGGAACAGACAGATCTTGTTGGTCTATCCTGGTTAATTAAATCCTCTAATAAATCAAAGTTCAGAACTATCCTTAGAGTATGGTAAACCAGGGCCACTCTTTGAAAGGATGGCAGCTGAGTAGAGTGACATCAAGAAATAACCTCTTTTTTATTTTGGAGGAGGAGGCAGTGGGAGGCAATGGCTCTCACATCTGGTAACTTAAAAAGCAACAAAAACAAATAAACAATAATTCTATAAATTTTCCTACAGGCAAATCTAGTAGTACTATACTATTACGCTCATGTTGACTTTCTGCTAATAATTTCCTCTCATTTTTACATGTTGTTTAATACTTCATAACATTTGAGGTGAGAAAAAGAATACACAGGAAGAAATTGTGGATAAATTATAATTTGATGTGGGACTCCCTCCATGTACCAATTAAGAATGTCTCCATTGAGGAAGAAATAGAAATCATGTTGTTTCAACTTTTATGGTTAGAAATCTTTGTCAAATACATTGTTCTAATTACCTTTGGTAATAAGAATAGTTTATTAGACATGATTTAATAATTCTGTAATTATTTTTAAATTTTACTTTAAATTTCTGTGTATTTTTCTTATTCATCTAATTGTCTTAAAAGTCAAGGATAGTAGTAAGGAAAGTTCCAGATAGTTGTGTACTAGGTTGTGAGGTTTCAGATAATTAACCTATTCATTACATAAGATTATACAAAATATATGGAAAGTATCTTTCAGTCTGGCTTTTATTCCACAAAATGTTTATTATCATCAGTTACCTTATACATGAGGCTGGTGACTAAGAACATATCTTTTGTGCATGGATATCCTGAATGACTTCCAGTAACAATCCATCTCCTTGTGATACATTTTCTTAGGGTAGGTTGAAAAGACAGTAAATATCCCTAATTTTAAAACTATTCCATTGTTGGTTTACCTTTTATTTCAGCATCTGAAGACAAAGTAGAGCCAAATGCTGTGCAAATAAGAATGGCATATAGACATCTGATATCCAAATGAATGAAAGCCATTTCTCTAAGGTCTAAGACCTTGAAATTTTCACTCTAAGGAAAAAAAAATACATTTAACTTTATCTTAGTTCAAATAACCAAATGGCTAAATGTGATTGAAAATACATCTGGGGGTTCTCTGCATGTTTTCTACCAAGAATTGGTAAAAACATGCCTCTCTGAACCATGGACACAGAAAAAATCAAGTTTGGAACCAATATAATTAGAAAGGGAAGATCCTGGTCTCATACTTCCTATAAGAGTAAAAACAAAGAAAAATAAAAACCTATATCACTTCACTCCCAAACCCCCACTCCCGCACTCTTCTATAAACCACATGCTGTGGTCAGGATGGGATGACTTCAAATAACCTTCAGCTTGAAGACCGAGCCAGACCCACCAGAGTGTTCTTATTAGTTCACAGGGCCTAGCGACAAAGAAAACACACTGACACATATACTCTTTTCTGAAATAAAAAGTTTGAAAGTTATCTGACTATTGAGAATGTTTAGAACCTACACCAAAGCCTCAGATAACTGAAAACTTTGCTCCATTTCTTCATAAATATTGAATCATCTTCTACTCTATTATCTGTTCCACTCTTTACTATGATTCCCATATCAGTAAATGCTATTATCATCTTCCCAGTTACCCAAACCAGAAACCTGGGAGTCTTCCTCAACTCTTCCCTCTCCCATCCAATCTCACAATTATCGCTACAATATATAGCAAGGATGATCTTTCTAAAATGCAAATCTGAACTTATTAGCCCTTTCTTAAAATAGCACTTCACCACCACAGAATACAACTCAACTTTTTTAATCATTGAAGAATATTGCTTTTATGATCAAAACTTAAAAGATTTGTGTCTCCACATAACTACTCAATCAAAAAACACTCTTCTTTCAAAGAAAATCATTACTCCAAGTTCTACACTTCTCTTTGAGTCTATATTCCTGGAAACAACAATTTCACAAGAAGTTAAGGATTAAAGGTCATTCATCCCAACATTCAGGAACAACCTTTCTTTTTCTCCTACATAAATTAATTAATCAAGGCAGACCCTCCCTTCCTGCCCCGCCCTCATCATCCTACCTGGTCCATCTGCAATGTTCTAATGTTGGTAGGCTTCAATTATTACATAATAGAATCTTGAAATCAAATTGTTAGAGCCAGCAGATACATCGGAGACAATGCTAGTCCAATCTTCTTTTATATATTAGGAAGTAAAACTCAGACTTGCCCAAGATTACATAGCAAGTTAGTAACAGAGCTGGGAGTAGGACAGAGAAATTATTCCAAGTCCAGTTCACTTCCACCCTAGTATGCTGGATTTCACACATTTAACTCAGAATTATGAAAGCTTTTTCTCTGAGACTCCGGTATTTAAGTCTTCCTTCAATTAGCTGGCCAAGCTGAATCACTATGCTATTTTTTCTATGTCTCATAAACTTGTAAGAGGATACCATTTATTTTACTGAGGTCCAATAAATCTCTCTCCTCAATTCCTCCCTCCCCACTCACCAGTCTATTGCTGCCCTCTAAATCATCTGTAAGTAGTGAGTAGATTTGGCCAAAAGAAGGTCACAGATCTTCCATAGAGTTGCTCTCATAGATTGAGATTAACACACTGGTTACATTTGGATCCAAGGCAACATGTCTGACCAAAGAGAAATCTTTCCATATTACCTATAGAGACTAAGACAATCGGGCTTCCTTTAATATACTCTCATAAAGATCTTAAAATTCTCTTTCACTTATCAATCTGTCCTTAAATATTTCATAGCCTTATGTCATATATAACATAAATACTAAGTAAAGAGTTAAAAATTATTTGTTTCTATTATATTTATAAGCTACTGAAATTTGACTCAGGCTATCAAATACATTTCCTGGATCAGCCCAATACATTTAAACAAAGGTAAGAAATGATCTAGCTGGCTTTCTGACACACTTATCTATAAACCCACAAAAGGAGTTCCTGAATTACACCTATGGTCTTACCTAGATTCCTTACTCAAATTCAGAATTGTCACTAGTGCAGAGAGGTGCTTTATATATACTATATGGTTTCAAGAAAAAACAGAGTTTTCACAAGGGAATAGAAGACTTGAAGACAAAGGGAATTTGGGCGATGGAAATACAGACCCTAAGATTTAAAATAGTTTCTGATATACTTGTCACCCCAAACCCACAGTTAACAATGACTTGTCTGATCTTAATTTATTATTTTTAAAAATGAGAAAACACCCAAAAAAGAAGGTGAGTTGTCGAAGCTCACACAAATTATTGGTGGCAAAACTAGAACTTAAAAACACTCTTTTAAGCCCTTTCCACTGACTAGCAAACAAACCTTCTTATAATGAGTCTGCCCTGCACCTATCTTACCAGAGGCCTCACTGTGAACCTTCTCAGCTTAGTGTCACCACCAAAACCATCAATCCCACCACAGAGTTTTATCATCATAACATTTTTGGAAGAGTAATAATTCAACAAGCTTTCACTGGGCACCTAGTTTTGTTGCCAGGTATTATTCCAGCCAAATCTTGTCAAATATACAAAGTGCAAGTGATAAGTCATAATATCTGTAATAATATCTCCTACTATTTTTCAACATTCACAGTGAATAAGCATTCAGTATCTCAGGCACTAACCTGTGCTAATCACATTATTTACATTATTTCATATAATACAGTCAGCCTTGGATATATGTACTATTTTTATTTCCATTTTAAAGACCAGAGGAAGTCACATAGAGAAATCAAACAACTTCCACAAGTCTCACAGACAATAAATGGTGAAGCTTAAATTTGAACCCAGTCTTATAGAAGTGCCCTTGATGATAATCATTACACTTGGGCATTTTCCATGCCTAAGATCAATACGGAAAGCACCTTCCTTTTTTTAACAATTAAGTTTTGAAAACACAACACTATTGCTTAGACAGTTTCCCACTGAGAATCTCTTTTGGAATGACAAGCCTAAAACTATTTCCTGTTTTCAGCCTTACTTCTCCACTTCTTCAAAGCCAAGCTAGGCTAGGATAATCCTTGCATTATTGGAGAAACTTCAAGTACTTACCAATAATAATATGGTTTCTCAAAAAAAATCAAGGGCAATTATCACAGGTACTCTTTTTTTTCTCTTGTCCACTTTAGAGACATTAAATAGAATTTATAATATTTTTCCTCCTGCCCAATAATCGAACACACTAGCACAATAAAAAAAAAATTAGATAGGTGTTCCTGAAACAGCCAGTAGCCAGGATACAGATTCCACAAGTCACAAAATATGGGTGGGGCTAAAAGCCATCTAAAGCAAATTTTGAATCACAGCAAGGTGTTGTAAAAGCTGACAAGACTAATTAATTTTTTGAGAAACTAACAGATATATAGCTGAGGAGCTTGCTATAAAAGGCACAATGGTATAAGTATCAACCTGGATTTCAGCCCTGCATCAACCATTAATATGCTCAGAAATAAATTATACATCAATTTCCATCCATAAAATGGAGATAATGAAACCAGCTTGGCAGATTTGTGTTAAAGATTAAATAAGATAACACATGTTAAAGTGCTATGAGAATAGTAATTTGTTCTATATACTTGAGAGAGGTTTGGTTCTGTGCACTTTGCCACTAAGCAAAGACTTGAAAATAACTTGCTCCAACCTATACATTTGCACCTACTAATTCAGCAAAATTGACCTGAGACTTGATAACTAGGCACTTAATATTAAACTCTAACTTTCAACACTCTTGTTGATATATTATCTGCCTTTACTGATCTTTGTCTTAATAACAATAATTTCTTACATTTGTTTAGCTTTTTATAGTTTACAAAGAATTTATTGAATTATTTTTATAAATCTTCAGGTATATAATGTTGATATTGCATATTTGCAATCAGTAAAACTGGGGCTTGGAGGAGTGATATGACTTATATAAGATACCACAGATAGTATAATCTGTACTGAAAGAAAAGTTTAAAAAAGAAAAGGACAGAAAAATGTTGTGAGACTAATAATTTAGTCATCTACATAATATAGTTTTGTAGAAAAGTTTCTCCTCTACATTGACAAAGAAGAAAAAAGATTCTTCCAAAGTACCTGAAATGACCACAGGTTCTTGTTTCATTTATAAAAGCGGTGACTAAGTTACAGAGACAAATAATTATGTATTTGAAAATGATACATGGAGTTTTTCAATGTCATTAAAGTGGCTTCTAAAAAACCACCTAAAAGAAATATGGGCATGTTATTTCTGTTGTCACTGAGTTAAAAAAAAAATCAGTGTTATAAAATTCGACACTTTCCATTCACAATATTTGAGATATCTAAAAATAGACAAAGCAATTAGAATGTGGCTTGGAGAAAAGGAAAATTGGAAAATAAAGAAGTGGAGCTTGAAGAGAGAAAAATGAAGTAGTGTCATTACAAAGGCGTAAATATTGTGAGTGAAATGATAAATTTATATGGCCTTGCATGAGAAGGAATTGATTAGATCTGGGCTCTACCACCAACTTTGCCAGGTGATTTAGAAAATAGTAATAATAGGGACAATAGTTTATTAAGTTCTAATCGGGTGTCAAGTTCTGTGTCAGGTATTTGATATGAATTAGCTCATTTAAGGTTCATCAACATTGATAGTTACCATTATGATTTATCCCAATATTACAAATGAGTCTTTGAGACTTTAAAAGGTTAAGTAAATCACTCAAGCTCATAAAACTTAAGCAAGAAAAGATGTATATATCTGATTATAAAGACCGTGCTCATTTTAAAGAAGAAATTGTCTTTTAGTTTCACTTTAGTGAAGCTCAAATTCCTCTCATATAATTATCTCAGAGATATTTTTTTTCCATTAGTTAACCTGCTGTGTATCCATCCACAGTTTCAGGATGTGACTCAAAAGCACAGGCTTTTTGAATAACTAATCTTGTTTCAAGGAGACCATCCAACATGTACAAATGTCTACGCAGAGCTTCTGAAGTATGATTTTGACTCAGCATCATAATCGCATGTTTTGAACCTGCCAGATCTTAAGGACTGACAACATGCTGAGATCAATACATGGCTAAATAAAAGTACAATCAGCTTATTAACTGGTGGTGAGTCAAATATAATTTAGATAATAACTAGCCAATATTATGTCTTGCAATAGAGTCATTTATAAAGAATGATGATGACTTTGTGTACTTTCAAATACAAAAAAAGACTTAGAATCAGACAGATTCATCATGCTCACCACTAGTCAAGTGGTGTAAGTCATTTCCCACAAAAATATTCAAAGAAATTAGGCACACATTGCATGATGAAAATCACTGTAGACAAATGAAATACAAGTAGGATCTCTGTTTAACAAATATCACTTTAACCTCATTATGCATAACATGATATTTTTGGGTCCCTGACAATATTACATACCAATATTATTTATTGATATTTATAAAATATATTCAACACATCTTATAAAACATAGGTAGTCATCTTATTCCATAACTTTTTAAAGATGGTTTCCTGTATGACATACTTAGTTCATCCAGCTAACAAATTTCCTAAAGCACCATCAAAGCTAGAGAATTCAGTTTTGAACTACTGTAGCAACTGCCAGATTAACAGTGTTAATTCATGAAGCAGTTTATATATTTCAGAATCTGTCCCTAATCTGAGCAGATCAGAGCTTTATTAGTTTAAATTTTCATCAAACATACCACCAACAGACTTTTATGACCCTTTTTTAAAAATCCCTTTAGATCATCAATTTTTTAACACAGGTCAAATTATTATTAAATATGTCTTACATTCTGTTCAAATGTAGTCAAAGATTAAGAGCAATGTGGTATCTTGAAAGGCCCCACTGCTCTGAAACTAATAAAACAATCTATTTTGTTCAACACTCTTCTCTACATTCCCAGATGCTCTCAAATATTTGTTAGCAAGCAAACACCGTGTAGCCAAAATATTCACTTAGCATAAAAACTTCAGAAGTAAATAATAGAGTGTGCCCCACCCTCTCCATACTAAGAACAGAATACTAATTGTACAATAGCAGGTTTTATATTCCTTCGAGGTGATTCTACCAGTATGCTCTTTCATGACCATAAAGTATAAGTTGTAAATACATATTCCCACGTCAGTTATGGAAGAGAATGCTAACAAAAACTTATAAATATTTCTATCATGTATTTATTATTCAACATTTTTTAGAAACCTACTACATACCAGGCACTGTTCCATGCACTAAGGATACAGCAGTGAACAAGAAAAAGAACCTGCCCTCTTGAATTAACTTTCTGGTGTGGGAGACAGACAATAAACAGATATCAAATAAATATAAGTTTTACCAACAAAAATAAAAAAGTATAATATGAAAGTAAGTAATGGGAGTCCATTTTAGATTGGGTGGTCAGGGAATGCCTCTCTGAGAAAGTGACATTAAGGACCTCAAGAAAGTAAGGGAATGAGCCAGGTGAAGATACAAGAGAAGAATTTTCCACACAGAAGGAATAGCATATCCAAAAACTCTGAGATGGAAATGAGTTTAGTAGTTCTAGAAATAGCAAGACCACCACAATAGGAAACAAAGTTTAGATGATTTCACAGAGATAAGCACATTTATTTTACCATTTATTTTTAGTAAAATGAGAAGCAAGTGGACAGTTGTGAGCTGAGTGAGATGATGTAACTTAAATTTTAAAAGGCTATTCTGCATGGAAGGAAATGGTAAAAGTAATAATCCAGGCTAGAGTTGATGGTGACTTCAACCAAGCTGATAGCAGTAGAGATACTGATACAATCTACTGATGGACTGACTGTGGAGGATCAGAGAATGATGTTCCATTTTTGTCATGGGCAACTGAACAATTGTGTATGGGGCCTGGAAATGATAGACAAGAGTTCAGTATTAGATGGTTCAGTTTGAGCTGCCTGACTAAACATCCAAGAGGAGAAGATGAGTAGGCAGCTGGCTATTTGATTTTGGAGATCAGGGAAAAGGCTGTGTGTGTGTGTATGTGTGTGTGTGTGTGTGTGTGTGTGTGTGTATCTCATCAGCATATAGATAGTATTTAAAGCCATGGGATCAATTGAAGTCACTTAGGGTATAGTGGAAATGAGATTAAAAAAGAAAAAAAAAGAGGAGTAAAGACTGAGATCTGGGACCCTCCAACATAGAGAGATTAAAGAGATAAGATGATACCAACAAAGGAGACTAAAGAGAAGCCAGGGAGGTAAGAGGAAAACCCAGAGTTTGTGGAGTCTCAGAAGCTAAGTGAAGAAAATGTTTCAAGGACAGAGTTATAGTCAAAGATGTTCATAGATCAAGTAAAATGAAGCCTGAGAATGGCCTAATAGATTTGGCAAACTGGAGATAATTGATGATATTTATAAGAAATACACAGAATGTTTGGAGCAAAGCTCAGATTAAAGTGAACTCAGGAAAGAATGGAAGGGTAAAAATGGAGATAATGAGTATAAATAATTCTTGAGACTTTTGCTATGAAAGGCCTCTAAATAGGAGTAAATCACTCATTTCTTCTTTCCTGAAAACACAAATGGAGAACATCTCACATAAAGGCTTGATCCAGCTCTTCCTCAGATTTTTGCCAGACATGTTTAGTAATGGTGGGTGTTATTCTTGAGGGACACAGGTCAGAGTACCTTAGTATTATAATTATCAAAGGGTACCACACCAAGGCAGAACATTTTTCTGAGACAATTAGAAACCACCAAAGTTTAGTTTCACTACTGATAACTTTAACAAATACTTTTTATCTGCACAAAACTCTCTCCAACTTCTCGCATTTCTAATTAAATATTATTTTTTAAAGACTGCCAAATTCTCCAGACTATAGCACACTTTTGCTTTCTATCTATGTGGAATCTGAGATTCCATTTTTTTTTCTTCTAAATTTGTTCCCTGCAGCAAAAGTCTTCAGAAATAATTTTAACTATATTTTTTAAGGCAGTTTGTATTCTGACTTAGATGCACAGCCTATTTGAAACTCAGACCATGGAGGATAGCGATTTCATCATTTCAGTCTCTTACTTTGGGCTTCTCCCTCATGCTCTGTGGCCCCCTCCTCTTCTTTCTTCTCTCTACTTTTCTTTTTCCATTTTCTCCTTCTTTTCCTCTCTTACTGATGTTTCTCTTTACCAATAAGTGGAAATTAATATATTTTGGGGTCACTGGTTATCCTTATTTTAAAAATACTGGAGTATTATCTCTTTTCAATACATTTCCATTAGTTCTTTGACTTCGGAATATTTTCCATGCATCACTTAAAGATTAAACCAGTTTTGGAATCTTCTAAGCTTACTTTTTAAACGTGCTTATGACGAAGTTATTTTTTACTTGTGTGTGGGAAGAGCCTTATTGTTTTTCAGTGGACTGACTTGCCCTTCATTAAAATAAATTTCCTGATTCAGGACAACTGGTTCTTTAGAAACATCTGCTTAAAACCTCTAAATCTACTTTAAAATCTTAAATGGTAGGTCTGCATACTCATCTACTTTCTCACCGTTTCGATAGCTGCTTTTGAGCTTGGGATAGCAAATGTTTCCTAAGTGATTTTAGAGCCTTCTCATCAAAATAGAACCTCAGAGTTTCTGTTTTTCTAACCTGTGCCTTTGATTGCTGTATTGATGCTGACATGGTCATAGGCATCCTTCCAGATCTTTATTTCACAGACATTTCCTGAGTATCAATTTTGCATTGAAGACTGCAGACATGAAAACAAGCAGGGAACATTGTTCCCTGCTCTCAAATGTAGTGAAGGAGCAGACAAAAAAATACTCATTACACACCTATTAAAATGGCCAAAATCCCATAGGAAATGCAGACAGCAGTAAGGTAATGGCTATGTGTAGAGCCAGAGGGAAGATAAAGCAATCAGGGAAATTGTTTCATAAACTATATAAATGTCTAACGAAGATACTGTATACCTGAAACTACTAAAAATTAAAATTAAAATTAAATGTTCAAAATCCAAAACACTGACAAAAAATGATGGCAAGGATGTGTAGCAACAGGAATTCTTATATTTTGCTGGTGAGAATGTAAAATGATGAAGACAGTTTGATTATTTCTTACAAAACTATACTCTTACTATGCAATCAAGAAATCATGCTCCTTGATATTTACCCAAAAGAGTTGAAAATACGTCTACAAAAAAACCTCCACATGGATATTTAAAGCAGCTCTATTCATAATTGCCAAAACTTGGAAGCAACCAAGATCCTTCAGTATGTGAATGAATAACTAAACGGTGGCACATCCAGTGATAATGTTTTTTGGTTCTAAAAATATTTGGCTATCAAGCCCTGAAAAGGCATGAAGGAACTTTAAATGCAAATTACTGAGTAAAAGAATCTAATCCTAAAAGATTACATACTATATGATTTCAATTATATGACATTTTAGGAAAGGCAAAATTATGGAAGCAATAAGAACATCAGGGGTTGCCAGAGGTTGGAGTGAGCAGGAGAGATGAATAAGCAGAGCACAGAGGATTTTTCTGGCAATGAAAATATTCTGCATAATGCTATAGTTATGTATACATTTCATTATACATGTGTCTAAACTCATAGAATGTATAAAACTAAGAGTACAAGCCAAAACTAAACTATGGACTTCGGGTGATTATGGTATGTCAATAGAGGTTCATCAATCGTAACAAATATACCACTCCAGTGAGTAATTTTGATAATAGGAGGCTGTGCATGTGTGGGGACAGGAGTATAAGAAAAAAATCTCTGTACCTACCTCTTAATTTTGCTATGAACCCAAAAGTGCTGTAAAAAATAGGCTTTAAAAATTAACTTATATAAACTTATAGTTAAATAAATTATAATACAAGCAAATTTAATAAAGTGTGAGCCTTCTTTCAGGCTACTGGTAGAATTATGAAATGGTACAATTCTTTTTGCATGTGGTACAGTTGAAATTACTAGCCATCCCCTAATTTTCATTCTTTTTTCCTTCAATAGTAATGGAACCCCCAAGTTTCAGCTGGGTGGAAAGTCACACAAAATGAAGACTTCATCTGAATGTTCTTTAAGCTGTATGTGATATCCGATTAAGTTTTTGGCCTAAGAGATGTAAATTGAACTGTTATCTCCAATTTCTGGGTCATGCCTTTAAAGAGAATAGACTTTTTCCATCCCTTCACTTTTCTCCCTTTCTCCATCCTGTGTCTTAGAATGTGCTCTTGATAGTGAGCCACCTTTGATGAATTTGAACTCATTCAGTAAAACTACATACTCTTCATGCAGGCCTGGATTATCTATCTCGTCATCTGAGAGCAAAATAAGCCACTTTCTTATTTAAGCAAAATCTATAATCTAATTTAAGCAAAATCTATAATCTAATTAGGGGAATATTTAGCACTGTGTTTCAAAATCCTTTAAAAATTCATAATATTTTAAGCCGAGATTTCCAAGTAATCAAAGAAGTATGCATTTATATAGTCCAACTCCTCATTTTCTATACAGTCTTTGAGTCAAAAGTTCATTCCTGAGGACACCATTTAAGCTACATAGCACTTCCCTAGGATAAAGTCTCTGACCAGATATCTGGGGGGGGGGGGGACTTCCTGAAGCACTCCAGTTGCAAATGTTAGAACCACAAAATACTGAAATAGAAACTTTTCACAGTGACAAAATACAATATGGCAACATTTCAATGTCCTCTTTTGTGGCCTTCAAAGTCCTTACTGTTGTAAGCAAAAGGATATAAGTGCTGGAGGACATTCTTTGGTTGTCTGTAGGTTCTGTTAATATGAGCTGCTCTTAGGTACCAGAGCATTTCTTCCACCACATGAGCTGACACCACAATTTTCTGAATGATGTTCTGAATCATTCTTGAATCTAATGCTGCTTCATCTTTTCCAAATGTTAGCAGCTCACCCCACATTCTTTGGTTATTATCAGAATACCCTGGAGTTCAAGTTTCCTCTCAATGAATCAGTACTAATTCCGTCATCAATTGTACATTGCTCTTCCTGCAAAAGTGCTAGATAAATAAAATGACAGATTCTATAATCAGAGATTAATTTCTGCTGGATGAACAAAGGTAAACTTGCCTAGGGGAAAAAGAACTACTTGTAGTAGAATCACACCTATCCTGCATGGCTTTGTCTTCCTTTCACTGAGCAACCATGGGAGGGTTAAGAATGACTAATACTTCCGACCCTCCAACTCTACTTCATTCCTTGGAAGTGGATGGGATGCTCTTAACGAGCTCCTAGGCCCTCCTGATTATCTTGATACTACCAAAAGATAACAATATATATGTATAAATTTACACACACAAACATGTACGTGGCTTCCATCCTCTATTACCATGGCTTATATACAGGTGAGAAAACAGAGGCCGGAGAAGTTATAATTTTCCCATAATCTCTTTTCATCCTAGCTTACATTTTTAAGTACTGCCACTGTGATCATTTTTTCAGCTTTGCAAAGACTTGACTGTTTTATCCGAATCCATCAGCCAGATTTTGCCTTCTTCCTTTCTTTATTTGATCCAGATTAGCTTCCATACCCCAAACTAAACTTGCCTCTCTGCTTTTTTGTCATAACTTCCTAACAAAATCTCAATTCTAAATGAATCCAACTCTCAGGTTTCTCTGTGTCTGTGCCTAAGCAGATGAATGCTGATGGAAGATGTCCCACAATAGATTAGTTCCATGATAAATGCATAACATTTAATTTTAAGTAAACCCACAGTACTACTCAGAAACACTACTACAGCTGTTTAACTTTATTCCATTCTTGATCATTAGACTTCTTCCAATATCTTCAATCTTTTCATCCCCTTGCCCCCGCCTCAGCACATGACCTTGCCTCTTTAAAAACAAAATTGAAACTATCTGATAGAAGTTCCCTCATTTTTCCAATTCCACATTTTCCTTTCGCGATATCTTCTCTTCCTTCCCTCCAGTTATAATAAAGAAGATAGATTTCCTACTTTCGAAAGTAAAACTCCTCATGTTTGTTTGGAATTCCAACCCTGCTCACATTGTTATAAATCTTACTATTTATTTTTTCTTCTCTCACATATCTTCAACATACATAAGATATTTATATAAACACATATGTCTCAGCTGCATACATCTCATTAGCATTTAAACATATTAATTTGTCCCAAAACTTAAAAAAAAATGAACTACTATACCCACATTTTAACCTCCAGCTACTGCTCCAATGCTCCCTTCTTCTTCACAACCAAATTTCTAGGAAGAGTTTTCCATACTTGTTATTTTCTTCACACCTCCCACTCACTCTTCATCACTCTATTTCTTTCTGGCTTTGTCCTTCATCCCACCACTAATTCATAACTCTCCTGAAACATGTCCCACTAGAATAATTACCAATGTCTACCTTATGTAATCCAATTGATATTATTTATCCAATTCTTGTTTATCTCTTAGTGGGATTCATCTGTTTACCATTGTCCTTCTTAAAATATTTTTCCCTTGGGTTTTCTGACACCAGCTTCTCAATTTTCCTTCTATTTCTCTGGTGACTCTTTTTATTTCACTTTTAGGCTCATTCTATATTAAATGTCAGAGCTCTTAGCGTCCCTTAACTCTTCTGACACTATGTTCTTCTTAGGTCATCTTATCCATTCTCACAGCTTCCATTACCATTGATATGTCAATGAATTTCAAACATTTATCTCACACCTGAACTACTGTCCTGAGTTCTAGACTTGTATATTCAATTGCTTGTTCAAGATCTTCACTTAGAATTCTCAAACACACCTTAAATACAAAATGTCAAACACCAACATCATGATCTTCCTTCAGAAAATGGGTCCTCTTGACAGAGGTTTAGTAGTTTCGAGGTACGGTAGTCCTATCTCACTGGTTGGCAGTGGTATCCATTCAACATTACAAGCCAGATACCAAAGAGTCACACTAGACACCTGACAGCTATATCTACCGTGTCCAATCCATAATCAAATTTGATCCTATGGGTGCCAGACCTGGCTGGCTCAAGGTCTGGCTGTTATCCAAAGCCTGGCTGATCCAAGGCCTGACTGGCCCGAGATCTGGCTGGTCCAGGGCCCAGCCATGATCCAGGCCTGCAGCTAGACATAGGACCCCAGATTTAGAAAATACGTAAACATGCTTCAGCTTATTGTATCACACATGAGTGGCTGAGTGCCACTTTTGCGCTCTGCTATGTGAGGAGCCATGCAGTCCCCTAGAAAGAAGGGGAGAGCAGAAGGGGAGTACTGCATGGGGAACGGAAGAAGTGTGCGCAAGACTGCTTGCCCCGTACAATAGACTGCACTCCCCAGCAAAACTGTACTTCCCAACAGAAGTGCACCGCACAATAAAATTGGTGCCTGTTGGTTCATCCTCATGTCTGCCTCTTGTGCATTCTTCCAACTGGGCGTCTCACCGTCGAACCTTCCCTTCCTGGTCAGCAATACCTCTGACACTTGGCGTAGCCAACATGATCCATTTGGCCCTGATGGATCCATTTTTCAACCATCCCTTGAAACTACTTATTCTATCTCCCCTCCCATGCTAGTCCAAATTGCCATCAAAATTTGTCCTTATTATAGTAGATTCTTAATACATCTTCCTGAATTTTCTCTGGTCCCAGTTTATTTCCACAATACAGGCAGATGCTTTTTCTCTGTTTTCCAAAAGCAAATCTGATTATACAAACTCCCTGCTAAATTTTTTCATAGATTATTTTTCATCTTGAGATAAAGTTGAAATTTTTTTACTTGGTCCTCAAGATCCTAAATATTGTGGCACCTGAAACTTCTACAGACATGTATTCTCCTATTTTGTACTCTGCATTCTCACCACAGCTGTAATAACAGGTCTCTAGATTTTCTGTTTCTTTTTGATTCAGTCTTGGGAGTTCGTATGTTTCTAGGAATGTGTTCATTTCTTCCAGACTGTCCAATTTCTTGGCACATAATTGCTTGTAGTAATTTCACATGATCCTTTGTACTTCTCTAGAGTTCATAGTTACTTTTCCTCTTTTGTTTCTGATTTTATTTATTTTAGTCCTCTTTCTATTTTCCTTGGTGAGTCTGGTTAAGGTTTATCAATTTTGGTTATCCTTTCAAAGAACCAGCTCTTGGTTTTATCAATCTTTTATATTGTTTTTCTAGACTCTATTTCATTTATTTCTGCTCTGATCTTTATTATTTCCTTATTTCCACTCATTTTGAATTTGCTTGCTGTTCTTTTCTAGTTCTTTTAAGTGTAAGGTTAAGTTGTTTTTTTTTTTTTGAGCTTTTCCTTGTTTCTTGAGGTAGACCTATATTGCTATGAATTTCCCACTTAGAACTGCTTTTACTGTGTCCCATCGATTTTGAGCTGTTGTGTTTTTATTTTCATTGTCTCTGGGTATCTTTTGATTTCTTCCTTGATCTCATTGTTAATCCAATAATTGTTTAGTAGCATGTTATTTAGCCTCCATGAATTCGTGTATTTTCCAGTTTTTGTTTTTTTGTAGTCAATTTCTAGTTTCATATTATTATGACCGGAGAAGACGGTTAATATGATTTCAGTCTTCTTAAATTTATTGATACTTGCTTTCTAGCCTAATATGTTGTCTATCTTTAAAATGTTCCATGTGCACTTGAGGAGAATTTGTATTCTTCTGTTTTGGGGTGAGATGCTCTGAAAGTAATTATTGAACCCATCTAATTTAGTGTGTCATTTAAGTCCACTGTTTCCTTGTTGATTTTCTGTCTGGAAGATCTTTAATAGGATGTTAAAGTCTCCTACAATGAGTATATTACTGTTGATTTCTCCTTTTATGTCAGTCAATAATTGCTTTGTATATGTAAGTGCTCCTATGTTCAACATTACTAAACTGTTCTTCACAAACTGAAGTAAAATTCTGAGAAGTTCATTTGAATACTATCTTGTGAGAAATTACCAGCAATTCAGTAATGATATTCTGTACAGCTGTTATTAAATGGCCACATTGTTTATTTAATTTCAGAAGAAAGTTGAGTAACTCATCACTACTGATTTCCAACTTTGCCACTTCAGGTAATTTTCCAAATTTTATCGCTTCTATCTCTAGTTCTTCAAGAGCAGCCAGAATTTTCTGCTGATCTCTATTGGTAATTCGATTCTTTTAAAACTCATCTTTCCTCATGATCAAAAGATGTCTTAAAGCTATATTCTTTTCCTTTAATAAATCTGTCATATGCTCAAGTCCAAGGCCATGTAAAAATATCTCCAGATCTTCAAATGAACTAAATATGTGATCTTTTTACTTATCAGAATCCATCGTCAATAATTTACAAATAGTCTCTTCTTTAGTTAGCTCTGTATGAAAGGAATCAAACCAGCTCTACATTGGAAATGCTAGCTTCATACATAAGGACTGTCCATCTATACTGGAATCTACACTAATGCCAGAATTTGGGAGCTTCTCGACCAGTGAAATATTTCCTGTGGTCAATACTTTCTTAAATGTTTCATTCTTTTCTTCTGTCTGTAATACTCCTTTTAATTTCTGTGCTGCCCAATCGATATAGCCAGTCTCCCAGCAGTCATCCTCACTCTTGCTACTCTCATCTCCACCAGTCACCTCCAGGCCTCATAGCATGCCTGCCACTATGCCCTCTGGCCACTGTGGACCCATACTGCTACACATATCCACTCCTAAATAATCATTTCTAACATTTCTATTGCATATCATAACATTAGGCAGAGTCAGGACATCTAGATTATTTTACAGATGAAAAAATTAAGATGGAGATGGGGTGGGATGCCCATCTCAAGGTCACAGGACTCAACAAGGAAGAGCTAGAACTGAAAACTAGATCTCTTAGTCCTTAGTTTATTATTCTATAATAATAATAATAACAACAATAACAAATACATTCAATTTACTTAAGTCTTGAACTCTCTAAACATTCTATATAACATTTTGATTGAAAACAACTAATAAATAAAAAGGGTTTCATATACCCTTTTACATATTGAAAAATGAAAGTTAAACTGCAAGCATCCAAAGTGAGCCCAATGTGTAAGAGTGATGTTTTTAAGTGTTATATTTACGTGTTAATTATGTATTCTTTCAGAGGAAGCACCAAATGTATAAGATGCTACTTCATTTCACAGCAAAAGCAGTGAAAATTGGAATTTTTATTTTAATAACTCTACTATATCTGTAACCACAATGGACAAATAAATGAAATCAACACATATAGAGGATAAGCATGTTCTATAAATTCAATCAAAACATCATATAAAGGTCAATTAAATAATTCATTTTAAAGGAGTTCTATGGTTATTTCTGAGCTTAAAAGTTACTACAAAGTGAAGGATTCCCATTTATAGAAAAAAAAATCACATAGAAAATAAACTCAGAAAAACTCTTAACTCTAAAATACAACTATCCTTAGCATTTCCAAAGAACCAAGTTTGCTTATAAGAGGTATACTTTTTAAAGAAAATAAAAGTTAGTAAGAAGATAACAATAAGAATGAAAAGCAACAGTTTTATTTATGCCAATTATCCAGCACCTATGAATTAGCTTCATGCAAAAATTGCGGTATTTCTCCAAATTAATATTATATCAAATCAAACATAGTATTTTTTGCCACAAAAACAGATATATGAGCCCATTTTTTATAAGGTGAAGAAAGTGAAACAATTATTCAAAACAAATTAGCTCTCATCCCCACAGTCCCTCCCCCAAATTTAAGTTCTAGACTTACTGTAAGTGAATAATGTGCCCAGTTATAATAAAGTCTTCTGTAATACCACTGAAATCTGTCTCAATGAACAGCTTCTTAGCTAAATGGATTTTAAATGACCTAAGAACTGAAATCTTTATGTAGGAGGAGTTCTGTTTTATCCACCAAATTTACCAAATGTCATGAGAAAATTTGCATTCAAAGCAGGTCAGCATTCAAGGCTATATTTGTCAAAAGATTCAGAGGAAATCACAAAGTTCAACTGAGTGATTTTTTTCCCCTTTTAATTAGTTCCTGATAGGCATTTCAGTATGCCAATGTTATTTTACTATGTGACTCACCACGTTGGGAATTAACAGATAATCCAAAGGTAAGTATGTGATTGCCAGGTCTATGTTGTTTCCTCAGAGTGCACAATCCAAAGTACCTCACTGTTTTGAGTTTCAAATACCTTTAAGTATGAAAGGAGTCATAAATAGACAAGGAGTCTGGAAACTTGTATTCTGCTCTCCCTCCCACAATCAGCTAGGTGAACTTGGGAAATTTCCTTAACATCTTTGGGCTTCAGATTCAAAAAATTTATTGAGTAAAACCCAAGACATCATCTGGTCCAACCTCTATTGCAAAGCAAAAATTCTCTCTTCATTTGCCCTAAGGTTTCTCTGATTTCTAAAATCCGCAGTGTTGTAATTAAAACTCAGTGTCATGTATCATTTTCTTTGCCATTGAAAGTTTATCAAATATTTTTAAATAACCAAACAAGAGTCCATTTCAGCCCAGATATAATTAAATAAACTTCATCATTCAAGTCTCCACAGAATTTTTATCTACCCCTGATTTAATATCCATGCCAGGAATTGTGCAAGGCCATAAAAAGCCAGAATATTTTGAATATTTTCTAAAGTATATGAAATGATGTCAGTGATTTATTTTAAAATAAGAATTGAGATTAAATCCAGTCTATATACCACCTAATATTTCAATAAAAAGTATGGAAATAAAAAGTATCTTCTCTGCTTTGAAATACAGGTTCAAAACTTGTGTTAAATTTGATAACTTTTCTCAGATACCAAAAATATATTTTACACTAAATATATGAATAAACAAATAGAAAGTAAGGAGTCTAATGAAGAGTGGATTATAGATAGTCTTCTCTCCATTATTAACTTTATATTTTACCCTAAGAGTTTTTTTCATTTTTTATTCATTTGCATAGTAAATGCTTCACTCTAAATTGAAGTTGTAAAGTGAGAAAAAACAGAATTGTTTAGGGAGTTTAGTGTCTGCTTTTCAGATGTCAGTTAGTTTGGCTCTTTCACAGTCATTTTTGTCAGAATCATCAGGCCTGCATCAGTTATTTTATAATCAGAATTTGCTGACATGATGGTGACAACGGAGACCTAGATTTAAAATATTTCCTTTTCCTGAAATTGAAATTCTAATTAACTCATTTATCTTCTTCTATGTAAAAAAAAAAACTCTCCAGGAAGTTTTCTTCAAGCTTCCTGTTTCCCCCAAATTTTCTGGCCCTTGCAAATATTTCCTTATATTATACTTTACAACATAATGGAAAAATACAATTCAAAGAAATGGTACTATAACATCTTGGAATGATGCAGTACATTTATTTATAGACATGTAAACCATAAGTTAAATACAGTTAATAAAATGCAGTTGGAAACAATAATGCACCATACCTCAGATGTTAAAGCTGATTAGATATGGACTTCCACCCTGGTTTGATAGTTTAACCAGTGAAAGCATAAGCTAAGCTTTGCTTCTTGGTGTGAAGAGAAAGACACTAAAAGGGCAACTCATTTTAGTATACTGAAAGCCCTATTTGATGGCTTTCTAGTCACATGGATAGAAGTTTCCAACAACACTTGTGTGCTTATACCTTAGCACTCATTACTCTGCCTTAGATACAAGGCAAATTATAACTCCCAAGAAAATGAGAATTTGGGGATAAACCTTAGTGGTGCAGAGAAGGAGGTTGGATAAGACTAGTTGGAGCAGTCCCTCCCTAGCTAGCTGGAAGCTGGTCTACACCAAAATTGAGAAAGTGTATAAATTCACATATGAAGCAGGCCAGGGTCAGTGTCGCCCAACAGATGTGGAATAAAGAGGTATATTAAAGCCTCAGGGTGGGAAAGTTCTTCAGGGTAGTTGTGATATGGGCCATCACTTGCAAAATTCTTAATCTTTTTAGTAAACCTAATTAAGTCTTTTCTTTCTTCCTTTCTTTAAAGAAAGACCCTCTCCCTCAAACTTAGATAATTACCTTGACTCTGGTGACTCAGGTCCTCTGGCTATTGATAAGAATCATTGAAACTCAGCATTATCCTTGGCCCATTATAAGACAGGAATGGCTTTTGGCCAAAACAGGGCCCTTTGAGTCCAAGAAAGGAAGGCACCTTTTACCCAATTTTTTTTTTCATTCTTTTTAGAAATATATTAATCAAGCCTGATTTCTTTTACCCACTTGATAGGCAAATCAATATTGAAATGTACCTAGATATATGATTCAAGTAACAAGTTTGTATCTTTTTCCTTGTCTAGAGACTGAGGTGGCACTTTAGCAGGAAACCCAAAACTCTATCCTAAGGCAGAGAGGGAAAGAGCTCCATGAAACCCCAATAGGCAGGCACTACAGCCCTCTTCAACAGGATGCAGATACGAAAGAAGAGACCTCCCTCGACATCCGTACTAATAAGAAGGGGTTCATGGCTCTCAGAAAAAGAGTTAAGCAAGAAAGTTAGATAGGAGGGTTTGGGTCTGCCTGCAAAGACACTGAGGTCATCCTATGATAGAAAATGTCCGTCCTAGTCAGCCCACAATTAAGCAAGCCAGAAGGCATTTTGGGGCTAAAAGTAACTCATGCAAGGAAACAAGTGAGCAGAAAACTGGGTACTAGTTTTGGCCAATTGCACCTGCTCAATGAAGACCACAACAACCTTTAAGTCACCTGAGCCTCATTATACCATCATTATAATATGATGCATATGCCAGGAAGTTCATTAATATAATTATCACAGACTGAATTCTGAGAATGAACATGCACAGAAAGCAAATGATTAATCACTGACTCCTGTCAGTCTTAGCTGTCAATCAAGGAAGCCCATTCATCTAAGAAAAGTAACTACCCACAGAAAATAGGGATAAAAACCCCAAAGGCTTTGTTACCAGGCTTTTGAGCCACTCTTCTTGCTCAGGCCCCCTTCCTGGAAGTGTACTGTTGCTTCTAATAAAGTTATTCTTTTCTGCTGTATTTCAGTGTCTTGCTCAATTTTTTGTTCAAGACATTAAGGACCTGGACAATGCGTTGAGAGGGGAACCCCACTCTCTGGTAACAGTTGGTATCAAGTCATTCTTCTGAAACAATTGGGAAAGATGAAACAAATGATTCCGCAAGCAGTCTACAGTCAATACTTGTAAAGGGGCCAGCAGAAACTAGGCAAAAAGATTTAGGCCTGGGCCCCAATTTCAACTGAGACACAGGAAGAATTGCGCTTCCAAATTAGAGCCAAGTCCAATTAAACAACCAAAAGCAGATAGTGGGGTAAGAGATAAAAGCTAAAGCCTGATGCTTAGAAAGTCTCCCAGGAGTACAAATAAATTCCAGAGGCCAAGAACACATCAGACTATTTCCAAGCTACTACCTGCTAAAAGACAATGATTCTCATTGAGCCCGGGCTGTATTAGAACTGAGACTTCCTAGGCCGACATCATGAAATGAAGCTAGAATGGGCCTAGGATAGACAAGTGCTATCCCTGGCCTCTTTGGTAGGAATATATACATATTATTTTGTGTATAGATCTTAGCCTAATTTGAATTAAGTGTGGTAAACAGGAAAACAGGAAAGCTTCAGGCAGGGACCTGATATATATTGAGATATGTATCTTGATATAATCAGGAGCAGATGTGCTCCCCCTCCAAAAAAAAAACATTTCTGCCGGAAGATACCCTTTTCACCACAACTCATGTAGAATGAATTGTTGTTTCCTTTGAGCTACCTTAGCTGTCGATGATTCTATCATAGTATACTATTCCTATCACAGTATCTTACAATTATTTAATAGCTTCTAGTTTCTATCCCTCTACTTAGAAGGTAAGCTACCTCAGATAATACCAAATCCACCTTTGTAACACGAGCATCTAGCACAGCACTTGGCACATGGTAGCTCTGTAAACTGTTGAATGAATTTGAGTCAATAAAAACCAGAGTCTGGCACTGCTGACCTCTGTGATCTGTGGGTGTGTATTTAAGCCTGTTTGGTGTTAAACTAGGCAGTGTATCATGCTGTTGCTAACTGTATTTCCCAGGTCATGTGGGTTTCCTGAGAATCTCAGCTCTAGTGTCCTGCTGTTGAATTTGTGGTTGTTTGGAGGGGAATTCAGAGTTTATATATTAATTGGTTTCAAAATAATGAAGACTGGATTTCAGGGAAAGAAGGCAGTCTAAATGTCCTCTGCCTCACAGAGTGTATTCTTTATAAGATGCTGTTTTTTTCTGTATAATATGTCAGCTCTACCAAATAACTTTTAAAGTCAGTTTTTGGGAGGCATTATGATTTTAAAAAAATCAAAAACCTCAGAACTTTAGAAGTTTGACATATGTCTGAATGTTTAAAAACTGTTCTGAAATCCAAAGAATTTTGTTAAGAACCATGTGTGTGTATACATATAAATTATATAGTCAGTAGCTATTTTTATTTTGTTATATTATTTTCTTGTGTTTCCTTATTTATTTAATGTCCTTTAACCTTACAAAGGAAATAACACTTTGGGCCATTGAATTCTGCCTTTGCTGACTGCCTTATTTGAAAAGCAGTTCAGAAACACCCATTTCTTGTTATTGTGGTCAACAGAATGAGAGTTGAGGGTACTAAAAACAGTAATAGTTTTCTTCCCACCTTCTAAGTTCTTCTAGCTGGGCTGATAATCAAATTAACTGAGCAGATTAATAGTAAAAAAAAAAACAAATTCACATAAGCATGAAAATTCCGAAGATAGTGGGACAACACTGGGTATATATGACATTTTTGACTTAGGAGAAAAGGGGGATGGTAATGGGATCTTAGACTTCAGAAATGAGAATGAATGATTTACAGGTATTTGAGGAAGAGCAGAACACATGGTAAACAAATTCTTGCTAGGCGACTATGAAACAATGGGACATAGTGGGTATCTAGCTAACAGGCCCCTGACTGAAGCCTTCCTATTTACCATACTTAATTCAAATTAGGGTAAAGCTAACATCTTAAGATTTTATTTACAGCTTTTTCTATCTGAATTTCTTGGGCAAAAATGTTCTTTCTGAGTCTTCTGTTTCTGAATTAACAACTTAAAACCAATATCCCTCCTCCGCCCCCCCCCAAAAAAAGCAGCTTCAGGCTTGCAAAACATTTGTTTCCTTCGGAATTATAAAGCTTTACACAATGAAAGAAATATCATGATCCCTGCTAATCAATTATTTTAGCTACTGAAGTATCAGAAGGAACCCCAACAGTAGCGTGACTCTGCTGGAAGAACATTGAACTAGGTGTCAGATCCACCTAGATTTTATTTTTCCTGAATTTTTGACTTTTGGAAAGTAACTTAACCTACGAAAACTTGAGTGATATCCATTTGTGAAACTGAAATAGTATCTCCTTAGCTGTCTCAGGGGAATAATAGATAATATCAAGTTATATATACATGATATGTAACATATATATTAATATATATTATATCACACACACACACACACACACACATTATATATTTGTCCCTCGTTCCTTCCTGGCATAGAGATCCTAAAATCCTTGGAATTTCCTAAGTGATAGGAGTGCCTTTTGTTTTTTGGTAATGCGTCCCTTTTGACTACACCTGAGTTTATGCCAATGAGGCGACTACTGGTGAGCCCCTGAATAGCTTCAGGATAAACCTTAGTTACCAGAGGAACCAACCTTGTGATTAGAGGTTTGGAATTTTCAGTCCCACCCCCTGACCTCCAGGAAGGGGAGAGTGACTGAAAGTTGAGATCATTCACCAATAGCCAATGATTTAATTGATCATGCTATATAAGGAGACTTCCATAAAAATCCCTAAACTGAGTGCAGAGAGTTTCCACCTCGGTGAACAAACACATCAAGGTGTTGGGAAGGTGACATGTCTGGAAAGAGAATGGAAACTCCCCAAGCTGCAGTACACCTCCCCCACTCCAATACCTTGTCCTATGTATCTCTTCCATTTGGTTGTTCCTGAGTTGTATCCTTCATAATAAACCAGTAATAGTAAGCAAAATGTTTACCTAAGTTCTTTGAGTTAGTCTAGCAAACTATCGAACCTGAATTGGGTCATGAAAACTGCCAAATTTATAGCTGGTTGGTCAGAAATACTGATATTTTTGACTGGCATCTAAAGTTGGTGCAGTCTTGTGGGACTGAACCCTTAACCTGCAGGGTTTTTGCTGACTACAGATACTTAATGCCGGAATTGAATGGTAGGATAGCCAGTTGGTATAGAGAATCTGAGGCCAGATAATTGTTTGATGTCAGAAAACACCTCAGACAAGTCAACCATCTTTATAACCATTTCTTTATCGGTCATATAGCCCACCTACTTGGAAAGACCTAGGTCTTTCAGGAAATTTATCAAAATAAAGTCATCTTACAAACTATGGTAAACACTGCTAATTGTTTCTCAGTATCCATTTTCCTACCCCTTTTTATAGTAATAGAAACTCATGTGTTTTAGCTGTGTACATGACCTCCCAGCCAAACTGTATTTTCCAGACTCCTTTGCAGTCTGGTATGAAGATATGACAGAAAAATAGACAATGATAAGCAGCAGTGATGCGTGCAACCTTCGGATCATGTTTTGAGAAGAAAATCTCTTGTCCTCTTCATTCTCTCCTGTCACTCAGCCAGCAGAGACATGACAGTGGGAGTCATATTTGACCACGCAAAGTTATCATACTAAGAGATAGCAAAGCAACAAGGTGAAGGACCCTGGGACTTGGATGACCTTCTGCAGAAGTGCTGACTGTCTACCATTGGTCTATTGCTTGAGCCATGATATTTTGAGATCTCTTGATTATTACAGCTTATACCCCAAATAATATAGAAACAAATCTTCATTAAAGAGCAATTCATATGATTTAATGAGTTACTCTTCTCAAAGGCATTTTCATGTGGATTCCAAAAATCAAAGGATGTATAAATTTCAAAGGAAAAATATACTAATGGTGTTTCAGACCTAGTGATAGGCCAGACGTTTTTGTTTAGTTTTTATCTCCCTTAAATTTCAGCATACCAGAAATTGGCTACTTTGTCTCTCCTTTAAGTTCAGCCCTGACTCTAAGCTCTTACATTTCTGTTTTTCCCCTTAGAACAATAGTCCTCCCTTATCCAGAAGGGATACATTCCAAGACCCCCAGTAGATGCCTGGAACCTTGGATAGCATCAAACTCTCTCTCTCTCTCTCTCTCTCTCTCTCTCTCGCTCTCTCTCTCTCTATATATATATACACACACACACACACACACACACACACACACACACACACTATGGTCTTATCTATGATACAGTTTAATTTATAAATTAGGCACAGTAAGAGATTAACAATAATAACCAATAATAAAATAGAAAATTATAACAATATACTGTAATAAAATTATGTGAATGTGGTCTCTTTCTCTTTTTCCACTAATTTTTATATTTTTCAGTCTATATCTATCCTAAATCTTTGTAACCATCCATTACTTGTAGTAAATGACTTGGTGTCTCTCGCTTCAGGGGATTCCTTGCTGAAGTTTCAATGCTTTCTGGTGCAATACATTGTCATCATTGGAACACATTTTTTGTTTGTGTCTTTCATTCACAAATGTAATAACTTTTCTATCTTAACTGAGCACTTCTCACACACTGGCCATAACTTTTGCAGCCTGTGGTAGGACAGTAAAGCTAGTAAAAATTTCTTTGCCCTTCTTTACAATTTCATGGAAAGAAGAGTCAGTCTTATTATAGATGTTAGCAACCTCAGCATACAGATTTTTTTCATTCTTTAGTAAACCAAGAACTTTCACCTTTTCACTTAAAGGAAGTGTTTTCTGGCTTCTCGTTGGTATGTCCAAATTGCCAGCATCACCACTCTTGTGTTTTGAGACAATTATTAAGTAAAATATGGGTTACTTGAACATAGCACTGTGATACCATGACAGTCGACCTGATAATCTAGATGGCTACTAAGTGACTAATGAGTGAATAGTGTATACAGCACGGATATTCCGGACAAAGGCATAATTCACAAACAATGCAAGATTTCATCAAACTACTAACAAAGGCACACAATTTAAAATTTATGAATCGTTAATTTCAGAATTTTCCATTTAATATTTTCAGACCACACTTGGCCACAGGTGACTGAAACCACATAAAGCAAAGCTGCAGATAGGAAAAAACTACTCTATGTGATTTCCTTAAGAACAGGAAGTACACCTTACTTATCTCTATAAATCGAGCTCCTAGAATATAACAGATGTTCCATAAATATGTTTTGAATACTTCTAGTGAAGGTAACCAAAACAGCCATATTTCTTCCCTTGCTTTTTAAAAAATTATCTCACACTTAACTTTTATTCTAATAATGCAATAACTAAAAGACAACAATAATGAGAGAAATAGGCTTTATTGTTGGTTTAAACTGCTTGTCAAATAGTATGTTTAATGATTACCCATGTTCTTTAGTCCTCACAATTACTTTATGATGTAGATACTACTATTGACATTCCCATTTTACAGAAAAGGCAACTGAGACTCAGAGAAGTTTTAAAAACTTTCCCATGGTCTCACATTTAGTATGATTGAAACAAGGATTTGAACCCAGCCTTGTTTAACATCAAAAGACACTTTCTTAGCCGCAATGTAGTATGCCACATTATCTTCTATAAATGGCCTGGCACTGTGAAAGATAGCAAGTGGAAAAATCAGTCTGAGTTTAAAAATTAGTTGCAGATAATTAAGTCAATCTAAATTATGTGTTGTGAGTTGTCAAATTAATATAAATTATATCACGTAAGAAAATTTTGCTAGCTTCCTCATCAATGAATACCATCACCTTGAAAATCTGTACATGGGGGAATTTGTTAATCTGGTCTGAACCTTGGCACAGTTACTTGAAAACTGAAGAAACTGTTCTAGAATGATCACAATGGGGACTGCTATTTTGTATAAATGTTTTAGAGGACAATGGAAGAAAACAGCATAGACACAAAATAGACTTCACAAGGGCAGTTTGAATGTAGTATATTATCTGCTATCAAGCATTTTAATATTTCTAAATTTGTTACTGTTTAAGAATATTCAAAGATACATAAAAGTCAAAATGGTACAATGAAATTGTATGTACTCATTATCCAGATTCAACAATAATCAAGATAAAATATTTATTAATCATATCATGAGAACTGATATTCCTACTCTTAAAGATTAAAAAGTATCATATTCGCTGAATCTTGAACTGGTAATACTGAAACAAATTAAACATTCCAGTCTAACAGCCTCTTTTTACAGCCAAGGGAAACAAAGCCCTAAAGGGAGAGGTGATCTAATGAGGTTATTGAGTTAGTAACAGGCAATATAAAAATCAGTTTGCACTATATCACACTGCTATTTGGTATTAATTACTCTTTAGTTGATTTGAATCCTTTGAAAATAATTGATAAAATATGGTAAAAGCCTTTTCTCCATAAATTCATTAAATCAGACTATCCGCCATATATGAGTCTTTTCTACCTAATTTTTCCCAAAAATACAAGTTACAAAACAACTCTCTCATTTATGCCCTTTAACATTTAAGTGTATTATAAACAGTTTTTCAATCAAAAGAGTTCAGAGAAACAAGCACAAAAAATTTTACCGTAACATCATGATCTTTCCGATTTGTCTCTTGATAATGCTGGCACAGGAACAAACACATAATGAACTTGTTAATGAACTACTAACAGGAAACCAGAGTGTACACATGTGTGTCCTTGGATTGAGCCTTAAAAAAATTAGGAAGTTAAGTTCCAGCTGGGGACCAGACAACCAGCAGAAATTCGTAAGAGCTAAGGCACAGCAGAATTTCAGGAAAAATAAAGATCAAAAATACATATTAATTTTCTCAAGCTGCCATTCTATTAGTGGCATATGAGTGTTAAAATGCTTACATGGGTTATTAAATTGGGTTCCAAAACCATCTCACTCATTCATCTTTACATTTATTTAGAAGAAAATCACAAATCATACAGATCATATTTACTGCATATTAACATTTAACTTCGAAGTGGCCGAATCTCCTGAAAAGAGAACAGTAGGAACTTGTACATTAATATTGAGATGATCTTGTGAACTATGTTTTAGATTGGCAGCATATCTTTGAAAAAAATGTTTTATTTCTTTCTTCAGACTGTAGCCTGCTTTCTACCTAGGCTACTGCCAATGAGTGATTTATTCAATCTGTCACCCATTCACTTATTCAACAAATAGTTATTGAGTTTTGTGATAGGTATTTAGTACACAACAATGAATGAACGAATTCCTTCCCTCATTGAACTTACTTTATGGTAATGGAGTAAACCATAAATAAATAAATAACAAAAATAAATTAGGTAATGGCAAATGCCATAAAAAAATAAAACAAGGTAAGATAGTGATGGTAAGAGGCTAGATGGTAATGAGTGGAGTGAGGGAAAGAGGCTATTTTAGAAAAGATGATCAGGAAGGCCTGTCTAAGGGAGGACCTGAATAAAAGGATAGAGGGAGTTATGAAGTTAACTGAGCAATAGTGTTTAAGGCAGATGGAATAGCAAGTGCAGTGGTCCTGAAAAAGGATTGTGACTGATGGGGTTGTGAGTCTGTGTTGCTGGAACAGAGTAAGCAAGGAAGAAAGAAGAAGGAGGAAAGGTAAGAGAGGTAAAGGCGGCAGTTTGTATGGTGTCTCATTGGCCATTTTATACTTCGGCTTGTGTTCTGAGTGAGATGGGGAGCTCTTGGAAGATTTTGATCAGGGGAGTATATGAAATCAGTTATGTTTTAGAATAACTCTGGCCGCTGAGTAGACAATAAACTGAATGGATATGAAATGGAATCAGGGAGATGACTTAGGAAGCTCTTGCAATTGTCTAGCCAAGAAATGATGGCGGCTTGCACTATGATGGTGAGAAATACCATATCTTGAATATATCTTGAAAATCAGGCTAGTGCGATTCTCTAAAGGATTGTGGGGGTATGCAAGGGAGGGGGTAATCAAAAATGATGTCAAGGATCTTAGTCTAAGTAACTAGGTAAATGTCGATGCCATTTATTGAAAGGAGGCATACTGGAGGAGGAGCAAGCTTGGTGTGGGAATAAAAAATTCAGTTTTGGACATGATAAGTTTAGGCTGTTCATTAAACTTCCAAGTGGAGATGCTGAGTAGACATTTGGATATATGACTGGAGCTTAGAGGAGAGTCTAGTACTCCAATAAAATTTGAGAGTTATGGTGTATATATATGGTACTTAAAGCCTTGAGACTAAATGAGATTTCCTAGTGACCATTTGTTTGGATTATATAGCAAGTAGGTTTAGGAATGGGTAGTTCTAAAATTAGAAAATTAGGAACTCTAGAGAATTACCACAACATTAAAGAAAGATGAACATTTACTGAGTAGACCGATTATCAAATATCACTAGATAAACTAAATCATTTTATTTGGTTTTAATTTTATCCTTTATTCTCAATTACAAAAGTACATTATCCCACATGGTTGCCTTTCAGAACAAATTGTTTTAAGCAGTCAAAAATTTAACAATGTTAACACTACATTGTTAATCATTAAGCTTCTAAAAGATATATAGTCTTATTCGCTTTATAAGATTTGTTATTACAAAAGCTCTTATACTTTCTAGAACACTTCCTTGCCTGGCTGTTGGAATTACCACATTAAAATGTGAAACTTTCTTACTTTTAGCCATCTCATTCCCTTCCTTTTTATGCAAGTTTGAAGACCAATTACAAATTTTTGTGCTTGTGTGACAATTAGGGGACAATAATTGAAAATTTCCCTGAAGAGAAAGCTGTTCAAAGACTCATAATTTCAGTACTGTAAAGACACACTTTAAAAAGTCCTTCAAACTCATCAAATTGTACACATTACATATGTGCAGTTCTTTGTATATCAATTATACCTCATTAAGCTGTTAAAGGCAGTTTTTAAAAACATCATCCTTTTTCTTGTGTCACTAAATCGTTGCACTGATTTCCTATTACTACTAGTTTCAGTTGATTTTTTCAGTTGATCTCTACTGCCTGGCACACAGTAGCCTATGTGTGAATTAGGTGATGGAAGGTTTTGATAAGAGTGGGCAGGGGGGTGAATGAAATAAAGTTCCACTTGTCTATTTACTTGCCAATATTTACCCCTTGTCACTTACTGTGGTTATAAGTCCCATATTGGCATCACTCCTTTGTGATGGGCTCTCGAAGCAGGAATCATTTTTTTCTAAAATCCCATTAATATTCACATAGAGAACTCAAGAGGTCATTGTGGGAAATAAGTAGGTATGTGTTAATCTTTCACATTTTCACAGCATGACTAATTCTTATCTTAAGTATTTTGCAAAATACAAAGACTAAGACTGATAAATTTTAGTGATGTGCAAGGAATTAATTTGTGAATACATAGATGTATGCCTAAACAAAATCTTTAAAATCCTAGACAAGGGAGGATAAATGTAATAAAAAAGTATCAAAAAGGAAGGAGATGAGAAAGCAAGAATTGCTAAGCCACCGAAGATCTCATTTCCACACTTGAAAACTATGCCTAAGCCTCCTACACTTTATTTTTTTAAGTAAAAGGAACCATTTTCTGAAATGCTTAACAGAAATCCTTCCAGTTCCACTGTTGATGCAAAAGAGGCTCTTCCTTTGAAGAAAATGAAGCAGAGAGTGTCTCAGGACACATCCACAGATAATTCTAAGTCCCCAAACATTACATAACAATGACCAGATCCCTTCCCTGGTTTATAGAATTTTATAATAAATTTTAAGAAAATTAAAAGTTAGCTTTACAAATGTGCATGAGGTCCAGCCACTCCTTGTGAATTGCCTTTACAAGCCCTATGAAAGGAGAGTAATGGGAATTAAAAGCAGATGGACTTATAGGAAAAGAACATTAAATGTTGTAACCTCCTGATGATATCTGTAGACATTATTCAAATAAATACTGTTTTCTTTTACAAAATGTTTAAGGTAGCAGAACTTGTGTGAGCTGGTATAGTTCACATTGTTTTAATCATCACCAATGAAATAATTATTACTGACACAGTAAAGAAACATCTTGAGATATTACTCAGACTGTTATGATATGTTTAGAAATGAGAGGACACTACTAAAGTTTATAATTTGTTTACAGATGTTTTTTTAAATATCACTTAATAGTTTGAATGCAAATCATGCCAGTGCACTCCATCATTATACAAAGACAACGTGATTCCAAAAGAGCTGGTGTACCGAATGTAGTATTACAGAGAGTATTACAGAGAGTACATCTCATATCCTGTGACCTGTCTTCTGTTTCCCTAAGGAAATGCCTTGTTTCTGGTAAGGTCTGCCTGAATTTGAATTTCTCTTTGCATGGTTTGCACTCTAAAACTGTTTAGAATGTATTTAGAATTTCCATGGAGTCTACAGAATGTGCTCCTTCCCTAAAATTTTATCTCCCAGAATAGTATTGAGCAATATTGCCTAGATTATCCAAAATATAGCTGCATTACCACAGTGCAAATAATATATATATATATATATATATATATATATATATATATATATAAATTAAAAAATTTAAAGTCCTGACTCCAGCTCACAAAATAAAATAAGGTCAGCATAGCTTTAGCTTTGTGATGTCCTGTCCAGAGGCCAAGAAATTACTCAAGTGGTATTTCTCAGGAAACAAATGTTTAGACTCCTGGGAGGAAGCCAAAAATCTGGAAAGAATGATGTGGTTCTTGGCTACCCTTATGTCACCAGAGAAATATTTTTGGCTGAACACTACATACTCGTCCTCATTTCCAGACCACATCATCTTGTGCAGTTAGATTCTTTGGATGATTACATAGTGCAACCCGAGGTGCATTTTAATGGTGTAATTACCATATGTTATATATTTGAAATTTGAACTTTTGGAATGTGTGAAGGTACTGCTGATGTGAAAGCTGTCTTTCTATATATATTACCCAATAGCACAAGAACCAATGCTCTACAAAGCTTCTGTCCTCTACTGCTAAATCAGACTCTCAGCAAGAGAAAGAAATGGCGCCATCTGGATTTAACCATAGCATGGCTTACAATTGGGACTAACCCTATACATAAGCAGAATAGGTACCACCTTTGTAGTGAGATTTGAGGAGCTCCAAAAAATCAGTCAGGTTCAGTAACTGACTTTGTCCTTTGAGACTTCAAATGTCTCCTCAATAAGATTTAGACTGTGGTCACTGTATTTAGAACTGCAACCTGTACCAATCCCAACCTCCCAACACATAGAACACCTACTGTTTCTATATTTTTCAAAGCATGTATTTCCTTTTAATATATAATATCATTTAGTTAGTTAATTCCTTGGTTATTTTGTCATTCATTGCCTGCCTCCCTCCTCTAAACTACAAACTCTATCCTGCAGGTATTTTTGTCTATTTTGTTCACTGATGATGTCCAGGAACATAAAACAGTGCCGGAGACACATTTAGTGCTCCATAAATATGTTCTAAATGAATTAATGAGTTGAATAATCTCTATGAGGGATAGCTAGTATTCAGATTGGCACTATGACATGCTCTATTTTAATATACTAGTGAAGGCATCAAATCATTGGTTAAATCATCAAGTTGAAAACAGAAATAATAAGTCTAATTTATCCAAGTTCAATTATTGGATACCTCTCTCATTTATTTATTTCAAAATATTTATTCAGTCCTTACAAGTTGCATTTCATCATCATACACACAATCACATATGTAATATTTATAAACACTTAGACAAAGGCATACATGCAAGAAGCAAAAGGAGTAAAGGAGAATAGCAGAAGGAAAGTGACAGATTTCTGAAGTGGTGGCAGCAAGGGGTTTTGGGTTGCTGAAGAGAGTACAAAAAATTTCAGAAAAACACCAAGAAGTAATGTCAGAGCATAATTGGAAAATATCTCACCTGGATCTCTCATGAACCTTAATTTTGATCAGGTGGATACGTTAGCTTCACTCCATATAAACCTCACTCCTTTTATTCCTCCTTTTGAAATCTACCTATTAAAACCCTGAGATTTTAAAACCAAACTCCTTTCTCCCAAGGTACCATATCTCCCTATAGTTTAATAAAACTGCTATAGTGCATTTCTTCACACTCAAACAAACAAACAAACAAACAAACAAACAAAGGTATTTGGTTACCTTAGTTAACAAAATAAAAATGAAGTGTTAGACTTGCCTTTTCATGTGACTATAAGCCTTCACAGTCTCAGAAAATGATTTCTCAAACAGTACAGGAAAGCTGCCCCATTGGTTTTCCTTGTCTGCTTTCCATTTTCATTCCTTATCTCTAAATGAGTTATTTTTAAGTAGAACCGAAAAAAGAAAACGAGGACAAAGAATTCTGACCACTTTGGACTATAGGAGGTATTTGGAAATGGTAGGCAATGTCTACATCTCCCTCTCTCTCCTTTTCAAAAAATCCTGAAACATTTACAGCATGCTCATTGAAACAATTGGTTTGAACGATTGAAAGAAAGGGTCACATTCCAAAAACTAAACACACTAGAAGGCAATTATTTTCATTTTCAGGACACAGTTAACAACATTTTTCTCATCCGTCATTTTCTTAGCTTAGTTTTTCATGACACTAAGTAGTTTATATTTGAATACTTCCTATTCTACCTATCTCAATGGTTTAAAAAATGAAAAATAAAATTGCATTTTTTAATATCACATGACCAAAAATTTCTATTTGGAAATAGAACTCAGGCTGTTTTAATCTTTGCTTCATTTTAATGTTATGAACTTCTTTTTCGATTTAGCAGAAATCAATTGAGTACCTTCCACTGTAAAACCAAGAGCTACATAGTCTAGATACAAATAAGACGCAGTCCCTCTCCCCTCAAGGACATTAGTATTTAGCATAGAAAACGGACATGTAAATGTTGTCCATATAGTAAGATAGTGGTCTCCAAACTTTGTAAATAATAAACTCCATTGTGTTTTCATCTTCTGAACATGTCTTCTCAGGAGATGTATGTTTATTTATAAATTATACACATGTAGTGTCATAATTAGCTAACATCTTAAGGTATAAAACATATTTGGGGTAAAGCTTACTGTTATTATACAGGATATAAATTCATGAATCATTCTTCTTAATTTTGAACTGTATTGGCCAACATTTAAGCAGGCCTAATTTGATCATCATAGTTTTTTTTTCTTCTTTAACAAGCTTTTTTTCAGGCTTTATTGAAATATAATAGACAATTAGTTATCTATTATAATAGTTGCTCATATTTACATTGTACAATTCAATGAGTTTTTCAATTATACTTGGCATACAGTAATATACCAATTTCAGTTGTACAGCAAGCATAGTGATCAGATCCACATAACTCACAAAGCAATCATCCACTAAATCTAGTACTCCTCTTCTTTACATATTTATTACAACATAATCATTTATTACATTATTACATCTTCCCCATTCTACATTCTACATCTCCATGTCTATTCTGCAACTATCCATTTGTACCTCTTAATCTTTTTGCTTTTTTTTGCCATCCTCAAACCCTCTTCTCTTCTAGTAGCCCTCAAAATTTTCTTTGTATCTATGAGTTTATTACTGCTTTTGTTGTTGCTATTTGTTATTTAGATTCTACATGTATGTAAAATCATGCAATATTTATCTTTCTCTATCCTTCCCATTTCATTCAGCACAACACCCTCTAGGTCCAACAAGGCAATATCTTTTCCCATCCCCTTCCTTTTAGTCCATGTGTGTCTTTTAATCTGAAGTGAATCTCTTGAAGATAGCATATGTAGGGGTCTGGTTTTCTTATCCATTCAGTCACTCTATCTTTTGATTGAAGCACTTAATTCTTTTCCATTGTTGATAGGAATGTAGTTATGACCATTCTTTATTCCTGTTTTTGATATATGTTTTTTCTTCTTAAAGAAGTCCCTCAAACATTTTCTGTAATACTTGCTTGGTGTTCATAAATTCCTTTAGCTTATTTTTGTCTGGGAAGCTCTTCATCTGTCCTTTAACTCTAAATGAAAGCTTTGCTGGATAGAGTATTCTGGGTTGTATATCCTGGGTTTTCATCGCATTGAATATTTTGTGCTTAGCCCTTTTGTCCTGTGTGGTTTCTTTTGAGAAATCAGCTGCCAGTCTTAGGGGTACTCCCTCGTAGATAACTAACTGCTTTTCTCCTGCTGCTTTTAAGATATTCTCTTTGTATTTAACCTTTAGCATTTTATTTATGGTGTGTCTTGGTGTGGACTTCTTTGGATTCCTCTTTCTTGGGGCTCTCTGTGCTTCCTGGGGTTGTATGTCTATTTCCTTCACCAGGGGAGGAAAGATTTTCCATCATTATTTCTTCAAATAGTTCTTCGACATCTTGTTTTCCTTCTGGTACCACTATGACAAGGATATTTTTACATTTAATAGTGTCCCATATGCTCCTTAAATTATTATAATCTTGGCTTATTTCTCTTGCCATTCTGATTGAGTGTCCTTGGCTTCCCCATCCTCTACATCAATGGTTCGATCCTCTTTTTTATCCACTCTCTGTTCCATCTAATATACTCTTCATCTCAGATAGTGTGTTCTTCATTCCTGACTGGTTTCCTTTTATAATTTCCATTTCCATTTTTATTTTATCTTTGTTAAAGTTCTCACTGAGTTCATCTACACTTCCTCTAAGTTCATTAAACACGTTTATAATCAGTGTTTTGAACTCTGCATCCGTTAGATTGCTCGACTCCATTCATTATTCCTGGATCTCTGCTCTGTTCTCTCGTATGGTTCTGCTTCTTTGTCTTCCTATTTTGGCTGTCTTTCTTTGACTGTTTCTATGTACTAATTGAAGCTCCTAAGTCTCCCGGTCTTATTAGGGTGGCTTTGTGTAGTAGGTGTCCAGCAGCACAGTCCTGAGAGGGGTTCAGCTGTAGGCCAAGTTTAGCTCCAGCCTGTGTCCTTCCAGGGCTACCTCTTAAGATTTAGTAAGCAATCCACTAATGCTGTGCTTATTTATAGTTGCCTCAAGAAACCATACCAAAACCTGAGGCCAGCTGCCACCAGTGTGGGTCTTGGGGTTGGCTCATTAAGGAACACTGGACTCACCGAGGATACAACTGAATGTGGCTTACGTGTGGCTGTGAGTTGGGGGAAGCAGAGTTTCAGGGAATCCTCTGGGCAGCGTGACCTCTGTTATCCAGTTAAATGCTATCTCAGCTATGGTGGTGCTGTGTTCCTTACTGGGAGCAGAGAGGGCTCAACAAAGGAACAATGGATACTGCTGGCACTTCTGCCCAGGAGAAAGCCTAACCTCCAGCCCTCACTCTGATAACTCAGTGTCCTCCTATAAGTCCCTGGTGCTCCCCATGCAGCCGACCTGGAAATGGTGCTCAAAGCAAGTAATTCCATTGTCGCAAAAGTCCACTCCTGGACACAGCCCCTTTAAGAGGCATCTGCAGTTACCATACTCTCTGTCCCACTCAGCCACTCAGGACCAGGCAGCCTCGCATTTTCACCCCATCTTACCTTCTACTGTTACTGGTTGATTAATTATTTCTCTCTCTAGTTGTAGTGCTTCTGTTCCTCTAGATCCCAGGTGACTTTCCCTGCTGCTTGTTCCTTGTTTCTGTCACAATTTTGATTTGGTTGCAAGAAGGATAAATAAAGCCTCTATCATCTATGTTTTTGTCTCCCTCATCATGGTTTTTGCATGTTTTATTTTGTATTTAAACTAATAATGTAGTTGACAAAGAATACTGTCAATTTCTTGTCCACTTGTCCCTACATTGTTAGTAATATAATCAAGCTTTATTGTAGGAATCTTTTAGAGTCATTCGTGAGGGTTAACTTATTTAAAATTTGATAATGTGGTTAATAAATCTAACTGGGAACATGTAAACTGCAATATCTTGCAATATGGTGAAATAAAACTAATGTGTTTGTCTACTCCTCCACACTTTTGTTCCAGAATACCTCATAAATATTACGACATCACATTTGACCCTCTTTTGTTAAACAGACTAAATGATAACAATGTTTATATGTTGTGTGTGAAAGTATCTGTATATAATTATATACATTATTAAAGAAAACATTATCTTTATTAAAATAGATATAGACATGCATTTTAATATGTATATTCAACCCCAATGTCCATCTACAGAAACCCTAGAGTACATTTCTCTAGTTTCAGATATCACTGCAACAGTCTGTTTAACAGTCAAAAAATGAATTTCTGAATTTTGAAAGATTTTCAAAAAGGACTAAAATTAAAAATATTTTGTTGCTTTCTGATTGCTGACCAGAAAATTATCTAACCATGGTATCTCAAATTCAACCCCCATGCCTTCTAGATGAGCTTTTACTATATTTACTCTATAATTTTAAAGATCACTTAGGAAGAAAGTATAAGAGATGGTCATAAGCTGATTACTAGACTAAATGGTACTATTAATTAGCTAAGATTACAAATCTCATCTATTTTTACTTTATTAAGAGATTTATTAAGTTCTAAGTAATTATGTCTTGCTCTGAATCATATTGTACTCTCAGGATTATAAATCTAAGCAACAAACATGGTTTATAAAGCCAAACACATATTTAAAGAAGCATGGGATAATGGAAAGGGTTTGGAGTTACACAGGTTTGAATTTGAATCCTAGTTTAGTCATTTAGGAGCTGCATGGTCTTGGGAAAATGGATTAATTATTTGAATCTCAGTTTCCTAGTATTAAATGTAGGTAATATCATCTCCCTCATCAAGATTTTTTGTGGGTAAAACATGGCATTCAGTAAGTGCCCAATACCCCAATATCAATTATGATTTAAAATGAATGAAATTTTGTGCACATGGGGAAATTTTGCTGCTCAGTGTTGCATGGTAATTATACCCTCTGAAAGATCTTTTATGAATGGGCTAGTGTAGTGACTCATTCATTCAACAATTATTTATTGAATATTACTCTATGCTCAGCATTGTGCCATATTTTGTGGGGGATGCCTTGCCCTCCTACTATAATGTAGCAGGGTAGATTAAATGCTGTGAACAAATAAAGAAAAATGTGTAATGATTCAAATGGTTCAAAAGCAACAGTCTTAATTCTTATTTATGTAACAATTCAGAGTGGGTATTTAGGTCACCAGGTAGCCTTCCTACTTTCAACTTGTGGTTTCAGATGTTGCTTTGGTTGCCACCATTCCTTCCCACAGGGAGGCAAATAAAGCTTAGAAGTACATGTGTTGGGAGTTCTATGGGCAAGTCCTGGAATTGACATATGTAACTTCTGCTCTCTTTCCACTAGAGAGAACTTAGTCAGATGGCCTAACCTAACTGCAAGGGAAGCTGAGAAATGTAGTTTAGCAGTGTGCACAGGAAGAAGAGGAGAATGGAGATTGGTATAGTTATCATTCTGAAGTTGACTTTTTAAAAAACATAAGACAACAAGGTCCATATGCATGAGAAGTCAATTTATAAAAAGTTGGGGGGAACATATTGACACTCGCTGTTGGAGAAAATGTTCACAACCAGATCACTGTGTTTACATATCATCCAATTTACTATAATCCTATCTGTACCTTTATTCAAACTGTTGTTTTCCAAAGAGATTATAGAATAAAGTCATACTAACGCAGATGATTTCCTCATGGCCTGACAAAGTTTATATTTTCTTTTTCTATTCTTTTTCCAGTCCATCTTTAAGATCTGGGTGGCCTTAAGAATTAAACTTATATTGTTCTCTTTTTCCTCCAATAGTCCCAAGGCCATCTTGGCTGCATCCTATAGTTAAAACTAGAACAATAGGGCATAAGTATCTACCACTACAAATACATACTGTTCCTTTGGAAAAGAGAAAAAAAAATAATTTGAAGGGAATATACACATATATTCACCCATATACTGAGAGAGAGAGAGAGAGAGAGAGAGAGACTTGCTTGTTTCTGAATAACTAAAAAATCTTATTTTCAAGGCTGTATTACACATCTGGTAAGTCATATATCACTGGAAAACAATCCAAGAATAAACCAATCCAAGGAAATAAGCAATCATAGATACAAGAGTTTCCTGAAACTCTTATACACTATGTTTGTTGCTCAGATTTATATTACACACACATATGTCCCTGCACATATGTACATTTAGGTATTGTCTACTCTCATCCTCATACACACATCTACCATGTTTCACTTTTACTATTCTGGTTAAAGTACTAATATCTTCTTGGAATTGAACATGTACAAAGTCTAGTAGAATGGGGTAACTGGAAGAATGAGGTTCAGGAGGAAAGCAGATATGAAATTGAGAAGTATGTTAGTAGGAGCACAAAGAACATCCTTGAACAAATAGTGAAACACATTTCATTAAACCATTAGGAATTCGTTCTTGGGCCTATAATGAATTTTGGTCTATAATGGACTTTTAGTAAAATGCAAAAACCTGTGGGAAGTCTAATACTTTTAAATGTGTCCATTAATATTCTAGATGAAATAGCTAAGAAGCTAGCATGGGGCAAAGCCCGACAGATAGGAAAATCAGGCTATGAAGGAATGAGATGAAAGAGCAAAAGTAGGATGGTGAAGGTATGGAGAAAGGCTGAACAAGGAAAATAGAAGGTATCACAGATAAGTGCTTATCTGCTTCATAAATTTGATTACATCCATTTCCAGATCTTCTGGTTCCCTCTGTTTTTTCTTTTCCTTCAGATTTCTCATTTTACATTATACTTAATTTCCCAAACTTTGTAATATAATTCCTAATCCAGACAGGATTGATCTAGTAGACTGGAAAATAAAGACTCAGTGTAAAATTTCTGGGTACAAACAGAGGAAGTATACAAGAATAGAAAGCCAAGTTATAAGAAAGAAAATATGAAGTATAGGTAAATATGTATTATGGCTTTTTCTTTTTTTCCCATTAGAGTACTTCCATCTCAGTTTATTTTCTCATCCCACATAACATCCAGAATAAAAATTATATTAGATAATCTTTAGGTTAGAAAAAACTAGGAGACAATCCAGAGAGAGAACTTTAAAACAAAGTACATATGGGAATATTGAGTTATATACCTTGGTCATTACACAATATAACATAAAGAAAGGAGAAATTTGCATGGCATTGGATTAGAGGTGGGGGCTGGGGGGGACATCCATACCTTAAAACTCTTGAGCATCTTAGAAATATTGAGGATTTATTTAAAGTTTCATAAATTTATCATTTTCATTTAAAAATATTTTCAAAATCATCAACCTTTTAAAACAAAGATTTATTATCCTACTTTCCTAGGAACATATTAGACATCTTTGTCTACATATCATGACCTGAAAAACTCTAATGAAAATAGACATCTTATTACCAGTGTCTTCCCTACACTTGTTGAAATATTATTCTTGAAAGGCACAGAGCATGACCATAATTAAGGAAATATTGTTAAGAATTCAGTCTTCTTGGAAGTTGTTTATTAGCACATAGCCAGTTGTACTGCATGCAGCTCCATGTCACATGGTTGGCTTATTTTCTCTCTTAGTTCATTATTTTTTCTCTCTTAGTTCATTATTTTTAGCATCTATTGAAATGAGAGAGTTCAGTGGAATTGGATATAATAAATAAAAACAGCTTTGTCAGAAAAACAAAGCATTCAAGAAAAAGAAAATACTTGATTTATCTTGGTTGGGATTAGCATAACAAGCTTCTAAGGAAAGAGAAACATTTTAATTAACCCTCAGAACATTTTAAAAATTAAGAGTCAATCCGTGGGTTGATTTTTCTCATTTTACTCAAAAGGTAAATGGTTCAAGTGCCTTCATGAAGCATTATCAATGTTTAGGTACACAAGTCCTTTGAAAACAGGTCATCCCTGGAGTTTTAATCCAAGTTTATTCAGGTATCACAAAGTCAGACTGTCAGTGTATAGCCCAGGGAACAACTGATTGATTCCTGGTTAGCTTTGTCTATGTTTATTGTCTAAAGTTATTTTATATTTTGTCTTGCTTTTCTCTATATTTTTAACCTTTTTGAATAACAACTTTATTGGGATATAATTAACTTTATTGGAATATTATAAAATTCACCCTTTTAAAGTGTACAATTTAATAGATTTTAGTATATAGAGTTGTAAAAACACATCAATACTATCAATTTTAGAATATTTTCATCACCACAAAAAGAAACCCCAGATGGGAGACCACCTAGGAATACCAGGTGCTGTAGGCATTAAAAAGAAAAAAAAAAGAAACCCCATATGCATGAGCATGCACACCCATCACCCTACCCTAATGTTGTCAACCCTAGTAAACCACTAATCTACGTTCTGTTTCTATAGATTTGCCAGAATGAATATTTCATATTTACAACTACACATGGTCCTGAGATTGATGGTTTTCAAGGCTACTCCAGAACTCAGGAAAGAAGAATGGGAATAGGGTAAGTTAAAACTTCATAATGCTGTTTTACTGAGATTCAGCTATTTTGGGGGGGGGATTGTTGCAAGACTTTGATAAATTTTTAGAGTTGTGAAAAATTTTGAAAATTTTTTCTAGTGTTCTCATTTCTTTTATGAAGGAGTGGATTTTGAGAGGCCCTTCTTCCACCAATGCAAAAGTGCTTCTCTCATCATTCTTTCATTTTTTGATTGATGTGTTTTCTCACACCATTTTCCCTTCTTATTTTAAAATAATTTTTCTTTAATCTTTTAGTGGTTGCCCTCGGGATTTTCTCATGCATGCTTAAAGTCTAAAGTTAAACAACATCTTCTCTTTCCCTAAAAATACAAGCATCACAGAACATTAACTTAGACCACAAATTCATCACAAGATATGTAAATATGGTCTGGTACTCTACTTTTACTTAATATATTCTTTAAATTAGCCATTATTATCACATAATATAACCAATGTTTTGACTTACCCATATATTTACTTCAACCTTTGTCATTTGTTCTTGATTCTCAGATAATATAAAGTCATTTTCCTTCTGCCAAAAGTCCTTTCTCTAAATTTTTCATTAATGTGATTCCATAGGTGGTAAATAATTTTAGTTATGTACATGAATAATATTTTGTACTAGTTTTTAAAAAAGGATTCAATCTTTGGAAGTATGGCAGAGTAAGAGACTCCCCAGATTTCTCCCCTTGAAACAACAATAAGTTGAACATCTAAAACTCAACAAAAACACCAAAACTACACATCAGCACACTGAGCACAGGATCTGTGCATAAGAACTAACACGGGTAAGAACCCCAGATGTTGGGCGGTGGACTGGGAGAAATAAAGAAGCTGTCTCTCACAGCCACTGGAGCTACCTGTAGGAGGAGAGGTAGGGGAGAGGGTGAGGAGAGTTCTCTGAACAGCCCTGCCTGGAAAAGCTGTGAGCTCCCTGAGCTGGTGGCAGGGCCCAGGCATCACGGCAGAAAGCAGAGAAGTGGGACGGCAGAAAAACAAGTTGATTTGTACCGACCGTGGTTACAAAATCGAGGCTGAGCTGCAGGTCAAAACTCCAACCTAGAGGGCCCCTTCCCCCATATCCTCTGACACTGAACACCGAGGAGCCCTAGAGGAATCTAACCAAACGCTACCAAAACTATTGCAAACACTGACAGGGAATGAAATTGAGAGTAGCAAACGTGATTAAATATCTATCGGAAAATAAAAAGGTATTTTTCAGGCTTTATATACAGCAGGGATCCAAGATGCTTAAACGCCACCTACCAGACACAAAAAGGAAAGTTCCTTCTTTGCAGCAGGTTAAAAGAGAGATCTTTATATAATAAATCTTTCTGGGGGGGGGGGGGGAGGGAAGCAGAATACATGTCCATTAATGTCCCAGCAGAGAAATAGTCTATTAAACACCATGAACAACCAAGGTGACAAGGCATCTCAGAAAAAAAAGAGAAAAATCTCCAGAAAATAAGCTTACAGACATAAAAACATGCAACATAAATGACAGAGAATTCATGATGGAACTTCTGAAAAAACTCAGTGAATTCTGAAATGAATCTATCAACAATTTCAGGAAATGAAAAAACAACTAGATGAGCAGAACAAGGAGATTGAAACCCTCAAAAAGAACCAACTAGAACTTCTGTAGATGAAGAACATACTACAAGAGCTAAAAAATGAAATAGCAATCTTGAGAAATAGAGTCAATCAAATGAAGGAAAGGATCAGTGATATCAAAGACAGAAATCAAGAAATAAATCAGAAGGATGACGAGAGAAACCGAAGAATGAAAGTAATGAAACAGAAATTCAAGAACTAGCTGATACCATCAGGAGAGGACACATAAGAGAAATGGGTATTATCAAAGGCAAGGAAAAGGAGCAGGGACTAGAAAGTATTTTCAGACAAATAGTGGATGAGAATATCCCAAATCTAAGAAATGAGTGGGAGCTTGGAATTCAAAATGTCAACAGAGCAAGCACCCAATTATCTCAACTGAAAGAGGCCTTCACCAAGACATATTGTATTAAAATTATCAAAAATCGAAGACAAAGACAGAATATTCATGGTAGCTAGGGAGAAGAAAATGTTAATGTATAAAGGAAAATCCATTAGACTATTGTCGGACTTCTCAGCACAAACCTTACAAGCCAGAAAGCAGTGGAATCAAATATTCAAACTATTAAATGAAAGAAACTACCAGCCTAGAAAAAGGTATCCAGCTAAGCTCTCCTTTAGGTATGAGGAGAAATTAAGTACTTTCCAGACATACAAAAATTGAGGGAATTCTCCACTACAAGGCCTGCACTACAAGAAATACTGAAAAAGGTTAGCTCGCCTAATACAAAATGACAAAACAACAACAACAACAACACATATTTAGGAGCAAAGTGACTATTGGGCAAATAGAAGCGAAGAGTAACCCTTACTAAGAACAGAGCATTATAACTTAAATAATAAGAAGAGAAGAGAATTGTTATAACAAGATGGTAATAAATGTCCAGTATACATAGGGACAAATTGAGATAACAATGACTGAAAACGGGAGGATTCAAAGATTCATACTCACAAAGGGGAATGGAGATAAGGCACTCACAGGAGAAAATGGAAGGCTGTATATATTTAACTACCCTTTACATATTCATAATGGTAACCACATGCCAAAGATTCAGAACCGAAGAATATAACATAAAACAAAAAGAACCAGAGTGAAAACCCACAGAAGCCAATCAAAATAAGGAAAATGGAAACACAAGGACAAGGAAGAAATGGAAACACTGAGCTACACGAAAGCAAAGATAAAATGGCTAGAAGAAGACCTTACATTTCAATAACTTCCTAAATGTTAATGGACTGAACTCACCAATAAAAATGCACAGACTTGGTGAATGGATCAAAACTCAACCTTATGTTGCCTCCAGGAGACACATCTCAGCTTCAAAGACAAATACAGACTCAAAGACAAAGGGTAGAAAATTATATTTTAAACAAATAGCATTCAGAGAAAAGCAAGAGTAGCGGTACGAATACCGGATGAAATAGACTTCGAAATAAAACAGGTAAAGAAAGAAACAAAGGAAAACTTCATAATGATAAAAGAAATCATGCACCAAGAAGACATAACACTTATTAATATCTATGTTCCCAATCAGGAAGCCCCAAAATATATAAAGCAATTACTAACAGAACTAAAGAGAGAAATAGACCAAAATACTATCTTAGTAGGGGGCCTAAATACCCCACTATCCGATATGGACAGATCATCTAAACAGAAAATCAATAAGGAAATAACATCCTTAGATAACACATTAGACCAACTAGACATAATTGACATTTACAGAGACTTCCATCCCAAAACAGCTGCTTATACATTCTTCCCTAGTGCACATGGAACATTCTTAAGAACTTATCACATTATGAGACACAGAGATGGCCTCGACAAATACAAGAAGGTTGAAACCATATCAATCATATTCTCTGATCATAATGCTTTGAAACTAGAGATCAACTGCAAAAAGAAAGCAGGAAGAACCACAGATTAAACAACATGCTACTGAAAAATAACTGGGACAGAGAAGAATTAAAAACAGAGGTCAAGAGATACATAGAAACAAATGATAATGGTAGTACAACATATTAAAACATTTGGGAGATGGCAAAAGTGGTCATAAGAGGAAAGTTCATATCATTACAGGCCTATCTCTAAAAACAAGAACGAGCCCCCCAAAAAACAAACTAACGCTTCATTTTAAAAACTAGAAAAGGAAGAACGAATGAAGCCTAAAGTTAACAGAAGGAAAGAAATAATCAAAATTAGAGCAGAAATAAATGAAATTGAAAACAAACAAATAATAGAAAAATAAATGCAACAAAGAGTTGGTTCTTTGAGAAGGTTAATAAAATTGACAAACCCCTAGCCAGGTTTACTAAAGAAAAAAGAGAAAAGACACAAATAAACAAAATCAGGGATGAAAGAGGGGAAACTGCAACTGACATCGCAGAAACACAAAAGATCATACAAGAACACTATGAAAAAGTATATAACACCAAATTGAATAACCTAGAAGAAATGTATCAGTACTTAGAAAGATACAACCTTCCTAGACTGAATCAAGAAGAACTGGAAAAGCTAAAGAGACTGAACAGCAGTATGGAAATTAAACAATCATCAAAAACCTACCAAATAGTAAAAGTCCAGGACCAAATGGCTTTACCAGTGAATTCCACCAAACATTTAAAGAAGATTTAACCTATTCTCCTCAAACTCTTCCAAAAAATTGAGGAGGAAGCAATACTTCCCAACTCATTTTATGAGGCCAATATCACCATGGTACCAAAATCTGGTAAAGAGAACATAAAAAAGAAAACAACAGACCAATATCTCTCATGAACACAGATGCAGAAATCCTAAATAAGATACTAGCACATCAAATACAGCAACATTTTTGAAAAGATTATATACCATGATCAAGTGGGCTTCATCCCAGGGGTACAGGGATGGTTCACCATAAGCAAATCGATTAACGTGATACACCACATAAACTAATTCAAAAGTAAAAATCATATGATCATATCAATAGATGCAGAAAAAGCCTTTGACAAGATACAGCATCCATTTATTATCCAAACACTTAACAATATTGGTATAGAAGAAAAGTACATTAACATAACAAAGGCCATATATGACAAGCCGTCAGCCAACATTATACTTAATGTCGAAAAACTAAAATCTTCCCTCTAAGATTAAGAACAAAGCAAGGCTGTCCACTATTGCCAGTGTTATTCAATATAACATTGAAAGTCCTAGCAAGAGCACTGAGGCAAGAAAAAGATATTAAGGCATCCAAATAGGAAATGAAGAAGTCAAACTGTCACTCTTTGTGGATGACATGATTCTCTATATAGAAAACCCTAAAGACTCCACAAGAACACTACTAGAAACAAGAAGCAAATACAGTAAAGTCTCTGGATACAAACAATGTTCAAAAATCCATAGCATTCCTATACTTTAATAATGAAGTGTCAGAAAAAGACATAGAAAAAATAATTTCTTTTGCAATAGCAACAAAAGAATAAAATACCTAGGAATAAATTTCACAAAACATGTGAAGGACCTATATAATGAAAACTACAAGACCCCAATAAAAGAAATTGAGGAAGACACAAAGACATGGAGAGATATTCCATGTTCTTGAATTGGAAGAATCAACATAGTTAAAATGACCATACTACCTAAAGCATTATACAGATTTAATGCAATCCCCATCAAAATCCCATTGATATTTCTTTAAAGAAAGAGAAGAAAAAATCGTCAGATTTATAAGGAAGCACGAAAGACCCCCAACTGCTAAAGCCATCCTGAGAAAAAAGGATGAGACTGGAGGCAACACTTTGCATGACTTCAAATTATACTACAAAGAAACACTAATCAAAATGGCATGATATTAGCAGAAAAAACAGATACACAGACCAGTGGAACAGAATTGAGAGTCCAGAAGGAAACCCATATTTATATGGGCAAATCATTTTTGACAAAAAAGCCAAAAAAGATACAGTGGAGAAAGGAAAGTCTCTTCAGTAAATGGTGCTGGGAAAACTGGAAAGCCACCTACAAAAGAGTGAAACTAGACTGTCGTCTATCACCACACACCAAAATTAACTCAAAATGGATTCAAGATCTGAATATAAGACCTGAAAAAATAAAATGCACAGAGGAAAACATAGGAACTAAACTCAAGGGCCTTGGACTTAAAGAGGATTTTATGAATTGGACCTAAAAAGCAAGGGAAGTAAAAGGTAAAATAAATGAATGAAACTACATCAAACTAAAAAGCTTCCACTCAGCAAAAGAAACCTTCAGCACGGTAAAGAGACAACCATCCAAATGGAAACATATATTTAGAAGCAACACCGCCAATAAAGGCCTAAAATCCAAAATATACAAAGAACTCATATAACTCAATAACAACAAAAAAGCCAATGATCCAACCAAAAAATGGGCAGAGGACATGAACAGACACTTCTCCTTAGAGGACATACAAATTGCCTACAAACATATAAAAAGATGCTCAACATGCTAGCTATTAGGGAAATGCAAATCAAAACCACAATGAGATATCATCTCACACCTATTAGAACAGCTATAATCAACAGGACAAGTAATAACTACTGGTGGGACTGCAAATTTATATAACCACTATGGAAAACAGTACGAAGGTGCCTCAAAAAACTAAGAATTGATCTACCATATGATCCAGCAATCTCTCTACTGGGTATTTACCCCCAAAACTGGAAAACCCGTATCCAAAAAGATATTTGCACACCGACGTTCATAGCAGCATTATTCATGGTGGTCATGACATGGAAGCAACCGAAGTGTCCTACAATAGATAATGGGCTAAAGAAGCTGTGGTACATATATACAATGGAATATTCCTCAGTCATAAGAAGAGATAAAAAGCTGCCATTTGCGACGACATGGATGGACCTCATAATAATCATGCTAAGCTAAATATGGCAAACAGAAAAAGTTGAAAATCACATGATATCACTTATATGTGGGATATAAACCTAAAAGCAACAAATGAACATGGCAAACTAACAGATGCATAAACATGGACTATAGACTAGTGGTTACTAGAGGGTAGGAGGTGGGGGAGGAGGGGGTAGTTAGATGGTTAAAGGGGTTCAAATATGGGGGGGGGGAAGGGGAGGTCGAAGTGGGTAAAGCGGATCAAATATATTGTAGCTAAAGGAAACTGGCCTTTGGGTGGTAAACACACAATAGAATACAAAGATGTCAAATTATAATGTATACCTGAAAATTATATAATTGTATTAATCAATGTTACCACAATAAACTTAATTAAGAAAAAAGAAATTGAAGATGATACAAATAAATGGAGACATAACCTTGTTCATGGGTAGGAACAATCTGTGCATGGGTAGGAAAATCAACATCATTAAATGGCCATACTACTCAAAACAATATATATATTCAATGCAATCCCTATCAAAATAACAGTGGCATTTTTCGGAGAGCTAGAACAAATAATCCTGAAATTTATATGGAACCATAAAAGATCCTGAATAGACACAGCAATCTCGAGAAAGAAGAACAAAGTTGGAGGTATCATAATAGCTGATATCGAACTATACCACAAGGCTACAGTAATTAGAACAGCATGGTATTGGCATAAAAACAGATACATTGATCGGTGGAACAGAATAGACAGCCCAGAAATAAATCCATGCCTAAATGCTCACTTAATATATGACAAACAAGGCAAGAATATACAATGGGGTAAAGACAGTGTCTTCAATAAATAGCATTGAGAAAATTGGACAGATAAATTCAAAAAAAGAAAAAGAAACTGGACCACTTTCTTATACCATGTACAAGAATAGAGTCAAAATGAAGTAAAGACTTAAATGTAAAACTCAAAGCCATATAAAACTGCTAGAAGTAAACAGTAATCTCTTTGATATGCTACTAGTAATTTATTTTTGGACAAATCTCCTTAGGCAAGAGAAACGAAAGAAAAAATAAACAAATGGGACTACATGAAACTGAAAAGTTTTTGCACTTCCAAGGAAACCATCAACAAAACAAAAAGTCAACCTACTAAATAGGAGAAGATATTTTCTTATGAGACATCTGATAAGAGGTTAATATCTAAAATATATAAAGAACTCATACAACTCAACGACAGAAAAAAAAACAATCCATTTAAAAAGTGGGCCAAAGACCTGGATAGATTTTTCTCCATAGAGGAAATACAGATGGCCAATAGTTATTATATGAAAAGATGCTCAAAGTCACTAATCATCAGAGAAATGCAAATGAAAACCACAAAGTGATATCACCTCACACCTGTCAGAATGGCTATCATCAATAAATTAAAGAACAACAGGTGTTGGCAAGGATATGGAGAAAAGGTAAGAAATAGCAAATAAATACTTTGTTAGTTTTTATTATAGAAATTTGTTTGTGGGGATACAAATTGGTACAGCCACTATGGAAAACAGTCTGGATGTTTCTCAAAAAATTGAAAATGGATTTATACCTTTTGACCCAGCAATTGCACATCTGTTTATTTAGCCAAAGAACAGAAACAATAATTCATAAAGATCTTTGTACCCCTATGTTCATGGCAGCACAATTTATAATAGCCAAGATATGCAAGCAGTCTAAACACTCATCAACAGATGACTGAATAAAGAAGTTATGGTTCACATATACAATGGAATATTACTCAGCCATTAAAAAATGCAATCCTCCTATTTGCAATGACATGGATAAACCTAGAGGTTGTTATATTGAGTAAAATAAGTCAGAAAGAGAAAGATAAATACCATATGATTTTACTTATATGCAGAAACTAAGGAACAAAAAGAACAAACTAATTGAAAACAGACCCATAAATGTAAAGGACAATCAGGTAATGGCCAGAGAGGAGGGAGATTTGGGTGCTGGGAGAAAGGGGTGAAGGGTTAAAGAAGTACAAATTAGTGGTTGATAGATGGTCACAGGGATGTGGAACATGGTATAGGGAATGCAGTGAGCAATAATGTACTGGCTAGGTGGTGAGGCAGAGGAGCGAAAGAGCAATCGAGATCGTTTATGAACTATATAAATGTCTAACCATTTTACTGTGTACCTAAACTTAATAATAAAAGGAAATAGAATAGTTGCAATTTGATCCATCCTACTTTCATTTTATGTAAATGTTTACCTGGCATTTATATTACATAAAGAGTCTCTCTCAAATAAAGGTGACATTATTTGTGAAGATATCCTAGGGAGTTAGTTATTGTCTTTTAAAGAAAGCATTCATATTGAAAATAACACGATGTAAAAGAATCTGAACTCTTAAACAACTTACTTTGAATATCCTCTCAAAGTCTATATTTCCATACTAGAGAACATAGATACAAGCTATCAAATAGCTACAAAAAAAATGCATGCTGTAATGTTGAGAGAAGAGTTATAGAGGGAGGAAAAAGAAATCTCAGACTTTAATGTTTTCATTCAATTTTATCCACAGTTTGCATCGGTAATATACATTTAGTGTTCCATTTATTTTTAAATACATCAGAAAATCAATCATGATAGATCCCAATACAAACATTTCTGCATTCTTCAAAAAATTCAGTTAAAAAAGACAATAAACTAGTATTCTGTAAAGATAATTATTACACAAATGGCAATGCATTTTCACTCTTTATTTCAATTCTAATATATCCATCATCACTTCTTTCTTGTGCCATGTAGTAATAAAATTTAGCAGAGTAGCTATCTACTGTACTTCTTAGGGCCTACTAAAATATTTTAGTTTGATTATTTAACCCTCTTCAAATCATGTAACCAATTCAAATAATGATAATCATTCTTAGTTCAATAACTGATGAAGTAAATGTATAATAACCATAAAAACCATGTAGAGTAAAGGTTACAATTATTTAGAAACTAATTAAAGAAATACATCAGTGCCTTGATATAATTCGTCCTTGGGGGACTATGCTGTGAAACTGCCTTAGGGATGATGTTGCCTTTTGGCCTATAGTAAATAAACTGCCTTGACATGGACTTCAGATAGACCCACCCTAAATAGAATTTTGATTTGTAGTAAAAAAATGCTAGTGAAGTTCTGATGTATTTTCTCTTTAAAGTAATAATTAATTGACAAGTATGTGAAATGCAGTAAGAAAATGACCTATAATTTCACTAAAACTTCAATGACATAAAACAGAAAAATACTTATAATTCAAATCTAGATTGAATAATAAAAGGAATCCTATAGCAGGATAACTATGAAAACAATATGAATGATCGCTGTAGTTTCAAATGTTCACGATGTTTTTAACATTATCGAATTTCTATAATAAAAACTAACAAAGTATTTATTTGCTATTTCTTACTTTTATTACCCCTGTTTTCACTAGGGAAATTATGTGAATGAGGTTTGTGTTTTTTTTAATAGATCCAACTAAAAAATAGTAACTAACTAGTTCAAATATTTAAAGTAATAAACTAGGAATGATTTAATTTTTAAACTGTATAGTCATAAGAACATTTAATTCTTTAAAAGCTCCAATTTGAATCCTGGGGGATGTAAATAACACATCTTTTTTCTAAAACCAAATTTTAATTATATGGCTTTATACCAACTGATCAAAATAAGTAAAGTTTCTAAATCGGCCCTTACTAAACTACTTGGCGCATTAGTTTTTACCTTTTATATATACCCTTTGAAATATCCAGGCCAACATTTTAATAAGTTGCATCCATATTAAGAGGTACCAAGTGCAAATAATCAAATATTTAAGATATGATACTTGCTTGGCGAGTACAAAAGTAATTTATACTAAGGTTCTTCTATAGGAAACCAAGTTATTCATTACAGTAATGTTTCTGAAAAAATACCTGCACTACTACCAACATAAATTTACTCATCTATAAATTAAACAAGGACTTTATGTAACATAGTATATTTATGAAAATATTTATAAAATGGTCTGTGTTTAATTTAACATCATATTACTTGAGGATCATAACATTTACAGGATACACAAGTGGCCAAATGTCAAATAAAAACCTATTCCTCAATTGTTGCTCTCTGAATTTGAATGTAACTAAAGGCAGCACACAGATGTAATGTTCTTGAAAGTCAAGACATAAACCCAAACTTTGGCAGTTTTATCAAAATATCCTTGATAATTAGTACTTTGTTAGTTTTCAAAAACCTTACTGCTTTGTGTAATGTTTTCAATACAGAAATAAAATACTCTTCAGATAATACATTTTAAAAGATGATTAAGTTTTGCAAAATTAAATAGCATAAATTAAGCATATCAACATTGTTTTCTGACAACATGAAATAACCAATTTAAGGAAAACTGCAATGGACTAAATAAAAAACCACGAGTATCATAATGTGAGGCACATTTAAATCCTCACATGTTAATGACTTTACAAAATCTACTAAAATATTTTAAAGTTTCATTGATTCCATTAATACATAAAAAGAAATTGCGAAAATGCTTAAGATTATATAAGAGTCATCAGTTACACAGGCACTTCACATGTAAACAATCTACAGTACAACTGAAAATTTTTTGGCACTAACCTATACTAAAAGAATTTAATATAAAGCCAGAGTTCTATACTTCTACTCAATTTTTTCCTAGAAAACTAAGACCAAAGATTAAAGAAATTGTGTATAAACTAGAAGTATATTAAATAACTCAAATATAGAATTGTTTTAAATTGGTAAAAAAAAAAGATTACCTTATCCAGATGTTTACTAGTATGCTATTAAAAAATTAAATCTAATGTAATTATTAAATTGAAACCACATTTTAAATTTAGTAGCAATTTCATTTTTCAAAAATAATCAAGATTATCAGCTGAAAAGAGAATTTGAATTTATCAAAAACTCTTATTAAGGTAATCTAGTTTTCCACCATAGGAAATTTGGGCTATTCAAAATTTAATTTAACCTAATTTTAACATAATTTTTTAAACCTAAGACTTGATCTAATAAAATTATTTTTGATTAGACATTCTTATTCACAAATTTGAGATATTTGAAATCACTTCAAATAAATGAAACTATATACTTATGATTTTTAAATGTTATATCAAGCTGTAGATAGCTGAGATGCCTTGGTTGCAGGTAATTCAAGAAGAGCTTGAACTGTGACACCAACTTTCACGAGACCTCTTTCTTCTAAAATATGATGAGGCAAACAGAGTCTTTCCTGAAAAACAAAAGAAATAATAGTTGAACATTTTTTTTAATAGCATAGTAAAGCTTAAATAAATCAGAATTGGATTTTTTTAAAAAAAGCTTTCTGTAAAATGTCAAGCAAAAAGCACACAATTCTAATTAAATTCTAATTCTAAAATGTCTGATTCAGTAGACTTTTATGGCATGGGATTATATTTTATGGGCTGTGTTTTGATCTGAGTTTGATATGATCTACCTAAACAAATATTTTAAAGTGAGATGATTATGCTAGATGTTTCCTAAGCTCTCATGCTAGAATAGAAAGAGCACTACATTTCCAGCCAGGATATCTAAGGGCCACCTAATATGGAGTACTAAAATTCCCTGTAACTTAGTTTCTTCATACTAAAGATAGAACTGTGTGAGAAATAAATAGTACAGTCTGTACGTGGAAGTACTTTGTAAGCTGTTCAGTAATGTACACAATTGCCCACTCTGGTTCTTTCTACCAGTTCTGTAATTCCATGGTCTCTGATATAAGTAGCACTTCGGTACTTTTCTTAAGGGTTCTTCCCTCAAATTTCTAGGGATGTTGTGTTGCTTCTTAGTTCTATTAGTCTAAAATTTGATAAATAACAACTACCTTCTCTTCTAAGTACATCACATGTGTCATCTGATCTTCACAACTCTATGAGAAAGAGGTTTAGAGACAATTTTGCATTAGGTTTTATTAGCCTTCATGGATCTTCTTCTAACATCCTAATGTTTCCAAGGGTTCTAGCTTCACCTTCTTCTCTTTTTACACTGTATCTTTTCTTTGGTATTCCCAAAGCCTTTTCAAAACCGCAAAGGTTAACTGAAGGTTTGAATGCATAGTCACAACACCAAATAAGTTTGGTAGCTATTTTTGAAAAAACAATGCAGTCCACTGCTTCAGTTGGGACACCATTCACCTCGGGAAAACAACCTAGTAATGGATGCAGCAGGTGGTAAACACACCATCTCTTGGCCCCATCTACAGGTCAATAACTATGTTTAGTTGGCTCACACAGTGTGTTACAAATCTAGAAACATAAGATTTTTTTAAAAAAAGCAAAAACATTGGAAGGCTTGGTAATACTGGACCCCTATTCCCAAGTAGTAACAACTATATCCTTCATCCTGTTGATTTTCAAAAATGTATTTCCTGCCAAGATTTCTCTATTGAGCTCCTGATACAAATGTAAATATGACATAGCCAAATGGATGCCCACCAGGCATATCAAATTCAATATGTCCACAACAGAACTACTTCCTCACTTAACTTGTCCTTTTATATTCTATACCTCAGCCAGTAATACATTGTTCAATCTCTCTCAATATAAACCTAGAAATCATAATAGTCCTCTTTCTTCCTTACTCCAATAACCCATTCATCAAATACTATTGATAATGTCCCATTTATCAAGAGTTCTCAAAAACTATCTTTCTATCTCCGTTTTCACTACAACATTAGTTGCCCTCCTCAAATTTTGTTTATTTATTCAAATAACCACCTGAGTATATATTAGAAAAGATAAAAGTTTTCAAATCAATGACCTCAGCTCTCACCTTAGAAACTAGAAAAAGAGCAAACTAAACCAATGGCAACCAGAAAGAAGGAAATAATAAAAATGAGAGAGGAAAACGATAAACTAAAATTTTTTTTAAATAGAAAAAAGTCAATGAAACCAAATGTTAGTTCATTGAGAAGTTCTTTAAAAATCTGTAAACTTCTAGCTAGGTTAATCAGGAAAAAAAAAGAGAAAATACACGAATTACCAACATCAGAAATACAAAAATTAACATCACAAGAGATTCTACAAATAAAATTATAAATAACTTTATAACAATAAGTTTAACAAACTAGATGAAATAGATAAATTCTTTGAAAGATACAGTATACTAAGCTCAAGCAAGAAGAAATTAAAAATCAGAATAACTCTATACCTACTTAAACAATTGAAATTGCAGTTAAAAACCTTCCTGCAAAGAAAACCCCTGGCCCAGATGGGTTCATTAATGAATCTGACTAAATATTCTTTTAAAAAATAATATCAATTTTACACAAAATCTTCAAGAAAAGTAAATAGTGAGGAATACTTCCTAACATATTCCATTAGGTCAACATTACCTTGACACCAAAGCCAGGCAAAGACATCAAAAGAAAACTAAAAATCTGTATCCCTTTGAACATAGATACAGAAAGTCTAAGCAAAATATTGGCAAATTGAGTCCAATAACATAAAAACAACAAAAACAACAACAACAAAATCCATCATGACTAAGTGGGGTTTATCTCAGGAATCCAGGTTTAAGTTAACAACTGAAAATCAACCAATGTAATTCACGATACTATGAAAGAAAAAAAAAAGTTATTTCAGTATGTGTAGAAAAAGTATTTGACAAAATTCAACATCCATTCCTGGAAGAACTCTCAGCAAACTAGGAATAAAAATGAATTTCCTCAACCTGATACAAGTCATCTATGAAAAAACAAAAGTTAGCATTTGCAACTCATTTTCTCATAAGGGACTTATACCTAGATATAATAAAAAGGCAAATAAACTAAATACCAAATGGGCACAGAATCTGAAAAGATATCTCTTCAAAAAACCATATGAAAATAGTCAATAAACACACAAAAAGATACCCAACATCAGTAGCCAACATCAGGGAAATGCAAGTCAAAACCACAATGAGATACCAACCACTATAATGGCTAGAATCAAAATGGTTGACAACAATCAATGTTGGTGAAGATGTGGAAAAATTAGAACCCTCTTACATTGCTGGTGGGAATGTAAATTGGAAAATCAATTCCTCAAAAAATCAGTTCCTCAAAAAGATAATCAGAATTACTATATAACCTAGCAATTTTACTCCTAGGTATATAACCAAAAGAATTGAAACAAATGTTCAAACAAAACTTGTTCATTAATGTTCATAGCAACATTGCTGATAATAAACAATGAGTTGGAAAAGCCCAAATGTCCAACAACAGAAAAGTGTAAAAAATAATGTGGTATATCCATACAATATAATATTATTCATCCATAAAAATAAATGAAGTATTGCTTTATGCTACAACAGGAATAAATCTTGGAAATGTTATGCTAAATGAAAGAAACCAGACATGAAAGACCACATATGTAATGTCCATAATATGCAAATCCATAGAGAGAGAACAAGGGAGAAACTGCTAAATTTATAAGAAGTTCCTTTCTGGGGATAATAAAAATTTTCTAAGATTCTAGACTTCAATGTGTGTGTCTAATCCCAGACTGAAAAAAAAATTCAATCCACACCTTTCAACATATGCAAAAATTAAATGAAATTTTAGCATAGACCTAAATGTAAAACCTAAGATTATAAAACTTCTAAAAATAACACAGGAGAAAATCTTTGTGACTTTGACATATGCAAAGATTTCTTTGGTTCGAAACCAAAAGCACAATCAATTTTAGAAATTATCAATTTTACTTCAAAAATTAAAAACGTCTGCTTTTTGAAAGATGCTACAATGAGAATGACAAGACAAGCCAAATACTGGGATACAATATTTGAAATCACACATTTGATAAAAGACTTTGTCCATAATTTATAAAGAAACCTCAAACTCAACAATAACAAAACCAACCAGTCGGACTTCTGGTCAAGATGGTGGAATAGGTAAACTCTGTGCTTGCCTCCTCCAATGACTACATCAAAATTGCAACTAAACTACAGAACAACCATCACTGAGAACTTCTTTAAGACAAGCTGGACAGAAGTCCTATAACTAAGGAAATAAAGAAGCAGCCATGTGAAGACTGGTAGGAGGGGCAGAAATGCTAAATGGGCAGGTTCCACACCCATGGTGTGGTGGTTAAAAATCAGGAGAGATACCTCAGCTGTGGAGGTTACCCCCCGACTAAATATCATCATTTCCAAGTCAGGGGGAAAAATTTAAGCTAAAAATAAAATTCTTCCCTCACTTCCAGTAGCTAGTTTAGAAAATGGGAGTTGATGACTAGTTCCTACACAGCCCTCCCTTATGGTGAGGATGGCTAGAACACTAACCTGGCTTCTAGAACAAGCTGAAGAGAGAAGACAAGAGAATGTTAAGTAGAATAATTTTTGTTAAGATTTTCTTATTTAACCTACTTGCCCATTATATTAAGAAGGTATCTGGAGTATGCTAGACTGTTTTTACTTTCATGTAAAAAAAGTAGAAATAGAGTACCCAAGTTAGAGGTTAGGTTCTGCAGTTAGACCACCTGGATTCATAGCATGACTCCACTGTTTACTAAAGGTGTGACCTTGGACAAGTTTCTTAGCTACTCTGTGCTTCAGTTTCCTCATATGTAAAACATACATTCATTCAATAAATGTTTATTGACACCCCCCAAAAAAACTCTTAAAATAAAAATGGCAAAATAAGAAAAAAATACTATAATAACTAGAAAAAAAAACCTTCCTAATTTTTCTGTTTTCTGAGTAAGAGATTAAGAGTACCAAAAATGAAGAACATAAAAATCGTTAAGAATAAAACTTTTAATACATGTTAAGCATAGAAAAGAGATAATCAGAGAACGGAATATAGTTTCCAATATACACAACAATTCAGTGGGTTCTCTCTGTATAAATTATATTTATTCAGTTGAGGAAAGACGTTCAAGTGGAATATGTAGACCAGATTATGACACTGCTGATAAAGAGAGCTTAACAAGCTCTCATCTCATTATATAAGTGTATCAAATCAACACACTATACACCTTAAACTTACACAATGTTATATGTCAATTATTTCTCAATGAAAAATTTTAAAAATTAAATTAGAATTTTAAAAGTACAACTAAATTGTGATCTGCTAACAATGTCATATTCTCTCAAAAGTCAGAGTGATGTTAGGCTTATAACGTTTTCCAAAAACTAATGTTTAATTATTCATTTTTATTATACATTTAAAATATAGTTTTAATTGTTAATTTTGTAGTACTGGAACTATTACATGAAACTCAAGGCAATTCCTACAAATTTCAGACAAAGTTTACCTAGTGAGATATTGTCATAATATGTTACTAAGGTTTCCAATTTGACAATTTAAATAAAGTTTATTTTTTTAATTTTAATAAATTTATTGGTTAATAAGATTATACAGGTTTCATGTGCACAGTTTTATAATACATCATCCATATATTGCATTGTGTGCTCACTACCCAAGTTTAACATGCTATTCACTTTGAATGTAAATCTTCCAAAATCTGTGTCCATGAATTTACTGTGCAAAGGAGTCCAAACATCTTCCAGCAGGAAAATGAGTAGCAATGACATCAAAATCAAGTTGTAATATGGCCACTGTTATGTTTTTTCAATGTGTATGATGAGTAAATTTTTCATATATGTAGCTGTTTCATAAATTATTTTAAAAGCAGCTTAAAAATATTCATTAGAGAGCCGGTACAGTTAAAGCTGGAACTCAGTAGAAGAAACCAATGGAAGGTATTCATTTTCACATTCAAAAAGCATTATTCATTCTTATTGTGAAGAGTAAGAACCCCAGTGTGCATGTAATAAATTAATATTTGAATGATCATTTGGTTGGAAAAATAACAATTACCTGCGAGACACCCAACTTTTTACAAGCATCAAGAAAATTTTCTACATTTCTTCGACATTTTGCCATGCTCAGTTTCGGCTATAAGAAAAAAGAAAGGTATACTTTCAAGAATATTTGTTAAGAAATCAAGACTGAAAATTGAATTTATTGAATTCAATAAATTTATTGAAACTATTATTTAAAAATAGTTTCAAAAGTCTCTATCTTCCTTTAGAGAACTAACAAATTACAGACAAAACTTACCACTGCTGGTGATGGCACATGAATACTAGCTACAGAGCGTGGCCTTATATGATTGGCTAAATGACAAAGAATAACCCCATCCATCAGTGCAGCTCCAATGTCATCAGGCAAAATTACTTTTAACCTGGATTCGAGATTCTATAAAGAAATGGGTATACAATGAGATACTACCTCACACGTGTTAGAATGGCTATCATCAACAGGACAAGTAATAACAAGTGCTGGAGAGGTTGTGCAGAAAAAGGAACCCTCGTACCCTGCTGGTGGGAATATAAATCGGTACAGCCACTATGGAAAACAGTATAAGGTTCCTCAAAAACTAAGAATTGATTTACCATATGACCCAGCAATCCCTCTTCTGGGTATTTACCCCCCAAATTTGAAAACATTTATCCGTAAAGATATATGTACCCCGATGTTCATAGCAGCATTATCACGGTGGCCAGGACATGGAAACAACTGAAGTGTCCTTCGATAGATGACTGGATGAAGAAACTGTGGTACATATATACAATGGAATATTACTCAGCCATAAGAAAAGATGAAAAACTGCCATTTGCAACAACATGGATAAATCTTGATATTATCATGCTAAGCGAAATAAGTCAGATAAAAAAAGCTGAGAACCATATGATTTCACTCATATGTGTAATACAAAACTGAAAGCAACAAACGAATATGACAAACAAACACAGACTTATAGACACAGACAACAGTTTAGTGATTACCAGAGGGAAAGGGAAGGTAGATAAGGGGAAAGGGGTGAAATATATGGTGACAAAAGGAAATTTAACTTTAAGTAGTGAACATACAATGTGATGCACATATAACATATTATTGAATTATACACTTGACAGTTATTGATTTTATTAACCAATGTCACTCCAATAAATTTAATTTAAAAAGTAAATGGGTATAAATTACAGATATTCTACCTAAATGTTATTTATTTATATTACTAATTATTATATAATCCAAAATTTTAAAGAGCATTGAAAATAAAACCCACATACATTGTTAATTTTGCAAGTTAAACCTATTTCTACAAAGCAGATCTGAAAGATCAATCTGACTTACATTGCGAAGTTGTCGTATTTGCTCTCGTTCTTCCCGTAGATGTTCCATCTTTCTTCTCATTGTAAATCCAGGATCTGCTGCCCCATATTCCTGGCGAGATGAGTGGCTAAAAGCTATAAAAACAGAAATTTCGTAGCTTATTACGAAGCTAATAAGAAGGATCAACCATCGGTAGGAAAAGAAGCATAATAAAAGAATCAATACAAAACAAAATACTATTGCTTATTAATACATTCTAAATATTTTTACAGTATATAATAGAAATCTACTTATCTGCATAATTGAAAGCAATAGGGTAATGATTTCTACCACCTATATATGTTTTTATTTAAACATATGTTTTTAGAAACATATGATCCAGGTTAAAATTGTTATTGAACATAAACCAGCCTCTATTATCTTTAAAGAAAAAGGAAGTTATATTTGAAGGTCAATATAGTTATTCAGGAATAAAAACTGTAATTCAATACCTTGCCAAGTAACATGGATCCATTTTCTTTTGGGCTTGCCAAATGCGAAAAGATCCCTTTTTAAAACCACAATATAATGGAGTGCTATAATTTCAAACAGTGTTTGGTCTGCTGGCAGAGTGGTCATTCTAATAGCAGTCACAGTAGAGTAGAAATAAGACTGCAGTATATCTAAGGCAAAAAGCTGAGGTTTCAGGAGCTTGAAGGTAAAGAGGAAGAAAGAAATGGGGAATGGGAATTGGAAAGACAAATAAAGTTAAGAGAAAATTACTTTTAGGAGAGGGGAAAGAATCTATGTGTTCTTAAAACTATGGAATCAAATCTCATTAAAGCTGAAAAACTCTAGTTTCATATGTAGCCAATAAATTTAATTTGTAGAATATATATTTACCTGATCTAGGCTTCAAGCCAAAAGGACCATGTGAAAAACCATCAGTTCTATCATATTCCTAAAAACAGAAAACAAACAAAACTTTTCTTTCAAAATAATCAAGGTATTCATATAAATTCCAATTTTGAGAAGTATTTTGTCCATGATTAGTGAAGTACAGGAAAGCAAACTACACTTCAATTCAAATTGATAATTTAACTCTTAAAAGGTCTATAAATATTTGCTAATTGACCTGACTACACAAGCTTTTAAATACTTCTCTCTAATAGTATAAAGAAAAAGGAAAAGAAAATTATTGAAGTATATAAAATAGATATTATAGGATAATCTAAGTCAAATCTACACATTCATACTAACAGGGACTGCAAAATGATAGATGATAAATTATTATGTCTTCTATTTGAATGCACATTGCTTAAATGTGCTTTCACACAATTGTATGATATGGAAAGAACGGTGATATATATTTTTTTTAATCTGAAATTGGAGTCAGAAAGCTTAGGCTGAGTCTTGAGCAAAACATTTAATTTCTCCGTGACTGTTTTTTCATCTTTAAAATGGCACGGTGTTGTGAAGATTAACTGAGACAACTAGAAGAAAGCACTTTGTAAATGGAGAGTGGTAAGATAATATAATTTTAGCAGTTTCTTATTAATCTGTGCAACAATTGTGAAGTAGAGTCTGGGTTTCAGTCAGTTCTCTACCATTTACTGACTGGGATCTTTGGGCAAAGTTATCAGTCTCTTCAGCTGTAAAATGATGAAGATAATATACAACTCATGAGATTGCTCTTAGATTCAAATATACAGGCAAGCTTTGTTAGTATACTAATATACAACGATACTAATTTTTTTAACATTTTCCTTTCAGAGATGAAATTGAAACGATCAGAATTCTGTTGTTTCCCTGAATCTTCTACTGATTAAGGTGTGATATGAAGTTCAAGATGAATGTTGATTAAGCTACCAAAACATATGCTTACCACCTAATCTGTCCACAAATCACACAGTTTGTCTTCATTATTTTGGTTAAAATGTTATGAATTCCAAGCAAAAATTTTACTTATTCAATACCAGCAAAATGTATTATATAATCAATATAATTCTCTTGAGAAAACTGGTACTAATATTCTTCCCATGATCACAGATCATAAAATCACAAAGCACCTAGGCAAATAAGTAGCCAGTTAGATACTTACATTTGTTATATCTGAAAGTAAAAGAAAAGACTTACAGAAGCATATGATAAACACTACTTTTAGGATATGCTAATTTAAATTATTTTCTAAAACAATGTAAACTATTTTACCTGCCATATAAATAATTTAGAAACATGTTTATAAAACTAATGTCCGAGTCTATGTAACAGTTTTATATGCAACTCAAACAATAGACAAATAATCCTAGCTTTTAAAAATATTTAACACTACCTATATCAAAAGAAATATTATCTAATGAATAAAAATTATATGGTGAATTTGAATCATCCATTTAGGCAAAGTCCTGAATTCACCAAATTACTCAATTACTTATAATGCCAATACACTTTTAGAGTAATAAGGTAATGTGAAATAAAGATATTGCATGGAAATTTCAAAATTTATCTTGTTGTAAAGCAATAGGTTTAATTAAATCAGAAGCATCAATCATTCAAAACACCAGAGTATGTCGTTGAGAGCTCACAAACTCTCATCTACCCCTTCTACCCAAGCCTTCTACCCAGGTCTAAGGTACTAGGAAATGTGTACCCTCCTGTCGATAGGAACAACCCACCGCAGGGAAGTTTCTCGTGGAAAAAGGAAGTTTCTCTTGCATTGCTTTCAGACCTAATTGGTTATGAGAAAAACCAAAGGTCAATGCACAATGCTGAAGTACTTTTAATTATGTATAAAAATTTAAAGCTGTTTCTATCATTTAATTCAAAATATGGATTATAAAAAAAAATTATATGAAGTGAATTGCTTTCTGTGATCTTAAAGTATATTTATTATGAATATTTGTACAAAAGGATGGTGTTCTTAGAATTTTTTATAGGCTAGTTTGTACAAATTAACCTATGTGGATTTTTAAATATGTGTAAATAAATTACATTGTAAAAAAAAAGAAAGATGAGAATAGAGTTCTAAAACAAGAAAAAAACTTATGTAAACATATATAAAAACAGAACTTGTACCTCAGATGATACTGGAGATTGTGGTGACATATTAGCATTATCACTGTCTTGCTAAAATATAAAAATAAAAATGAAAAATAAAATTAAAACACAAATGGTGATTTAGACATATAAAAAGAAAACTGGAAACTGTTTTGATCGACTCCTAAAGGAAGAATCTGGAAAATACCATCTACCACCTGGCCACACAAACTGTGGTTTGTGAACCAGTAGCATCAGCATCTATTGTAAGCTTGTTAGAAATGTAGGCCTCATTCAAGACCTACTGAATTAGAATCTGAATTTTGGTAAGCTCTCCAGGTGATTCATAAGCACTTAAAAAATTTAAAACTACTATCTACTCATATAAAATATTTTCCTTATATAAATTTATTTCCTTTAAATATCACAAAAGAAAGACCTTTTCATATTTCTTAGAAAAGATCCACGTGTTCAGATTAATTTATGATGGGTAATGGCAACAATATGTTATAATCTAAGGCAGGTACATAGAGGCATACAAAAATTCTATCACACCAAATAAGAACATTTCCCTGGAAAATTATATGTATCTAATATAGGATTAGAAATAATTATACAGAATTTAATTGTACAAATTAATATTAAGTGGTCCATGTTTTTTGAATTACTAAAAACCGAAATATAAAAGTCTTAACATTTAATCTCGAATATGTATACCATATAGAGCATTTATCCACCATTCAACAAATGATTACTAACTACCTACTATATGTCAGCTCAACACTGGGAATTTTGAAATTTAGTAAATATCATCCACTCAAGGATCTCTCAGTCTAGAGAGAAAATAGATTCATTTATACAGGTAATACAATCTTCTCAGCAAAACGATAGAGCTTTGAATAGCATATCATGAGGCACAGACAGGTGGCGCTTTGGGAGATGGTGGGGAGTGGAGAAAGGCAAGTTTCCTGAGAAAGTAAGAAACGAAGTAGGTTTCATTCTAAGATGAAAGGACAAAAACAAAAACACAGGAACAACAAATGAAAGGATGAGTGTAGAAAACCTTTGAGCAGTTCTATATTACTGAAGTGTACGGTAAAAAGAGGGCAAATCGGTTTTGCCCTCTTTTGAGGCTGATGCAGTAAGCAAAAATTGACCAAAAGGACTTGGAATTTACCCTCTAAATGATGAGAAGACACTGAAGATTTCTAAGAAAGGGAATGGCCTGATATTTGTGTTCTTTGAAACGATCATCGTGGCTGCAAGGAGAATGCATTGGAGAAAGAAAGAGAAGAGCAAGGATGCTACTGCAGTAGTACAGGCAAGAAACAATGAGGGCATATGCCAGGGCAGAAACAGCAAAAATACAGGTGAGGAATATATTCAAAATATTTCAATACAGAAAAAAGGTAGGTCATGGTAATTGATTAAATACTGAAGCAGACAAGACCAAACTGGATATAAAATATAAAGGGACAGGGAGAATCTCTAGCTCAGGGTTCAGCAAACGTTTTCTGTGTGATTTCACTTCCTAAACCAAAGGAGTTTTCAAAAACCCAGCTAAGAAACAAATTCAAATTAACTACCAATCTCTCCAAAAAATATATATATATATAGAAAGCCGAAGTATTTATGATAATGAGACATGATTTGAAAAATACTAGGCTACTGTATGACTTAAAATGGTGAGATAAAAAAATTTATTGTAATGCACAAATTGTAGAAATCTAATTTTACATATGAAAATAATACCCTGAATTTATGGAAGAGTTTAAAAAATTCCAAACAAATCCGAACTGACTACCAGGTTGATTTGGGAAGATAGAAGTTGGAAAAATGTAAAAATTTTAAATTTATAAATTACAGTTTTAAGAAGTATGTTAAGGCAGAGTAGGTAAATGCTGTGCTTGCCTCCTCTCATGACCACATTAAAATTACAACTAAACTATAGAACAATCATCAGTGAAAATCACCTGAAGTTTAGCTGAATAGAAGTCCTACAACTAAGGACATATAGGAGAAGCCAGCTTGAGACTGGTAGGAGGGCAGGAGATGCAGAAGAAGCTGGTCCCACAAATGGGTGTGGTGGTTAAAAATCGAGAAGAATATTTCAGCTGTGGATGTCTCCCCTGAGGAGGGAGGGGTCCCAGCCCTACACCAGGCTCCCCAGCCCAGAGCTCCAGTGTAAGAGAGAGAAGTCCCCTTAACTTTTGGCTGTGAAAAACAGCAGAGATTGTGGCTGAGTGAGATGGTCTGCTGAAGTACCAGGTGTGCCTCTGAAAGGGCCTGCACACAAACTTACTTGCAGAAAGACTCACTTGCTCTGAGCTCCAGTGCTGAGAAGCAGATCAAAAGGTGCCAAGGACATGCAGAGAGGAACTGACTTGTCTGGCTTCAGGGTGAGGGCTGGAGGGTCACCTTTCTCCCAGATGTAAGAGCTGCTGGAAGCAATTGTTCCTTTGTTGAGCCCTCCTCCCACAGAATGCAGATGCAGATGGCCACAATACCTGAGTCTATATCAACCTGGATGACACTGATCACCTGCTCTGGTGATTCCCAGAGACCCAGCCATACCCAACTTGCTGACCCACCCAAGCAACTTCCAGTGGCTTTTTCCATAAAACAGCCTGTCTTGCCGCATGCTAAGAACATTACTAAAATCTCTCAAAGGGTTACAAACCCCAAACAAGCAGCATCTGGCCTCAGCATGCCCCATACCTCTTACTAAGCAGCCTCAAGCCCAGCACTACTGGCAGCTGGCCTCGAATTGCAGCATAGCCTCTTCCAGGCACCTCCAAGCCTATCAAAAGTGGCAACCATCTGCAGATCACTTTGGGACTCAAACCTACTGCCCCTGGGCAGGGCACAGACAGTGGCTGAACTTGGCTTGCAACAGAGACCCCTCCCAGGAGGCCCCAGAACCAACACATCTGGTGGCCAGCTTCAGAACACACCAGAACACCACCCAACCATCTCCACAAAAGACACACCCAAAAGGGAGACTGGACAGGTACCAGATCCCTGCTAAAGCAAACTCTGCTCTATATGGTCAGCCCCTGTAGAGTAGTCTCTCCACTAAAGTCACAGGCAGTCCTGACAACCAATAAGACCAAGGGTCAATATCTCCAACTGACCTGCCAACAGAAATCAAGACCTAACTACAACATGACAGCACACACAACCCACACAAGAGACCAGGTGACCAGGGAGACTGTGACGCTGGGCTCCAAAGAGCACCTAACTACATAAGGCCACTCTACAAAGACCAGAACACATTGCAGCTCTACCTAATACAGAGAAACAAATACAGGGAGGCGTCCTAAATGAGGAGACAAAAAAAAAAAAAAAAAAAAAAAACATGTCCCAAGTGAAAGAATACAACAAAACACCAGAAAAAAACTAAACAAAATGGAGATAAGCAATCTATCCGATGCAGAGTTCAAAATACTGGTTATAAGGATGCTCAATAATTTCATTGACACCTTCTACAAAGAGATAAGAAACAAAAATATAAAAAAGAATCAGTCAGGAATGAAGAAGGCACTAACTAAAATAAATATTAGAATCAACGGTTGATTAGATAAAGCAGAGAACTGAGTCAGGGATTTGGAAGATAAGGTAGCAGACAACACTCAATAAGAACAGCAACAAGAAAAATAATACAAAAACCTGAGAATAGTTAAAGGGGCCCCTGGGACAATATCAAGTGTACCAAGACTGGCAACATAAGGATACCAGAAGGAGAAGAGATAGAGCAAGGAACTGAAAATCTATCTGAAGAAATAAATATGGAAAACTTCCCTAACGTGGCAAAGAAAATAGACATCCAAGGACAGGAAGCATAGAGAAGCCCAAACAAGATGAGCGCAAAGATGCACACTAAGACACATTGTAATTAAACTGTAAAAGGTGAAAGATAAAGAGAGAACCTTAAAAGCAGCAAGAAATCATCTAGCTGCTTACAATGGCACTTTCATAAGACTGTCAGCTGATTTCTCAACAGAAACTATGCAGGCCAGAAGAGACTGGCACCAAACATTCAAAGTTAGGAAAAGCAGGGAACTGACAACTAAGATCACTCTACCTAGCAAAGCTATCACAAACAAAGGACAGATAAAGAACTTCCCAGATGAGAAATATCTAATGAAGTTTACCAAAAACAAACCAGTGTTACAAGAAATGCTAGAGAGACTTCTTTAAGAATAAGATGAAAGAAATAAATATGAATAATAAAATGGCAATAACTGCATATCTATAATCAATGACTTTAAAAGTAAATGTAATAAATGTTCCAACCAAAAGGCTAAATGGTTGAGAAAACAAGTCCCTCACATACGCTGCCTACAAGAGACCCACTTCAAATAGAGACACGGACTGAAAGTAAAGGTATGAAAGAGGTATTTAATAAAAATGGACACTAGAAGAGTGACATCAGGAGCATGGTCATGTGAGGAATCTCTCCTTATCTGTCCCCTTGAAATTACCACAAGCCAAACATCTAAAATCCAACAAACAACACCCAACATGTACACAACCATGTCTGAGGGATCTGTGCATCAAAGAATCTGAAGGTGGGCCAATTGTGGACATAGGGAGGTGAAAGGGAGAGAGGATCAAAGTCAGACACTGTGAAATGCAGCCTGGAGCTCCTTGCAAATTAAAGGGAAAGCAGGAATTACGGGGCTTTTTTTGTTTGGTTGGTTGTTTGTTTTGGTATTTTGAAGCTTCAAATAGTCCTGCCTGAGTGATCAGCATATTCTACACAGAGGAACCCAGTGTTCAGGGCAGAGAGCAGGGCAGAGACCAGGTGTGGAGGGGTGAGAGCTATGTCTTAGCAACTGCCATTGCCAGGCAGAAAGCTGAGTCATGTAGCCTGGCCTCCTCTCTGTACCATCCTAGAGCGAGCATGGGAGCCCCAGGGGAATTTGTGCAACAGAACTAAAACATACACTGCAGCTGGTACCAGTGGTAGGGACGGAGATATAAAAGCAAGGCAGCTGAAGCTTGAGTGTCAGCACTGCCAGAAGGAAAAGAGCCACACACACTGCTGGCCTTTTTCAATCCATCCCACCCCCATCCAGTCAGCTAATTCAGAAGGAAGTAGCAGAAAATTGCATCTGACTGTTGGGGCACTACCGGCACTTTAGGGCCTTTTCAGAGGCTCGAATTCCCATTGCCTTTCACATTTTCCCATGTGGGTAGAGCCCTGGTACCAAGGCAACCTGGTAAGAGAGGGCACGCACACCACCCCAGAGAGTAAAGGGCATTTTTAACCTCAAATCAAAGTTGCAGGAGGCTTGGACAGTGCAGGAGGCTTTGATGCCACCTAGTGGAAATCAAAAGAAAAATCTCTTCTTATCAAACTACTAAAGAGAGATCACTATATTATAATCAATTTTATTTTTTTATTTTTTTTTTAAAAGCAGAGTACATTCCCTTCTATGCCCAGGTGGGAAAATAGTCCATCAAATACCATGAGCAACCAAGGTGACAAGGAAGCTCAGAAATAAAATGAAAAATCTCCAGAAAATAAGGTTAAACATGTAGAAATATGAGATTTAAATGACAGAATTCAAGATTGCACTTTTGAAAAAAACTCAATGAGATGCAAGAAAATTCTGACCAACAGTTCAAAGAACTTAGAAACAAAACCAATGAACAACAAGGAGATTCCAAGTCAAAAGGAACCAAATAGAACTTCTGGATATAAAAAAACTCCTTAAAAGAAATGAAGAATGAAAGAGCAAGCTATTGAAATAGAGTAGACCAGATGGAGGAAAGAATTAGTGATACCAAATACAGAAATCTGGAAATGACACAGATGGAAGAGACTTGAGAGTGAAAAAAAGATGAAAGAATTCTACAAGAACCATCTGAAACCATCAGAAAAAGCAAAATAAAAAATAATGGGAATACTATAAGTAGAAGAGAGGGAGAAGGGAACAGAGAGCATGTTCAAACGAATAGTCAACGAGAATTTCCCAAACTTATGGAAAGAACTGGATGCTCAAATTCAAGAAGTAAACAGAATACCTAATTATCTCAACCCCAAATGGCCCTCTCCAAGACATATTAAAATTGTCAAAAATTAATGACAAAGAAATAATTCTCAAAGCAGCCAGGGAAAAGAAGACAGTAACTTATAAAGGAAAACCCATTAGATTATCATCGGAATTTCAGCACAAACTTTACAAGCTAGAAGGGAGTGGAATCAAATATTCAAACTATTGGAAGAAATTACCAGTGAAGAAAAATATATCCAGGAAAGCTCTCCTTTAGATGTGAAGGAGAAATTAAAGATTTTTTCAGACATACAAAAGCTGAGGACATTTTCCACCACAAGGCCCGCATTACAGGATATACTGAAGGGGGTCGGTCATTCTACCTGAAACAAAAAGACAAAAAGTATATAACTATGAGCGAGATGACTAACAGGCAGAAAGAAACAGGAAAGTGCAAGCCTTATTAAGAACAGGGTATTAGAAGTTTAAATATTACATAATGGTTAAAGGTAAAAAAAAAACTTTATAAAGAGAAGACAACAACAGTGACTCAACCTAGAAATGAACTAACAGTATAAATAGGAATCATTTGAGACAACAAAAACAGAAAAGAGGAGGGAGTAAAGATTCAAATCTGCAATAGGGAATAAAAGGCATCCAAATAGGGAATGAAGAAATCAAAATGTCACTTTTTGTAGAAGACGTGATTCCTTATATAGAAAATTCTAAAGACTCCAGCAAAAAACTATTTGAAACAACAAACAAATACAGTGAAGTTTAAGTATACAAAATCAATGTAAAAAAATCCATAGCATTCTTATATGCTAACAATGAATTTTCAGAAAAAGAAATTTAAAAAGTTCCTTTTGCAATTGCTGTAAAAAAGTTAAATACCTAGGAGTAAACCTAATGAACCATATGAAGGAACTCTACACTGAAAACTATAAGACATTATTAAAAAAAAATTGAAGAAGACACAAAAAAAGTGGAAAGATATTCCATGTTCATTGATTGAAAGAATCAACATTCTTACAATGAAATGACCTTATTACCCAAAGCAATATAACAATTTAATGCAATCCCCAGCAAAATCCCGATGGCATTAAAAAAAAAAGTAGAACAGAAAATCATCAGATTTCTATGGAAGAAAAAAAGAAACAGACAAACAACCAAAGCAATCCTTAGGATAAAGAACAAGGCCAGAGGTACCACTCTGCCTGACTTCAAATTATACTACAAAGCAACAACAATCAAAACAGCATGGAAGTCGCAGAAAAACAGACACAAAGATCAATGGAACAGAATTGATAACCCAGAAATAAACCCCCATATATATAGGCAAATAATTTTTGACAAAGGTGTGAAAACCATATAATGAAAAAAGGAAAGCCTCTTCAATAAACGGTGCTGGGAAAATTGGAAAGCTACATGGAAATGAATGAAACTAGACTTCTGTCAACATACATCAAAATTAACTCAAAATGGAATAGAAGACCTGAAACAATAAATTGCATAGAAAAAAACATAAGTATTAAATCACAGAGAGGATTTTATTAGAGAGAATTTTATTAATTTGACCTCAAAGGCAAGGGAAGTAAAAGCAAAAATAAATGAGTAGGACTACATTAAACTAAAATGCTTCTGCACAGTAAATTGAGAAAAAAAATCAACAAGGCAGAGGCAACTATCCAAATAGGAAAATATATTTGCAAACATCTCTGATAAGGGCTTAATATCTAAAATATATAAAGAACTCATACAATTCAACAATAAAAATTTTAACTAATTAAAAAAAAATGGGCAGAGTACCTGAACACACACTTCTCCCAAGAAGACATACAAATGGCCAACAGACATGAAAAGATGTTCAACTTCACTAGCTATTACAGAAATGCAAATCAAAATCACAATGAAATATCATATCACACTTGTTAGAATGGCTATCATCAACAGGGCTAGTAATAACAAATGTTGGAGAGGATGCAGAGAAAGAGGAACCCTCATACACTGCTGGTGGGACTGAAAATTGGTACAGCCACTATGGAAAACAGTATGGAAGTTCCTCAAAAAACTAACAATTGAATTACCATATGATAGAGCAATCCCTCTTCTGGGTATTTACCCAAAAACCCTAAAAACATTTATCTTCAAAAATTAATGCACCCCCATGTTCAAAGCAGCATTATTCACAGGTGACCAGGAGGATATAGAAGCAACCAAAGTGTCCTATAATACATGATTGGATAAAGAATATGTGGTACATATATACAATGGAATATTACTCAGCTATAAAAAAGATGAAATGTCATTTGCAACAACATGGATGGATCTTAAGATAACCATGCTAAGCAAAATAAGTTGGACAGAAAAAGTTGAAAACCATATGATATCACTCACATGTGTGTTATAAATCTAAAAGCACCAAACATGTCAGGCTCATGGACACAGATAGTGAATTAGCGGTTACAGAGAGAAGAGGGGAGGGGGAGGTAGACAGGGCTAAAAGGGGTCAAATATTTCGTGATGGAAGGAAATCTAACTATAGGCAGTGGACACACAATGCAATATATACGCAACATACTGTTGAATTGTATGTTTCAAACTTATTAGATTTTGCTGGTCAATGTCACCTCAATAATTTTTAATTAAAAAAAAAAGAAATACTGCCATTTGCGACAAGATGGATGGATCTTGAGATTATCATGCTAAGCGAAATAAGTCAGACAGAAAAAGATAAGAATCATATGATTTCACTCATATGTGGGATATAGAACTGAAAGCAACGAATGAACATGACAAACAGACTCATGGACACAGACAAACAGTGGTAACCAGTGAGAAGGGGGTGAAGAGAGAGGTAGACAGGGATAAAAGTAGTCAAATATTTGTTGATGGAAGTTTAACTTTGGATGGTGAATACACAATGCAATATACATATGACATATTATTGAACTGTATAATTGAAACCTGTTGATTTTATTAACCAATGTCACCCTAATAATTGTAAATAAATAAATAAAATGAATATCAGACAAAACAGGTTTTAAAACAAAGACTATAACACAAGACAAAGGACACAGGAATTCCACTTCTGGGTATTTATCCAAATAAACCCAAAACACTTTTTCAAAGGGACATGTGTACCAGTGCAGCATTATTTACAATAGTCAAGATATGGGGGCAATCTGGGTGTCCATCAATGGATGAATGGATAAAGAAGTGGTACAGATGTACAATGGAATATTATTTAACCATAAAAGAAATCTTGCCACCGCAACACAACATGTACCGACCTAGAGAACATTGTGCGAAGTGACGGAACACCGACAGAAAAAGATGAATGTCATATAATTTCACTTTTATGTGGACTTTAGAGAGCAGGATAAACAAACAGACAAAACAGAAACAAGCTCATAGATACGGAAAGCATTCTGACAATTGACAAACTGGGAAGACAGGTGAAGGAGGTAGGGGATTAAGAGTTACAAACTGGTAGCTACAAAACAGTCATCAGTATGTAGAATATAGCATGGTGAATATAGTCAGAAGTATTGTAAAAACTATGGTGTCGGATGGGCACTGTATTTATATAGGTGATGTTATATAAATGTGCAGTCACTGTGTTGTACAACTGAAATATAATATTGTGTTCCAATTGAAATTTTAAAAAATAAGTAAAAATGAAGTCCAGCCCCAAAATCAAAAATAAAAAGTTAATAAAATTCTAAAACTGAACTATTGTTGCTCTGAAACATGGAAATTACATGATTAAATTAATAATTATATGATGTTAAGTTTTATTGGAGAAACCAGGCATTAAATAACAAAGAAACCAAAAGATAGATTTCATTTTACTCTGATTGAGACAACTACATGTCAAGTAAATATTTTAAGTAATTCTTATTACCCTCTTTTCTCACCTCATCATTTTCATGGCTACTTGAATTCTTCCTTGATGATTTATACTGAAAAATATTTTAAAAACATACTTTATTTTTCCTTGATCATATGAAATCTCTAGTAGCAAATTATGTGGTTTATTCATAATTTGGTATTTTATTAAATTATCTGATGCCAAGTTTAATTATATAACCAGTTTAAATACCTCTATTTACTGATAGCTAACACAAACAGTACTTTCTAAGTACTTTACATATATCAAGTAACATTTCCTCCTTAAATCAATCCATTTTCCATTCATTCAGTTTTACAGTCTGAGGCTTGTCTTAAATCCTTTTTTTAATCCAGTATATCTAATACATCAATGTTTTTGTTATCTCAGACTTACTTTTGAATTTTCACAACTATCACATTATTCTAGGTCCCCATTATATTACACCTAGTCTGTAATCTCAGCATTTAAAAATGTCATCCATTATTAAGAAACCTACTGATTTCAGGTAAAAAGAAATACTACATTAAATGTATATATTGACTACATAATAATAATAGTAATGATAACAGCTAAACTTATGCTAGAGCTTACCATCTGTCACTGACTGAAATGTCTTACCTGTCAGGCACTGACTGAAGTGTGTTACATGTATTAACACAATTATTCCTAATAACAACTCTGATGTAAATACTATTATCTTTATTTTACACTGAGGCGTAGAGGTAATATGGTCAATATAAAAAATGCTAGTATGTGAAAAAGTGCTTCTTAGAATCAAAAAATATACAGTATGACAACAAGCGGAGTTCTTCTGATTTCTCACCACAATTCTGCAAATCAGTGGCAGAGTAACCTCATAACTATACTTGCAAATCATGACTCTCTTGTTGAAAAACAACTTTTGGATTATATCCAAATTTGCCTGGCATTCAAGATTCTATTTAATAGCCCCCTTTACTTATGCAGCTTTATCTTCCATAACTCTTGGAAAAACAAACTACCTATCTGATAGCTCAACCACAAATTAATGGCTGAGATTTAAGACAACTATCATCAGTCTACAAGGGTGCTCTCTCCAGCTGATCCCAAACATAGCCTTGATATGCTTTCAACCCAGTGTATTAGCCACTGAATGGAATTAGCATGTGTGAATAATCTATTTGCTATGCCTAGGCACATGTTTGCTTATGTCACTTATTCTTGGTTCTATTCTTCTACAACAAAAGAGTGACATTTGGACAGCAGACGCCAGGACTCCAAGATGGTATCAGTTATACCAGCAAAGAAACTCATGGATGTCTAAATAGAGAAGCTGCCAAGCTAGAAACTGATGTGGGATTTTACCCCTAAAGGCATTGTTGAGCATTTCTAAGAGGTTATTATCAATCAGTATCACAAAAAGTATGTAATAAGAAAGAGAGGATCACTGGGGTTTCCATAATGTTGGCAGCATATATGCTTTAAAACTGTCTTTCTTACAAGTAGATAAACAGTGAAGCAGCTATGCAAGTGCCATCGAAGAGGGCCCAGTGTGGAGGGCACAGTCTGCATTCCTGATCATGACCTTCTTTGCTTGGCAGCTCTGATCTTTGTTAAATCCTTTCATGTCCTAATTGAGAATTGACATGTAATAAAAGACGACTGGTACAAAAACCACCCAAACAAAACAAAGACAGTTGAGTGAATGATAAGCTAATATTTATTAAGTGCATACTCTGTGGCAAGTGCTAAGCACTTTACATTAAATCATTCCATACTTTTAACAATCCTGTAAAGATATTATTAGAGTCCTTTGAAAAATATGCTCAGCAATGTTAGGTAACTTGTCAGTTGCACAGTTAGTAGATATACCAAGTTAAAACTAGAACCCAAGTTGTCTGATTCTAGAAGCCCAGGTTCTTAACCATTATGCTATTTCCCCACTTTAAATCCTGAATAATTAGTAGGTATTTGCCAGAAATTAAAGAACTGGCATTCCCCCCAAAAAAGGAAACCAGAAAATAATGGAAAAGCTCAGCTTATGCAGAAAACTAAGAGTGATGTGGCTAGTGAGGAGAGTAAATTGTGGCAAGCAATAAAAGTTAGAGACGTGAGTAAGTATGGCCAACGAAGTTTTTAGGATACCCAAACTTTATGTTATTAATAACGGAAAGCTAATAAAGAAATTTAAGTCAGGGATTTCTCCAAAAGCTGTGAAACTAGAGAAAGGGAAAGGATTAAGTAGTTATTGCAGTCAACTATACTTTAATTTTAAAAATACGTCATTGCAATTGCCCAGACAAGAAATAAATGAGGGCTCCAACAAAAACCAGGGTAGTAGAGATGGAAAAGAGGTGAATTGGAGAAAGGATGTTTAATTAACATCCTGGTGACAATTAGGTGAGGGGAAAGAGAGGGAAAGATGAGAAGGACTGAGGTATAGAGCTTAGACAATAGAGCAGATATCACTACCTCTAACAAAAATAAAGAACAGAATAGAGGAGCAAGTTCTATGGTAGAGGATGGCAGGAAGGGGAGACATATTGAATGTGTAATATATGTAGAGCATCCAGACAATTAGTAATACAGGTCTGGAGACCAGAAAAAAGTTATGGGATGTAAATGCAGACCTAGATCAATAAAAGAGACATCTGGAGTAATAAAAGCTTCAGAGAGAATGTTTAGAGTAATAAAACAAGGATGAGACCCTAAAGAGCAAGCACAAGAAAAGTTAGATGAGAACATCAAAAAGAAAACGGAAGAATATGGGAAGAAAAATATGAGGCATAAACTAAAAAAATAATTTCAAGAAGAAAGATGGTGGGCCTTTTGAGACACTTCTCTTGTGGAAGTGTACTTTTCCTTGTAATAAATCTTTCTTCTACTGAAAAGGAAGGAAGGAAGGAAGGAAGGAAGGAAGGAAGGAAGGAAGGAAGGAAGGAAGGAAGGAGAGGAAGGAAGGAAGAAGGCAGGATAGAGGAGGGAGGGGAGGAGGAGGGAGGGGGGAGAGAGAGTAGTGAGGTTGTGCTGGAGAGGAGATAAGAGATAACCCAGCACGAAAGCGACATAAGAAATAACATAAAAGAAGAAAGAAATAAAGCAAGCACTCCTCCGAAGAATAGCAGAAAGAAAAAAGAAAGAACCGCGAAAAAGAGAAAAGAAAAATAAAACGAAGAAGAACGTGAAAGAAAAGAAAAGAAAGACGGGAAGAAGAAGAAAGACGAAGAGAAAGAAAAAAGAGAAAGACGTGTTCATCACTGTCATCTTCTAAACTGGATTTTGCCATTAGTAGGTATACGTGAAGCTCTAGTGAGGGGCTATTCCAATGAAGAAATGGAGGTGAAAACCAGACTGCACTGGGTTAAGGAGTGATGAGAAATCAGAGACCTAGAAATGGAAAGCTTGGTCCTAAAAGAAAGCAAAGAGATAAGGCAACAGCTGAAAAAGGAATCAGGGATAATGGTAGAGGTCTGAGAACATTTATAAGATGGAAGGTAAACAGGACATTGAAGAGTAAAGAGTAAGTAGATAACTGATAAAGGAAAGAAACAGAATGATTCAGTCAAGAACTTAGGCAATAAAACTTGTATTATTGTTACTCAACTATTATTTTAATTAAAAATACTCAATATACATGAAAACATAGTTTATATTACTACACAGATATTATTGTACATATCTAAGACCCAAAACTTAATATATACAGATTTGAAAATATTTTATAAGTCAATTTTTTTACAAATTGAACTCAGCTGTTTTCAATTAATATTAGTCTAAATAACTAAAGTTTTATTATACCTAAAATATCACAATAGAGGCCTGTTCAGAAATGGAAAGGCCGGTTCATCTCTGAAGCTCATATTAATTACATAGAAAAGCAAGTAACTGCACAAACTCTGATTCAAAACAAATCAGGTTATTTCACAAGTCCAGTTGGATTCCTTATTCCAGTACAAAATTAACCATGATCATAAAAAAAAAAAAAAACATAAAAATAATTTCCTTGGGGGTAAGTCTTTAAATTAAAATATTACACTATAGGGAGACTGGGAAAATGGTGCAGATGATAGAAGCTTTGTACATCTCCTCTTGTGATCACATCAGAACTTTGATGGAGACATGGAGCAAACAGCAAGCAGAGTCGCCTGGGGTCTGAATGAACATATAAGCCTTAAAACTAGAGCAAGAAATAAATAATCCGGCAACAGGAGGAGGCAGGAGGGGATAGAGATGCAAGACTGACGGGTCCCACGCGGCTGAGGGGGACAGTACCAATGGCAACTACAGCCAGCAGGTGCAGACATTCCTCTTAAAGGGGCTGTGTCTGAGACCGGACTTTCGTGGTGATGGACTCGCTCGCTCTGAGCAACAGCGTGGGGTTGGCTGCTTTGGCGGAGGGGGGGGGGGGTGTGCCATGGACTTATAGGTGGACATTGAGTTGTCGGAGCAAAGGCCAAGAGGTAAGGCTTTCTCCCGGGCAGAAGAGCTGGGGTACCCATTGTTCCTCTGTTGATCCCTCCTCACTTTCAATGTGCAGAGGCAGGTGCAGCCACAACTGAGACATCATAAAACTGGATAACAGAGGTCTCTCTGCCCAGAGGATTCCCTGAAACTCTGCCTCCCCCAACTCGTGATCCAACCCAAGCCACATCCAGCAGTGTCCGTGGTGTGCCCCGTCCCCCTTGGTGAGCAGCTGCAAGCCCCGCACTGGTGGCACCTGGCCTCGGTTTCTGGCATGGCCTCTTGAGGTAACTATAAGCACAGCATCTGTGGATTGCTTGCTGAATCTTAACAGGTGGCCCTGGAAGGGTAGAGGCTTGGACTAAATTTGACCTGCAGCTGAATCCCTCTCAGGACTGTGCCACTGGACACCTACTACACAAAGCCAAGCTAATAAGATCAGGAAACCTAGGAGCTTTGTGTAGTACATGGAAACAGACACAGAAAGCCAGCCAGCCAAAATTGGAAGACAAAGAAGCAGAAATCACATGACAGAACAGAATAGAGATCCAAATACAATGGCAGTCAAGTAATCTAACAGATGTAGAGTTCAAACACTGGTTCTAATAATGCTCAATGAACTTAAGGGAAGTGTAGATGAAAATCAGTGAGAACTTTAACAAGGAGATAAAAATAAACATAAAAATGGAATTGGAAATTATAAAAGGGAACCAGTCAGAAATGAAGAACACATTATCTGAGATGAAGAGGGAATTAACAGAGTGGATAAAGAAGAAGATCAAAACACCGATATAGAGGATGAGATAGCAGAGAACACCCCATCAGAACAGCAACAAGAAAAGAGAATCCAAAAACATGAAGATAATTTAAGGAACCTATGAGACAAAATTAAAAGTAACAACATTTGCATTATAGAAGTGCCAGAATGAGAAGAGGGGGAGCAATAAGTGAAAAACCTATTCGAAGAAATAATGATGGAAAACTTCCCTAACCTGGTAAAGGAAATATACATACAACCCCAGGAAACTCAGACAGTCCCCAAAAAGATGAACCCAAAGAGGCCCACACCAAGACACATCATAATTAAAATGTCAGAGATTAAATACAAAGAGAGAATCTTAAAAGCAGCAAGAGAAAAGCAGTTAGTTACCTACAAGGGGTACCCATAAGACTGGCAGCTAATTTCTCAAAAGAAACTTTGCAGGACAGAAGGGCTTGGCACAAAATATTCGATGTGATGAAAACCCAGGATCTACAACCAAGATTATTTTATCCAGTAAAGCTATCATTTAGTGTCAAAGGACACATAAAGAGCTTCTCAGTCAAGAAAAAGCTAAAAGAGTTCATCGCCACCAAGCCAGTATTACAGGAAATGTTGGAAAGCCTTCTTTGAGAAGAAAAAAATATGCAACAAAAACATGAATAAAGAATGGCAATAACTACATATATATCAACAAGTACCTTAAATGAAAAAGAATTAAGTGCTCCGATCAAAAGATAGGGTGGCTGTAAGGATAAGAAAACAAGACCTTTACATAATCTGCCTAGAAAAAACTCACTTTAGATTAAAAGACACACACAGACTAAAAGGAAGGGGATGGAAAAAAGATACTGCATGATGGACCTACAGGATATTGTGCTGAGTGGAGTAAGTCAGAGAAAGACAAATGCCACATGATTTCATGTATTTGTGGGATCTAAAGAACAAAATAAACAATAGCAACAAATGCAGAAACAAACTCATAAATACAGAGAATATTTTGAGGGCTACTAGATGGGAGGGGGCTTGGGGAGGTAGGTGAAAAAGGGCGAAATGATTGAGAAGTACAATGGACAGTTACAAAATATTCATGGAGATATAAAGTATAGCATAATGAATATAGTGAACAATACTGTAATATATAGGTAAGGGGGTAGAAGGGCACTAGATTTAGTGAGGTGATCACTTTTTGAGTTATATAGGTCTCTAATCATTATGCTATATGACTGAAACTATTATTGTATGGCAACTATAATTGAAAAAAACTCAGAATTATACACTGTAAATATGAGCAACTAATTGTTTATTATATTTCAATAAAGCTATAAAAAATGAAAAAATATTATACTTTATTTATGAAATCAGATACGTATTTTACAAGTCATATGTTTAATCACAGCTGTAATGAGATACATTTGAAGAGAATTATATATGGCATTTCAATAAATCAAATAATTTTTAAGATTAACTTGGTTTAGCTATTCTAATACTTTTTAACTTTTCTAGTTTAGAAATCGATTGGCAAACACATTTAGAAATTCATGTGCTATATCATTCATACAAGAAATTAAAGCTACTAATTTACATTAAATGTAATTTATAAACAAGGTTAGATTTTCATATTTTGTTGTATGTTTTATTAAAATAATATTAATACACTTCTGTAAAACATTTTTTAATGAAGTAATGCATTTCCTGGAATATCTTTACTTTGAGAAATGTAGTGATTTTATTTTGGCAACAAGGACATAAATTTTATTTAACTAGAACAGTAATCTATACTATAGTGGCCAGGGAATCTAAAAGTTAATGTAACTGTCCTACAGCAATTTACTTCTCATATAACCTAATTTATCTTTTTGTTCACATAGTCTGGCCAATATGTTGAAACATTTTTTACTTAGTTTCAGGGGCTTGCCTAATAAATATATTACCCAAAATGTCATGGCAACTAAGAAGCAATAATAGATGGCACACATACACAAACATACATATAAACACTTTCAGTAAATATACTGAATAACAACAACATGAATAATTTATCATGGAATGCAAAGAAATCCAGTGGCTCAGTCATTTATACTTGCTAGAATAGTTACATAAAAGCTCTGTATGTCTCATAACACAGCAAAGCTAAAGGAACCATCCCTGAGTCAGCTCAGTAACAATTTGATATAAATCGCTAGAATAGTATATTTTAATGTTTAATAAACTATAAATCCAGATTCAGTGCAGTAATGTATCATTTCAAAAACCCTTTTGATTCTTGGGAGATACATGATTAAGAGAAATTTTATTTTTGAATGAAAGATATTTCATAGAAATCGGTATTTTAATCATAAAAAATACCGGTAATTCTGAATAATGTTTTTTTTTTTTTACTTAATTTAGAGAGCAGTAGCTCAACTTTATAATTTTTTTCACATCTTAGGAAAAGATTGTTGACATTCAATTTTTTTCAAGTGTCCTAACACTGACATCTTCTGACTATTGAGGAGAACTACATATCTCCTTAAAACATTTCCCAGTGACTGAAGTTTATCTTTGTACCTACTTTATTAACATCTATTGAATGATGAATATGTAATAGACATTTCAAAGATTATCTCGTTTGATCTCTTAGCAACTTATAAAATAGCAATATTACAGAAGGTATGTTTAAGCCACAAAAATAAAATACTTATCAACAAATGATGCTATTAAATCGAACTATTTTTTAAAGGGTCGCTGAGGCCTCTATTAAGACTTTATTAAGAAGTTCACCTGAGTTATTGTAAAATATTTTTAAAAACAATAACACTGCATTGATTTGAAAGTGTTTGTTCATTTGATATTAGGCTATCCACAGTAGGTAAACAGGCAGTATAGCATAGGCTTTGGGTTCAAATCTTGACTCAGCTGCTTATTAGCTATGTGACCTGAAGCATATTACTTCGCCTCCCTGTGCCTTAATTTCCCCATCTGTAAAATAGAAATGATAATAATTGTAATTACTTCATAGGGTTATAAAGATTAAATGAGTTGATATTTGAAAAGTACTTACAGTAGTGCCTGGTTCTTAGTAAGTGCTATGCAAGAATTTTGATAAATAGACTTTGTCTGTTTTTACTATACCGGTAGATCAAATAAATATTAAAATCTCTTTTATTAGTCAGAAATACTAAATTTTCCCCAAATCCTTAGTCACTCATTAAGTTTTACCTATTAACAAATTTTATTTAATGCCTTTGTTCAAGGCCACATAAACTACAAGAGGGGGCTTAAAAATAAATGACGGAATGTAAATATAACTGCAAATCTGTAAAGGGTTGGGATAAATAGACTTTCACCATTATTATCCAAGGTTCTTACTTAGAATGCCCTTCCCGTTTATCCCATATGTTTTATTTTTTCATTCTCTCTCATACTGATAAGGTAACATGAAGCTCATTAAAAAAGATTTAGTAATTATTTGTTGAAGGATTAAATTTACCACAGATTTACTAAAACATATATTTTTGTTTTGGTCATATGATACTATCTCTAAATATACATCATACTCCCATATAAGGAAACAGAACAGTGTGCATAAGAACCAACTTCCAGCAAACAGAGAAAAACATGAAAAAATATTTTTATTTATTAGTGATATAAACTTCAAATTACATATAATTTAGCTTAGAACTAAGAATTCAGATAAAATTATTATTAAATAAAAATTAAGCTTTGAGAAGTAGAAAAGGTACACAACAGCTATTCATTGATCAGAAGCTACACTGTTTGCACTGTTCATATGAATTGGAAATGCCAATAATGGATTCTGACTCATACTAAAGATTATTCCAATTTCAATGACTGGCATCTGCAAATATAGCACACCTTAACCACAAAAAGATAATATCACAATATTTACAAATGTCTACATAGTAAAATTTTATTAAAACGATGCTAATTAGAAATTTGGAATAATTCAGATGGTCTGCAACTTTAGTTAAGATAAAAGACCATTTTAAGATATTTACTAATATAATAAGAATAAAATAAAGTGGTAGAGAAAACACCTTTAATCATTTTTTAGAACCACGAAAGTAGCACTTATTTATACAGAAACAGCTAAAGCTAAATGCAAACATGCGTCAACTATTGAAACAAATCTTCAATAAAAGACTTTCTAGGCAATTCTTTTAAAACATTACTAAATATTGCTAGCAGTGGACCAAACATTAACCTTTCTTGTAAAATATTTGGTAAATCACAATGCAGAGTGGTCTACTCATTTGTAATTATCTAAATTACTGAAATTTTATGGATATAACTGGATCATATTATCTATACCACATACATGTGGGAAATCAAGATAAATAACACATTCACTATACTTAACTAGAGCTATATTCTACTCTAACACAAAACTGATAAAATTAAAACTAATAGCAAAGTAAATTTTACAATTTTAATTAAAGTACCTTGAAATAATCTTTTCTAATCTGTTTGCTCCGTCTCCTTTCTTCAGTCTGCCAGATTATAGGTTGAGATTCTGGCCACTGTTGTTCATCTATTTGATCCTTCTGATTTTCTAAAGGCTGTAATGAAATAATTTCTTTTAACTAAATAAAGGAGAACAAAATATTAGATATAATAGTAATTTAATTTCCTCTTACCTGCCATGTGAGGGGTGATAATGGTGAATTAACTTCATCTGCTGAGACACTAAAAAATTAAAGATGCTTTAATATGTTAAAATATTTAGAATTACCGTTAGGTATATATTATAAATATTATAAAGTTCTCTACTTTTTTTACCAAAAATCTAAAAAATTTACTTCTGCCTGTGCGTTGAACTAAGAACATAAAACTTAAAAGTTGACAAAACATATTGAAGTCTCCCATCAACTATATTGCTTTAAAAAAAATCAAAATGAGCTTATTTAATATCACCCTATACATAGGACTATTCTAAGGACTTTTTAGAAGCCAAAAGAAATAAAATATCTATAAACATACAGTAAAAAAATAGACAAGATATTTGTTACATTAAAATCATTACCTAAAACTGAGAAAAAGAAAAAAAAACTAATAATATTTTTAGACAAATTTGTGTTGTCTAAATGCCAAAGAGCTTAGGAGAATAATTCTTTTTTTTGCCTATTAAATTAATAATCATGAGCCTCTAACCAGTCATTCTGACACACAGGGGCTGTGGTAGAAATTCTTTTTATCTAGATTTTTCAGGAGTAAGGTAAAGTGTGTATGCTATTTTTAGGTAGCAAATTTGACCAAGGAGTCCCATTAGAAAAGATACACAAACAAAATGTCCCCTTGAGCTCGTATTATTCAACACTATTGTGGAATTTCTATACGGTACAGTAAAAAAAGAAACAACACTTAAAAATTAGAAAAAAACTAATTTCCAAAATTTATAGAAAACAATTATACAAGGAAAGTAAAATACAAAAATTAATTATTGTCAAGAGAAATAAGGTTAGCGGTTACAGAAAAAATATACAAAAGCTAATAGTTTTCTTAAAAAATTTCCTTATAAAGTTTTTAGAGAGAAACCTGGGACACCTGGCTCATGTGACAAATTTCTAAGGTGATTCGCAAGCACTAAATGACTGTTTAGCATTATTAATTATTCTGGATACTACTTTCATTTTAGGCCAGAATTATGATATAATAAAGTTGTATATAATTGTTATATACAATAAAAGTAGATGAGCATTTAATAATTAAACAAAAAAAGTTAATAGTTTTCCTATACATTGACTATAACAAATTATAAAAAATATTAGAAAAAAATCTCATTTATAAAAGGAGAAAAAGTAAAAAAAAAAAAAAAACCTAGGAAAAAACTTACTGAACATTCACAAAGATCTACTTTAAAAAAGCTACAAATGTCTAGTAAGGCAATTGAATGACTGGAAATTTCTTGGACAGAAAGACTAAATATTATATGTATAACTTCTCCTTCAAACTAATAGCTGAAATAAATTTTTTTTAAAAGCCAAGAAGTATTTTTGGGCTTGTTTTAGAAATCTGATAAAAGAGTTACAAAGTTAATTTGAAAAATGGATAACCAAGAAGACAAAAGTTATATAATAAAGGGGAATTTCCCTACCTGAAAATTACATATATTCTATTAAATTACAGAAATAAATTAGTACAACCTCCAGAATCTATAGATTTTTACGTAGAAGAGAAATACAGGACCACAAGTAGAACTTATAATAAAAATAAAATTTAAAATCATTGTGGAAATGATGAATTTTGTAACGAAGAGTGTTGAAACAGCCAGTTAACCAACTGTAAAATATTGAAAGAAAAAAGAAAAAGGGAGAGGAGAGGAAGTAAGAAAAGGAAGGAAAGAGGGAGAATGAGAGGAAGAAAAAAACTATATTTCTTACTTCATATCAAATATTAAAATTAATCAACTGAAAGACAAATATAAGTAAAGATGAAATCATAATTACTCAAAAAACATGGACAGTAATTTTTTAAATGTTGGCATGGAGAGGACATATGAAAGAAATAAAACTAAATATTGACAAATTACATAAAATGTAAAAATTAGAATTTATATCTGGCCAAGACAGAGTTAACAGTGACAAGATTTATAGTCTGACTGAAAACAATAAAAGAACAGACAAATATATAAAATTATACTTTCTAAGATATTGGATATGAGGCAAAAAAACCCAATACATTTATCCCTTAGACATGGTAACAAACAAGGTGAATCCTACAATTGAGTCAGGTTGCTGCAGCAAGAGTGTTTCCGGGCCACAAACCAGAGAGGGGGAACTAAGGCTGGGCCCAGGGGGCTCCTTCAGTTGAGGAAACAAAGCTGGGAGCCAGGGAGAAAAAGGGAGATGAGTTAACAGGAGAAAGTAACAACAACAAAAAAAGAGCAATGCACAAAAACTTAAGAGTTCTACAGAGGCATCCTTTAAATTTTCAGCTAAGTAATGATCACTGATCATGCATGTGAGGAAACTACTCTAGGCAAAACAATCACCAGAAAAATTAGAGATAGTAATATTTGGACTCGCATAAGACTAGGAATAGTACCAGTTCTCACTAGCCAGACTGGAAAACCTCATAGCTCATGGGGCATCAGGAAGAGTACTGAGCAAGGTCTTACTGCAGTAGGTGGGTAAATTTGGTCCTAATCTAATATCTCATTATAATCATCTGTTATGTGATCCCATATAGCAAGTCAAAAAACAAGTCCCCAAAATATCAAATTGTTAGCAAATAATTTAACAATATCTCAGAACAAAGTTAGAGAACATTTATAACAATACCATAATATCTAGCACCAAAGAAAGTGAAGTTCACAATGTCTGCTATTCAATCAAAACTTCAACCAGGCAATCAATGTTCAAGAAGCTGGAGGGGAAGACTGAACATGTTAAGCATAGACATAACAGATATAAAATAGATAAAAATCAAAGTTTAAGAGACAAAAAGAATATTTGAAATCAAAATAAATGGGATCAGATTACCTACAGATCAGGCATTTCATAACAAATGATTAGTGAACATAAAAACATTGCAAAATAACCAGCAAAAATCAAACACAGAGAGAAAAATACTGAAGAAGAAGGAATAGAATAGCAGTGATCTGTGGGAAACTTCAAGTGGCCTAATAATGAACACATAATTAGGGTTTCAGAAGAATAGATCAGGTGACAGAAAAGATATTGGAAGAAATAATGGCCCCAAATTTTTGAATTTTATGAAAACAATAAACCCATAAAGAAACCCCATGAACTCCAAGTAAAAGAAACATGAAGAAAACTATGCCAAGATACATAATAATCAAATAACTTAAAAATAAATGATAATGAGAAAATGTAAAAAGCAGCCAGAGAAAAAAGACACATTAGGTTCAGTGAGACAAATACTGACAATAGAGTTTGCATTGGAAACAACACAACCTAAAGGACAATGGAGAAACCTATTTAAAGAACTGAAAGAAAACAAAAATGTTAGCCTAGAATTTTATACTAGCAGACATATCTTTCAAAAATGAAGGCAAAATGACATTTTCAGCCATACAAAAGCTGAAAGGACTCAACACTGGCAGACCCGCAACAAAAGTAAAAAAGTATCTTTTTCAGGTAGAGAGGAATAATCTACATGGAAATAGAGACCTAAAGAAAGCAATAAAGGGCACTGAAGATGGGAAGTAAGAGAGTAAAGATAAATGACATTATTCTGATTACTTAAATATCTTCAAAGAAACTATCAACTGTTTAAAGCAAATATAACAATGTACTGCAGTGTCTATAACATATACAGAAAAGGTGTGGTAACAATACCACAAAGACCAAGAGGGAAGAAACAGTATACTGAAGGTTGTTATGCTATATATGACATGCCAAAATAGCACTTAAAAGTAAACTGTGGTGTTAAATATTATACTTTACACCCTAAAACAACCAGTAACATAACAAAGTTATAGCTAATAGGCCCAGAAAGGAGATAAACATAAATTTAAAAATATAATTTGAAAAATGGCAGAAAAAGAAGACAGCTACAAAGAATAGATAAGACAAAAAAGAAACACATAACACAGTAATTAAACCCATTAATATCAATCATTACATTAAATACAAACCATCTTAACATTGCAATTAAAAGTCAGATGGTCAGATTTGATTTTTAAAAAAGGAAAATGCTATCATCTGCTAAATATAAGAAACTCACTTTCTTCATAAAGATACAAATAGGTTAAAAATAAAATGATGGAGAAAGATATATTAACATTAATCAAAAGAAAGCTGGGATGACTATATAAATATCAGAAAAGTAGACTTCAGAGCAAAATTTATTACCAGAACATAAAGAAGGTCATTTCATAATGTCCTTCTTGGTAAATTCACCAAGATGACATTACAATACTAAACATTTATGTATCTAATAAGAGCTTCAGAATGGATGAAGGGGAAATAATAGAACTTTAAGGAGAAAAAAAAAATCCACAAGTAGTTTTGAACATTTTAGTTATCAGTCTTGATAAATGATAAACCCAACATTGTACCGTCCCCAGGGGATGGTGGGCTGGTGATGACAAACAATGACAAAAAGAAGTATGTATTTAGAATGCCAGATGGTATTAAGTTCTGTAGAGAAAAAAAAAATTTTAAAGGTATAGAAAATGAACAAAAAAGTTTGGGAGGCACGCTCTTTTACATATGTTGTTCAAGGAATCCCTTGCTGCCACTTGAGAAGAAACCTGAAGGCAAGGGAATAGGCCATATGGTTATCTAGGGATGAAAATCTTTCCAGGCAAAGGCAAAATCCTTGAGGGTGGCAAAAATACCTGGTGTGCTAAGATACAACGAGGAGGCCAGTATAGCTGGAGAAGCAATAACCAGGAAGAGCAAGGCAAGAAAGGAAGATGGTAGGGAGCCAAATAATGTAGAGGTTTACAAGTCCTTAAAGAACTCTGAGTTTTTATTCTAAATGAGATGGGAGGTCATTAGAGAATTGTGAAGAATGACATGATGTGACTTACATTTTCAAAATATCAGAGGTATTTTGGAAAACAGACTAAAAGAAAGTAAGGTTCAAAAAGAGATCTTTTGCAATAACTGAAGTAAGAGATGGCCGAGGTTAGGGTGGTAGGTATGGAGGTGGTGGTAAGATGTGATTGGATTCTGGGTATATTCTGAGGGTAAACAAGATTTGCTAATGAATTAGATGTGGAGTGTGAAAGAAAGTAACAAGGATGACTCCATAGATTTTGAGCTAAGCAACTAAAAAATTAAGTAGACATTCTCTGAAATGCAGGAAAATGCAGGATAAACAGGTTAAGAGGTACAAGAAGGGAGTTTAAGAGTATGGTTTTGGAAAGTTAAGTTTCATATGCCTGTTATACAGTAGTGCCCCCTTATCAACAAGGATACATTCCAAGACCCCCAGTGGATGCCTAAAACAGCAGATAGTATGGAACCCTATATATGATGTTTTCCTATATATGCATACCTTTTCACTTAAACGAAAAACTTTACAGCTTTTCTTTGGCATATCCAAACTACCATCATTACTACTCTTGCACTTTGGGAATATTACTAAGTAAAATAAGGGTTACTTGAACTCAAACACTGCAATATCACAACAGTTGATTTGATAACCCAGATGACTACTAAGTGACTAATGAGCAGAGAGCATACACAGTGTGGGTACACTGGATAAACAAATGATTTACATCCCAGGGAGAATGAAATGGGTCATCTTAAGATTTCATCACACTACTCAGAACAGCAGTTAATTTAAATTTATGAATTGTTTGTTTCTGAAATTTTCCATTTAATATTTTCAAACTGTGGATAACTGAAACCACAAAAAGCAAAACTGCAATAAAGGGGGAGGCTACTGTACATCCAGTGGAAGTGTTGAGCAGACAACAGGTACTACAACTCTACATTGTATGTATATGTACACATATACACACATGAACTCTGAAAGTGAAAAAGGGAAGAAGAAAGAACAATTTCAGAATAGAGACCAGGATACAGAATACAAATATGTGCAACCATGCTGGAATAGAGAAAAAAGTATTGTACCGAGCTACAAAAGGTACCAGTAAAACAGTTCATGAGATTAGGCTCTCGTAGTAGGCAGAAACTCACTTCGATCTAATGGGTTATGCCAAACATTTTAAGCTTTATCCTGAAACTTAGAAAGGACCTTTAGAAGATAATACATGGGAGTTGCATAGTCAAACTTGTGTCTTAAAACTATCACTCTTATATTAGTGAAGAACAGAGCTTTAAAGGTAGACAAACTGAAGTAAGGAGATATGTCTGGGGACTGTTCCAGTAATCCAGGTGGAAAAAGAGAGGGCCTGAGCAACACAAATGCAATAGGAATGAAGAGGTTAAAACAGATACAAGTAATGCTAAGAAGCTATAATTTCCTATGACTGGATAGGGAGGGGTGAGTAACAGAGAAGAATGTCTGATGATTCCAAAGTTGCTGACTTGGGTAACTATATAGTGATACATCTACTAAGACATACTATATACAGGAGAAAAATAGGTTTTGAGGAAAATAAGTTCAGTTTGGACTGTGAGGTGTCAAGAAATGGCATCAGTGGGATATGTGGATGTGGAGGAATCAAACTGTTCTTGTTACCATGTTAAAACTTGGGGTTCTGGAGCCATACAACTGGGTTTGAATCCTCACTTGTACCACTTACTAGCTGTGTAATCTTGTGCAAGTTACAATAATTTCTTGAGTCTTGGTCTTCTCATAAAATGGAAATAACAATAACAACTTCATAGAGTTATTATGAAGATTAAAGAAAACAATACATCTAAAGCACTCAGAATAGTATGCACATAACAAACATCCAACAAATGTTAATTCTCTCTGTGTGTACTTCTTTGCTTATCCCATCCCCCAGCCTTGGACCTTTACACTCCCACAGGAATGACTCAGGATTTGAGTCTAATGAAAATCTTCAAACCACCAAAAGAATAAACAGAAACTTTCAAGGTCTTCTAGTTCTCTGTAATTAATATATGTGCACTAAGACCATGTATTCATATAGAAGAAATCAGTAAAACACAATTGAAAAGAAATCAAAAAGCAAACTATAGAAAAGAAACACAATCAATGATGAAGAAACATATTATTCTTAGCTGTAATAGTAATAAAATACATGTTTACTGAATTAGTGAACAAATGATCTTATCAAGACAAAATACAGGTATAAACACAAAAAAAGAACAAATCAGCATTTTGAGATTTGTTTACGTCAAAAATATATTTAACTCATTCTGTAATACATATCCTCTTTAAATTATCTAGCTATATTTAGTCAATATCATTTGTTCAATTAAAGCCCACATATGGGAACAAGTCACATTATAAAATATTAAATATAACAGGTAAGATATTTTTATACCTCTTTTCACATCCCACAGTTTGTTTTGGCTTGTTTCTTGTAACAGAAGTTGAATGATTAAGAATCCTAGAAGTAAATTAACATATTAAGTCCAAAACATAATAAAGAGTATATATAGTATATACACATGATATAAAAGGTCACCATAAAAAATTATTAACTGGTCCATGAAGATCTTTGCTAGAAAACAATATTTAAATATTATTTAAATCAGATGCCCATGAGCACACTGGCTATTATGAAACAATAAAGCTTACCAACTCTTCCACACATCTTTCATAAACCATTTCTCAAGTCTTGGATACCTTCTATTGCCCTGTGCATTACTAACTTTTCCTGAGACAGTAAGTAAAGAGATGCAGATTGTTTAGGTACCATCATGACTGATTTAGTGTGCCCAGCACAGCAAATGATAGGGCTATGCTGATGTAATATATAACCATTTTCCCAAAAGCCAAATAATAAACATTAATTCTAAATGCAAAGCCAGTACTGGTTTGATTCTTTTTTTTAAAAAAAAATATCATAAGTTTATTAAATTTTTAATAATCAATAGAAACATTATTCTAATAAAACCAACAAAAGAAAAATAATGCTTAAACAGTGTATGACAAAACTATTTGTCCACAATTTTATGTAATTTAAACAATAATCTCAAAGTCAAAAGTAATGATTATTTTCTTTAACATAAATAATATGTTTAAGAGTTTTTACTATTTTCTTACTAACCATAGATATAAATGTAACAGTTTTTTTAATTTTAAATTTGGTTTTATAAGGAGTAAAATACCTGACTTTTATTCAAAATAAAGTCTTCAGATGTCAACTATCAAAAAATAGAGAAAAGAACTTCAAATAAAAGCTACATATTGATAACTAAAATACATAATGAAATAATTACAGAAAAATGGGTAACATAAAGAAACCAGTTTTCATTATCGCAGTTTCCACACCAGCCTGAATCTACTAGAGCCTCACTAGGAGTCACAGAAAGGGCAAAAGACATCAGAGGCAAACCAGTCTAACTTTGCACCAATTAATTTTGAGATTAATGGCATCTTTATTCTTCTTTGTATGAGCATACACTAAAATTCTACTGGATCCACAAATGCAGAAGAATTAATAAAATATCTAAGGCTATTAGGAAACAATACATCTTTAAGAGTGACTTAACAAAAGGAGACATAGTGGATTAGATGAAGCAAAAGATCGAATCAGCAATTTGGAAGATAAGGTAGCAGAAAACATTCAGTCAGAACAGCAACAAGAAAAAATAATCCAAAAAATGAGGATACTTTAAGGGGCCTCTGGGATAACACCAAGCTTAACAACATTAGCGACGTCAGAATAACAGGAGAGGAGAGCAAACAATTAATTGAAAACCTATTTGAAGAAATAATGACAAAACTTGCCTAACCTGGAAAAGGAAATAGACATACAAGCTCAAGAAGCACATAAAGAGCTTCCCAGAAAAGAAAAAGCTAAAGGAGTCATTACTGCCAAATCGATATTACACGAAATGTTAAAGAAACTTCTTTAAGAAGAAAAAGGAAAAAAGATAAAAAATGCAAGTAATACAATGGCATAACTATGTACCCATCAATTTTAAATGTAAATGATTAAACATTCCAATCAAAAGATAGGGTGGCTAAATGGATAAGAAGACTCTTCTATCAGCTGCCTACAAGAGACTCACTTCAGATGGAAAGACACACACAGACTGAAAGTAAAGGGATAAAAAATATATATATTTCATAAAAATGGGACAAAACCCCAGCTATGGTAGCAATACTTACGCCAGATAAAACAAATTTTAAAACCAAGGCTATAACAATAGACAAAAAAGGACACAGTAATCTCAATTCTGGGGATATAGCCAAAGAATCCTAAAATATTACTTCGAAGGGGCATGTGAATCCATTTGTTTAATGCAGTATTATTTACAATAGCCAAGATATGGAGGTCATCTGGGTGTCTATCAATGAATGAATGGATAAAGAAGAGGTGGTACATATACACAATTCAATATTACTGAGCCATAAAAAAAGAATGAAATCTTGCCATCTGCAACAACAGGAATGATGTAAAGGGTATTGTGCTGAGTGGAGTAACTCAGACAAGAGAAGGACAAATGCCATATGACTTCACTTATATGTGAAATCTAAAGAACAAAATAAATGAACAAACAAAACAGAAAGAAACTCATAAATACAGATAACATTTTGATAATTACAAGATTGGAGGGAGTTAGGGGGATGGGAGAAAGAGGAAAGGGATTAAGAAGTACAACTAGGTAGTTACAAAATAGCCATGGTGATATAAAGTATAGCATAAAGAATATAAATAATATTGTCGTAACTATTTATGATGTCAGCTGACTACTAGATTTATTGAGTTGATCACTTTATAGGTTATGTACATATTTAATCACTACACTGTACACCTGAAACTAATATAATACTATATGTTGACTATAATTGAAAAATAAAAAAATTATTAATTTTTAAAAAGTAGAACATGCTCCTTACATTATGACCAGATATCAAATATTTTAATACATTCAAAAATTAGACAATTATTAAAGTAATGGCACTGTATATTAATATTTAATCTAAAAAGATCTTATATTCATATTCACTAACATCTGAAAAAAAGGAGGAAGAGAAACACCAGAGAAAGACAATTCTTTGGGCACATATCTAAAAAAATAACAAGTTATTTAAAGAGTAGCTCTTACCTATATTAATGGCTCCTATTACCTTTAAATTGGGTGATCTCATTTTCAAGCAATCAATTAACTAGTAACATTATTAATGAATACATACTATGTAGAAGGCACAGTTCTAGGTGTTGTTTTGCACTGATTACAATGTTAGCACAAAAACAAGACCTGTAAAACATCACTGATGTTGTATCTAGGCTAGAAAGAATAATTAGAGTCACAGAGGTACATGAAAAACTAATATAACAATAAAAGAAAATGGAAAATACAGAAACAATATATATGACAATGTTAAAACCTAAAATTTATGCACTGAAATGCCGTTCTTAGCACAGTTAAAGAAATGGATAAAGTTGTGGGTTCTTGTAAAATCAATATTTTCAACCCATAATGATAAATACAATTCTTTCACTTACCAGATGGAGGAGATACAAATCACTAAAGCTATACAGAGTGTGTGGTGGCTTCCTTCAACAAACTTCTTGTTTTTTATTGATTTTTTATAGTGACATTGGATAACAAAATTCAATAAGTTTCATATGTACACTTTAACAGTAAGGCATATATACATTTACACTGCATTCACTTCCCATACTTAGATTTCTTTCTGTCACGACATATTTGATCCCCTTTACAGAGTCTACCTCCGTGTTTGCACCTCGCCACTGTCCTCTGGTAACAACTAGTCTATTGCCCATGTCCAAAAGTCCCTGATTGTTTGTCATGTTCATTTGTTGCTTTTAGGTTTATATCCCACATATAAGTGAGATCATATGACTTTCAACTTTTTCTGTCTATATTATTTCACCTAGCAAGATTATCTTGAGGTCTTTCCATGTTGTTGCAAATGTCGGTATTTCATCTCTTCTTATGGCTGAGTAATATTCCATTGTACATATGTACCACTACTTCTTTAGCCAATCATCTATCATAGGACACTTCAGTCGCTTCCATGTCCTGGCCACTGTGAATAATGTTGCTATGAACATCGGTGTGCAAATATCTTTTTCGATATGAGTTTTCAAGACTTTGGGGTAAATACCTACTAGAGGGATTGCTAGATCATATGGTAGATCAATTCATAGTGTTTTGCGGAAACTCCATACTGATTTCCATACAGACCGTATTACCAGTAATGTATGAGGGTTTCTTTTTCTCCGCATCCTCTCCAACATTTGTTATTACTTGTCCTGTTGATTACCGCTATTCTAACAGGTGTGAGATGGTATCACATTGTGGTTTTGATTTGCATTTCCCTAATAGCTAGCAATGTTGAGAATCTTCTCATAAGTTTGCTGGCCATTTGTATGTCCTCTAAGGAGAAGTGTCTGTTCAGGTCTTCTGCCCATTTTTTGATCGGATTTTTGTTGTTGTTGTTCTTACTGAGTTATGTGGGTTCTCCATATATTTTGGATATTAGACCCTTATTGGAGGCATTGCTTGCAAATATAATTTCTCATTCAGATGGTTGTCTCTTCACCTTGTTGATAATTTCTTTTGCTGAGCAGAGATTTTAAGTTTGATATAGTCCCATTCATTTATTTTTACTTTTAACTCCCATGCCTTTAAGGTCATATTCATAAAATCCTCTTTAAGTCCAAGGTCCTTGAGTTTAGTTCCTATGTTTTCTTCTATGCGTTTTATTGTTTCAGGTCTTATATTCAGGTCCTTAATCCATTTTGAGTTCATTTTGGTGTGTGATGATAGACAACAGTCTAGTTTCATTCTTTTTTAAGTGATTTCCACTTTTCCCAGCAGCACTTATTGAAGAGGCTTTCCTTTCTCTACTGCGTGTTTTTGGCTTTTTTGCCAAAAATTATTTGCCTGTATAAATATGGGTTTACTTCTGAACTCCCAACTCTGTTTCACTAGTCCATGTGACTGTTGTTGTGCCAATAACATGCCATTTTGATTATTGTCGATTTGTAGTCTAATTTGAAGTCGGGCAGAGCGATGCTTCCAGTCTCGTTCTTTTTTTCTCAGGATGCCTTTGGCTATTCAGGGTCTTTTCTGCTTCTACACAAACTAATGGTTTTTTGTTCTATTTCTTTAAAAAATGCCAATGGAATTTTGACAGGGATTGCATTACATCTGCATTATACTTTAGGTAATATGGTCATTTTAATATTGATCCTCCCAATCCAAGAACAGGGAATATCTTTCCATTTCTCTGTATTTTCTTCAATTTCTTTTAATCGGGTCTTAATAGTTTTCATTATATAGGTCCTTCACATGTTTTGTTAGATTTATTCCTAGGTATTTTATTCTTTTTGTTGTAGTTGCAAAAGAAATTATTTTTCCACTTCTTTTTCTGACACTTCATTATTAGAGTATAGGGACACTATGGATTTTTGAACACTGATCTTGGATCTGGAAACTTTACTGAATTTGCTTATTGTTTCTAGTAGTGTTCTTGAGGAGTCTTTAAGGTATTCTATATAGAGAATTACGACATCCGCAAACAGTGACAGTTTGACTTCTTCGTTTCCTATTTGGATGCCTTTTATATCTTTCTCTTCTCTGATTGCACTTGCTAGGAACTCAAATGCTATATCGAATAAGAGTGGTGATAGTGGACAGCCTTGCCTCGTTCCTGATCTTGGAAGGTTTTTATTTGATTGCCATTCAGTATAATGTTGGTTGAGGGTCTGTCATATATGGCCTTTATTATGTTAAGGTGCTTTCCTTCTATACTGTTTTTGTTAAGTGTTTTGATCACAAATGTGTGCTGTATCTTGTCGAAGGCTTTTTCTGCATCTAGTATTATGATCATACGATTCTTATTTTTTAATTTGTTTATGTGGTATATCAGATTAATCGATTTTCTTATGTTGATCCATCCCTGTGCCTCTGGGATAAAGCCTACTTGATCATGGTGTATAAACTTTTTAATATGTTGCTGTGTTCAGTTGGTTAGATCTTATTTAGGATTTTTGCATCTGTGTTCATGAGAGATACTGATCTGTAGTTTTCTTTTTTTGTGTTATCTTTACCAGGTTTTGTTATCAGGGCAATATTATATTGGTCTCATAAAATGAGTTAGGAAGTATTGCCTCCTATTTGCCTTTTTGGAACAGGTTGAGGAGAATATGTATTAAATTTTCTTTGAACGTTTGGTTGAATTCACTGGTGAAGACATTTGGTCCTGAACTTTTACTTTTTGGTAGGTTTTTAATGACTGAATTTCCAGACTGCTGATTAGTCCACTTAGTTTTCCAGTTCTTATGATTCAGTCTAGGAAGGTTGTATCTTTCTAAGTACCAGTACATTTCTTCTAGGTTATTAAAGCTGGTGTTCTATACTTTTTCATAGTGCTCTTATATGACCCTTTGTATTTCTTAAGTATCTGTCGTAATTTGCCCTCTTTCATCCCTGATTTTGTTTATTTGTGTCCTTTCTCTTTTCTTTAGTGAGTCTAGCCAGGGGTCTGTCAATTTTATTAACATTCTCAAAGAACCGGCACTTTGTTTCATTTATTTTTACTTTTTTTCTTTTCAATTCCATTTATTTCTGCTCTAATTTTGACTATTCCTTTCCTTCTGCTGACTTTAGGCTTCATTGGTTCTTTCTTTTCTAATTTTTCAAGATGAAGTGTTAGGTTGCTATTTGGGATCATTCTTACATTTTGAGATAGGTCTGTAATATGAACCTTCCTCTTTTGACCACTTTTGCTGTGCCTCAGAAGTTTTGGTATGTTTTACTATCATTATCATTTGTTTCTATGTATCTCTTGGTCTCAGTTTTTATTTCTTCTCTGAATCAGTTATTCTTCAGTAGTATGTTGTTTAATCTCCATGTATTTGTGGTTCTTCCCACTTTCTTTTTACAGTTATTTCTAGTTGCAAAGCATTATGATCAGAGAATATGGTTAGAATGATTTCAACCCTCTTAAATTTGTTGAGGTTATCCATACCCCAGTATGTGTCCCTCTGGTCCTTCTTGTTTTATATTATATACTTCATTCAGTTCTGAATCTTTGGCATGTGGTTACCATTATGACTATGAAAAGGTTAATTTTATATATATATACAGTCGTCCATTTTCTTCTGCACATGCCTTATCTCCATTCCCCTTTGTGAATTTGGATCTTTAAATTCTCCCATTTTCAGTCATTGTTATCTCAATTTTTTTCTATGTATGCTGAACATTCATTACTTACTTGTTATAACAATTCTCTCCTTATTATTTAAGCTTATAATGCCCTGTTCTTAGTAAGGGTTGCATTCCTCTACTTCTATTTGCCTGATAGTCACTTTACTCCTAATTGTGTATTTTTTTTTTTGGTCATTTTGATTTAGGTGAGCTGACCCCTTTCAGTATTTCCTGTAGTGCAGGCTTCATAGTGGAGAATTCCCTCAATTTTTCTATGTCTGGAAAAGTCTTAATTTTTCCTTCATATATAAAGGAGAGCTTAGCTGGATACATTATTCTAAGCTGGTAGTTCATTTAACTTAATAGTTTAAATATTTGATTCCATTCCTTTCTGGCTTTTAAGGTTTGCACTGAGAAGTTCAAGGATAGTCTAATGGGTTTACCTTTATAAGTTATTTTTTTTTCTCTCTGGTTGCCTTGAGAATTCTGTCTTTGTCATTGATTTTTGATAATTTCAATATGATGTGTCTTGGAGAAGGCCTTTTTGGGTTGAAATAATTGAGTGTTCTGTTGACTTCTTGAATTTCAAGCTCCAGCTCATTCCTTAGCTTTGGGAAATTCTTATCCACTATTTGTCTGAAAATGCTTTCTAATTCCTGTTCCTTTTCCTTGCCTTTTATGATGCCCATTATTCTTATGTTTCCTCTCCTAATTGTATCAGTTAGTTCTTGAATTTCTCCTTATTTTTCATTCTTCGGTTTCTCTCTTCACACTTCTGATTTATTTCTAGATTTCTGTCTTCGATATCACTGATCCTTTCCTCCATTTGGTCGACTCTATTTACCAAGCTTGTTATTTCATTTTTCAGCTCTTACAGTGTGATTTTTTATCTCCAGAAGTTCTATATGTTTATTTTGGAGGGCTTCGATCTCCTTGCTAAAGAACTCGTTCTGCTCATCTAGTTTTTTTTTTCAATTCCTGAATTTGTTGATATGACTTGCTTCATAACTCACTTAGTTTTTTCAGAGATACCATCCTGAATTCTGTCATTTAAGTTACAAATTTCTACGCCTGTAAGCTTATTTTCTGGAGATTTTTGTCTTTCTTTCTAAGCTGCCTTGTCACCTCTGTTGTTTATGGTGTTTAATGGACAATTTTTCCACCTGTGCATTAATGGAAATGCAGTCTGCTTTTTTTCCAGAAAGATGTATTGTATAAAGGTCTCTCTCTAGCCTGTTGCAAAGAAAGCACTTTTCTTTTGGTGTCCGGTAGGTGCTGTCTAAGTCTTTTGGATCCCTACTGTATATAAAGCCTTAACAATGCCTTTTTTCTTCTTCTAGATGTTTAATCACGCTCACTATCCTCAGTCTCAGTCACTGTCAGTGTTAGCGACTGGTTTGGTAGTGTTTGCTCAGATTCACCCAGGGCTCTGCAGTGTCTATTTTTGGAGGATATGGGGAGAGGGGCCTTCTGGGTTGGAGGTTGGAGGCTGTAGCTAAGCCTCAGGTTTGCAACCGTGTTTGGTAAAATCATCTTTTGTTTCTCTTCCGTCCCTGCTTTTCTGCCATTCCCGTTTCCCTGCCCTCTGGCCTGATGACCAGACCCTGCTGCTGCCACATGCAGCTCACAGCTCTCCTAGGCAGGACTGTTCAGGGAATTCACCATAGCTTCTCCCCTCCCCTCTTCTACAGGGAGTTCCAGCTCTGAGAGTCAGCTTCTTTGTTTCTTCTAGTCCACCACCTGATACACAGGTTTCTGACCTGTGGTAGCTCTTATGTACAGGTCCCATGCTCAGACATGCTGTTGTGCAGTTTGGGTGTTTTTTGTTGTATTTTTGACGTTCTGCTTATTGTTGTTTCAAGGGGAGATATCTAGAAACTTCTCTCACTCCGACATGTTTCTCTAAACTCAGGTTCAACAAACCTCTTACACGATGGGTTCATTCAATTATTTGATTGTATTAGAGGGGAAAAATCACAACCTCATAAGTAGTCAATTTTTTTTAAGCCTATTAGAAATTAATCTTAGGAGATGAGAAAATAGACTTCACAGAAAACGGTGACAGAATGTTGTGGTTGAAGAAAAATGTGAACTGGGAATGAGGACACATTAGCCATAGAAGGAATAAAGATGAGTGATTTTTTTAGTATATTTTTTTAATTCTATAAATATAGTAGGCCATGCAAAAAATTTACTAAAGGACTATGGAAAAACTAGTGGCCCACAAACCTCAAAGTTTTTATTGAAAAATTTTAACAGCAATTCTTTTTTTCTAAGTATATTTAAGCAAATGCCAATATCTATAAATTTTAAACATCTCAAAGCATGATCATGTGATCTATAAACATTTATTGTTTTGAGTAAGTCAAGTAACTTTTTATTAGTTATTGATGTTAAATGTACCAACATTATTCTTTTAATTTTCTCTAAACAAAAGACATCTCAGATTTTCTTTTTTTTAGGCTGGACTGAGCAACAACATTCACATCAAAAACAAGCATATGATCACAAGGTTTATAATCCTTTGTCAGCTACTCCTAGTAGGTCTTCCCTAGAGATACTAATGATCTTTAAAAAATTAATCAATTTATTTAAGCTAAAAAAAGGCAGATCACTCATTTCTCTCCCCCACACCACCACTCAAACCTCAAATAATCTTTATTATTTCAAAACTATGAAATGTAGTACTCCCAATACATGAAGATAGTAATAACAGCTAACCTTCAGCAGCACGGAGAACTTTTCCTATACCACAAATGACTTACACTGATTTTGTCTCATTCACACAATGTTCTTCTCATTGCCAATAATATGCATTTGGAGAAAGTCTAGCCGAAGCATGAAACACTTGCTAACCAAGAAACAGATCAAAGTAAATCTGTAACCCTCAAAGCATCACACTAATTTAATCAAACATTATACAATTCAATTCTCAGGACTTTACACATATCCCAAGTAATTAGTAATCTGATGAAAAGCACTCTATACACTATGACATTTACCTGGAAACAATATTTATAATATATCTAATGCCATTTATGCTATTTCTGTATGTCATGTTAGCACACATAAATAAGAGAGACGCCTAAACAACAATTAAATATAATGACAATATGAGTACATTCTCTCAATTATATCTGTAACTTTACATTTATCTCCTAAATAAATCTTACCATTGTCCCATTATGGACTTCTCCCCATCAAGATGGAAAACGTAGTGCTTGACTCTTCATATGACCACATTAAAATTACAACTAAGTTATAGATCAACCTGGAGAACATCTGAAGACTAACTGAACGCAGTTCCTATAACTAAGAATATAAAGATCACATCAAGACTGGTAGGAGGGGCAGAGATGTGAAACAGGCTGGCCTCACACCCACAAATGAGTTGAGAATTGGAACGGGTATCTCAGCTGTGGAGGTCTCCCCAGAGAAGCAAGGGATCAAAGACCCACACCAGGCTCCTCAGCCCAGGGTTCTAGTATTGGAAAAAGGAATCCCCACAAAATCTGACTATAAAATTCAGTGGGGATTCCAACTGTGAGGGTGAGTCAGAAGGCATCTGGCAACCCAGGCAGCCCCTTAAAGGGCCTGAGCACAGACTCACTCACCTGCAGGTAATCAAGCAGGCCTTCACTGGAAGAACAGCAGCAGCTCAGGAACTGCCAGAGCCATACAAGGAATCAAAGAATGAGTTGTTTAGCTTCAGGGTAAGGAACAGAGGAACAGCTGCCATTAACCCTGTGTGAGCCCTCCTACAGTGCAGCCTATAGACAGGTGCCATCTTGCCTGGTAAAATCCCCTTGATCCACCCTGATGACTCGCTTGGTTCCTACCCTACCCAACCCATAAATTGCTGGAGAAATATTCATGGCTAGGCAACCAATCTCACCTTGTCCTTTAGGCAGGAGGCTCTATCATCAACAATCAACAGGCTTCAGATGGCAGGAAACCAACCACAAATCAAATTGCAATGTTTCTTAAACATATATTGGAGGTCTAGAGGTCTGCAGGCCTGAGGAGAGTGGCAGATAGACTCAGTGTAATCTGAGACTTCTGCAAGTAGCCACAGGCTCAGCCTTGACAAAAATCTGAATCGGCTCTAACCTCGGAACCGCGATTGGCCCCAACATGGAGAGACCTGGGACCCTGCCTCACCAACTCATGAACTACCTGAGGCTCTTTTCTTTCAGCTTCTGAGCCTCACAGGCAGCCTGCAGGCAGCTGTAGGCCTTGGGTTCCCCTACCCTTTAGCTAAGCTGTCCCAAGACCGGTACTTGTGGCAGCTATCCTCAGTTTACAAAATGGCCTCTCCCACGTACCTGCAGGTCCAGCACAGGCAGCGACCAACCACGGATTGTTTTGTGGCTCCTACCAGGTAGTTCTGGGCAGGTAAAAGGCAGCAGCTGAACTTGGACTGTAAGGGCCCCATAAACCACACATGTGGAGGCTGACATAAGACCACAACAGAGCACCACCTAATTAGCACCACAAGCAGCATGCACAAAGGATAATCTCAAAAGGCACATAAGCCTCCTGTGGTGAATCCCACTCTGTGGGGTAAGCCCACACAGAGCATCTCATATCCTGTGGGTGTGACAAATCCCCAGTCATCCACACTCTGACGTATCAACAGCAATCAAGGCTTAACTACAACAGAGCATACACAACCCACAGAAGGGGCAATGCATCTGGCACGGGTGATCAGGAAAATTGTGTCACTGAGTCACCCAGGGCATTTACCACATAAGGCTGTGAGGCCAAGCCTGGCAGACACAACAAATCTACCTAACATATACAAATGAACATAGAGAGGTGGCTAAAATGAGAACACAAAGAAACATGCCCCAAATGAGAAGAGCAGGAAAAAACTCCAAAAAAAGAACTAAATAAAATGGAGATAAAGAGTTCAAAATACTGGTTATAAGAATGCTCAATGAACAAAGGGGAAAGATAGATGATCTCAGTGAGAACTTCAAAGGAGATAGTAAACATTAAAAAAAGAGTCAGAAATGAAAATTATAATAACTGAAATGCGAATACATTAGAAGGAATCAACAGATTAGATGATGCAAAGGATTGAATAAGTGATTAAGAAGATAATGGACCAAAAGAAAAATAATTAGAACAGCAAGGAGAAAAAAAATATCCAAAAAATGAGGATGGCTCAAGGGGCTTTTGGTACAACATCAAGTGTGGCAACATTCACATCACAGGGGCACCAGAGAGAGAGCAAGAAATTGAAAACCCATTTGAAGAAATAATGACAGAAAACTTCCCTAACCTGGTGATGGAAATAGACACACAATCCCAGGAAGTTTAGAGAATACCTAACTAGATGAACACAAAGAGGCCCACACCAAGACACATCATAATTAAAATGCCAAAGGTTAAATTCAAAGAGAGGATCTCAAAAGCAACAAGAGAAAAGCAGTTAGTTACCTACAAGGGAGCTCCTAGAGGATTGTCTACTGATTTCTCCACAGAAACACTGCAAGCCAGAAGGGACTGGCAGAAAATATTCTAAGTGATGAAAAATCAAGAACCTATAACTAAGATTACTTTACATAGCAAAGCTATCATTTAGAATCAAAGGACAAAAAAAGAGCTTCCCAGATAAGAAAAAGTGAAAGGGGTTCATCATCACCAAGCCAGTATTACAGGAAATGTTGGAGGGACTTCTTTAAGAAGAAAAAAAAAATCAAAAATATAAATCATAAAATGGCAATAACTATTATCTATAATAATTATGTCAAAAGAAAAAGGATTAAATGCTCCAATCAAGACAGAGTGGCTGAATGGATAAGAAAAGAACCTTACATATGTTGCCTACAAGTTACTCACTTCAAATCAGACACACACACACACACACACACACACACACACTTTAAATATAAACAGATTAAATGCAACATTCAAAAGATACAGGGTACCTGATTAAAAAACAAGACCCATACATATGTGCTCTACAAGAGACCCCCTTCAAATCAAATAACATACATAGACTAAAATGAAGGGATGGAAAAAAGATATTCATACAAATGGAAATGAAAAAAAAAACAGCTGGGGTAGCAATAATTATATAAGACGAAACAGAATTTAAAGCAAAGGCTATAATAAGAGACAAAGAAGGAAATTACATAATGATAAAAGGATCAATACAATAAGAGGATATAACTCTAGTTATGCACACAATGTGGGAACACCTAAATATATAAAGCAAATACTGATAGATATAAAGAAAGAGATTGACAGTAAAACATTCATAGTAGGAAATTTTAACACCCCATTGACATCAGTGGACAGATATTACAGACATAAAATCAATAAGGGAAGAGCAGCCTTAAATGATAGACTAGATCAGATGGATTTAATAGATATTTTTAGAGCATTTCACCCGAGAGCAGCAGAATATACATTCTTCTCAAGTGCACACAGAACATATTCCAAAAGAGATCACATATTGGGCCACAAAACAAGTGTAAATAAATTTAAGAAGACAGAAATAATATCAAGCTTCTTCTCCAACCACAATGGTATGGAACTAGAATTAAAATACAAGAATAAAAATGGAAAAAACCACAAACATACGGAGGCTAAATAGCATGCTATTAAACAATGAATAGGTTAATTATGAAATCATGGAAGAAATCAAACGATAATTAGAGAAAAAGAAAATCAAAACACGGTGTCTCAAAAACTATACGACTCAGCAAAAGCAGTCCTAAGAGAGAAAGTCACAGCAATACAGGCCTATTTCAAGAAACAAGGAAAATCTCAAATAAATAATCTCACCTTACATTTAAATGAACTAGGAAAACAACATCAAACAAAACCTAAAGTGAGTAGAGGGAAGGAAATAATAAAGATCAGAGCGAAAATAAACAAAATAGAGTCTAGAAAAACAATGTAAGAGATCAGTGAAACCAATAGCTGGTTTGTTGAAAGGATAAACAATTAATAAATCTTAAACCGATTCATCAAGGAAAAAAGAGGACTCAAAATAAAAAATGAGAGTAGAAGTAACAACGACTCCACAGACATATAAAGGATCATAAGAAAATACTACAGCAATTATATGCCAACAAATTGGACAATCTGGAAGAAATGGATATATTCCTAGAAACACATTCTCCCAAGACGGAGTCTAGAAGAGACAGAAAATCTGAACCAATCAATTACCACCAACAAAATCGAATCAGTAATTAAAAAACTCCCCCAAAACAAAAGTCCTTTACCATATGGCTTCATAGGTGAATTTTACCCAACATTCAAAAAGAATTAAAACCTATTCTTCTCAACCTATCCAAAAAAAATTCTAGATGAGGGAAGGCTCTTGAACTCATTTTATGAGGTCACCATCACCCTGATTCCAAAACCAAAGATAATACAAAAAAAAAAGAAAGAAAGAAAGAAAAGAAAACCATAGGCCTATATCCCCTATGAACATTGATGCAAAAATCCTCAACAAAATTTTAGCAAACCAAATTCAACAAGGCATTAAAAAGATCATATACCGTGATCAAGTTAGATTTATTCCTGGGATGCAAGGTTGGTATATCATTTGTTAGTGATATACCACATTAACAAATTGAATGGTAAAAATCATTTGATCACATCAATAGATGCAGCAAAAGCTTTTGACAAAATCTAGCATCCAATTATGACAAAATCTCTCAACAAAGTGGAAATAGAGGGAACATACCTCAATATAGTAAAGGCCACATATGACAAACCTGCAGCTAACATTATACTCAACAAGAAAAAGCTAAAAGCGTTTTTCCTTAAAATTAGAAGCAAGACAAGGATGTCTAATTTCACCACTTTTATTCAACATAGTACTGGAAATGTTAGCCACAACAATCAGATAAGGGAAAACAAAAGTAATCCCAACTAGAAAGGAAGAAGTAAAACTGTCATTATTTGCAGATGACATGATACTGTATAGAGAAAACTCTAAGAGTCCACTAAACTGTTAGAACTGATCGATGAATTCAGTAAAGTATCAAGATACAAAACTAATATTCAGAAATTGGTTGCATTCCTATATACCAACAATGAACTATCAGAAAAATTTAAAAACAATTTCATTTATAATTGTATCAAAATAAAACATTTAGTAATAAATTTAACCAAGGAGGTAAAATATCTGTACTCAGAAAATTATGTCATTGAGGAAAGAAACTGAAGAAGATACAAATAAATGGGAGTGTATACCATGCTCATGGATAGAAAGAATTAACATGGTGAAAATGTCCATACTACCTAAAGCAATCTATAGATTCAATGCAAGCTTTATCAAAATACCAATGGCATTTTTCACAGAAACAGAACAAATAATCCAAAAATTTATATGGAACCATAAAAGATGCTGAGTAGATATGATAATGTTGAGTAAGAAGAACAAAGGTGGAGTTATCATGCTGCCTGATATGAAATGATACTACAAGGCTATAGTAATCAAAACAGCATGGTTCTGGTATAAAAAGAGATGTATAATCAATAGAACAAAATAGAGAGCCCAGAAATAAAGCCATGCCTATATGAACATTTAATCTAAAACAAAGGAGGCAAGAAGATACAGTGGAATAAAGACAAGTCTAGTCAATAAATGGTGCTAGGAAAACTGGACAGATACATGCAAAAAATAAAAAATGAAACCAGACCACCTTCTTATATTAAATAAACAAATAAACTCAAAATGAATTAAAGACTTCAATGTAAGACCTGAAACCATAAAACTTCTAGAAAACACAGGCAGCAAACTCTCTGATACTGTTCTTAGTAATATCTCTTCTGTTATATCTCCTCAGTCAAAGGAAACAAAATAAAAAGTAAAGAAATGGGATTACATCAAACTAAAAAGTTTTTGCACATCAAAGGAAATCAGCAAAGTGAAAAGACAATCAATCTACTGAATGGGAGAAGATATGTGCCTATGATACATCCAATAAGGGGTTAATATCCAAAATTTAATAAAGAATTCATGGAACTCAACACCAAAAACAAACAAACAAACAAACAAACAATCCAATAAAAAAAAATGGGTAAAAGACCTGAATAGGCATTTCTCCAAAGAGGACTTATAGATGGCCAATAGACATGAAAAGTTGCTCAACATCACTAATCATCAGTGAAATGCAAATGAAAACCACAATGAGATATCACCTCACACCTGTCAGAATAGCCATCATCAATAAATCAAAAAAGAACAAGTGTTGGCGAGGATGTGGAGAAAAGGGATCCCTTGTGCACTATTGGTAGGATTGCAAACTGGTATAGCTGCTATGGGAAACCATCCAGAGGTTCTTCAAAAAATTAAAATACAACTACATTTTGCCCCAGCAATTGTACTTCTGGGTATTTGTCCAAAGAAAACCAAAACACTAATTCAAAAAGATATACACACCCCTATATTCATGGCAGAGCTATTTATAATAGCCAAGATATGGACGCAACCTAAATGCCCATCAACAGACAACTGGATAAACAAGTAATGGTACACACGCACAATGTAATATTACTCAGCCATAAAAAATGAAATCTTACAATTTGCAACAACGTAGTAGGACCTAGAGAGTATTATGCTAAGTGAAATAAGACAGAAAGACAAATACCATATGACTTCACTTATATGTGGAATCTAAGGAACAAAATAAATGAATAAGCAAAATGAAAACAGACTCATAGATACAGAGAACAAACTAGTGATTGCCAGAGGGGAGGGGGGTTTAGGGCTGGGTGAAAAAGTAAAGGGATCAAGAAGTACAAATTTGTAGTTACAAAATAGTCACGGGAATGTAAATTACAGCATAGGGAATATAGTCAATAATATTGTAATAACTATGTATGGTGCCAGGAGGAGACTAGGCAAATTGAGGGGATCACTGTATAAATTATATAAATGTCTAACCACTACGCTGTATACCTGAAACTAATATAATATTGAATGTAAACTCTAGTTGAAAAACAAAAATTAAAAAAAAATAGTCCTATTGTTTACTGGAAACTTCATATACTTCATGTGATAAACTTTCAATCATCTGATTAATGATTATAAAATTTGCCTATTTAAATCTCTTTACTGAAAAAAAATACCTGTTCTTCTGCTCTTGCTGTAATAACTGAATGGCTATTTTCCTCAAATCAGTTACTTCCTTCAAATCATCATCCTCTTCCTCTGCAAGTAACTGTTCTTTCCCAAGTCTGAAAGGTGACACAAACATGGTTATCCAAAATGTAAGGCAGAAGATATTTTATGCCAGCTTGGAGATGTAGAAACCATTTTTTGTTTTTAATATCAGTTGAAAGCTAAAATCTTAGTGTCATATTTAAAACACAGAAATAAGAAATAAGGAATATTTAAGGAATAGAATAACATATTTATTCTCTCTACTCATACTGGTTATATTAATATAAGTAATGACTAACAAAGTGAACTGTAGTATTACCATTTTGTAATTTCGGAAATGTATAATGTCCATATCATTTAACAATGGATACTCCCCAGTCTTGAATATCATAAGACCTGCAGAGTTCTATATGGCCTGTCTTTAAAATAAGATGTTATCAAAACTACATTTTATTAAACCACCCTACCTTTATCAGTTTATCTATTTTGACCTTAAAAATTTCTGTGTAAAATGTTTAAGTAGAGGAAATGCAAAATAGGTTCAGATAAGATTGGCAAATTTGCCCAATGATACTCATTAAAACATATAATTTTTATAATTCGCAGATTCAAAGAAATTTTAAAATAAATTGTTCTCTAAACTCAAGTAATTTTATCTCAAAAAATATTTAATTTAAAAAACAGTATCAAACCCTAATACCTTGTATCTTTACTGTATCTTTTTGCATGCTATTGGTGACTATCGAATTTAGGCAACTGTCCTCATGAAATGAGAAAGTAAAGGAATGAAATATAAAGAATACAAGACAAAGCAATGTACCTCCTTATGGGGTACCAGAGATGATTAATTACTGCTTAAAAAGTCACCAATGAGGTCATTTGGAAAACGCACATACAGAGAAAAGAGAAAAGCTTGGGGATCAGAGAGAGCTAGGCTCATATCCTATGTTATACAGGACACTGGTTAAGTGGTTTTCAGCAAGAAATTTTAGAGTCTCATCTATAAAAATGGGGACAATATCTACTCTGTAGAATTCAGTGAAGGTTAAATAAGAAACATGCAAAGCACTTAGCACAGATCCCTGGTACATGGTAGGTATTCAACAAATGCTCCTCCCTTTCTTCCTGCAGCTATGAAGCAACTTGAAGGAGTGATTGAAATGTCAAATTCCATCACTTCATAAGATAAATGATACAGAAAAGATCCAAAGTACAATTATTTTAATAAAATATGGAAGTAAATACCCTTTAAAATTACCATAATCAGTTTGATGAAATAAAAAGTATATTTTCTCAACAAAAGAGGTACATTAGGAGTCAGAACACCTGAGTTGCAAAGATTTGAAACGCCGGGTCTCAGTTTCCTTATTGGTCAATACCATCTATTTTAAAGAGTTGTAAATAGCTGAAATGAAGCAACGTATGTGAAGGTACAGTCCTCCTCAGTGGTGATAATAATAGAAGACATTATTATTACACTTCTAGGGGAAAAGCAGTGTAAATATGACACTCAAATTTAAATGTCTACTATAATTTTCAGTTTAATTGAAGAATACAAGCAGATGAAGTATTTACAAATTAACTATCTCAACATAACAGGTAAATAAAAGAAAAATTTATAGTATTTAAAGTACTCTTTCAAATACAAATATCTAATGAATATTTCAAATATTTATTGGTAAAATTTCAATTTGAGAATTCACGTTTACCTTTTTTCATCTCCCAATTCTTCATTTTTCTGACATTTTTCAGGATCTTTTTCTTTTCCCTTATATAAAAGAAAGTTATTTTAAATTGTATGGTCCATTTTTATGAGATCAAGCAGAAAATGTTATTAATATTGTTTCAAAATTTTCTTTACCTTAAGGAAAGAGACAAAGGATACAATATGTGCATTTCCTTGTTCGGGAACTGCTGTATCTTCTGTGCTTGGGTCAATAAAATCATACACCTCCTGGTCTAAGTATAGATTAATATTAATTAAAAATATTAATAGTAAACAGTGTGCTCTGACACTGCAGTTCTTAGAATAAAAGTTTATTTTTCTCAATAAAAGAGGTGGCAATAGATAACATAATTTTCAAAACCTATTTTTAATAAGAGATCCATTTTTAATAAAGACTATGTACATGAATTAAAAATATCAGACACCACATGAATACCTTTCTGAGAATCAGGTTTACTTCCCGTTGTGTGACTGTCATTTTTTGAGGTCTGCTCTCTATTTGATTCTGAGACTTGAGAGTGAAGGCTGATTGTATCATCATCTGATGGCTAAAAGAAATAAGCCCAAGTACATAAGTGGCATTTTAAATATGTAATTACAGATTAAGTTGCTTTAATTTCAAATATGAAGTGTAGAACATTTGCTTTACATCTCCTGTTTTCAAACCAAAAATTAATATGTTAAGGTTTACTGTCCTGTTTTAATTTGAAGTCATAAAATGCAATGATGATTATATTTTTAAGCAAAATAAATCAAGTATGTGCAAGTATCTATTTCAAAGTTATAATAAAATTGTAAAACAAAATAGATCAACATTAAAATATACTCACTTCTGTTGTAGATAATCGTTTCTCTCCATTATCACTTCCAATTCCAGAGTCAGGGCCATGAGTTTTATTTGGATAAAAATCTTCCATACTATGGAAACAGAAATTCTAAGGACAATTAGGGTTTTCTTCTTAAATAGATAACACAGACTCGACCTGGCATTTCCCTAGATAATAAAAAATGTATACCTCTGATGTCTATCATCCTAAAGACATAAGTGAAAAAATATCAGGCATCTTCCTATAAAACACTCGAAGGGAACCAAAGTTTTGCCACCCTGAACCTGCCTTTTGGAGATACTGATTTTAAGCTGTTTATTAAGAAACAAGACTCAAAAAGGACCTTTGATCCTCCCCCACTTTTCTGCCCAAGAGATTCATACAGAAAAACCTGCTTCAGGAAAAAAAATCTTAGATGTTCAGTCTTAGCTTAATTTGAATTAAGTATGGTAAATAGCAGGGCTTCTGGCAGGGGACTTTTAGCTAGATACCTGTGTCCCATTGTTTCCAAGTTGCCTAGTAGGAATTTGCGAGCCACATGTGTTCCATTCTTCCTCGACTATCTGTAAATTGCCATTCTCACTTCTGAAATCTAAGACACCATCCCCTCTCCTTTTCTCAAATATGTCATATATACCCAATGTTGCCTCACTATCTTTGGAATTTTTATGCTTATGTGAATTCCCTATGCACATGTATTAAAATTTTGATTTTTTTCTCCTGTTAATCTGTCTCTTGTTACTTTATAAGCCCAGCTAGAATAACTTAGAAGGTGGGAGGAGAAATACTAATTTTTAACTCCCACAACTTTACTCATGTCTCTCTTAAAATATTTTTCCTTCATGTGCTCTGTTGTAAAGTGTCAATTTTTGATAGCCTATTATTTCTCCTGAGAGATTCAGAAAGGCAGATAGCCCTGCTAGAAAATCATCTTGATAAAAGACTTTCCTGTTTTTTTTTTCATTAGTTTAACAAATTTCATCATGGAATGCTGAAATATTTTTAACTTTAAAAGTGTCTTTTTCATATGCTTTAGCTTTATTAATAACATCCACTTACTAATTAAGGAAAGAGAAAATGAAAAAAATGTCTGCAAAGAATTGAATAAACACTGGTTCTGGTGTGAAGTCAGAGCTGTTCTTGCAAATTTCTGAATTACACAGTTTGCCACCCAGGTTGCAAAGCATTTTTTACTTTAATTTGCAAATTTACCATACACACCTCTATTATGTGCCAGGAATTGGGCTAAATACTTTAAAGACCACACCTCATACATTCCTTGTGAAAACTGTAGCAGGTTGTTTTCTCCTTTTACAGATAAGGAAACTGAGGCCAAGAAGGAGTTAAACAATTTACTCAATGACATGCAACTTGAAAGTGACAATCTAAACTTGATCCCAAGATTATCATGCACGAAAGTCCCTCATCTTAATCACTATTCTATATTGCCTCCTCAGACACTGATTTTTTACATTTTTATGGAGTATATCAATAAACTTAAGGAAGCAATTACCAAGTGCCAGGTACTATGCTGAATGCCTGAGATGAGACGAATTAAAAATGTTTGACCTCAAAGGACTCTCAGTCTAGAAGGGAAATGAGTATGTTTATATGTTTTCAAGACTATAAATATATAAATATAAATATAAATTTCTGTGAGAAAAGAGAGATTAACTAATTCTCCCTGTTAGGTTAGGAGAGGCTTCACCCAAGTAAATAGCATTTGAGCTTAGTCTTGAAGGATGAAAATGAGGCAATAATTGCTAGCATTTATTGTCTACACTGCATTAGATACCATGCCAGGTGTACCTCATATTTTACTTATAATCCTTACATTCTGCAATTTATGCATTATTTCTTTTTATAAATGAGGATAATAAAGTTTATAAGTTAACTTTCCAAAGAGAAAATCAGGACATTTACTGAATATCATCCATTAAGCAGTTGCCAAGCACACATTTAACTCTCACAACGAGCTTAGTAATTGGGCATTGTTAATATTTTAAATTAAAAAAAAAACATGAAGAAATTAAATAATTTACACAGGTCACAGAGGAATTAAGAGGTTAAACCATGATTAGAACCAAAAACCACGTGACCCCACTCGCACTAATACTATGTACTATGGTAAAATATCTCTGTGTATTTCTAACAGATGACAATGATAATAAGCTATTTGTTGAGGAATTATTATGGGTAGGGCATTGTGTTAAGTATTCTACACACATCATTTCATTTAATCCTGACATCAACCAAATGATTATTTTCCTTTCTACATATAAAACTGAGAACCAAAAAAGAAAACTGAGGGTCAGAGACATTATGACACAAGGACATACAGTTATTGAGTCGGAGAAGTGCTTCGCAGGCATGTTATGTCTGACTTCAAAAGCTGATATACTTAACTACTACAATGCCTATTTAAATAGAATTAATATTTTACAAAATAATCAAGGCTTAGAAGGGTATTCTAAGTAGTAAAAACCATATTCCCAAGGGCATGAGTGTGAAAGTAAAAAGTGCATACAAGAATTTTCTAGGTAGTTTAATATAAGCTGAGTGGGAGACTAGCACACCCAAGAGCCAAATCATAAGTAAACTCTATTGACTTGCACTGTCCAATATAGTAACCACTAGCCATATATCGCTATTGCGCATTTGAAATGTGGCTAGTGTAAATTGAGACGAATTGTAAATATAAAATATACACCAGTTTCAAAGTTTTAATAGAAAGAAAAAGAATGTACAATAACTTTTTTTATATTTAATTAATGCTGAAATGATATTTTGGATATACTGGGTTAAATAATGTTATTAAAATTAATTTCACCTGTTTCTTTTTCACTTTTTAAAACTGATATATAAAAAAAATTTTTTTAACTCCATGTGGCTCACATTAGATTTCAATTGGATGACACTGCTATAGATCATCTCCCAAATATATGTGTTCTGTCCACTCATTTTCATCTCTACTGCAACCACCCTATTCAAGACCCCTTGATCAGTTGGCAGTACTGCAACAGCCTAACTAGTCCCTGTGCTTCTTCTATCTATTCTCCCTGAAAGAGTCAAAATACTTTTTTTTTAACACAAATCAGATCATGTATTTCCCTTGCTTGTAACTATCCAATGACTTCTTACTGTACTTTAAATATAATTCAAACTCTTCACCATGGCCTCTAAAACCCCCATGTGACGTGAGCCCTCACTAACCAAAATCAACTTGTACCACTCTACCCATCAGTCACTCTGCTCCAACCATGCTGACCTCCTTTCACCTTTTTTTCAACATACGAAGTTTCTTCTTAACTTAAGGCCTTTGCACATGTCATTCTTTCTGCCTAAAATGCTCTTACCCTTGTTCTTCACACAGCTACCTTTTCTCCTTTCAGGTCTGGACTTAAAACCTCTCCTTCCTAAGGAGAAATTCCCTAACTTTACTACTGAAATGTGTTCATTTCATTCACAGCACTCACCACAATTTGAAATTATGTGCGTGCATATTATAGTTCCTTGCTTTGTTTATTGTCTGACTCCTTCTTCATTAGACTGAGTTACATAAAGGCTGGAACCAATTTGTATGTCATTCAATAAAACATACCCTGAACCTACTAGTAATCATCCAACTGATATCTGTATAATAAATTAATGACTAACACAATGAATGTTGTTACTAAGTAATTCATTTTTAAATAAATATAAAACACACTAAAAGAGATTCGAATATGAATGTCTAATTTTTATAGATTTGGTCTATCATTCATAATATTAAACAAAATCATCTTTAGTAACTAAATTTAATGTTTAGATATTTAATTCTTTTTAGGCAACAGAAATCTTCAAGAAGAAGACCTATTTGGGAATTCTAGAACTTGCACTGATAATAATATTTAATATACTGCCATTCCAAGTAGTCTATACTTTGTCATAAATATAATGGTAAACTTTTAAATATTTTAGGCATGGGTATAGACTCCCTTCCTGTAGTTTCACTCCATTCTAATTTACCCATAATACTGGATGGAATTATGTTTTCATATAATCAGACCAATTGATATCTCAAAATGATGAATTAAAAACAATATTGAATCTACCATTTCAAAATCTCACGAGGGGAAAAATATCAATATCATACAGAACGTCGATTATAAATCATCTTTGATCTAGACATAAATAATATAAAGAATATGAAGGAAGAAAGTACCCCAAAATATCTTACTCTTCCACTAAACTCAGTTCAAAGTCAAATTCTACTTATTACAAATGTAAAATACAGTGATTATAGGGGTAAATTAACAGTTGTCAAGTGCTAAGAAATTAGTGCTTCTGTGCTATATAATGTCAAATGTTTACATTTTACCACTAAAGAAATAACAATAATTTGTGAGAAAATTCCAAATTGATTCTAGTATCCCAGAAATTTATTCTATGAAGATATTTTACTTCAGCCAATTATTGATTTTAACACTGAGCCAATCAGTCTAAACATAGTATACTCAAGATTAATAAATATTTCTTCCATTTAATTTTTTTAATTTTATTAATTTATTGGGGTGATATTGGTTAATAAAATTATACAGGTTTCAAGTGTACAGTTCTTTAATATATCATCTGTATATTGCATTGCGTATTTACCACCCAAAGTCAAATCTCCTTCTATCACCACATATTTGACCCCTTTTGCCCTTTTCCACCTCTCACCCTTCCCCTCTTCCCTCTGGTGGCCAATAAACTGCTGTCTGTGTCTATGAATTTTCTTTTGTTTGTCTTGTTTGTTGTTCTCAGTTGTGGGAAATAAATATCTTTTATATAGAGAAAAGATACCAAACATGAAATGAAACTGTAAGTATATTATATTACCTGTCTGTGAGAGGCTGGGAGGGCATTCTTTTACTCAGTGATGGAAGATCCAAGGAATCTGGTTTCTTATCCATTCTACAACATGCTTGGATATTTAAGTATTTAAATATGTGTACTTTACCCTTTAAACATATCTGTCGATAAATAATAAATATTCAATTATATAGGTCCAAATATAAATGCCATCTAATAATTTATTTGTACATCTTAATAATTTCAAATTATGTTCACACATCACAATCATGATAGATATTTTGCATATTTAAATAATTTGTACTTCTAACATAGATAAAAAAATCTGACACCAATACCAACTAGAATTCTACTGACGTTTGTTCTTATTAGAAAAAATAAGTTAATTTTTCTGTATTTCACTGAAATTTTCTTGTTAAAAGCACAATGTACAAAACCACTAAACAATATAAAATTTATAATTCATGAATGTTACCTTTGTTAGAAAAAAGTGAAAAGAAATATATTCATCGTAGTAGTGAGAAGAGAAAAAAAAATATCCATGTAAATATTTAATCTCATTGGAACCACTAAGTTGTTTGGTCTAAACACAGGGAAAATGCTAATCAAAAGAATTTAAATATAGGAAAAATGTATTTGTTGAAAGATGTGAATGGTAGGCCAATTAGAATAAGATAATTTTTAAATGGTCAATTCAACTAAGATACCACCCTATAAAGTTATTTTCATTGATGATAGAGAAGAGAAATAATGAAAGGCGAAACACTATATGAAAGAAGTATATAAAAAATGACAGTAAATGAGTGGTAAGAAAGTGATAAGTCAGTTTTACAAAGGTTAACTACAGTCACTATTAGTGATGTCAAATAAATATATTTCAAAACATATTTAAAATATTTTGTTTTATGGACTCATGTAACCTAGCAACACATGTAAAAATTAAAAAAAAAACAGTAAAAAAAAGGACATTAAGAAGTAATTATCATTCAAGGTATAAAGGAAAAATGTTTCTTATATAATTCTAATAAATACCAGATCTGATTTGACCACTAAAAATTTTCATTTAAAAGAAAAATAAAATTTTGGAGCTATTAGAATCTAAATAATTACCAATTAAAAGGTATCACATTACCTATTACCTGTCCAAACTGAAAAAAAAAATTTATCTTTCATTACTAAATTAAATGCTGATGAATGATTTTCTTTTCTAAATTTAATTTTTCATAGTAATTCATGTAGTTTTAAGTCACAGAGAATTATAAAACTGATAACAAAAAATTAATCCCCCTTTCTATCCCATTCAATCTCAAAGACCCAGTCCCTCATTCAATTATTTTAGTCAGTTTTCTGCTATTTACCTTCATATTTATAAATGACATGGTTCTATTGCTATTTTTTTGAAGTATAAATTTTATTTACTGAGGCCTTACTACCACTTTCACATATCAATAATACCACCACTACTACCATCCTCTGATCCCCAACCTTCATAAACTCACGCAAACATATTTCTGCCACCTCTTTAGAAGCAAAGCATGGTTAGATCATAAACTCTGGAGTCAGACTGCCTTGGTTTGAAACTGGGCTTTACCACCCACAAGCCATGTGACCTTAGACAAGTCACTTAACTTCTATGCTTCTGCTTCCTTATATATAAAATGAGGCATAATGACAGTACCTGTTTTAAAGAGTTGCTATAAAAAATGAGTTGCTATAATGCATGTAAAGCATTTTCAACAGTGCCTTGAACACAGAAAATGCCATATAAATCTTTACTATTATTATAACTATGTCACAGTTTTTCATTAACTCAAAATCTAGTATTTACATTATGACTAAGAAAATATTCACAGATGAATCACATAGGTTAGTTAAATAACATTTCCTTTCTCCTCTAAGTTTTCGTTTAATCGAAAGTAACTAATTACACTATTTTTTGATTTGCATAATTTTCTGTATACCTGTTACTAATTAATTCCTGACTGACAGAACTATAAAACTCTCTCCATATTGACAAACAGATTGAGTCATCTATCAGTTTCTTTCTTCTTTTTCTCTTTTCCTTTTGGAGACAACCTCTCTACTCCAAACTGACTGGCTGCTCTCTAGGCCTATGCATACCTGTAAATCTTGGACATGAAGAATACCTCTTAATTTACTCCCTCATTTTGATAGAGTACAACCTCTATTAGCTTTTCTAATAAAGAGTACAAAAGAGTTAAAATTTCTGAGACACTGCATGTTTGAAACTGTCTTTTTTTCTACCTCACACTTGACTGATAATTTGAGTATGGAAAGATGGAAATATTCCCTCAGTCTTTGAAGGTATGGTTCTAACATCTTCTAGCTTCATGTATTGCTGCTGAGAAGTCATTCTATTACCACTCCTATGAATGTGACCCATTTTGTTTCAATGGAAGGAAGACTTTCAGTGTTTTGGGCTCCTTCTTTCATGTTAGAGATTATTCCTGCAAATGTCTAGTAATCCATGGCTATCTGTTCATTTTCAAGAGTGAGGCAATAAGAAGCCAATTAGAATCTCTATGTATGAGAGAGAAGTTTAACAATGGCAAGCTTCACTATCTAGAGATCAGACAAGGACTGACCATTATATCAGGAGACCCCCCCCCCAAAAAAAAGGTCAGTCTGTGTGTGTACATACACACACACATGTCTTTCCTCCTAGTTCAATCAGTCTACCACAGGAAAAATCCACCAATCCTACCTGAGATAAATAAGATAGGCTAAAAGCATTCTGAGAGCCAAGCAAGACAAGTCTACTGGAGGGTTCCAACACTCAGTATGTCAGCATTCACTGTTTTCAGTATGGGGTCTCATTCCTGCCCATAGCTGTACCTGGATCCCCTGACTCCGGTTTTCAATCTCTCTACATTTCTGCTATCCAATATGATAGCCGCTAGCCACATGTAACCATTTAAATTTAAATTAATTACATCTATATAAAACTAAAACTTCAAATCTTCAGTTAACACTATACATTTTCAAGTGCTCAACAGCCACCTATGGCTACCATACTGGCCAGCACAGATACAGAACATTTCCATCACCACAAAAACTTCTAAACTCCAAAGAGCAAACTCTAGGCTTCTGCTGAGTCAAGAAGCCAGAGTCATTTGGCTGCTGAGCTGGGGGAGAGAATCTGAGAGAACAGACCTACTCTTCAGTGTAAACCCCAGGCTCCTACTAATGCAAATGAGGTCCAGTCATGTTGCTGCAGAGGAAATAAGACAAGAATCTGAGGTTGTAGATCTTAGACCTGCAGTGTCCAATATGCTAGCCACTAATCACATGAAACTATTTAAATTTCAATTAATCAAAATTAAATTAAATTAAAAATTTGGTTCCTTAGTTGTACTAGGCATATTTCAAGTTCTCAGTAGCCACATGTGGCAAGTGGTTATGCTATTGGACAGCAAAGATTATAGAACATTTGCATTGAAGGGAAGCAGAGTTTGCCGCCCCAAAATATGCCTTTTGGAGATATTGATTATCTGATGCCAGTTATATTTAAGAAAGAAAAGACTCAAAAAGAGTCTTTACCTCCCCTCCTTACCTGTCTAAAAATATCCAGATAGAAAACCTGCTCTAGGAAGAGAGATCACCTTAGCATAGTATAAACTATATGTGAAAGACAAGAACCTGCAAAGTTTGTCAGACTCCCCTCTGTGTCTGGGTAGCCTGGCAAGAATTTATTTGTCAAATGTTTGCTCCTTCTCCTCTACCTGTAAATTGCCTATCTTCCCTTTTAAGTTCAAACCATTACCCCTCTTTCTCCTTAAGAAGGTATATAAACCTCAACTGCTAGATTTGGCCTAGCGTCTCAAATTCTTATAGAACCTCCATATATACATACATAATAAATTTGGCTATTTTCTCCTGTTTATCTATCTCATGTAAGTCTGATTATTAGACCAGACAGAAGAACTTAGGAGGGTAGAAGGAAAATTATTTTTCCATCCCAACACCATCATTTGGAAACTTCTACTGGACAGCAGTGCCTTACGCATTCTACAGATCTTTGTGTTTTCACTCTTTCATCTCTATATTCAGAGTTACATGTTTCCTCCAATAATAATCAACAACAACAACAACAAAAACTACCCAAGCCAGTAAATCAATTTGCTTCTTGTTGCCTTCTCCCATAGCAGACACAAGTTTCAGCTTCCCCCATCCTGCTAAGGACCCCTGTTAGCTTTTATCTGAATTAGAAAAGGAACTTCCTTTGGAATGAGAGAAATGTTCCTTTGTAGGAGGAAAAAGGCAACCCTTCAACAAATGTATGCAAATCCTGGGCCAGGGCACAGAGTTGGGAAATAGAGTGTAGGCTGGAGTTTTACTGTCATGTGCCTCCTCAGCCAGATAATATTTTACAATATAAGTAGAGGCCCTAGCTACCACGATTCCTTCTATTTTCCATTTTCCAAAATCCTGTTGCCATCTCTCTCCTGCTACCCTCCTCTCTCATTCTGTCTTGATGAGCTTATATCTTAGTGTATTCCTTTACTATTGTTTTAGTGAATTCCACATGGAATTAATCCTAAAACTAAAAGTCTGAATTAACATTTTCACATTTGTTTACTTTTCTTTATGTTATGATTCCATCTATCAGTGCTAAGAATGTGCTTCAATCAATCATACAACAAATCTCAAGTAGACATATGTGAGTAGGACAGAGGTAGAGACTCTATAGTCTATTCTTTTAAAATAACACTGACAACCAGAATTATCAGTTCACTAGCAGAAAGTTGATATCTAGGTTTCCCAAATACTATTCTCTAGAACCTAAGCTAAAACTCTTACCAAAAGCTAAAACTCTTACCAAAGTAAAAACACCACTTCTCAGAAAACTCCTTTAGACAATAATACTAATGTAGAGAAGAGGCTTAAGAACTAAATGTTAAATCAGGTTGTATTCAGAGACTGCAAAGTGCTGCTGCCAGACCAAAGGAAACCTACAGAACAAAGGAAGATTCCTGCTGGGATTATTAACAAACCATTTACCCATGTCATGAAAGGAAAACAGTCTTAAAGTCATACCCTACACAAAATAAACCCGAATATTTATTCACTACAGCCAAAAGCATGGGGAACCTACAGAACAAAGGCTGAGGATTGCTAACATGCTTTTAATGCTACACATACACCCAAGCCTTTCATACTACATACCCATATCATTAAAGGAAAATAGGTAAACAAGTCACAGAATTATATATAAAATGAATTCCCCAGAACCCCTCCCTCATTGTTCCTCCCCCTCCCCCTTCCTCTCCCTCTTCCACTCCTACTCCCGAAAGGAGACCTTGCTTGCTTACCTATGGAGTTGTATTCCTTCTCTAATAAACTTTCCTTTTGTCTCTAACTCTGGCATGTTCTTAAATTCTTTCTTATGCTCAATCAAGGAGCCTCTCCCTAGGTGCAGGGCTTGAGCCCCAGCTCAAGGGGATTTGCCTTGTCTTGCATCAATAACTCAACATCAAATTATTCCTAATTCCAATGCTTCTTCTGATTTAACAGTAATGGATATAATTCTGAATAAAAATATAAGAAACAAGTATCACATTTTTATTACAAACCTGTGCTGGTGGTACTTGCAATGGATTGTTATCCAAAATTATTACTTGTAAATGATGCAGCTTCCTGTAACAAAGTGGAATTTTGGTCACTTTATTACAAGAGAAATCCAGCTTGACTAAGGGAAGATCTCCTAATTCTGTTCAGAAATGAAAAATAATGAAATTAAACTTTACTTAGTTACTTTTTTATCTTTAAAATATTTCAAATTTTTATTAAATATTTTTATTGTTTTAAGACCACAGGTAAAGTACTTTAGCATGTTATACACATGACTTACATGTACAATTTTTAGAAATATCAAATTAAGTATAAGATGTTGAAGAAATTATATAAATGTGTATATTGACTTTTACTACACATACATCAAAGAAAGTAATAATTCTGTTATACCATTAAGTGGAAATCATTTATTACATGTCATGTTTACATCAACTCTAAGTAGAACCAAGCCAATTACTTATTTTTTTATTCATGTCAGTAAAAACAATGAGTATCTTACCTTCTGGTAATGCATGAAGATTATTTCTTCTTACATTTAGCTCTCTAAGTGAATGTAATTTTCCCATTTGTTGGGGAAGGACCTGAATCTCATTGCAGCTAATATCCTAAAGAAATTAAGAAAATAAACTTATAACAAACTGAGAAATACAGATATATTTCAATTCCTAAATTAAAGTGTATGGCTGACAGCTAGCAAAAGTTATCTTTAATGGCATTTCTCTAAATATGGATTAGCTGGCAGAGGTCAACCTAGCACAGTTAACAAATATTCCTGTGCAAAAATTTCAGGTTATAACTTAGTACTAAATAATTTTGCCATTTGAAAATCTCAACCTAAGATCATTCTTATCAACTAAAACTAAAAGAATGATCCAAGTGCTCTTTACTCAGAGCTATAAGACAACTATCAATCATTGTGACAATCTGTCAATTATAGTAGCTGTTCTGAGATATTTGCTTAGGCAGAGAAAGCTGAGAAAGTCCATTAATTATACATGTGAGCTGAAGAACTAAGACTTAAGGCTCTTTCTCAAAAGGATGCAAAATATGAGAGGTTACAAGCACAAAGTTTTGTGGCTCACAGCCCAAAGACATTATAGGAAATCTGAATAGGAAATCTGAATAGGAAATGCCTCAGGATTAACTTAAAATGCAAGCCCTGATTTACAGGTAAATAATACAACATTTCCATTAAAAAACAACTTAATTATTCTCTCTTCCCTCTCCCCTCTCTTAATTACCACATCAACAAAAAGGGAAGAAAAAAGTTGCAACAAAATCTCGGCACTCTTTCCAGACACACTGCACATGAAATTCATGTTCTACTACAATTGCCCCCAACTTCCAGCTTTCACTGGAAATTACATATGCTTGGAGGGAGAAGAGTGACACATATATTCAGTCTTATCAAAAGTGAAAAAGGCAGGAAGATAAATTTCAAGGATTAAGGAATATAAAGAATATTCAAGAATATCTAATCATCTGATCTATAGATGATTAGAAAAATCATCTTTCAAACTGAGACCTGTAGACTCAAGAGAAACGTCTGCTGTCCCACCACCAACTACTTAGAATAATTTCAATTAGGAGCCTGGCTCACTAAAAATGACTTTTTACCTATCTATATGGCAGGGCAAACTAATAATTACTGAACATGTGCTCTCCCTGCAGTCACCTTCTGAAGTCCCAAGGTACATTATCTAGTCCCTAGCTCAGGATCTTACATACATACCTATGTCCCATTTCTGCCTCTGAACTTCTCATGCATGTGGGATCTCTGACTCTCTTGTGTATACAGAGTCTCCATACATATGTATGTATTAAATTTGGTTATTTTCTCTTGCTAATCTGTCTCATGTCTATTTAATTATTTATACCAGCCAGAAGAACCTTGAAAGCAGAGGAAAATTTCTTCTTCCTCAACACATCAAGGAGTAAAACAAAAATTCCTGCCCTCGCAGCTTTTTATGGAGCTTACATTCTAGCAAAGAGGGTAGGTTATATAATATGATAGAAAGTGTTAAGTACTATTTAAAAACACACAAACAACAGGGTAAAGGAAAATGGCAGTGCTAGTAGTGTTGGAGAGGGATATTAGCAATTTTGATCATCTCATGGAGAAGTTGTTATTTGAACAGTGTTGTCAGAGCTGAGAGTGTGAGCTATGCCAACATATAAAAAAAGGAATATTCCAGATAGGAAGAACAATAAATGTAAAGGCTCTTCCGCAAAGCTTTCCTGACATGTACTAAGAACAGCAAGAAATCCATTGTAACTAGAGTGAAGTAAGCAAGGAGAAGACTAAGATGGGGGAGGGATGTGACTTTGGTTTTTTAACAGAGATGTGGGCAGGGACCAGAAACTTTTAAACACAGGTATGACATGACCTGACATATTTTGTAAGGAAGAGCTTAGCTGCTGTATCGAGAATAGGCTATTATCCAAATGACAAATACTAAAACTCTGGGAAAATGCCTTTTCAAGTAAACACTATTGCTACCTCCCAAATGTGTCTAATACTGAAGATTTCCACAAAGAAAATCCATAGTAATTTGATAGATAGCTGCTATTTCCCAGAAAAAAAAGTAAACCCAGGCACAGGAAACTGACCCTCAACCACTGGGTACTCTACAAAATACTCTGCTGGAGACTGGAGGTCTAAGAGTATTTCTAAGGCTTCTAATGACAGAATTTCACTGTTCTTGACTACCACATTCTCGTAGAATAGTATCATAGGAAAATATTTCCATGACAAATAACACCCACAAATTCACTATACGATTTACAATTGTCAATTAGCCATCCTAATGCCATATATATATATAGTTACTGATTTCAAGAGTTTAAAGCACAATAATTTTCTAGTGCCCCGTAAAATAATGGTATTTAATGGTATTTAACATTTTAAGGATTCTATTTTAATTAAAATACTAGACTAAATCTAAAGATCTTAAATATTTTTGAACCTTCCAAAAACACTCTCATGTAAAATAATTTAGAACATAGGTCCAAAAACTGAAAAAGAAAAGAAATTACAGAGCCATAGAATTAAAGTTATAACATGTATAAAATCTTTAAAATTATTAAGTGTCCATGTCAAAGAAAGTAATGCCTCCTTTTTATGATAAATTTGTTAGATCACATCTAAAAACTTCTGTTCAATGGTGAGTATAACATTAAAAGAGACTTTAATAAAAGAGAACATTTTCAGGACAGATATAGCTAAAAGTAAAAATAATAGAAATATAGAAAACATAGAAAGGAATAAAAACAATATATTTAAGCTGCAGAAAAATAGGTCGGAGTTTGGTAAAGTGGAGAGAGTAGATACACAACAGATTACAAACATCTAAAGGGAAGAGACGTTGCTGTTATCTATGCTTCTTCACATGGTAGGTAGTCCCAGGGCCACTGGATAAAAGCGATAGAGGCATGTATTTTAGTTAAAAATAAAGAGTTTTGCAAAAGAGAATGAGGGCTGCCTCAGACACACACACAAAATAAGATTTATCCACCATTGAAAATATACAGCCAGATGTGTCAGGGATTCTTGCATTAGGAAGTGCTTACAACTTTAAAATTCTATAGTTCTAAAACATAACAAGACTAAGAAAGTCTCCTTGTGTATTAAATGCACATGTAGGTATTCCTTAATGAATGACATTCCAGAAATTTCTGTTCATTACTCTATTTGCATATTAATTTCCCATCATAAAGTTGTATATAAGTTTCTCAAGAAAATTTTTGGCCCTCCACACATGATAAAGTCATACTTAACAATACATTTAAATATCTATTAGGAAAGCATTACTCAAGATAAAACAAAATAAAAATAAACAGCATGGTACATTGTGTGAGATGGAAGTAACAGAAAGATGTGAAAATAGCTCAATGCTTTGAGAATTTGATTATGCTTCTCTCAGAGTTCAATATCCTTTAATACCTAAAATGTTATATTCGAAGAAATGACTTTAAATTATTCCTATATTCTTACAATCAATTGCATATAATGGTCTCTTTCCATATAGCTTGGTCCCCAAAGTGTTATAAAATTACATAAGTATACACATAAAAGGAAGGGTTATTTTGTTCATTCCACTGTTTGTAGGCCATTCTACTCTCTTCTTTTATCCCCTTTCTCCAAGGCTCTCATAGTAGCCCTGTAAAACCTTACTGGTAAAATCTTTACTTTCCACAAAAGGAATAGATAGATGCTATTCACTGGAAAAGCATTTCTTAAGACTTGTAAGCAAGCCTCTGGCTTCACTAAGACTGAAGAACAACCAGGCTTTTATTGTGGCTATAAGCTAAAGTCAGACAGAAGCAATGATGTCTCAAAATTTTCCTAAAGTGAACTTAGACATATACCAAATCATTCTTTCTAAAGAAATTACAGTGAAATTATATAAAAGAATCAGTAATCTTCCCAATATAAAGGTATATTTTGCATATTATATACAATCAGTACAACTATTTTACTCACCAATTCCATTAAATCTTTTAACTTTCCAATTTCTTCTGGAATGGACACCAGCTTATTATTACTGACGACCAAAACTTTAAGGGGCAGATCAAATAAGTATTTTGGCAATGTTGATAAAAGATTTCGACTGAAAAGAATAAGAAAGTTTCATTATGAGAAATATGTCTGAAACCTGACATGTTATGCTGAAAAAGAACAAATCACCTCAAAAGCAAATAAGAAGCTTTGACTAAATAATAACTATCATTTAATGAGTGCTTATTTTATATCTGGCTAAAATCTTTAATATATAACTATCACATTTAATCCTCACATTAATCCCAAAAGATAAGGTATTATTAGCTCCATTATATAAATAAGAAAACAAAAGGTAAAATCTGGTTAAGTGACTTGCCCAGGCGTGGCTGACTGCAAAGCCTGTGACGCTACCTATGATATTGACCTACACACACCACCAATTCTCATAACGCAAAATCATTCTTTTGAGCTAGAGAATGTCAGAATCTTGCCCTCTGCTATATTCAATAGTTCACTATATTCAATAGTTCCATGTCTCTAGGGAAAGGCTCCAAGAAAAAATCTGCATGCACTATATGTTTAAATTTATGAAAGAATAAATAGGATTATATCTTTAAAAACATGTAATAACTCTAACTCATTCTTTTGTTACAGGTTTATGGTAGAAGGGACTACTAGTGCCTTTCTCTCAGTTCAAAAATGATACATTTCTATCTCTATAGATACATTTAAATATAATAACAACTAATATTTATTGAGTACTTACTATGTGCCAGGCCATGTTCGGAGCACCTCAGGTGAATTAATTTGACTAATATAACAACCTACTTTAGGGAGATAGGTACCGCCCATTTTAGAGATGAAGAAACGGTCAAAAAGAGATAAACTGCTCAAAGTCACACAGCTGGTAAGTGGGAGAACCAGCACTCAAATCCAGATGATCTGACTCTGGGCCTCTTACCCTCAAACTATTGTAGTCAAATTTATATGCCAACACAGACTGATCCAAATGATCAACACTATAAACTGAATGTTTGTGTCCCCTGCAACAACTGCATTGTTGAAACCTAATTCCCAAGGTGAGGATATCAGGTGGGGCCTTTGGAAGGTGAGGCTGAGTCACGATTGCAAAGCCCTTCTGAATATCCTTATAAGAGAGGCCCCAGAGAGCCCCCTTTAGCCTTCTTCTATCATGTGAGGGCACAGCTAGAAGACGGTCATCTATGAACCAGGAAGTGGGTCCTCACCAGACACTAAACTTGCCAGGGCATGGATCTTGGAATTCTCAGCCTCCAGAACTGTGAAAAATAAATTTCTGTTGTTCTATAAGCCATACAGTCTATGGTATTCTGTTCTAGCAGCCCAGATTGGCTAAGACAATTCTACTACCAAAATACATAAAATATATCATTATATTTACATACTATACCAAGTGCTTTATTTTTTCCTGTTTTTCAAAGTGACATCTATAAATGTGTATGTACCTAGCATTTTGCATGACAAAAGCCCAGTACTGCCCTGAGGGAGAATTTCAAGACCTTTCACCTCATGCCTGCAAAAGATATCCAGAAACACTAGACTAGCTTTAGACCTGGGACAGGCATATTAAAAAAAAAAAAAGACATTACCCCTGGCCAAGCAGGCCACGCTGCCAGAATGTCAAATATGCTAGGGGTTTATCAGAACTCGACAATATCAGGATCAAGCAGGATGAAGCACACAAGGGTGCTCCTTAAAAAAGAGGTCAGTATACAGGAAGAGATAAAGAGCTGAAAAATCATCTTACAAATTTCTCAAGATATTTTCACAGAAATAAAAAATAAACGGGAAAAATAATGGCACATATAAACATATTCTAACTCCTTAAAACCAAAAAAAAGTTTAAAAATTGACTTATTTTCTTCCCTTAAGAAGCAGGTTCACTAAATTAGCAGTCAGCTTTCTCCAGATTTTGATTTCTTTATATACAGTTAAGTCACTAATTTTTACTTTTTTGCCACGTGTTTGAGATAGTCAAAGGAAATTAGGCATCAGAATAAATATTATTTCAATAGTTTGTTCAAAAGTTTGTGTGACTGCAAAAAAAAAATCAGAAGTTAACTTGAAGAGATCAAAACAGGATAGAATCAGAGAAAGTTTTAATAAAACTACAAGCATATCTCATTTTATTGCATTTCACTCTATTGAACTACATTTTTTTACAAACTGAAGGCAAGTCTCTCCATCAGCAAAAAAGATTACAACTTGATTTATTGCAATACTTTATTATGGTGGTCTAGAACCGAACTTGCAATATCTCTGAGGTATGTCTGTATTCTAAGATATACCATACATGTTAATTAGAAATGTAATTCAATTTTGGACAAATTACTTTTTTTCCATAAAATATCAAAATGAAACAAAGACAAACTTAAAAACACGTCACTTTCCTCAAACCTCTCCCAAGCCAAGCCAAGGAAACACATACACAATTAGAGAAGGGAGCAACCCAAATGACTAACATCTATGGAAGAAAATTCCTCTCACATATTTTAAGGTGTAAAGTAGTTTCAGTTAAAATAGTATATGCTACCAGGTGACAACACTCAGGAAGACATACATAAGAATTAATATATCACAGTGAAAAAAGGAGCACTGTTATTTATGTATGTTAATTATATGTACTATGTGCCTATTTGGGAATTTAAATGGGTAAGTAACTTCATTAAGGAGGGGAAAGAAATTATCCCTTACAACTCAAAAAAAAATAAGAGGAGGAAAATAATTCTAAAATTAAGTCACAATATACCAGTTTCCATTCAGTGTTACTCACCTACAGGGCAATTCTTTTCTTACACTTATTAAATGTTCACTCTGTTATAAATATGGAATAATAGCTTAAGAATGAGAGTTCTACAGTCCTACTGCTTTGATTATATTCTTGGCTCTACCAATACACACACACACACACACACACACACACACACGAGATTTTGGACAGTTAACCTCTCTGTGCTTCAGTTTCCTCATCTATAGATGAGTCAGGGATAATAAAAGTACGTATCTCAAAATTCTGTCATGAAGACGACGTAATACATGTAAAGTATCTGTAACAGTATTAACATCAACTGTCATCCACTTCCTAATGTTCCAATATTCCCATCCCAATCTCTCCATCCCTGAAGTAGCAAAAAATATCAAAAGAGGGTGAACTTTTTCCTTTTAATATCTCACTTTAACTGAGGGTGCATATAAATAAATCTGTAGTGTGGTGCTATGATTTCTAATGTAAAGCCTTGCTATTCAAAGTGATTTAAGGACCAGCAGGCTGGGCATTACCATGAGGCTTATTAGAAATGCATGTGCCACTGCAGACCTATGGAATCAGAATCTGCATTTTAATCACCAGATGCACATTAGAGAAGCACTGCTCTCAAGAACAAGAAGACCAAAGGCCTATAAAGTAGTGAGGACATATAAAAAATACAAATTAAGATACTACTGAGATAAATACAGACTACATAGCCAAACCAAACACAGTAATTTGCTACTAAAAAGGATTAAAACTATAAAAAAAATTTACCCCCCAAAAATGCTTCCTTACCTAATGTTAAGGTATGTTAGCATCTGCAGATTTTTAATGGCTTCAGGAATTGTTTTGATGCAATTATGATATAAATTTAATGTTTCAAGAGGTGTAAATAACCAGACATCAGAAGGAATTTCTGTAAAACGATTTCTTGAAAGATCTGAAAAATAAATATAATGTTTGAGTGTCAAACATTCACCTATATCTTCAGTAATAAACAGAACTATTTTCATACTTGTTGAACCACTTAGAATCCCAGAAACTCTTTAAAATATTATAAAATATTCACCATGACCTTGAAGGTAAAAAGAAAATCATGCAGAAATACATTAATGCAAAGTCGGCTTATTAACAAACTGTACTTGATATGCTTTAATGTCTTCAAAACTTATCTTTGAAAATATCAGTAAGGAATTCTCTCTGATCTTTCAAAACAAAAAAATTTTAAGTCCCTCTCCTTATCTCACACTCCCTCCCTCCATGTACTTCTTCCTCCTTCACAGCCGACTTTACATAAACTTATAATACAACAAAATTTCTTACATACCATGAACCTCTCAATGCACTGCAATTTGGTTTCTAGCCACTCTCATACCCATCAAAGTCAGCAATGGCTTCCATATCAATAACCACTCACCCACCTGGAAATATTTCTCTTCCCTTGGCTTGGAAAACTACACTAATGGATCACTTCATATATCTCTCTAGTTAGTCTTTTTTAGTCTCTTGCTAGAATCTCCTCTACCCATATTATGAATGTTGGTGTTCCTGAGGGCCATGATAAACGGTATTCTTTCCTTCTTAAGATATACACAATCAATTTCATCCAATCCCAGGGCTAATTTACACTTATATGCTGACAAATTTCAACTTAAACATGTCTGAACACCTAAGTTCTGTTCTTCAGGACTTCCTCTTGATATCTCTCAGGAATCTCAAATTCTACAAGTATAAAATCTGAACTGAAGATTTTATTCTACACATCTGTTTCTCTCATTTCATAATGTCACCAACATCCTCATGATGAGTTGCTCAAGCGAGACATTTGGCATTCATTCTTGACTCCTTCCTCTCATATATTATTCAAAGTACACAAAATATACTCCCATTCACTGAAGTTTGTAAATAAATTAAACCATAGAATTATTATAACCATTACACATCTATTAAAGGTTTATTTGTTAAATGAAGTTTTGAGAAATATTTAGGACATCATGTAGGAGGTAGGAAAAAATACCCTAAACGAGTTTTTCAACCAAAGCACTATTGACCTTCTGGACTGTATCACTATCTGTTGTGTAGGGGCTATCCTGGGCATTGCAGGATATTTAGAAGTATCTCTGGCATCTACCTACTAATGGCAATAACACCCTCTAGTCGTAGCAGCCAGAAATTATCACTGGTGTGGAAACCCCCATGCCTCTGTTGAGAACTACTGCTTAAATAATTATCAAACTAGCTAGCTACCTTACCATAGAATTTACTTAGCTTATACTCATTCATTATACTTACTAGTTAAAAACATAACATTATTATTTATCTGTCAGGGAGAATATCTGTGGTGCAGCTTAGACCACTTTACCTCATTTAGCATCTAGCCTACCCTCCCTTGTAAGAACATCTTCCTACCAATGCTCAACACCTTCGCTCTGAAGGATGAGTCGATATAGTAAATTTCCTATTCTGAACATTAATATACATTCATCAATGTTTTATATATGCATGCACACATATACACACACTCACTCACCTAATGTAAAATTTTATTGTGGGCAAAGAAAACATTAGTTATGATTATATAATGTGAAAATTAATTTGTATTCTTCTGCCTTCCACCATAAGATTCTAAACAACTAAATGAAAGGATAAACAGAATTATGAGAAATCAAAATCTGAACTTGAAATATAAGTTTCTCAATATCCTGGCTTACCTCCTCTAGAAAGGCAAGTATCATGCAGTTGTATCAAGGGAAAAAATTAAGTCTTTTTTTTTTTAGTTTAGGATATTTCCTTTGTATTTAAGGATTTGCCTCTTATTCCTGTAATTTTGGAATCCCAGGAGTTAAAAATGATTGCTTACAATTAATCTGAAATCGTAAAAACAAAATTATGCCCAGTTTGTTATTCTGCATAACATCTAGTATTAAATATCAATAAATAATGCAGTAGGCCTAGAGATAGATGATATTAGCCTGAATTAAGATAGCAAAAAATAGGTATAAGAATAACAGATAGAACTTGAAATATATTTTGATACTGGTACTTACAGGAATTGAGCAAATGATTGTCTATGTGTATAAATAAGCAGTAAGAATCAAAGACGGCACCCAGAATTCTGGCCTAGGCACCTAAATGATGCTATTTGGTAGAAGAGTAGGAGGTAGAAAAGGATTTTTGTTGTTGTTACTGTTGGAGATTTTGTCTTGTTTTTTAAAGCAGAGGTTAGAATCAAGAGTTCAATTTTATATTTGTATAAACTGAGCTATCTGAAAGAGATACAATGGGAAGTTTGTAAAATGGTCAGTCAGGCAATTCTGGATATTAGAAGTGAGGTCAAGGATGGATATATAAAATTGAAAGTTATGGGAATATGATTCCACTGTAAAATCATAGAAATGGAAGACATCTAACATCAGAATAATTGAGTTAGAGAGTTCAAGAATGGACCATCAGGAAAGCCAACATTTACAATCTGATTGAAAAAAAACAGCAAGCAGAAAAGAGTGAAGATAATGGTCAAGAGAAAACAATAAAAGACTGTTCACGTGGTAGAGAGTCAAGATAGAGGGCTAGGTAACAGCAAGGTTCACCTCCTCTTAAGATCACATTAAAATGACAACCAAGTTATAAAACAACATGGATAACCACCTGAAGTCTAGCTGATAACAACACATGCTTCTGAGGATATAAAGAAAAAACCACATCAAGACTGGTGGGGAGACAATCAAGACTGGTAGAGGGGGTCAGAGATGGGAAATGAGCTGGTCCTATACCTGCATGTGCCAATTGAGCATTAGGAGGGACAGCATGGCTACAGAAGCTTCCCCAAAAGAATGAGGGGCCATAACCTGACACAGAGAATCTGCAGCCCAAGGTTCCAGCCCCAGAAAGAGGAGTTCCCATAAAATCTAACTGTAAAAATCAATGGGGATTCTGACCATCTGGGTGAGATGGAAGGAACCTAAAAACCCACATGTCCCCCTTAAATAGGCCACACACAGACTCATTTGCTTGCAGACACTCACCCTGGACTCCAGTGGAAGGTCAGTAGCTCGGGGCTTACAAGAGACATACAGGGAAAGACCAAGTTGCATGGGGCCAGGGCAAGGGCCGAAGGGACAACAGCCATTGCTTCTTTGTCAGGTACCCCTCTGGGACAGTCTGAAGAAGGGCACTATCTTGCCTGTGTTGAGCCTGCCCCACACTCAGACAATTCTAAAGCTGCATTAGCCCATCTCATCACTCCACCACATTCAATCCACAAATTGCCCCAAGGCGGGCATTGCTGGGCAGCCACCCCAGCCATGCCCCTTCCCAGCCATGCATTTGTCACAGGAAACAGACCTCAGCTCATACAGCCTGCACATTTTGGGGGAGACACTTGAAAGAAAACCACTGGTGCCAGCACGAGCTGCAATATCTCTTGGACAGATCGGGGAGGTCTGCAGCCTGACATATATGACAGCAGGCCTCGCAGTGATCTGTGACTTTTACAGGAGCCTGTGGACCCAGAACTGGCAGTAATTCTGAGTTGGTACTGGAATGACAGGATCGAGTGGCTCCATCTAGTTTCTTGTTGAAACTCCGCCCTACCCAACCCACAAATTATCCATACCAAAGCCATTCCTAGACAGCCAGCACCACCCTGTGTATTCCTTGGGCCACAAATTTGACAGCAAACAACAGCAATCAGCTTGTACAGCCTGTGCACGGCCTCTACATACCGGGAGAGAGTTTTAGTGGCAGGCCACAAAGCCCACCCGAAGTTACAATATTTCTTGAACAGATCTTGGGTGTCCACTGGTCCAAGGCAGGCAGAGACTAGCCTTACTGCAATCTGAGACTTTTACAGGAAGCCACAGAGACAGCACTGGCATGAATACTGACACTGCAATGGCCAGGGGAAATCTGCCCAATAACTCCCTGGTTGTCCACACTATCCAGCTCATGAACCATTCATAGTCTCTTCCAGCTGCAGAGTCTTAGGGGCAACTGTTAGGCAACTTTAGGCCATGAGACGCATTGAACCTTTTGTTAAGCCACCCCAGGCTCAGTATTGGAGGTAACCAGACTGTGGCTTAACAGCGACACCTCTCTCACTTGCCTTAGGGAGAGATCAAGAGTAAGACACTCAAAGTAGAAGAACTTAACCACCCATTGACACCAATGGATAAATCTTCCAGACAGAAAATCAATAAGAAAACAGCAGCCTTGTGACACACTAGACAGATGGATTTTATTCATATGTCAGAGCATTTCACCCAAGAACAGTAGAATATATATTCTTCTCAAGCGTACATGGAACATTTTCCAAGAAAGACTATATATTAGGCTACAAAACAAGCTTCAGTAAATTTAAGAAGATTGAAATCATATCAAGTATCTTCCCAGACCTTAGTAGCATAAAACTAGAAATCAACTACAAGAAAAAAAACTGAAAAATACACAAAAACATGCAGTCTAAATAACATACTACTAAACAATGAATGGGTTAATGACGAGATCAAGGAAGAAACCAAAAGATATCAGGAGACAAATGAAAATACAACAACTCAAAATCTATGGGACACAGTAAAAGCAGTCCTAAGAGGGAAATTCATAGTAATACAGGTCGACCTCAAGAAACAAGAAAAAAGCTCAAATAAACAACCTAACCTTATACTTAAAAGAACTAGGAAAACAACAGTAAACAAAACCGAAGTGAGTAAAAGGAAGGAAATAATAAAGATCAGAGTGAAAATAACTAAAATAGTCTAGAAAAATGACACAAAAGATCAAAGAAACCAAGATCTAGATCTTTGAAAGGATAAACAAAATTGATAAACCCTTATCCAGACTCCTCAAGAAAAAAAAGAGAGAAGAATCAGATAAATAAAATCAGAAATGGAAGAGAAGTAACTACAAGCTCCACATAAACACAAAGGATTTAAAAATACTATGAGCAATTATATGCCATTAAATTGGACAATCTAGAATAAATGGATATATTCCTACCTCCCAAGACTGAGTCAAGAAAAATAAAATTTAAACCGAACCATTACTACCAACAAAATTAAATCAGTAATCAAAAAGCTTCCAAAAAGCAAAACTCCTAGACCATATGGCTTCATAGGCGAATTTTACCAAACATTCAAATATTAACATCTGTTCTTTACAAAGAATTGCAAATTTTCAAGAGAGAAGTCTCCTAAAAGCTTTTCTACAAGTCTTCCATTACCCTGATTATAAAACCAGACAAAGATATTACAAAAAGAGGAAATTATAGGCCGATATCCCTGATGATCTTTGATGCAAAAGGCCTCAACAAAATATTAGCAAACAGAATTCAGCAAGACATTAAAAAGGTCATATACCATGATCAAATTGAATTTGTTCCTAGGATACAAGGTTGGTTTAATAACCATAAATCAATTAATGTCATATACCACGTTAATGAAGTCAAAGAAAAAACCATTTGGCAAAATCCAGTACCTATTTATGATAAAAAAAACTCTCAAGAAGGTGGGAATAGACAAACATACTTCAACATAATAAAGGCCATGTATGACAAACCTACAGCTAACATCATATTCAATGTGGAAAGGCTAAAAGTCTTTTCCTTAAGATCAGGAAAAAGACAAGGATGCCCACTTTCATCACTTCTGTTCAACACTGTGTTGGAAGTCCTAGCTACAGCAAACAGACAAGAAAGAGAAATAAAAGGCTTCCAAATTGGAAAGGAAGAAGTAAAACTGTCATTATTTGCATATGACATGATACTATATACAGAGAACTCGAAAGAGTCCACTAAAAAAACTGTTAGAATTGATAAATGAATTCATTAAAGTAGCAGGATATAAAATTAATATTCAGAAGATGGTTGGCTTTTTATATACTAATGATGAACTATCGGAAAGAGAAATAAGAAAACAATCCCACTTACAACTGCATCAAAAACAAGGAAATATCTAGGGATAAAATTCCTAGGAGGTAAAAAACCTGTTCTTGAAAAATAAGTTGAAAAATAAATTGAAGAAGATCTAAGTAAATGAAAGTATATACTACCATCCTCGTGGATAGGAAGAATCGACATCATTAAAATGGCCATACTACCCAAAGCAATCTATAGATTCAATGTAATCTCTATCAAAATACCAATGGCATTTTTCAGAGCACTAGAGCAAATAACCTAAAACTTTATATGGAACCATAAAAGATCCCGAATAGCCACAATAATCTTGAGAAAGAACAAAGTGGGAGGTATCACGCTGCCTGTCAAACTATACTACCTACAGTCATCAAATCAGCATGGTACTAGATTAAAAACAGATAACACAGATCAATGGAAGAGAATAGAGAACCCAGAAATAAATCCATGCTTATATGGTCATTTAACCTACAAAAAAGGAGGAAAGAATATACGATGGGGTAAAGACATTCTCTTCAAGAAATGTGCTGGGAAATCTGGACAGATATATGCAAAAAAAAAAAAAAAGTACCTGGACCACCTTCTTACACCATATATAAGAATATACTCAAAACGGATTAAAGATTTAAAGGCCAGACCCAAAACCATAAAACTTCTAAAAGAAAACATAGGCAGTAAACTCTTTGATATTGCTCTTCTTAAGTTTTTTCTGATATATTTCCTCAAGCAATGGAAACAAAAGAAAAAATAAACAAATGGGACTACATCGAGCTAAAAATTTTTGAACAGCATAGGCAACCATCAGCAAAATGAAAAGAAAATCTACAGGATGGGAGAAGATATTTGCCTATGATACATTTGATAAGGGGTTAATATCCAAAATTTAGAAAGAACTCTTACAACTCAACAGTCCAATTAAAAATGGGCAGAAGACCTGAATAGGTATTTCTCCAGAGGAAATACAAATGGCCAATAGACATATGAAAAGATGCTCAAGATCACTAATCACCAGAGAAATGCTAATTAAAACTACAATGCGGTATCACCTCACACCTGTCAGAATGGCTGTCATCAATAAATCAAAACACAAGTATTGGTGAGGACGTTGAGAAAAGGGAACTGCTGTACACTATTGATAGGATTGCAAATTGGTACTGCCAGTATGGAAAACAGTTTGGAGGTTTCTCAAGAAATTAAAAATAGAACTACCTTTTGACCCATCAATTACACTTCTGGGTATTTATCCAAAGAAAACAAAAATGCTACTTCATAAAGTTTTATGTACTATTCACAACAGTCAAGGTATAGAAGCAACTTAAATGCCCATCGACACACAACTGGACAAAGAAGTTATGGTTCATATATACAATGTAATATTACTATGCCATAAAAAATTAAATCCTCCCATTTGCAACAACATGGATGCACCTAGAGGTTATTATTCTGAGTGAAACAAGACAGAGAAAGATAAATACCATATGATTTCATTTATATGAAGATTCTAAGGAACAAAAAGAACAAACTAAATGAAAACACACTCACAGATACAGAAGACAATCTGGTGACTACCGGAGGTTAAGGGGGATTGGTGGGCTGGGAGAAAAAGGTTAAGAGATAAAGAAATAGAAATGAGTAGTTACAAAACAGTCACGGGGACGTAGAGTACAGCATAGAGAATATAGTCAACAGTATTGTAATGTGTAGAGCCAAGTGAGTGACAGAGTAATCGGGGGGATCGCTTCATAAACTATATAAATGTCTAACCAATGTATTATATACCTGAAACTAATATTAAAAAATAAGCAATGTACGAAGAAGTAGTAAGAGAAAAAAAGCCAAAAGATCAGTATTACTAATTAAGAGAAATTCTTTTTAAATACTTTAAATAATGTCGAGGTATTACTTTAATACTTTACATAATTACGGTGTGGTGCTTTATGTTCTTTCCCCTCAAAAAAAAAGAATAATTCAATTCCAAAATAATATTATGAGTTCCTTAGGAAATTTAATTAAATTTGCATTCATAAACTATTTTCTGGATGAACTAAAATATTTATTTAGTTAACACCAGTTAACGTTAAAGTTATCATTCTAATTTAACTGAGTCAAATCACATAAAGCATAATAAAGTCAAAATTAAAACTCAATCTACTATAAAGCCTTTAATTAAGAAAACCTTATTCTAGGGTTTTTCAGATTCTGAATCTGTATAAACATCCTTTCTAAGAACTGGGTAAAAAATAACAGTACCAAAAGAAAAATACAACTATGGAAGGAAAAATGGAAAAGAATACAAAACACTTTGTATCTTAATTTCTTGAACTATCTCACACCAACAGCCTCTCATATATTACTTTGAAAACTGAATATTGATTTTTATATAAAAGGTAAAATTTAAACTGATTTAAATTTTTTTATCTTGTGATATATAATTAAACTATGAGACTTTTTAGAACATTAAAAATTATTTAACTTATATGTGTAATAGAGTAACTGGAATAATAGAACTCATAATGAACATATCATACTTAATAAATATATGAAAAATTAGTATTTTACTTAATATGGTGCCATTTAAAATTGTGAAAGTAAACTTAATTTATTCTTCATGGGGGGGATTCATTTCACAACTTTAAAGCCTGCCTTCTTAGGAGACAAGTAAAACTTGGAGGAAGACAATTATAAAGACATTTCACCTTTACCCCCCCCACACACACACACATATGGAAATTAAAATGTGTTCCTTATCTTCCTGTAGTGAACTGAATGGTGGCCCTTAAAGATAGCAGATTCTAAATCCTGGAACTTGAGAATGCTAGTTTTTAAGGCAAAATTATACAGATGTCAATGGGGAGATTATCCCGGATCATCCGGGTGGGCCCTAAATACTGTATCACATGTATCATTATATGAGGAATGCAGAGGGAGATCAGAGAGACACTTTGAGGAAAAGGCTATGTGAAGGTGAAGGCAGACAGTGGACTGAGGTGGCCAAGAAATGCCAAGCAATCACCGGAGCTAGAAGAGGCAAGGAATGCAGGGTGTATGGCCCTGGTGAAACCTTGATTTTAGCCCCATAAGATTCATTTTAGACTTCTGGTCTCCAGAACTGTAAGAGGAAAAAAAAAAGTTCTGTTGTTTTAAACTAGCAAGTTTGTAATAATTCGTTACAGCAGCCATAGGAAACTAACACACCTCTCAAAATTTATCAGAATTGAGAGAATGTCCATGAAATTTTAAAAATTAATTAGCTGTATATTTATTTTTCTTAAGCATGAGGGGATATCTCAGTTAATTAATATCCTTGGGAATAAGCACCTTGATAAACACTGAACTATCTTTCTTTTGTCTTGGTTTTAATCATAAATAATATCAAGCAGTATTGGCAATAACTCAAGAGTAGACAGAATGCTATATACTCTTTCCTACCTTCTTTTAAAAGGCTCCTTGTAAAACTGCCGGGATCCTGTTAGAGTTCTAACAGATCATTTAAAAAAATCCAATCTAAATTATGTTCTATATGACTCTTGAGCTTCAGAGGTCAGGGAAGCAGTCCTTTTCTCACTGAGCATGCATGTAATCTGTCCTCTGGTTAGCAGCTGTGGTTTCTTCTTGCAGCATCTGTTTTTGTTTGCACTCTTGCTTCTCAAAGTGCCTGTGCTCAAATAGTCTTCCATTATTGGTTATTGTAGGTTATTGAGGTCTGCTTGTTATTGTTTCTCATATTTGTTAGCTTTAAAGTATTTTTCTTCATTTTTCTAATATCTACTTTACACTTTTTCCCCCTCTCTACTGTTCTTATGGTTCATGTTTTAACTCAGCATGAAATAGGTTAGAAATTCTGTGACCTGTACATCTTTAACTCATTCAATAAGATTTTGGTGTTATAGACTGTCTTTTCATTATCTTGTCCTGTTTGACAAGATGACACCCTTCTAGGGAATACTGAATTAGGAAATCACATGTTTTTGCAGAGGCTCCTAAAGCTATCTTCATTTTTTTTTATTTTTTGGATTCTTTTTTCTTGTTGCTGTTATGATTGGGTGTCCTCTGCTACCCCATCCTCTATGTTGCTGATTCAATCCTCCACTTCATCCACTCTGTTCATACCCTCTAATGTACACTTCATCTCAGATATTGTATTCTTCATTTCTGACTGGCAGCCTATTGTTTTCTATCTCTGTTTTCACCGAGTTCATCTATTCTGCCCCTAAGTTCCTTGTGCATCCTTATAACCAGTGTTTTGAACTCTGAATGTGTCATATTGCTTGTCTCCACTTTGTTTAGTTTTTTTTTTAGAGCTTTCATCTGGGATATGCTTCTTTGTCTTCCCATTCTGGCTGCCTCCCTGCATGTTTCTATGTCTTAAGTAGGGCTTCAAAGTCTTTCAGTCTTAGTAGAGTGGTTTTATGTAGTAGGTGCACTGTGGAGCCCAATGGCACAGTCCTGGTGAGGGAGGGTGTCCAGATGTAGGCCAATTTCAGCTGCAGCCTGTGCACCTCCAGGGCTACCTGGTAGGAGTCACTGAGACCAGCATGGGTGCTAGCCATGCTACGTTTATAGGTACCTTGAGGTGAGAAGTCAAACTGAGGTAGGTTGCCACTGGTGTGGAGCTTGGGGCTGTGCGGCAAGAAGTATGGGGCACATGGAGGCCAAATGCTGCTTCTTTGGGTTTTGTGAGCCTCTGAGAGATTTTAGGAAAGTTTGCAGGAAGAGCCAAGACAGCCCGTTTGTTTGGAACAAATCACTGGAAGTGGCTTGGGTGGGCCCACAAGTTGAGGGAGGCAGTCTCAGAGAATACCCTGGGTGGAGCAACCTGTGCTATCTTCATTGATGACACCTTGGATACCGTGGCGCCTGTGTCTACAGCTGGGGTAGGGAGGCGTACAGAGGTGGGGAGCTCAACAAAGGAACAATGACTTCTGCCTACACCTCATTCTGGGAGAAATCCACCCCTCCAAACCTCACCCTGAAGCCCTAGAGCTCAGTGCCTCCCAGTGTGTCCCTGGTGTCCCTCGAGCAGCTACCCCAGTGCTCACAGCAAGCAAGTCCATCTATGAGTGAGGCCGGGTGTGGGCCATTAAGAGGAACAGTCTGAACTCCCGCAGCCAGTGTCTCACTCAGCCACAACCTCCACTGGTTTTCACAGCCATAGAACCCTGGGATGCAGAGCCCAGTGTGTGGCTGGGACCCCTCGCTCCTCAGGTGGAAGGGACTCTGCACCCAAGATAGCCCTTCCAATTCTTGATCGCCACAAGCAGCTGTGGGACCAAGCTATTTCATAACTCTGCCCCTCCTACCATTTTGAGATGGCCTGTTATTTTTTGCCCTAGTTGTAGGGCTTCTGTTTAGCCAGACCTCAGGCAGGTCCGCATGCTGACTGCTCTGTAGTTTTGTTATAATTCTGGTGTGGTCATGAGAGGAGGTATGCACAGCCATTACCTTCTATACCATCTTGCCTTCCCCCTTGAAAGAATGCAACTTGTGATGTCGGAATCATGCTTGAAGGTAGATTACTTTTAAAGCAAATATCAAAATCTATAAAATCTTAATTATTATAGTCTGATTAAGTAAACGATGGGAAAACATGTCTTCTTGACCATCTCCAAGACATCTCAATTGATGCATGATTCACATGACACTAATGTTCTTTCTGCCTTAGTCAACATTGACTAGGACAACACTGAAAATCAAATAAATCTATTTATACAATATACTTTTCATTTGCCTTAATTAAGACACCTAAGTACCTTTCTACTGTATGAGAAAGGAAAGTCTAATGTAATATGAAAACACTCTGCATCTAACTGACTCCACAGGATAACTCTAGTAGGCTTTGGATTCCAAAACAAAAGTAGTCCTTGAGGAGAGTGTAAAAAAAAAAAAGCACAATCAACCATGCTAAATAAAACTAAATACTTCATCTTTGACATTCAATATTACTTTATATTAGTTTCAGGTAAATAGCATAGTGGTTAGATATTTATATAATGTATGAAGTGATCCCTCAACTAGTCTAGTACCCACCTGACACCATGCATAGTTATTACTGCCTATATTCCTTATGCTGTATATTACACCCCCATGACTATTTTATAACTACCAATTTGTACATATTACTCCCTTCACCATTTTCACCCACCCCCCAACTCCACCTCCCATCTTGTTCTCTGTATATGATTATGTTTTCATTTTGTTTGTTCATTTATTTTGCTCCTTAGATTCCACACATAGGTGAAATCATATGGTATTTGCCTTTCTCTGACTTATTTTACTTAGCATTATACCCTCTAGATCCATCCATGTTGTTGCATATAGTAAGATTTCGTTATTTAATGGCTAAGTAATATTCCATTGTATATATGTACCACAACTTCTTTATCCAATCATGTATTAATGGGCGTTTAGGTTGTTCCCATATATTGACTGTTATAAATAGCACTTCCATGAACAGAGGGGTGCATATATCTTTTTGAATTAGTGTTTTGTCTCTCTTTGGATAAATACCCAGATGTGCAGCCGCTTGGTCATAAGGTAGTTCTATTTTTAATTTTCTGAGGAACCTCCAAACTATTTTCCATAGTGGCTATACCAATTTACAATCCCACCAACAGTACACGAGGGTTTCCTTTTGCACACATCCTTGTCAACACTTATTGTTTTAGATTAAGACAAATTTTAAAGTCCATATACTGTACTGTACTCCTTAAAGAAAATACTATATTCAGAGAGCACTAACTACTGAATGCTAAAATTAAAAGCAAGTCAAAGTAAACCAACTAATTACGAAGTAATGACAAATTCCACAAACTGTGCCAAGTAAAATCCCATTAGTTTATGTTAAGTGGTCAAACAGCCCCTAAACAGCAGCACACTGTGTGTCCTGTTCATTTGTTACTTTTAAGTTTATATCCCACACAGAAGTAGTATCATGTGATATTAACATTTTTGTCTGGCTTATTTCACTTAGTATGATTATTTCAAGGTCCATTCCTGTTGTTGAAAATGGCAGTATTTCATCTCTTCTTATGGTTGAGTAATAGTCCATTGTATATATACTATAGCAATTATATGCCAACAAATTGGACAGTTTGGAAAAAATGGATACATTCCTAGAAACATACATTCTCTGAAGACTGAGTCAAGAAGAAACAGAAAATCTGAACCAACCGATTACCACCAAAAAAAAATGGTATCAGTAAACTCCCAAAAAACAAAAGTCCTACACCAGATGGCTTCATAGGCAAATTTTACCAAACATTAAAGAATGAGTAACATTTATTCTTCTCAAACCATTCCAAAAATATCAAGAAGAGGGAGCACTCCCTAATTTTTTTTATGAAGTCACCATTACCTTGATTTCAAAACCAGACAAAGACATCACAAAACAAGAAAACTGAAGACTGGTATCCCTTATGAAAACTGATGCAAAAACTCTCAACAAAATATTAGCAAACTGAATTCAATGATATATTAAAAATACTATACAGCATGATTGAGTTGGATTTGTTCCTGGAATGCAAAGTTGGTACAATCTCCACAAATCAATTAATGTGATATATCATGTTAACAAATTGAAAGAGAAAAATCATATGATTATATCAATATATGTAGAAAAAGAGTTCTAAAAAATCCAGTATACAATTATGATAAAAACTCTCAGCAAACGTGGGAATATAGGGAATATACCACCATGTAATAAAAGCCATATGTGACAAACCTACAGCTAATGTCATACTCAATGGGGAAAGGCTAAAAGACTTTTCATCAAGATCAGGAAAGAGACAAGGATGCCCACTTTCATCACTTCTGTTTAACATGGTATTGGAAGTCCTAGCTACAGACAAGAAAGAGAAACAAAAGGCTTCCAAATTGGAAAAAAAGAAGTAAAACTCATTATTTAGAGACAACATGATACTATATAGAGAGAACTCTAAAGATCCCACCTAAAAACTGTTAGAACTGATCAATGAATTCAGATACAAAATAAATATTCGGAAGTCAGTTGCCTTCTTACATACCAATGATGAACTTTCAGAAGAAAAATTAAGAAAACAACCCCATTTACAATTGCATCAAAAATAATGAACTACTTAGGAATCAAGTTAACCCAGGAGGTAAAAGACTCGTTCTCAGAACATTATGTCATTGAAAAAAGAAAACTGAAGAAGATACAAGTAAATGGAAACATATATTGTGCTCATGGGTAGGAAGAATCAACATCATTAAAATGGCCATACTACCCAAAGCAATCTAAAGATTCAATGCAATCCCTATCAAAATACCAATGGCATTTTTCAGAGAGCTAGAACAAATAATCCAAAAGTTTGTATGGAGTGATAAAAGAGCCCAAATAGCCAGAGTAATCTTGAGAAAGAAGAACAAAGTAGGAGGTATCCCACTACCAGATATCAAACTATAGTTACTACAAGCTAAATAGTCATCAAAACAGCATGATACTGGCTTAAAAACAGATACATAGACCAATGGAACAGAATAGAGAACCCAGAAATAAATCCACACCTATATAGTCATTTAATCTATGAGAAAGGAGGCAAGAATATACAACGGGATAACGACGTTCTCTTCAAGACATGGTGTTGGGAAATCTGGACAGATACATGCAAAAAAAAAAATGAACGTGGACCACCTTCTTACACCATATATAAGAAAAAGCTCAAAATGGATTAAAAACTGCAAGGTAAGACTTCTAGAAGAAAACATAGGCAGTAAACTCTCTGATATTACTATTGGTGATTTTTTTCCTGACATATCTCCTCGGGTAAGGGAAATAAAAAAATAAAGAAATAAAGAAATAGGACATCAAACTAAGAAGTTTCTGCATAGCTAAGGAAACCACCAACAAAATGAAAAGACAACCTCCTAAATGGGAGAAGAGACCCATGAATGATACATCTGACATCATTAAAGAAGTTAATATGTAAAATTTATAAAGAACTCATACAACTCAACAACAAAGAATAATTCAATTAAAAATGGGCAGAAGACCTAATAAGAATTTCTTCAGAGGAACTACAGATGGCCAATAGACATATGAAAAGACGCTCAAGATCACTAATAATCCGAGAAATGAAAATTAAAACTACAATGAGATATCATCTCACACCTGTCAGAATGGCTATCATCAATAAATTAAAGAACAAGTGTTGGCGAGGAGGGAACCCTCATGCACTCTTGGTGGGATTACACATTGATAAAAGTTTGGAGGTTCCTGAAAAAGTTAAAAATAGAAGTAACTTTTGACCCAGCAATTGTACTTCTGGGTATTTATCAAAAGAAAATCAAAACATCAATTTGTAAAGATTCATGCACCCCTATGTTCATGGTGGCACTATTCAAAATAGCCAAGATGTGGAAGCAACCTAAATGCCCATCAACAAATGATTGGACAAAGAAGTTATGGTTCATATATAAAAGGGGAATTACTCTGATATTCTCCCATTGCAATGACATGCATGTACCTAGAGATTATTATGCTGAATGAAATAAGTCAGACAAAGATAAATACCATATGATTTCACTTACATGCAGAATCTAAGGAACAAAAGTAACAAACTAAATGAAAACAGGCTCACGGTTACAGAGGACAATCTGGTAACTGCCAGAAGGGAGGGAGCTTGGGGGCTGAAGGAAAAGGTGAAAGGATGAAGTACAAATGAGTAGTTACAAAACAGTCAGGGGGAGGTAGAGTTCAGCATAAGGAAATATAGTCAATAGCATTTTAATGGCTATGTGTAGAGCCAGATGGGTAATAGAGTAATGGTGGGGGGGACACTTCATAAACTATTATACAAATGTCTAACCAATGAACTGTATACCTGAAACTAATATAAAATTTTTTAAAAATTACAAATTATATCAATCATAGTGTACGTATTAGCTTGCTTTTACATTTTTTTAAATGTTCAAGACAAGGAATAAGCAGTGTATTGTTAAGGAGCTAGCTTATAGACTCTAGGTTTATCAGTATCTACAGGTGACAATCAGGTTTGCATATATTAGAGAGTACTCTGCCTACAGTATGAAGGACTAACTGGACTTGAAGCAAAAGTGAGGCAGAGAGATTACTCAGGAAAACTACTAATGGGTCCAATTAAAGGTGAAGAGAAAAGGACCTGAACAACGATGGCAGTGAGACTAGACAGGTAAGAAACAAACCAATCTGTAAGCTATTCAAAGAGGTATGACCAACAGGCCTTAGTTCCTAACTAGATATAAAAAGGAATGGCTGGGAAGAGTCCAGAATCATACCCAAGTTTCTTGTCTGGGTGACCAGTGGGCCTAGGCACAATAACAAGAGTGAGTGAGTGAGTGAGTGAGTTTGTTTGAAGAGACTCTGGGATGTCAATATCCATGAATAACTGTAAAAGCTGATCCTTCCTCCTGTGAGGCCCATCCTCCTTCTCCTTTATAAAGCTGTCTCTGATGTTCTACCAGCACCATTACAAGTCACCTCTCTTTCTGTGAACCCGCACTGCACTCTGTTCTCACTTATGACACTTATCTTACTCTAGTCCAGTATTTCTCAATTTTGGCATCATTAACATTTTGGGCCAGAAAAATCTTTGTTGTGTGGGGCAGTTCTGTTTACTGTAGGAGAATTAGCAGCATTTCTAGCCTCTACCCACTAGATGTCAGTAGCAATACCAAGTTGTGACAATTAAAAGTGTCTCTAGACATTACCAAATATCCCCTGGGGACAAGTATTCCCCTGGTTGCAAACCACTAATCTAGTTTATATAACAGATATGTGAGTACTTACACCACTCTGAAATCATAAATTCCTTAAAGGCAGCAACTTTACCTTATCCATATATATAAAATAGATATGACAAATCCATTCTTACAAACTCAATAAGGTAATTCAAGGAGACAATTATCTATGTTCGATGTACTATTTTTAATTTATAAATATCTTTAAAAGTAATTATTTCCTATTGACACAGATATCCCCAACCAATTGGCTCAAAGTATTAAGGATTTACATATTGTAATTACTTTTTTAAGAAGGGAAAAATTTTAGGCCTCACTTCTCTTATGGGCATGATCATTTAACAAAACCATTTTTGAGTGAAATCCAAATGCACATATGTTCCAGAATCAGTCACTATAGAGTTCAAATAAAAGTTTATGCTGCAGTTATTTTATTTATGTCTCTTGTCACCTTGATTCTCTAATTTTACACATAAAAGTCTACTGAAAGAGACTGATGTAATTAATTTAAAGATAAAGTGACAGCAGCAATCTGTCACAAATTATAAAAGAGTACACAGAATTAACAATTTCCACAAATAAGAAAGGACTTACTTCCCTATTTAGAAAAAAATGTTTTCTTAAAAAATTTCATATCAAAAAATAAATTAGAAAATATCCATTATATAATTATCCATTAGAGTCCATTGGCTGGTATTCTGTAAATGGAATGCTATCAATTTATAATCTATTTGAAATAGGAGAAATATAAAGATTGAAAGTTAAAGTTTGATATTTAGCAGACTGTGTGCACTAGTTTAAAGCAAGACTAAACACACTTAAATTACTGCTATAAAACTGACTTGTACAGTTTTATTTTATTACATTAAATCATTCCCTGGAGTGTAAGGTATTTTTTTTCCTATAAATGTGAAGCAGACAAAACTTTCTGAAACTTTTCAAGAACTGATTAAGAGTATTACAATGCTTCAAGAAGTATCCAAATATACCTAAACTGTCTCCGCTAAGAGAAAACTAAAAGATTTCCCTTTCTAGGCCAATCATGACATAAACAGTCTCTGTAGAATGAAGATGGACATCACACAGTTTAAGCATTCCTTACAGAGTCGGCTACTGAAATGGGCTTGGAGAATGAATGATATGCCCTTTTGCAAAGTTTCATTGTGCATCTTGGAACTTAAACAAATACTACCTCCCAGGAAATCAATATGTTGTAAGTCCTCAATTATTTGTATTTGTGAAAAGTATCCCTAGCAGCATCTCTTATTTTCTCAATGAGGTTCTGGATTTTGCCCATCTTTACGTTTCTGGTGATGCTGATTATATTACAAATAATCTAAATCAAAATATTAAATTTTAAACATTAAGTAAAATGTCCCTGTGACCCTGATTCAGAAATATGCCAACCAACCACTTCTGTTTTTTTCCCCGTCATACCATATATATGATCATTTTTTTCAGAATACACGATAAGCTCATGTATTCCAAAAATAACTAACTTAGCTGCTTATCACACAGTCCTAACTCTAAACTGTAACTTATACTCCATACTGATTCCTGAAAGTATTTTGCTTTACTGAGTACTTTTCCCATGCTCGACCTTGTTTTCCCAGATGACACTGCCTCACTTCTTTAAGATTAAAGCTTAAGGCATTAATGTCCCCCAGACATCTACCTTCACCTTACCAAAAGTCAAGTTGCTCCTTCTTTCCATGGCTAACAGCTCTCTACCCTGTGCTTGCTTCCCTTGCTCTCGAATGAAGGTCCTCCCTCCTCTTGCATTTTAACACTAATTCTCTACCAGTCTTCTCCCGAGTGTCAGTCTCTAAGGATGTTTGAGAAAAACAGAGTAAACCTTAGTTAACATTTGCCCTTAATACACAATATCATTTTGCAACTGTCCCTCCTGCCTAAACAGAACTTGATCTTATAGTTTACCTTAAGAGTCAGGAAATACCTAACTTTATAGGAAGCTTCCTCAAACTAAGTTAAACCTCAATAAAATTAAGCCTTATTGCCAGAGTTCCTTATTACTTATCACACAGTTTATAAAAGTGTACAAGTCTGAATAGTTATATGGTTATTTTCTAATTGTTACACATATAACTGAACACATTCAACTATTTTATAAACCCAAGGACAAGAAACATGTCTTTCTTTTCTATTGGCCATAATCATGTTTTCAAAGTTGGAGTTGAATTAATACTTGCTTAATTAATCTATTCTAAAATCATCAGAAAGAGAGGCATGAAGAAAAGCTATACTACACACAAAACAAAACATACTGCACACAAACTATATAACCTATGAAGCTAAATAAGCATTTATTTTTCAGAATAACCTATGTATTTGCATAGTTTAATAATAGCTTTGTTATATGGAGAGAATGTGTTACAATGGAAATAACTAACACTGGAATAGTGAGTGCTAGAGTTGGAAAATCTATCCTCTGACCCACACTCTGTCACACAATAGCCATTTAACTTTGGGCAATCACTTAACTTCTCTCAACAAGCATGAGTAGTTAACTATGTACTCTGCTAAGCTCACAGGTTTATTATTACAATACAATAGGATAATATATATTTTTGAAAGTACTTCAAAATTTATAAAGAGCTATATAAATGATATTATGTTAGTGATGAACACACCCTCCAATTTAAGATAAACTTTGCCAACTGCTACCTACTGTCCATTTCCCTCATAGCAAGACTATTAATAAAGAAAACAAGATTTTGCTGCTACATATTTTGAGGGCACTATATTCTTCAGGAAAATTTATCAAACAGTATTAAATGTAAACCAGAATACTGCATGGAAACTGAAGAAACTATATAGCCTCCTGGTAAGTTTCTATCCATTAAAGACATAATATGATGGGGAAAAAAATAGTCTCTGCTTCATACAAGTCTATTAAAAAGAATACTGAACTACAACTTCTACAACTTAAACACTTAGTTCCAAGTTTGGCTTTTGACTCTCTTAACAAGTGGCTTTATGTTAATCACTACACTTTTATCAATGTTCTCAAACAAATATTTCTAGAGTACCTAAAAAATTAGCTATTTTAGTTTCTCATCCCTGACTGCATATTAGCAGAACCTGGGCAGACTTTTTAAAAAGTCTCTGGGTCCCTGAGATTCTGACTTAATTGGCCTGGGGTGGGGTCCAGGCATAAGTTTTTAAAAAACACTCCTTTGAGATTTTAATGTGTAGCTAAAATGGAAAACCACTGACTTATTTCATCCTATGTATATGTAAGGAACAGTAAAATAATGCAAAAAGCCCTCTCCATTTCCTTTAAAATGTATCAATTTCCTCTACTTATACATTTTTTAACCCAAATTCTCACCCCCTCATACCTAGATTAACAGAATAGCTTCCTATTTTTCCTTCCTCCAATCTCTTCCTAATCCAATAAACCACTATATGGTTGCCTAATCTGAAACATTATCCCACTTAGAGTGATTTTAAGTATGAGTATCAACAAGCTCTTTCATCAAGAGATATACAATGTATACATGTAGCGAATGTTTGTGTGTGTATGTGTACGTACCTATGTATAATCTCAAACATGCCCTAGTTTTGTCAGTTCCAGTGCACCTACCTTCATTTATACATAATGGATACTAATCTCTTTACATACAAAAATATTGCCCCTAAACAGTTCGTGCTTGAATTTTGTCAAAAATAAATGGCAAATGATTCACTCACAGATTTCTCATTTAAATTGTGAAGTGTTCCTACAAGGAAACACATATTCGACTGGAAAAAAAAGGTAAGTGAAGTGGAATTATCTCAAAAACTCTTGTTACTGTAGATCCTGATAAAGTTTATGATGAATGAAGGCTTTACCAAGAACAAATATGGTTCTGGTTTCTCTTAATGCTTGCCTCGGAAAACCAAATGAAGGCTTTACCAAGAACAAATATGGTTCTGGTTTCTCTTAATGCTTGCCTCGGAAAACCAAATGAAGGTTTAAAAGCCAAAGATTATAACCATATGATATTCATATTTATGAAAAATATTATCAAGTACAATATAAGCAATATACAACGAGAAGACTGACCAAGTATATGACTTATTTCCTGCCTTTAAGGAGCTCTCCATCTTCTCGGGCACAGCAAGACACAAACATAAGAAGAAAATAAAGCCAGCACTAGTAAAGTCAATAAGTATCATGGGAATGCAGAGAAACAAGAGACTGCTGCAGACTTAAGGGAGTTGAAGACAGCTTCTTAGACAAGAGAGGGCGTGAATAAGAAAAAAGGAAATCCCAAGCATGTGGATGACCTTCTAGGGAGATGAAGCAGAAATTCAAAAAATGTTTGAGGGACAGGGAGTTGACCTCGTTGGAAGAGAGGGTTCTATGTAGGAGCTTCAAGTGAGGTAAGGTTGCAATAATACATTGAAGCCAGACAGTGAAAGTCCTGAATACCAAGGTAAGATGTTTACATTTTACCAAGAAATAGTCTTTATAGATTATAAAGAACAATAAGCAAAACAATATATCCCTATAATGATGCAGACTTAAACCATTTTTTTGAAGCCTTTGATGAATATACCAAGTAGTGAGTGTATTGTCTTGCCAATATAGTCATGAACACGTGAACATACTGTTTAGGAAATCTGTTCAGAGTAAAGGAGTAAATAAATACTCAAACGTGCTTTCCAAAATACGAAATCAGTGATCAATTATGTATTCATAATCCTTAGGATAATTCCTAAAAGAATAACTGGGTGGAAGGCTTAAATTTTAGATTTTCTTCCTCTCCCCACCCTGTTCCAAACACATACCTTGATTTAATGTCCAGAAGCTGAATACACTGAAATAGTGTTATTCTGAAAATAAGAAGTCTTTTATTGTTTCTTATTATGGGTGATTTTACTTACTATATTGTTTCAAAATTACTACATATGTTAAAATAATGATTTCTTTCAGCAAAGCAGATGAAAATAGACATATAAACAGCAAATTTAAAGATTATGCAAAGCAAAGAAACCTTTTCATAAGACCAAAAAACACCTAAAATAATCATTAGTTTATAAGGCAGAGGGGAGAGTGTGTTCATAAACAAAAAATGTTATCCACAACGGAGTACCAGAGAGTATATTAAGAACATTACAATAACAAATTTCTCATCTAAAATTATAAGCCATTAACCCACAACTCTATATAGAGGAGTTAATTGTTTCTCAAACTTGCCGTTAAATTTTTTGGCTATTTCTGCTATAATAACTAAGACTAACAGAACTCAAAACGAGGATTCTTGCCCCTGGTAACCAGTTATGCAAGTGATTGATGATTTAATTTGCCACTGCAGCAAATACTAATTTAAACACAACTGCCTTCTTAACACCAGGAAAATAAAAACTCTCAGCCCTTAAGGCACAGATGACGAAAAGGCAAAAATACTCTAAGATAATTAAAACACACAAAATAAGAACACAGAAAGACCGTGGCAATACTGCTACTGTACTATGAAAAGAGATATACCGTTCTTGCACGTATGCCTTTAAGGAATACATAGATTATGATTCTATGCATTGTCTTTTTGAGGGGAACATCTAGGAGAGGTGGAAGACGTGCATTAAAGGAAGTGTTAATACCTCCCCCCCATCCCTTACTGGGAAAACTCGCTTTAACAATGCTTTTTCACCCGTCACATCCCACCTGGTTTCCATACATCCTTCAATAAGCATTCCTTCCCTGCCTCCCTATTCCCCTCTCTGCCTCCTCTCATTCGGAACAGGCTGCTCGGACTTTGTCAGTCTCACCACCCCCGCGAACCCGCCCAGACCAGCAGAATCCAACAACGCAGCCACGCAGCCACCCACACCCTCCACCTCCTTGTTCTTGCCCCAGCTTCTCCTCACCACCCCCACCCCATCCTGTCACCTGCTTGGGTGGTGTCGGTCAGGTCGTAGCCGCTGACCGGGAAGTCTCGGAGTTTCCTACCACTGAGACTCAGGATGCCGGAGTTGCTCGCCTCCTCCAGGGCCCGGTCCATGCTCCTTGCGGTGTGTTGAGGCTGCAGGCTCCCCGAGTTCCACTGCGGCCCGTTGGGGAACGGCTGACCGAAAAGAGTCGGTACCGGGATGGGCACCACCAGGGTCCCGCCGCCGCCCCCCGCTCCAGCTCCACCACCTCCTACGGCCGCGCAGCCGCCACCGCTACTTCCACCTCCACCACAACCGCCGCCCCCACTGTTACCACCACCTCCCTGACTCGCCGCCATGTTTCTGGGAGAAAGAATAGCCCCCGACAATACTCTCAGCTAGTGCCGTGACTGTAGGGGGTTCTAAGGACGCATGCGCAGACTGGGAGCGGGGGAGGGGCGAGGTAGAGGGGGAAGGAAATAGGGCGGGCTTGAAGGAGATGTTGAGTAGAGAAGAGACGGTGTTGAAATATGCAAAACCCTTGCTTTGTGAAATGTGTGATCGGAGGAAGGATGCTAAAACCCGGTTCCGCTGCCTTAGGTACCAAAATCTTGCGAGGCGACACCAGCTTAATTATAGGTCAGTTGGAGATACGTCTTCAAATCTCTAAGTTGCTTCACCTTTTTCGTTCCGCGAAACAAAGGCAAATATGTCAGGGATGAAAGGAATTCGTTTCAGAATATATTGAAACAGCATTTAGAACTATCAGCGAGCGCCTTATTAAAACGCTTACCGCAAATGCCTCAGGAATTGTTTACCCGTGTTAGTAAGGAGAAAAACATTGGGGAGCACTTGGGGAGGAAAATTGGTGCAGATTTTAGTTTTAAGCGTTTATGAATTTTGCCATAATTTAGAATTACAAAATAAGAAAAGACTTTGCAAATGTTTTCAGAGAAGCCTCTTGTTTCAATGTGTGTGCGTGAGCCTGAGCCAAACTGCTGCCTTCCAAAATTTGGAAAAGTTCTCGGCATTCTGTTCAATCACTATTTGACATTGTGCCAAGATTGCCAAAATTTCTTGAGTTTCTTCTCATCATTTCAGTATTGCTGATGGAAAGCTATTTGATCATCAAACAACCTTAAAGTTTATTTTTGAAATACAGATTTTGATTTTAGGTGGAATTCTGAAGGTTTAACACTGGGGCTATGAAGCTAATTAATCTTGCATTTTAGGAGTTCATTCTCAGAACCTGAACCCAACCATTCAAGGCACTACTACCACACCACCACCACTCAGAGTTATTAAAACCTTTTTTTCAAATAGAAACTCATGGACATCGACTATACACTAGTGGTTACCAGAGGGTAGTGGGTGGGGGGAGGGGAGAGGTAGATGGGGTAAAGGGAGTCAAATATGAGATGACAGAAAGAAATCTAACTATGGGAGGTGAACACACAGTGTAAATATATATCTGTGTGTGTGTGTGTATGCCTTACTGTTAAAGTGTACAGCTGAAACTTATTGGATTTCATTAACCAATGTCACCATAAAAAATTAATTAATTTTAAGAAAATATTTTTCACTGATAGCCAGTAAAATTACCAAATAAAACTAACACAATGCTTGGGCACATTCAGTTATCATTAATTCAAATATCGTATGCATCTCTTTTACATCCATTTCGATTTGAATAATCTGTCAACAATCTCATTTTCTCAGCAAAATCTCCAGGAAAGTTTACCTACTATAGAGTCTACTCTGGGGGAAAAAAAAAAACAAAAACAAAAACAAAAAACAGGAAAGAATTACAACTTGTCTAAATTGCTTTGTGGCCATACAGGTTAAATGAATGATTATGTTGCAAGAAATTACATTTGCCATATGCATGACCCACAGAAGGAACAAATTGAGAATCAGACCCTACAATGAATTAGCAAGTAAAATCAAATTATTTAAACCCACTGGTGTCGGAAAGGAATGTTGTACCTTATATCTCATCTTCCTGATGTCAAAAATCAAATGAAGTATCAATGAGAACTTGCAGAATGGAGAGGAATGAGAAAGGAAACTAAATTTATTACAGAAAATATTAGGAAAAGAACTATTTTAACAATTAACCAATAAGAATTTCTGTGATTATTTAAAACAATGTGTTACAATCCAGGAAAAATATGCTTTCGTGATCAGACTACTTGTCAAATGATAAAGTCCATGTACTACCAAATTTAAAAAGGAAAGTAGGCTTTCAAAGAATTAAAAGATAGTCTAAGTAAGAAAAATGGGAAATCTCCAAAATAAGCTAGGTATACATGAAAATCAGGCAGAACAACACATTTGAGAAGAACGCCAAGGCTATAAGGAGTTAAAAGATAAACTGAGGTATGTCAAAATATTTAGGAGTTTATTTGAGGACTTATCTATTGGAACTGGGCAGTGTTAGAACAGAATTGGTTATGAGCACTCTGCCAACAGGAACCAGAGGAATGGCATAGAGAGAAAATAAGATAGAAAAGAAAGGAAATTATTTAATCAATTATAGCTTAATGCCTAGTGGGCCCTTTATGCATTTTAATTTCATAACCTTGAGGTATTTACTATAGACTTAGAATTTGTTTTACTTATGTATGCCATCACTGCATTAGAGCCACCTCAGTCTAATGACCTCCTTGCTTAATCAATTTAACAGAACATAAAGGGTTTAGAAGAAAAGGCATGATTTAGGAATTTGTTCCAAACCTTTAATTGCCTTTGCAATGCACGGAGAAGTGACTTTAAATCTCAGTTTCTTCATAAGTAACACTAGAAAATAATAATATGTAAATGTTGCTTACTATTCACCGGAATTGTTCTCACCGTTTTACATATAGTAAGTCATTCAATCTTCATAACAATCCTGTAAAAAAAAAATACTATTCTTCTTCTATTTTATGGATGAGGAAAAGCAGTATATACCTCATAAAAGACTGTTGCAAGAATAAATAAGTTCACCAATGTAAAGTGACCCTACAATACCTGGCATTTATTCATTCATTAACATTTAATAAATAGTTATTGAGCAATTACTCTTTGCCAAGAACTATTCTCTGTGCAAGTAATAATAAAGCATTAGGTGCTTCATAAATATTAGTCTTTTTACTACACCCCTGCCCCCTCAAGAAAGAAAATAATAAAGAATATACAAAATAGAGGAAGCCAAGAGAAAAATTAGTTAATTCCTTGTTAATCGTAAGCAAAGAGATATCTCACATATTGCATGAATTTTTTATTTCGATCTATTCTAAAGGATATTTTACAACGATTACCAGTTAGATGTTATTCCTGATGTGAACACATCAGCCCTGAGAAGTACAACTAAATTACAGTCACTACTCAGAATTACAAGCCAAACTTAGAAAATGAATGTTGATAAACCACCAGTATTAGATGACATATATTAAAATTACAGAAGGAAAACAAGTGGTTTTAAACAAAATTTGGAGCATCTATTAAATAAAGCACTGGTAGGCTACAAATGTGTTTTGTATTCAAAAGAACTCTAGAGGAGACTTCTAAAATTCCAGGACAGTTTATAGTCACTACTATTCCAATCAATTTGGTAGTTATTCAACATTAATAATAATGTAGAAGAGGACAGTCACAGTTTAAAGCTCCAAATTCTATTAGAGATCAAGATCATTGGGATAAGACTATAGGATGTTCTTATCAGTCTGTAAATAAATCAAAAGTGAGGTATGTTTTATCTCAGGATTTAGAACAAGGCAATGACCTTGGAGTTTAAATACATCAAATTATAATACGAATTTTTTTTAATCCTTATCAAGATTCAGGAAAGAGCCATGGGAGTTTCTGCTGTTTGTTCTTTGAAAACATCAGCTCAATTAAACGCTAAATTCCAGGGGAGTGAGGCACAATGAAATGTTAGGTACCATGAAGACATATCAGAAACCCTAAAAAATATTAATTTACAACATACTGAACTATTTCACAGCTGCTGCTAGAATGAGATGTGCAGTTCTGCTCACTCCAATCTCAGCACAAGTCCTAAATTAGTCAAAGCCCTGAGAAGGACAACTAAAATGATTAGAGAAGTGAGGGAAGGGAAACGGACTTGGCCCTCATCAATCTAGTACATTGATCATAAGTCCCTTCCAAAACCCCTGTTCTGGCATGGGACCTTCAGAGGACTATATATTGTTATTTTAGCATAATTTATGGCACATGACATCCCCAATCCTCCTTCTCTTATTTGTCCCTGGTTCTAACCTTGTGGATATACCTTTGTACTGCTTTAACTAATCCTAACAAATTCATTAATCCAAAAGTTAATATTTATTAACTTAAAGGGATTTGGACAAATGTATGAATGATCACTATTACTTAAATAGTAGTGATGACATACGTAATCTTCAGTGTTAATGTCAAGGAGCACTCATATGTTCTATCTTGGTCAGAATCCCTGCTATGACACCTATAAAACATGAGATAGACAAGTCAATTAACTTCTCAGAGTCTCAGATTTCTCATCTATAAACCTGAGATCATAACATTATTAGCTATCTCATAGGATTGTAGTGAGGATTACATGAGACAATTATATAAAGCACTTAGTATATTATGATGGTTATTATTATATTGTAATGGTTATTATTATCTTTTTTTCTGGGTTCACTTTATCAATAGAACACTAAAATCAGTGAACCATGAATTATCAGCATGGCAGCTCATAAATTCCTCTGCTCTATTGTGCTACCAGTACTAATAGATGTTTTCCTCTGTGGGGCTGTTGAATTTACATCCTTATTAACTCATCCCAAGTTTCTGTCATCTCCTAACTTCTGCGTTTCCACTATGATCCAATAACCTGATCTTAATTCCTGCATACTGTTTCTAATGCAATCGCAGATTTTGTCCTCTGTGTTTATAGTATGTTTACCTGATGTCATGAAATTCATTTAAATATCTGTTCTAAGTCCTCCTTATAAATGTTTTGCTTTGTGTAAGTGACACAGGTCTGTTGAAAATCTTGAAGAACTTTCTTATTAGAGTATGTAGTATATAAAAGATACAGATTGTTGAATTTTGCTAGTTAAGCTTGGCCAAAAGAAAGTAAATAAAACATCACATAAAATTATTAAAACTGTTATGTCCAATTAGAAAACATATGATTGAGGAAAATTTTTTAGACTTCTTTAGTATTACAGTGGAAAGTCTCCTCTTTACATATAACAATGGAAACATGTCATATGCCTTTTGGGCAAGCTTGTCTTGTATAATTATCTTTCTATTCTTATAGTATGTGAGAGAGAATGATGAAATAGGGCCTTTTCAAGCAAAATCCAGATTCCTAAAAGGAAAACTGAAGCCACTATCATGCTACCTTAAAGAGGCTATACCTGTGTGAGAGAGAGAAAAAAAAGACGTTAATGGAATTTCAGTAAGGTATATTAAAGGAATTATGACAATCAAGCTAGATTAAAACTCCAGGAGAAAATGTAAATCCCAGAGGGTTTAGATTCTCTATTTTTTAAACAGAATGAGATAGAAACATTTGGACCAAAATCTGTGTATAAAATCCAGGCTAGAATGAAATGGTGAAGAATTGAGTTGGGGACATATCGAAATCTAATTATATTTGTTTACCATTAAGTTTTGCCTCAAATCTTCATCATTATATATCATTTATTTCATGTAAAGTATGGCTGTTTTACAGGTTTATGTTTTTTGGTTTCTCTCTCTCAATCAAATAAACATACTATATAAATCTCTGTGGGATTGTGACTGAGGTGACACTGTTGGCCTGGTGGCAGTGTAACCAAAATATAAAGTAATTTGGTGGGCAGGGCGGGTGGATTTGATTGTTGGCGAAATTTCTTTTAAAGATTGAATCTTTAAACCTAAAGCTTTAAAGTGATGACTGGGTCACACCTGAACCTAAAATCCAATTTTTCTCTCTATGTGGAAACAGGACTATTTCTTTTTGACTATGATCATGATCATGACCCCAGTTAGCCTATTTGTAGGTTGTCAGAAGAAAGGGTCAAAGTTCTGTTCCTTAAACAAGAGATCGTGGCATCAAATATGCAAGATATTTTAGATGTGTTTTGTTTTGGTGAAGCAGTCAGACATTTCAGTTTTCGCTTACATCGAAGGTTTAGGTTGACAATGATAACCCTCAAGAAGATATTTATTTTTGCTTAGGTATTTTGCCTACAATTATGGTATGAGTCCACAAAGCAAGAGAAAATCTGTGGGTTGTAGTTAATAGAGGAAACTAACAAACTTTCCCCCTCCTCTGTAGTTTTAAAAGTCCATTAATTAAAGAAGCTAACCACAGTCATTAAATAATGGAGTAGATAATTATAAGGTACTAATTAATAAACAATTAGGTTATCCTTGATGACTTTATCACTTCCATTTTGTATATCTTAAACATTCCTTAATAAATCTTCATTTTAATTCCTCTACTTAGATTAAAACTTTTTTTTCAATATGCATACATATAGTTCCAGAGGACTATAAAATTTTTCTATCTGGCAATGGCTTCTCCTACTGGTCATAGGAAAGAGCCTTTTGTTAGACTGGCAAAACTAAAGACATAAATGTGCCATACTGTTTGGCTACTAGCATCATGTTCACTGCAATAACCTTAATTTAAGTCACTATCTTCTCTGAACTACTACAGTACTGTCCTAACTGTCCTTTCTGCTTCTACTACTTTTAATAATTATGTGACCCTGAGCAAGTACCTTAGCCTCTTAGTGCCTCTGTTTTCTCATCCGAAAAATGGGGATGATAATACTACCTACCTTATAGGGATATCATGAGGATTAGAATTACATAATTCATGAGAGCATCTAGAAGAACATCTAGCACATAGTAAGTATTCAAAGAACATTAGCTAGTATCGTTATCATTATTGTTCTCATTAACATACTCTGCTTGCTAGAAATATTTAGCACTGAAAGGTAAATTATCTCTTAATTAAACAAAAGTTATGCAAGGTAGACATTATTATTATCCTTATTTTATAAGTGAGGAAACCATGGTTCAGAGAAATTAAATAAGTTGCCCAAGGTCTCATCTATAATTATTTATACACAAAATACAATAAAAACAAAAAAATCTACAAGAACAAATAAGTCAGTTTGACAAAGTTACAGGATAGAAAATCTGACAGAGGTACAAAAGAACTGTATAGTAAAAAATCAAAGACATAAATAAACAGAGAGATATATCATCTTCATGGGTTGAAAGGCAATATGAGGTCAATTCTCCCAAAGCCTCAGCAGGCATTTTTGTAGAAACTGACAAACTAATTTTCAAATTCATATGAAAATGCAAAGGATCTAGAATAGTGAAAACAATTTGGAAAAAGAAAACAAAATTGAAAGACTAATACTACCAAAATTCAAGGCTTACTACAAAGCTACACTAATTAAAATAGTGTGGCACTGGTGTAAAGATAAAGAAATAGATCAATGGCACAGAAATAAAAGTCCAGAAATAAACCTATACACATGGACAAATGGCTTTTGACAAAGACATAAAGACAAGTCAGTGGAAAAAATAATTTCAACAAATGCTACTAGCACAATTGAATATCTATATGCAAAAAAGACAAACTTGGATCCATACTTCACATCACATGTAAAAATTAACCAGTAATGCATCATAGACTTAAATGTAAACCTAAAAATTAAAATAAAACATAGAAGGAAGTATTCGTGGCTTTACTTAGGCAAAAATTTCTTATGTATGACACCAATAGCACAATCCATAAAAGAAAATTCAGTAAATTGCACTTTATCAAAATTATAAATCTCTGCTTCTTTGAAAGCCACAGTTAAGGGAATGAAAAGACAAACCACAGAATGAGAGAAAATATTTGCAAATTATATATATGATGAAAACTTGTATCTATATTGTGCACATAACTTTCCTGAGCTATGAATCACAAGGAATAAAAAGAAAAAAAAACTCAATAAAAAAATGAGGAAAAGATTTGAACATTTCACCAAAGAAAATAAAACTATGAGATAATAATACACACCGATCGGAATGGCTGATACTAAGAAGATTGACCATAAAAAGTGTTGAGAAAGATGTGAAGAAACTGGAACCCTCACACACTGCTATTGAAAATGTAATGTAGTAAAACCACTTTGGAAACAGGATGTTAATTTCATTCCATGTTCAACATACACTTATCATATGATCCAGATATTTTACTCCTGGGTAATTCATATCCTTTCCAATTTTACATATTCGACCCCTTTTAACACATCTACCACCTCCCTAACCCCCTACCATCTGGTAACCACTAGTCTATTGTTTCTTGTCTATGAGTCTCTTTGTTTTTCCTGTTCATTTGTTTCTTTTAAGTTTGTATTCCAAATATAAGTGATATTATGTGGTTTTCAACTTTTTCTGTCTGGCTTATTTCGCTTAGCATGATTATCTCAAGGTCCATTCACGTTGTTGCAAATGGCAATATTTCATCTCTTCTTACAGCTGAGTAATATTCCATTATATATATGTACCACAGCTTCTTTATCCAGTCATCTATCATAGGACACTTCGGTTGCTTCCATGTCCTGGCCGCTGTGAATAATGCTGCTATGAACATTGATGTGCAAATATCTTTTGAGATATGGATTTTCAAGGCTTTTGGGTAAATACCCAGTAGAGGGATTGCTGGATCATAGGATAGATCAATACTTAGTGTTTTGAGGACTCTCCATACTGTTTTCCATAGTGGCTGCACGAATTTGCATTCCCACCAGTAGTGTATGAGGGTTCCTTTATCTCCAAAGCCTCTCCAACACTTGTTATCACTTGTCCTGATGATAACAGCTATTCTAACAGTTCTGACACGGTATTTCATTGTGGTTTTGATTTGCATTTCCCTAAAAGCTAGCGATGTTGAGCATCTTTTCACATGTTTGTAGGCCATTTGTATGTCTTCAAGGGAGGAGTGCGTTTTCAGGTCCTAAGCCCATTTTATGATTGGATCGTTTGTTTTTTTGTTGTTGTTGTTGTTGTTGTTATAGAATTGTATGAGTTCTTTGTATATTTTGGATATTAAGCCCTTATCAGAGGCATTGCTTGCAAATACCTCCTCCCATTCGAATGGTTGTCTATTTACGTTGTTGATTTCTTTTGCTGAGCAGAAGCTTTTTAGTTTGGTGTGCTCCCATTCATTTATTTTTGCTTTTACTTCCTATGCCTTTGAGGTCAAATTCACAAAATACTCTTTAAGTCCAAGGTCCTTGAGTTTAGTTCTTGTGTTTTCTTCTATGCATTTTATTGTCGCAAGTCTTATATTTAGGTTCTTCATCCATTTTGAGTTAATTTTGGTGTGTGGTGATAGACAACAGTCTAGCTTCATTCTTTTCAGGTGGCCTTCCAGTTTTCCCAACACCATTTATTGAAGAGGCTTTCTTTTCTCCACTGTATGTTTTTGGCTTTTTGTCAAAAATTATTTGCCCATATAAATATGGATTTACTTCCAGACTCTTGATTCTATTCCACTGGTTCGTGTGTCTGTGTTTCTGCCCATATCAAGCTGTTTTGATTACTGTTGCTTTGTAGTATAATTTGAAGTCGGGCAGAGTGATGCCTCCAACCTTGTTCTTTTTTCTCAGGATGGCTTTAGCAATTAGGGATATTTTGTGCTTCCATACAAATCTGATGATTTTTTGTTCTATTTCTTTAAAAAATAACAATGGGATTTTGATGGGGATTGCATTAAATCTGTATAATGCTTTAGGTAATATTGTCATTTTAACTATATTGATTCTTCCAGTCCAAAAACATGTAATATCTTTCCATTTCTTTGTATCTTCTTCAATTTCTTTTAATAAGGTCTTATAGTTTTGATTACATAGGTCTTTCACATGTTTGTTTAGATTTATTCCTAGGTATTTTATTCTTTTTGTTGCAATTGGAAAAGGAATTATTTTTTCCACTTCTTTTTCTGGCACTGCATTGTTAGAGCATCAGAACACTACGGATTCTTGAACATTGATTTTTGTATCAAGATACTTTGCTATATTTGCTTATTGTTTCTGGTAGTGTTCTGGTGGAGTCTTTAGAGTTTTCTATACAGAGGATCATGTCATCCAAAAATAGTGACAGTTTGACTTCTTCGTTTCCTATTTGGATGCCTTTTATATCTTTCTTTTGCCTTATTGCACTTGCTAAGACCCCTAATGTTGTATGGAATAGCAGTGACGATAGTGGACAACCTTGTCTTGTTTTTGATCTTAGAGGGCAGATGTTTAGTTTTCACCATTAAGTATAATATTGGCTGAGGATCTGTCATATATGGCCTTTGTTATATTTAGGTACTTTCCTCTATACCGATTTATTAAGTGTTTTGATCCTGAATGGATGCTGTACTTTGTCAAAAGCTTTTTCTGCATCTATCGATATGATCGTATGATTCTTATTTTTAAATTTGTTTATGTGGTGTATCATATTGATCTATTTGCATATTTTGAACCATCCCTATGCCCCTGGGATGAAGCCCAGTTGGTCATGGTGTATAATCTTTTTAATATATTGCTGTATTCAGTTCGCAAGTATCTTATTTAGGATTTTTGCATCTGTGTTCATGAGAAATATTGGTCTGTGTTTGTGTTATCTTTACCAGGTTTTGATATCAGGGTAATATTGGCTTCATAAAACGAGTAGGCAGTATTGTCTCTTCTTTGATTTTTTGGGGGAGTTTGAGGAGAATAGGTATTAAATCTTTGAATTAGTGGTGGAATTCACTGGTGAAGCCATCTGGTCCTTGACTTTTCATTTTGGTAGGTTTTTGATGATTGTTTCAATTTCCATACTGCTAATTAGTCTATTTAGATTTTCCAGTTCTTCTTTATTCAGTCTAGGAAGGTTTTACTCTTCTAAATACTTGTCCATATCTTCTAGGTTATTACATTTGGTGCTATATACTTTTTCATAGTATTCTTGTATGATCCTTTGTCTTTCTATGGTGTCTGTCATAATTTCTCTTCTTTTGCCCCTGATTTTATTTATTTATGTCCTTTCTCTTTTTTCTTAGTGTGTCTACCCAGGGGTTTGTCAATTTTATTAACCTTCTCAAAGAACCATTTATAAAAGCATTTATTTTTTCTATTGCTTTTGTTTGTTTGTTTGTTTTCAATTTTATTTAATTCTGCTCTGATTTGATTATTCTTTTCTTTCTGCTAAATTTAAGCTTCATTGTTTTTTTTCTTTTCTAGTTTTTTACAAGGGAGCGTTAGGTTGTTTATTTGGGCTCATTCTTGGTTTTCGAGATAGGCCTGCAATGATATGAACTTTCCTCTTATGACCATTTTTGCCATGTCCCAAAGGTTTTGATATATTATACTATCATTATCTTTCGTTTCTATGTATCTCTTGATATCTCTTTTTATTTCTTCTGTGACCCAGTTATTCTTCAGCAGCATGTTGTTTAATCTGCATGTATTTGTGGTTCTTCTTGTTTTCTTTTTGCAGTTGATCTCCAGCTTCAAAGCATTATGATCAGAGAATATGGTTGGTATGATTTCAATCCTCCTACATTTTTTGAGGCTATCTCTGTGTCTCAGTATATGGTCAATCCTTGAGAATGTTCCATGTTCATTAGAGAAGAATATATAAGCAGCTGTTTGGGGGATGGAAGGCTCTGTAAATGTCAATGTTGTCCAGTTGGTCTAATGTGTTATTCAATGATGTTATTTATTGATTTTTCTGTTTAGATGATTTGTCCATATCCAACAGTGTTGTATTTAGGTCCCCTGCTACAATAGTGTTTTGGTCTGCTTTTTCCTTTAGTTCTGTTAGTAATTGCTTTATGTATTTCGGGACTCCCTGATTGGGAGCATAGATATTAGTAAGTGTTTTGTAGAATAATAAATCTTGATAAGAAAAAATATACGTATTAATCATCTCTAACCACTGTATGTGGAATTCTTTCCATGTCTACATGTGTTTTCTCTGCATACTCAAGTTTTCTCCCACATCCTAAAGATGTGCACCTTAGGTGAATTAGTGTTTGTAAATCGTCCCAGTCTCAGTAAGTGTGTGTGTGTGTGTGTGTGTGTGTGTGTGTGTGTGTTTGTAAGGGCATTCTTTCCAGGGTGGGTCCTCCCTTGTACCTTGAGCTGCCAGGAGAGGCACTGGATACCTGCCACATTGAACTGGAATCAGCAGGTTGGAAAATAATTATCTTACTTGTTTTTATTCATTTTTCTTAAATGTATGTATAAGTCATATTTACTTCATTATTTAATATTCGAAATGTTTGGGTCTTTATTTAGATATTTAGCAATGTTTTTGTGACCAGAAATATGCCATAGAAAGAAAACTGCATAACAAGAGTTTACTAGTACAAAAATATACTAAAGAAATAGGCCAATATAAGCCATAAAAATATTTATTTCACACATTTTCACAAAAAACATTAATGAAAATTCAGGAAAAAAATGTATTCTCTGTTGGTGTCTTTATTGTAATCTAAAGCAATCAACCTTCTCTTTTTAATTGGCACAAAGTTATTATCTTCATCGCTCAAAATATTTGGAAATACTACTTCAGTTTCATTATTTATGTTTATGTTTTTGGATGGTCTTTTTTTAACCCCCTCTTTTGCTAAGTTTTCATAAATTTTTAGATTTTCACTGCAACATTTTTCTAAAGTTTTTTGAAAATTTAAGACGTGTTAGGTGTTTATATCGATATCTAGAATTATATTTTCTAATTTTGTGGCCTGTTGAAGAGCATTATAAATATTTTCTGCAGTGAATGAAACTGGTTTAAGGTCACTGCTTTATTTACTGGCAGGTTGGGCTTCGGTTAATTCGTGATCAACCAGTAATTCGTTAATATCATCTATATTCAAATTGTCAGAACCTTCTTCTTGAAATTTATTTAATATATTAATAATGTCAGTTAATCCCTCTTCAGTTATTGGAACTATATTCCCTGGTACAACCACTTCTGGTCATTTTACTCTCCGGCAAGCATTTAAAGTTGACAGTTTTATATTGCTCTGAGCTAAAGCAATATTTTTGATACAACTTAAAATTGTGTGTTTATTCCAGGCTTCTGTAACTGCGAGTGATTCATTATCTTTATTTATTAAAAATATCATTAAAACTCCATTTAATATAATTAATCTTAAAGGTGGAAATAACACCTTGATCTAAAGGTTGGATCAAGGAAGTTGTATTTGGGGGCAAAAATACAACTTTTATACTTGGATGTTCTAAATTGCGTGGATGACCAGGTGCATTATCTAAAAGTAAAAGCATTTTAAAAGGATTTCATGAGAATTTTTTCTTCATATAATTTTCAACTTCTACAGCAAAACATTTGTAAAAACAGTCCCCCAAAACATCAGTAGTCACCCACGCTTTTTTATTTGCCATCCAATGAACAGGAAGATCATTAATATTTGTGTGTTAGTAAGTATTAGTTCTTTGTACTTAGCTGGGTTAAGCTATTGTTTTTTAGAAAGGGTAATGGCCAATAATGGAAATGAAAAAGAAAGAACCACGTAAAATGAGACTGTGTAAATGGAAACCACATATAAAATGTCCACGTAACTGGGGGGAGTATTTACCATGTATAAAAAACTTACCTAAAAAATACCGCGTATATCAAGGGATAGGTGTATATCATTATGATGATGATGATTATGATGATGATGATTAGGAATACCTTTAAATAATAAAAGGAATGAATTGTTGATACAATGTAACAATGTGGATAAATCTCAAAGTAAATTCACTGAGTGAAAAAAAAGAGTGCAATTTAATTTACATAAAATTTTAAAAATGCAAACTAATCTCTACAAGCAATAAGCAGATAGATTAGTGGTTTTCTGGGGGGCATGTAATGGTAGGAAAGTGGAGAGAGAAATTAAAAAGAGGCATAAAGAAACTTTTGAAGCTGATAGGTATATTCACTACCTTAATCATGATGGTGGTTGCATGGGTGTATACATATGTCAAAATTTATCAAATTGTACACTTTCAATATATGTATTTTATTGTTTGTCAATTAAACCTCTTTGAAAATGTTAAAACTGATAAATATTCATTGTAAAATGAACATGGAAAAATTATTTAAGATGAAAATTAAAAATTAATACAAAATATATTTAAATTATTAATAGCATTTAATAGGGAATTGAACAAAGAATTAAATTGGGTGAGTTGAGATCACTCTAAATATGCTTTCTCAACAAAAATAGCCAATGAAATGTAATTTTGAATCAAACGTTTGTACATATAAGCAAGAAATCAACATATCCTTAGGGTCCAAATAGCTACTGTGTCAAAATGGGTCAAAATGTTAGAATAAAAATAGCTGAGACCCAATTGGGATAATTGAAGTAATATTGAATTACATTCCTTCAATGAGTTTACAACATGGTTGAAGAAATAACACTTGCATATAATAGTTATATAATAATTAAATCATCTAGAGAGTATGTGATTTCACTTATAATTGTATTGGAAAATTAGAGATTAAGAGTTAAAGGAAATCTTTATGGAGGGGTTGGAACTTGATCTGAGCCTGGAAGAATGGTGGCACATACAGAGCAGAAAGGATATAACACCTTAGGATGAGACAATAACAGAAAGGAGCATGTACTGTTTTGAAGACATTATTCATCATGGCCTAACCAGAGCAAAGGGGGCATATTTAGAGGAGAATGGAAAATAAGCTTGCATAGAAGGGATGAAACTGGTTTAAAAATGGTCTTGAAATCAGAAAGAGGTGATTAGATTAGATTCCTTAGACAAATTTCTCAAAGAGGGTCTGACATCTTTACATTTGATGAGTTTAAGCTGAGAGAAACTGGAGTTGGGGACATTAACTGTTATGGTAAACTAAGATAGAGGTATTAGAAATGTATGGGGGATCAACTTTAAAAAGATTTTAAAGGAAGACTGAACAGGACTTGGAGACAGAGTATACATTTATTTCCCTCAAATTGCTAGTTCTATTCCTTGTTTCCTTGACATTTGATTGCTATCTAGTGCTAATTTAACATTTATGTCTTCTTTCACATTCATATTTAAGAATAATTACATAGTCACGTTTATGTACTCTAAGCCTGGAGTCTTTTCTGTTCTTATTCAAGCGTAATGTATCATCTAATTCTTCCTGATTAGCTTATTCAATATTAAGAAGTCTGAGTTCAGTTTTATTAATGTTCTTTGTATAATTGTGTTCTATCATAACCTTATTTCATAATCTGATATATTATTAATTCTATTTTTTATACAAGATTCATTTTTAAATGGAAATATCAATCTCTAATTTTAAAAACTTACTTTAGTTTTTAGAATTAAATTTAATTATCTGTATTATGCCTTAATAATTTAACATTTATTATAGTTTTTACTTCTTACTGTTCTTGTACATTCTAGATCGAATATTGTCATTAATTATATTCCATATGGCCCTCTGGACTCTTCCTTTGCAAAATAAACAGATTTCTGGCACAGAAAGCTTTTTTTGTGAGATTGCTTAGGGAATATCTGTGCTTTTGGAGAGAGGAAAATGAGACAGCTGGCAGAGCCTTTCTCCTTCACTGTGACCCTAACTTGCTTTATTCCAAGTGCACAACTACCTAGAGTAGGCTAAACTGCATGAGTTAGTAACCCTCAACAAGCTAAGCAACCAGTCTCCAGCAAATGGTTACTCTTGCAAGCCGGGCAGAAAAGAGTATTTTTAAAAAGATTATTTTCAGAAGGAATTTTCAATAAATGTCTTATCCGAAAGCTTATCTTAATTAAGCTTTATGTTGTTTCATCACACCAACCCATTACCTTCCTTTTACTGCCACCATATCAATAGCTTTGACCTAAAGGTCAAACTCAGTCTTGGATCAAAACAAAACAAACAAGAACTAAACTCTTCCTGACAGTCTCAAATTCAAACCCATCCCCTTCCTGCCATCCCCAATATATCCCCTTTTTTAAGACTCTAGTCATCTCTCTCTCTTGGAGTATTACAACAACCTCTTAACTAGTCCCCCTACTTCTGGTCTTGCTTCTAGTCCTTTCTATTCTCCATACTGTTGTCAGAGTGACTTATCAAAAACGGTCACTTACCAACTTCCCTACTGCCTACAGACGAAAGTCCAGCTGCCTTGGCATGCCATACCAGACCTTTCATAATTTGGCTCCTGCCTATTTATCCAGTCTCGTCTTTCACCACTCACTTGCTTTGTACTTTATGCTCTAGTCTACCCATACTGGATTACTTACATTTCCTGCCACACGACATGCTGTTCCTGTTGATAGAACTGATTTCCCTCCACAAACTGTTTCTTTTGGGTAACTCTTACTTATCCTTCAGGATTCAGTTCAGACAATACTTTTCCAAAAAGCCTTTCTCTAACTTCTCTTCAGTTGGCTTCCATCCAGTTCACTGTGTTCTCAAAACTCTCTGTGCTTATCACTATCATATTAGTTTTTATAGTATATTATCACCTTTTTGTCTTGTTTCCTCTCATTCAGATGTGAATTCCTAAAAGTCAGGGACTGTGTCAGATTTGTATCTCTGTTCTAGCACATGGTAGATACTCAAAAATATTTTGTTCTGGAAAGGACAAAGACAAAAACTGCTTCTGTCACCATGACCCACAGGAACCAGCATGAGTTTGCCAGCCAGAATATAAAAACTCAGAGCAACTAGATTAAGCAAAAGTGCCAAGATGATGGGCTTTCTGTTGCTGCCCATAAGCAGCGAGACTTAGAGATCATAGAGCAGAAGCAAAAACGGCAAATGAGAAGAAAGAAGAACCCAAGTAGCTTTGTGGCTTCGTGTCCAACCTTCTTGTCCTTTCCCTGTGTGCCTGGAGCCAGTACACATCTCTTCTTGTAGTACTCACAGGTCTCAGAACTGATAGCATTCTCTTTTCCCTGAGTCTGCAGTGGGTCCTCTTTGTGTTACCTTCTCCTCAGGTGGCTTCTCTCCCCTGGGTGACTCCTGGGGGTGAGGAGGATGCCCCTCCCCAGTGTATTTTATTCCTGTGGCACTTACCCCAAAATATTAAAAGTAGCTTTATAATTCCTTCAAAAAAATATTTTGTTACATGAATAGAAGAATACAAAGGTGGCTGCCATATAAGTCTCAAGATCACCAGCTTATATTTAGCTCCTGGGTACCACTTTAAAAAGTCCGGTCACAACCCCTTTTGAGACACACATATATGTGTGTAAAAGATTTTAAATCCTTTAATTCTAACACCCGCAATAGAAATTTTTTTTTTTTTGCAATCACATTCTAAACTCAGTTCTCTACATCGTAGAATTCAACACAAAGCTGCCATGTTTCAGAGTTTTGTTATTTGCAACCTTGGGTCCCTTCTCGGACTTACAGTTTCGTCTGAAGACACTAACAACTAATTTCATTCAAGGTGAATGCCCGTCCCCACCCCGATTCTTGGGAGCCTTAGACTCCAGCCTTGGGAGCAGCTAAATGCCACTGTTTACTGCCTATGTCCTAAAGCCAAATCCAAGAAAGGTTTTCCAGCTCATAAAATATTCCTGCTGTTTGGAGTAGAGGGCACAGATCCTGGGTGTCATAACAAAAACTGTTAATCTGTACACTGGTGTATTGAAGCATGTAAAGTTAATTCATAACAGTCTATGGCACTTCTATGAGCTTAAAAGCATCTATAACACTTCTATGACCTATTTAAATTGTATGTAGGTGGGAGAATTGTACTCATAGCTATTTTTAGAGTTTTAGATCATCTTTCACAAACATGCCAAGGTACCCTCAGTAGTCTGTTAGAGATCAAAAATGTTTTCAAGGAAGTGGACCAAGGTTCCAATTCCTGATGTGGCAGGGCTAATTATAAAATGCCGATTCTTACTGTGGATTAAGAGGATGGACAGCAGGTCTACCAGCTTTCTAATAAGGGGTAAAACAGATTGTTGATCTACTAACTTCACAGAAAGGATCAGTAGGTGACAGTGAGCAGCAGCTCTTGCAAACGGCTGGCAGTGGGAAATCTCATGGGCTGTGGGAGAAGGGAACTGGAATTACTGAGAAGTTTGTGTGCCACCATTGGTGGGAGTATGTATATACTGCTACCCCTCTTCACGATATACCTTCATCTACTATCATCTCTTCCCATTCCATTTGTCTTTTTCCTTCCTTCCTTCCTTCCTTCCTTCCTTCCTTCCTTCCTTCCTTCCTTCCTTCCTCTTTTTTCTTTCTTTCTCCTACCTTTTCTTTCTCTCTCTCTCCTCTCTCTCTCTCTCTCTCTCTCTCTCTCTCTCTCTCTCTCTCTTTCTTTCTTTCTTTCTTTCTTTCTATGACCTTTGGGTCATCCATTCCCTGTAATTCGTTCTTGACCTGACAGACTTTAGTTAACAACAAAATAACACTCAATAAAGTGACATGTCTACTAAAATTTGGTGTCCCAATTGGGTACAATTTTAATAGAAGTACATAAACCATATTAAAGAGATAATATCTTCAGTCTACTTTTTATTAGTCAAAATATACCTGAATATTTGGTTCCACTATGGGAGCTACATTTGAAGAGAATAGCCACAAGTATCCAGTGACTTTGAAGATCAAGCTTTTTGAACACAACTTATTGGAAAATTTAAAAATATATTTTCCTGGATAGTACTTCTTAACAAGTAATCTATGGGCTATCTGCAGCAGAATTATCTAAGATTCTTGTTAAAATTTCAAAATTTTGAGTTCCATTGCAGATCTATTGAACTAGTCTCTGGCTATGGGACCACGAGATCTCCATTTTTAGTATGCTCCCTAGGCAATTCTGTTACACTTTAAAGCTTAGAAACAAATAATTTAGAAAGTACATAATAATGGCCTTCAACTATTTGGAAGGGTTCATAAAAGGAAAAAGGAAAAGATTAACACTGAATTGCTCTAGAAAGTAAAAGATTAGTTTTGTGTTGCTCAAGAAAGCAGAACTTAAACTATGTATGAAAGCTATAGCAGGAAAGTGTTCAAATATGAGGAAGATTTTTTTTAACAATGAGACATAGCCATCAATAGGAGTAATTATCTTGCAAAACAGTGAATTTTTCACCCCTGAAATTGTTCATAAAGAGAGGGAAAAGGGCTCTCTTTAAAGGATAATGTAGTGGAGATTGAGTGGGAGATTGAACAAAGTGATTTCTTGAGTCCCTTTTAGTTAATACATTTGACAAATTTATTAAATAAGCTTCAAACCATTAAGATTATGCCACAGCCTCCAAAGATGATGGTCCTGGTTTCTTTGATCTTTCCTTTTTTAAAATTTTTAACATTCATTTGTAAGCAACTACTATATGCTGAACACTGTGCTAGGTTGTAGAGATACAATGATCAACAGGCAGCAATGTGTCTGCCTTTGTGGAATTTATAGTGTAGAGAGGGAAAAAGATAAAAGTACAACTATAGAGTGTTAAGTGTTGTAATGAAGGAAATATAAAGTGCTAAGGTAACGTAAATAAGGGTACCTAAATGAACTTAGAAGTCAGAGAAAGCTTTTTGGAGGAGATAATATCTACACCAGAACTTATTGATCAGCAGACATTAACAAGGCAAAGAGAGGGAAGAGCTTGTGCAAAGGTCAGGAGGCAAGAGATAGTATGCTCATTCAAGGAAATAAAGGTAGTTCAGAATGACTAGAGCAGAAGTACCCAGAGACACAAAATGAGACTGAAACGATACATAGGGTTCAAATATCTGGGCCACATAGATCATAATAAAGAGTTTAGATTTTATCCCAAAGGCAATGTGGGACCATTGAAGGGTTTTAAGAAAGAAAATAATATGATCAAATTTTTAGTATACAAAAAACATTCTTCAGTGCAGAGAAAGTATTGGAGAGGAGGCAAGACCAGAGGCCTGGAGACCAATTACAAAAGGCTTTTTTTCAATAGTCTGGAAGAAAGTATACTGCTTAAACTAGTAAGAGGTCATTCAACCTGAAAAGAAGTAAATTATTTGAGAAATAATTAGAAGATGTCATTGATAGGACTTAGTGATAGGTTGGATGTAAAGGTTAAGGAGACAAGGATGACACTCAAGGTTTATGGCCTGAATAGCTGAATGGATGGTAGCATCACAGAATGAGTGAGACAAATAGGGGCAGTAGGTTTTATGCATAGAAGATGGACATGATAAGGCCAATTCTGAACATTGAGAATTTGAGCAGCCTATAAGGTATTCAAATGGAGATAGGCAATAGGCAGCTAGGTATGTGAAGCAGGAGAGGGATCTGGGCTGGAGATATAGATTTGAGAGTCATCATGTGACTTGATAGAATCAGCCATGGAGAGTACAGTTGTCCTTTGGTATCTGTGGGAGATTGATTCCAGGGCCTCCACATACCTCAACACTTGGTAATGGTTCCAACACCCTTTGTATTTCTGTGATTCTGATTCTGATTCTGATTTCATTCAAACCAAAAGGATTAATTAAAATGTCATTTAAAAATTCTAATATTATATCAAGATTAATATAATTAATCTATAATTATAATATGATATGATATGATAGGATATAATATAGAATATTATAATCTATAATGATTCTGTGTATTAGGAAATATATTGTTTACAACTTTCATAATAATAATCTTTGAAATTAAAGTCCTATGCTATAATTAAAAATAAAAAGAAAATGAACCAATCAAAAATAAGAAAGCATGCTATGGAGTTTAGTAAAAGAAAGCCCTGTCAACTAATGTCAAAACTTATAAAGTATAAGTTTGGTTTCAACTTCTCTTATATATTAGATATACTCAAATCTTTAGAGGGCAAAAGCAGAAGATTTGGAAATAGTGATTATGTGAAAAGAACTAGAGAAAAATGCACTTAGCGAATTGCTCTGTCAGCCCCAAGGCAGGAAATGAGTCTGTTTGCCAGCTGTCTGCCGATTTTCCTAATGCATCTGTGGGGCATTTGCTATAGAGATGAAAACAAACAATAGTCTTGTCAACAGGTAAAATTCTGAACAAGTCACCTAAATAAAGGTAATTGATATAAGACAAAGAATAATGTTATATAATACTTTGCTGAATTATGTATATTTAATGGTTCAATCTCTAAAAAGAGACAGAGTGGTTAATAGAAATGGGATTCAAATTTGTCTAATGGTAATAAAAATTTTAGTTTCTCCAAAGGTAAAAATAATTAAACGACTAAAATGAGGAAGAGACATATAATTTTGATAGTATCTATGTTAGCCCAACAGCATAGATCAGATTTAGAAACTATTACAAAAGCTAAATTATAATACATCAGTATAAATTTAAGTATTTGATAAATATTTGGTAAAAATGAAAATGTGTAACTGTACAATAAGTAGAGAGCCAATCTTAGTTTGCCCCTAACTCATTTTATAACATTTAATTAAAAGAGATTTTAGAAAGCAAAATACATGTTTTAAAAAGAGGGCAGGGCTAAAAAGTATTCAAAGAAATAATAGCTGAAAATGTCCCAAATTTAGTGAGAGATTTTTAAGTGAGGGAGTTTTTAGGACAGTGCAGGTATTCTGTATGATACTGTAGTGGTGCTTACCTGTCATTATACATTTGTCGAAATGTATTCCACAGAATGTGCAACACAGAGTGAACTGTAATGTAAACTATGGACGTTAGTTAATAATAATATATCAATATTGATTCACCAACTATACCAAATATACCACACTAAAAGCAAGATGTTAATAATGGGGTAATTTGAGGGTGAAGGTTGAAGGAGTATGTATAAATAGTGTACTTTTTTGCTCATTTTTCTGTAAAGCTAAAACTTTTTAAAAATAAAGTACTTTAATTTAAAAAATACACATTTCAGTAAAAATAATAGCATAATGATATTCACTCAATATATCAAACCTCTTTATAAAAGAACAGGTTTCATAAGTCTACCAACTGGATTACATAATTTCTATCAAGAAGATTCTCCCAAGAACATTAATAGATTTTAAATTAATTATTTTAGAGTATGTATAGTAACAATGACAAAAAATACAACAAAAAAATGCATGCGGGGTTACACTTACCAAATAAAGGCGTGTAGGCAGAAATATTTCTCCTTAAGATTTAGTAGGTCTCCCTGTGGAGGAAATACACTAAGCAAATCTCTCCTTATCTGCCAGTCCAATCCTGAACATAATGCTTGTTGTCAGGGTTAGCTAACATTTAGGAAATTACCACGTGTCTTCACAGTAATGCCTTTTACAAAGATAAAATATGGACCGAAGTAGAGTGCAGAAGAGAATGAAACAAAGATATCTAGCTGAAATGCTATCAGAAAATCTCTGACAAATTAAGGCTAAATCCCATTTATTTGTGATAGAACCAGTTCTGGAAGTCTGCAGATACCTGAAATATATTAAAAGAACTGTTTTTCTATCCATCCGATTTCGCAGTAGAGTGTCTCTTAGTGTCCATGGTAACTCCCATAGAGTGGTTTGGAAATTCATCATTAAAAGGCTTACACATTAAAATATAATGGGTCAGCCACAGTACTCCAAGTAAGGTTTGGTTTCTGAACTTCAAAACAAGTTTAAACCATTCTAAACCTTTAGGAACATATTATTAAAGAAATCTCTGTATAAAAACTAGCCATTTTTTTAATCCACAGCAAAATATTTTTTCAAGTATTATGAAGCGTAGCTAGTGGTTATAGTATACAAAAGGTACAAACATAAAAGCATTTGGAAATCTAAACTAGTCTCACAAAATAGAAGTAGTATATATGTTGTAATCATTAAAATGTTAAGAAAAGAATATGGGAAAGAACTATTGATGTCCTCAAATGGCCATTTTGTTTTGTGTTCTTGGTTTTAGAGGAATATAAAGTGGTCATATTTTTAACTTCAAAAGTTCTAACATTTTTTGATTTTCCTTTCAGCACTGAGAAGCTAAGTAAATTGAAGTAAATCAAGATTTCATGTACTGGGTTGAAACTAAGGAAATCTGCCTTGCTTCCCACTTTATAATCCTTTCTTGGCAGGTTTCATATTACAATTTGAGAATTGGTTAAATGAATGAAAATATTTCACTGGCTTGCTTGAAAGCAGTTGATCTTTATTTGGCCCATTAATCAGTGAGTGAATTAGTGAGACATGACTAATCCCAGAGGGACAGCTTTTGAATATATCTTGGTGTGGGTAAGACCTGGCAGAAACTTAGGATGTATTTACCTAAATTAAGAATATAGAAGTGTTTTGAAATGCATTATGTACATTTTAAAAAATAGTTCTCTCCATGTGGATTGTACTCAGTCAACAGAACTATAACCTCCAAATACACCCCCCAAAATTTTTAGATGAGATCATAAACATTATGGTCTGAATGGGAAAATTAAAGAATCAAACCCACATGGATAAAATTAATTACCTGGCAAATATTCTCAGGAAAACAGCTCATGTAAAAGACGAATTCTGAGCATGTTGACAGTTGGACTAGAGGTTCCATAAGTCAAATGCACCCCCTTTGAAAGAAGGTGTCAATTTAAAATGTAATAATGTACTATAACCAAGGCCATTTAAATATACCTTTCTTGAGGAAAATTGAAATGGAAAGTTTTGATAACTGATAAAGAGTGAGAGACTCAGATTATAGCAATTTGTCCATTTCTTTAGGGTCATGCAATTGAGAGGATTGCAGGGTTCTATTTCTCTTGACAGCTCCATTCTTGTAGAAGTTGGGTGCATCATTATTATAATCAGATTACACTTGTCCATTAAAATAATCCAGTCCTTTGTGCTTTTTTCATACTAAAGGATACTTTTATCTAACAAATTTTTCATTGAGAATTTTGTCTGCCAAGTCCCTGATAAGTAGACTCTGTATGCATTGTGACTGCCCCCCCCATCCACCCACCCAATGTACAGGTAGCTCCTGCTTTTCAAAAGTTTGCTTTATGCCTCTTCAGCTTTCAGGAAACATCTACATTAATACTTGAGTTTCGCTACCCGAAAGAAATCCAAAGGATTTTCACTTTTATAAAAAATGGTGAAAAGCAAATAACTTTCAGTTTTTGTTTTGCAGCAAGCCTTTATAGAGATGGTGCACACCCTGAGCAGTGTGAGTAGCACTGCCAAGCTCCTTCCCTGGGAAATACACTCAGGTGCCATAGCTTTGAGCCATGTCTATGAACATCCATGCTCACGAATTAATTAATTTTAATGGCAATTGCTTCTTCACTTTATGCCATTTCGACTTTCAGATATCAGGGAAAACCTATAGAGACATCCTGTAAGATATAACCTAAGTAACCAGTTAGGCTCTCTCTGTACCATTTTATATAAAAGATGAATATACTTGAATTGATGCTCTGCCATTGAGAATAGACTTCAATACTCCTTAATTCAAGAAGAATAGTCCTTATCTTCAAAAGGTATTGAAGAAATTAAAAGTATCTCAGATTGTTACAGTCATTATAACAACAGTAAGGAAGGTCCTCAGAAAATTAAAAATAGAACTACCATATGATCCAGTGATCTCCTTTCTGGACATATATCCAAAGGAAATGAAGTCATTATCTCAAAGAGATAACTGCACTCCCATGTTCACTGAGGCATTAGTCATGATAGCCAAGACATGGAAATAACCTAAGTATCTGTCGATGAATGACTAGATAAAGAAAATGTGGTATATACATAGTGGAATATTATTCTGCCATGAAAAAGAATATTCTGCCATTTGCAACAACATGGATGAACATGAAGGAAATTATGCTAAACGAAATAACTGAGACAAAGAAAAACATACTGTAAAACAAAAGAAAAACATGCTGTATGATCTCACTTACATGTACAATCTTAAAAAGTTGAGCTCATAGGACCAGAGAGTACAACAGTGGTTGCCAGGTGAAGGAGTCTGGAAGATAGGGGGAGATGTTGGTCAAAGGGTACAAACTTCAAGTTATAAGATGAATAATTTCTGGAAATCTAAGGTACAGTATGGTAACTGTAGTTAACAATACTATATTGTATACAAGAAATTTGCTAAGAGTGTATATCTTAAGTGTTCCTACCACAGAGAAACAAACAAAGAAACAGATAACTATGTGTGAGGTGATGAATGTGTTAATTAATTTCATTATGGTAATCATTTCACCTCTCTATATAAATAATCATGTTGTATTTTTTAAAAAATATCACATTGTACAATCTAAATATATACAATTTTTATTTGTTGGTTATACCTTAAAAAGCTAGAAAAAAAGAATCTTACATTTTATGCTAAATCTGTAGCTCCATAAATTCCATAAATAATGACGCCAAAAACTGAAATTAGAGAGTGAATAAATAAATTATTTTAAAAGTCTGTTTTTTATAGATTTGTTGTATGTTTCTTGCAAATAATAAATTACTCTGATAGATTTCAAATGTGAATTAATTATATATACAACTTTTTAGGTAGATTTCTAATACTTAAAGGAGGAATAACTTAAAAATATGTAGAACATTTGATGATCTTGATATCTCCATTTCTTTTGCAGTCTACATCCAGTTTTATTCCTTCAAAACATAATTCAAATTCAAACACTTTTCACTATCTTGTTCCAAACTATTATCATCTCTCACCTGGGTTACTGCAATAGCACAGAACTGGGCTCCGTATTTCTTGCTTCTAGGTTTTCTCTCTACAGTCTTTAATTAACACAGTAGCCAGAGTGATTCATATTTGAAACATAAGTCAAATCACCACTTTACTCCTCTGTTCAAAACCCTGCAAATGACTTCCCATGACATAAAAAGATTTATGGGGCATACTGTGAAGAAACGAAATTGAGTATTGGGGCTACATGTTAAATCAAAATCATACCTTAAATCAGTACCCTCAGTTTTACTATATTACTAAGTTCTCCTATATTTACCTTCCTATATTAATAATAACAAATTAAATAAGATGTAAAATTACAGCTTTACGACTGTGCCATCTCCAAGGGAATCTGTGCCAGAGATTTCCTCTCATTCTTAAATGTACACAGCCAGAGAATCTGCTCTCTATTATGTCTGGATGCAGAGCAATGGAGACTTCTGAGGGATGCATTCCTGTTCATGGAGCACAGTTCTATTACTCACTGACTAAATTTTCTCCTTTTTCCGCAAAAAAGAAAAAGAAAAAAGAAAAAAAAAACCTGGTAGGCATATAGTGATTGTGCATGAGTGTACAAGCTTTTCATTTGAACATGTTGTGTTCAAATGAACACTTATAGTTACATATTTAAAATTGAATATACGGTTCACATAAAGTAGTAAAACTCATGTAGAGTTAAATATAGCCCACATTTGACCACACAAACTAAACTAACAGTTAAGTATAGCAAAATATACTACCCCAAAATATGCCTCTTTGGCGTAAGAATTATTTTGAAAAACAGCAGACACAGGAGAAGATCTGAAAATAGAGTAAAGTTGCCCTTTTGTAAGGGAAATTTACACTTATAAAGGAAATCTCCATATGAAAGATTGTCTTCCTCTCTTTACCAGGAAGAGAATGGTGACTCTAAATCACAAGACAATCTTATCATTAAGGAAGGCAATGACCTAAATATGCATAACAAATGGATGTTAATAAAGTTCTATTTCTTTTTCTCAGGTTCATCTGTCTTTTATTACAGGGGATTTCAGTCAAGACTTCAGAATAGAGGGAAAATTATTTTTCCTCCCTTGCAATAGCTACAAAAAATCTACTCGTTTTCACAGAAAAGGACAAAGCTTGTAAGAAGCTTTTCTAAGCGAGGGGACTTGTTAATGTTTTGCTCTGTCCTAATGATGGTATCTTTATTTAGTAGCTAGGTAGTGCTATTACCAAAGTCTGTGTGCAAATAGCATTACACATCCTACTGCAAAATTATGAGTCGGGAAAGTAAAGCAATAGCAACATCTGAAAAGCAAGCATTGGCTCTCATCAAAACCGAAGAATAAACCCAAGGGAACTTAAACCTAAATAAAAAAGCTAAAGGTGAAGGTATTGATTTGATATCTTTTAAAAGTGTTGCAGTTCCTTTATTTTTTACCTGTTTCTATGTCGTGAAACATGAAAACAAGACGTTGCATCTATTTAAAAAGTTTGGTATGTAAGGCTGCAGTTATGGCAAATACTTTTTGTATTAAAAATCAAAACAAATAGTGAATGTTACTTAACAAAGTACTTGAGCACAAATGAATTTTCAGTGAAATGTTTAATGAAAGACGATAATGTGATTATTATGTGGTATTTTACATAATAGTAGAGAAACTACAAAATATTTCTTCCTATTCATTTGTAGGAAGTTCTTACAAAGAGCTCATATATTCTTAAGAAAATTTCAGAGTTGCTGAATATGCCTAAGAATACAGCTAGTAATATTTCACTGAGCTCGTGAGAGTCGATGACTTATCTGATTATCTGAATACAGAACAACAGACAGAATTCAGCCCAGAGGATGAAGCAGTCACATTAATAAGAGACGTGGATCTCTTACTGAATGTATTCTTTTACCAAGAAAACATAAAATATTTCATATAATATTTGAAAAATATGGCAGAACTGTAAAATATTTTTCTTATTTAAAAATTTGAATTTTATAGGAATAAAAATTTTTTTAATACCTTGTCTGAAAGGTGACTTCAAGGATAGATACTAAATGATAACTGAACCAAAATGCTCAGGGAATAGGATGTCTTGACCGAATTGATTTTCTGATGAACAGCTAAATTCATTTTTGTTCCAAATTTTGTTCAGTAAAAATATTCTAAAGGATATTATTTTTCTTTGTGGAATTAATAAAACTACATGGAATTGAATTAGATTAGTAAAAAACAAAACTTAAGCTTTTTTATCTTGAACACTTGGTATATTTTTAGAGTAACTTTTTGGACAATAATCACTTTTCAGTAGTCTAGTTAAAGAATGTGAATTTGTGTGTTTATTTACTTGTGTTGTCCACAAAAAGAAAAAAGAATCTCTGACAACAGATTTATTGTGATGTCTCGTTTTTTATTTCAAGTGGAAGACAGCAAAATATCCTTATCGATGAATTGGAAGTTACAGTTAAGTGGATAATGCAAATGTAAGATTTCCCATATATAATGAAAGTGGATCAACAGAAAGGAATTTGAATATTTGATAATATTTTTATTCTTTTTCCCACTTTCCAAATACAGCTTTGTGCATTTTTTGCATGCAGCTGTGACAGATGCTGTGTGCCCTGGCCCCGGCTTTGGATGTTGGTATAGGTCAGGCTACATGCAGAGTGCTAAACAATTCACCAGCTGTGTACCAGAGTGTGTGAACACAGGCAGATCAGTTACAAAATATTCCTATTTATTTGATGGGAAAGAGAAAGAACCAACACACACACACACACACACACACACACACACACACACACACGCACATGCACACGCACAGAGTTTTCTGGGCACTACTCTTTAGGAAAGGCCTCAATTAAATCTCTTGTCTTTGTCTGAGCTTAAATAGTGGAACTCATGAACCTAAAATCCTAAATGAGAAAAAAAAGGCTGGGAGATGGGGAGGAAAGTCACTGTGTCCAAAGTAGTGGAAAGAGAAAAGAAGCAAAGACAATAGCTTTCAACAGACGAGAACCTGTGAAGCATATTGCTCTTGAAAAACCTATCATGACTGTGAATATTTGTGAATTAATTTAGTAAATATAATTATGAAATGTATATTTTTAATGCCACAGAGTGAAACACAAGGGATAAGAAAGAGAACAAGCTTACTTGATTGTTTGCCCAAATTCATTGTTTGGATGCATTTATTTTCACTTCCCATTTATTTAAGGGCAGTTGTTTCAAAATGGTAGCAAAATTATCACTTTAAATTTAAACTTCTTAGCTAAGTTTCTAAAATTTAAGATGATCTAGGTATGTTTTGACAATTAAAAAATAAAAATAAAATATCCCGCTACCTGAAGTAAGTCAGACAGAGAAAGACAAATACCCTAATACTATGTGGAAGAGGCATGAGAACTATATAAATTGACTAACTATTAAACCAGATTGTATTCAGAGCTTGCTACGTGCTGCTAGACACAGGAACCTGGCTGATCAGCATACTTGATCAGCATACCTCCAGACCATGAGGAACCCACAGGAAGATTCCTACTGAGATTACTAACAACTACTCTGTTATGTCTTTAACGCTGCATACCCGTCATGTCTTTAACACTGCATACCCATATGAAGAAAGGGAAAACAGATAAAACTCATTTCCTAAAACAGTCAGGGTCTCATTTTCTGGCTCTGAGAGGAGACCACATCTTTGTCTGTGGAGCATTATTCCTTCTCTAATAATCTTTCCTTTCATCTCTAACTCTGAGTTAGCTAGAGCTTGAATTATTTCCTGTGTGGAGTCAAGGTCCATCTCTCTGCTGACGTAAAGCTTGAGTTCACTCAGGGGAAGATTTTCCTGGTCCTGCATCAATATGATTTCACTTATATGTGGAATCTAAAGAACAAAATAAACAAACAAAATGAAAACAGACTCAAAGTTACAGAGGACGACCTGGTGATTATCAGATGGGCGGGGAGTTGGGAGGCTGGGTGAAAAAGATGAAGGGATTAAAAAGTACAAATTGGTAGTATGAAATAGTCATGGAGTTGTAAAGTACAGCATAGAGAATATAGTCATTAATATTATAATAACCATGTTTAGTGCCAGGTGAGTACTAGACTAATCGTAGGGAAATTATTTGACAAATTATGTAAATGTCTAACCACCACGCTCTACACCTGAAACTAACGTAGACTAATACTGAATGTCGACTCGGATTGAAAAACAAAAGTTGAAAAAATATCCCACTACTTTCTTCTCCTATGGTCACCTTGATAGGCAGTGCAAAGTAACTCAGAAACACTAGTTCTCTAGTCTTACTCTGCTAATTCCTAATCGTGTGTTGTGGGACAAATAGCTAACATCTCTGGAGCAAAGTTTCTTTGTTTCTCAAATGAGAGAATTGGACTAGACCATCCTCAGGGCTCTTTTTCATTTGTAATATTCTGTGCCTCTTTAAAATTATTATTTCTATTTTTAAGCTGGGCCTACTTGGTATAGAGCAAAAGAAAGATTTGGGAAAATGAGTTAAAAAACAACAATTTAGTTCAGGAATAAAAATGTAGGCATAAAAATAATCCATATGTTCATAAATGCACACGAGATATAATTTCTTGAACTTCCCTTTATGTCATAGTGTGTAATTATATTTTATAATGTTATTAATAATATTCAGAATGTCTCCATTTTAAAGAAGATTAATTACTTTTTTATCAAAAGTTCATTTCTTCTACAAATACAAAATATTATTAAAAACACTTAGATGGCAAATTTGATATTGATCAGTAGAACCATTTGAGACAGAATTGCTTTTCCACTGAAGGGGTTCAGAATAAGCCTCCACAAAATATGCCACTTTGGCATGTGGATTGTTTTGAGCTAATGACAAATCAAGACTCAGAAAATTAAAGCAAAAACAAAAACAAAATCTTTCTATCTCACCCTTAATTACCTAAAAGAATTTAGATAGGAGCTTAACCAATAAAAAGAGCTATTGCCAGAAATAAATTTTTGTCCGAATGACCTATCTGTCTGGCAGGACAACATCTAATTATTAAACATCTGTTTGTATCATCCTGTGAATTACCCTCTTCCCCTTCAAAGCTCCAAGACCCTATTCCATTACGTAGCTCAGGATTAGATATAAACCTCAACTTCCAACTTGTCCTAGGGTCTCACTGTCTTTGTGGAGCTCCTGTATGTACGTAATTATAATTATTTTTTATTATGATGACACTGGTTAATGAAATCTAGTAAGTTTCGGGTATACAATTTAGCAACTCAGCAGCACATCCCTCTAAGGTATTAATTTGGCTCCAAGAGACCCATGGCTTAGCTAAAGCCAATAATGTGTGCACACAAAAAAGAAAAACTGGATGAAGTTTCCCTCTCATCTTATTCTATGACCTGAGAGCTTGGTTTTATGACCCATGAGAATATTCTCTCTGGTCTCTGTCAACTGGAGGATGCATGTATGAGCTGAATTGGCTATGGATGTGATAAGAAGTGTTCTCTTTGTCTGACTGGGCCAGCTCTCAGAGGAGTTTGTCATAAGGTGACCTGGTCCATAAGGGATCTTTATTGTCTCAACTTTCGTGTCTTGTTTTTGCCCAAAGTCCTATTCCGTAGTGCTTGCCTTATGACAGAGATTAGTGAGTCTGTGTCCAGAGGCACCTCACATTCTCATGAGTCACTGGAGACATCATTTTCACTACACCATTCTTATCACCTGTGACAACGAAAGTGTTTGCTTTCTTAGACTCTGGGAGTGAACTTTTTCAATCATGGGGTATTCATCTTCTGCATCCACTTCAAGGATGCCTATTATAAGCTATTCATCTGTTGTAATTTCTTGAAATAGGTAAACAATTCCCTGCTCTCTTCTCCTTCTGGTACCCCTATGATGTGAAGTTGATATAATTGACATTGTCCCAGAGATCCCTTAACCTCTCCTCATATTTTTATATTCTTTTTTCTTGTTGCTGTTCTGATTGGGTGTTTTCTCCTTCCTTATCTTTTAAATTGCTGATTCAGTCCTGTGCTTTATCTGCTCTACTATTGATTCCCTCTAATGTATTCTTTATTTCGGTTATTGTAGTCTTCATTTCTGCCTGGTTATTTTTTTTTTATGTTTTCTATCTCCATTTTCATGTTTCCATCTCTTTGTTTAAAGTTCTCACTGAGTTCCCTAAGTTCATTGAGTCTCTTTATAACCAGCGTTTTGAACTCTGCATCTGGTATATTACTTATCTCCATTTTGGTGAGTTCTTTTCCTATAGCTTTGTTCTGTTCTTTCATTGGGACATGTGTCATTTTCTCCTCATTTTGGCTGCCTCTGTGTTTGTTGTTTCTATGTATTAGATAGGACTGCTACATCTCCCAGTCTTAGTAGAGTGGGCTTATGTAGTAGATGTCCTGTGCGGTCCAGTGGCATAATCTACTAGGCCACCTGAGGTAAGTGTTCTAGGTGTGTCCCTTGTTTGAGTTTTGTGTACCTTCCTGTTAGAGTTGAGCCTTGATTGTTGTTGGTATATCAATGGGAGGGATTGACCCTTGGACTGATTGGTTGACTGTGACATCACTAGAGAAGCAGTTGTGCAGGAACGGAACCTAAAGAGCAGGATTTACTTTAGCAGAGCTCTGGTGTCTGCTGAACCTACCTGTCAGGTGTTTCATTTGTCGATGTGGTTGGGTGGTGTCGTCGGGTTGTTTGAAGCTGGCAACCAGATGTGTTTGTTCTGAGGCGTCTTGGGGTAAGGGCTCTGGTGCAGGCCAAGTTCAGCCACTGCCTATGCTCTACCCAGGGCATCTTGGTATGAGCTACAAAATGATCTGCAGATGGCTGCCACTTGTACTGGGCTTAAAGGTGTTTGGGAGAGGCTAAGGTGCAAACTGAAGCTTGCTGCCTCTAGTGCTGGGCTTAGGGCTATTTAGCAAGAGGTACAGGGCATGCTGAGGCTAGATGCAGCTTGTTTTGGGTTTGTGAATCTTTGAGAGATTTTAAGAAAGTCCACTGAAGCCCTAAGACAGGACATTTGTGGAGAGAAACTGAATTGTCTGGCTTTAGGGTGAGGCCTAGAGGGGCAGCTTTCTCCTAGACAGAAGTGCTGGTAGAATCCTTTGTTTCTTTGTTGGGCTCCTCCCTCTCCCAGCTTGCAGAAGCAGGTGGCTGCCTTATCTGTGTCTCCACCAAGCCGACTCTGGTGATTCCAAGACCCTGCCCCACTCAATTGTGGGCCCACCCAAGCCACATCCAGTGGCTTTTCCATATAAAAGGCCTGTCTTGTTTCCTGCTGTGGACTTTCTTAAAACCTTTCAAGGGTTCACAAAATGCAAACAAGCAGGATCTGGCTTCAGTGTGCCCTGTAATACTTCTTGAGCAGCTCCAAGCCCAGCACAGGTGGTGGCCATCTACGGATTGCTTGGTAACTTTTGCCAGGTATCCCCAGGCAGGGCACTGGCTGGGGCTAGAGACCTTCCCAGGAGGCCACAGAGGCTGGAATGCCTCATGACCAACTTTATACCAAGCTGGAGCACCACTGGGACTGCATCCAAGGATAACACTCCCAAAGGGAAGACCTGGCAGACACAAGAGTCGTGCTAAATTGAATTTTGTCCCATAGAGTGAGTCCCTCACCAACCAGTCTTCACTACCAATCAGCCTGAGGTTCAGTCCCTACTACTGATGTGTAAACAGCAGCCAAGGCTCAACTATAACAGGAGGGCACACACAAACCATACAAGGAACACGCCTGGAGCACCCAGCCCAGGTGACCAGGGAAGACTGTGCCACTTGACCCTATAGGACAACTACTATATAAGCCTGCTCTATTAATACTGGGAGACATAGAAGTCCTACCTAATATGTAGAAACAAACTAATGAAGGCAGACGAAATACTGAGATAACAAAACTATGTCTCACATGAAAGAACAGTATAACGCTTCAGAAAAAGAACTCCACAAAATGGAGACAAGCAATCCACCAGATGCAGAATTCAAAATGTGGGTTATTAAGAGACTCAGTGAGAATTTTAACAAAGAGTTAAAAAACATAAATCTAAAGATAGAAAAAGTAAAAAAGAGGCAGTCAGAAATTAACACAATAGCTAAAATGAAGAATACATTGGAGGGACTCACCAGTAGATTAGACAAAGTAAAGGATCAAATCAGTGATTTAGAAGATAAGGTAATGTGAAACACCCTATCAAAACAGCAACGAGAAGAAAGAATTTAAAAAATGAGAATAGTTTAAAGGGCCTCTGGAACAATATCAATCATACCAACATTTGCATCATAAGGGTATCAGAAGGAGAGAAAGAGCAAGGCGTTGAAAATCTATTTCAAGAAATTATGACAGAAAACTTTTCTAACTTGGTGAAGGAAATAGACATACAAGCCCAGGAAGTGTAGAGAGTCTCAAACAAGATAAACCCAAAGAGGCCCACACCTAGAGACATCATAATTAAAATGCCAAAGTTTAAAGACAAAGAGAGAATTTTAAAAGCAGCAAGAGAAAAGCAATTAGTTACCTACAAGGGAAAAAACTCTTAAGACTGGCAGCTGATTTCTCAGAAGAAACTATGCAGGACAGAAGGGCTTGGCACAAAATATTCAATGTGATGAAAACTTAGGATCTACAACCAAGAATACTTTACCCAGCAAAGCTATCATTTAGAGTCAAAGGACAGATAAAGAGCTTCCCAGACAAGAAAAAGCTAAAGGAGTTCATCACCAGCAAATCAGTATTACAAAAAATGTTACAGAGACTTCTCGAAGAAAAATAAGAAAAACGATAAAAAATATGAACAATAAAATGGCTATAACTACATATCTAGTAATAATTACTTTAAATGTAAATGAATTAAGGGTTGCAATCCACAGATACGGTGGCTGAATGGATAAGAAAACAAGACCTTTACATATTTTGCCTACGAGAGACTCACTTCAGATTGAATGACACAAGCAGAATGAATGTAAATGGACAAAAAAAAGATGTTTCATGAAAATGGAAACAAAGAAACAAAAAAGCTGGAGTAGCAAAACTTATACCAGACAAAATACAATTTAAAACAAAGGCTATAACAAGATACAGGGATCCAGGTATCCCATTTCTGGGTATTTATTCAAAGAAACCCAAAACACTACTTTGAAGGGACATGTGAATTAGTATGTTCATTGCACCATTATTTACAGTAGCCAAGATATGGAGACATCATGGGTGTCCATCAGAGGATGAATGGATAACAAAGAGGTGGTGTGTGTATATATATATATATACATACATATACATACATACATACATACATACATACATATACACACACACACACACAATGCAATATTACTCAGCCATAAAAAGGAATGAAATCTTGCCATCTACAAAAACATGGATGGATCTAGAAGGTATTGTGCTGAGTGGAGTAAGTCAGACAGAGAAAGACAAATGTCATATGTGGAATATAGAGAACAGGATAAACAAACAACAGAAACAAGATCATAGATTAGATACAGGGACAATTTTGATGGTTGTTAGATTTAGGGTTGTGGGATGGGTGAAAGGTGATGGGATTAAGAGGTACATATTTGTAGTTATAAAATAATCATGGAGATGTAGAGTATAGCATGGGGAAATACAATCAGTAGTATTATAATAACTATGTATAGTGTCAGATGGGTACTGGATTTATCAGGATATCACTTTGTAAATTATATAAATGTCTAATCACTGTGCTGTATATGTGAAACTAATATAATAGTGTATGTCAACTATAATAGAGAAAAATAAAAATATAAAAAAAGAATGAATCCATCCATATTGTTGCAAATTGCAGTATTTCGTCTCTTCTTATGGCTGAGTAATATTCCATTGTATATATGTACACAGCTTCTTTTTCCAATCATCTATCATAGGACATTTTGGTTGCTTCCATGTCCTGGCCACTGTGAATAATGCTGCTATGAACATCAATGTGCAAATATCTTTTCAGGTACGAGTTTTCAAGTCTTTGAGGTAAATGCCCAGTAGGGGGGTTGCTGGATCACATGGTAGATCAAGTCTTAGTTTTTTGAGGAACCTCTGTACTGTTTTCCATAGCGGCTACACGAGTTCGCAGTCCCACCAACAGTGTATGAGGGTTCCTTTTCCTCCACATCTTCTCCAACATTTGTTATTACTTATCCTGTTGATTACAGCTATTCTAACAGGTGTGAGATGATGTCTCATTGTGGTTTTGATTTACATTTCCCTAATAGCTAGCAATGTTGAGCATCTTTTCATATATTTGTTGGCCATTTGTATGTCCTCTAGGAAGAAGTATCTGTTCATGTGACAACATGGATGGACCTCGATATAATCATACTAAGCGAAATAAACCAGGCAGAAAAAGTTTAAAATCACATGATATCACATATATGTGGGATATAAACCTAAATGCAACAAATGAATAGGACAAACAGATAGTCATGGACATGGACGATAGACTAGTGGTTACCAGAGGTTAGGGAGTAGGGGGAGGAGGAGGTGGTTGGGGTAAAGGAGGTCAAATATGTGCTGACAGAAAGAAATTTAACTATGGGAGGTGAACACATAGTGCAAATATATGTACGCCTAACTGTTAAAGTGCACAGCTGAAATTTATTGGATTTTGTTAACCAATGTCACTATAATAAATAAATAAATAAATAAATAAATAAATAAATAAATGAATGAATGAAACATGAATCCTAGAACCAATATGACTAGGTTTGAATGTAGCTCCTCTATTTGGTAATTCTGTACCTTGGGATTTTTTTTAATGCCTCTGTGCCTTCATTTTCTTACCTATAAAATGAAATAATACTAGTTTTTCCTTTATGGGGTTAATGTGAGGATTAAATGAGTAGATATTTGTAACCTTGTCAGCGGATACTTGTAAAGCTGTTATAACTGATCCTGGCAGATAGTAAATGCTATTTGTTAAATAAAAATTAATTAATTGATCCATTCTCAACTCATGGCCTGTTAGAATTCTGTTGAAGGTAAAAAAGAGAAACCTCTTAATTACTAAATTTAATGCATTCTTCAGTTCTTAGCTAATTTGACCTTTGAGCAACATGACACAGCGGACCACTAAATTCGTCTTGGATTTCCCTTTATTTCCTGGATTCCTCTTTCATGGTTCTTCCCATATCTTTCTGATATTTTCTTCTCAATTTCTCTTGTAATTTCCTTTGGTTTCTATTTTTGGTCCTCTTTCCTTTTCTCTCTATACCTCAATAAATCTGATAGAAAAAAAATTCTCCAAACCATTCTCATAATAGAAAAGTCTCTCTATAATCTAATTTCTATTGATCTCTTCAGACTCATCTTTCAGTATCCCATCTTCTGGAATAGCTTGAACTTTCCAGAATGTTTTGGTAGTGCTGCTTCCTCTGTCAGGAAATACCCTTCTATCCTTATAAATATTTCCTGATTTTTCAAGTCTTAAATGAATTTTCCTTGATACCTTAGTTGAGTTTTCTCCTTTACATCTTATATTTATATATTGTAGATACCAGTATCCCCAGATTCTATGATAGCAAAGAGCTCAGTATTTGCTGATTGACTGTATTATAGCATCTAAATTAATATGTTGCATGTATTTATTGTTTTCAGGCAACTATACATGTCTTGAGAAAAAGATTTATTTTTCAATCTTTAGCTCCTTGGTGCTAAGCAATTACTTAAACACAGCAAATAGTTAAATTATTTACATTTTAAAACCTCTCCAGACATTTATATTGTGATTTCTGTAATAATCTAAACATGTTTTCAGCTGTCAAAATTTACTAATTTGATTTTATTTCCTCTGAAGAACGTCTGAAGTGACAAATAGGATTCCTCTAACCTTTAAAAATAGCATACACAGAGCAGTATTTAGGCGATATGAGGAATAATTACATTTTTCTTAAGAGATGTCCTGGACACATGCTTAGGGAAGTCGTCAAAAAGTGTGTGGTACTGCAAGCCTATGGATGGGCCCTAACTGCTAGCTCTTTGAATTTAAGAGAAGCAGAGAATCTGTCTATCATGTTAAGAACTGAAAATTTTATTTACCAGGGATGTCCGCGGCAAAGAACAGAAAAGGGTTCTTCCAAGAGCTACAAAAAGCAAGGGTCAAGAGGTCACAGAAATACAGTCATGACTGACTAGGTGGTGGATGCACAAAGAAGACGGAGACAGCTTTTAGAAAGAGTGGGAAAGAAACCAGCGACCGTTCTTCTTTTTTAATTTTTATTTTTGTGAGCGGAGTTCCAGATAGGAAATCTGGAAAGTGGTTTAAACTAAGCTCCACCCCTTGGGCCTTAGTAACAGTGAAGGGAAAGACTGTGATTGGCGGACAAGTTTAGCTAGGACCCAAGCGAACAGTGAGGGGGCGCTACACCTACCTAGCTCAGTGTGCGGTGCAGTTACGCAGAGGAGATGGCTTCGCTTTCCCGCCTTACAGTTTCTGGAAAGGTGCTGGCACACCCTAAGAATTGGGGAAAGATGGCCTTTCTAGATATGTCTCTAGGTATGTAGATCCGGATCCCAGGCCCCACTAGTCTGGGCAGCCGACTTTGAGCCGGAGATTTCGCGTCTGGCGGGCAGGCCTGCGGCGGTATGAGCCACACCCCTGGGTGGGTTGGGTAGTCACTGCCCCAACGCCATTAAGGCCGGCTGCCGGGCTCCGGCCCGTCTTTACCACTCGCATTTTTCCTGCTCCTCTGTCCATCTCCTCTTAGGTGGGAAAACTGGCTGTCATGCGGGGATTAAGGATTGCTGGGAGCGGACGGGTGGGGGAAATAAAATGCCGGCTGCTGCCATATTTTTTCTTCTGAGGAATGCTAGCAAGCTACCCGCCCCCTTAACAGAGGTGGAGCCGCACACTCCGTTCAGTAGGTCGTACTCGCTCCTCGGAATTCGAGCGCGTGGCACAAATAACTAGGTACCAGGGGTAGAAGGAGCAAGCCTTAGGCTGGCTGGCGAGGAGTGGTAGTCAGCAGCAAGCCGGGGCAAAGGGGTGTTTGCTTGCATGGTGCTTATTCAATTCAGACTATCTTTCCCTTCTGCTGGCGGCTGGCACCCTTTAGTTTAGTACGTCAGATCTCTATGTGCCATCATGCACTTTAGAAATGGCGGACGAGAGGGGAGGGAGAGGGGAGCAGAGCCGGGAAAGAGGAAACTTGAGCAGTGGGGGAGGGAGCAAAACTGGAAGAGCGACTTTAAAAATAAGAGGGGGAGGAGCAGCGCTATGAGGGCCGGCCTTCGATGCGGAGGGGAGGAGCAAGAAGGGTGAAACTTGGGAAGTGTAAAGAGGTTTCTCTTTAGGTATCAGGGTGGGAGAACAGAGTCCAGAAGGTTCAACCTAGAAGTGGCGGAGGTGGGGGTGATCCATAGAAAAGAGGTGAGAAGGGTAAGGAGGGCATACCTTAGAAATAGAGGGGAAATACAGTTGATTGCTGTGAGGACCGAGGCAATGAGCAGGAAAGGCAGATAGGAGAAATGGGAGGAGCAGAGAAGGCGAGTGGGGGAGTTATTTAAAAATGAAGGGGTAGAGTAGGAAAGCAGGAAAGCAGACTTTAAAAATGAGAGGGGAGAGCAAAGCAAAGAAGATGGATATTAGCGAGGAAGGAGGAGTAAGGAAAGCAGACAAGTGGGAGTGAAGAGGAGCATGGGTGAAAGACCTTAGAAATGGAAGTGGAGTAAAGATGGAAGATCTTAGACATTAGTGAGGAACAATGAGGGTGGAACTTAGAAATGGAAGGGCACAGAGCAGGGAGGGTTGACCTTATAAATGAGAAGGGAGAAGAAGGATGGAGTTTAGAAATGAGGAAGGAACAGGAGTTCAGACCAATAATATGAGACAGGGAGCAGCAGTGAGGGCGATCATTAGAAGTGGGGAAAGGAGGAGCAGGGAAAGTGGACCTTAAGAATGAGATTGGACAAGCAAAGGGAGGGCAGATCTCAGAAATGATCAAAGTATTATAGCCAGGGAGGACCTTATAAGTGGTAGGTAGCAAGTAGAGTGGATTTTAGAAATAAGGATGAGGGAGCAGAGCAGGGAGGGTGAGTTTTTTAAATGAAAGGGGGTTCTTTGCCTTTTTATTGTTGTGTTGTAGAAGTTCTTTATATATTATGGATACTGAACCCTTCTCATATATGATTTACACACATTTTCTGTGAGTTGTCTTTTTCACTTTCGATAGTGTTCTTTGAAGCACAAAAGTTTTTAATTTTGATAAATTACAATTAATTTTTATGTTCATACTTTAGTATCATAGCTAATAAATTATGAAGATTTATCCCTGTGTTTCCTTCTAAGAGTTTTTTAGTTTTAGTTTTTACATCTTTGACCCATTTTGAGTTAATTTTTTGCCTATGGTGTGAGATCCAGCTTCTTCGAGGTGTGCATGTCCAATTGTTCTAACATCGTTTGTAAAAAAGACTTTTTTTTTCTGCTAATGAATTGCTTTCTTTATTTTTAGATAGTTCACTGCTAGTGTATAGAAATAGAATTTATTTTTGTGTATGGATCTTGTATTATTTATCCTTGTTGAACTTGCTTATTAGCTCTAGTGTGTGTGTGTGTCCCTGTTCGTCCTTAGGGTTTTCTGTATAAAAGATCATGAAATCTAAGAATAGAGATAGATTTACTTCTTTCTTTCAAATCTGGTTGCCTTTTTTTTTTCTTGACTAATTGCCCTGGCTACAATTTCCAGTGAAACGTTAAATAGATGTGGTGAGAAGACATCCTTGACTTATTTCTGCCTTAACTTGTTTCTGGTCTTAGGGGGAAAGCTTTCAGTCTTTCACCATGGATTTTTCATGGATACCTTTTACAAGGTTGAGGAAGTAACCTAATCCTCCTCTGAGGGGGAATGACCATGAATAATACCTACAACATTTCCTTGTTTTTCTTTTTCCTTTAAGGTGTTTTTAACAATCTATTTCATGATCAGTATCAACAGGCTTCATTCTTCTAAGACAGTTCCTGTGATTCTAGACTGCTTCATCCCCCCTACCCCTAGCTCCAACATGAGTTCCAAAATACTTTGTGACTTTAAAACTACTTTCAAATGAACGTGCTTGATCTCGGCTGATCTTGGAAGCTAAGCAGGGTCTGGCCTGATTAGTACTTGGATGGGAGACCACTTAGTAATACCGGGTGCTGTAGGCATTAAAAAAATTACTTTTAAAAAATAATAATTGGTCACTGCATAGGGCTGGGGCTATGATGAGGGAAGTGGGGCACTTGCCAAGGGTGCAGAATTTAAGGAGACAACAAAAATTCAGTGAGCAAGATAAATAATATTTTAATGAAATATTTAAAAATCAAATGAACAAACTATAGCCCTGTGGCTGGTCACCTGTTCTTATAAATATTTTTTTAAATATGTAAATAAAGGAATAAGAGTTGAGGCAAGTTTGTGCAAGTATGGGATCTGATCTGGTCTTTTTTGTTGTTGATTATTTTGTTCATGCCTGACATGGAAAAATTGAGTAAATGTTGTATGTCCTTCCAAAAGTGGACCTAAAGCCTCCCTTTTGGATAGCTAGCAATTTTGCAAGTTCTGGAATACTTACCTTCTCTCTCTCTCTCTGGATTTGGATATTGAACTTTAGTTACATAATAGACTTAAGAGAGATGGAAAACATCCGGTTGACACATGGGGTTTAAACAGTAGATAATGTCAAGCTCTGGGAGACTGTGGGGAGTGGTTGTTTGATGTAACTTAGACAATAGCAGATTCAAGGGATTTAGGAGGCACTGTCATTTAAGTAGATGATTACAGCTAGAAGGATATTAGAGAGTCTGGTTTGGAAAAGATTGGCTCAAATAATATGTGAAAGGCTGAAAAAAGATGTTGACATGAGTATGGTAAGTTAGTTGGAGGTTCCGTATGAGAGTAAAATTTTGTAATCAGGGTTGTAAAAAATTATAAGAGTTCATTATTTTGTGTTCTTAAACATTTGTTCTCCATCTCCATATTTATACTATTTCAGACAAATGAAAGATCAGGTTTTGATCTTTTCAGAGGAACAGGCAAAACTTTTGACTAGTATGAAAAACCCTTTCAGTTTGAAGCCAAGAAAAATACAGCATAAAGAGCAAATAACACATTGTTTCCATGAGTTGATGAAAAATCCATACTTTTCCAGTAAATTTCCGTATGTTTTTATTGTGAATATATTACTTTTAACAGTGCATATCTTTGTCTTTGGATAACTATGCATATGTATTAGAAAAGCAATTTTATTATTTATATATACATAATTTTATATTATTTTAATATTTATATATTATATAAATATTTATTTGAATATAAGAATATTACTTCCACTGTAATAAAAGGTACTAAAATAGGAAAAGGTTGTACAAATTTATTTTTGTTCTTGTACCTAGTGAACATTCCCAAAAGGTACTATAGTCTTTGTAGAAATTAAAGGCAAAAATAAGACCAAAATTGAAACTGGCAACAGTAAGAACTTAATAGGAACTGTACTTCCCTATTCACCACTACTAGCTAAAGGAGACTAAAGTGAAAGTACTGTAGGAGGAACACTTTCTTCTTTCTAGATGCATTGGAACATAGCTCCATAAATGTTTATAAAGCATCCACTCTGTATTAAGCACCATGCTAGGCACCTTAGTACACTGAAAAACAATGGTCTCTTCTCAAGTAGCTCATAATCTAGTTGGAGAGGCAGTTAAGTAAATATGTGCGATTATATGTTGTTTTAAGTGTTCAGGAAGTATGTATAGTCAGAGTCTCTCAGAAATTGAGAGGAACCCGTCGCTTACATTTTTTGAGCCTTCTAATATTTTAAGTATGTAAAAAATGAGAAAAGTGTTTACAAAAACTGAGGTATGTTTTAAATGTTTACAAATAGTAAACCAGTACTTTTTCATTTAACCATGCATATTCTAAAATACAAGGGAATATAATTATATTTTTCACAAGAAAATTAATTGTATAATTTACATAAAAATTTAATTATTCGTATGATGACTCAAGCAGTGTGATCTGTTTTAAACTCTATGAGGAATATTGTCTTCAATGTTGACAGTGTATTTCTGAGACCAGGTGTATCTGACTTAGGCTCTTTGGTGAGGCCTAGGCCAGATGGTTCTCCTTGAGAGATTTGACTAAGTGTTTTCCAGATGGATTTAGTGAAGAATATCACTATAGAGAGTAGCTTGAATACAGCACTGTGTCTCTGTAATGATATATCTTGAGAACTAAAAGAAAGGACATGAGAATCTGGGAAAAGATTGATTGTTGTATTTGGAATACTTTCTTCATAACTTCATTGACTATGTTAAAAGTGCCCTTACACATCGTAGCCAGGATCAAAAGCATTTGTTTTCTCTTCCCTATGGAGAGCCTGAACAGCAATTGGATTTCATCTCTAAATCATAGCTGATAAGATCTTTGATTTCTAGCTCTACTATTATAGTTTCACTATAGTTCAACAAATCGGATGGTGGCCTCTGGAATTACAAAGTACAGGGCTTAAAATTGTGTATAATTTCACTTAAAACAAAACAAAACAAAAACAAACCTGCTACACATTCCAAGGGTGTAAATAATCGAAACATTAAAGTAATTAAAATTTTCAGTAAGTTTGTAAAAGACCATTATGTTTGAAAAGTCAAGACCTCTAGTTTTTCTCAGGGTTTTTTCTTTCTGCTATGAAACCATCTATTATTATTTTTTAATTAAATTTATTGGGGTACCATTGGTTATGACAATTTTCAGGTGTACCTTATAATTTGACATCTATTGTCTGATTACCACCCAAAGTCCAGTTTCCTTCAGCTACCATATCTTTTATCCCCTTTACCCACTGCACCCTCCCCCTACCTCCCTATATCTGACCCCCTTTACCTCGTCTACCTCCTACCTCCTCCCCTACCCCTACACTCCGATAACCACTAGTCCATTCTTCATGTCCCTGAGTCTCTGTTTGTCCTGTTCATTTATTGCTTTTACATTTAAATCGCACATATAAGTGATATCGTGATTTTGAACTTCTTCGGTCTGGCATATTTTGCTTAGCATGATTATCTTGAGGTCCATCCATGTTGTCACAAATGGCAGTATTTCGTCTCTTATGGCTGAGTAATGTTCCATTCTATATATGTACCACAGCTTCTTTAGCTAATCATCTATTGTAGAACTTTTCGATTGCTTCCATGTCTTGGCCACTATGAATAACACTGCTATGAACATCGGTGTGCAAATATCTTTTTGGAAATGGGTTTTCAAGTCTTTGGGGTAAATACCTAGTAGTGAGATTGCAGGATCATGTATGTGGTAGGTCAATTCTCAGTGTTTTGAGGAACCTCCATACTGTTTTCTATAGTGGCTGTACCAATTTGCAGTCCCACTAGCACAGCAGGAGGGTTCCTTTTTCTCTGCCTCCTCACCAACATTTGTTATTACTTGCCCTGTTGATTATAGCCATTCTAAGAGGTGTGAGATGGTATCTTATTGTGGTTTTTATTTGCATTTCCCTAATAGCCTGTGATGTTGAGCATCTTTTCATAATGTTTTGCTGGCCATTTGTATGTCCTCAAGGGAGAAGCGTCTGTTCAGGTCCTCTGTCCAATTTTTGATTGGATAGTTTGTTTTTTTGTTCTTATTGAGTTGTATGACTTCTTTGTATATTTTGGATATTAGGCCCTTGGCTGAGGTGTTGCTTGCAAATATATTTTCCCATTGAGATGTTTGTCTCTTTACCTTTTTACAATTTCTTTTGCTGAGCAGAAGCCTTTTAGTTCGATGTAGTCCCATTCGTTTATTTTAGCTTTAATTCCCTTCCCTTTGAGGTCAAATTCATAAAATCCTCTTTAGGACCAAGGTCCTTGAGTTTAGTTTCTATGTTTTCTTCTATGCATTTTACTGTTTCAGGTCTTATATTCAGGTCCTTAATCCATTTTGAGTTAATTTTGGTGTGCGGTAACAGGCAACAGTCTAGTTTCATTCTTTTTCAGGTGGCCTTCCAATTTTCCCAGCACCATTTATTGAAGAGGCTTTCCTTTCTATACTGTATGTTTTTGGCTTTTTTGTCAAAAATTATTTACCCATATAAATGTGAGTTTACTTCTGGACTCTTGATTCTGTTCCATCGGTACATAGGTCTGTTTTGCTGCCAGTACCATGCCGTTTTGATTTCTGTTGCTTTGTAGTATAATTTGAAGTTTGACAGAGTGATGCCTCCAGCCTTGTTCTTTTTTCTCAGGATGGCTTTGGAAATTCGGGGTCTTTCGTGCTTCCATACAAATCTGATGATTTTTTGTTCTATTTTCTTAAAAAATGCCAATGAAATTTTGGTGGGGATTGCATTAAATCTGTATAATACTTTAGATATTATGGTCATTTTAACTATGTTGATTCTTCCAATCCGAGAACAAGGAATACCTTTCCATTTCTTTGTATCTTGTTCGATTTCTTTTACTAGGGTCTTGTAGTTTTCATTATATAGGCCCTTCACATGTTTTGTTAAATTTATTCCTAGGTATTTTATTATTTTTGTTGCAATTGGAAAATATTTTTTCCACTTCTTTTTCTGATGTTCCATTATTAGAATGCTATGGATTTTTGAACTGTGTTTGCTTCTTGTTTCTAGTAGTGTTCTTGTGGAGTCTTTAGGGTTTTCTATAAAGAGAATCACATCATCTGCAAATAGTGACAGTTTGACTTCTTTGCATCCTATTTGGATGCCTTTTATATCTTTTTCTTGTCCGATTGCACTCGCTAGGACCTCCAATGTTACATTGGATAGCAGTGGCGATAGTGCACGGCCTTGCCTTGTTTCTGATCTTGGAAGGTTTTTAGTTTTTCACCATTAAATATAGTGTTGACTGAGGGTTTATCTTATATAGCCTTTATTATATTAAGAAATTTTCCTTCTATATCGACTTTGTTAAGTGTTTTTGGTAGGTTTTTGATGATTGTTTTAATCTCCATACTGCTGATCAGTCTATTTAGGTTTTCCAGATCTTCTTGATTTAGTCTAGGAAGATTGTATTTTTCTAAGTATTGGTCCATTTCTTCTAGGTTATTAAATTTGGTGTTATATGCTTTTTCATAGTATTCTTGCATGGTCCTTTTTATTTCTGCGATGTCAGTCGTAATTTCTTCCCTTTCATCCCTGATTCTGTTTATTTGTGTCCTTTCTCTTTTTTCTTTGGTGAGTCTAGCCAGGGGTTTGTCAGTTTTATTAACTTTCTCGTAGAACCAGCTCTTTGTTGTATTTATTTTTACTATTGTTTGTTTGTTTTCAATTTTTTTTATTTGTGCTCTAATTTTGATTTTTTTCCTTCTGCTGATTTTAGGCTTCATTGTTTTTTTTTCTTTTCCAGTTTTTAAGATGAAGCGTTAGGTGATTTATTTGGGCTTGTTCTTGTTTTTAGAGATAGGCCCGTAATTATATGAACTTTTCTTTTGTGACTGCTTTTGTCGTGTCCCAAAAGTTTTGATATGTTGTACTATCATTATCATTTGTTTCTATGTATCTCTTGTTATCTCTTTTTATTTCTTCTGTGACCCACTTATTCTTCAGTAGCATGTTGTTTAATCTGCATCTGTATTTGTGGTTCTTTCCAATTTCTTTTGCAGTTGATGTCCAGCTTCAAAGCGTTATGATCGGAGAATATGGTTGAAATGATTTCAGCCCTCTTATATTTGTTGAGGCTATTTCTGTGTCCCAGTATGTGGTCGATTCTTGAGAATGTTTCATGTGTAGTAGAGAAGAATATATAAGCAGCTGTTCAGGGATGGAAGGTTCTGTAAATGTCAATTATGTCCAGTTTGTCTAATGTGTCATTTAAGGATGTGATTTCCTTATTGATTTTCTGTTTGGATAATCTGTCCATATCTCACAGGGAGTCTTTAGGTCCTCTACTACAATAGTGTTTTAGTCTATATCTCCCTTTAGTTTTGTAATTGCTTTATATATTTCAGGGCTTCCTGATTGGGAATCTAGATATTAATAAGTGTTATGTCTTCTTGGTTCACGATTCTCTTTATCATTATCAGTGTCCCTCAGTATCTTTCTTTACCTTTTTCATTTTGAAGTCCATTTTGTCCGATAATAGTACCGTTACTTCCGCTTTTCTCTGAATTCCTTTGCTTGAAATATTATTTTCCACCTTTTCACTTTGAGTCTATATTTGTCTTTAGAGATGAGATGTGTCTCCTGGAGGCAGCATGTGGTTGGATTTTGTTTGTTTTTTGATTCATTCTGCAATTCTGCCGTTTTATTGGTGAGTTCAGTCCATTTCCATTTAGGGTGATAATTGAAATATGAGGTCTTACAGCCATTTTATCTTTTGTTTTCTGGTATCTCGGTTTTTCCATTGCTTCTTTGTCCTTGTGTTTCTGTTTTATTTTGGTTAGCTTTTGTGGGTTTTGCCTCTGATTCTTCTTCTCTTATGTTATATACTTCAGTTCTCACTCTATGGTGTGTGGTTACCATTACAAATATGAAAAAGATAGTGATATATATATATATATATATATATATATATATATACACACACACACACATACATACAGTCATCTATTTTCTTCTGTGTGTGCCTTATCTCCTTCCCCCTTTGTGAATTTGGATATTTGAATCCTCTTTTCAGTCATTGTTGTCTCAGTTTGTTTCTATATATGCTGAATGTTCATTACTATCTTGCTATAGCAATTCTCTTCTTATTTTTTTAAGCCTATAATGCCCTGTTCTTAGTAACGGTTGCACTCCTCTGCATCTATTTGCCTGATAGTCACTTTATTCCCAATAATAATAATAATAATAATAATTATTATTATTATTATTATTTTGTTATTTTGTTTTAGGTGAGTTTAAGGTAAACCCATGACAAGCCAGAGAGAGGAGAGGGGCCAGAGAAGTCACGCCCTGGGGTGGGAGGGCGTAGTTTTTATGGGATTATGTGGGGATAGGGTACAGAATGGGGAATGTCAATTGAGCATCCGGATTAGGGCGTGGCACCAGGGTTTTAGGATAGGCCCTTGTGTGGATTCTGATGTCAAGCCGGGGAAGCCTCCAGGTAGGCATCTGCCTGGCCCGACCTAACAGTGAGCTGACCCCTTTCAGGATTTCCTGTAGAGTAGGCCTGGTAGTGGAGAATACTCTCAATTTTTGTATGTCTGAAAAGGTCTTAATTTCTCCTTCATATCTAAAGGAGAGCTTAGCTGGATACATTGTTCTAGGCTGCTAGTTCCTTTCGCTTAATAGTTTAAATATTTGATTGCATTCCTTCTGGCTTGTAAGGTCTATGGTGAGAAGTCCGATTATAATCTAATTGGCTTTCCTTTATACGTTACTGTTTTCTTCTCCTTGGCTGACCTGAGAATTCTATCTTTGTCATTGATTTTTGATACCTTTAATAAAATGTTTTTTTGTTGAAGGCCCTTTTGTGTTGAGATAATTGGGTGTTCTGTTGACTTCTTGAATTCCAAGTTCCAGCTCATTCCCTAGATTTGGGAATCTAGATTCTCGTCCACTATCTGTCTGAAAATGCTTTCTAGTCCCTGCTCCTTTTCCTCGCCTTCAGTTATGCCCATTATTCTTATGTTTCCTCTCTTGATGTTATCAGCTAGTTCTTGAATTTTCTTTCATTATTTTTCATTTTTCTATTTCTCTCTTCTTCCTTCTGATTTATTTCTAGATTTCTGTCTTTGATAATCCTGACCCTTTCCTCCATTTGGTCGACTCTATTTCCCAAGCTTGCTATTTCATTTTTCAACTCTTGCAATGTGTTTTTTGAATCTCCAGAATATCAATTCTGTTCTTTTTGAGGGTTTCAATCTCTTTGTTCTGCTCATCTAGTTTTTTTTTCAATTCCTGAAATTGTTGATACGACTCCTTTTGCAACTCACTGAGTTTTTTCAGAAGTACCATTGTGAATTTTCTGTCAGTTAAGTCTCACATTTCTATGTCTGTTAAGCTCATTTCATGGAGATTTTTCTCTTTTTTTTGTGAGATACCTTGTCACCTTGGTCGTTCATGGTGTTTAATGGACTATTTCTCCGCCTGGGCATTAATGGAAGTGTATTTTGTTGTTTTTTTCAGAAAGAAGATTTATTATATAAATGTCTCTCTTTAGCCTGCTGCAAAGGAAGCATTTTTTCTTTTGGTTTCTAGTAGATGGCATCTGAGCCTCTCAGATCCCTGCTTTATATAAAGCCTAAAAATGACTTTAAAATTTTTTTGTAGACATTTAATCCCACTTGCTACACTCAATTTTATTCATTGTCAGTATTAACAACTGTTTGGGTAGTGTTTGCTTTGATTCTCCTGGGGCTCCGTGGTGATTGGTCTCAGAGGATATGAGGGGAGGAGCCCCCTTGGTTGGGTGTTGGGAGCTGCAGCTCAGACTCAGTTTTTTATCCAGGGCCGGTAAAAATCAACTGCTGTTTGTATGCGTCCAGACCTGCTTCTCTGCTTTCCCTGATGACTGAGCCCTGCTGCAGGCTGCATAAAAAATCCGGGCACTTCTAGGCAGGCTGATCAGGGAAGTCACTGCACCTTCACCCCTCCCCCTTTGCCTGCAAGGAACTCCGGAAGCTATGAGAGGCAGCTTCTTTATTACTCACAGTCCATTGCCCAACACCCAGAATTCTGACCTGTGGTAGCTCAATGTGCAGATCCCATGCTCAAATGTGCTGGCGGGTGTTTTTTTTGAGCTTTAGATGTTCAGCTTATTTTTGTTTCAAGGGGAGAGATCTCAGGATGTCTCTCACTCTTCTGTGTTTTCCCAGAATCCTCCCATCTATTATTAATTTTGTCCCACTTAATTCTTTTCCGATTAGCCTTGAGAATACTAACCAGTGATGTTTGCAGCTGTAGTGTTTATCCTGGGATAACTTGCAGATTACAGTCCTAACCTAACCCCCAAAGTTTGCCACGAAATGTCTCGCTTTTATTATTTTCACATTGCCCTAGTATATTGATAGTCTTTGGGAACAAATGATATCATTCAATTTCGAGCATTCTGTTTTTAGTAGTGGTATTTCCATTTGAAAAATATAGTAATTCTTAATCACTCAAATCCTAGAAAACGTAGTATCCCTACACATGATGTTAACAACATTCTCGAACAGTTGTTAGCTGAAGATTCATTTGATGAATCTGATATATGCATACATTACTGTTACATCAGGATTAGAGACAAGTTCTATTTAGAAATAAATCCAAGAACAGTTTTTGTATTTTGTTTTCATACTTAAAATCAGTCAGATTTGCTTCAGCCTCAGAGAATGTGTTTATGTAAAATTACACTAATGCTGGCAGTGAGTTGTATTTTTTTTTCTAAACAGGAAATGGGTTAACATACACCTTTATACTCAGAGGGGGAAAAAGAAATTCATAATAGAAAAGTTATGTATTTTTTACAGGCTGCATGCGTACAACCGAGAAAGCTTTTTAGTGTGTCAATAACTCTTAAATGTCAATTCAGTTTAAAGTATTTTTTAAACAGATGAAAGTACAATATACTATTAACTAAAATATAAAGGTAGAAAAAGGCCTAGAATCACCCTGACATTGGAATGGAAACATCAAGTAGGAAAGCATCAATCCCTCATTTTACAAATCAGAAGACTGAGCCCAAAGAGGGAAAGTGATATGCCTAAGGTTAGCTAATGGCAGAACTGGGATTAGAACATAAATCTCCTGAACATAGAGGGTTTTGAAAGTCATGCTAAGCCTTGTAAAGGATATCCTATAGGTCAGTTGTTCCATTCCATGACTGTGCATCAAGATCATATTGTTACCTAACAGTCAAAGAACCATTTAGAAAAGAATGAAAGGGATTTCACTGCTAAATTCATTGATACTTCTACTTAGGCTATACCTGAGATTCTTTTTTTTTCTGTCTCATGATACATTTTTATGTTGGGGGCATGCATAGATATCTTTCCCTAATGACGTTTTTCCCAATTATTTTTCAATTTGAATATTTGTCAATTTAAAATGAAATGTTCATGAAATCCCAAATACTGTTCATTTCTAGAAAACCTAGCATAGAATGGATGTGTAAGATTATATAGCTGAAATATGTTAATTTTCTCCCTTTTGAATCTGAAACACCTTTGAGATTAAAATTTCCTGCTCACTTGACTTTCATCACAGTTGGTATTTTAAATACTGTTGTCTGGACCCTGCATTAGTTTAGATGAATACTATGCCATACAGGCTTGTCCTAAAGTGACACCATATCAGTGTTCTAAGTGCAAAGAAAATGCAATAGTCAGCATTTAGGAAGAGGTGAGATAAAAGATTGTATTGAATAAAGCTTTTCTACTTTATTGGGAGCCATGTAGATCTTGACTTGAAAAAAACCCAAATATTTGCTTTTAAAGATTGAATGTTATATTAAATATGCCTATCATTCACCTTTTCTTTGAATATCCTCTTTTTGTAATCTAGGTAGTCTAGTTTTTGCTAAAACAAGTTTCCTTTAAAATGTGGACTTAATTTCTAAAGAAAGTCAAATGAAATAAAAATTATTACTACAGCCATGCCACCCTGAACAAGCCCGATCCTGTCTGATTTCAGAAGCTAAGCAAAGTCAGGCCTGGTTAGTACTTGGATGGGAGACCACCTAGGAAGACCAGGTGCTGTAGGAGTAAATAAAATAAAAAATAAGGGATTGTAAGCTGACAAGGTCCTTGCAATCTGTGAAGTCAACCAAGGATTGCCTCGCCTAAAAATACATATATATTAGGTAAAAGAAAAGATGGTTTCCTTTCAAATAGCTGTGCAGTGATAATATAAATTATTTAAAAAAGCATTGATCAATTTCCTGATTTCATGTGATAACTAATATAGTTGCCAAATACATGGAATGTTTTCAGTAAGTACTTGATATTTGGTAGATCGACATGGCATGGTGCCAGATGTTGTATGGATTTCTCCCCTCACCCCCTGTCCATAACCTTCACTACTTGTGCCTTAGCTCCTAACTTACTGAGGTATTGGCACTCAAGACTTTTCATCATCTACCTTATCTGTCTAACCTTTCGCCCCAGAACTCTCCAGCATTAATCTTCCATTGTATTCAAACTAATCTTTTCCCTGAATATACTTTATTAATTCTTGGCTCGAAGCCTTTTCTTTTGCTGTTTCCCTTTCTTGAAGTGCCCCAACTTTTCCCCTCATTCAAATCCTATCCATTTTACCCACCTCTGCACAGGATTTTGCAGCTGTTCCTATACACAGTAGTCTGTCTTTTTGCTGCAGTCCTGGAGAATTTAGTCTAAGTTAGTTGGTACTTAATCATATACAGGCAAGTCGCAGCCGGCAAATATACTCTTATGTTCAAATGCCTCATTCGTATGTCAGCTGTTGGATATGTAATTTTTCCTGTAGAAACAATATTTAAAAGGATGAGTATTTTTCTAGGGCAATGCACAAATGTCTGTTTGGTGCACTGATATTTGGATTTCAGCAATCATTTCTAATAATATTTTATGAAGCAATGTAGTTCAAGGTCAAACTTTGAATTCTTAAAAGGTATCTCTCATGTCACAGTTTAAGGACATCTTTCTATGGGTTCAGCCTCATTTCCTTGGTGACCTGGGGAGGTCTTTGATAACTATTGGTTCAGCAAGAATACTATGAGTTTTGGAGTATAAATGAAAAGAAGACCCGATCCTCTGTAAAGTTAAGAAATTAGTGTTTATTTGGGCCAAACAAAAGGACGTGCCGAGAGCAGAGCTCCAAGAATCCTTGAAACAGTACTCTGACTTGGAAAAGTGAGAGCTGCTTATATAGAATAAACGAGTGAGAGTAATATATCTAGTTCTTTAGAAGTTTCAGTTAGGGTACATGCATTTCAATAATTAACAGCTTTATATCAGGTGAAGAGAATGTACAGCTAAGGTTAGGTCATCATGCCCCATTAGCATCAGGGAGTCTGAGAATATAGTTTGAAAACAATTATTCTTCAAGGCAAACTTTTATCAGGCTGTAGAAGGAACAGGCACTGCTTTGTAGAATCATGTCTCTAATGTTGAAACTGTTGAAATGTATATATGATTATCCCCATGGAATGTACTCAGTAAGGAATTTGAAAGGATCTGTACACTCTTTTAGTTACTGGTTTTTAGTTAGAGCAGTTAAAAACACCCTTTCTTTCTTGGGGCGGGTTGGGGGGTGGGGAGAGCTTTGTGGTTGCAAGGAGATAGGTAGAAGAGGGTGAAGCTCTGGAGGCCCTTGCAGTCACTGTTCCTATTGGATCTGAGGTGGATGAAGAGAGGACTTTGTGTTTTTCTTTTCCTTTTACCCTGACACTACCTTAGTATAAACTTATTTCTTCATGCTTGGACGACTGCAGTCCTTCTGCCTACCCCAAAGTAATTGGTCTTCCTTTTTGTAGTCTCACTCTATTCTGTAATTTACTGCCAATTGCAAATTGATATTTCCCCAAACCATCCATTTCATTATCTTACTCCTGTGCTTTTTGAAGGTTCTGCATTGCTCACACAGTTGTTTGCATTCTTGGCTAAATATCAGAATTACTTGTTTTTTTTTTTTAAAAAAACAAATGCATGTGTCCCACTCCAGCCCTACTAAGTCGTGATCTCAGCTAGTGACTCTATATTTTAAAATACATCTCTCCAGATGATTCTGATGCACAGCCATGGTAGAGAACCACTGACCCATGGAAAACATTTAAAAGTCTTAGCATGACTTTAAAAGTCCCCCATTTGGAGATTTATATTCAAATCCCAGTTCTGCCATTAGCTAACCTTGGGCCTGTAACACTCTCTTGGCCTCAGCTTTCTCATTTGTAAAATGAGGGATTGGTGCTTTCCTGCTTAATGTTTCTATTTCCAGATTCAGGATGATTTTAGGCTTCTTCCTACCTTTATGTTTTAGTTAGTGCTATATTTTAGTTTTACTTGAGGAAAGCTAATTTCGAAGGCAGTATAAAAGAAACAAATGTGTGGGTGATTATTTTCAAGTCTAAACTATACCCATGACATGTTTTTTATCTTTTTTTTTTATAATTTACAATAACTCATTTTTTTAATTTTATATTAGATTCAGGTATATCGTACAATGATTAGACAATTATATAATTTATGACATGATTCTCCCCAATTACTCTAACATCCATCTGGCACTACACATAGCCATTACAATAATATTGACTATATTCCCTATGCTGTACTTTATATCCCCATAACTGTTTTGTAACTACTAACTTGTACTTCTTCATCCTTTTATATTTTCCGCCCAGCCATCCAAGACCGCTCCCCTCTATCAATCACCAGTTTGTTCTCTGTATCTGTGAGTCTGTTTTCATTTACCTTGATCTTTTTTTCCCTTAGATTCTGAGTGAAATCATGTGGTATTTCCCTTTCACTGTCTGACTTATTTCGCTTAGCATAGTACCATCTAGATCCATCCATGTCTTTGCAAATGATAACATTTCATTTTTTATGGCTGAGTAATATTCCATTGTATATATGTACCATAACTTCTTTATCCAGTCATCTATTGATGGGCACTTAGGTTGCTTTCATATCTTGGCTATTTTGAATAGTGCTGCCATGAACATAGGGATGCACAAATCTTTATGAATTAATGTTTTGCTTTTCTTTGGATAAATACCTAGAAATAGAAAGGTAGTTCTATTTTTAATTTTTTGAGGATCATCCAAACTGTTTTCCATAGTGGCTGTACCAATTTGCAGTCCTACCAACAGTGCACGAGGGTTACCTTTTTCCCTCATACCCACCAACACTTGTTTGTTGATTTATTAATGATAGCCATATTGACAGGTGTAAGATGATATCTCATTGTGGTTTTAATTTGCATTTCTCTGATAATTAGTAATGTAGAGCATCTTTTCATATTTCTATTGGCCGCCTGGTTATCCTCTTTGGATAAATGCCTATTCAGGTCTTCTGCCCATTTTAAATTGGATTGTTTATTTTTGTTGTTGTTGAATTGTATGGTTTTCTTATGAATTTTGGGGTATTAACCCCTTATCAGATGTATTATAACCAAACATCTTCTCCCATTCAGTGGATGTCTTTGTTTTGTTGATGGTTTCCTTTGCTGTGCAAAAACTTTTTCATTTGATGTAGTCCTATTGTATATTTTTTGTTTCCTTTGCCAAGGAGATATATCCAAAAAAATTACTAATAGCAATATCAGAGTTTATTGCCTACATTTTCTTCTAGAAGTTTTATGGTTTCAGGCTTTACATTTAAGTCTTTAATCCATTTTGAGTCTATTTTTGTATATGGTGTAAGAAGGTAGTCAAGTTTCATTTTCTTTGCATGATTTTGTCCAGTTTTTCTAACACCACTTATTAAAGGGACTGTCTTTACCCCATTGTATATTCTTGCCTACTTTGTCATATATTAAGTGAGTGTATAGGCGTGGATTTATTGCTGGGCTTTCTATTCTGTTCCATGGATCTATGTATCTGTTTTTATGCCAGTCCCATGCTGCTATTATTATTATAGCCTTATAGCATGGTTTGATATCAGGTAATGTGATACCTCTAACTTTGTTCTTCTTTCTCAAAATTGCCGTGGCAGTTTGGGGTCTTTTATGGTTCCATATAAATTTTTGGATTATTTGTTTTAGTTCTCTGAAAAAATGCCATTGTTATTTTAATAGGGATTGCATTGTATCTATAGATTGCATTGAGTAGCATGGGCATTTTAATGATGTTGATTCTTTCCACCCATGAGCATATGGGTATAAGCTTTCATTTATTCATATCTTTTTCAATTTCTTTTTTCAATGACTTATAATGTTCTGAGAACAGGTCTTTTATTTCCTTGGTCGAATTGCTTTCTAGGTATTTTATTGTTTTTGGTGCAATTGTAAATGGGATTGTTTCCTTAATTCTTTCTGAAAGTTCATCATTTATATATAAAAATGCAACTGACTTTTGAATAATGTTGTATCCTGCTACTTTATTGAATTCATTGATTAGTTCTGACAGTTTTTTTTGGTGAAATCTTTAGGGTACTCTATATATAGTGTCATTTCTGCAAATAATGACAGTTTTACTTCTTCCTTTCTACTTTAGATGCCTTTTATTTCCCTTTCTCATCTGATTGCTATAGCTAGGACTTCTACTATATTGAAAGGAAGTGGTGAAACTGGGCATCCTTATCTTGTTTTCCTGATCTTAAGGAAAACACTTTTAGCTTTTCCTTGTTGACTATGATGTTAGCTGTGGATTTGTCATATATGGTCTTTATTATGTTGAGGTATGTTCCCCCTATTCCTACTTTGCTGAGAGTTTTGATCACAAACTGATGCTGAATTTTGTTGCATGCTTTTTCTGCATCAACTGATATCATATGATTTTTGTCTTTCAATCAGTTAATGCAATATATCACATTAATTGATTCGCAGATATTGTACCAAACTTGCATCCCGGGAATTAATCCAACTTGATCATGGTATATAATATTTTTAATATATTGCTGAATTCAGTTTCCTAATATTTTGTGGAGGATTTTTGCATCAATGTTTATCAGGGATATTGGCCTATACTTTTCTTTTATTGTAGTGTCTTTGTCTGGCTTTGGAATGAGGGTAATGTTGGCCACATAAAAATCATAAAGCCTTCCCTCTTTCTGAATGTTTTGGAATAATTTGAGAAGAACAGGTGTTAATTCGTCCTTGAATGTTTGGTAGAATTCACCTGTGAAGCCATCTGTTCCAGGGCTTTTGTTTTTTGGAAGAGTTTTGATTACCGATTTGATTTCATTAGTAGTAATTGGTCTCTTGAGATTTTCTGTTTCCTCTTGATTCAGTCTTGGAAGATTATATGCTTTAAGGAATGTATCCATTTCTTCCAGATTGTCCAATTTATGGGCATATAATTTCTCATAGTATTTTATTATAATCTTTGTACTTCTGTGGAGTCTGTCGTTACTTCTCCTTTCATTAATGATTTTATTTAATAGGTCCTAACTTTTTTTCTTGATGAGTCAGGTAAAGGGTTTATCAATTTTGTTGATCCTTTTAAAGAACCAACTCTTGGTTTCATTAATCTTTTGTATTGTTTTTCTAGACTATTTTGTTTATTTTTGCTCTGATCTATATTTCCTTCCTTCTATTCACTTTGGGCTTTGTTTGCTGTTGTTTTTTTAGGTCTGTTAAGTGTAAGGTTAGATTGTTTATTTGAGCTTTTTCTTGTTTCTTGAGGTCGGCCTGTATTGCTATGACTTTCCCTTTTAGGACTTCTTTCGCTGTGTCTCATAGATTTTAAGTCACTGTGTTTTCATTTTCCTTTGTCTCTAGGTATCTTTTGATTTCTTCCATGATTTCATTGATAACCCATAGTTTAGTAGCACATTATTTAGCCTCCATGTGTTTTTGTATTTTACATTTTTATTCTTGTAGTTGAGTTCTGCTTTCATACCAGTGTGGTCAGAGGAGATGTTTGATGTGATTTCTGTGTTAAATTTACTGATACTTGTTTTGTGGCCAAACATGTGGTCTATCATTGAAAATGTTTCGTGTGCACTTGAAGAGAATGTATATTCTGTCGCTTTGGGATCAAATGCTGATATATTAAAGAGTTGCCAGTACTGTTACTTATGAGTCTAAATAGAATGAAAGTAGTGGCCCATTGTTAAGAAAATTTAAATTTCAACACCATAACAAAATACTTTGTAGTTTAGGGTAATGAACAGCCTTAGAGTAAGGCAAAATAAGTATAAAAATGATGTATTATTGACTAAGAGCCTTCTTATTATAGATTTGGATGAATACCAGAGTATTTTTTACCTTCTGTCTTGTAGAACAGTTATTGTGAGTCAAAACATCTTGATGCTATTGGCCAGGTAGCAGATATGACATTTATACCCCTTTGCTGAATGTGAACTATGACAGTCATTCTCTGTAAAGCCTATTTTGGAATGTCATTTTTATCAAAACCCCTTTGTATGTGAAAAATACAATGTTTTGCTTTCTATAATACTGTTGTTTGCTACTCTTTCTCTGATGTTTGCTCATTCATAGTACTAGGGAGTTATGTGATATTTGGATTGGGTCAGATTGAGATGGCAAAATGCTTCCATGCAGTAATGTATTCAAAAGGAGAGGAATCAAAAAATCCTGTAGCACTGTCAAGATGGTACTAAGACTAAAGTCTATAATATTTGTAAGCTGAAAAGTAAACTAAGAAAGATTTGATTATGAGGAAGAAGAGTGCAGGCATTCCTGGAGCCGTTTTATATATTTTACTCATGAGTTAAAAAGGATTATGTGAATTGTAGAGTAGTTTGAAAGTTCAAATGACTTAAGTCTTTTTGGGCAAATGAGGTCACTGGCAGGATTTAGAGCTATGCTATATGGTACTGTATGGTTCAGAACAAGCTTGATAATGGTGGTGTACCAAATCTTAGGCTGAAAGAATCAAGGGGACATGGCAAAGTGGGTGCTCTTATACTGGATTAGATATTGCTGTTATAATATTTGAATGCTAACTTTGATGTTGTTCAATTACTTTTGAAAATAATTTAAAGGAAAATGCTATGTTAATAGGAATACCTATTGAATGTGAACTATAAATGGTTACTAGCCTGGGTGTTGCTGTCGTAATTTTTGGGATAACTGTGCTTCTGAAGTAGGAAGTGTAATGTAATAGTAAGCATCTCGGACTTAGAATCTTCCCCAGCTTGTTAACATTATTAATTTTATGTCCTTGAGTAACTCTGTTTCCTTCTTTATAACCTTCCTGAGTCTTTTTCCACCTTTAAAAAGTGAGGATAATCTCTCCTGACCTTTAATCATGGGGGTGTATTACCTGGCATATATGAGACAGTAAGCATTTATTCATTTATTACCTCAAGTATTGAGTGTCTCATGTATGTCTGGTACTGTGTCGAGAGCTTTTATATGGACGTGCTTAGTAAAATTTAAAGTACTATCAATTTAAAGTTGTTTTATTAATCCACATAGTTGATCCATTCATCCTGTCATAAAGCATTAGACAAATGTTTCTCAACTGTAACTTTAGGTCTACATGAGAAATTTTCTGTTTTACTTAAACTTTACAAAATTTTAAGACAGAGCTTGCTATTATATTTGGTGACTCCAAGGACAGGAAAAATTAAAAGTCACTGTAAATTGTTTACAAATGCCACAAGACAAACTGGTCCCAGAGCATTTCCTCATGTCATTGTGAAAAGTACCAGCTTATGAAAGAGCTTGCTCTTTCTCTTCTCTGAAGTTTTGCTCTCCTATTTAGGAAGTTGCCCATCTCATTGGGTCCCTGTAAACTGGGTAGTGATTGTTTCAGGGGCTGATGAGGGGGAGAGGTTGGAGATTTAAAAGTTTTCCTGTGGTATCTTGTAAGATGTTCTGTTAGTGCACTCCCTTATACTGTAATAAGGAAAAAATCTGTACGGAGATTTGTACAGACTTTAAATGTAGAATGCAGGGGAAACAACAGAGGAAAAAAAGTGAGAAGAAAAGGGATTGCATAACAAAAATTAAAGACCATCTGCAGGAGATGTTACAGCCATTAGCTGCAGAGAGGCAAAAAGAACAAAGGCTTAAAATGGGATTGTCAATTAATGATACTCAATTGATTGTTGAGCTCTATGCTGACTTTTACCTTGGGAGATGACAGTCTTTTCAAAGAAAATCAGAGTTTTGGAGACCTGAGGGAGGATTAGTACTAAGCAAAATCATAAAGAAATGGTTTTTGGTATCCAACTGCCTCCTCTTTTGCACCCTTCTCAGCTCTCTATCTTTTTCCTAGTATCTCTAGCTTCTTCCAAATGCCTAACTTGTGCTTATTTCTAAAGATACCTTGACCCATGAAAGTTTTCATCTATTAATAGAACATCCAGCCTTTATAACTTTCCATTCTAGATGTTAGGAGAGCTATTTTAGAGCAGGTTGTACCTGTCTCTCACCCTTCAGATCATGCCATGTAAGTGCTCTCTCTACTAACTGCCTTAAAACATGCCTGACTACAAAGTAAAGTCTGATTGCTTCCTGCTACTACACTAATCTTGGTTCTTTGCTTCTTTGATATTTCCTGTGAACATCCACCACCACTGTTTCCTTTTTTAGCTGTCAAGAAAATAAATGTAACACTGGACAAAATGGCATAGATGATAGAGGCTTTGTTCATCTGCTCTTAAAACCACATCAAAGTTGCGACAGAAACATGGACTAAACACCAAGCAGAGTAGCCTCATCTTTAGCTTTCTAGATGAACAAAAGCCCTACAACTTCAAAGAGATAAGAAATCACCCTGCATCAGGAGGAGGTAGGAGGGAGTGAGGACGTGAGGCTGCCCAGTTCCCATAGGCTGAGTGGGACAGAGATTATGGCAGCTGCAGATGCCTCTTAAAGAGGCTGTGTTTGAGAGCAGACTTTTGCAGATGGACTTGCTCGTTCTGAGCACCAGCGCTTGGTTGGCTGCTTGAGGCCGGTGCGGGGGGCGGGGCACCAGGGACTTACAGGGGGACACTGAGTTGTCGGAGTGAGGGCTAAAGATGAGGCTTTCTCCCAGGCAGAAGAGCTGGGGGACTCCATTGTTCCTTTTTTGAGCCCTACCCCCCACTCAGTGTTCAGAAATAATGCTGCCATAGCTGAGACATCATCAAACTGGATAACAGAGGTCCCTTCACTCAGAGGATTCCCTGAAACTCTGTAATCTCCAACTCATGACTCCACCCAAGCCACATCCAGTTATGTCCTTGGCAAGTCCAATCCTCTTTGCTGAGCAGAACCAAGACTCACACTGGTCACAGTTGACCTCAGATTCTGGTGTGGCCTATTGAGGCAACTATAAGCACAGCATCAATGGATTGCTTGCTGAATCTTAACAGGGGGCTCTGGAGAGCACAGGCTGGGGCTAAACTTGGCCTGCAGCTGAACCCCTCTCAGGATTGTGCCACTGAACTCCTATTACACAAACCCACGCTAATAAGAACAAGAGATTTAGGAGCTTTTCTCAGTACATAGAAACTGCCAAAATGGGAAGACAAAGAAGCAGAAACCATATGAGAGAACAGAATAGAGATCTAAAAATAATGGAGTCAATCAATCTAATAGATGCAGAGTTCAAAACACTGTTTATAAAGATGGTCAATAAACTTAAGGGAAGTGTAGATGAACTCAGTGAGAACTTTAACAAAGAGATAAAAAAACATAAAAATGGAAATGGAAATTATAAAAGGGAACGAGTCAGAAATGAAGATGAAGATGAAGAATGTGTTAGAAGGAATCAACAGAGTGGATAAAAAAGAGGATCAAACCACTGATGTAAAGGATCAAGAAGCTAAAGACGTTCAATCAGAATGGCAGAAAAAAAAGCCCAGGCTATAATAATAATTTAAGAAGCCTACGGAACATGATTAAAGGTAAAAATATCTGTGTCTTTGAGAACCTGAAGGAAAACGAGATGTCGAATAGCTATTTGAAGAAATAATGATGGAAAACTTTCCTAACCTGGTGAAGAAAATAGATGTACAACCCCAGGAAGCTCAGAGAGTCTCAAGACAGAGGAACCCAAAGAGGCCTACAGCCAAGACACATCATAATTAAAATGCCAAAGTTTAAATATAAAGACAGAATCTTAAAAGTAGCAAGAGAAAAGCAGTTACCTACAAGGGAGCACCCATAAGACTGGCAGTTGATTTCTCAAAAGAAACCATGCAGGACAGAAGGGCTTGGCACAAAATATTCCATGTGATGAAAACCCAGGATCTACAAACAAGAATACTTTATCCAGCAAAGCTATCATTTAGAGTCGAAGGACAGATGAAGAGCTTCCCAGACAAAAAATAAGCTAAAGGAATTTATCAATACCAAGCCAGTATTACAGGAAATGTTGGAGAGATTTCTTTAAGACAAAAAAAAAAAAACTCATCAAAAACAGGAATAAAGAATGGTAATAACTACATTCCTATCAACAAGTACGTCAAATGGAAAAGAATTAAGTGTTCCAGCCAAAAGGTAGGATGGTAGAATGGATAAGAAAAGAAGACCCCTTCATTTGCTGCCTATAAGAGACTCACTTCAGATTAAGACACACAGACTAAAAGAAAGGGGATGAAAAAAGATATTGCCTTGATGATCCTAAAGGGTATTGCGCTAAATGAAGTAAGTCAAATAGACAAAGATAAATATCACATGATTTCATGTACATGCAGAATCTAAAGAACAAAATAAACAGCAATAACAACAAAAACAGAAACAAACTCATAGATACAGAGAATATTTTGAGGGCTACTAGATGGGAGGGGTTTTGAGGGGACAGTGATAAAGAGTGAAGGGATTAAGAAATACAAATGAATAATTACAAGATAGTCATGGAGATATAAAGTGTTGCATAAGGAAAATAGTCAACTATGTAATATGTAAGGGGGAAGAGGGGTACTAAATTTAATGGGGTGATCACTTGAGCTCTAATCACTATGCTGTACAACTGAAACTAATACATTATGTATGTCAACTATAATTGAAAAAAAGCTTATTGAATTGTACAATGTAAGTATGAGCAATTAATTGTCTATTATATTGCAATAAAGCTGGGAAAGAAAAAAGAAAAATGCAACTAATTTTGTAGTACTTATATTTAATCAGGTTGACACTATTGCTCTGTTTCTTTAAAACTGAAATAATATTTAGTAGAATCATTTCTTTGATTTCCTCCTTAAGCTACTTTACTCTGAAGGCATTTTATGTTTGCATAAATGAAGTTACTATAAATCTGTTTAACAGGAAATTTGTCTCTTGTTCCAGGAAAGTAATACTAAAATATCTGCATTATTTGGTCTTTGTTATGGTTTTACAGGTTCATTATTATTATAATTATACCATTATTTTTGTTTCTTAGGGTTACTAAATTTTAAAATGTACTATAATATGGTGAGGTACAATATAGATTATTCACTTGAAACATGTTGTAATTTGGCTTTTTCCATTGTCATCATTTTTGTTTTCTCATACAGATGACATCATAATCCTGAGAAAGATAGAAAATACAAGCACTGAAGAAAGAGAAATGGAGACAGAGAATGAGAGAGAAAATAATTCAGTTTCAAAATGTCAACCAAATGCTTCTAGGCATCATAAGCAGAGAGGTAAAGTATACAAAAAATCACATGTTGTAAAAAGAGTCTGAAAAATTTGTGAGTAACCAGGTCAGCAAATTTACAAAATTGGAGTGTTTTCTGAAGTTGCAAATTTGTCTCAAATTTACTTTTGAGACAGATTGGTAATAGTTTATATTACAGATTAATTACAGATTAATTATAGTTTATATTACAGATTAATTACTATTACAGATTGGTAATAGTTTATACCAAGACAAATGAAAAAAATGAAAAAAATTTTAAATTTATGTAAGTTACTTCCTTAAAGGAGAGCTTGATAAAATGAGAAATGTTTCATAGTTGTTCATGGGCCTGGCTGTTTGGTCCAATTCCACATTTAGGAGGCAATACAAGAGAAGGATGGTTAATAATCTGGGCACCATGGGGTCCATATTTTTTTCTAAATACACATAAAAATTGCTTTTATTTTGCTTTTTAAAATTACTTTAATTACAGTTGGCATATATATTAAAGTTTACAACACAGTGATTAGACATTTATATTACTTACAAAGTGATCACCTTGACAAATCTACATCTGACACCATACATAGTTATTACAATATTATTGACTATATTCCTTAGGCTATACTATTCATTCCTATGACTATTTTGTAACTATCAATTTGTACTTAATCTCTTCCCCCTTTTCACCCACCCTCCCAACCCCCGTCACATCTGGCAGCCATCAAAATGTTCTCTATATCTTATGAGTTGGTTTCTGTCTTTGTTTTATTTTGTTCTTTAGATTCCAATGTAATTGAAATCATATGGCATTTGTCTTTCTCTATCTGACTTCCTTCACTCAGCAAAATACCCTCTATGTCCATTCATGTTGTTGCAGATGGCAGGATTTCATTTTTTTTTTTTACAGCTGAGTAATACTCCATTATATCTATGTACCACCTCTTCTTTATTCATTCATCCATTGATGGACACCCAGGTAGCCTCCATATCTTGACTACTGGAAATAATGCTGCAATGAACATATGGATTCTCATGTCCCTTCGAAGTAGTATTTTGGATTTCTTCAGGGAAATACCCAGAAATGGCATGACTGGGTCTTTGTCTCTCATTATATATAGTCTTTGTTTTAAAGTCTTATTTTGTTAGGTATAAATATTGCTACCCCAGCTTTTTGTTTGTTTCCTATTTCATCAAACATCTTTTTCCATCTGTTTACTTTCAGTCTCTGTGTGTCTTTTGATCAGAAGTGAGTCTCTTGTAGGCAGCATATGTAGGGTCTTATTTTTTTATCCATTTAGTCACCTATGTGGTCTTAAGTCCCTTTAACATTTCTGGTAATACTGGTTTGTTGGTGATGAACTCCTTTAGCTTTTTCTTGTCTGGAAAGCTCTTTATCTGTCCTTCAATTCTAAACGATAGTTTTGCTGTGTAGAGTAATCTTCGTTATAGATCCTTTTCATCACTTTGAATATTTCCTGCCAATCCCTTCTGGCCTGCAATATTTCTGTTGAAAATTCAGCTGACACTCTTATGGGAGTTCTTTTGTCAATAACTAGACACTTTTCTCTTGCTATTTTTAAGGTTCTCTGTTTGTCTTTAACTTTTGGCATTTTAATTATGATGTGTCTTGGTGTGGGCCTCTTTGGATTCATCTTGTTTGGAACTCTCTCCTGTTTCCTGGGCTTGTATGTGTATTTCCTTCACCAGATTAGGGAAGTTTTCTGTCATTATTTCTTGAAATCAGTTTTCAATTTCTTGTCCTCTCTCTTTTCCTTCTGATATCCCTATGATGAGAATATTGATGTGCTCGATTTTGTCCCAGAGGTCTCTTAAACTATCCTCAGTTTTTTGGACTTATGTTTTTGTTGCTGTTCTGATTGGGTGTTTTCTGCCATCTTGTCTTCTAAATCGCTGATTTGATTCCCTGCTTCATTCGATCTACTGTTGATTTCTTCTAGTGTATTCTTCATTTCAGTTATTGTATTCTTCACTTCTGACTGGTTTTCTTTTATGTTTTCCATCTTAATTTTTGTCTTCTATCTCTTAAAGTCCTCACTGAGTTTATCTACTCTTCCCCAAAGTTCACTGAGCATCCTTATAATTGGCATTTTGAACTTTCATCTGGTAGATTGCTCATCTCCATTTTGTTAGTTCTTTTTCTGAAGATTTGTTTTGTTCTTTCATTTGGGACATTTTTTGTTTGTCTCTCCATTTTGGTTGACTTCCTGTGTTTGTTTCTATGTATCAGGTAGGGCTACTATGTCTCCCAGTCTTAGTAGAGTGGCCATATGGAGTAGGTGTCTTGTAGGTCCAGTGGCATAGTCCACCTGGTCACCTGAGCTGGGTGCTCCAGATGTGTCCCTTATATAGATTGTATGTGCCCTCTTGTAGTAGTTGAGTCTTGGTTGCTGTTTGCATGTCAGTGGGATGGAGAGTTGACTCTGGGGCTGATTGGTTAGGAGGACTTGCCATGACTGCAGTGGGAGGGGGGAGGATATTGTGCAGGGGCTGAACCTACAGAGCATGATTCACTTTAGCAGGGCTTTGGTGCCTGCTCTGAGTGCCCTTTGAGTGCATCGTCCTGGGCTATGGCCCCAGGTAGTGCTCCAGCTTAGACTGAAGCCGGCCATTGGGCATGCAGGCTGGGGCTTTCTAAAAGGGGCCCCACTGCAGGCCAAGTTTAGTCGCAGCCTGTGCCCTGCCTGGAGCCACCTGGAATCAGTCACCAAGCAATATGCCAATGGCCACCAACCATGCTGAGCTTGGAGGTGCCTCAAGAGGCCAAGCCGCAAACTGAGGCTGGCTGCCACTAGTGCTAGGCTTGAGGCTGCTCAGCAAGAGGTGGGGTGCAACGAGGCCAGGTGCTGCTTGTTTAGGTTATATGAACATTTGAGAGATTTTAGTACAGTCCACAGCATGAGCCAAGACAGTCTGTATGAAAAATCCACTGCAAGCAGCTTAAGTGGGCTCACAAGTTGAGTTGGGGTGGGGTCTAAGGAAATCACCAGGTGGAGGAACCAGAGTTTTAATCAGATTGATGGAGAATCAGATATGGCAGCCACCTCTGTTTGCAAGCCTGGTGAAGGAGAGTTCAACAAAGGAACCATGGTTTCTCCCAGTACTTCCTCCCGGTATGTCTCTGGAATCTTTTAAGTAGCTACCCCAGTGCTTGAGCTTAGAGAGAGTGAATCCATCAGCAGGTCAGTTCATACACAGGCCCCTTAAAAGAAACATTTGCAGTTCCCGCACCCCTCCATCTAACTCTGCCACAATCTCTGCTAGTTTTCACCACCAGGAGTTGTGGGAACTTTTCTTCCTGGCATTGGAAACCTGGGCTGGGGAGCCCAGTGTGGAGCCGGTTCTTCTTGCTTCCTTAGGGGGAGTCTCTGTAGCTAAGATATTCCTCCCAATTTTCAACCAGCACATGTGAGTGTGGGACCTCTCCATTCCATGTCTCCTCACCTCTTACCAGTCTCGTGGTGACCTCTTCTGTGTATCTTCAGTTGTAGGACTTCTGTTCAGCTAGATTTCAGGTGCTTCTCAATGATGGTTGTTCTGTAGTATAGTTTTAATTTTGATATGGTTGTGAGAGGAGGCAAGCACAGCGCAGCGTTTACCTTCTCCACCATGTTGACCAGAAGCCCCTGGCAGCCACATTTTGAAAAAATAAATGCTGTAGGGCATAGAGAGTGTAGAAGAACACGAAGAAAGTTGATTGCAACCCTAACCACATTAGTCAGTGCAGTGTGCATATTTTAATATGAATGCACTGTAGATTGCCATAGTAGAGAAGTCTTTTAAACGATTAAGGTTCTTCATGGTCTAGTCAACAGGTCAGAACCATCTTTACATTGTACATACTCTTAAGCCCATGCCAGTTGCCTACCAGCTTCACTAGAGTCCTTATTTGAATCCTTCAGTGGCTTAGCAGATTCTGAGTAAAGGAAGAGATAGTAGGTATTATAAAGGCATAGATGCTAAGAATGATGAGGTGGTCCATTCTCATGTTTCTAACTAAACATAAAATTGATCTTTATGAGCCTTTTGGAGATCTGAATTTTTCGAACATTTTTTAAGCTTTCTTTACATCCAGAGCAAAACACATGAGGCAAATATTCACATGATTAATATAAGGCAGATAGTTCTCCCCATCTCCCCTTGTTCTGTTAGTGTGTTTTTTCAGTTCTGAATAATATGCCCCAATTTTGGTGGCATCTAAAACCAAATTCATTATATATACATTATATATTGTATATAAGGTATTGTATACAAAGAATATTAACATATCAAGATATACTGATAGACAATGACATGGATGGACCTAGAGGTTATTAAGCTGAGTGAAGTAAATCAGAGAAAGATAAATACCATATGATTTCACTTCTATGTGGAATCTAAGGAACAAAAGGAACACTAAACAAAAGCAGACTCATGGACACAGAGAACAATCAGATGAGTGCCAGAGGGGAGGGGAGCTGGTGGACTGGGAGATAAAAGTGAAGGGATGAAGAAGTCCAAATTAGTAGTTACAAAACAGTCATGGGGATATTGAGTACAGCGTAAGGAATATAATCATCAGTATTGTAATGGCTATGGGTCGAGCCAGATGGGTGATAGAGTAATTGGGGGGATCACTTCATAAACTATATAAATGTCTAACCAATGTACTGTATACATGAAACTAGTTTTGAAAAAGTTAAAAAAAGGTGTGCAAATAGAAATAGTATGGCAAAGACTTCTAAAATTCAGTGAGACTCCTTGATGATATCAGACTAATGAAATCAAAAATTTTGCAAAACCCAGTACATAATTTTAAAACAATAAGATGACAGGTAATACTTCTAAAAGATATGCTTAATTTACTGACTGAAAATATGGAAAATAATTATTTTTCAAAGAATACTCAAGATTCAAAAACAACGTCAAGGAAAGAAATGATAAAAAACCATACCAAGGAACTTCTGGATTCAAGTCTGGACAAAGCCCTTTAAACAGTCAGCCTTTAACTAAACAGGTAAATAAATACCAAGAATTAATCAATATAAAAGGTATTAAATTTAATATATTTCTTAAGGAAAATTTTAAATTCTGTTGAGAGCAAAGTTTGTTTCTTATTATTCCTTCATGATTCCTTGAACATAAATATTTGTTAATATTTTTTGTAACTGTTTTAATAAACATTTAATTTTTACTATTTTCAATCATTACTTGAAATTTTGAATTTATAACATGCCAAAAGAGATTATTGATTTTGTGATTTGTATAATCATTATTTTTGCTGTCGTGATATACTATAGTTGTACAAATCTATCACTTCTAAATTTTCATAGGTGAGCCAGTCACTGGACAGGAATCTGAGAGGTGCTCATATCCAGATTCATTAGCCACCATTGATGCTACTGTTTTAGCCTATAACCTGATCCTTCTTAAGATGTTATATGCTCATTTAGTAAAAATAGTGATTCTGGGAGCTTAAATAATTTTTGCCATATTATGTAAATGCAGTTTTTTTTGGAGAGGAACTTGTTGCATTTTTCATTATTTTGAGTATTAATTTAAATTGATTTAGTAAATGTTGATTAAATGTTTTCTATGCAGGCACTATGCAAGATACCAGAACAGCCCTGCTTCAAATATTATATGTAATGACAGGAGGGAAAAAAGAAAAATTTAATGCCAGGAAGGTATCAATACATATTCTAATAGGAGTATAAGTTATATATTGTGGAGATGCAGTAATTCATTCTGATTGAGAAAGTTTGATGTAGGAGATGACATTTCATCTGTAGGGTGAAGAGGTTTTTCATAAAATTTGGAACAATGGACATGAGCTTACGTCTGCTGTATGAGTTTACATGATGCATAAATGAACTAAGAGTTTTGTAAAACAACATTTTCAAATTGAAAGCATCTTTCTCTCATACTTTTGAGACTGTCATTATAGCACAACTCATCAGAGAAAAGTACTCTGCTGTAAAGAAATATATTAAAAATAATATATATACTTAATATAATTATATGTTCAATATAATATATTAAGAATAATTATTTCACCAATAAATTGAATAACAATTTGTTTTCAATCATGCTTTGAAAATTCTAATAAGCTAGTGTTATACTTCACAAAATTTAATCCTCATATTAGTAAGATACTATTGTATTTATTCAACATAATTCTTTTTGATAGATTCTGTTTGATAAAGAGTTTCTACAAGGAAAAAAACTAACATGCACTTTATTTTCTAAAGCTAGAAATGTGTACTGTTCATGTTGATGAAAATGTTTCTTGTATAAACATTTGAAAAATGCTACAAACTCCTTTGGAAAGGGACTTGGGTGTATATGATCTTTAGAAAATGGGTCTCAATATTTTGTGCTGACCCACCATTCTCCCAACAATAGTCATTTTGAAAAGAGAAGTGCAAATGCTTTCTACCCAATCTCTTTATTTATGTTTTACAGTAGGAGAATGACTATGGCTTTATGCTTTAGCAAAGCAACACATTTGTCATATTTTTTACTTTACTGAAATTTTATGGGAATTGTATTCTTTATATCATTAACAATTGCTTCCAGCTTCTCCTCATGGTCCATATAACTTTATCCCCTTACATTTATGTAGTATCATAGAACTCTGTTAAGATTTCATTCTTTCAGTTTCACTGATTCACTCTACTGCTCTTTTGGTTTAAAAATTGAAAAGGTAGAAAGGCTGTGTTGTCGCCAGGCCAATTTACTTAAACAGCATTAAGCCAAACTTCTGCTTTCTTTATAGCCACCTTTCCCCTCACTTACGTGTCTTTCTCTCTAGAATTAAATACTAATTTATATTGAAGAGATGGCTTCTTTTCTAATGATCCTGAACAGCTGAAGAATAAATAGTATGACTTTGAACACTTTCTTTTGGTTCTAAGGGTTTGTACTAGAAACTATTATTAAATAGTCTGTCTCTTCTTAACTACAAAGTCACAAAATCTGTTGTTTATTTAGGTAAAAAATAGATCCAAAAAATAGTAGGTAGAATATGACCGTGAAATATATTCAAATTTGAAATGCAACTAATTTCCTATACTTAAAACATTTCATTAGAATTTTACATGCATAATACTCTTTGTGCCAAAGACATTAGGCATCAGAGCTTTCTGCAAATTAGTGCTGAAACTGTTTACCTTATAAAAGTGCAGGCAGCAGAATTCTTAAAAAAAAATGAAAATAAAAAGGATGATAGAAATGGCCTTGACAAAATATCATTGTGACTTACTGAAGTCACGGGGTATGTGTTTTACTGGTTTTGTGAAATTGTGATTCTTTGCAGGGGAAGTGCAATGACAATTCTAAGACCCAAGCAGAGAGGAATCGAGGCCAATCAAAAAGGAACCAGCATCGATTAGAAGGATCTCAAAGCCAATCAGAAGAAAATCGACACTATTCAGGGAGATCTCGAGGCCATTTAGAGAGATCTCATCATCAATCAGAGAGATCTCGAGGCCAATTAGAGAGATCTCATGGCCAGTCGGAGAGATCTCATGGCCACCCAGAAAGATCTCATGGCCAATCGGAGAGATTTCATGGTCAATCAGTGAGATCTCATGGCTATTTTGAGAGATCTCATTACCAGTCAGCGAGATTTCATGGTCAATCAGGGAGATCTCATGGCCAATTAGAGAGATCTCGTGGCCAGACAGAGAGATCTTTTGGCTACTCTGAGAGGTATCGTGACCAATCAGAGAGATCTTATATCCGCTCTGAGAGATATCGTGGTTACTCAGAGAGATATTATGACCACTTGAGGCTATCTCATGTCCTATCAGAGAGATCTTATGTCCTATCAGGGAGATATCATGAACAATCAGAGAGATTTCATGGACAGTCAGGGAGATCTTATGGACAGTCAGGGAGATATCGAAGACACTCACCAGTAGGAAGATTCAGAACTTCACTCAAAATTGAGTCTGGATTTGACAGGTAAAAACTTAATGAATACTTAATCATTAGTGCAATGTGTTAAGTGATATGCAAATATAAAGGCATAATTTTATATCTAAATTTTAATGACTGTATTTGTTGTAACACATATTGGGACAAAGATACTAATAGAATGGAGGTAATATATAGATGGCGTCAATATTTTTTCTTTTTCGGAGGAGGGGAAACAGTAACACGTTTATTATGCTAATTAGTCTCATTCATGAACGTGGTATATTCCTATATGTTGTAAATTTTCTTTTTTTTTTTTTTTTACAATTCAACAGTAAGTCATATATATTTTGCATTGTATGTTCACTGCCCACGGTTATATTTCTTTCTGTCACCATATATGTGACCACTTCCATCCTATCTATCTGCCCCCTCACCCCACTCTTCACTCTTTGGTAACCATATGTCTTTTGTCCATGTCCATTAGTTTCTGTTTGTTTGTTGATTTTAGGTTTATATCACATATAAGTGATATCACATTGTTTTCATCTTCTATTTGGCTAATTTTGCTTAGCATGATTATCTGAAGGTCCATCCATGTTGTCACAAATGGGAGTATTTCATCACTTCTTATAGCTGATTGATAGTCCATTGTATCTATGCACACATCTTTATCCAATCATCTATTTTTGCACGTTTTGGTTGCTTCCATATTCCGGCCACCATGAATATGCAGCTATGAACATCAATATGAAAATATATTTTCAGATATGGGTTTTTAAGTCTTTGGGGTAAATACCCAGTAGAGGGATTACTGGATCATTTGGTAGATCAGTTCTTAGTATGTGAGGAACCTCCATATTGTTTTACATAGTGGCTATACCAATTTGCAGTCCCACTAGCAGTGTATGAGGGTTCCTTTTTCTCCATATCCTCTCCAACACTTGTTATTACTTGTCCTGTTGATAATAGCTATTCTAACAGGTGTGAGACAGTATCTCATTGTGGTTTTGATTTGCATTTTCCTAATAGCTAGCGATATTGAGCATCCTTTCATATGTTGGCCATTTAAATGTCTTCTTGGGAGAAGTGCCTGTTCAGGTCCTCTGACCATTTCTTAATTGGATTTTTTTTCGTTGTTGTTGTTGTTAATTGAGTTGTATGAGTTATTTATATATTTTGGATAGTAGGCCCTTATCCGAGGCATTGCTAGCGAACATATTTTCTCATTTGGATGTCTTGTTACCTTGTTGACAGTTTCATTTGCTGTGCAGAAGCTATTTAGTTTCATATAGTCCTATTCATTTATTTTTGCATTTACTTCCCTTCCATTTAAGGTTAAATTCATAAAATCTTCTTTAAGTCTAAGGTCCTTGAGTTTAGTTCCTATGTTTTCTTCTATGCATTTTATTGTTTCAGGTCTTATATTCAGGTCCTTAATCCATTCTGAGTTAATTTTGGTGTGTAGTGATAGACAGCAGTCTAGTTTCGATCTTTTGCAGGGTTTCCAGTTATCCCAGCACCATTTATTAAAGAGACTTTCATTTCTCCACTGTATTTTTTGGCTCCTTTGTTGATAATAATTTGTTCATATAAACATGGGTTTACTTCTGAACTCTTGATTCAGTACCACTGGTCTGTTTTTCTGCCAATACCGTGTCTTTTGATTATTGTCACTTTGTAGTATAATGCTAAGTTGGGCAGAGTGATGCTTCCAGCTTATTCTTTTTTCTCACAATGGCCTTGGCAATTAAGAGTCTTTTGTGCTTCCACACAAATCTGATGATTTTTTGTTCTATTTCTTTAAAAAATGCCGATGGGATTTTGATGGGGATTGCATTAAATCTGTATAATGCTTTAGGTAATAAGGTCATTTTAACTATGTTGATTCTTCCAATCCAAGAACACAGAATATCTTTCCATTTCTTTATATCTTCAATTTCTTTTAAAAGAGTCATACAGTTTTCATTATATAGATCCTTCTCATGTATCGTTAAATGTATTCCTAGGTATTTTATTTTTGTTGCAATTGAAAAATGAGCTATTTTCCTCTTTTTCTGACACTTCATTATTAGAGTATAGGAACACTATGGATTTTTGAATGTTGATTTTTGTGTCCAGAGATTTTACTGTATTTGCTTATTGTTTCTAATAGTGTTCTTGTGGAGTCTTTAGGTTTTTCTATATAGAGAATCACATCATCTGTAAATAGTTACAGTTTGACTTCTTTGTTTCCTGTTTGGATTTCTTTTATATCTTTCTCTTGCCTGATTACACTCACTAGGGCTTCCAGTGTTATATTGAATAGCAGTGGCAATAGTGGACAGTCTTGTCTTTTTCATCTTAGAGGGAAGGTTTTTAGTTTTCACCATTAAATAAAATGTTGGCCGAGGGTTTTCATAGATGGCCTTTATTATGTTAAAGTACTTTGCTTCTATACTGATTTTGTTAAGTGTTTTGATCATAAATGAATGCTGTATTTTGTTGAGGGCTTTTTCTGCATCTATTGATATGATCATATGATCCCTATTTTTTAATCTGTGTGGTGTATCAGATGAATCAATTTGTGTATATTGAACCAACCCTGTGCCTCTGGGATGAAGCCTACTTGATTACAGCATATAATCTTTAAATATGTTGCTGTATTCAGTTCGTTGGTATCTTATTTAGGATTTTTGTATCTGTGTTCATGACAGGCATTGGTCTGTAGTTTTTTGTGTATGTGTATGTGTGTTATCTTTACCAGGTTTTGGTATCAGGGTAATATTGGCTTCATAAAATGAGTTAGAAGGTACTGCCTCGTCTTCGATATTTTGGAAGAGTTTGAGGAGAATAGGTATTAAATCATCTTTGAATGTTTGGTAGAATTCACTGGTGAAGCCATCTGGTCCTGGACTTTTATTTTTTGCTAAGTTTTTGATGATTGTTTCAGTTTCCGTACTGTTGATCAGTCTATTTAGATTTTCCAGTTCTTCTTGATTCAGTCTTGGAAGGTTGTATTTTTCTAAGTACTGATCCATTTCTTCTAGGCTTTTAAATTTGGTGTTATATACTTTATCATAGTTCTCTTGTATGATCCTTTGTATTTCTGTGGTGTCTGTCATAATTGCCCCTCGTTTATCCCTGTTTTTGTTTATTTGTGTCCTTTCTCTTTTTTCTTTAGTGAGTCTAGCCAGGGATTTGTCAATTTTATTAACCTTCTCAAAGAACCAGCTCTTTGTTGCATTTATTTTTCTATTGTTTTTGTTTGTTTGGTTTTCATTTTGATTTAATTCTGTTCTACTTTTGATTATTTTTTTCCTTCTGCTGACTTTAGGCTTCATTTTTTCTTTTTTTAGCTTTTTAAGATGAAGCGTTTGGTTGTTTACTTGGGCTAGTTTTTGTTTTTTGAGATAGGACTATAATAATAAGAACTTTTCTCTTATGACCACTTTTGCCGTGTCCCAAAAGTTTTGATATGTTGTACTTTTTTCATTTCTATGTGTCTCTTGATCTCTCTTTTTATTTCTTCTCTGCTGCAGTCATTCTTCAGTAGCATGTTGTTTAATTTCCATGTATTTGTGGTTCTTCCCACTTCTTTTTTTACAGTTGATCTCCAGCTTCAAAGCGTTATCATCAGAGAAATGGTTGGAATGATTTCAACCATATTAAATTTTTTGAGTCTATCTCTGCATCCCAGCATGTGTTCAATCCTTGAAAATGTTCCATGTGCACTAGACAAGAATGTATAAGCAGCTGTTTTTAGATGAAAGGCTCTGTAAATGTCAATTATGTCCAATTAGTCTAATGTGTCATTTAAGGATGTTATTTCCTTATTGATTTTCTGTTTGGATGATCTGTCCATATCCGCTAGTGGGGTATTTAGGTCCCCTAGTATGATAGTTTTTGTTCTGTTTCTTCCTTTAGTTTTGTTAGTAACTGCTTTACATATTTCAGAGCTCCCTGATTGGGAGCATAGATATTACTGAGTGTTTTGTATTCTTGGTGTATAATTTCCTATATCATATGAATTGTCCCTCAGTGTCTTTATTTACCTTTTTTATTTTGAAGTCTGTTTCATCTGATATTAGTACCACTACTCGCACTTTTCTCTGAATGCCATTTGCTTGAAATATCATTTTCCACCTTTTTACTTTGAGTGTATATTTGCCTTTGGAACCGAGGTGTGCCTCCTGGAGGCCACGTATATTTGGGTTGTGTTTTTGATCCAATCTGCAATTCTGTGCCTTTTTATTGGTGAATTCAGTTCCAACAGAAAATCAATAAGGAAATAACATCCTTAGATGACACACTAGATCAACTTTACATTTAGGGTGATTATTGAAACATGAAGTTTTCCTATAACCATTTTATCTTGTACTTTCTGGTAGCTTGGTGTTTCCATTGTTTCCTTGGCCTTGTGTTTCTACCTGTTTTTTTTTTTTAATTTTTTTTTTGGTGGATTTTCCCACTGGTCCTTCTTGTTTTATGTTATGTGCTTCCATTCTGAATCTTTGACATGTGGTTACCCTTATGAATATGTAATAGATAGTTATACACATATATGTATGTATGTATGTGTATGTATGTAGTGATCTATTTTCTTCCCCATGTGCTCTACCTCCATTCCCCTTTGCGAATTTGGATCTTTGAATCCCCCCTCTTTTCAGTCATTATTGTCTCAATTTTCCCTATGTATGCTGAACATTCATTACTATCTTGCAATAGCATATCTCTTCTTATTGTTTACGCCTATAATGCCCTGTTCTTATTAAGGTTTGCATTCCTTTGCTTCTATATGCCTGTTAGTCATCTTACTCCTAGTTATGTATTTTTTTTTATCATTTCGTTTTAGGTGAGCTGACCCCTTTCAGTATTTCCCGTAGTGCAGACCTTGTAGTGGAGAATTCTCTCAATTTTTGCATGTCTGGAAAGGTCTTTATTTCTCCTTCATATCTAAAGAAGAGCTTTGCTAGATACATTATTCTTGACTGGTAGTTGCTTTCATTTAATAGTTTGAGTATTGGATTCCACTCCTTTCTAGCTCATAAGGTTTGCGCTGAGAAGTCCAACGATAATCTAATGGGTTTTCCTTTATAGATTTCCGTCTTCTTTTCCCTGGCTGCCCTGAGAATTCTTTCTTTGTCGTTGATTTTTGATAATTTTAATACAATGTTCCTTGGAGAAAGCCTTTTTGGGTTGAGATAATTGGGTGTTCTGTTGATTTCTTAAGTTCCAAGGTCCAGCTCATTCCCTAGATTTGGGAAATTCTCATCAACTGTGTGTCTGAGAATGCTTTCTAGTCCCTGTTTCTTTTCCTCACTTTTGGGAGTATCCATTATTCTTAGGTTTCCTTTCCTGATGGTATAAACTAGTTCCTGTATTCCTCTTTCATTATTTTTTATTCTTTGTTTTCTCTCTTATTCCTTATGCTTTATTTTTATATTTCTGTCTTCAATATCACTGACCCTTTCCTCCATTTGGTCGACTATTTCCCAAGCTTGCTATTTCATTCTTTGTTTCTTTTAGTGTGTTCTTCACCTCCAGAATTTGTAATTGGTTCTTTTTTAGGGTTTCAGTCTTCTGGCTAAAATACTCATTCTGCTGATCTAGTTGTTTTTTTTTTTTCAGTTCCCAGAATTATTGGTATGAATTATTGCAGATCTCATTGAGTTTTTTTTCCAAAGTACCACCTTGAATTCCATGTCATTTAAGTTGCATATTTCTATGTCTTTAATCTTAGTTTCTGGAGATTTACCTCCTTCTTTCTGAGCTGCCTTGTCACCTTGGCTGTTCTTTGTGTTTAATGACCTATATCTGAGCCTGAGCCTGGGCTTTAATGGAAGTGCATTCTGTTTTTTTATTCCTCTCCGCCCCCCCACCACCCCAGAAAGCTTTACTATATAAAAGTCTCTCTTTAGCCTGTTATTAAGGAGTTTTTCTTTTGGTTTCCAGTAGATGGCGTCTAAGCCTCTTGTATCTCTGTTTTATATAAAGCCTTAATAATATCATTTTTTTCTTAATAAATATTAAATCACGATAGCTACCCTCGGTCCCAGTGCCCGTCCCTGTCAGTGTTAGCACCAATTGTGGTAGTGTTTGCTCATGTTCCCTTGCAGATCCCCAGTATTTGGTCATGGAGTATATGGGGTGGTACCCTCTGGGTTGGAGGATGGGGGTTGAGGCCCAGGCATGCGTTTTGTAACTGTAGCTAGTAAGACTCAGCTGTTTCTTCTCTGCCATCCCACTTTGTCTTGCTTTCTGCCCTGATGCCTACCTACTGCCGCTGCATGGATCTCACGACTCTCTCAGGCAAGGCTGTTCAGGGAACCCACTGTATCTTCTCCTCTCCCCCTCCTCCTGCAGGAAGCTCTGGCTGCAAGAAGCAGCTTCTTTGTTTCTCCCAGTCTACTGCCAGCCTCCTGTGGTTCTGTCCTGTGGTAGCTCTTAGGCTCAGATCACTAGCTCAGACATGCTTGTGTAAAGGTTAGGTGTTATTTGTTGAGTTTTAGATGTTCAGCTTATTGTTATTTCAAGGGGAGAGATTTGCAGTCATCTCTCTTTCCAGTGTGCTTCTGACCTCAATATTCTTTCAACATGCTGATGTCTTCTAGCTATCATCCAGTTTCTCAGTGTACCCTAATTAAGTTGTTCTATCTTAGGTCCACTTTTCCAGGCAAAACCCCATATACTCAGCTTTTGCTACTGAGCCTTCTCCACAATCAAAATATATATATTCAGTGTCTCATTCCATCTGAATCGTTCAACCTACTAGGCAGGCTAATGTAAAACAAGCTGTGCTAGATCAATATGGAATCTCTAATAATGAATTTTTTTTGTTTGTTTTGCTCCTCTATATTCTTCCTAAAAAGTCTTCAGAGAGTCCTCATCAGACAAATGATAGGTGTATCTTTGGGCAGCTGAACTTTGCTGCTTTCCTCAAATGAGAGGATGCTATTCTGTTTATAGATGCAACCCTAACCTTCGGAGTATAATTTGAATATATTGTATATATTCACTGTTGCCTTGTAAAACTGTCAAGTCTATCTGCCCTAGCAAAAGAACCAGAGTAATTTAATATTATTGCAGATTGTTAGAGTTTTAAAACCACAGGATGTTTTTATTGTCGTCAGTGAGGCAATTGAATACAAATTTACTTTTAGATTGAAAATCTCAGTGATTGTCTTCAGTTTGCATTGACTGTAAATGTCTAGTGAAATATTTCAGCTTATATTAACCATTCTATAGAATTGCTAATCTCAGCTAAAAATTATTCACAAAATGTATGCATAGGTTATTGTATATCTAGATAATGTCTCATGTAAGTACCATTTTAATGCTAAATGCCCCAGACTAATATTAGCAATATACAAATAATTTGCTATAAAAAATTAAAATATGTTTAACAGTAATAACAAGAAATTCGAGTATCTTCATTTATCAGGGATTTTCAGGATTTACTTCATTTTCTTCTTTTTCTTTTTTTCTTTTTCAATAACAGTTGACATTCAATATTATTTTATATTTGTTTCAGGTATACAGCATGATGGTTAGACATTTATGTAATTTACAGAGTGATCCCCTGATTAGTCTAGTACCTGCCTGGCACTATACATAGTTATTAATATTATTGTCTTTAGCACTTCATTTTACACATCATTGTTTGTTAAGTAGTATAATACTTCCACTAAGGCACTTCTTACTGAGCAAGGGCTCAATACCTGATGCACATAGAAGCTAATGCTATGATATTATATTGTCTTTTGAGAAAATAAGAGGCTTTTATTGCCAAATCAAACAGCCAGGAAACAGAAGGCAAGGCACAAATCTGTCTCCCCTGATCCAGAGTTTAGGATGAGTTTTAAGTGATAAAAAGCAAAGACCTACAACAAAGATTACTCTACCCAGCAAAACTACCATTTAGAATTGAAGGACAAATAAAGAACTTTCCAGATAAGAAAAAGGGAAAGCAGTTCACTACCTTTAAGCCAGTATTACCAGAAATGTTAAAGAGACTTCTTTAAGAAGACAAGGAATAAAAAAAAAGATAAATATGAAAATGGCAATAGTTACATAACTGTCAACAATTACTTTAAATGTAAATGGCTTACATGCTTCAGTCAAGAGACATAGGGTGGCTGAATGGATAAAAAAGCAAGAACCTTACATATACTGTCTACAAGAGACTCATTTCAGATGGAAAGACATACAGACTGAAAGTAAAGGGACGGAAAAGATATTTCATGAAAATGGAAACAAAAACAGCAGGAGTAACAATACTTAAATTAGACAAAATAGATTTTAAAACAAAGGCTATCACAAGAGGCATAGAAAGACTCAGTACTTCCACCTCTGAGTATTTATCTGAAGAAACCCAAAACACTGCTTTAAAGGGACATGCGAGTCCATATGTTCATTTAAGCATTATTTACAGTAGCAAAAATATGGAAGGAACCTAAGTGTCCATCAATGGATGAATGGATAAAGAAGAGGTAGAATGAATATATATATATATATATATATATATATATATATATATATAATGGAGCATTACTCAGCCATTAAAAAGAATGAAATCTTGCCATCCGCAATAACATGGATGGACCTAGAGGGTATTTTGCTGAATGAAGTATGACAGAGAAAGACAAATGCTATATGATTTCACTTACATTGGAATCTAAAGGACAAAATAAACAACCAAAACAGAAACCAACTCAGATACAGAGAACATTTTGATAGTTACCAGATAGGAGGGGCTTATGGATAGCGGAAGGGCAGAAGGGATTAGAGGTACAAATTTGTAGTTAGAAAATAGTCATGGGGATGTAAAATATAGCATAGGAAATATAGTCAATAATACTGTAATAACTGTATGATGTTGTATGGGTACTAGACTTACTGGGGCGATTACTTCATAAGTGATATAAATGTCTAGTCTACATGAAACTAACATAATATTGTATATCAACTGTAATTGAAGAAATAAAAAGTTATTTTAAAAAAGAGTGCAAACATGGACCCCAACACCTAAAGGTTTTCATTAATAGAGAGGAATGTTCATGGTACACTACTGCTTACAAGAAAACTTATGATGAAAAAAGAAACAAACAAGAAAATCACCATGTATGTCTTTCTGAAAAGAGTAGCACCTCCTCAAGAATAGCCTCAGGCATGTCCTTTAGGAGATATTCCAGAAGAAAGCATTGTTATTATAAGAGATGACAGCTCCACAGTTGTTAGTGTTTTTGAAGACTCTTCAGAGGACAAGATGTAGAGGTGGAAAACAGTGTTTTAATTTTCTTGACCCTGTGTAGATTTAGGCTAATGTGTGTCTGTTTGTATCTTATTCTTAAACAAAAATAGTTTAAAAATTTAAAAAAAAATCTTAAATAGAAGAAAGCTTATAGAATAAGGATATAAAGAGATACTTCTGTACAGCTATACAATGTGTGTGTTTTACTTGTGTGTATTTGTGTTTTAAGCTAAGTGTTATAAAAGAGTTGAAAAGTTCAAAAAAACATTAAAGTTCATAAAGAAAAAAAGTTACAGTAAGCTAAGGTTAATTTATTATTGAAGAAAAAACTTCTTTAAAAAGTTTAGTATAGCCTGTGTACAGTGCTTTACGTCTCTAATACTGTACACATAATATCCTAGGCCTTCACATTCACTCACCACTAACTCACTGGCTCACCCAGGGCAACTTCAGTCTTGTCAGCTCTATTCATGTTAAGCGCCCCATACAGGTGTACCACTTTTTAAATCTTTTATACTGTATTTTTACTGTACTTTTCTATGTTTAGATATGTTGAGATACAGATACTTACCATTTTGCTGTAGTTGCTTAAAGAATTCAGTACAGTGACATGCTGTACAGGTTTGTATCCTAGGAGCAATAGGCTATAGCATATAGCCTAGCTGTGTGGTAGGATATACCATCTAGGTTTGTGTAAGTGCACTCTATGATGTTTGCATAATGACAAAATCACCTAATGATGCATTTTGCAGAATGTGTCCCTGTAATTAAGCGACCCATGACTCTATTGAATTTTAGAGTGCTTGCCATTTAAACTCCAATTATAGAGTGACAACGGATATGTCCTCACCACTTCAGCATTCCAAATAATTCTTCAAATAGATTCAAGCCTGCCTGTAATCGACAAATCAGATCTTTGAGTCTAAAATCCCTAATATACTGTATATCACTCTGAAAACAGAGGTCTTTTCAGACTGATTATTTGATTTCCCTATTTTTATTTCCAAATTCTTCACTTTTCCCTCGCTCCATTTGTTTACCTAGTTGTTAGTATTTTTCTTATTTCCTTTTTAAGGCTGAATGACATTCCAGTCTATGTATATATCGTTTTGTTTATTAATTTATCTATTGATGGACATTAGGGTTGCTTCCACTGCTTCATATATGCTCTCTTCACCCCTTCTGAGAGTCTCATAATGCATATAATGGCCTGCTTGATAATGTACCATAAGTTCCTTAAACACTCTTCATTTTTCTTCATTCATTTTTTTTTTTCGCTTCTCCAACTTGATGATTTCACATGACCTGTCTTCAAGTTTGCTGATTCTTTTTTCTGTCTAATCCAGTCTTCCGTTGAACCCCTCTGAGAAATTTTTCAGGTCAGTTATTGTATTTTTAGCTCTAGGATTTCTGTTTGATTCTTTTATATTTTTTATCTCTTTGCTGATATTCTCATTTTGGTCATGTGTCATTTTCCTGATTTAATTTAGTTGTGCATATGTGTTCTCTTTTAGCTCATTGAGTATCTTTCTGTTATTTTAAAATCTTTGATAGGCAGCTCATAGATCTGTATTTCTTTAAGTTTAATTTCTGTGTACTTTTATTTTGGTCTTTTGATTGGACTGTTTCTATTTCTTTGTGTACCTTGTCATTAATTTTTTCATCAGATTTGGGCATTTGGAAAATTAAACACCTTTTCCCCAATCTCTGCACGTTGGCTTCATTTAGGGGAAGATCACCAATTTGCTGTTCTAGGACCTCTCAAACATTTTATGAACTCTTGCTCTTTTTGGTATCTACCTGCAGAGATGCAGCTCTAATGTGCTGCTTTCATCTGTATTCAATGGCTTCCAAACTCTGGCACTGGTTTCATCAATGCTGAGGGTCTGAGAGACATATATCAGTCCTCAGGCAGCCCTCAGGCAGCCCCCAGGCAGCCCCTAGGTAGCCCCTGGAGAAACCAGAACATTTGATACATGGTCCACTTTTTAGTTTCCATCCCAAGGGCGGTGCCCCAGTATGGGGCTTTCCTTCTGGTTGCTCTGTGCTGTGTTGTGTAGAGAGAGATACACAAATGGATGCACTAAATGCCATGAATATTCCGACTCCATTCACTGGAATCCCTTTTTGTTTTTATAATGACTTGAGCGCTTGGCTTCTCTCCTGGTCTCTACAGTTCACACAGAGGGATTCTAGTCCGTATATTGTTGTTACCTTTGTAACTCTCGCAGGGAAGGAGGACTTGTAGCTTCCTAGTTCATTATTGTCTTGGGATGCTTGAGCAGCCATAACAAATTACCATGGACTGGGTAGCTTAACAGGAATTTATTCCTCACAGTTCTGGAGGCTGGAAGACTGAGATCAGGGTGTCATCATGGTTGGGTTCCAGTGAGAGCTTTCTTTCCGGCTGGTGGATGGCCACCTTTTGTCTGTTCTCACATGATCGAGAGAGAGTGAACTCTTCTTCTAAGGATACTAATCCCATCATAGGGTCCTACCCCCAAGACTTCCCAAAGGCTCCACCTCCAGATACCATTACATTAGGGGGTTGGGTTGGGCTTCAATATATGAATTTTGGGAGAACAAAAACATGCAGTCAATCTTGCTAATGTCAATCCTGAAAAAATATTTAAACGAATATTCCGCCGTATGGCTTATTAACTTCTGATATTTGTTATGCATGCAGAAAGTAATAATTCACACCCAAGCTGAAAATTGCTTATCAGAACACTGTTCTGGGTTTTAACTGTATCTTGAGTTCAGTCTTAAATCAGACGTTTAAATATGTATAATAAAATAATATTGCTTGAAGACATACATTCTAAATAATAATTTCTTTCAATATAAAAGATCGTTTTTTAAAGTATCACCTTTTATTATTTATATCAGGTCTTTTATAACAAGAACAAGGAATGAATACTCCCAGAAACAGATGCAGCAAAGAAATGATCGAATGAACATGCATCGAAGAGTAAGCATCAGCACTTTCAACTTGATAGCACAGAATCTGTGTGATTTTATATTTAATTTGAATAGACTTCCTTTTTGCAGCCTTTGTTCTAATTTTGGCATCTATTTATATTGGTATTTACTTTAATACAATTTAAAACCTATTTACCCACATCTATGTAGGAAGAAGCATATATGTCATACATATCTACATAGGTCAAGTTTTTCCAGCTTTATAGTATAATTGCTTACAAAAGTTTCTCCCTTGCCTTCCATTAGCCCCCAATCTATCTTATATTATTTAGCATCTAAGCAGACAGTAGACAACACTGAGAAAAGGATGGTACAAATAAAATTTAATAGCATGTATTATTTTAAACAGTCTTTTATAACCATTGAATTTTTAGGGCATTGTCTTTATTTTATTTATTATTTATTTACTAATGATCTGTGAACAGCAATTATAAGAAATTGAAGTGACTAGTATATTGATTAAGCCCATTAAGTCTATTTTGTTGCAAATTTCCATCTTTAGTACAGAACACGTCTGTTTGGCATAAGCAAGCATTTAGATGAAATATATTATCAAGTACATGTAGTTCCTTTGTGAAACATCTAATACTTATTTTTACACATGACACCTGCTATTTTTTTCAATACCTCTTTACCCACAGGAAAAAAGATTAGCTTAAATAGCAATGTGATACAGTGTAAAGAGGTCTAGTGTGGGTCTGAGAGACGTGGCTTTCTTTCCTGGATAATCATCAATCTTACTTTTCTTCCCTTGTAAATGAGGTTAGAATGAAGGACATCTATGAGACGTCAAAAGAGATCTAAACAGTATGGTGTAATGGTTAATAACAGAGGCTTTGGATTCACATTTGGATGGAATCGTATTGATGTCATTTAATACCATATTTGACTAACTCTAAGACACATCTTTTTTCAGGCTGCAACTTATCTAAAATCAGAAAGTGTCTAACATTTAATAATTTATCATAATTAAATTGAAAACGTTTTTTACATAAAATAACTACATTTTACAATCATGATGTCTTAGATTTAATGAAACATGGTAGCCGAGGAACCTTGGGAAAGGCCCTTTTGGCCCATAAATGGGATTATCAGCTATAAAATGAGAATAATGACCTCATAGGTTGCTGTAATGATTAATTGAAATACATATAAACATTTTAGGATTGAGACTGGATTGTGGTAAGCATTCTATACATTGGAGTTATTATTATTTTATCATTCCTGATGATTATTATGTGAAATTATTCATCATAATCACCAAATGTTCATTATGGCCATATTGATGTGATTATTTTTTAAATGCATGCCTTTTTAAAAGTTATTATATTCTAATAAGTATTATGTGATTCAGTTATTAATGTATATTACATATACATATATACATACATATATATGCATGTCATTCATTATTCAGGGGATTACCAAGATCCCCTTGGTAATAGAGGGGCAAATATGATTATCCTTTAAATAGGAACAAAATCTCTTCTCATAGGCTTCCAGATACAGTTAGAATCTCATAGCTGTTTCTATTTGCCAATTCATTTCTTGAGTCTGACTTTAGTTCCTACCATTCTATATTTTGCTATCAAACATTTTTTATTACTTCCTTATTGTCAAATTCAATGGCCTTTTTAGTCCCCTTTTTCTGCTACTTCTTCGTAGTATTTCATTTATTCATTCAACACTTACTGAGCTCTTATTATATGCCAGAAATGTTCTATGTACTTAAGAATCTTTACTCTAAGAGAGAGGGTGAGAAAAGGAGGTAGAAAGAGAGAGAGAGAAGGAGGGCAGAAGAAAGGAAAGAAGGAAGAAAGGACAGAAAAAAGGGAAAAAAGAAATAAAGGAAGAAAGGAAAGAAAAGGAGGGAGGGAAGGGAAAAAAGAAAGAAGGAAGGAGAGAGAGGGGATGGAGGGGGAGTGAGAGAGAGAAAGAGTGAGGAAGAAGAGAAGGAAGGAAGAAAAAGAAAGGGAAGGGAAGAGAAGGGGAGAGGAGGGAAAGGAAGGGAGAAAAGAGAAAAAGAAAAGAAGGAAGGAGAGAGGAAGGGAGAAAGGAAAGCATAGCATATATACTTAGATGTAAGGCAGTGAGCATAGGGGAGGGAATCCCAAACCAGCTAAGGAGGTTAAGAAAGGCATCCTAGAGGAGATGGTGTTTTGAGTTGAGTCCTAGAGGCTGAGTAGGAGTAAGCAAAGCAAAAAAGGTGAAAAAGGCTTTCCAGTCACAGGAAACATCATGTGTAACAATTATAGAAGTGAAAGAAAGTAGGGCATATTTAATAAACTGCAATTAGTTTAGCCAGACTGCAATCATTTTCAGACTGTGTACTGCGAAGTTCTAGGGGTTGTGAAGAGGTATCTCAGGCCATTGAAGGCAGTTTTGCTTTTAAGTATTTTGCATATTGAGATACCAAGTAAGATTTTGTTAGAACTAAGGATTATTCCGCTGTTAAAAATAGTTTGAAACTCACTGAGTTCAGGTGTAAAGTGTGTTGTCAGAACTGTTGAGAGGTGAGTGTAGAGAGGTAGAAAGTCAGGAGACTGATGGCCTATGTGTCATGCTAGAGTATGGATTCTATATTGAGGGTAATGCAGAACTATTGACTTTAAGGAAAGAAATTATATTGACCAATATATTTTAGAAATAACCACATTAGCTCAAATCCCTTTCTTCTAATAGTTTCTAGTTCAGATTCCTGCCCTTGTTTCCCCATTTCCATGGCTTATGTATCACCTAGTTAAGCTCCTGGATAATCTGCCATAATATCCATATAAACTATACCTCCATTCTCTTGGCACCCTTATCTTTCTTTAGTTTTGGCAAGGACCCTGTTGACTAATGTTACCAGTAGAGTATGGGGTGAAGAGGGTATATGAAACTGTTTAATTCATGAAGTTGTTGCATTAGACACACATCCATCTTGAATTCAAGGCTGCCTTCTGAAGCATCTCTACTTGTAAACACTAATATGTGCTTCCAACCTAAATAAGAGCCTTCTAATAAGAGAATATTTGATATGAAAATATTAACTTTTAAGAATACCTTCATGTGTTATTGTACTTTTATAGTCTACTGGCTATACAGACATCTTGGCTGCTATTATATTATTTGTAAGGCTGTTAATACCAAATCCACCTGCAGACTCTAACTGTGGTCAGGACTTTATATAAAAACAGCTGAACCAGCAACCACCAGCTACATAAAACTGGATGTACTGAACCCAGTTCAGTTATGTAGTTATCTGAGCCAATTAACATTTGGATGGAGTGTTTTAATTATGCTTTGGTTTGTTTCATTGACCACATGTAGGTATAACCTATGTTGTCACTTATAAAATAATTACAGGAATAAGGATTTAAGTTAATTATTGAAAAAAAATCCTAACATTCATCTGAAATACCTGATTGGGTTAGAAATAAGACTTTCTAAAATTAAGTTGTTAGGATAATACAGTTAGTTCTCTATCTCACTTAGTTATCTTGAATAGAGTCAGGTCACAGGCCTATTTATATAAAGAGTAGAAGGACACCCTTTGTGGATTTTATCTACAATTATTACCTTTCCCCTTGATTCAGATAAATGGTGTGTGGATCCAGGCCACAACTAGATCTTGAGAGTTTTCTTCTAGGTCACTGCTACTGCAAGGCTTAGGGGAGAACATCTGAGTTTTCTGAATCGCCATCTCCTTATTTTTATGTGAGGAGGTCGACTGCTTGATATCTAAGGGTCTGCTGGCTTTGACATTCTTGATCTATGAAAAAGGAAAAACAACCTGAAATTGAATGTTTGACTAAGGATCAAGCAGAGCGAATTGTGTCATTGAAAATGTTAATTTAAAGTACAGAAAGTAAGCACCTTGTACCGAGTAACAAAGGCTTTTGCATGATTTGTTTCAACCTTTCCCATTTAGATGTCACCAGAAAATAATCGTAACACCTGTGAAAATTATCGAAGACGTGAAAGGTAATTGCATACAAACATCTGTATAACTAAATGTAATTATTCTTAGGGGTAAAATGAAAGAAAAAATGAATAAATGTAACTTCCAGCAGAGGGCTTCTAGAAGCCGATTCTCAACAATCCATAACAATTTCTGTAAACAATCCTAATGTAGAACTAGAAAATTCATTAAACTACCTGGCTCGATTTTATGTTTATATTTTAGATTTCTGTGCATTCTTTGAAGTAAGGTATGAATATTTCCATATTACAGATGAATAAAATAAGCTCAATAGAGTATATTAACTTCCTCGAAGTCATACAACTAATAATCTAATTCAAATTTTGAATGATATATTCAAATTTGGTTTGCGTGGCTAAAAATCCTGTGGGCTCTCTACCATATTATCTCTTCACAAATACAGGTAAAGACAAAGTTAAATTCTTTAAAAGCCTAGTGTATTAGTTTTCTATTGTTGCTTAAACAAATTACCACAAGCAGCAGCTTAAAACAGCACTCACTTATTATCTCACAATTCTATAATTCTGATGTCCAAGTGTGCTTGGCTGCCTTTTTACCTAGGGTCTTATGGAATTGAAATGAGGGTCCTAGCTCTGGGCTTCTCTCTTATCTGGACACTCTGAGGAAGAAGCTTCCAAGCCCATTCTAGTTATTGGGAAAATTTGGTTCCTTGAGTTTTTGGGAATGAGGTTTCCATTTCCCTGTTGGCTTCTAGATGCAGCCTGAATTCCTGTTCATGCGGCCCCTTCCACCTTCAAAACAGTATCATGTCCTGAAGGAACTCTTTGGGAGCCATTTTTAGAATTCTGCCTACCACATATAGAATGTTACACTTACCTGCTTTTAAAATAAGAACGTAATATATTGTGTTCAGTAAATCAAAAAACATGAACATGTTCTATGCTATGTTGTCAAAGAAAATGAAGAAAAAGAAAGAGGAATTATGACTAAAAGTTAAGTTAGAAACCAATATTTATTTAATTGCTCAGAGCACTCTCTCTCTCTTGTCCAAATCAAACACTGATTTTGGTCCAGTTGAGTCTTAGTAGGAACAATATTTATAACCAGAAAAAAAAACTGAAAAAGTACTTGATTTATTTAAAACTACTTTTAAATAAGTGGTTTTACAGCAACTTTATTGACAATATCAAGATAACCACACAGCATTTGGGCTTTTGTTGTTCTCTACATCTGATAGAGTGTGACTACATGCTATGGTCTGAGTGTGTATCCCCTAAATTCATATGTTGAAATCTTAATGCCTGATGTGATGTTGTTAGGAGGTAGGGACTTTGGGAGGTGGCTAGGTCATAAGGGTGGAGCCAACGAGATTAGTGCTTTTATGAAAGAGACCCCAAAGAGCTTACTTGCTCCTTCCACCATGCGAGGACACAGCCAGAAGCTGGCAGTCTGCAATCCAGAAGAGGGAATCAATCAGAACCTGAGCATGTTGGCACCTTGATCTTGTACTTCTCAGCCTCCAAAACTTGAGAAATAAGTTTCTGTTGTTTATAAGCCACCCAGTTTATAGTATTTTGTTATAGCACTTTGAACGGACCAAGACACTATATGTGGTAAACATTTCCTTTGAACTATTTAACCATTTTTTAAAAAAATTTGTACTGTTAATTTCCTTGAAGAGATGTTATATTAAGACAAAGCAAAAAACAGACCCACTAGCAGCCAATGAGGAGACCCTATATAAGGGATACCCTTGCAACCTGGCAGAAAAAAAATTTTGGGTAGCCAGGTCGCTTTTTGTATTAGTGCCTTACGTGCTCCAGCTATGTTTTTTGTAACAACTTTATTAAGATATAATTTTTATACTATAAAGTTCACCCATTTGAAGTATATAATTCAGTGGCTTTTAGTATATTAACAGAGCTATGCCACCATTATCATAATCTAAAAATTTTTTTATCCCCAAAAGAAACTCCTGATAGCCATTAGTAGGGGGAGATAGCCACTCCCCATTTACTCCCTTCCCTCCTTACCCCTAGCCCAAGGCAACTACTAATCCATTTTCTCTATATATGAAGGCTCTGGCTACTTCTGTTCCAAAATGCATACAGGCACAACCATACTTAAATAATAGTGAGACTGCTTTGGTATTTAAACAGTATAACAACTCATCTACTGGTTTTGAAGTGAGAATATAAAAAAGGCTACATTAGTGCATGAATGTGATCCTTTGAATGTTATATAAATATTCCCAGATTCATTACTTGGAATCTTAAAAGGAAACTTGAAGATTCTTGAATATACCATCTTCATTTAATAGCTGGTGGAAATGAGACCTTGAGAGATTAAATTGATTGGTTCAATGTTGCTCATCTAATTAGTCAAATATATATTTTTATTAAATATTATGCTTAATCGATATACATAAAACAGGAGGTTAAAGCTTTATTCATAAAGACTAAATATACTACAACCAAGAGTTCTCTGCACCAGCCCAGAGGAATATACCTGAAATTCAACTTTCAAGAAATGGGTAATCAGGTAAATGTAATAGAATTGCACGGTAAGCTTATTCATGAGATGCTAAATAGTTCATGCTTATTTTAGGTATATACAATGGCACCTTTTATTTATAGGAAAAAATGTGGTTGACCAGAATCTATCTGGAGTCCTTAATACACAAGGAATTTCTTCATTGTATTCCACCTTTGTGAAAGACATAATGGTCAAGACAATAAGCCAACCTTAATTACTTATCTTTTAAATGAACTTCAAGTTAAACATGGATTTAGCTCAATCTACTATACATTTACATCTGTGGAGGCCTTAAGGCTCAACGTGGTTCTCATTTGCCAAGGAGACAGCTATGTTTACCAGATTATGAACTAAAGCATATAAATATACTAACATATTTAAAAAAATTTTTCACAGCAGAAGTTGAAACCAAAAGAATTACCTGCCAATGTTAAGTTAGCAACAGATTAAATTAACCAGAGCATCATATTCCATCCGTATTCTGATTGTGTTCTGCATAAAAGTATATGACTTATAAGCAGAAAATAGGCTATAATATATAGTAATGGATGTAGTAATTTAATAATGATATAGATCACCTATGCCTCAAAACAGTATCAATCTGGTTTCTGATTTAGATTTTGAGGTGATATTTAAAAGAGTATTTCTTGAAGAAACTTAGGCTCAGTGGCAGTCTAAATAAGGATGGAGCTGGAACTTAAGTCTCGTGAGGTTTTCGAGATAGGTGTTTCAGCTTATTGTAGATTAATAATGCCAGTTGGAAGTCACATTCCTGGGCATAGTCGAGGCATTTAATCTCCACTCCATTAAACTAAGCCTGACCCTCATCCCACCCCAGAAGCTTACCCACTTAACTCTGTCGGGTAACAGTACACTTTCTTCCCTCCACCTTCAATTAAAACCCTTTGATGCCACTGTTTAGCGTGTAAGAACCAAGAAGTAGCCTCAGTGGTATACTATAGATCTGGCAACTACTTCATGCTTCTAGGGTCACAGAGAAGAGCTCTGTGCAGTTTCTTTAAACTCATAGTCTTCCTCCTGTTGCTCACAGTCTTCAACCGTCTCCTGTCTACTTTTAGTCACTAAGTTTCATGAGTATTTTATAAAATTGTTAATCCTCCGAGCTCATAGTTTTTCTCTCCTTCATAGACTAAACTTTCACTCAATGAGAGATTCTCTAAGCTGAAAAGGAAGACCAGGATCAGTTGCCATTCTGAAGACCAAAAAGTTCTTTCTTTTTAAAGGTTTGCTGTTAACAGGGATACTGCACTGAATTTTATTCAAGAGCATATATATATTCTTTCAATACTTTTTACTGATTTTGTTTATATATTTTTCTTATGTAAGCTTTGATGTAAGTAATCTGTCAAAACTATGCGTTTACATAAAAGAAAAAAATGTTTAGCTTTGTTTGCATAAAAGAACAGAAAATTAAGAAGGAAGCTGGCTTAGAATGTGAGATTTTAGGAAAACACCTATTTTTTTGAATTACATGTCTTTTCAATATTAGAGAATTTGCTTCTTGTTTAAATTTGTTCTTTGAGCTCTAGAAGCCACATATGAATCCTAAGTAGATTTTATTTCAACAGTAGAGCAAGGTAATTGATAAGCATCTTATATGGCTAAACATACTGTGCCTCAAAAGTTAGTAAGATTAAATTCTACTCTTTGATTATTAAAATGCTGAATTTGTATCCAAGCTTTTATATTTTTTTAGGAATTTATGCTTTTACTTTTGACATAAATTAATACAAATTTTAAACTGTTTTGTCATTTTCTGTGAACACATTAAGTTAATAAAGTTTAAATTAAACCGTGGTTTTTTTCCTGTCCATTGATACTTGGAGTCCAAAGTAATAATGATCATGGTACAGATTATCAAAGTACAGCTTGGACCTCAACTGTGTCCAGCTAAGCCTGTTGTAAGTATACTGGAAACATTGATTTATAACCATTCATACTTCCATGTAAGGCTGGTGGGTTTTAGCCTAATTTACTCAAGTCATTACATTTAAGAGTTGTTTGTGCAAGGAACATGAAATACAGTATAGAAATATAATAAAAGTTGGATTCTAGTCTGGCTCATTTATACCAGTGCTTTCTGAACCAAATTAACAGATGATAAAGACTCTTTTTTATTAATTACATTGTGTTGAGGAGTGAAACAATATTCAATTTGATTTAAGGTCTATATACTTTAGCTTTGCTGCAAAGTCCTAATCTTGAATACAGAGAATGACAATGTACATGAAGCTTCATAATGTAATTTGTGTAAAGTGGTTTGGAGAGACAGTGTTTCTTCAGATTACAAAAACAGTACCTATTCACTGAAGAAATTTTCCAAAACACAAAATGCCCCCCCCCAATCACATATAACAACTGTAATATGTACCTTCATATTTACTTTCTTGACACTGATATTTCTTCCACAGCAAAGGTTTCCACAGTATTTTTCCAGTACCCCCTTGCTAGACATTTAGGCTATTTCTAATTTGAATTTTTGTAAATTAAACCGTGACTGTAGTTGTACCCAAGTTTGTATGCCGAGTGCAGAAAGACCAATCATGAAAGCACTGAGTATGTAACAAGCAAAGAGTCTGTTTCTAGAGGGAGCCAAATGAGATGAAGAGGAAGCCCAAATCCATGTCCCTGAGGGGGAAAAGATGATGGGTTTTAAGGGTTTGAAAGGAACCTTTCCTTGCAAAGAGAGAGGAGCTAAGTAATTCTAAATTTTGATAAAGGAAATTAATGGTTTGGGGTAGAGGGCAGTTTTTTTGCAGGAATCTTGCATCAATTCTTCTAAATTGCCATGGTATCTTAGGAGTCCTCTCCTGTTATTATAGACTTCTTGAAGTCAGGGTCTTTCCTTCATGTTATCTCTAGATTCAGTTGGTCTCCTGATTCCTGCAAAAAAACTAAATGAATATCTCATGACTGTTTTTGTAAAATCACTATCTTTAAATCACTCTAGTATAGCTTCTTTGTTATCCTTACATTTCTGAGAACTGGATATTGCTTACAAAAGCAGATTATTGACCAAGATTTCATCTCAAGGAACCATAAAGCTTAACTACAAATAATATACAAGCTTCCATATATCTGTCCTTAACTTTAAATGTTATCTTTTTTAGTTAAGCTGCAGCTTCAAGATCAGCATCCTTGTACCTGTATCTTTGCAGTACATCTTCAATTCATTCCATATGATCATGTTTTAGAAGAATTGCTAGATAAAATAGTACTTACTTAGAATGTTACACATATTTATAAATTGCTGTACAGAATATGAAAGCCTTGTTTTCTCATACCCTCATCAACAGAGAATATAGGAGACAGATGCTGTTTTCAATGCCTTGTTTGGTAATGGATAATAATGGGTAGAGAAAAAGCATAAGTCAATGAACCTAGCAATATTTTCCAAGCCTCAAATTGTCTCTTTTCTATATTAAACACTGGCCATATAACTCAGAACTCTCTTCCTCTCTACCTTGAATAACATAAGAAGTGCAAGAGTATAAACTGCCGGTTCGGTCAATGCCAAAAGATAAACACTCTGGCCATTTGTCAATATGTGAACAAAGAAACGAGCTGACTGAACTTTCCAGTTTGCCTCATTTGGCAGTAATCATACCATTAATTTTTCAAGTGAGGGCCTCAAACCAGCATCATCAGCATCACCTGGAAATGTGCACATTCTCAAGCCTCATCCTAGACCTACTGAAACAGAAGCTCTGGGTGTAGGCCCCATCAATCTGTGGAATTCATGCTAAAGTCTGAGATTATATAGCATACTGCTCCTTAGTGGTAACTAAAAGTCTACCCAAGACCAAGTGAAACTGAAGAGCCTATTCCTGTCTCTCTTCGTCTGTTTCAATCTTTCTACTTGTTACTTTTTACATATGTCAGATGCCTTGCATCTCTCCCCTCAATTATATTCCCACTCTAATACTCTATCCTGTATATAATAGTGGAGGACCCTCTGCTTTGTTCACCTGCAGCACTCTCAATGCAGGCACCTGTATCTGATCTTAGGTTTCCTAGCCATAGGGCTCAGGATGTACCAACTTGTTACATGCTATTCATTGGTTGTGGAAAGGGAGATCATAGAAGTGGCAGAGCTGGCATTTGAACCCAGATCTCTTAAGTTCCAGAGCCCATGCTCTTACCCTCTATAGCATTCATGCCTTTGCCTTAATATTGTCTCTTCTGGGATTGTTATTTTGGTCCTTTGTTTCAGCTGTGTTATGTTACGTGGGTTTAAAAAGGGGAAACACTGTGAAGTTATGTGTGTATTATTTGGCTTTTTTATAATTTGATCACTGGCTATGCTTCTCTTATTTCCTTCCAGTTCCTCCCATACGTCTTTCTAGCCACACCATCTTCCTTGTTATGCCTCTAACACAGTTAGGCATAGTCTTGGCCTCAGAGCAATTGCACTTGCCTTTCCATTAGCCTTGAACACTTTTCCCTCTAGAAGACTCTTGCCCCTCTTTTCATTCAGGTTTCTGCTCAAATATCATTTCTTACAACAACTCAGAGGGACCTTCCATGACCACCCTATCTAAAATATCATTTATCATTGTCTAACATTTAATTATATCTTCATCTGTTTATTGTCACCCGTTCCCTTGATTGTAAGCACAAGGGAATGGGCAGGGACTTTCTGGATTCTTTTTTTCTCTGTTTTATCTCCAGTACCTAACACAATACCTATCATATAGAAGGTGGTGATAAATATTTGTCATTAAGGGAAAGTCAGTCATGAAAAAGTGCATTTCGAATAAAAAAGTATTACAAAAAAATGCATTAAACACAGATTGGCAAAAATGCACCATCATGTGTTAGAATTTGGGAGCTAAGAATTTTGTTAGAGATTGGTGTTTTTCCACATCCACTTTTTCAGATTTTACAAATTTTCTGAAATAATTACATTTCTATTGAAAAATAAATACAGTTATGGTTAAAATAATGTAATTTTTCGTATTTAAGTTGTTTTTTGGTTTGTAAATCCAGTGCCTTTAGTTGTGTGGGGCTTTAAAATTTTTTAATTAAATTAACCAATTAAATTTAAGTGATTAACATTTTTTAAATTTATCTTTATTGTGGTGACATTGGTTAATGAAATTCAGTAAGTTTCAAGTGTACAATTCAACAGCAAGGCGCATATATATATATATATATATATATATATATATATATATATATAGCATTGTGTGTTCGCCACTCATAATTAGATTTCTTTCTGTCACCACATCTTTGACCCCTTTTACTGCAGATTGATGTGGTTTTTGTTGTTGTCGTTGTTGTGGGTCTGCAGATCTGGCAGAAAAACTTCCCTGTTCCAGCTCAGTACTGCTGCTCAACCAGAAGATGGCAGCATTCAACTTCTAAAAAATTGTCTTTCACTAACCTACAAACCACACAAGTGGGGAGGGGGTGAGAGGGAGAAAAGGGGAGGAAGGGAGAGAAGGAAAGGAAAGAAAAAAGGGAAGAAGGAAGAAACCTTATGGTTAAAAAGTTGTGGAGTGTTTAGGTATTTCAGAAAATGGACATTTGTCTGAAGCTGGAAAACATTCCTTACAGCACAGTTCCTCAGTTTAAGTCAGGCTATTTAAACGACTAATCCTGAAACTCCACTAGTAGAGGAATGATGGCATAATTTTGTATTTCCTAGAGCCACACTTCATGGTTGTAGTCAAGATCAGCCTTCTCTGGCAGCTGCCTTCAAAGAGTAACTTGAAGACCTCTAAACAATTCCTCTCCCATCCCCACAGCTCTAACTAATGCTCCTCAAAACCATTTTCCTTTGCCAGATAACTGAGGCATATTAAACATCTGTCTCCTTTTAAATTTCCTTAGAAGAGTTCTAATAATTATGGAATTGTAATGTTTTAAAGTTGTAAAGTATAGCTTTGTTCTTTCTTAGGGAAAGAGGTCTTAGACTAAAGGATTAAACAACTTTCCCATGATTATATATAGCTAGTGAGTGGCAGAGCTAAGTAAAACAAGGCCTAGGTTCCCTATCTTCAGCCCAGTGTATATCATACTGCTTTTTAAAAAGAATATATGCCTTGCAGTCCAGAACTTGCTTTAAAATATTCTAGCAACAAACAAGCAAATAAGTAAAATATAACTATGATAAACTTGTAAATAAATAATATGCGTGAAAATTCTATAATAAAGATTTTTTTTAGGCATACCTTATTATACCTTGATTTGAATAAGCACACTAGACTCTCTCTATTTAAAGCATATCCAGACTAGAGAACTGAGGAAGGAGCATGAGAAAAGGAAAAATGGGAAATGGGGAATTGAGGATGAGGACAAACTTCTTCCAGTTATTTTTCATTTAGTCTTGGTTCTTGACTGAACCAGCTCTGTGATCTTAGGCAAGTCAGTTCCCTTCTATAAGCTTCCATTTCTTAATCAGGTGAGTTCTTTAGAAAAGATAGTCTTTTAGGCCCCCGGAAGTGATATATATTTCAGCTACCTGCAACACCCTGAACTATTTAAATTCTTTGAATTTTCTGAAAAATGCCAAAGGAAGACTCAGAGCAAGCCCCATGGTCCTGATCACATCATTTCTTACAGCTAAGTAGCTCTACAGTCCTACAGTTCCTCAGAAGGTCCCAAGGCCACCAATTCTTGAATGAGACCGAAGTCTTTGGCAAGCAGCCATACTCACTGTAGAGGTCTCCGCATGGCCTGGGGTTACCAAAGGAGCATGGTTGTGTGCCATCCCAGTGGGTTCCCTAGACTTCCATTTGAATGTAAGAACACAGGCCGTATTAGACCTAAGTTTAAATCTCATCTCTAACACTTCTTAGCTGTGTATGGTCTTGGTTAGGTTATATCTAGTCCTCAATTTTTTCATGTGTAAAATTGTAAGAAATAAGAACAATAAATGTGAGTAGGAATATAGACACAGAAGTTATGGAATAATATGTTTGAAATATTGAATTTTTACTCTCCAGAGGTTCACCTTTTCCTGTTTAAGTTGCTAGTCATTTCTGTACTCACTGCCTCAAGCAGCCACATGTATCTTTTATAAGGCATAAACAGTAGGATCTTCCTGACTTTGGAGAGACAAAGTCTTTAGGCAGTGGTATGCTGAAGCCAGCTCCACTTGGCTCTTAACTGTATTCAAAGTGAATTTAATGTAAAATTAACCATTTTAAAGTGAACAATTCAGCCACATGTATCTAGTTCCAAAATATTTCCATCGCTCCAAAATAAAACCTCACATCCAGCTTTGTAGCTATATTGTGTGACTTCCCTTGGGCGGCCAAATAAGTGAGATGAGAAATTGGCAGGTTTTGGGTCTAGCTTTAATTGCTTACTGGGTATATAATTTTTGAGCTATCTTAACTTTTGCCTACCCCTAGCCTCTAGCAACCACCAATCTGTTCTCTGTTTCTATAAATTTACATATTCTGGATAGTTCATATAAATGGAATCCTGTGACCCTTTGTGTCTGGCTTCTTTCACTTAGCATAATATTTATAGGATTCATCCATCTCATAGTATATATCAGTACTTCATTCCTTTTTATGGTTGAATAATACTCCATTGGATAGATATGCCACATACTACATTTTGTTTATCCATTTTTTTAATTAAAAATTATTTGGGTCACATTGATCAAAATCCAATAAATTTCAAGTGTACAATTCAACCACATGTCATATATGTATTGCAGATAGATAGATAGATAGATAGATAATAGATAGATTTCCTTCCAAATATTTGACTCCTTTTACTCATATCTACCTCCCCCGTGTCTCCCTTTCCTCTGGTTACCAATAATCCACTGTCCATGTCCGTGAGTATCTGTTTGTTTGTCATGTCTACTTGTTGCTTTTAGCTTTATATCCCACATATAAGTGATGTCATGTGATTTTCAACTTTTTCTGTCTGGCTTATTTCGTTTAGCATGGTTATCTTGAGGTCCATCTATCTTGTTGCAAATGACAGTATTATGCCATTGTATATATGTACCACCACTTCTTAAACCAATCATCTATTGTAGGACACTTCAGTTGCTTCCATGTCTTGGCCACTGTGAATAATGCTGCTTTGACATCACATTCAGATATGATTATGTCTTTGTGGATAAATGTTTTCAGGTTTTTGGGTAAATACCCAGTAGAGGGATTGCTGGATCATATGGTAATTCAATCCTTAGTTTTTTGTATCCATTCTTCAGTTAATGGATGTTTGAGTGGGCTTTTTCTATTTTTGGTTATTATGAATAATACTTCCATGAACATTCCTGTATATATATTTTTTTTGTGTGTGGGCATTTCAGTTCTTTTGGGTATGTACCTAGGAGTAGAGTTGCTGGGTCACATGGTAATTCCATGTTACCAGAAGTGGGAAGAGATGCCTATAATCAGCTCTCAAGAGCCAGTTGCAAATAAGCACATTAAAAGGTTTTCAACATCATTAACCATCAGGGAAATGCAAATGTTGGGCCCCAGTGTCATGGCAGGGAGCTTTCTAGGTGTAATCTGAAACCAGCCCCCATAGCTGAGGTCAAGGAGAGACTGAATAAAAAGGCAAACCACTTCAAATTGGTAGGTGGCAGTTTTAATAAGCAAGGGAACTTACGAGTTTTGTCTTGGGCAACTTTAAGATGTAGTTTTCCATATCCACTGGCCAAATTTTAAAAGTTTGTACAGAGTCTTTAACTTGGTTCAGTCACTTACACAGAGGGCCTTAACTGGATTTAATCACATATGCAGTCAAGATGGTCTCAACACCAGATTTCTATCTCAAGGCTGTGTCCTTGGAGCAGCCTCTGGGAGCAAGGAAGGCAAGCAGAGTGTCCATTTCAAGCACAGAGCAGTGGGTAGGGAGCTTCCAATTGCCTGGGTCTACCTTGTGGGTCAAACCAGTGGTCACGTCTTAATGACCTTACCCAACAGTAAATGCAAACCCCAGTGAGATAATACTTCACATCCACCAGGATGGATATAATCAAAAAGACAATAACAAGTGTTGGTGAGGATGTGGAGAAATGAGAGCCCTCATACATTGCTAGTGGGATTGCAAAATGGTATAGATGCTTCTGAAAACAGTCTGGCAGTTCCTCAGATAGTTAAACATAGAGCCCCTATATTTATTAATGTTTCCTGGGCTTGGGGTGGGGAGTTTTTAGGGTATGAACAGAATAGAAAGAGGGCCTCCCCGCTCTCCCAGGGGTGGGCTAGTCATTCATTAAACACACGCCCATTCAGATAGACGGATAGACATATGAATATGATATTCATCTCTTTGGTGTCGCTTCCTGTCTTGTCCCCAACCCTACCTTCACCTCTCACCTCTCTAAATAGTAGGCATTCTACTGCAATAGGAATTATCTCCCAAATAACTGGTGAAGAAAAAGCCACCTGTGATTTCACCTTTTTGTGATAACTGATTTTGTTTTTGGAAAAGTGAACATAGCCTTACCATGTAACTTATATGTACAGTTCACAGTATTTATTTTCCTTCCTCTGGATCTCATCCCCACCATTCTGCCCCTGCAAATGCCTTCCTCATTACTTTCGTCTTGTCTAGATCCTTCTCATCCTGTGAGATCCAGGTCAAATATTACCCTCTTTGTGAAGACTTCCCTCCGTCAAACTCAGGATAGAAGCACCCCGTGACTCAGTAGCATAACTCTTGGATATCATAGTACTCTTAATTAAACACCATACAATGCTCCAGTATTTTAATTTAACATAGATAAGTAAATCATATGATAAATCATTCTGAGGGAGACGAATTTAAGATGGAACAAATGTAAACTATATTTTGTGTGTAATTCATTGATAAAAGACATTCATTGTTTGATTTTACTTGGAGCACTAATGCTTTGTGGCTATATTGTGTGATTTCTCTTGGGTGGCCAGATAAATGGGATGAGAAATTGGCAGGTTTGAGGTCTGGTCATAGCTTTAATTGCTAACTGGGTATATAATTTTTGAGCTATCTTAACTTTCCCAGTGAATCAATTGGAAAATGGGGATGCTTTACCTGTTGATAAAAAATTTCTGTAGATTCCATTTTTTTTTTCTGCTACCCCTTTTTTTCCCAATATCACTTCTCTAGCTCAGGCTCTCATCATCCTTAGCCTAGGCCCTTCCAAACCAAAATATGGTCTATAGCCAAGCAGCAGCTTGCTAGAAATTCAGAATCTCAGGCTCCACCCCAGATCTATGAAAACAAAATCTGCGTTTTTAACATCTTTAGGTGAATCATATAAACATTAAAATTGGAGAAGCAGTGGCCTAGACCGATTACAGCCTCTTAGCTGGTTTCTCTGTCTCAGCTGTGGCCCCTCCCAATCCACCTTCTGCATTGTGACTAGGAAAATCTTTTCAATAGGCCAAGCTGATTATGTTCTCTGTTTAAAATCCCCCAGAAGCTTCCCATTATGAAATAGCAATACGGTAAGAGCATAGGTACTAGAATCAAACATATTGGGTTCAAGTCTTTCCCGGACCACTAACTAGTTTTGTGATTTTTAGCTAGCAATACGGTAAGAGCATAGGTACTAGAATCAAACATATTGGGTTCAAGTCTTTCCCGGACCACTAACTAGTTTTGTGATTTTTAGCAAGTGAATCAAACTTGTTTCAGTTTTTTTCATTCATAAAATGGCAATACAAATTTCTAACCTCATAGGGGCAGGGTGAAGATTAAATGAGTGTTTATATGCAGAAATTTCAAGATGAAAATATGATAACTGGGATTTACTTCCCAATAATCCATGACAGTGATAGGGTGTGGAGAGGGGTATAGATGTAACAAGATTGGTGTGGCAGACTGTGTTTTCCAAATATTACTGCAATGATACCTCCCATTCCACATGCTCTTCTACAGTGTGACCTTGCCATCTTTCTACTTTAAGATGAGAGCCTAAACAAACACATTGGATATATAAAACATGGTAAGTGAAAGAGCCGGACACAAAAGGTCACAAAAAATAGATAGAAGAAATGAGCATAGTAGCATTATTCATAATAACCAAAAAGTGGAAAAAAAAACCCCAAATGTCCATCAACTGATAAATGGATAAAATATAGATAAGTAATACATCTATACAATGGAATATTATTGTTATAAAAAAGAATAAAGCACTCATATATGCTACAAGATGGATGAATCTTGAAAACATTATGCTAAGTGAAAGAAGCCAGACAAAAAGGGCCACGTGATTCCATTTTTATGAATTATCCAGAATAGGTAAAACCATAGACACAGAAAGCAGATTGGTGGTTGCCAGAGGCAACCATTAAGCTATTGCATCTAATTCTGCTACCCTTAAATCTCAGCAAGTCTTATAACTCACTCATCACCAATATGGCAGAAGTGATGCTATATTATGACTTTTAAGGTGAGGTCAGACAAGGTCATGAAGCTTCCACCTTCTCTTGGGACACTTGCTCAGGGAGAAACTAGCAAGAAATCTGACTACCATGAGACTGCCATACCAGAGAACCTACATTTATGTTTTCCAGTTGATGTTCTAACTCATCTCAATCTTCCAGCCACCAAACCTAGGAGAGAAACTGTCTTGGACCTTCCATACTAGTGCATCCATCAGCCAACTTAGCACTACAAGGAGCAGAATCATTCTGCCCAAATTTCTGGTTGTTTTTATAATACTAAGTTTCAAAGATAGTTCTTTATGCAGCAATGGATAACTGGAACAATTGGCATGAATTAATAATTGTTAAAGTTGGGTAATAGATGCACGGAAGTTCATTATATCTTTCTTTTATATGTGTGTCAAATTTTCCATAATAGCTTTTGTAAAGAAAATATAAAGTGCTCAGGTCAAAATTAGTAGTCAATAAATAGTAACTATTATTATTATGAATGGAAGTAGTAAACAAATAGCAGCTGTTGTTATTGTGAATGGAATAAAGTTCAAATTGGGTGGTACAGCATTCAAGGTCCTCTTGCTAAACTGGCTCCTGCTTCTTCAAGCTCATCTCACCATCTCACACTCTTAACTCCATTCTTACATGCTCTAGCCATAACAAAAATATATATAGTTCCTAGAATGTGGCATGCTGCTTTATGCCTCCAAGCTATTGTCTATGTTGCTTTCAGTATTTACCCATTTTTTCTCTAATAATCTTTTAACATTCAGCTCAAGTTGAACCCCATTAGGGAAGTTTTTTTCTGACACATAAAAATAGAATTTGTACCTCCTGTTATTAGGCCCCTACTCTAAACAGTCATTTTCCAAGGCATCAGCACTTGTCTATTATACTTATGTGTATGCTTGCCTGTTTTTCTTTACCAGACTCTGAACTCTTCTCCACTGTGTTATGTATGGGAATTCAGTGGAGAATATGACGGTCTCAACCTTCTTGAAGTTAATAGTGCAAATAGGGAAGCCAGACAATAAACAAATAAATCTATAGTTAAATTATGATAAGTCCTGTGATGGATACAAGCAAGATATGATAAGTGGAGGGGGGGAAGCAAAGTTCTCTCTGAAAAAAATGACATTTGTGTTGAGACTGGAAGGACGAGTAGCAGTTAACCTTATTTATATGCTTAAGCCAAGACCTCGCATAAGGCCTGGCATATAGTAGGATGCCTTAAATACTCACTGAATGAATGGTCTGTCTAGCTGACAAATTTCTCGTGAGTATCACATGTGATAACATCTTCAAAACTTCTTTGGAGAGTATAAAGTGCAACAAAATGCAACTTTATTACAGATTATATGCTGAGAGGCTAGGAACCAGAATTCACTCTTTTATTGGAGGGATCCTCAGAAAACTTCTGTAGATAAGCAAGTTATGGCCTAGCCAAGTGTATCCAGGCATACACTCTTCTTCCCAAACATAAATTTCCTATTCTATTTGGATCATCAACATGACCTTTAATAAGATACAGGAGGGAGTAGACACATGTGGCTTGTGTGGGTGTAGGTTTGGATGAGTCCTAAGGCAGGAAGGCAGCCAGCTCTAATGCATTGATTTGAAGATCAAACTGGATGACTTTCAAAGGTGGAGCGGGGACACGAAGGAGAGTGAGAAGTGGGGAAGGTGATTAAGAATAGTAATATTAACTTTGTGTTTGCCCTTCAATATGACTTAATTGTGTTTAAGTATTTGAGTTCCTCTCTTTTGTTTACCTCCCTGACTTATGGTTATCCAAATATTTCCTGTGTTTAATAAGACCAGAAGTGAATTAACACACATTACATCTACTATGTGAAAGACGCTATGGTATGGTATGTGCTTTTAAAACATAAAGAGAGATCTTTAGACATAAGACAGAGTGAGAGACGTCCCCAGATCTTTCCCCTTGAAACAACAATAAGCTGAGTATCTAAAACTCAACAACAAAAAATACCCAAACCGCATGCAGCACGTCTGAGCGTGAGATCTGTTCATAAGAGCTACCACAGGTCAGAACCTGGGTGTTGGGCGGTGGACCAGGAGTAATGAAGTAGCTGCATCTCGCAGCCCCTGGAACTCCCAGCAGGATGAAGGGAAGAGGAGAAGGAGAGGCAAGTTCCTGCGGCAAGTTCTCCAAACAGCCTTACCTGGGAAAGTTGTAGGGCCCAGTAATCAGGGAAGAAAGCAGAGAAGTGGGATGGAACCTCAGAGGAACAACAGTTGATTTTTGCCAGCCGCGGTTGCAAACCTGAGGCTGAGCCACAGCCTCGAACCCCCAATCCAGGGGGCCCCTCTCCCCATACCCTCCGAGACAGATCACCACGGAGCCCCAGGGGAACCTGAGCAAATGCTACCGAGACTGTCACTGACACTGACAGGGACTGAAACTGAGAGTAACAAGCGTGATTAAATATCTACAAGAAAATTTAAAAAGCGTTATTAAGATTTTATATAAAGCAGAGATCTGAGAGGCTTAGACAGCCACCTACTGGAAACCAAAAGAAAAGTGCCATCTTTGCAACAGGCAAAAGAGAGACCTTTATATATAATCTTTCTGGAAAAACAGTAATACACTTCCATTAATGCCTAAGCAGAGAAATAGTCCATTAAACACCATGAACAACCAAGATGACATGGCATCTCAGAAAGTAAGAGAAAAATCTCCAGAAAATAAGCTTACAGACATAAAAATATGTGACTTAAATGACAGAGAATTCAAGATGGTACTTTTGAAAAAACTCGGTGAAATCCAAAACAAATCAACAATTTCAGGAATTGAAAAAACAACTAGATGGGCAAAGCAAGAAGATTGAAACCCTTGAAAAGAACCAAAAAGAACATTTGGAGATGAAGAACACACTTCAAGAGTTGAAAAATGAAAAAGCAAGCTTGGGAAATAGAGTGGACCAAGTGGAGGAAAGGATCAGTGATATCGAAGACAGAAATCTAGAAATAAATCAGAAGGAAGAAGAGAGAAACCGAAGAATGAAAAATAATGAAAGTGAAATTCAAGTACCAGCTGATACCATCGAGAGAAGAAACATAAGAATAATAGGCATTATCGAAGGCAAGGAAAAAGAACCGGGATTAGAAAGGATTTTCAGACAAATAGTTGATGAGTATTTTCCAAAACCAAAGAATGAGCTGGAGCTTGAAATTCAAGAAGTCAACAGAACACCCAATTATCTCAACCCAAAAAGGCCTTCACCAAGGCACATTGTATTAAAATTATCAAAAATCAATGACAAAGACAGAATTCTCAAGGCAGTCAGAGAGAAAAAAAAATGGCAACATATAAAGGTAAACCCAATAGATCATCATCGGACTTCTCAGCACTAAACCTACAAGCTAGAAGGAATGGAATCAAATATTTAAACTATTAAGTGAAAGGAACTACCAGCCAAGAATAATGCATATAGCTAAACTCTCCTTAAGCTATGAAGGAGAAATTAAGAGTTTTTCAGACATATGAAAATTGAGGAAATTCTCCACTATGAGGCCTGCACTACAGGAAATACTGAAAGGGGTCAGTTCACCTAAAACAAAATGACAAAAAGAAATACATAATAAGGAGAAAAGTGACTATTGGGCAAATAGAAGCAGAGGAATGCAACCCTTACTAAGAAGAGGGCATTATAAGCTTAAATAATAAGAAGAGAATTGTTATAAGAAGATAGTAATGAACATTCAGCTTACATAGGGACAAATTAAGATAACAATGACTGAAAAGGGGAGGCCTCAAAGATCCAAATTCACAAAGGGAAATGGAGATAAGGCACGCAAAGAAGAAAATGGATGACTGTATACATATAACTAACCTTTACATATTCAAATGGTAATCACATGCCAAAGATTCAGGATTGAAGTATGTAACATAAAACAAGGAGGATCAGAGGGAAAACCCCCAAAAGCCAACCAAAATAAAGAAAACAAGAACAAGGACAAGGAAGCAATGGAAAAAATGAGCTACCAGAAATCAAAAGGTAAAATGGCTATAAGAAGACCTCATATTTCAATAATTACCCTAAATGGAAATGTATTGGACTCACTAATAAAAAGGCACAGAGTTGCACAATGGATCAAAAAACAAAACCCAACCATATGCTGCCTCCAGGAGACACATCTCAGCTCCAAAGACAAATATAGACTCAGAGTGAATGGGTGGAAAATGATATTTCAAGCAAATGGCATTCTGAGAAAAGTGGGAGTAGCAGTACTAATTTCAGACAAAATAGACTTCGAAATTAAAAAGGTAAAGAAAGATGCTGAGGGACACTTCAAAATGATAATGGGAATCATGCACCAAGAAGACATAACACTTATTAATATCTATGCTCCCAGCCAGGAAGCCCTGAAATATGTAAAGCAATTACTAACAGAACTAAAGGGAGAAACGGACCAAAACACTATCGTAGTAGGGGACCTAAATACCACACTTTCAGATATGGACAGATCATCTAAACAGAAAATCAATAAGGAAATAGCATCCTTAAATGACATTTTAGACCAACTGGACATAGTTGACATTTACAGAGCCTTCCCTCCTAAAACAGTTGCTTATACATTCTTCTCTAAGGTACATGGAACATTCTCAAGAATCGACCACATACTGGGACACAGAGATGTCGTCAACAAATATAAGAGGGTTGAAATCATACCAACCACATTCTCTGATCATAATGCTTTGAAACTGGAGATCAACTGCAGAAAGAAATCAGGAAGGACCGCAAATACATGGAGATTAGACAACGCGCTACTTACTGAAGAATAACTGGGTCAGAGAAGAAATAAAAAGAGAGATCAAGAGATACATAGAAACAAATGATAATGATAGTACAACATATCAAAATATTTGGAACATGGCAAAAGTGATCATAAGAGGAAAGTTCATATCATTACAGGCCTATCTCCAAAAACAAGAACGACCCCAAGTAAACCACCTAACACTTCATCTTAAAAAACTAGAAAAGGAAGAACAAATTAAGATTAAAGTCAGCAGAAGGAAAGAATAATCACAAGTAGACCAGAAATAAATGAATTGAAAACAAACAATAGAAAAATTAAATGCAACAAAGAGCTGGTTCTTTGAGAAGGTTAATAAAATTGACAAACCCCTGGCTAGACCCACTAAAGAAACAAGAGAAAGGATACAAATAAATAGAATCAGTGATGAAAGAGAGGAAATTATGACTAACATCGCAGATATACAAAGGATCTTACAAGAATAATATAAAAAATTATATAACACCAAATTTAATAACCTAGAAGAAATGGAGCAGTACACAGAAAAATAAAACCTTCCTAGACTGAATCAAAAAGATCTGAATAATCAACACAGCCCAATCAGCAGTATGGAATTTGAAACAATCATCAAAAACCTACCAAAAAGCAAAAGTTCAAGACCAGATGGCTTCACCAATGAATTGTACCAACATTCAAAGATTTAACACCTATTTTTCTCAAACTCTTCCAAAAAATCGAAGAAGACTTAAACTTCTCAACTCATTCAATGAGGCCAATATTACCCTGATACCAAAACCTGGTAAAAATAACACACAAAAAGAAAACTACAGACCAATATCTCTCTTGAACACAGACGCAAAAATCCTACCTAAGATACCAGCGAACCGAATGCGGCAACATATTAAGAAGATTACACACTATGATCAAGTGGTCTTCATCCCAGGGGCACAGGGATGGATCAACATGCGCAAATTGATTAATGCAATACACTGCATAAACAAATTAAAAAATAAGAATCATATGATCATATCGATAGATGCAGAAAAAGCCTTCGTCAAGATACAGCATCCATTTATGATCAAAACACTTAACAAAATCAGTATAGAAGGAAAATGTCTTAATGTAATAAAGGCCATCTATGACAAACCCTCAGCCAACATTATACTTAATGGTAAAAATCTAGAAACCATCTCTTTAAGATCAAGAACAAGGCTGTCCACTATCGCTCCTGTTATTCAATATAACATTGGAGGTCCTAGCGAGTGCAATCAGACAAGAGAAAGATATAAAAGGCATCCAAATAAGAAATGAAGAAGTCAAACTGTCACTATTTGTAGATGACATGATTATCTATATAGAAAACCTTAAAGACTCCACAAGAACACCACTAGAAGCAAGAAGCAAATACAGTAAAGTCTCTGGACACAAAATCAACATTCAAAAATCCATAGCGTTCCTGTACTCTAATAATGAAATGTCAGAAATGGAAGTGGAAAAAATAATTTCTTTTGCAATCGCAACAAAAAGAATAAAATACCTAGGAATAAATTTAATGAAACAAGTGAAGGACCTATAAAATGAACACTATAAGACTCTATTAAAAGAAATCAAAGATGATACCAATAAATGGAAAGATATTCCATGTTCTTGGATTGGAAGAAGCAATGTAGTTAAAACGACCATATTACCTAAATCATTATACAAATTTAATGCAATCCCCATCAAAATCTCATCGGCATTTTCTTAAGGAAATAAAACAGAAAATGATCAGATTTGTATGGAAGCACAAAAGATTCCGAAATGTCAAGCCATCCTGAGAAAAAAGAACAAGGCTGGAAGCACTACTCTGCCCGACTTCAAATTATACTACAAAGTGACAATAATCACAACAATATGTTATTGGCAGCAAAACGGACACACAGACCAGTGGAACAGAATCGAGAGTTCAGAAGTAAACCCATATTCATACAGGCAAATAATTTCGGCAAAGAAGGCAAAAACATACAGCGGAGAAAGGAAAGCCTCTTCGGTAAATGGTTCTGGGAAAACTGGATAGCCACCTGCAAAGGAATGAAACTAGATTGTTGTCTGTCACCACACACAAAAATTAACTCAGAATGGATTAAGGACCTGAACATAAGACCTGATTCAATAAAATATATAGAGGAAAACATAGAAACGAAACTAAAAGACTTTGGACTTAAAGCGGATTTTATGAATTTAACCTCAAAAGCAAGGGAAGTAAAAGCTAAAATTAATGAATGGGACTACATCAAACTAAAATACTTCTGCTCAGCAAAAGAAATCATCAACAAGGTAGAGACAACTGTCCGAATTGGAAAATATATTTGCAAGCAACACCTCCAATAAGGGCCTAATATACAAAATATACAAAGAACTCATACAAATGAATAACAGCAACAACAACAACAAAAAAACCTCACAAATGATCAAATCAAAAAATAGCAGAGGACCTGAACAGACAATTCTCCTTGGAGGACATACAAATGACTAACAAATATATGAAAAGATGCTCAACATCGGTAGCTATTAGGGAAATGCAAATCAAAACCACAATGTGATACCATCTCACACCTTTTAGAATAGCTGTAATCAACAGGACAAGTAATAACAAATGTTGGAGAGGATGCGGAGAAAAAGAAACCCTCATAAATTACTGGTAATACGGTCTGTATGGAAATCAGTATGGAGTTTCCTCAAAACACTATGAATTGATCTACCATATGATCTAGCAATCCCTCTAGTAGGTATTTACCCCAAAGTCTTGAAAACCCATATCCGAAAAGATATTCGCACACCGATGTTCATAGCAATATTATTCACAGTGGCCAGTACATGGAAGCAACTGAAGTTTCCTATGATAGATGATTGGCTAAAGAAGCAGTGGTACATATGCTCAATGGAATATTACTCAGCCATAAGAAGAGATGAAATGCTGCCACTTGCGACAACATGGATGGATCTTGGGAATATCATGCTAAACAAAATAAGCCAGACAGAAAAAGTGAAAATCATATGATATCACTTCTACGTGGGATATAAACCTAAAAGCAACAAATGAGCAGGACAAACAGAGACTCATGGACATGGACTATAGGCTAGTGTTTACCAAAGACTATAGTGGTTACTAGCAGGGTAGGTTAGGACTGGGGAGGTAGATGGTGTAAAGCGGGTCAAATATAGAGTTCAGGGGGAGGGTAAAGTGGGTAAAGGTGATGAAATATATGGTAGCTGAAGGAAACTCGACTTTGGGTGGTGAACACAATAGGATATACAGATGTCAAATTTCAATGTACACCTGAAAATTATATAATTGTGTTAACCAATGTTACCCCAATAAAGTTAAGTTCAAAAAAGAAGTGAGGAAGAGAGGGAGAATAATAATTTCAAGGTTTTAGATTGAACATCTGGGAGATTGGAGTTGCAATTTCTTGCCATGTGGAATCCAGCAGAAGGAGCAGCTTTGAGCAGTGAATAAGGAACTCAGTTTTGGACATATTAAATTTGAGCTGCACATTATGTATTTCAGTGGGGATCTTAGGTAGACAATTGAAGGAATAGTTGTCTGCAATTCATGTTAGAGATTTAGGATAAAGAGTTATAGTTATGAAGATCTCTAGTTCTTTGTAATAACGCCTATGATATTCTATCTTATTTTAAGTAAACTAAACTCCTTAAGGGCAGTAAGTACATCTGACTTAACTCTGTATTCATAGGACATAGACTGATGCTTAATAAATATTTACTGAACAACGACAACAACAACAAAAGAAGAATTTATCCTGTATAGAAAACAGGACATCCAGGTTTGGATTTTGGTTCAGTTCAGATTTAGAATGCTTTAAACTAATTATATGGGCTCGATTATCCTTAAGTAAGTTATCTCTCAAGGTTTTGGACCCACAGATATGAGAGGGTAGACACTTTACCTCTAAGAACCAATCTCTTCTCGCACCCCACATGGGCAAGTGTGACCATCCTTAAAGCCTCTATCCCGATATGTCTTGCTCCTCTTTAAACCAGTGCCAATAGAATCTGCTTATGCTATTTCCACTACAGCCTAGCAAGCTTCACTTTGCGCTCCATGTTGGTTTTGAACAATGAATCACAGGAATCTCTCTACCAGAATAGTCTATTCTGTATTCTGTTGTACCCTACGAATAACTATTAAGAATCATAGGCCAGTGGACTGCTGTTTACAGTGACTATTATTGTTCACTGCTTTTTATTGTTAAAATGCTGAGAACTTACATTATGGCATCTTATTGTTCTTACATAGTAATAGAAAATGGACCCTGCATATATTTTTATTTCTCTCCTTGAAAGTTAAAAAAAAAGTGCTTATTAATGACTGTATCTATAGGAAGCAAGGCAGGGCTTTCAAAAGGGATTAACAAACTGTCTGTTACTATCTTCTCAGACCTGGTGAAGATGCTAAAGATGAAGAGAGTAGGGGCAAGAAAGTTGAGAAGGTCCTCAGGAGGACAAAGTTAATCAGAAATCAGGAATTCTATTGAAGCTGCTTTGAAACCATACTAGAAATCAAGGAAGAGAAAGGAGAGAATTAGTTTGGATTTTGCAGAACCACAGCCACACGCAAGGGTGTTCCTCACCAGGAATTACATGTGCAATTCTGTAGATTTGGGCAAAAAGTCAGGTCACAATGCTGTGGAGGCAAATTCTCCGATGATACATTACATCATTCTTTGAGACTCTGTCAATTTGGATCTAGTTTCTTTTCATGCCCCAAGATGGAGCTAAAGTAATGTTATCCTCCTCAAACTCTGTGTATTTGTTGCTTGAAGAATGAGAGAGAATATGGTTCCTTCTTCCTGTTCACACAGCAAGTATAAGAGAAAGAAAGCATCACGTTTATGTTTTTTTTCTAAAGCACAATGTTTCTCAGCTGAGGAACATGCTGGATCATAAGAGAAGTACAGAATCACTGCAACTGTTTGAATTGGCTTCTTCTCTCAGCACTATCTTCTCTGGAAAGGGAAATCAAGTTTTCATGCCAGGCCACTGGTGAGGTTTGGGGGGCCAGGAATTTGTTTCTTTCCCTTACTGTCCTTTCCATTCAGGTTTTCACCATTCAAGAGGAACGAAGGATAGATTGAGAGGTACTGTGCGGGTCAAAAGTCTGACCAACAACCCAGCATTTTCATTAAACGGAGTTTGGTAATTGCCAGTTTACCCTGGTTTGGCTTCAGCTGGTTCCTTTTTCAGCTGACTGTCCCAAGTGACTATTGAGATCATTAAAGCATCTAAGGGTTAAGGAGAGAGAAGTTCCATTTTTTATTTTTTACTAACTTGGGTAAGTATGCTTTATTATCTCTGTTTTACAGATGGGGTAAAATGAGGATTATGGAGGTTAGGCAACTTACCCAAGTCTAAACAGCAAGTAAATGCTGGAACTAGGATTCAAACTCAGGACTGTCTTACTAAAATAGTTGTGTTCTCAATCCCTGTGTTACACAGCACAAAAGAGATGTCGGTTAGAATACTTTCAGGGCCTTAATAACATTAATAATTAACACTATTATTGAAGACTTATCCTATGGTATCCATGTATCAACTCATTTATCCTCGAAATCTCATAACCCCATGTACTAAAAGAATGTACTATTATTTTACAGGTAAGAAAAGTGAGGCACAGAGAACTACATTTCTTACATTCATGAAACTAATAAGTGGTGTAAATGGGCTACACATTCAGGCAGTATGACTTCAAAGACTATCCTCTTAACTGCTAAGCTATACTGAAGGTAATACATTTATTTCTGCATGAGGCAGCCCAGTTCACTTTGAGGATCAGCTTTGTTAGAAAATTGGACCTGTAGTTCTAAGGGACTTCTCAGAAACAAATAGTTCAAGAGTCCAGACTACAGCTGAGGCTCTTGCTCAATTCCTTCCCAAAATGCTTGTTTTCCATTACCCTTTAACCTGCATCTTTGACCAAACTGATATACGAGGAGTTCAGCAATGGCATTTCTCAGCTGTGCCTTTAATGTCTGATGAGTCTGCTAGCACACTATGTTTTTCATTTGATGTAAAGGAGATCTAATGAGAGATCATTTCCTGATAACGCATTGTCTGCTTTTCAACATCACTAGGCAAACACTTTGCTGCAAACAATTCCTATTTTGGTATAATTGCCTTTGAAAAAGGGGCACAAGAGGCAGCACAAACTCCTTAGAGTTTGCATCTGATTTCCTGAGGTGTTCCATTTCAGAAGAGGCCCCTGACAACAGGCAGAGAATAAAAACAAGTGTGGTCTGGGGCAAACAGTGTTTTTCAAACAGTTGGCCAAATCTCTCCTGGAAGCCAGGAAGCAGCTGAATCATCAAACGCCTCTAACGAGATGGAGGCTGGGCTGTACCGAAGTGCATTCCAGACTGACTGTGAAACCCAGAGCTGCTGCTGCTTACCAACTCTGGCTCCCTTCCTAGGGGCTGGCTGGGCTGAACTGCTCCTCAAAGCCTGATTTCATCTCTTTTTTCTTTTTTCCTCCTCTTTGTGATTTCCCATACAGCATTTGCCTGCCTTTGGATGGAATATTTGAATGAATTTTGGAGTCACCTCGGATACAGTCTCTCCTCTGTGAACTAAAGTTAATGAAATTCATGGTTGGAAAGTTAAAATAGCAAAGAAGAAAGTCACTGAGTTGGAGCACTCAGGGAATGGACAAGAATGGGCAGACATTCTTTTCCAAGAGGCAGAAATGACCTAGGCATTCCAAAGTTGAAAGCCAGATGTTTGGACAAAATCCTAGACCCAATTAGAATCTTAGAAGTATTGAAATCCTTTGACTAAAACTTTGGAGAGTGAAGGATAAGGAAGGGGGCTAGGGTGATGCACCTTAAAAATAAATAGATCACCCCATTTATATCAGAAAAAAATGTTTGGACTCATTAGGCATGAAGAATGAACAATATTTTCTGTGTCTTTTAAGATGACTACTTGTGGAACATACCATCCCTAAGCTTAATTATGAACGAGAACAAAAATATCTGTTTTCATTTCTCTTCTTCTGCCAGTATGCAGATAATTATTATTTAATTAAATTTTCCTCTAATAAATAAAGGGAAAGATGAAGCGTCTTACAGACTGGGAGTGCTCTGTTGGGTATCAATTAGAACCTGGAGCTGACCTCAACCAGCTAAGACAGCTTTTTCAACTAAAAGAATATGGTGGAAGAGAAGAACCTTCTTTCACTGTTAACAGTCAACTGTGAATGCATGAAGGAGGGGTGAGGTTGTGACTTGGAAAGAACCTTAAAATTCCACAAAACTATAATCCATTGTCTGGACTCTAATAGGAAAAAGAAAGAAACTGGATTCTTCTCCCTTCAGTCCTTGCCAATAGCATTCCTTTTTCAGTCTGTTTTTTGACCTCACCCATAATAATAATGTGTGTTATTTTTATAAAACTTTAAAAGAACTTTCATACATATTTGCATTTGATGTACACAACTAAGAGAGGATAGAAACAAGAGAATTGTCCCTTTTTACAGATGAGGACATTGAAGTTTGGAGAAATTAATTGATTTGCCCAAAGTCATACAGGAAATTAGTTGTAGAGCCAGGCTCACTAGGTCATCAGTACCTAGTACCATCACTCCTTTTATACACCAAACCATACTGATTTAGAGTGCTGGTTCTCAAATTTTTAGGTACATCAGAATTAGGTACCTGGGAAGCATTTCACAAATGCAGATTATAGATCCTATCCTTAAAAATAAAGTGGTCTAGGATAGGTGTCTGGAATCTGCATTTTAAACAAGGTCCACAAATGCTTCTGATGCAAGTGGTCTTTTGGCTATACATCAAATGAAAGTGAATCTATAATTATCTATTTGAATCTCAATAGATAATTTTTTTTTAATTAGAAGTTCACACAGGAATAGAAGAAAACTAAGAGGGCTATTCTTAAAAGGACCATGAGATGAGGGGTTAGAGGAGAATAAATGTTGTCTTTGGCAAAGGGCTCTTGTTCCCCCAACTCCCTCCCTTCAAAATCCCCTTTCCACATAAAGATGGAGTCAAATGAACATCAAAGGAAATCTTAAAGATAAGGATATCTTGCAAACTGACTCCTGAACACAAGACTAATGGCCAGAAAAAGGAACTTTGCAAACTTGGCATGGGAGCAGCTCTAGGTAAATAGGATAAATGTACTTTAACCTCAGGTCTTTTTTAGCACAGCTGGTAGAGTCTTTTTACCCTGGAGCCAAACTGCATGGGTTTGATTTCTCTGTCTGCCAATTATTAGCTGTGTAACCTTGGAGAAATAATTTAACCTTTCCATGTCTCAATTTTATCACCTGTACAATGGGGATAAAATTACTATATATTTCATAGAATTGTTGAAGAATTAAATGAAATGCATGTACACCATTTAGAACAGTACTGACACCTAGTAAACAGTAATAGTGTCATTGTTAATTACAATTTCCCTGATTGCTTTATTGACTGCTGAGCTGCAATTGATAAAGGATGGATTGTGCCTAGAATCAGTTGTTTCAATGGTTTTCATACCTGTACTTCAGTGAGCTACGAAACAAAGGTGCTCTGAAGAGCCATAGATGGCACTATTATGGCAATCTGTTAAGTCCCTTTTTCCAACTAAAAGATAAATCCCAATGAGATACGGGGCTTCAAGTGTTTGCTATGGCCAACACCACAGAGCAAAGAGACAATCGATGACCAAACACAATATTTTTTCTCTTCTCTTAAAAATTATTCCATGGAATTTAATATAAATCTGGTCAGTGTTGCTAGACAGCAAATTACACATTCAAAAAACTATGATGCAGTTATTCCTCTTTTAACTTTTTCATGCCCAAGAATGCTCCATACATGACAAAGAATAATGATGATGAAGAAGGAAGGGGAAGGGGAAAGGGAGGAAGATGGGGGAGCTGAAAGAGGAAGAGGAAAAGGAGGAAGAGGAGGAGAAAATAATAACAGGGGACTGAGGTTCCTATGAGAGTATTAGGAAAGCCTATGGGACATAGGCTTAGTCAAGTGCACAGTATGGCATATGGCACAGTGGCAGGCTACAGAAATTATACCCAGGGACTGTCTTCCCAGAATTTGCTGATGGGTAATATTTTGAGATGTTGGCAGGGATTTGTTGTTAGATTCATGGGAAACATATTAGGTGTCTACAGAACCTAGTGTATAGGTGTATGGGTAGGGGAGGAAGAGAGACAAAAGTTGAGAGACAGAAGTTGGAGGAGAGAGAAAGAAAGAGAGAAGTTAGTAAAGACAGAGACAGAAATTATGTGAATGTATATTGGGTGAGAGTCAGGATTAAAGATGGAAAGCAAGAGAATTTTTGAGAAGGGATAATAGGAAACAGGGAGGGATCTAGCACTATGTACAGAATCTCCTAGAAGCTTCTGGAGCACATCATGTCTCACGGGGAAGACAGAGTTTCATTTCAGCCTGAATCAGCCCACCAACTAGCAGCTATGCTCCCCGCTGGCTGTACTCACTAAATGCATACAGGCACATCTGCTTCAGTGCCCCCAAGCCATTTTTTGGTATATTCATCTGAACATTTGCTGTTCATGGGACTACCAGCCAGCCAGCAAGGAGTCAGAGTACCAGCAAGTAGCCTAGGTTGAAGTGCAAAGGAATTACTGACAAATATATTTGTGTCTGGTACCAATTATAGTCAGTTAGCACTTAAAAAATTCAAGAGGCTAGGAGCAGGGATATCAATAATGGAGGTCCAAAGGTGTGTGTCTTTGATTATGTGCATGTGTGCATCTAAAGAACACACTTGCATTAGAAACCTTTCAGTAACTGGTAATTTTTATGAAAATGATGTAAGAAGGATAAGTCTACTTCTGGCTTTCTCTTTCAACAGGTTCAGTTACATAGCGCAAACTGTTAACAGATCAGACCATTTTTTCCCTCATGAGTGTCTGTTTGGCCTAGAACCAAGGCCTGCTGGGCTAGAGTGTGATTGTGGCTGCAAGAGTAGCTTTGGCAACTGTACTTCTGTGTACATATAGCTCCCACATTTTGCCCCTGGAATTGGATAGTCCCTTGCAGGGTACATTGAACTTGGAATATTTTTTTCCATGTATTTTGCAGCCTCAAAAAACACCCAAGGCCTTTCTTATAATCACAGTTCAGCTGAACTTTGACTTGCTTTTATATAGACAAGGTTCAGTTTAATCACTTGAAGACATCATGGAATGTGTTTTTCTTCTGATTATTTTGCATCTAATTGGGAGACAGCCACCAAATAAAAAGGCTTTCAGGATTTTTTTCTGCTAGACTATAAAATCTCTTTAATTCTTTGACAATGTACAGTTTAAATGAACTAAAGCCAGGGTTTATAGAAGATCAGGAAAGAAGGCTGGAATTGATTTTTTTTTTTCATTTAAAATGGACATATACTATATACTATTAATTTCAGGTGCACAACATATAATTCTTTTTTTTCTTTTTTTTCCAATAGTAATTTTAATTTTTTTAAAATTATAGTTAACATACATTATATTTGTTTCAGGCATATAATACAGTGATTAGACATTTATATAACTTATGAAGTGATCATCTCGATAAATTCAGTACCCATCTGACATCATACATAGTTATTACAATACTACTGACTATATTCCCTATGCTATACTCTACATCCCCATGACTATTTTGTAACTACCAACTTGTACCTCTTAATTCCACTCCTCTTCACCCATCCCTCTATCTCACCTCCAATCTGACAACCATCAAAATGCTCTCTGTATCTATGAGCTTGTTTCTGTTTTGTTTGTTCATCTATCCTGTTCTCTAGAATCCACATACAAGTGAAATCATATGGTATTTGCCTTTCTCTTTCTGACTTACTCAGCACAATACCCTCTAGGTACATCCATATTATAGCAGATGACAAGATTTCATTCTGTTTTATGGCTGAGTAATATTTCATTGTGTATCTGTACCACTTCTTCTTTATTCATTAATCCACTAAGGGAGATCCAGACTGCTTCTATAGCTTAGCTATTGTAAATAATGCTGCAATGAACATATGGGTGCACATAACCCTTTGAAGCAATGTTTTGGTTTTCTTTGGATAAATATCCTGAAGTGGGATAACAGACTCCTTCTTTGACTCCTTTTATAGCCTGTGTTTTAAAGTCTATTTTGTTGGATATGAAAATTGCTATCCTAGCTTTTTTTCCATCTCCATTTTTATGAAATAACTTTTTCCATCCCTTTACTTACGGTCTATGTGTATCTTTTCAATCTGAAGTTTTTTGTAGGTAGCATATGTAAAGGTTTTGTTTTCTTGTCCATTCAGCCATCGATGTCTTTTGATTAGAGCATTTAATCCATTTACATTTAAATTAATTGTTGCTAGATATGTAGTTATTACTAATTTATTATTCATATTTTTTATTTCTTATTCTTCTTACAGAAATTCCTTTAATATTGTAAGACTGGTTTGGTGGTGATAAATTCCTTTAGCTTTTTTCAGAAGAGGAGGTCTGGGAAGCACTTTTTCTGTTGTTAAATGATAGCTTTGTTGGGAAGAAGGCTAGAATTAATGGAAATTAATGGTTTTGCCTTTTAGGAACAAACTGAATAGGACATAGCTGTTTATGCAGAGCCAGGCTCTTAAAAATACCCAACAAAATAGAGAATAAGGCATATCCTTTCATGCTTTATTGTTAAGGTCAATTAAGTAACTGGCTTTGGTGATATACATCATTGTTAAGATAATCTTCAGCAAGTTACGTGCACTACTAGTATGGTTTAGAAAAGTAAATCATTTATGTCTTGTGTCCAGGGTGCACATTTCAGAAATGCCAATGGCAGGCATACCCTAGGCCAGTTATAAAGATATGTGCTGGCCCTTGTTTATAGACTTTTTTAAAAGGTTGGTGAGACTTGAGCTCTGGAAAGCCTTCCCTGAACCTGCCCCTCTCCAACTAAGTTGGGTGAAATGTCTGCCAGTATATCTATAAGTATTTATCTGTTTAGATGTCTGTCATTTGTAGTGCATTGTAAAGTCCTTGAGGGCAGAGACCATATTTTGCCCATATTTAAAACACCACTAGCAACATGCTGTATGATACAGAGTAGATGCTAAATAAATATTTCTTAAACTGTTGATGGAAGTCAGACAGTGGGACAAATAAAGATTGGGCAGGGGTTGATCTGAAATGAACATTTAAAAATATGATCCACTGTCTACTCTGCGTTCCATGGTTTGTATAAAAAGAAATGTTGCCATTTGTGACATCATGGGTAGATCTTTAGGGTATTATGCTAAGTGAAATAAATCAGATAGAAAAGGACAAATAACTTATTATTTCACTCATATGTGGAATGTAAAACAAAAAAGAAACAAATGAAGAGACACAAAATATTAAAAAAAAACAACCTCATATATAAAGACAACAAATTGGTAGTTATCAGATGGGAAGGGTGTCAGGGGAAGGTGAAATGGGTAAAGGAGATCAATTGCATGATGATGGAATCTAGACTTCTGGTTGTAAGCATACTATAATGCATACAGATATTGAATTATAGAGTTGTACACCTGAAACTCATGTGCAATTAACCAATATTACATCAGTTAAAGAAATGTAGGGAAACTCTATACTCCTGAATCTGACCCTGTCTGTATGACAGGGCTAGGTTTATATAATATGATCAAAGATCTGTCTTGATAAATCTCTCTCTTCATTTTTCTTGAAATCTCAGGATAATTATAAAGTTTGGGAGTCATTGAAAACCTTCCAGGTGAGCAATCTTTCACATCTTAGTAGGAAAATATTGGATCAGGTTGCTCTACTTTTAATATCTAGATGAGGTTAGCACTAAGGAAAAAAGAGTTTGGATTAAAGAGGTAGGAGGATGAGAAGTGGTGCCAAATGAAGAGAGAGGAGGTTGTTTTGAAGCATGGGGAAATAGAGGAACATCTAGTCTGGGTAGCTCACTTCTTATCCAAGTCTTGGGTAAGGTAGGACTGGAAGTGAAACATGGATGCAGAAAAGGCTTTAGTGAGTGACAAAATCAAATTTAGAATCAAGCAATAGACTGTGAGAGTTAGAAAGATTATTACATGTCCTTAATGCCAAAAGTTAAATTATTTTTCCAAGGCCATATGACTATTTCTTGGGTAAGCTAGGAATAAAACCAACAGAACTTTAATCTTTTTTACCAAACCAACAATTAAATTCAGTTCAAGTGTTTGCTAAGCATCTACAATATCCTCAGCACTGTGCTACACACTGCTAGGAGTTTAAATTACATTTACAATCTTTCACCTTCATGAAGTCTTCCACTTTCCTTTCTATATTTAAGGACTTCCTATTGTAAAGGTGAAAATACATGGGTAATACTGCCTAACTGGTGCTGGGATATCAAAATTTAAAGATAATAAGTAAAAGTCTACCTTATAGCAAATTCAAACCAATCAGGGTAACAAATATAATAAAATCAATCATAAAGAATTAACTTCTCTCTTTGAAATCAACATTAACATTTCCTTTTCTAGATATATTTAGTCATCGAATCATGTAGAGTCTGACTTCATAATCTTTCCCAGGTTTATCCCTCTACTTACATAGCCCTTCATTCTCACCTTAGTTCACATTCTCATCACCTCTCATGTAGATTATTATAATAGTCTTTAGACTATTGGTATTCCCATAGCTGTTTTTATCTCATCCATCCATCAATGCACACCTATTTAAGATGAATATTCCTAAAATATCACATTACATACGTACATCACAAATCTGTTCAAAAGCATTTAATGTTCCCCAGTGACCACAATTAAATGCTGTATTCTTATACTAACTTCATAGTTACCCCCTTTGCCCTCCTTTGTGGTCCTCTGTTTATGGACATGTCTTGTTCCTGACACTAGATTATAATTTCTAAAGAACCAGGGACTTCTACTTCTTTTCTTCCAATTCTCACATCCTAGTAAAAGTTAAGCACTCAGTACATGTGTCTTACTGACAATGATCACTTTCTATAATATAATAAAGTAAAGCTTTGATAGAGACTGACCTAATTCTTTACAATATACAATCTGTCTTATCACTACTAAATATACAACCTATTCTGGCCATATTAGGAAAGTGGTCATATTAGGAAAGTTCATACAATTACAGGCCTATCTCAAAAAAACAAGAATGAGCCCAAATAAACAACCTAATGCTTCATCTTAAAAAAAAACTAGAAAAGAAAGAACAAATGAAGCCTAAAGTCAGCAGAAGGAGAGAAATAATCAAAATTAGAGCAGAAATAAATGAAATTGAAAACAAAAATAAATAGATAGATAGATAGATAGATAGAACAAAGAGGTGGTATTTTGAGAAGATTAATAAAATTGAGAAATCCCTGGTTAGACCTACTAAAGAAACAAGAGAAAGGACACAAATAAACAAAATCAGGGATGAAAGAAGGGAAATTATGACTGACATCGCAGAAATATAAAGGATCATGCAAGAATACTATGAAAAAGTATATAACACCAAATTTAATAACCTAGAAGAAATGGATCAATACTTAGAAAAATGCAACCTTCCTAGACAGAATCAAGAAGAATAAGAAAATCTAAATAGACCAATCAGCAGTATGAAAATTGAAACAATCATCAAAAACATAAAAAATATTAAAGTCCAGGACCAGATGCCTTCACCAATGAATTCTACCACTAATTCAAAGAAAACTTAATACCTATTCTCCCCAAACACTTCCAAAAAATCGAAGAGGAGGCAACACTTCTCAATTCATTTTATGAGGCCCATATTACTCTGATATCAACACCTGGTAAAGATAGCACAAAAAAAGAAAGCTACAGACTAATATCTCTCATGAACACAGATGCAAAAATTCTAAATAAGGTACTAGTGAACCAAATACAGCAACATATTAAAAAGATTATACATCATGATCAAGTGGGCTTGCTTCATTCCAGGGGCACAGGGATGGTTCAACATATGCGAACTGATTCATGTGATACACCACATAAACAAATTAAAAAATAAGAATCATATGATCATATCAATAGATGCAGAAAAAGCCTTCTACAAGATATAGCATCCATTTAAGATCAAAACACTTAACAAAATTGGTAGAGAAGGAAAGTACCTTAACATAATAAAGACCACTTATGACAAATCCTCAGCCAACATTATACTTAGTGGTGAAAAACTAAAAACTTTCCCTCTTAGATCAGTAATAAGGAAAGGCTGTCCACTATCATCACTACTATTCAATATAGCATTGGAGATCCTAGCAAGTTCAATTAGGCAAGAGAAGGATACAAAAGGCATCCAAATCAGAAACGAAGAAGTCGAACTGCCATTATTTGTGGATTACATGATTCTCTATATAGAAAATCCTAAAGACTCCACAAGAACACTACTAGAAGCAAGAAGCAAATACAGTAAAGTCTCTGGATACAAAATCAACATCAAATCCATAGCGTTCCTATACTTTAATAATGAAGTGTCAGAAAAAGAAGTGGAAAAAATAATTCCTTTTGCAATTGCAACAAAAAGAATAAAATAACTAAGAATAAATCTAATGAAACATGTGAAGGACCTATATAATGAAAACTACAAGACCCGATTAAAAGAAATCGAAGAAGATACAAAGAAGTGGAAAGATATTACATGTTCTTGGACTGGAAGAATCAACATAGTTAAAATGATCATATTACCTAAAGCATTATACAGATCAAATGCAATCCTGTCAAAATCTCATTGGCATTTTTTTAAAGAAATAGAATAAAAATTCATCAGAATTGTTTGGAAGCACAAAAGAACCTGAATTTCCCAGGCCATCCTGAGAAAAATGAACGAGGCTGGAGGCATCACTCTGCCCGAGTTCAAATTATACTACAAAGTGGCAGTAATCAAAACAGCATGGTTTTGGCAGGAAATAGACACATGGACCAGTGGAGCAGTAGCAAGACTCCAGAAGTAAACCCATATTTATATGGGCAAATATTTTTGACAAATAGGCCAAAAACATGCAGTGGAGAAAGGAAAGCCTCTTCAATAAATGGTGCTGGGAAAACTGGAAATCCACCTGTAAAAGAATGAAACTAGACTGTTGTATATTACTGCACACCAAAATTAATTCAAAATCGATTAAGAACATGAATATGTGACCTGAAACAATAAAATGCATAGAAGAAAACATAGGAAATAAACTCAAGGACCTTGGACTTAAAGAGGATTTTACGAATTTGACCTCAAAAGCAAGGGAAGTAAAAGTAAATGAATGGGACTGCATGAAAAAGCTTCTGCGAGGCAAAAAAAAAAAAAAAAAAAAAAAAAAAAAAAAAAAAAAAAAAAAACACATCAAAAAGGTAAAGAGACAACCATCTGCATGGGAGAATATATTTTCAAGCAACATCTCCAATAAGGGTCTAATATTCAAAATATACAAAGAACTCATACAACTCAGTAACAACATAAAAGCAAATGATCCCATCAAAAAAAGGGTCAGAGCATCTGAACAGACACTTCTCCCTAGAGGTCATACAAATGGGTTACAAACATATGAAAAGATGCTCAACATCGCTAGCTATTAGGGAAATGCAAATCAAAACCACAATGTGATACCATCTCACACCTGTTAGTATAGCTATAATCAACAGGATAAGTAATAATAAATGTTGGAGAGGATGTGAAGAAAAATGAACTCTCATACACTGCTGGTGGGACTGCAAATTGGTACAGCCACTATGGAAACATAAAAAGGTTCCTTAAGAAACTAAAAATTGATTTACCATATGATTGAGCAATCTCTCTACTGGGTATGTACCCCAAAGTCTTGAAAACCCATATCTGAAAATGTATTTGCACACCGATGTTCATAGCAGCATTATTCACAGTGGCCAGGACATGGAAGCAACCAAATGTCCTATGACAGATGATTGGCTAAAGAAGCTGTGGTACACATATGCAATGGAATGTTACTCAGCCATATGAAGAGATGAAGTACTGTCATTTGTGACAACCTGGATGGACCTCGAGATAATCATGCTGAGCAAAATAAGCCAGATAAAAAATGTTGAAAGTCACATGATATCACATATATGTGGGATATAAACCTAAAAGCAATGAATAAACAGGACAAACAGAGACTGATGACTGGTTGCCAGAAGGTAGGGGATGGGGGAAGGAGGGGTAGGTAGACAGTTAAAGGGGGTCAGATATAGGGTTTAGGGGGAGGGTGAAATGGGTAAAGGGCATCAAATATATGGTAGCTGAAGAAAACTGGACTTTGGGTTTTATACACACAATAAATTATACAGATGACAAATTATAACGTACACTTGAAAATTATATAATTATATAATTCTTTTAACCAATGTTGCCTCAATAAACTTAATTAAAAACATAAATAAAGATGACAGAGAAGAGGGAATTTGATTACGTATAAATGAAATCTGGTTGTAATTGTGACCTATAGGGAAGAAAATCAAAAGAATACACATTATCTTTTATACAATTCTACAATATATGTAGAAATAAACTAATGTCAACAACCACTAGGTAATAGCTAGTAATAATTAACAGTCTAGTACTTGTCTGGATGGCACATCTCTTCTCAACTTGTTCAATAAACTCACTTATTAGTGAACCTTTAAATATCATAGCCCTATTGAAATTTGTTTTGTGGATCATGAGAGTAAAACACAAGCAATTTATTATTTGCTAAGTTCAACAAATTTTCTTTTGATCTGCTAGCAGCCCCAAATGAGTACAATTTTGAGAAATATTTCCAAGTAGCATACCTTTTCTTATATCACCCTTTCTCAAGTTGTTGAAAGCGGACAAAGTATTTGACCAGACTTGTACCTTTTTTCATAGCTAATATTATGATGGCTGGCAGGTTGACAATATTTTGGTGTTTTGGGATGAAATGTATTATTAGAAACAGAACATACAAATCACCAAAAATAAAATTTGAAAGAAAGAAGCCTATCTACTGCATTCAGATTCCAACCAAGCATATTATTAAGAATAAGTTATCTTCTGAATTTGATATACATATACTATTTTCTCTGAAGAGTGAGAAAATAAAAGTCTCATGGCATTTAACATGCTAGAGCTATTGTGGGAGCATCACATCCCACTTTGATTCATATACTCTTGATCAGGAAAATTAATTTGGAAAAACCAAATATCCTCTATTTAACTTTCCAATGAAATTGGAATCACTTCTAGTGTCCCCATTACTTGACTTTGAGGGAGGTAACCATATTTTCTTTCTACAGCTCTGCATGATTAGAAAAACTCACAGCAGCATTTGGCCTCTAGGTTGTCTTAGCCTGACCCAAACAATCACCCCTGGGATCTCCGTAAGGCATAGTTCCAGAGGTTAGAAGAAAGCCATTTTTCTGAGGAATTGATGACGTTTTATAAAAGAGTGGGGGAAATTAGTAAAAGCAATTGCAAAAAACTGAACACTTTTAGAATCAACTTCCAAGTTTATCTTTCTGTATACAGCTAGTGCTTCTAAGAAGTAAATCTCACCTTCCCTACCCCCCATCATTGAAAGTTGTCTCTCTGTCATTAGTGGAGATTGTCCCCAAAGGGACGTATTTGTTATTAGAAGATGAGGTATAAGTCTAGTTACTGAAATCAATTATTTAAAGTCTCGAAAGCTGATCAGGAGTCAGGCAGCAATTTTAGGGTTTAGTAATGCAGGCATCTTTAAATAGACTTAAGGCCTGAGCCACAACCAAGAGGTATGTCATAATCCTGTGGGTTTCAAAACCCATTATTTCCTCCAAAATACTTTTAAAGAAACTTCCAAATATCCAAGTATGTCTTATGATAAAAATGATGAGAACATTTTGAATAAACAGGTAAAAAGACACAGACACAAAAGATGTAATAAAATTGTAATGTTCTCCCAGTGTCTAACATTAACAGATGTTTTCACAAATAACAACTTTAATATCTTATCTTTTTGTCTGGAGATGGTTTTAATATGAAAATATAATAGACGAAATGGATAATTCAGGTTGCAAATGTATGAATTTTACATTCTTTTCCAACTGCATGTTATTTCCTTCCCAAGATACTGTCTCGAAGGTTTGCCAATTACAACAGTGTGACTATTTTTGAAAGAACATTCATTCGAGTTCCCAGCAAAAATAATTTCAAGGAGATATTGCCATTCAAAACATTTACAAATGAACTCCATACTTCATTACCCCAATTGTAGGCACAAATATAAATGAAATATGACTTTTACATTTGAAATGTTTTTTACCAAAACAAAAATTCAAGCTACTAGAAAAAGGCACCCAAGAAAAGGTAAAAGTAGACTATCCCTACTGCTAACGTCAACTTGATAATTGTGTTTTGTTACTGACAATGGTATATACGTTTTGTTCTTTCCCCATGGAGCCTATTTTACTACCTCTGACCATTTTATGATTGTTTACGCTTGTAATATGTCTAATATCCGTGCCCATGGCAAACCACTGAAGATAAAATATGCAGAGGAAAAAGAATGTGGTTTATTGATGCTAAACTAAACTGAAAGTCAGCAGACTTCAGTTCTATTTCTGGATTCTTTTTGGACAAATCGTACCTTCCATGAACTTGAACAAGTAATTTACTATCACTTTACCCCAGATGGTGCAACTAGGTCTCTTTACAAGAAAACTCTAATACCACATTTTTCCATAGCATAACTTACAGAGTAAAGAATAAATGTAAAATGCATTAATTGAAGAATTGCTTATTCAAAATGCTTCAAGCCCCACTACTCAATGGTATTATTAAAAGTATAACTAAAAACAAACTCCAGAATAACAGTGGGAACACATGCGCTTATGTCTTCAGGTGAGATCTGAGGGGCAGTTATGGGGAGAAAAGGAGAAACTCTGGACAAATATTTTCAGTTGTTCTTCTTATTTCCCTTCCTTTCTTCTATTTCTTCCTTGATTTTGTTGGAAGAGGAATAGGAGCTTCTGAATGTTGCTTATACTGGGACAACCACGGTGCTGATACTATTGACCTGAGGAAAGTTATACCTGAATAAGGCAAAGGAACAATAATTGAGAATTTCCTGGGTAAAAAGAAGTGAAATGGTCCATCATCTGTACCTCTGATAATGTAATGAATGTTTCAGAAAGGAAAACAATATGATTGCCAGAATAGATGGGATTTTAAACAATTAGGCTATAAACCAAGCTGCTCTTTGGGGGCCACCTTTTTTTACTAAATCTGGGAATATGACCTGAAAAAAGTCATCTCCCAAGAATACATCTTCAACTTCATGATGTAAGACAGTAGTAAAATACAATTCCTTTTTTTCAAGGTTACTCTACTCCCCCTCCAAAAAAGAAATCCAAGAATGTATTTATTTCATATGTTGAAGGAAGGGTTAGATCAGGTAATCATCATTTATTTTTCTATTTTATGGTATAGAGTGAATCAAATATAATAATAAAATAGAATCAAAGAATTCTGGAGCTGGAGGGAGCATTAGAAACAACCCAGTTATTTTATAGTCATGTAAACTGAGGCATAGGAAAAGAAAGTGAGTTGCCCAATATCAACACTTGATAAATATAAAAATTAAATCTTCTGAAACTCATTACAGAAATAAATATTCCATTGCATAGATTTGACATTGTATGACCTGACAAGTTCCTAGAAGTAGTATCATTTAAATTTTCCTTCTTCGTATAAGAGGTCCAGCATATGCTATCCAGAATTTCCAACTACTAAATAGAAAACAAGTTACTGAGATCATAATTAACTTCGGTTGGATGTTCCTTAGTTTTCATCTTGGTTTTGATTTTTCTACCAGTATGGAATAAATTATTAATTATTATAATTGTTATTATTAGTTCCAACATAATGACATGAGAAAAATATTAAGAGACTGAAATGTGTTACCTAATAAAGCCACAGAATCTTCTACAGAAAAGTTTTAATATGAATGAAAATTATTTGCAGTTTGTTTTCCTGCCTAAAGATAGCAGGCAAGATTAGTGTTTTCTAAAGCAATCTTCCACAAATCTATAGCGTTGCCAGCACCCCTACTGGCACACACAGTGCTTCTGGCAAATTATGAAATGGTACTTTCTTTAGGCAGTTGAATTGAAAGAAAGAAAAAGAGACCCCTTTTACCACATCAATTACGAAACAGCACGGCTTCTGGAAGCACCTGTGCTAGAGGGATTTCCCCATCTTTTGCCCATTCACCCAAGACCTTTGTACAGGGTGCAGCCTGCACAATCTTGATCAGAGACCCTGGGCATTATTCTCTTTATTCCAAATGCTGTCACTTTTGTCTCTATCTATTTATTTAGTAATAACTTAAAATTCAGTTATGGAAAGCACACATTCTTGAATTTCCTTATCTTGTCTTCAATATGAACAAGGACAGGATCCCCAAGTCTCTAGTATCTTATCAGCAAGCATGGACTTTAATGTTGCCAAACACATGTGCCCCTTTGTAGACTGTCTTGCCTACCTCTTCTCTCCAGCCAAATCCTACTGAGGTTTTAAGGCCTTCTCTTTTCTTCCAAGCAGCCTTTGCTGACTCATTCCAATCCTTGTTGACATTTCTTCCTTACATCCCCTAAGACTCATTGTCTGTTAAGGATTAGGCATTGATTAATATGGCACTGAATGTCATTTGCCAAGAGAACCCAGTAATGCTTAAATCACCAGGCCACACAGAGATGACAACAGCATTCCTGCAGGAGTGGTTTCAGGGCAACGTGAAATTCAATCCAGAGACTATCTAGCAGCTCTGTATGTGGAGCAAGGGAGACTTAAAGAAAAAAAGCCCCAGCTGCTCAATGTGCTCAGTACCAGCATATGCTATCCAGAATTTCCACTTTCTTACCCTGTAGTACTGATGCCCACCCAGCCAGTGCTTCCAAAAACAGGAGCTCGATCCTTCTACATGGCTATTGTGAATAGTAATTGAAAGTATGTCTCCTAAGCAATGGAGGCAAGACTTTTACCAACTCCATGACTGTCAACATGAGAAACTTCTGTAGCTTGTTTTAAAATGTGAAAAAAATTCAAGAAAGCTACTAAATTAATTGTCATAGTAATGAAATTTATTTCAATAATTTAGTTAATCCATTAAGACAGTTGTCAGCAGAGTCCCCCTTCTTGAAATTGGCACATGCATGTTTGAGTAAAAAAGACACGAGCAATTTCAAATCTACCTTTTAATCTTCAAACAGAAAAGGAATCTGAGCAGGGAGTAGGAGAAATAACAAAAATTGGTGTGACTCCTGCTGGTATCTAATCAAATATGATGTATAAGTGTTCATTCTTTTCTTTTGGTTTGTAGTTGTGATGCCAATGACTGTTACCTTTTGAGGTTGCTTTAAAGTAAAGCTTGCCTTTCTATGAGAAAACAAAACAACCAAAAAAAGAAAAAAGAAAAAAGGAAATGAGGGTCAGAGGCCATTTTACTTCTCTTTCTATCCCATAACCCATTCTAAATCTTAACACTCCAATTGAGGAAAGTTGTATTAGATGATGATGAAATAATAGTAGAAAAACACATACTCATAAGCTCCAATGCCTAGATAGGTGTGTGTGTGTGTGTGTGTGTGTGTGTGTGTGTGTGTGTGTGTGTGTGGCAGGGGGGTAAGGTTGGTGTACGATTCTTAGATGAGAACGCCTTGTGGCTCCTCTTACCTAGCCACGTGCAACTTAACAGCACTATAAGAAAGAGAGATGGCCCAGCTTGCTCAGAGCAGCCCCTATGCTTTTATGGAATGAACAGAACCCAGTTCACTGCAGTTACTCTGTTTACTAGCAGAGTGAGCAGCCTCGAGAGGCCAACACTTTTGGGGGGACATTTGATTATATTCAATGTAATACATATATTAAAACTTACAATGGTCTCTAATTATTTTATAAATGCTTATCTTGATCTCCAGAAAGATGAAAAACTTACTAAAAGCCAAGTCAATATCCAGACTGTTTCTATCTCCTAACTGAGACACATAATAAGTGTTCAGTCAATATTTGTATGATTAAATGCAAAAATAAATTCTTATTTTGAAACTCAATATAACCTAGTTTTACAGATATGAAGATAATGGTATGGCATATTATATTCAAAGAAGGTAAAACAAATTAAGAACTGACAAAAGAGTTTAAATCATCAGGAGTAGCCCCACTGGATGAAAAAAAGCATACCCTCAAACCCTATAATTACAGACTAGGCTCTATGAGTTAATGACATTTCTTTATAAAACATGCATTTTTTTTCTGTGTGGAAGCAACACACATTCAAGAATTGAGACAAACATCAATAGAACAAAAGCTGTAGCTCAGCTGTTTAGAGGAAATCAATTCAAACAACTCAGAATTTGCTGGATAACAACACATCATGAAACATTAAACTAAGTGGTGGCACCTGGCTTTAGAAGCGTGATCTCTAGGACAGCTACCAATTTATTTGTGCTGAAAAGGAAAGTCGCCCCCTCTCCAGCCCATTCATGTAAAGCTTATAAATCAAAATAATAATGATATCAAAGGGCTCTATAAAAAGACCTTTCCAACAGTTATCTCTTTGCCAGGTTATTTCATGCAAGTTTCTCAAACAAAGCAAACAATGAACTGTGCTAAAGAAATGCTTTAAGATCTATAAGCTGTGAGCAGAACTTATGAGATTCAGTATGGAAGGGGAAGGCATGCAGCATGGCAGGATATTTGTATAATGGAAGTCTGGCTCACAACTCAAGGCTGCCAGTGAAGATGTTTTCATCAGTTACTAGAGTTAGAGAAAGGAAGCAAAAACACTGTAACTTAAAATGAGCAGGCAGAGAAATGGGCACCAGTTCACCATGATCCGCTACTTACTAGCTCAGAGAAACCAATGAAAGCAGAGTTCACAGAAGGAAGATGGGGGAGAAGACTGACCATGGGTTGAATGAGAAAGATGGTCAATAGGAGTACATTGTTAGTGATGAAGCATGGTGTTAATTGTCATGAAAAAGCTTTGGGAAGTATTTGCCACATCATTGGCCACATGTACGTATTGCATGAAGGCTTACTACATGGCCAGTTTGAGATATTTGAGATGAGAGGATAAAGAAGAAATGTTGCCATTTTCCTCAAAGAATATATCATCTACCGGAGGCAAGATTAATAGTGACCATTGAGTATTTACTATGTGCCAAATAGTGCTTTACAGATGTTATCTTACAACATAATCCCCACAACAACCCAGTGAAATGGGTACTATTATTCTTTCCATTGTATGGATAAGGAGACCAAGGTCAAAGGAGGTTATGCATCTTGTACAAAATTATTCACTCAGTAAGTGACAGAGTCAAGATGTGGTCTTGCTCTAAAGTCTATGCATTTAATCACTATAGTAGAGCCAATTGCAAAATGGGGATAAAAATAGTGTCAACTATACAGTTGTTAGGAGAATAAATGAGTTAATATATAAACATGAGGAGAATGCCTGGCATGGGGCCAATGTTCAATAGTGGTCAGCTATCTTTATTTTTAATGTCAGCGGTGTTTTCCTACATATTAATGCGTGGATTCTTTTTACAACATCCTAGACAGGTAATTGCTAGCTCCTGATTATACATTTCCCCAGGGGCAGGAATCTCAGTACTTGAGCAAGTAGCTTCATTGTGCAACAACTCTTTTTTAGAAGATTTCCTTTGATCAGCTGAAATAAACCTTCCTATAACTCTGTCCCACTGGCCCTACTTCTGCCATTGATAATAGAATAAGCTGACGTCCTTTTCTACTTGATGTGACAGATTGACTACAGCAAGAAATAGAATCATTTAAGATTTTCGAACTGGAAAACAACATAAGAAAGGCAAGCCTAAGTAAGATGTGTCTGATGAGAATAAGAAGGGCCGATTGCAGAAGAGTGAAGTTGGAGACAGGGAGATCAGTGAGCAGTATGTGGCAGTGATCCAGGTCATATGGTCTAGGACAGGAGCAATGGTAGCAAGGATGGAGACACAGCACAGATAAGTGAAATCCTCCATGGGGAAATTTGACAGGGCTTGGGGACTGGCCAGATGTTGAAGAGGGGGATAAATAAATTTCACTGATGACCCTGTGTTTAGAAATTTAGCTTTTGGGAGGAGCCGAGTCTTTCGATGGTGCTTGTTTTGTTTAGGAGTGGTGTGCATTTGGAGGGTGGGAAGATGATGAGTTTGCCTTTGAGCTGACAATTAAATAAGCCAAAAAATATCCAGTAAGTAGAACTAGGTGACTGGCAAGAGATATCTTGGTAAGAGATACTAATTTTAAAATTATCAGCCAGAAGGGTTGAATGGGTTAAACAAACTGTTGATTCAGTGCTTCCAATGGTAAGGTGAGATTCTGAATATGGTCCCGGAAGTGAGGCTGGCTCTGTGTGAAACTATGAAGGACCTGGGATTCTGAACCTCTGGTGGCCCTCTCACCCTCATCTGTTGCTTGGTGCTTACATCTCCAATACTTTTATCTCCCTTTACTTTCCTTCCTATTAATATTGTGATGAAAGCAACACAAGTTTTAGTAGATCAAGGTGGTCATGTAGCAAGAACATAAACTAGGAGTCAAGAAACCTGGATTCTCATCTCAGCTCTTTTGCTCCTACTTCTGAATCCCAGAAGGGGCCTAAGGTCCCCTACAGCTCAAAAAATTAATGTGTGTCCAATATGTCTATACTGAATACTGTCCCTATTCATTGGCTCAGTGTCGTGAACCTGTTCCTGGATTCTCCATTCTGGTGCAAAAGATAGAGCACAGCTTAGTGTATCCTCCTGGAAAGAAAAGAGTAAATAATATATTTAATACATAATCCAGAAACAATAGTCCTTAGTCTTGGAATGCAGTCTGATATAGATATCCAAATACATGCCTACTAGTACAACCACTCATTTACCCACTCCTGAACTCAACTGGATGTTTCTCTACTGGAGCCGGGTAAGATACAGTGGGGAAAAACAGCAGTTGCATTGAATAGACTTCTCACAGAGAAAACCTTGAGTTATATCTTGTATATAGTTTATGTACAAATATGTAGATAAGTATAAAAATGTCTGGAGGGTTATATATGGAACAGTTAACTACAGTTCCCTCTGGGGAGGAGAATAAAATCAGAATGAAGGGGTGAGAGTGATACACTCACATTGTACTCTAGATAGTTCAGTATGTGAATTTTTACAATGAGAATCTATTCCTACATTTTTGTGTTATATGAAAAACAATAAAAATGTTTTTTCCTTATTTTTTTTAAAAAAAGAAGACAATTGTTTATTAAATCTGAGAAGCTAAAATGTTTGGAGTAGTACTTATGGTATCACAATGATAAATCACTTGATATCTTAGGGTGCTTGTATTTTTAAATGGAGGACAGCTACTTCCTCTCTTGTCCCAAGATCACCAGCGTCTCTAGGCTCACAGCTATCTAAGAAGCAGATAAAGGATATTTTTAAATAATGCAAAGAAGAAATGGAGTGTTTCAAATAGCTTCAGAAAGGCTGGCTGGTGGGCTAAAGTTCCCAAAAGTTAGCCAAGCACTGCGTCAGGCAGTAAATCAGACTTTAACCTCCTCCCACCACTTGAGAGAAAATATGGCTGGTGTGAGTCCACTGCAGAGTGAGAATGCCCCACTTCCCTAGATCTGGACTTTTCAGAAGCTGCCAACATGTCGATGCCTGCTAAAACATCATGTGGGAAGAAGAATGAATGTGGGCAAGATTGGCTAGCCACTCAGAAGGAAATGATCTCATTTCTCATGCTGGGTAACCCCCAGTTGATGATAAATGAAATAAGACAGGGTAGCATTTAAATTCCATCATTATGTTTTTTCCCTGAAAGCCACACATTTACAGATGATGGCTTCGATTGTCTCTTGAGCTTTTATAATAGTTGTAGCAGAAAAGGAGAAAGATCCAGAAACTATCTTGTCCAGTTTCATTCTCCTGCTTCACTTGGGGGATACTTCCATTATTTTTTTCAAATGTAGAGGGGTGTTTTTTGGCACTTGTTATGGTCTCATGTACTGGCTAGTTCAAAGTCATGAATATTGGAGCCTTTAATCCATAATCTCTCCCAGTGCAATTTGTCTATGAGATTCTTTTCCTGCCTTGCCAGAAGGTAGTAGAGTTATAATTCATGATCCTGTGATCTTCAACATGGCTTCTGGCATAGTGAGGAAGTTCTTCGTTCTTTTAGGACAGAACCGTCACTCATCACTAAAAAGCCCTTCATTTTTTCCCCTCAAACACTGACTCATAAAATCATAGATTCTCAGGGATGGAAGGGAGCTGAGAGGTTGTCTAATCCAATTCCTTACTAGTTGACTCCAGGCAGTGCCTAGGCATGGTGAGTTACTTCATTCCCCAAATAAGTAATATTTAGTGAGGAAAAAAGAATGATTTATGAGGATCACAGACTGAATGCCTCCAAAAGGATTCTAAAGAGATGTGTGTGCTAATAGGTATGATGCAGGAAAAAGGCACATTTAATAATATCTTTGTTTCTGTGAGAATTAATTAGGTACAAACTCAGATTCAAAACTGATAACCTATCAATTATATAATAATAATGATAATAATGATGATGTTGATAAGAAAGAGCACTTAAAATCAGTTAAGATTTTTTTTCTGAACCCTTGCTATGTGCCTGGCATGGAGCTAAACTATTCACGTGAATTATATAGTCATCAAATCACTTCTATTGGTCTGGTAGCCTCCGTTTTACACAGATGAGGAAACTAGATAGAGCTTTAGAAAGGTTGGAATAGCTCAGAACTAATCCTGAAATCCAGTACTAAGTCTTTACACCAGGCTATATTACCTTATTATTTTCAAAAGAAGATAGTGTAGAAAATAGCTATCTCCCAGATTTGTTCCCAGTTGCCTGGCTAGTAAGGAGATATGTTTCATAACCTTTTCCCTGAACCCCTTGAAATCCTTCTCACTTTATAAGCCCACATTTGAGCTAAAGAAGAAACATTTCTTGCTTCAATCTCTTCATACAAAGGATATTTTGGTTTCAACCAAGAGCAAGAAAAATGCTTCCCTGAGTTTTGGTTATCCTTCTAATGCACGTGGAGCAGGTGATACATTTAAAGGGAAAATAATAGTTTATGGTCCTGGACAGCTGGCTTGAGAGGAATTAAAACCCTACTCTAATTCAAAGCATAAGGGTCTTTAAAAAATATATATATATTTATATATATATATAAATATATATATTTATATATATATACACACATACATACATATGTATATCATATATATGACATTTTCCCCCAGATTTTTGAAATATAATAGACAGTTACTCATATTTACATTGTACAATTCAATAAGTTTTTTTTCAATTATAGTTGGCATACAATAATATATTAGTTTCAGTTGTACAGCATAGTAATTAGAGCTCAAGTGATCACCCCACTCAATCTAGTACCCCTCTTCCTCCTTACATATTTATTACATTGTTGACTGTTTTCCTTATGCTACACTTTACATCTCTATGACTATTTTGTAACTATCCACTTGTATTCCTTAATATCTTCACCTTTTTTCACCATACCCCAACTCCCTCCTGTCTAGTACCCCTCAAAATAGTCTCCATATCTATGAATTTGTTTCCATTTTTGTTGTTATTGTCATTTATTGTGTTCTTTAGATTCTGCATGTACATGAAATCACTTTGTATTTGTCTTTATCTGACTTACTTCATTTAGCACAATACCCTCTAGGTCCATCAAAGCATTATCTTTTTCCATCCCTTCTTTTAGTCTGCATGTCTTTTAATCTGAAATGAGTCTCTTGTAGGCAGCGTGTTTAGAGGTCTTATTTTCTTATCCATTCAGCCACCCTATCCTTTGGTTGGAGCACTTAATTCTTTTCCATTTGAGGTAGTTGTTGATAGGAATGTAGTTATTACCATTTTTTTATTCATGATTTTGATACATGTTTTTTTCTTCTTAAAGAAATCCCTCCAACATTTTCTGTAATACAAGCTTGGTGTTGATGAATTCCTTTAGCTTTTTTTTTATTGTCTTGGGAAGCTCTTTATCTGTCCTTCAACTCTAAATGATAACTTTGCTGAGTAAAGTATTCCTGGTTGTAGATCCTGTGTTTTCATCACTTTGAATATTTTGTGCCAAGCCCCTCTGTCCTGAAAAGTTCCTTTGGTGAAATCTGCTACCAGACTTACGGGTGCTTCCTTGTAGGTAACTAACTGCTTTTCTCTTGCTGCTTTTAAGATTCTGTCTTTGTATTTAACTTTTGGCCTTTTAATTATGATGTGTCTTGGTATGGACCTGTTTGGGTTCCTCTTTCTTGGGACTCTCTGAGCTTCCTGGGGTTGTATGTCTACTTCCTTTGCCAGGTTAAGGAAGTTTTCCATCATTATTTCTTCAAATAGCTTTCCCACTTCTTGTCCTCCCTCTCCTCCTTCAGGTATCCTTATTATATGGATGTTTTTTCACTTAATTTTGTCCCAAAGACTTTTTAATTATTGTTATATTCTTGGCTTCTTTTTCTTGCCATTCTGATTGGGTGACCTTGACTACTTCATCTTCTATATCAGTGGTTAGATCCTCTTCTTTATCCACTCTGTTGATTCCTTCTAATATACTCTTCATCTCAGATAATATATTCTTCATTTCTGACTGGTTCCCTTTTATAATTTCCTTTTTTATGTTTTTTTTTCTCGTTGTTAAAGTTCTCACTGAGTTCATCTACTCTTTCCCTAAGTTCATTGAGCATCATTATAACTAGTGTTTTTGAACTCTGCATCTGTTAGATTGCTTGACTCCATTCATTATTCCTGGATCTCTGCTCTGTTTTCTCATATGGTTTCTGCTTCTTTGTCTTCCCATTTTGGCTGCCTCTTTGCCTCTGTTTCTATGCACTAAGCAAAGCTCCAAAGTCTCATGGTCTTATTAGCATGGCTTTCTGTAGTAAGTGTCCAGAGGCACAGTCCCGAAAGGAGTTCAGCATCAGTCCTATCAGCTTGTGTCCCTCTGGGGCCACCTGTTAAGATTCAGCAAGGAAACCATAGATGCTATGCTAATAGTTGCCTCAAGAAACCATGCCAGAAACCGAAGTCAGCTGCCCCCAGCATGGGTCTTGGAGCTTGCTCAGCAAGTTACACAAGACTTGTCAAGGACACAACTAAATGTGGCTTGGGTGGGGCCACAAGTTGGGGGAGGTGGAGTTTCAGAAAATCCCCTGGGCAGAGCAACCTCTGTTATCCAGTTTGATGAAGTCTCAGCTATGGTGGCACTGAGTCAGCACACTGGGAGTGGGGAGAGCTCAACAGAGAGACTATGGATACTGCTGGCACTCTGCCCAGGAAAGAGCCTCACCTTTGGCCCTTGTTAATACAACTTAGTCTTCTCCAGGAAGTCCCTGCTGCCCCCCAAGCAGCCAACCCAGTGCTGGTGCTCAAAGTGAGTGAGTCTGTCACAGCGAAAGTCTAGTCGCAATCATGGCCCCTTTAAGAGGCGTCTGCAGCTGCCTCAGCCTCTGTCCCACTCAGCCTCTCAGGATCAGGCAGACTCGTGTCCTCGCCCTGTCCTACCTCTTACCATTGCAGGGTGATTTCTCTTCCTAGTTGTAGGACTTGTTCATCTAGACTCCAGGTGACTCTGCTGGATGTGTGCTCCATGTTTCCATCACAACTTCGATGTGGTCGTGAGAGCAGATGAACAAAGCCTCTATCATCTACACCATTTTGACTTCTCTCCCAAGAATAAGGGTCTTTTATACAAACTCTCTGACCAGCTAGTCAAAATCCATAAACCCATCACCCATCGAATTGAATGAAGTTGTCTTAAAATGTCTCAAGGATAACTTTTTCTATTAAGTGCATCTTCCTTTGAATACTGCGTTTTTAAAAGCTGTGTCACTGTGCTGTGAGTAAACAGCAAAAGGGTGTAAGAAAGCTACAGAAATAAATAATCAGAATCATGTGTAACAAAGGACTCATGCTTCTGTCTCACATTCGTACTTTATCAAGTATTCTTCCATATTTTATTTAATCATCACAAAGGCACTGTGTAGTAGGCAAGGCACATTTTATTTTTCCTGATTTGGTGAGAAAAAAAACTGAGACTCGGAGTTTAAGAGGGTTACTCAAAGATACGTGGTGAAACGATGAAAAAGACTGGACTAGGACCTAAGAATCTTTCTATCTTGCTCTATCCACATTAAATACTTCTATACTTTTATATTATATTTATAATTTTTGAACCATTATGAAATATCTCTAACAATTTTATTATCCTCTTTTGGTTTTAAGATCTTAGTGTTAACGATGTCCTTGTTTTTTTGATATTTATGGGAAATTAGTATATGTCAAAGCATTAGTATATTATATCTGTGCTAAAATTTCCTAAATCTAATTGTTGGAAATATACATATTCCTCACTAAAGGTTAGCACAGCAATAGTTTTTAATGGGCTTGTAAATGTGATTAGTTATACCTTTGAAATTTGGAAAGAAGAGGGGGAAGTAACACTAATTGAATATTGACTACATGGTGGGTACTTTATGTAGATTATCTCATTTAATATTCTAAATACAAAAAAAGAAAAGTATCACTATTGTTCTACTTTACATTTAAGAAATTGACTCTTAGAGGTATTAAATAACATGACCAAGGTCCCACAGATTTCAAATGGTGAAGCTAGGTCTCAAACTGGTGTAGTCTACTCCAAAGTCCAGGTTTTTAACAAATATGCACACTGCTTTCTAGTAGTTGAAGCTAAATAAATACTATTAGCTCATCTTAAGTGTTTATATCTACCAAATCATTGTGCTAATGACTTTGCCTTCTTCATCCCATTAATTGTTAAAACCTATGAAGTAGGTACTAATATCTCCATTTTATATATGAGGAAACTGAGAATGATAATGTTATATAATTTAAGTTACACAGCTAATAAGGAAGAAACAAGAACAATTACTATACATCTCTGGTTTTCTGTGAGCCATTTAGACAACACAGCCTATGAGTAAGAAAAAGGAGTAAAGAATCACTTTGCAACAATAATTTGAGTTGACATGTATATGCACAAAATGACATTATTGAAAATTCAAGGCCTGTAAGAAACATTACTCTTTTGTTCTCAAGGTTGTGGGGTAGGGGCCATTTTTGGTATACTAAGAAGCTCTTAGTGAAGACAGAAGCCATTAAATGAATCAATAAGGAGGGTTAAGAGCAGAAGTGTCAACTGGAGTAGAATTTATTAATTTGTTGGCTGAGATGACATTATCCAGTTCATGTACTTGAGTCCTGACATATATAATATTTTACCGTGTACTTATTTTGGAAGTTTTAGAAGTGAAAAAATTAAAAAATAGTGATGTAATGAATTGCTATGTAATGATACATCAGCTATGTTGTGAAAATGCATAAAAGATAAAGTATATACAGATAGAGAAGTATCAGTTGGGATTCCAACTCTTCTGCTTCCTAGCTGAGTGACCCTGGTCAAGATATTGAACTCTGAGCCTTAGTCTACTTGTTTTTAAAATGGTATACCTATCTAACAGGGTTGCTGTGAGCCTCTAACAGGTTTAAATATGCAAAGCACCTAGTCCTGCATTTGGCATATAGCAGTTACTCAATATATATCAGTACCCATTGCCTTTCTCTTAAGAATCATTATTTAAAATTAATCTCCATACAGCAAGGACTTTTTAAAATCTGAAAAAATACACATCTTTTTGTTTGTAATTATGGAGTATCTCTACTCAAGGTTTTTTAAATAAACATTTTTACATGTATTCATTATCAGTAGTAGTTTCATATTATTTTACCATTTCTACTTTTTTAGGCAGTTGTGGCTACCCTAGATCCCGTGCTTCTTAATAGCATATGCAGAAACTGACTCATACAAAATAGATTACTTTGTGGCTGACTTTAATAATATTTGCATAAAATTATTGATATATTTTAATTTGTTTACTCTTTTTTTTTCTTTTCATACTACTTGGCAGAATTGCCTAACTGGCACTTAGAAAACTAGAAATACGTGAGAAAGTAAGTTACCCAGACATCCAGAATTGCTTGGAAATTGGAAAATTAACCTTCACACACTCTGATAATACTGCAGAGTTAAAAGAACAACTGTATGTGCTTCCACGCAGCTGTCTAGTTTGCTAATGCATGTTCCTAAAATAAAAATTAAAAAAAGAACCACACACATACTAATTGTCTTTTTCCTTCTAACAATCCAGCTACTCAATCCATTTTCATAAATACTGTGTTGACCAAGAAGCGTCTGGAGATGGGAGGGTGGAGAAAGCTTGTATTGTTTGTTGAATACCAGAGGACGTTTCTTTTCCTTCAAGTGACCTAAGAAACTTGAGAGAGCTATCATACAAGCCACATTTTAGAGGGGTGAAGTCATCACAAATGCCGCCTTAGAAGAGTGTGCTGGTGCCAAAGACTATTCTCAACAACATTTCCAGATTTGCTTTTTTTAAAAAAAATCCAAAGATTTTTTTTAAACACATAAATCAAGAGTGAACAAAGCAAAGTTTTAGCACTTCACTTCCATTCATTGCTACCCTTCATCTTGGAACTCAATTTCTTAGCTAGATTGCCTTTTGGGGCTACAGAAAGGAACAAAAGAGATGGGGATAGACAGACAGGGCCAAGAATCCAATAAAGAAATGAGCTGTATGAAGGTTTAATCATCAGTAAAACTAAGCAAGAGAAAGCAGAGGGGCAGGAAAGTTACTTAAAATCAGAGAAAGTGAAGAGGAAGAAAAGTCAGTTAAAATTGGTATATAGCAAAAAAAATTTAACTTCCATTTTACTGATGAATGCCTGTAGTCTGTAATTAGAATTCTATAAAGTCAAACAAAGAGCCGCAGTTAATTCTCTGGGGACTCCTATTTCAACTTGGATTGCCTTTAACAACAACAAAAGTTTGTGCAAATTCAAAAAGCACACAAAAATTAAAGAACGCAAAAACCTCTCTTAGGTGAGCATGGTAGTCTTATATAAATGGGAAATATAAATCTTTTCCTGAATTGCCCTTTACTCCAAAGGCCTACTAATCTTGACCTTTCATTTTTTGTAAAACATCAAATATGTATTAAATGAAAACAAAATCACTTGGCACTGGATTTTAGAGAAAGAAAAGGCTAATTTGGAATGTTTTTGATTGGTTAGAACTATTCAATTGAATATGGTGCTTAGTAATTTTTTCAGACAAGTAAACGGGTATAAAGTTTTTCCCCTACTAAAAGGCTGCACGGTTTGTTCTCTGAGGAAAAATAAATCTCTACATATTAAAGAAAAGAGATGTACTTATACTGGACTTTAGTGGAAGCCTGGCAAATAGAGGTCTGTTCCTTTCTGGTAAGTATGAACAGTTCTCAGTCTGGAAGGTACATAAACACTCATATAGGCATCATGCCCTCTCTCTCTCCTTGCCTACACCCATTGCCTCCAAAGCTAAGGGACCACCATTCTGAGGCATGTCAGCCCTATCCTGGCCAAGCTCATATTTAATATTCTACATTAAAATCAGAGATTGTTTGAGCTGGAAGCTATATATACATAGTTCAGCCAGTCAGCCATTTGCCTGAACTACGTACACCCCCTGTCCTCCAAAGGCTCATCCTTTAAATGATAGGCAACATTGACACAATTAAAATAATTTAACTGGCAAATTAAATTTCCTTCTTTTCAGAAAAAAATCTATTATGTAAATTTAGGTTGGATTCAACATAGTATTTCTGCTTTAGCTATAATCTAACCAATTCATTTTAGTGATCATTCATGAAAATATATCATTCTAAGTCCTCGTAGGCATTTACAGGTGAATCAAAAGTACTTATTTCTTAATTTGTTCCTCTATTTCTTATGATCCTCACTATCTCCCAAACACATATACTTGGGAAAGAGGGAAAATAAGAGAAAAAAAATACATCTTAGGAGAGGCTGAGTTGGTGGCTAAAAGTTCCCCAGAATGAAAGAGAGTGAAAGAGGCTGAGATGCCTTTGAAATAGTCTTTCTAGTAAACAAATCGGAGAATGGATGTCACAGACTTGAAAATGGATAAACAATATTTATGTCTCCAGCTCTATCTCTTTACAATCACCTAAAGATTGAAATATACTGCACATTAATTATATCTGGCTGTGCTTTAGTTATAATACGTTTTCTTTGATGTCAATCTTCTTAGCGTCTGAATTTCTCCAGATTAAGAGAACTGGGTTTAACTCAAACATCAATATCAGCTCCAAATTTCAAGGGAGTATGTGAACTGAAATAGTTTCCCTTCACTGAAGCCAATGTTCACTTTAAGGCAGTTTTCCATGACTACCTTGCCACTCAAAAATGGGTTGTCTCTCCTTACATGATCTCATTGCATCTTAAAGTTTCATTCAAAGCACCTATCAAAATTTTAATTAAATAAGTATTTGTGCAATTATTTTTAACCCACACATTCATTTATTTGATGCATATCATCTACTCTGAGCCATGCACTCTGCTACGCACTAGGATATGATAATGAACTCAACAGACACAGGCCCTGCTCTCATGAAGTATCAGAAGAGAATGCAACCAATTGCACAGTTCATTACTCAGGCACATTTATTTCATTACAATCTCTTTTGTGAGGCTGTAAACACATAAGGCAGGAAACTTTTCTGTCTTGCTCAGTCTTGGAGGGTTCCCAGTGGAAACTGGCTAAGAAAGCTTTTGCTTCAATTCAAAGCTTGGGCTTCTGAGGTGACAATGAGGCTGTTCCTATAAGTTTTTAGAAGACAACATGCCAGGGTTGGCCAAAGGAAGTTGACTTCCTGAGTTCTAGAGGTTCAATGGGTCAGGACCCTAAGCTAGATCGGTCAGTGAGTGTTCTGGCAAGAAAAATGCTTGGCATCTGGAATTTACTGGGCTCCGATTTTGTTGCACTTCTAAATTCTCAAGATTGACCCTGGGGGTCCAGAAGACATAACAGCAGTAGCTTTGTAATATTTCAGGGCCTCAGAACAGAAAGAGGACAGGTTCAACAACTACACATGAAGAGTTCAGAGAGAATAAGTGTAGCCTCTCAAGAAAATATAAGTGGATTTGGATAAATCCCAGGGCATGTTGAGACTTGGGTTTTGGGTTCACCAGGAGTGGCTTTCTTCTTTCGGCTCTTAATTCATAATCTGGCAGTAGGTCAAATGGGGAACAGTTGACTACAGGAATACACCCTTAATTTAATAAAATTCTTATTGTCACCTTTGTTCATCCAAAAAGGATTTCTGGTTTTAATCACATATTAGCTTAAATTTGTAACGACAATGTTACTAGCTACCCCAGAATGTAATGGGAAGTTCCAGGACCATGAAGAGTCTATATATGTCCTGGACAGGGTTATTTCTCAGGCCATATATTGTATCTTTGATCTTATTTTTTAAAAACTTTTAATTAAGTTTACTGGGGTAATATTGGTTAATATAATTATATAATTTTCAGATGTACATAATTTGACATCTGCTTAATCTATTGTACATTTACCACCCAAAGTCAAGGTTATTTCAGCTACCATATATCTGATCCCCTTTACCCACTTCACTCTCTCCTTAAACTTTATATGTGACCCCCTTTACCCCATCTACCTCCCTTGTCCTCCCTCACCCCACTAGTAACCTCTAGTATATAGTCCTCTGGTAACCACTAGTCTATAGAAGTATCTGTTCAGGTCCTCTCCCATTTTTTTTATTGGGCAGTTTGCTTTTTTGTTGTTGTTGTTATTGAGTCATATGAGTTCTTTGTATATTTTGGATATTAGGCCCTTAGCAGAGGTGTTGCTTGCAAATATATTTTCCCATTCGTATTGTTCTCTCCTTACCTAGTTGATGATTTCTTTTGCTGAGCAGAAGCTTTTTAGTTTGATGTAGCCCCATTCATTTATTTTAGCCTTTACTTCCCTTGCATTTGAGGTCAAATTCATAAAATCCTCTTTAAATCCAAGGTCCTTGAGTTTCATTTCTATATTTTCCTCTATGCATTTCATTATTTCAGGTCTTATATTCGGGTCCTTACTTCACTTTGAGTTCATTTCGGTGTATGGTGATAGACAACAGTCTAATTTCATTCTTCTGTAGGCAGCTTTACAGTATTCCCAGCACCATTTATCGAAGAGGCTTTCCTTATTCCACTGTATGTTTTTGGCTTCTTTGTAGAAAATTATTTGCCCATATAAATATGGGTTTACTTCTGGATTCTTGATTCTGTTCTACTGGTCAGTGTGTCTGTTTTGCTGACAATACTATGCCATTTTGATTACTGTCACTTCGTAGTACCATTTGAAGTGAGGCAGAGTGATGCCTCCAGCCTCAATCTTTTTTCTCAGGACGGCTTTGGCAATTCAGGGTCTTTGTGCTTCCATACAATGCTGATGACTTTTTGTTATATTTCTTTTAAAAAGCCGATGATATTTTGATGGGCGTTGCATTAAATCTCTATATGCATTAGGTAATATGATCATTTTAACTATGTTGATTCTTCCAATCCAAGAACATGGAATATCTTTCCATTTCTTTGTATCTTCTTCGATGTTTTTATTAGGGTCTTAATAGTTTTCATTATATAGGTCCTTCACATGTCTTGTTAAATTTATTACTAGGTATTTTATTTGTGTTGCAATTGCAAAAGGAATTATTTTTTCCACTTCTTTTTCTGATGCTTCATTATTAGAGTATAGGAACACTATGGATTTTTGAATATTGATTTTGTATCCAGAGACTTTACTGTATTTGTTTTATTGTTTCTAGTAGTGCTCTTATGGAGTTTTTAGGGTTTTCTATATAGAGAAACATGTCATTCACAAATGGTGACAGTTTGACTTCTTCATTTCCTATTTGGATGCCTTTTATATCATTCTCTTGCCTGACCTCTCTCGCTAGGGCCTCCGATGTTATATTGAATAGTAGTGGTGATAGTGCACAGACGTGCTGTTCCTGATCTTAGAGGGAAGGTTTTTAGCTTTTCACCATTAAGTATAATGTTGGCTGAGGGTTTGTCATAAATGGCCTTAATTATGTTAAGTTTCTTTTCTTTTATACTGATTTTAAGTGTTTTGATCATAAATGAATGCTGTATCTTGTCGAAGGCTTTTTCTGCATCTATTGATATGATCAAATAATTCTTATTTTTTAACTTGTTTATGTGGTGTATCACAGTAATTGATTTGTGTATGTTGAACCATCCCTTTGTCTCTGGTATGACGCCCACTTGTTCGTGGCATATAGTTATTTTAATATGTTGCTGTATTCAGTTTGCTAATATCTTATTTAGGATTTTTGCATCTGGGTTCATGAGAGATATTAATCTGTAGTTTTCTTTTTTTGTGTTATCTTTACCAGGTTTTGGCATCAGAATAATATTGGCTTCGAAATGTGTTGGGAAGTATTGCCTCCTCTTCTATTTTTTGGAAGAGTTAGAGGAGAATAGGTATTAAATCTTCTTTGTATGTTTAGTAGAAGTCATCTGGTCCTGGTGAAGTCATCTGGTCCTGGGCTTTTACTTTTTGGTAGATTTTTGATGATTGTTTCCATTTCCATACTGCTGATCAGTCTATTTAGATTTTCCAGTTCTTGATTCAGTTTAGGAAGGTTGTATTTTCTAAGTACTGGTCCATTTCTTCTAGGTTATTAAACTTGGTTGTATATACTTTTTCATAAAATTCTTATAGATCTTTTGTATTTCTGAAATGTTAGTCGTAATTTCCCCTCTTTCATTCCTGATTTTTAAAATTTGTATCCTTTCTCTTTTTTCTTTAGTGAGTCTAGCCAGGGGTTTGTCAATTTTATTAACCTTCTCAAAGAACTAGCTCTTTGTTGCATCTACTTTTTCTATTGTTTTTGTTTTGTTTTGTTTTGTTTTCAATTTTATTTATTTCTGCTCTAATTTTGACAATTTCTTTCCTTCTGCTGACTTTAGGCTTCATTTGTTCTTCTTTTTCTAGTTTTTTTAGATGAAAAATTAGGTTGTTTATTTGGACTCATTCTTGTTTTTGGAGATAGGCCTGTAATGATATGAACTTTTCTTTTATAACCACTTTTGCCACGTCCCAAAGGTTTCGATATGTTGTACTATCATTTTCATACATTTCTATGTATCTCTTGATCTCTTTTTTTATTTCTTCTCTGACCCAGTTATTCTTCAGTAAGTAGCATGTTGTCTAATCTCCATGTATTTGTGGTCCTTCCTGATTTCTTTCAGCGGTTGATCTCTAGTTTCAAAACATTATGATCAGAGAACATGGTTGGTATGATTTCAACCCTCTTACATTTGTTGATGCTTTCTCTGTGTCCCAGTACATGTTTGATTCTTAAGAATGTTCCATGTGCACTGGAGAAATATGTATAAGCAGCTGTTTTGGGATGGAAGGATCTTTCAATGAAGAGAAGGCACTTTTCTTTTGGTTTCAAATAGGTATCATCTAAGCCTCTTGGATCCCTGCTTTATATAAAGTCTTAATAAAGCTTTTTAAATTTTCTTGTAGATATTTAGTCACACTCGCAACCCTCAGTTACAGTTCCTGTCAGTGTCAGTGACGGTCTAGGCAGCATTTGCTCAGATTCCCCTGGGGCTCTGCAGTGATCAGTCTCGAAAGGTATTGGGGGAAGGGTCCTTTGAGTTTGGTGTTGGTGTTGCAGCTCAGTCTCAGATTTCCAACCGCAGCCAGCAAAAATCAGCTGTTGTTCCTCCGTGAACTCGTCCTGCTTTTCTGCTTTCTGACCTTATGACTGGGCCCTGCATCCACAGCTATTCCATGCAGGAATGTTCAGGGAACTCGCTGCAAGAACTCACCGCTCCTTCACCTCTCCCCGTCTTCCTGCATGGAACTCCAGTGGCTGCGGGAGGCAGCTTCTTTATGACTCCCAGTCCACCACCTGACACCCAGGGTTCTGACCTGTGGTAGCTCTTATGCGTAGATCTCATGCTCAGATGTCCTTGTGTGAATTTTGGGTGTTTTTTGTTGAGTTTTAGATGTTCAGCTTATTGTTGTTTCAAGGGGAGAGATCTGTGGATCTGTATTCTTCATGTTTCCAAATTCCGGTCTATATGGTATTTTTTAAATTCAAGAAGAGTATTATAATAAAAACAATACATGTTCCTATAGAAAATCAGTGAAATATAAAAAATGACAAAGAAGACAAAAGTCTTACCTCCCAGAGATCATCTTTATTAACATTTCGGTTTATATCATTCCAAACACTTTTTCTATGGATGTATTGCATAATGCAACAGGGTCGGTACACTGTAAAATCCAAGGTCCAAGTAACTTTTCTTTTGCCAAGACTCTCATTTATAATCTCCCTGACTCAACATTTCATTGAAGCCCTGAAAAATAAACTTTAAATGAAAGTGCTGATTTGAGTATGTCAGTTCAGGAGTCATCAGCCAAGATGATAGCAGAGGCAGCAGGAAACAATACTATCTACCATTTATTGACAATTTACTATGTGTCAGCTGGTATGCTCAAGTAACATTACATATATTCTCTCTTATCTTCACAAGAAACTTTGAATTTATACTATCTCCATTTTACAAATAAGGAAGCTGAAATTCAGAAAAAAATGTAGGTAATGCATTAGTTTACTAATGCTGCCATAAAAATAGCACAAATTAAGCAGCTTAAAACATCACAAATTTAATAGCTCACAGTTCTTTAGGTTGAAGGTCCGAGGACAGTTGGCTCATGTCGGTCTCTTCTTAAGGGTTTCACCTGGCCAAAATCAAGGTGTCAGCTGGGCAGTATTCATTTCTGGAGGCTATGGAGGTGAGTCTGCTTCCAAGCTCATTCAGGATATTGGCATTATTCCATTCCTTCTGGTTGTAGAACAGAGGCCCATTTTCTTTGCTGGCAGTCAACTGAGGGCTATTCTCAGCTTCTAAAGACTGCCCTTCTTCCATATTTAAAGGTAGCAATGGCAAATGGAATCCTTCTAATGCTCGGGATCTCTCTGATTTCACCTCTGTATCATCTATCCTTTTCTTTCCTCTTCTTTAAAACCACGTTACTGAGGTATGACTGATATTTAATGTATACAACTCAATGAGTTTGGGAATAAGTATACACTCATGAAACCATTACCACCATCAAGGCCATAGTTAAGTTGATCATCTCTCAAAGTTTCCTCCAGATCTCCCTATTTTAAGGTCAGCTGATTAGAAACTTAGTTACATCCGCAAATTCCCTACGCAGCTGTACCAAGATTAGTTTTTGTTTAAATAACCAGGTGATGAGAATCCTAGGGAAACATCTTTAAAATTTTGTCTGTCATAGGTGATTTTTTTCCCAAGGTCACACAACTAATTAAGTGGTGGACCTGGGATTAGAATGCAGGTTTTCTGGAACCAAAAGAGCTTGTTATGTGTAACTTCTAATTCTTTTTGTTTGTTTGTTGTTAATTACTAAAAAGGAAGCTGGATGACATCACAAGAAAGAATAAATAGAGAAAGAGAAGAGGACCAGGGCCAAAGATGTTGGGAACACCTGGAAGAAGGCACTGCGAAAAGTAAGTTTCATAAATACTTGTTATTTTACACAGCTATACATCACATATTGGAGTCACTCTCCTAGGCCATTACCTCTAAGTGTTTTGTTAAAACCAGAATAGTTTTAGAATTAAAACAAATCTAAACTTTCTTTACTTCATTATGCATTTTTGGATTCTTTGTCAAAAATTATTTGCATATATATATAGATAGATAGATAGATAGATAGAGAGAGAGAGAAAGAGAGAGAGAGAGAGAGAGAGAGAGAGAGAGAGAGAGAGAGAGAGTTTATTTCTGGGCTCTCAATTCTGTTCTATTGGTCTGTGTATCTGTTTTTCTGCCAATACCATGCTGTTTTGATTACTGTCACTTTGTAGTATAATTTGAAGTCAGGCAATGTGATACCTTGTTCTTTTTTCTCAAGATTGCTTTAGCTATTTGGGGTCTTCTGTGATTCCATATAAATCTGATGTTTTTTTGGTTTTATTTCTTTTAAAAATGCCATTAGGATTTTGATGGATATTGCATTAAATCTATATATTGCATAGGGTAATATGGATATTTTAACTATTTCTATTTTTGCAATCCATAAACACAGACTATCTTCATGTCTTTGTATCTTGAATTTCTTTTAATAATGTCTCATAGTTTTCAGTGTATTGGTCCATCATATCCTTAATACTATACTGTATTATATACTTGAAAGTTGCTAAGAGAGTAGATCTTAAATGTTCTCACCACAAAAAAGAAATAGTAATTATGTGATGGAAGTGTTAGGTAGCACTATGGCAGTAATTATTTTGCAAAGAATAAGTATATCAAATCAACACATGTATACCTTAAACTTACACAATTTTATGTGTCAATTATATCTCAATAAACCTGAGGAGGCGAATCTGAATATTTTTGGCCATTTACACTTCCCCTCAAAATTTAGAGTCAGTTAACCAATTTTCAGTAAAAAAAAAACAGGATAGTTAAAGCAAGAAAACTAGCTTTAACAATAAAATCATTCTAAATTATCTAAACTTGCATATGGCTTGAGTCAAGCATGTTTCTGTTCTCATGGTCTCCCAAACAATAACAAATGATTCTGTCAGCAGTTGGGGCAAGCAAGGTGTCACTGTTATATTTCCATCTACCCTCCAACTGCGGGAGCTATCTATGGTGGTGAGGGGCCTTCCCTTCCTCATTCTGTCTTGGGAAAAATCCTGTCACCTTTGATCAGATTAAGACTTCTTCAAATGTCTAGGTATTTGTGGAGATACTTTGAGATACTTTGAGTTAGTCTTTTTGCCTCTGATTTGGGATGTATTGGAATCTGACACAAACCTGTAGATGGTGAACAAAGAGCAAGGTAGAGGCAAACAGATATTATGGGGAAAAAAAAGAGTCCAGCACTGGAGGTGGGAAATTAGTATAGGCTTAGAAAAATTAGAGGATTTTTCTCTTACTTTGAAATTAAAAGCAATTAAAACTCATCCAGTAAATTCAGTCTCCTTTTTTGCCTAATTTATACCAATACCTTACCAGCACCCAGGTCTCCCTGCCAACACATTTACATGTACACATACACTCATATACACATATATGCACAAAAGAATGCAGGACTAAGCTTGTTTAAAGTAAGAAAAGGAAGAAGTTTAGAACTAAACGATTGTTGACAACCTTTTGAGTGACCCTGAGACAAGCCTTAAAAGCGACCCAGCAAGCAATAGCAAATCCTGCTTTATAAGGTCAGCCCCTGCACAACAGCTCCTCTCCTGTAGTCACACCCAGTCCTCACAACCAATCAGCCCGAGGGTCATTCTTTCTCACTGATGTGCAAACAGCAACTAATGCTCAAGTACAACAGGAGGGCACACACAACTTACACAAGGGACACACCTGGAGCACCTGGCTCAGGTGTACCACTGGGCCTCACAAGACACCTACTACATAGGATCACTCTACTAAGACCAGGAGACATAGCAGCTCTATCTAAGACATAGAAACAAACACAGGAAGGCAGCCAAAAATAGGAGACAAACAAACATGTCCCAGTTGAAAGAACAAACAAAGCTCCAGAAAAAGAACTAAACAAAATGGAGACCAGCAAGCTAACAGATACAGAATTCAAAACACTGGTTGTAAGGATGCTCAATGATATCAGTGAGAACTTCAACAAAGAGATGAGAAACAAACAAAAAGAAATAGAGAGATAGAAAACAAAAAAAAAACCAGTCAGAAATGAAGACTGCAATAACTGAAATGAAGAATACATTAGAAGGAATCAACAGTAGATTAGATGAAGCAGAGGATCTAATTAGCAATTTAGAAGATAATGTAGCAGAAAAAAAAACAATCAGAACAGCAACAAGAAAAAAGAATCCAAAAAAATGAGGACAGTTAAGGGGCTTCTGGGACAACATCAAGCGTACCAACAGTCACATCATAAGGATACCAGAAGGAGAAAAGCATAAGGATTTTAAAACTTATTTAAAAAAATAATGATGGGAAACTTTTCTAATCTGGTGAAGGAAATAGATATGCAAGCCCAAGAAGCACGGAGAATCCCAAACAAGATGAACCTAAAGAGAACCACACCAAAACACATCATAATTGAAATGACAAAATTAAAGACAAAAAGAGAATATTAAAAGCAGCTAGAGAAAATCAGTTAGTTATCTACAAGGGAACTCTCATAAGACTGTCAGCTGATTCCTCAACAGAAACTTTACAAGCCAGAGAGGGTTGACACAAAATATTCAAAGTGATGAAAACCAAGGACCTACAACCAAGATTACTCTACTCAGCAGAACTATTATTTAAAATTGAAGGATAGATAAAGAGTTTTCCAGACAAGAAAAAGCTAAAGGAGTTAATCACCATAAAACAAGTATTACAAGAAATATTAAGAGGACTACTTTAAGGAGAAGAAAAAGATTTTAAAAATGTGAATAATAAAATGGCAATAACTACATATCTATCAACAATTACTTTAAAATGTAGATGGAGTTAATTTTCCAATAAAAAAACACAGAGTGGCTACATGAATAAGAAAACAAGACCTTTACATATGCTACCAACAAGATACCCACTTTAAATAGAAAGACACACATAGATTGAAAATAAAAGGATGGAAAAGATATTTCATGAAAATGGAAGCAGGAAAAAAAAATCTGGTGTAGCAATACTTATGCCAAACAAAATAGACTTTAAAACAAAGGATATAACAAGAAACAAAGAACCAGTAATCCTATTTCTGGGTATTTATCTGAAGAAACTCAAAACCCTAATTCAGAAAGTCATATGCATCTTTATGTTCATTGCGGCATTATTTACAATAGCCAAGATATGGAAGCAACCTAAGTGTTCATCAATAGATGAACAGATAAAGAACAAGTGGTTCATATATACAGAGGAATATTACTTAGCCGTAAAAAATAATGAGACCTTGCTATCTGCAACAATATGAATGGACCTGGAAGGTATTAAGTTTAGTGAAATAAGTCAGGCAGAGAAAGACAAATACCATAGGGTTTTGCTAATATGGAATTTAAAAAACAAAATAAACTAACAAAACAGAAAAAAGCTCGCAGATACAGAGAACATTTTGATGATTGCCAGATGGGAGGAAGTTTGAGGTATGGGTGAAGGAGGGAAGGGATTGAGAAATGCAAATTGGTAGTTATAAAATAATAATGGGAACGTAAAGTATAGCATAAGGAATATAGTCAATAATATTGTAATAATTGTGTATGGTGTCAGATGGGTACTAGATTTATCGGGGTGATCACTTCCTAAATTATATAAATGTCTAATCACTAATTTGTACACCTGAAGCTAATATAATATTGTATGTCAACAGTAAGTAAAAAATAAAAAAAATTAAAAATAACTATAGTTCCCTTTTTCATCTCTGGGAAATATATACTGTAGGAAATTCAACAAGTGTTTTTTTTTTTGGTGCCTAGTACAGTGTCCGCATTGTCTATCACAGTATCTCAAAACTAGATGCTCAATTATTGTTTGAATCAAACTACTATTACTTAATTTTATCAGTCAGAAAGATGATTAGAAAATTTCTTCATTTTCCTGGCTTGCATCTGAGGGGTTTGTAAAAGAATCAGGATTCATTCTTAGAAATAATTATATTTGCTAATCAAGGTTCTAGAGTGAAAAAGAAGTTGGAGCTCTGGCCTGATTAAGAAATAAGTAAAGCTTGTTTTACTTCCCTTAATTATGTTAGTCTTAAACTGTTGCCCCCTCCCTTTAGTGCATAAAGAACAACATCGATACACTTTTCTCTGCCAAGTTGCATGGTTGAGGCAATAGAAAAAATATAAGCCTTAAATACTGAAACTCTTTAGAATTGATTTGTAATAAGTGACCCTGGTTTTTTCGAAGGTGCTTTCTTTGGGAGAAGGTTTGTAAATGTTTCTGTCATACATAGGAAAAGTGTCACTGGAATCTTGTCAGAAAGACTTGAGACTTCCTTAAGGTCAGGCAAGGAACAAGAATAACTGGAATGTTACAACTGTGGAAAAATTGTAATCCATCCAACTGCATTGGAACTTCCCTGGCATGACATTAGGTCATGGTGAAAAATATAAAAGAGTAATGGGAATAAAAAACTGGGAATGAAAAAGCGGGGAGAGGAATAAAACTATGGGAATAATTTGTTAGTTTTCAGAGAAAATTGGGCTCTGGCTCTTTCTATGAGTAAGTTACTGAGAGAAAATAGCACTGCAGTAAGGAAGGGTATTCATTTATCTATGTTTATTTGATGAAGATAAAACTATAGAACTCAAGAATACCCCCATCCTTTGTTCAAACTCTGTGCTTGCCAAGCAATCTTCCCACATACAATTTGATTCTTTGAGTGACATACCCATCCAGAGGAAATGCCCTGAGCAAATGACAAATGTGCATTATTCCACTAGATCCAGCTGCAAATTAATAAATGACTCCCTGGTTTACATGTCAGCCTTTTGCAAGTGTAGTTAGTGTAAAGCAGTCCCCCAGGACTTGACTACTTTGCATGTACTAAATAAACTGAGTTTCCGGTTCTGCAAAGCTGAGGATTTGACCCTGAACTCATGAGGAACTTGAAATCAGCCTGCCTACTGAGCTTGATAATTTATTGTTATTCTCTAGCTCTCACATGACCTTCAGGTTAGATTTACTACCCCTAAAATAAATATGCAAAAAAAGAGAAAGCGGGAGGAAAGTAATAAAGCACAAAGAGAAAGGGCTTTAACATCATAAGACCTGAATTTGGACAAGATACCCAAGTTTTTAATCTCAATTTTCTCATTTAAAAATTGGGTTAATAGTGCCTACTTCTGGAAGATTTCTCATGAGATTAAATGGGATTATATGTAACATGTGTCTGGAAAATGGAATGTGTTCAATAAGATATAAGTTGTGTTATTGCTGTCCCAGGCTGAATTTGTATTAAATATACCTTAGACTTAATCAAAAGGCATAAATGCCATTTCAGACCTCAGTAAGGAAGCAAAGTGACAAAAAATATGGGGAACCCAGGCTTCATCAGGATATTCTGATATCACCCTGCATTGGCCCCCAAATTAGGTCTTCCAATCGTCCACCCACTTAGGGAGGATGAAGTAATTAAGGAGCTGCTGCTGGCATAAGTTTTGTGTAAATGGATGGTTCATAAAGATATGTTATTACCAACAAAGTGTCACAAGATAATATACTTTTATCCCAGAAAAGCTGGTGGAGAAGCAATACAAATAATACTAGCAAACATTCATCCGTCACTCACTTTGTGCCTGAGACTATTTTTTGCAACTATTTTTACATGCATTTGTTTTATCTCACCAAGAATATTCTAAGCTCTTTGAGGACTTCACATTTTCTTCATTGCCTAGTACAGTGTAGGGTGTAATGGAAGGATAAAGGCTGCAGGTGATGATGCTGAACTACTAACACTTATTGATTTCTTACCATGAACCAGGTAATATGCCAATGTGCTTTTACATGCTTTATCTCATTCAATTATATTAATAACCCGGTGAATTAGGTACTAGTATTATTCCTATTTTACAGATGAAGGGATTGGATCTTGAAGCTTATGTCACTTGCCTAAGGCTACACAGCTATAAATGACTGAGTATTGATTGAATCCAGGTGGGTGATTCCAAAAATAATTCTACTGCTGCCTTTTTACCTCCAATCTTGGCTTTACCATTTATCTCAGGCAAGATATTTAATGTTTTTAAGGTATATCTGTAAAACTGAAATAACATTTCCTCCTCTCACCAAAATAGAACATTGTGAATTTATCAATTTGACCCTGAGAATGATGAAGCCCTAAACAATGACTGCTCCTTAGAGTAGTCCTGAAATATCTAGTTTTATAATTTCTCATACATTAAATAGCAAATAAATATAAAACTTTCCTTTTTATCTGACTTATAATAAATATTACTGGTAAAAACAATAATTGCAAAATAAAGCTGAAAAGGTGATTACTGTATTTGATTAAATGATTATTATAGATAAAAACTAAAAAAAATGTTTTTAGTGAGAAAGCACAAAAATTGATCTTACAAATTAAAGTTGGTAGACTCTATCAGGACAAGGAAAAATGGAAAATGAATTTAAATGTACTAAGAAAAATATGCCATTAACTGCAAATTAAATAGGAGATGAAAATATAGATCTATAATATATGACCCAGACAAATCGGACTATATAGAAATAATGACCATAAAAGTAAAATTATGTAGGTACAAAAACATATTTTATTATAACCTTTATGAAGAAAGTAATAGATTTTGATAAAAATAGTTTAAGCAAATTAAAAGAGAAAATGGGAAAAAAGTATATATTTTAACTTAAATGCATAGAAATATTGATAAAGGAAATAGAAACGCTTGTGGCTTTCTCTCCATAAAATACTTTAATGAAGAAAATTCATCAATGTTGTTTTAATTTAGAATTATTAAAGCAAACTTTTTTTAAAAAGTGTGAACTCTGGAGCCTAGCTACCTGTGTTTGAATTCCAGCTCCACCACTTTACTATAACCTTAAGTCAGTAGTTTAACCCTCTGTACCCAATGACCTCATCTTGTAAAATGGGGCTAAAAATAGTATATACCTCATTAGGCTCTTGTGAGGAGTAAATAAAATAGTATATATAAAAAACTTAAAGAGTGCCTGGCACATAGTAAGTGCTACATAAGCATTAGCTACATATAAATCTTTTTTTCTCATTGATTAATTCCAGGGCCCTTTGTTGCTTAATATTGGGTCATAATTATTGCATGAGAAGTTGCTGGAGAGTCATGATATGCCTGCAAATGGAAGAATTAACATGTTATTAATGACTAAACATCATTGCTTGATAAGCAAGTTTCAGGTTGCTTTAATTGCCAGAACTAGGTTGTTTTGCAATAATTATAGAAAAGTAAGTTCATAGTTTTTCAAAAAGAGTTTTCTGCATTGCTTAGACTGTTTTGTTATGTTATCTATTGTTGGGGAGGTGTGTGGATAGTATTTGTAGATAAGAATTGGTCTTCATAAAACATAAAAGTGATTTAGATACATACATGTTCAGGCTATAAAGTTGCCCTTTGATTCAAAGATACTGAGTCTAGATACATTCCTACTAGAAATTTCTATATTCTGCTCATCTTGATCCCTTTGTTTCTAGATAGAAAGTATGCGCCTCCCTCAATAAACCATTTTGGTGTTTAACACTAACTATATAGACATGTTAAAGCCTGGGTGTGGTAGGAGGGGAGGAGAATCCATTTAAAAAAATAGACTGCAGAATATATTTTCTTCAATCCCACTTTTCTAATTCCATAATGAAAACTTTCAGATTTTTTTCCTTTTCCCCTATCCAAGAACTTTTTTTACCCTTCATATGCTTGTCACCCTCTCTTTCACTCTTTCCCTCTTTACTGTCCAGTTTTCAGGCTCAGTTCATTTTCCATCTCTTCCCTCCTTTACTAATCAAAATACTCTCTTCCCTGAATTTGAAATGCATTCCTGATCATGACTTTCAGCATCATTATTTGTGTTGGTCTGTGTCATGTTGGCTCTGTCAGTCCAGTGTTCTTAACCACAGTTGCCCACTGGAATTACCTGAGGAGCTTAATGCCGATACCTGAGCCCCATGCCAAAAATTCTTATTTAGTTGGTCTTTGCTGCAGGCTGGAGATGGAGACTTTTTAAAGCTCCCTAGGAGATCTCAATGTGCAGCCACAGTGGACAACAACAATATTAGCCCATCAGGAAGGTAAACTCCTTTATAATAGAAAATATTTTCCATTAGCAGCCCTCAAACTTGTTCAGATGCTGGTATACCTGAAAGTTATGGTGTTCTTGTAATAATACTATAAAATATTGATGTGTTTTATTGATTCATATAAATGAAGAACAATTTTAGTGGCAAAGAAATTACTGTGATTTAAGTACGAAATACATAAGCACAGCCCTGAATACATGTAACCAAAACAAGGTTTTGAACTAAATATGAATTGCTAATTCCTGGTTTTCCCCTAATATTCTTTGACTTCTTATTCTGTAATCTGTTTGCATTCATTAACAGTCTAGCAGTAACAGGTATCAAAGTTTTAAACAAAAATTATGAGCAAAAAATGAAGGTGATTAAATTTCATCTTTTTGCTATCGTTTTCCTGCACAGTGAGAAAAGCGTACTGTTATTAGATTTTTAGTGTTAGAATACTTCCATTCAGTTTGCAGAACACCCAACACAATAATAATTTTATAAGGATAGTTATTGTTGAAAAGGGATGAACACTGCACTAAAAGTATTTAATTTAGAAATAACTTGTCTGAAGTAGACCCCTTAGATCTCTTTATGAAATGAATTTGTATTTTATTAATAATAATGCCATGTACGTGAATTTGTAAATGGTAGTAGTTATATATGTAAGTTATTATTTACTTAAATAAAATTTTTGGAGCCCTATAAATAACTCCAAAGTTAGTAATCAGAGGTCTACAGGTTATAAACTAAATGTTGAACTGCAAACTTGGTGTCTGTAGCAGGCCAAACAATGGCCCTGAAAATATCTCGAACCTGTGAATACTACCTTATATGGCACAAGAGACTGCAAGTGTGTTTAAATTAAGGATTATGAGATGGGGAGATTAGCCTGGATTATGCGGGTGGGTGCTAGATGCAATCACATGTATTCATACAAAGGGAGAGAAAAGGAGATTTGACACAGAAACAAAAGGCAATGTGACAACCTCAGCAGGGGTGAGGGAAAAGAGAGTGAGAGCAAGAGTGGGAGCATTTGTGCTTGTGCACATGAGACAGAGACAGAGAGAGGGAGAGACAGATGGATGAAGAGATGGAGAGATGGAGAGACAGAGAGACCAAGAGACAGGGAGACAGAGAGACAGAGAAAGTTGAAGAAACTATGCTACAGTCATTTAGATAGAGGAAAGGGACACAAGCCAAGGAATTCAGCTCTAGTCAAAGCTAGAAAAGTCAAAAAAGAAAAAAAAGCATTCTTCCCCTAGAACTTCCAGGGAGAATGGCCCTGCCAATATTTTGATTTCAGCCCAGTGAAATCGATTTTGGATTTCTGGCTTCCAAAACTGTAAGAGAATAAATGTGCATTATTTTAAGCCATTGAGTTTGATAATTTCTCACGGCTGCCATATGAAATTAATACAGAGTCTTTCCCCGCTTAGATATTGTCAACAATAATGAACATCATAATTTTAGGTATAGGCCTTTACTACACTTAAAAAATAGAGGGACATCTCAAAACCAAGGAAATATTGTTGTTTTTAAACTGATGTGCTATGCAATAGAAAACTGAGTTTATTGCTAATGTTAAAACCACTTTAATTGAGCAGTCTTTGGAGAAATTTGGCTCTATTTTTGAATAGTAGCCACCCAGCCTGAGATGTAGCAAACCAACCCCATCTGTGTGATTTAAATCAGTAAGTGTACTTTTTTTAAAGGATATTTTTGGAAAAGATTACTAAAATCTTTATGTGGTAGTTAAATTTTGACTTGACTCTTTATAAAAAATCAGAAATGAATAAATGATATATAGACTATCACTTGTGTTTAATTATACAAGATGGCCATTAGACTGAGGCATTTCTAATACCCTAGCAGCCAGTGTAAGCAACCAAAACCTAAGCCTCAAGGTTAAGAAATCAAAACCGAAGAACAACCAACAGTCACCTAAGCTTTTCCAAATAAGACAAATCATTTCATTGCTTTACTTCTACCCTTTCTCTATAGAAATCTTTTCTTGGCTCCTTTCTGTGGAGCACTCCTATCAACTTCCAGCTTGGCACTATCGAATTCGAATTGATTTTTTCTCAAATAAACTAATATTTTTAATATGCTTCAATTTACTTTTTAACAGTTCTGTGCTTATAGATGTTTATGGATCAGATAGGCTATCAACACTTCAATGACTCAGAATATCATCAGATTAACCATTTCATTAAGAATACTGTTTTTTCCCCTCACTAAAGATTCTATATGGACAGGATGGCATACACTTCACATTCAGCTTCACTGAAATTTTTTGGAAAATAAACTCACTTTATTTAGAAGGCAAAATGGACGTTGGAGGGTTATTTGTAATTTAAAAAGTGGGGGGGTGTCCAAATGAGGAATACAAAAATAAAAAAATATTTTAATGAAACAGGTATTCCCTAGGGTAAGGTTGTGGGGATTGGGCTGGAGAGTGAAAGTTTATTTTTCAAAACCTTGAGTAATTTGAAAATGATTGACCCAATTAAGGGTCAGTTTAATGGCCACCATAGATGACTAATAAAAATAAAAAATTATCTCTGCAAGTACCAAGCCATAAACTCTCTATCAGTGAGTTTATGTTCTGCAAAAGAAGGGGAAAAATCTGTGAATTTTTGTTTTGGAAGATTTTTATTTTTTTTCAGCAACAATAATATGTGCTCTGGAAACTAATTATCTGCCTTTTCTTGGTCATGAATTATTTCTAAGCCTTCATCTTTATTTTAATATTTATTTTGTAGTACTTATTTCTGTATTTTAGCCATGAATATAAATATTAGAGTAAAGATATGTAAGCATTATATAAGCAGTAAAGAGGTAAAGCAATTTGTTACACGTACGGCCAATGTTTAAGGCATTTCGAGCCACTAAAGCTTATAAAAGCAAACTATTTACTCTTTCTATGTCCACTGAAAATTACTTTCTCCAAAGTGCTCTTAGAGTAGCATAGTTACTGAAATGGATAATGCTAAATTAGTAAATTTATACACCCCCAATGAGTACTTAGTGACTCAGCACATCTGCAATTTATAAAATACTGCTCTTATAAACAAAGACAGATAATTGGAGGCTACAATCTAATAGTTCTCTAGATGGTTTTCCATTCCAGTTCATCACTGGGTGATCTTTATGGAGATCCTTTATGTTATATAACTCAATATAAGAATAAAAGGGTGACAGTAGCAGAAGGCAGTAGCAAAGTCTATGGCTTCTGGAACAGGAAATCCTATTTAAATTAGTATGTATCAGGCCTCTTGGGGATGAAAAAAATGGCTTTTTTATTTACATTTTCTTCTGGCTTCACCGAAATATATTAGACTACTAAATTCTTGTATTTACATTGTACAATTCAATGAGTTTTTTCAATTATAATGGCATACAATAATATAATTGTTTCAGTTGTATAGCATAGTACTTAAAGATCTATATAACTCACAAAATGATCACCCCAATAAATCTAGTACCCCTTTTCCCCTTACATGCTTATTACAACATTATTAACTATTTTCTTTATGCTACACTTTATGACTCCATGACTATTTTGTAATGATCCATTTGTACTTCTTAATCCCTTTGCCCTTTCTCACATTCCTCTCATTCCCCTCTCATCTAGTGGCCCTCAAAATATTCTCCAAATCTATGAGTTTATTTCTGTTTTTGTTGTTGTTTATTTTGTTCTTTTGATTCCACATGTACATGAAATCATGAAATATTTGTCTTTATTTAACTTATTCCATTTCGCACAATAACCTCTAGGTCCATTAAGGCAATATCTTTTTCCATCCCCTTCCTTTTAGTCTGTGTGTCTTTTAATTCAAAGTGAATCTCTTGTAGACAGCATATATCATGGCTTATTATCTTATCCCTTCAGCCACTCTATCTTTTAGTTGGAGTACTTATTGCTTTTCCATTTGTGGTAGTCATTGATAAGAATGTAATTATTACCATTTTTTATTCAAGATTTTGATGCATATTTTTTTAAAGAAGTACCTCTAACATACCCTGTAATACCGGTTTGGTGTTGAGAAATTCCTTTAGCTTATTTTTGTCTGGGAAGCTCGTTACCTGTCCTTTGACTCTAAATGATAGCTTTGCTGGATAAAATATTCCTGGTTATAGATCCCGGGTTTTCATCCAGTTGAATATTTTGTATTAAGCTCTTCTGCTTAATTTCTTTTGAGAAATCAGCTGCCAGTCTTATGGGTTCTCCTTTGTATGTAACTGACTGCTTTTCCCTTGCTGCTTTTAAGATTCTCTCTTTGTATTTAACCTTTGTCATTTTAATTATGCTGTCTTTTGTGTGAGCTTCTTTGGGTTCCTCTTTCATGAGACTCTCTGAGCTTCCTGAGGTTGTATGTCTATTGACATCACAAGGTTAGGAAAGTTTTCCATCATCATTTCTTCAAATAGCACTTCGATTTCTTGTTTTCCTTCAGGTACCTCTATGACACAGATATTTTTATATTTAACTGTGTCTCATACTCTCAATAAATTATTATTGCAGTCTTGGCTTTTTTTTCTTACCATTCAAATTGAGTGACCTCTACTTCCCCATCTGTAACAGTGGTTTGATCCTCTTCTTTATTCACTTTGTTGATTCTCTCTTCATCTCAGATAATTTGTTGTTCATTTCCGACTGGTTCCCTTTTAAAATTTCCATTTCTATTTTCATGGTTTTTATCTCCTTGTTAAAGTTCTCACGGATTTCATCTACACTTCCCCTAAGTTCATTGAGCATCATTATAACCAGTGTTTTAAACTCTACATCTATTAGATTGTTTTGACTCCTTTATTCCTGGATCTCTGCTCTCTTATCTCATGTGGTTTCTGCTTCTTTGTCTTCCAATTTTGGCTGCCTTTCTGTGTCTGCTTCTATGTACTAAGCAAAGTTCCTAAGTCTCGTGGTCTTATTAGCATGTCTTTGTATAATAGGTGTCCAGTGGCACAGTCCGGAAAGGGGTTCGGCTGCAGGCCAAATTTAGCCCCAGCCTGTGCCCCTCTGGGACAACCTGTTAAGATTCAGAGAGGAATCCGCAGATGCTGTGCTTACCATTGTCTCAAGAAACCACACCAGAAACCTAGGCCAGCAGCCACCAGTGTGATTATAAGCACTGCACAACAAAGGGCATCATACTCACAGAGCACACACCTGGATGTGGCTTGGGTGGGGTTGAGAGTTGGGTGAGGCAGAGTTTTGGGGAATACTCTGGGCAAAGTGACCTCTGTTATCCAGTTTGATGAAGTCTCTGCTATAGAGTCATTGAGTCTGTGCACTGGGAGGTGGGAGGGCTCAAGAGAGGAACAATCTATACCATAGAAACTTCTGCCCAGGAGAGACCCTAGCATCTTCCCCTGCTCTGACAACTCAGTGTTCCCCGGTAATTCCCTGGTGCCCCTGTGCATCTGACAAGGTCCTGGTGGTCAGAGCAAGCAGGTCTGTCACCAGGAATGTCCACTCGTGGACATGGCCCCTTTAAGAGGAATTTGCAGGAATTTAGAGAAACATGGTGGAGTGAGAGACGTCCCAAGATCTCTCTCCTTGAAACAATATATTTAATACCTAAAACAACAAAAAAATACACAAACTGCACATCAGCATGTCTGAGTGTGGGATCTGCACATAAGAGCTACCACAAGTCAGAACCCCAGGTGTGCAGCGGTGGACTGGGAGAAACAAAGAAGCTGCCACTCCCAGGCACTGAAGCTCCCAGTATGGAAAGGGGGAGGGGAGAAGGTGCAGTGAGGTCTGTGAACAGCTCTGCCTGGGAGTGCTGTGAGCTCTACACAGCTGACAGCAGGGCCCAGTCATCAGGGTAGAAAGCGAAGAAATCGGACAACAGAGAAACAACAGTTGATTTTTACCAGCAGCAGTTAAAAAACTAAAGCTGAGCCATAGTTCCCAACCCTCAACACAGAAGGCCACTCCCCCCATATCTACTGAGGCAGAGACCCAGGGGAACCTAAGCAAACACTACCAAAACTGTTGCTAATACTGACAGGGACTGGTATTAAGGTTAACAAAAGTGATTAAACTACTGAAAGAAAAAAAGGCATTATTAAGGTTTTATATAAAACAAATATACAAGACATTTACATGCTACCTACTGGAAAGCAAAAGAAAAGCGCCTTCTTTGTAGCAGGCTAAAGAGTGACCTTTATATAACAAATCTTCTTCTGGAAAAACAGCAGACTACATTTCCATTAATGACCGGGTGGAAAAAATAGTCCATTAAACACCATGAACAACCGAGGTGACAAGGCATCTCGGAAAGAAAGAGAAAAATCTCCAGAAAATAAACTTAAAGACATGGAAATATGCAAATTAAATGACAGAGAATTCAGGATAGCATTTCTGGAAAAACTCAGTGAGTTCCGGAAAGAGTCATATCGATAATTTTAGGAATTGAAAAAACAACTAGATGACCAGAGCAAGAACATTGAAACCCTCAAAAGGAACCAAATAGAACTTCTGGAGATGAAGAATACACTGCAAGAGTTGAAAAATGAAATAGCAAGCTTGGGAAATAGAGTCGACCAAATGGAGGAAAGGATAAGTGATATCAAAGACAGGAATCTTGAAATAAATCAGAAGGAAGACGAGAGAAAATGAAGAATAAAAAATAATGAAAGAGAAATACAAGAACTAGCTGATACATGCAGGAGAGGAAACATAAGAATAATGGGCATTATTGAAGGTGAGGAAAAGTAGCAGGGACTAGAAAGCATTTTCAGAGAAATAGTGGATGAGAATTTCCTAAATCTAAGGAATGAGCTGGAGCTTGGAATTCAAGAAGTCAATATAACACTCAATTATGTCAACCCAAAAAGGCCTTCACCAAGACACATTGTATTAAAAGTATAAAAAATCAATGACAAGGAAAGAATTCTCAGGGAAGCCAGGGAAAAGAATGGTAACTTATTAAAGAAAACCCATTAAATTGTCATTGAACTTCTCAGCACAAACCTTAAAGCCAGAAAAAAGTGGATTCAAATATTTGAACTATTAAGAGAAAGGAACTACCAGCCTAGAATAGTGTATCCAGCTAAGCTCACCTTTAGATATGAAGGAGAACTAAAGACCTTTCAAGAACTACAAAAATTGAGGGAATTACTCACTGCGAGGCCTGCACTACAGGAAATACTGAAAGGAGTCAGCTCACCTAAAACAAAATAACAACAACAACAACAACAAAACATAATTAGAAGTAAGGTGACTATCATGCAAATAGAAGCAGAGGAGTGCAACCCTTACTAAGAACAGGGGATTGTAAACTTAAATATTAAGAAGAGATTTGCTATAGCAAGATAGTAATGAATGTTCAACATACATATGGACAAACTGAGGCAGCAATGACTGAAAAAGGGAGGATTCAAAGATCCATATTCACAAAGGGGAATGGAGATAGGCACACACAGAAGAAAATAGAAGACTGTGTGTGTATATATATATATATATATATATATATATATATATATATATAAAATTATACTTTTCATATTTGTAATAGTAATCACGCACAAAAGATTTTGAACTGAAGTATATCACATAAAACAAGAACCAGAGGCAAAACCCACAAAAGTCAAACAAAATAAAGAAAACAGAAGCACAGGGACAAGTAAGCAATGGAAACACTGAGCTACCAGAAAGCAAAAGAAAAAATGGCTATAAGAAGACTTCATATTTCAATAATCATACTAAATGTAAATGAACCGAACTCACCAATAAAAAGGCAAAAAGTTGCAGAATGGATAAAAAAAAACAAACTCAACCATATGCTTCCTCCAAGAAATACATCTCAGCTCCAAAGTCTAAAATAAACCCAAAGTGAAAGGGTGGATATGATATTTCAAGCAAATGGCTTTCAGAGAAAACAGGGAGTGAAGGTACTAATATCAGATGAAATAAACTTCAAAATAAAAAAATAAAAAAAGATACTGAGGGACACTTCATAATGATACAGGGAATCACACACCAAAACATTTATTAATATCTATGCTCCTATTCAGGAAGCCCCGAAATATATAAAGCAATTACTAACAAAACTAAAGGGAGAAACAGACCAAAACACTATTGTAGTAGGGGACCTAAATATCCCACTGTCAGATATGGACAGATCATCCAAACATAAAATCAATAAGGAAATCACATCCTTAAATGGCACATTAGACCAACTGGACATAATTGTCACTGACAGAGCCATCCATCCCAAAACAACTGCTTATCCATTCTTTTCTAGTGCACATGGAACACTCTCAAGGATTGACCAAATACTCTGTCATAGATATAGCCTCAACAAATAGAAGAGTGTTGAAATCATACCAACCATATTCTCTGATCATAATGCTTTGAAACTAGAGATCAACTGCGAAAAGGAAGCAAGAAGAACCACAAATACATGGAGATTAAACAACATGCTACTAAAGAATAACTGGGTCAGAGAAGAAATAAAGAGATCAAGCAATACATAGAAATGAATGATAATGATAGTAGAACATATCAAAACTTTTGGGACACAGTAAAAGCACTCAAAATAGGAAAGTTCATATCATTGCAGGTTTATCTCCAGAAACAAGAATGAGCACAAATAAACAACCTGTTTCATCTTAAAAAGCTAGGAAAGGAGAACAAATGAAGCTTAAAGTCAGCAGAAGGAAATAATCAAAATAAGAGCAGAAATAAATGAAATTGAAAACAACAACAACAAAAAACAGTAGAAAATATAAATGCAACAAAGAGTTGGTTCTTGAGAAGGTTAATAAAATTGATAAACCCTTGGCTAGACTCACTAAAGAAAAAAGACAAAGGACACAAATAAAAAGATTCAGGGATCAAATTATGACTGACATCACAGAAATTCAAAGGATTGTGCAAGAATACTATGAAAAGAGTATATAAAACCAAATTTAATAACCTAGAAGAAATGGCCTAGTACTTAGAAAAATATGACCTTCCTAGACTGAATCAAGAAGAACTGGAAAATCTGAATAGAATTATCAGCATATGGAAATTGAAACAATCAGCAAAAACCTACCAAAAAGTAAAATTCCAGGACTAGATGATTTCACCGGTGAATTCTACCAAATATTCAAAAAAGATTTAATACCTATTCTCCTCAAACTTTTTCAAAAAATTGAAGAGGAGGCAGTATTTCCCAACTCATTTTATGAGGCCAATATTACTTTGATACCAAAACCTGGTAAAGATAACTCAAAAAAATCTACAGACCAGTATTTCTTCAACACAGATGCAAAAATCCTAAATAAGATACTAGAGAACAGCATACAGCAACATATTGAAAAGATTATCCACCAAAGGCACTTCATCCCAAAGGCACAGGGATGCTACGACATACCTAAATCGGTCAATATGATACACCTTACATAAACAAATCAAAAAATAAGAATCATAGGATCATAGCAATAGATGCAGAAAAAGCCTTCGACAAGATACAGCATCCATTTATGATCAAAGCACTTAACAAAATTGGTATAGAGGGAAAGTATCTTAACATAATAAAGGCCATCTATGACAAACCCTCAGCTAACATTATACTTAATGGTGAAAAACTAAAAACCTTCTAAGATCAGGAACAAGGCACGGCTGTCCACTATTGCCACTGTTTTTAAATATAACATTGGAGGTCCTAGCATGTGCAATCAGGAAGGAGAATGTTCTAAATGCATCCAATAGGAAACGAAGAAGTCAAACTGCCACTATTTTCAGATGACATGATTCTCTATATAGAAAACCCTGAAGACTCTACAAGAACACTACTAGAAACAATAAGCAAATACAGTAAAGTTTCTGGATACAAAATCAACATTCAAAAATCCATAGCGTTCCTATACTCTAATAATGAAGTGTCAGTAAAAGAAGTGGAAAAAAATTCATTTTGTAATTGCAACAAAAAGAATAAAATATCTAGGTTTAAATCTAATGATACATTAGAAGAACCTAAAAATGAAAACTATAAGACCCTATTAAAATAAATCGAAGATTCAAAGAAATGGAAAGATATTCTGTGATTGGGGACTGGAGGAATCATCATAGTTACAATGACCATATTACCTAAAGCATTATACAGATTTAATGCAATCCTCACAAAATCCTATCAGCATTTTTTAAAGAAATAGAACAAAAAATCATCAGATTCGTATGGATGCATAAAAGACCGAGAAGTGCCAAAGCCATCTTGAGAAAAGAGAATGAAGCCGAAGGCATCACTCTGCCCATCTTCAAATTATACTATAAAACAACAGTTATCAAAACAACATAGTATTGGCAGCAAAACAAACACATGGACCAGTGGAACCAAATCGAAAGTCCCGAAGTAAACCCATGTTTATATGGAAAATATTTTTGACAAAAAGGTCAAAAACATGCAGTGGGAAAAGGAAAACCTCTTCAATAAATGGTGCTGGGAAAACTGGAAAACCTCCTGCAAAAGAATGGAATTAGACTGTTGTCTATCATCACACATCAAAATTAACTCCAAATGGATTAAGGACCTAAATATGACTTGAAACTATAAATTGCATAGAAGAAAACATGGGAACTTAACTCAAAGACCTTGGAGTTAAAGAGATTTTTATGAATTTTACCTCAAAAGCAAGGGAAGTAAAAGCTAATATAAATGAATAGGGTTACATCAAACTAAAAAGCTTCTACTCAGCAAAAGAAATCATCAAGGTAAAGCGAGAACAATCCAAATGGGAAAACGTATTTGCAAGCAATGCCTCTGATAAAGGCCTAATATCCAACATATAGAAAGAACTTATACAAATCAATAACAACAAAACAACAAAAGATCCAAAGAAAAAAATGGGCAGAAGACCTGAACAGACACTTCTCCATAGAGGACATACAAATGGCCAACAATAAATGAAAAGATGCTCAACCTCTTTAGCTATTAGAGAAATGCAAATTAGAACCACAATGAGATACCATCTCACATCTGTTAGAATAGCTATAATCAATAGGACAAATGTTGGAGAGGTGTGGAGATAAAGGAACCCTCGTACATTGCTGGTAGAACTGCAAATTAGTACAGCCACTATGGAAAACAGTATCGAGGTTCCTCAAAACACTAGGAATGGATCTACCACATGATCCAGCAATCCCTCTACTAGGTATTTACCCCAAAGTCTGGAAAATCCATATCTGAAAAGATATTTGCAACAAATACCAATGTTCATACAGCACTATTCATAGTGGCCAGTACATGGAAGTAACCAGTGTCCTACGATAGATAATTGGCTAAAGAAGCAGTGGTACATATATACAATGGAATATTCCTCAGCCATGAAAAGAGATGAAATACTGCCATTTGTGACAACATGGATGGACCTCAAGATAATCTTGCTAAGGAAAATAAGCCAGACAGAAAAAATTGAAAATCACATGATATCACTTCTATGTGGGACATAATCCTAAAAGCAGCAATTGAGCAGGACAATCAAACAGAGACTCATGTACATGGACTATAGATTAGTGGTTACCAGAGGATAAAGGATGTGGGAGAAAGGGGATGGTTCATGGGGTAAAGGAGGTAAAGGAGGTCAAATATATGGTTACAGAAGTCTAACAATTGGAGGTGAACACATAGTGTAAATATATATATATATGTATATATACACACACGCACTTTACTGTTAGAATGTTCAACTGATACTTATTGAATTTTGTAAACCAATGTCAGCATAAAAATAATTAATTAATTTATTGAAAAACTCAGAATATTACAAATGTTTACAGGAATGTGGAGAAATTGAAACCCTAGTGCACTGTTGGTGAGATTATAAAATGGTGCAGCTGCCATGGAAAACAGGATAGTGGTTGCTCAAAAAGTTAAAAATAGACCTGCCATATCATCTAGCAATTCCACTTTGGGTACATTCCCAAAATAACTGAAAGCAGATGAGTCTCAAAGGGATAGTTGCACACCCATGTTCATAGCACCGTTATTCACAATAGCGAGTGGTGGAAGCAACCCAAGTGTCCATGGATGAATGAATGGATGATTAAAATGTGGTATAAACCTACAATTGAATATTGTTCAGCTTTAAAAAGGAAGGATCTGTCATATGTTAAACGTGAATGAATCTTGAGGACGGTATGCTAAGTGAAATAAGCCAGTCACAAAACAGACAAATTCATAGCAATAGAAAGTAGAATGGTGGTTACCAGGGGCAAGAAAATAGAGACTTGTTTAAAGGGTAAATAATTCAGCTTTTCAAGATGAATAAATTCTAGATATCTACTGCACGACAATGCGAATATATGTAACACTATTGTACATGTAAAAATGATTAAGATGGTAAATTTTATGTCATGAGTTTTTTATTACAATTTAACAGGTTCCAAGAATCAAATCAGTGAATTGGAAGGCAAGGTCACAGAAAACACCTAATTGGAACAGAAAAAAAAATAAAAAGAATTTAAGAAATGAAGATAGTTTAGAGACCTATGGAACAATATCAAATGTACCAACATCCACATCATTGGGATATCAAAAGGAGAAGAGAGAGCAAGGGATTGAGAACCTATATTAAGAAATAATGACAGAAAACTTCTGGAACCTGGTGAAGGAAATAGACACAAAAGTCCAGGAAGCCTAAAGAGTTTCAATCAAGATGAACCCAAACAGACCCATATCAAGACACATCATAATTAAAATGCCAAAGGTTAAAGACGAAGAGAGACTCTTAAAAACAGCAAGAGAAAAGCAGCAAGTTACTTACAATAGTACTGCTATAAGAATATCAGCTGATTTCTCAACAAGAACTGCTCAGATAAAAAGGGATTGGCAAGAAATATTCAAAGCAATGAAAAACAAGAACCTACACCAATTCAATGTCACCCAGCAAAGCTATCAATTAAAATTAAAGATGAGATAAAGAGCTTTCCCAACCAAAAAAAAATGAATTCATTACCAACAAGCCAGTATTACAAGCAAATACTAAGGAAACGTATGTAAAACAAAGGGGGGAAACCCATAAACATGAATAAGAAAATGGCAATAAGTATGTACCTGTCAATAATCACTTTAAATGTAAATCGATTAAAAGCTCCAATCAAAAGACATAGGGTACCTGAATAGATTAAAAAAAAATAGAACTCATACATATGTACTCTGCAAGAGACCCATTTCAGATCAAAAGACATACACAGACTAAAATAAAGGGATGTAAAAAGATATTTCATACAAATGGAAATGAAAAAAAGCTGGGGTAGCAATACTTACATAGGAAAATATAGAATTTAAAGCAAAGGCTATAATAAGGAGCAAAGAGGGGCATTACATAATTATAAAAGTATCAATGCAAAAGAAGACATAACCCTAGTAAACATATACACACCCAACACATGCGCACCTACATATATAAAGCAATTATCGACCCACATAAAGGGAGAGATCGACAGTAACACATTCATAGCAGGAGACTTTAACACCCATGAACACCAATGGATAGATCTTCCAGATAGAAAATCAACAAGGAAACAGCAGCCTTATATGACACATTAAACCAGATGGATTTAATTCATATTTTCAGAGCATTTTACAACAAAGCAGGAGAACATACATTCGTCTCAAGTGTACATGAACCATTCTCCAGGATAGACTACATGTTAGGCCACGAAGCAAGTCTCAATAGATTTAGAAGACTGAAATCATATCGAGTGTCTTCTCAGAACACAATGGTATGAAACTAGAAATTGACTACAAGAAAAATACTGGAAAATACACAAACGTGGAGGCTAAATAACATGCCACTAAACAATGAATAAGTTAACGATGAGCTCAAGGAAGAAATAAAAGCATATCTAGATACAAACAAAAATGAAAACGCAATGACTCAAAATCTAGGGGACACAGTAAAAGCAGTCCTAAGAGGGAGATTCATAGCAAATACAGGCCTACCTTAAAAACAAACAAACAAACAAAAGAAACAACAAAAAATGCCCAAATAAACAATCTAACTTTACACTTAAAAGAACTAGAAAAAGAACAGCAAACAAAGCCCAAAGTGAATAGAAGGAAGGAAATAATAAAGATCAGAGAGGAAATAAATGAGAGTCTAGGGAAACAATAAAAAAGATTAATGAAACCAAGAGCTGGTTCTTTGAAAGGATAAACAAAATTAATAAACCTTTAACTAGACTCATCAAGAAAAAAAAAGAGAGGAACCAAATAAATAAAATAAGAAATGAAAGAGAAGATGTAACAACAGACTCCACAGAAATACAAAAGATTATTAGAAAATACTATGAACAATTATATGCCAGCAAATTGGACAATTGGGAAGAAATGGATACATTCCTAGAAACATACAATGTCTCAAGTCTGAGTCAAGAAGAAACTGAAAACCTGAACAGACCTATTACTACCAATGAAATTGATTCAGTAATCAAATTTCCAAAAAAACAAAAGTCCTGGACCATATGGCTTTATAGGTGAATTTTACCAAACTTTCATAGAAAAATTAACACCTATTCTTCTCAAACTATTTCAAAAAATTTAAGAGGGAAGGCTCCCAAACTCCTTTTACAAGGCCACTATTACCCTGATTCCAAAACCAGGCAGACATTACAAAAAAGAAAACTATAGGCCAATATCCCTGATGAACATGATGCAAAAATCCTCAACAACATATTAGCAAATTGAATTCAGCAATACATTAAAAATGTCATACACCATGATCAAGTTGGATTTATTCCTAGGGTGCAAGGTTGTACAATAGCTGCAAATCAATTAATGCGATACACCACATTAACTAATTGAAAGAGGAAAATCATATGATGATATCAATAGATGCAGGAAAAGCATTCAACAAAATTCAGCATCCATTTATGATAAAAACTCACAGCAAAGAGGGAATAGAGGGAACATATCTCCACAAAATAAAGGCCACACATGATAAACTTACATCATACCCCAATGGGAAAGGCTAAAAGCATTTTCGTTAAGATCAGGAAAAAGACAAGGATGTTCACTTTTATCACTTGTATTCAACATTGTATTGGAATTCCTAGTTACAGCAATCAGACAAGAGAAATAAAAGGCATCCAACGTGGAAAGGGAAGAAGTAAAACTCATTATTTGCTGATAATATGACACTATATTTAGGGAACCCTAAAGATTCCACCATAAAGCTATTAGAACTGAATAATGAATTCAGAAAAGTAGCAGGATAAAAAAAATAATATTCAGAAGTCAGTTGTATATTTATACTTCAATGGTGAACTTTTAGAAAAACAAATTAAGAAAATAATTTCATTTATGATTGCATCTAAAACGACGAAATACCTAGGAATCAAATTAACTAAGGAGGTAAAAGACCTATTCTAGGAAAATTATAAGTCATTGAAAAAAGAAATTGAAGAAGATACAAATAAATGGAAGCATATACAGCACTCAAGGGCAGGAAGAATCAACATCGTTAAAATGGCCTTAGTACTCAAAGCAATCTATAGATTTAATGAAATCCCTGTCAAAATACCAATGGCATTTTTCAGAGAACTAGAACGTATAATCCAAAAATTTGTATGGTGCCATAAGATTCAGAAGTGCCACAGAAATCTTGAGAAAGGAGAAGAAAGTTGGAGGTATCACACCACCTGGTATCAAACTTTACTACAAAGCTATAAATGTAAGACCCTGAAACATAAAACTTATAGAAATAAACATAGGCAGTGAACTCTTTGTTATTGCTATTAGTATTTTTTTCTTACATATCTTCTTAGGCAAAAGCAAAAATTAGCATATGGGACTACATCGAACTAAAAAGCTTCAGCACAGTGAAGGAAACTTTCAACAAAACAAGAACACAACCCACTGAATGGAAGAATATATATCCAAATAATATATACAATAAGGGGTTGATATCCAAATTATAGAAGAAACTTATACAACTCAGTAACAAAAATAAATACTTAAACAATTCAATCAACCAATGACATACAGATGGCCAACAGACATGAAAAGATTCTCAACATCAAAACCACAGTGAAATGCCACTTCACACCATTCAGAATGACTATTATCAAAAACTTGACAAACATTATATTGTATGTTCATCATTCAAAGTTAAATTTCCTTCCATCATCATATATTTGACCTCCTTTACCCTTATCCATCTCCCCCTCTCCCCTTCCCTCTAGTAACCACTAAACTGTTGTCTGTGTCCATGAGTCTCTGCTTGTTTGTATTGTTCATTTTTTTGCTTTCAGTTTTTTATCCCACATATACGCATAATCATAGGTTCCCAATTTTTTCTGTATGACATATACTTATGACATATTATTAATTGTACACTTGGAACATATTTTATTAATCAATGTCACTGCAATAAATTTAATTTAAAATAATTTTTTAAAGAATATTGAAAAGTTTTAAAATCTTTTAAAAAGTCACCAAACCACATGTATTGGCAAGGATGTGGAAAAGGGGAACATTCGTGCACAGTTGGCAGAACTGCAAACTGGTGCAACCCCTATGTAAAGCAGTATGGACAGTCTTTAAAAAACTAAAAATGAATATAGCATATGACCTAGCAATTATACTTCTGAGTATTTATCCAAAAAAAACCCCCCAAAGAAACCAAAAACACTAATTCAAAAAGTTACAGACACCCTATGTTCATTGCAACAGTATTTGCAATAGCCAAGATATGGAAGCAACCTAGGTATCCATTAATAGATGAATGGATAAAGATGATGTAAGATGTGTGTGTGTGTGTCTGTGTGTGTGGACACACATATACACAAGCATATGCAATGGACTATTATGCAACAATACAAAAGATAGAAATCTTGCCATTTGCAACAACACAAATGGATCTACAGGGTATTATGTAAGTGAAATAAGTTAGGTAGAGAAAGACAAATACTGTATGATTTTGCTATATCTAAAAACAAAACAAAAACAGTCTCATAGAAACAGAGATGGAAAGGATAGTTACCAAAAGAGAAGAGGTGGAGGGATGGATGAAAAGGGAAAGGGGAATATAGTCAACAATATTGTGATACATTTCCATGGCTATGAATGATTACTAGAATTAGTGGGGTGATCACTGTAAGGTATAAAAATGTCAAATCAGTACAGTGTACACCTGAAACTAATATAACCAATAGAAGATTGTTTACCAACTATATATGTATGTATGTACAATGTATGTATGTATGTATGTATGTATGTATGTATGTATAAAGTTGCAACACCAGTGGACAAAAGATTTGTTCCTCTTAGAAAAATTGACAGTGGGGTACAGTGAGGGAAAGACAAACAGAGTTAGAATAAGAGATATTAAGAAAATATTGGATAGTGGATGGGAAAGTGGTGTGGGCAACCATGGCACAGGAGAATATGTAATTTGTGAGGAATTTGAGAACTTTTTTTGAAGAAGACGGAATATGAACATGCATAATCCATTGCTCACCTTACCCCCATGATGGTGTAGTTTAGGTGAGCAAGAGTTAATCCATTCATTCCCTGTGTAACTTAGGCATGTAAATTCCCTTCTTGATTTGTCTGTGAAAAGATCTGGGTTGGACAGGATCCCTAGTGCCCCTCTCAGCTCTAAAAACCATGAAACTATCTCACCAAGCTGATGAAGTGTCACTGACTTGACCTCTTCATTTGAACAGCTTTAAAGACAGGAGACTTTCTATGTCTCCTATTGGGTAGATATTTGTTTACTCTAGTAAGTAGGGGTAAAAAACTAATTGCAGTCTATAGAGTCCTAACTCCATTTCTACAGCTGGGACTTCTCTTTATACCTGTAGTTCTCTTTCCCCTGGGGAACCTGGGGAAATAGTGCAGACAAGGAAGGGAATAGAGAGTCATCGTTAATTTCAGTCTCTTAGTCGCATAGCAGCTATCTCCTCTTGTTAAAAATCTCTGAAGTCTCTTCCAGTTCTTTAACAAGAACATTCGGTGAATGGGTCTTGTTTATGAAAAGAATGTAAATCTCTATGTTCATTCTGAAAAATTATTATTATGTGTGACAGCCTTGTCGAAAACGTCAAGAGCAACATTCTTTTAGATTTTTTTTTAAATTCCTCTCCTCCTTAATCAGTGACTACTGAAGGAAAAGCAGGAGTTCAAAGGGAGTCATAAACATAACTTCCTCCTTCCAGTTGTTCACCAGGCACTATTTTCCAAAAAGGAAGAGGCATCCTCACTCTTGCCTGTAGGGTGTTTGGGGTAGGGCCTTTCTTTATTCATTGGATTACTCCAGTAGCTGTCTCATTTGCATTCCAGTTTGCAGCCATCCTGTGATATATTTATTTGAATCTCAGCCTCAGAATTGACTTGTCTTTGTTCCTGGCCCAAGGAAGCTCCAGTCAGAATAGGAATGGTCAGTTACACTCTTCAAGTAAAAAATATTGTAGTGGGAAAACATGAACTTTGGGTCTTTCAGACTAGGTTAGATTTTTCAGAGTAAATGCTTTTTTTCCATGTTGTGCTTTTTTTTACTTCTGGGGCTGGTAATTGTGTTAACCACATGGTTGCTTAGAAATTTTCCTGGGGTGATTTAATTACCATGGTATTATTGTCCAAGAAAAAAGAAATGAAAAACCCATTGGCTCCCTTTGTGCATTCATTGTTATGTTACAGCTAGGGCTTAAATAATGTTAATAAATTATTAATAAGTATATATTAATAAATAATTCCTTGCAGGTATAAGGCATGATTTGTTATACACTTGCACATTCATGTTTTTATTTAACACAGAAGCCTTGTGAGGTAAACAGAGTTTAAGTGTTTTATCCCCATTTTGGAAATGATGAAACAGGCTCAAAGAGGTTAAGTGACTTGGCTCAAGTTAGTGGTTAAGCCAAAATTGAACAGCTTTTTGCAGAACGTCACACACTGCCTACCTTTTTTTAAGGAAAGCTGAGGTGTTGTTTATGATAGAACTGAGATTCAGTCTATACCCAAGAGTACTTGTTAAAGCATGAAATACTTATGCATTAATTGGTAAAGAGCTGCTGTCTTGAGCCCTTACAGTGGTTGCCCAGATTGCACCAGCATAGGGGAGTTCCTCTTGAGTGCATCTGCCCTGCTGTCTGCCAGCTCTCTTATGCAGAGTTGCATCTGCATGCATCCAGGTGAACAGAGTTGAGATAATACCAGCTAGAGGGGAAACAGCAGCTCTAACAACAGAATTGGCACCTTAGAGTGCAAATATGTGGTTCTCATCTGATCCCACCCCACCAGCAAGGTTGCCTACTGCTGGTCAGGGGGCCCTCAAGAGCCTTCATTTAGCCAATAATGAGAATATCAGCCTTCCCAACATATCATATCACTTCTTAAATATTTTTAACATCATCCAGACTTATAATCAAGACAAGGCAACAGCAAAACTGTAAAGTAGACCACTATCACTTGGCTTTTCCACACAGTTGGTATTCCACCTCCTAAAGAGATATCTGGTTCCTCAGGTGTCCCCTCCTTTGCTTCACAGTCTGCTTCACTTCACTTCCTTTCACTTTACTTCACAGTGATATCTGGGCTAGATCTCCTCAGGCTTTTCCTCTTTTTTGTACTATACTCACCTATCTATCTAAGCTGTCAGAGCGTAACTTTTGAAAGTGTTAGTGACTGGTGAGGCTTACATAGGATGCTTAAAGACATTGGGTCTTGGGGAAATCTTTACTGATTAGGCATTTCAGCCCGGCGGGAGGTGGAACAGGAGTTATTTTATGAGAAATTTATTTTCTCCCCTTAGGCCATATATTATAATAAACACCTAAATAGCAGTAGTTTTTTGATTGTTCAGTGTTTTCAATGAATATTGAAATGTTTCCAAGATTTTTGATGTTTTATTACCTTCTATTCAAAAGGAAAATTGAGGGGTCATATTTAAATACAAGAAATATGTTTGGGAGGAGGGCATTCCCCCAAAGGCAAAACTCTTAAATATAGACATAAGATGCCATATTGTGTGGTTAAGAGCACAGGCTTTCAGTTTCTTTTTACAAATGGCAAGAAAAAAAGAAGGTAGAAGCCTATAGCTTTAAAGGGTCTTAAGAGACATTTTAACCAATTGCCATTATCAGATGTAGACATTATTTGGATCATGATTCAAATAACCTACTGTGGAAAAAAAGAAAAAAATTATGAGACAATAGAGGAAATATGAACATGTACTGGATTTGATGATGTCAACAAATGATTATTAAGGATGGTGTTGTTACATTTTTTAAGAGTTCATTTCTTTTGAAGATATATACTGAAATATTTCCAAATAAAATGAAACTCTGTGTGTGTGTGTGTGTTGGATGGGGCTGAGGAAGGTATTCATGACACAAGATTGGCCATGATTTTGGTAACTGTTGAGGCTGGAAGATGGGCACATGGGATTCATTTACTATCGTATCTACTTCCGTTTATGTCTGAACACTTTTTTTTTAAGTTCATTGAGGTAACATTGGTTAATACAATTATATAATTTACAGGTATACATTATAATTTGACATCTATATTCTATTGTGTGATTACCACTCAGAGTCCAGTTTCCTTCAGCTAGCATATATTTGATCCCCTTTACCCATTTCACCACCCCCCAAACTCTATATCTGACCCTCTTTACCCTATCTGCCTCTTCCCTCCTCCCCCACCTCCTACCCTCTGGTAACCACTAGTCCCCTGTCAATGTTCCTGAGTCTCTGTTTGTCCTGTTCATTTGCTGCTTTTAGGTTTATATCCCACATAGAACTGATATCAAGTGATTTTCAACTTTTTCAGTCTGACTTATTTCACTTACCATGATTATCTCGAGGTCCATCCATGTTGTCACAAATATCAGTATTTTCATCTCTTCTTATGGCTGAGTAATATTTCATTGTATATATGTACCACTGCTTCTTTATCCTATCATCTATCGTAAGAACTGTGGTTGCTTCTATGTCCTGGCCACTGTGAATAGTGCTGCTATGAACATCGGTGTGCAAATATCTTTTCAGATATGGGTTTTCCAGACTTGGGGGTAAATACCTAGTAGAGGGATTGCTGGATCATATGGTAAATCAATTCTAAGTGTTTTGAGGAACCTCCATACTCTTTTCTATAGTGGCTGTACTAATATGCAGTCCCACCAGCAGTATATGAGGATTCCTTTTTCTCCACATCCTTTCCAACATTTGTTATTAATTGCTCTGTTGATATTGGCCATTATAACAGATGTGAGATGGTATCTCATTGTGGTTTTGATTTCCATTTCCCTAATAGCTACCGATGTTGAGCATCTTTTCATTTATTTGTTGGCCATTTGTATGTCCTCTGTGGAGAAGTGTCTGTTCAGGTCTTCTGCCCATTTTTTGATTGGACAGTTTGCTTTTCTGTTTCTTTGTTTGTTTTTGTTTGTTTGTTTGTTTTTAGTTCTTATTGAGTCCTATGAGTTCTTTGCTTATTTTGAATATTAGGCCTTTATCGGAGGCATTGCGTGCAAATATATTTTCCCATTTGGATGGTTCTTTCTTTATCTTGTTGATGATTTCTTTTGCTGATCAAAAGCTTTTTAGTTTGATGTAGTTCCATTCATTTATTTTTGTTTTACTTCCCTTGCCTTAGAGGTCAAATTCATAAGATACTCTTTAGATTCAAGATCTGTGAGTTTTGTTCCTATGTTTTCTTCTATGCATTTTATTGATTCTGGTCTTATATTCAGGTCCTTAATCCATTGTGAGTTAATTTTGGTGTGTGGTGATAGACAACAGTCTAGTTTCATTATTTTGCAGGCAGCTTTCCAGTATTCCCAACACCATTTATTGAAGAGGCTTGCTTTTCTCCACTGTATGTTTTTGGCTTGTTTGTCAAAAATTATGTGCCCATATAAATATGGGTTTACACCTTGACTCTCAATTCTGTTCCACTGGTCCGTGTGTCTGTTTCATTGCCAATACTATGCTCTTTTGATTACTGACACTTTGTAGTATAACTTGAATTCTGACAGAGTGGTGACTCCAGCCTCATTCTTTTTTCTCAGGATGGCTTTGGCGAATCGGAGTCTTTTCTGCTTCCATACAAATCTGATGATTTTTTGTTCTATTTCCATCAATAATGCCAATGTATTTTTGATGGGGATTGCATTAAATCTGTATAGAACTTTATATAATACAGTCATTTTAACTATGTTGATTCTTCCAATCCGAGAACATGGAATATCTTTCCATTTCTTTGTATCTTCTTCAATTCCTTTTAATAGGGTCTTGTAGTTTTCATTATATAAGACCTTCACATATTTCCTTAGACAAATTCCTAGGCATTTCATTTTATTTTTTTGTTGAATTTGCAAAAAGAATTATTTTTTCCACTTCTTTTTCTGACGTTTCATTATTAGAGTATAAGAATGCTATGGATTTTTGACCGTTGATTTTGTATCCAGAGACTTTACTGTATTTGCTTCTTGTTTCTAGTAGTGTTCTTGTGGAGTCTTTGGGGTTTTCTACATAGAGAATCATGTCATTTGCAAATAGTGACAGTTCGACTTCTTCGTTTCCTATTTGGATGCCTTTTATATATTTCTTGTGCCTGATTGCACTTGGTAGGACATCCAAAGTTATACTGAATAACAGTGGTGATAGTGGACAGCCTCGCCTTGTTCCTGATCTTAGAGCGAAGGTTTTTAGTTTTTCACCACTAAGTGTAATGTTGGCTGAGAGTTTGCCATATATGGCCTTTATTATGTTGAGGTACTTTCCTTCTATACTGATTTTGTTAAGTGTTTTAATCATAAATGAATGTTGTATCTTGTTGAAGTCTTCTTCTTCATCTATTGATAAGGTCACATGATTCTTATTTTTAATTTTTTTTTATGTCATGTATCACATTAATCAATTTGTGTATGTTGAACCATCCCTGTGCCCCTGGGGTGAAGCCCACTCGATTGTGGTGTATAATCTTTTTAATATGTGACTGTTTTCGGTTCACTAGTATCTTATATAGGGTTTTCGCATCTGTGCTCATGAGAGATATTGGTCTGTAGTTTTGTTTTTGTGTGTTATCTTTACCAGGTTTCGGTATCAGGATAATGTTGGCCTCATAGAATGAGTTGGGAAGTATTGCCTCCTCTTCGATTTTTTGGAGGAGTTTAAGAAGAATAGGTTAAATCTTTTTTGAATGTTTGGTAGAATTCACTGGTGAAGCTATCTGGTCCTGGACATTTACATCTTGGTACATTTTTGATGATTGTTTTAATTTCCCTACTGCTGTTTGGTCTACTTAGATTTTCCAGATCTTCTTGATTCAATCTAGGAAGATTGTATTTTTCTAAGTACTGTTCCACTTCTTCTAGGTTATTAAATTCATTATTATGTACTTTTTCATAGTATTCTTGCATAATCCTTTGTATTTTTGCGATGTCAGTCATAACTTCCCTTCTTTCGTCCCTGATTTTGTTTATTTATGACCTTTGTGTTTTTTCTTTAGTGAGTCTAGCCAGGGTTTTGTCAATTTTATTAACCTTCTCAAAGAAGCAGCTCCTTGTTGTATTTATTTTTCTATTGTTTCTTTGTTTTGTTTTCATTTCATTTATTTCTGCTCATTTTTGACAATTTCTTTCCTTCTGCTGACTTTAAGACTCATTCGTCTTACCTTTCTAGTGTTTTTTAAATCGAAGCCTTAGGTTGTTTATTTGGCCTTGTTCTTGTTTTTGGAGATAGGCCTGTAATGATATGAACTTTCCTCTTATGATCACTTTTGCCATGTCCCAAATGTTTTGATATGTTGTCATTATCGTTTTTTTCGTGTCTCTTGATCTCCCTTTTTATTTCTTCCTTGAGCAAGTAATTCTTCAGTAGCATGTTGTTTAATCTCCATGTATTTGTGGTTCTTCACAATTTCTTTTGGTAGGTGATCTCTAGTTTCAAAACATTCTGATCAGAGAATATGGTTGGTAATATTTCAACCCTTTTATATTTGCTGAGGCTATTTCTGTGTATCAGAATGTGGTTGATTTTTGAGAGCATTGCATATGCACTAAAAAAGGATGTATAAGCAGTTGTTTTGGGATGGATGGCTCTGTCAGTGTCAATTATGTCCAGTTGGTCTAATGTGTCACTTAAGGATGTTATTTCCTTATTGATTTTCTGTTTGGATGATCTGTCCATATCCGACAGTGGGGTATTTAGGTCCCCTACAATGATAGTGTTTCGGTCTGTTTCTCGCTTTAGTTCTGTAAGTAATTGCTTCACATATTTTGGGGTCCCTGATGTAAAGCATAAATATTAATAAGTGTTATGTCTTCTTGGTGCATGATTCCTTTTATCATTATGAAGTGTCTCTCTGCATCTTTCTTTACCTTTTTGATTTTGAAGTCTATTTCATCTGATATTAGTATCACTACTCCTGCTTTACTCTGACTGCCATTTCCTTTAAATATCATTTTCCACCCTTTCACTTTGGGTTTATATTTGTCTTTGGAACTGAAATGTGTCTCCTGGAGACAGCATATGGTGTGGTTTTGTTTTTTTATACATTCTCCAACTTGGTGCCTTTTTATTGGCAAGTTCTATCCATTTATATTTAGGGTGCTTATTGGAATATGAGGTCTTCTTATAGCCATTTTATTTTTTGCTTTCTGGTACCTCGATGTTTCCATTGCTTCCTTGTCCTTGTGTTTCTATTTTCTTCATTTGGATTGGCTTTTTGGGTTTTACTTGTGGTTCTTCTTGTTTTATGTTATATATTTCAGTTCTGAATCTTTGGTGTGTGGTTACCATTACGAATACAAAAAGTATAGTTATATATATACAGTCTTTCATTTTCATCTGTGTGTGTGTTATCTCTTTTCCCTTTTGCAAATTTTTATCTTGAAATTCTCCCTTTTTCAGTCACTGTTATCTTATTTTGTCCCTATGTATGCTGAACATTCATTATTATCTTGCTATAGCAATTCTCTTATTATTTAAGCTTATAATACCCTGTTCTTAGTAAGGATTTCACTCCTCTGCTTCTATTTGCCTATAGTCACTTTACTCCTAATTATGTATTTTTTGTTTTGTTATTTTGTTTTAGATGAACTGACACCTTTCAGTATTTTCTGTAGTGTAGGCCTCATAGTGGAGAATTCTCTCAATTTTTGTATGTCTCGAAAGGTCTTAATTTCTCCTTCATACCTAAAAGAGAGCTCAGCTGGATACATTATTTTAGGCTGGTAATTCCTTTCACTTAATAGTTTATATATCTGATACCATTCCTTTCTGGCTTGTATGGTTTGCCTGAGAAATCTGATGATAATCTAATGGGTTTTCCTTTATATGTTATCACCTTTTTTTCCCTGACTGCCCTGAGAATTTTGTCTTTGTCATTGAATTTTGATCACTTTAATACAATGTGCCTTGGTGAAGGCCTTTTTGGGTTGAGGTAATTGGGTATTCTGTTGACTGCTTGAATTCCAAGCTGTAGCTCATTCCTTAGATTTGGGAAATTTTCATCCATCGTTTATCTGAAAATACTTTCTAGTCCCTGTTCCTTTACCTCACCTTCGGTAATGCCCATTATTCTTATGTTTCCTCTCCGGTGTGTATCAGCTAGTTCTTGTATTTCTCTTTCATTATTTTTCATTCTTTGGTTTCTCTCTTCTTCCTTCTGATTTATCTCTAGATTTCTGTCTTTGGTATTGCTAATCCTTTCCTTCATTTGTCAATTTTCTTTCCCAAGCTTGCTATTTCATTTTTCAACTCTTGCAGTGTGTTCTTCATCTCCAGAAGTTCTATTTGGTTCTTTTTGAGAGTTTCCTTGCTCTGCTCATCTAGTTGTTTTTTCAATTTCTGAAATTGTTTATTTGTGTTGCTTTGAATCTCATTAGGTTTTTTTCAGAAATACCATCCTCAATTCTCTGTTATTTAAGTTGCGTATTTCTATGTCTGTAAGCTTTTTTTTCTGGAGATTTTTCTCTTTCTTTCTGAGATGGCTTGTCACCTTGGTTGTTCATGCCGTTTAATGAACTATTTCTCCTCCTTGACATTAATGGGAGTGTATTCTGTTGTTTTTCCTGAAATAAGTATTATTATATAAAGGTGTCTCTTTAGCTTGCTGCAGAGAAAATGCTTTTAAAAACAATTTTTTTTTTTGGTTTCCATAGATGACGTCTATGCCTTTGGATCCCTGCTTTATATAAAGCCTAAATGTCTTTTTTATTTTTTTGTAGATTTTGAATACCACTTGTTACTCTCAGTTTCAGTCCCTGTCAGTATTAGCAACAGTTTTGGTAGCGTTTGCTCAGATTCTCCTGGGGATTTACGGTGATCAGTCTTAAAGAGTATGGGGGGAGGAGCCTTCTGTGTTGGGAGTTGGTGGCTGTGGTTCAGCCTTGGTTTTTCAACTGAGGCTAGTAAAAATGAACTGTTGTTGCTCTGCTTTCCCATCCCACTTCTCTGCTTTCTGTCCTGATGACTGTGCCCTACTGCTAGCTACTAGAATTTCCAGCATTGCCAGGCAGGTTGATCAGGTAAGTTGCCTCACCTTCACCTCTCTCCCTATTCCTGAAAGGAGCTACAGTGGCTGTGAGAGGCAGCTTCTTTATTTCTCCGAGTCCACTGACAACCAGGATTTTGACCTGTGGTAGCTGTTCTGCACAGATCTTATGCTCAGACATGCCAGTGTGCAATTTGGGTGTTTTTTGTTGAGTTTTAGATATTGAGCTTATTATTGTTTCAGAGAGAGAGAGAGAGAGAGAGAGAGAGAGAGAGAGAGAGAGAGAGAGATCTGAGGACATCTCTCCCTTGCCATGTTTCCTTGTCTCTGAACATTTTTAATAATAACAAAGACTTAAAAATAGAACACAAGGTTTAGTCAGACCACCATGAATGTGCATCTTGGCTCCATTTCCTAGCTATGGGATGTCCTTAGAGAAGTCACCTTTCTGAGTCTAACTGTCCTTCCCTTTAAAGTGGTTATAATGTGAAGATTGAATGATATAATATAGAGAACTTAACATAGAACTTAGCACATAGTAAACTGTCAATAAATAGATCTTATTATAGTTCATTTTATCCAGTTTTCTACAAGAGTTTATGCCCTAGGACTTTTTACCATTAAAATAGAATAGTTTTGTAATGTTCAAGATTTCTACTGCAGTTTTCCAAATAGTGAGTGTGTCTGGGGAAGAGAGGCTTTGGTAGCAGCACAAGTGGAAATAATGGCGAAGAATCAGACAATCAGTCCTAAGAAATAAGAGTCTTACTTTTAAGCTCTGAATGTTTGAAAGCATCTTTGAGAATATATAGTATCTGATATTTCTCTTGTATCTGCTTCCTCCTTTCCTTCTCCCACATTCTTCCCCATAGTGAATGTTTACTGACTAATCAATTAATTCTCCTCAGAGTTCTTCAGAATACAGATGGGAGAAAGCGTGATCACCACTGAAGCAGGAATAAGGGTCCATTCTTGAATGGTCGTTTTGCATCATGTAGGACTAGAGAACTCTGTAATATTACTTTAATTCTTTTAACAAATATTTACCAAATGCTTGATATGTGCAGGGAGTCTGCTAGACACTTAACGTACATTATCTGAATATCTGGCCCAACCTCATTTTAGATATGTGTAGACCGAGATTAGGAGAGATTAAGTGGCTTGCCCAGGGTTACGCAGCTAATAAGTAACAAAGCTGGTATTCTTAATACAAAGCTATCAGATTCAGCAACCATGTTCCCTTAATTAGCTTGACTGTAGTAATCATTTCACTATGTATACATATATCAATAAGTCATGTCATATACCTTATTTTTTTATTTAGAAAATAAAATAATAATTATAAAGAAACCATATCCTAAAATAAACTTGTAAGTCTTTAGTGGAACTTCATACCCATTATCAGAATGAGGGGTAAGAACAAAGGGGTTCTAGTTAATATTTTTCTCTCTCTGAGCTTCATTAATATCCCAGAGATTTCTTCCCAGTATGATTTATTTATGTCACTAAAGCTATGATGTGTGTTAGGTCAGCGGGGGTCTGCCTGGAGGCTTCTCAGCTTGAATCCAAACAAAGGCCCACCCTAAAGCCCTGGTGCTACCACCACCCTAATCCCCTAATCCGACACCACCCTAATCCCGATGCTCAACTGACATTCCCAATTCTATACCCTACTCCCACATAACCCTATAAAAACTACACCCTCCCATCCCAGGGAACAACTTCTCTGGCCCCTCTCCTCTCTGGACCAGAGAACCTTGCCCAGGAGCGTTCTCCCAATAAAGGCTTGCTTTTAAAACTTCTCTCAGCATGACACGGTGACATGCATTTACCTTACAATGTGCCAAAGGAAGGCAGCTTTAGATATGCAGGGCATTGCATTTTTTTCCATATTGTTTTCACGAATTTAAAGATAAACCGAACCTTAAAGCCTTGTTTTGTTTTTAGATCATCAATGCTTCCTAAGGCCATTTGGCCTGTGTAGAAGAGCCAGTTGCAGAACAAAGAGGCCCTTCATGTTTAAGCTCTATACTGAACCCATGGTATACATGAAGGTCCAGGGTAAGGGAACAATGTGGAATCCGTTGAACTTAACTGTAAGGAAGAGTTGGGCTGCCAGATAGGACCCTTGCCAGCTCTGAGTCATTACGAGCTTCCTAAGCACAGCTAATTTACATGCTTCTCAAAAGATTATTATTTGTCCTTTTATTCTAGTCAAAAGCTATTGTCATTTCCTTTTCTGTTTGGAGACACTGGATACTGCCTCCAGGCAGTATGACCATGCTGGCCCTTTGTGCAAACCCCAGTTCACCAAGATGAAACATCTCTTAGAATTCCCATTGTTTGGCTTTGTCTTCATTATTGGGCAGAAAGCATATTTCTCACATTTCTAGAGCTTCAACTATTCAAAGTCTTTATTGAATCAGCCAGCAGCTCAGAGTTTTGGATAAATGAAAAGTGCCGTTCCAGCAGCTCTTGTATTATTATTAAGTGGTTGCATTGAGATATGTATGGATTCCCAGGGTCAGAACCTCTCAGAGCTGCAAAGCCCTCAGAAACTGAATACCTGAGGGCCAGACTGGAATGACTGCAACTTGATTGTTAAAGTTTCATTTGTTCATTCATTTCTCCCTTTATTCTTTTATTTCGAAAACTTATTAAGAGCCTACTAGATATCAATGTCTTGACTCCACCCTTAGGAAGCTCTCATCTTGGGGAGGGGGTGGAAAAATAAACAGTCATAATATAGTGCAAATAGTTCTTGGAAGAGAGGCAGTGTCAATTAGTGGTTTAGAAAGTACACTTTAAAATCAGACAGCCCTGGTTTAAACCTCAGCTTTGCCATTTATTTCTTTTGTGGCCTTAGGTAAGTTATTTAACCTTCTAGGTTAATTTTGTATCTGACTTTTGGGGTTCCAGGAGCCAAGAAGTTTTGATAAGCTAATAAGATAGAATTTTATCCTTAAAAATATCTTATAGTAAAGACAGGCAACAGGCAGATGGACATTGGGAAAGGGATATTTGCCCATTGAGATTGAGGAGCTAGCTATGAGAGCTCTGGTTCAGGATCAGATTCCTAATCCATAGAAAAACTTGGGGAGGAAAGCAGACCTTAGTCCCAAGGGAATATATAACTGAGTTTACAGAGGAAAGATATAAAGTAGGACTTGAAGACAGGGAAGGAAGTAAAAACAATATATAGGTACACCACCCATATTCTAGGTAGCAACTAGAATGTAGGGAAGACGTGAAGCAGGACAGGAGCTCAGCTGATAATGTTGGAGCTGTCAGGCATGGCAGCCATAATAGGGTGCTTCTGATCTCTGATTGCTGGGAGAATGATTAAGCTGCTGCTATGCTCTGAAATTATCACTGCATTTGTATCTAGGCCACATGTCCTACAGGCTGCTCCTAGTCAGTGAATGAGCACAGCAGGAATAGTAGGCAGGACCTGTTCTTGGGAGACATTGGACTTCTTTGACTGGTGACATTATCTCGAGGACTTCCTGATGGCCATGCAAACGTTCCTTAGAACTGCATGTAGGCTAAGACACTTCCTTCTCACCTACCTACTTCACTTCCCTCCATCCCTCCCTTCCTTCCTTCTCTCCTTCACCCAGGGTCAGACTTTCATTTCACTGTAGTGCATACAGGTCCCCCTGGCTACCTTCCCATTTTCTATCACCATAGTTTTCTCTAATAAATTTTTTTGTGCTTTTAATCCTACATTTTTGTCTGCTTCTTGAAAGTCCAGGATTAATATAGGGGGTCACCTACATGTGTAGTTTAAGTGAGCTCAACTTAACAAAGATATCACTGGAAATTTAGTTCAAAGGTTTTCACATTTTATTCCATGAATAATGTAGATTCACTGGGTAAGCCTCAGGGGCCAGGCACAATGCTAGGCTCTAGGAATACTGGTGAACAAGGTGGACAAGATGCTCTTATTAAATTTGTTGAAAATGACAGCAGAGATTAAGCATGTAATTAAGAAAATATTTTTGTTACCATTTTGTTAAACTAGTGATATAGTGCAAACCCTTACCATAGCTTACAAGTTTTCATGATCTGACTCCTATCTATCCATCCTCGTTTCTCACCGTATCTATATTGCACTCTGTACTACCTAGCATGAAATGCTTATAATTCTCAGAATTCTCCATCTCACCTCTGGGACTTTGCCTAAGCTACCCTTTACCCAATAGGCTTAGACTATATCCATCCACCAGGCATAGTTCAGGTGTGCTCACCCTGGGAAGTCTTCACTGAACAACTGAAGGTGTTCTTCCTCTCTGGTCTCAGAGCTCCTTCAACCCTTATCATCAATTTCAGTACAGGCAAGTAAGTGGAAAACTACAGAAAAGCAAAAATGATGCCAGGCACAAGAAATACATATTTATTCTGTCCAAACCCATTGGCTACTAGAGGGTAGGGGGAAGGAGAGAGGGAGTATATGGGTTAAAAGGGGTGAAATATATGGTGACAAAAAGAAACTTAACTATGGGCAGTAAATACACAATGCTATATATATATATATATATATATATATATATATATATATATATATATGCCTTTCTGTTAAATTATACACCTGAAAATTACTGGATTTCATTGACCAATGTCGCCATAATAAAATAGGCAAGCAAGTAAGTAAGTAAGTAAATAAATAAATAAAAAGTGGTATCTTGACTCTTCATGCTCAAGCCAAACTTGATTTTTGTTTTGTTGCAGAGACTGCTAACTACCTACATACCTATATACCATGTCTTCTCCCCTTTCTCTTCACTGTAATAATATGCCCAGCTAAAAATATCTATACTTTCTAGCAGCTTGCAAATAGAGGTGGACAATGAGACGCAAGCAGAAGTCATGGGGTAGGGCTTTTGGAAAAACCATTTTCCTTTGACCCTTCCTCCTACCCATTGCCTGATATTTGAATGTGATGCTTAAAGATCTAACAGACATCTTGGGTCCATGAGGGAAATATCAAAAGAATTACAAACAGCTCTGACCTTCTTTAACTGCTAAACCAACATCGGCAACCACCTACCTTAGGACTTCTTATTACATGAGACGAATGAACCCTATGTGTTTCAGCCATTGTGATCAATTTTTTAAAACTTACACAGTGATGCATATCTGAACTGATTCATCTCAACAAGTTCTGTTCCCTTCTCCTTAGCTTTAATCATGCCCGGAATGATGCTCTGCCTCCCCATATTCTTATCCCCTAAATAGCTGCCTGCGAAATCTTATCCATCATAGAAGACCCAGCTCAAACAACATAATGTTTTATCTAATCTTCCACCTGATCCAGATGTGTTATTTCCCTCTTTGACTCACCCCTATATTACTTTATCTGGATCTTTTTTTGTGAAATGAATATATGGTGTGTGTGTGTGTGTGTGTGTGTGTGTGTGTGTGTGTACACATGTATATGTCAGAGGTATTAATGCCTTTATTGGTATTGAATTTCTTTGTATTTTTCTGCAATGAATGGACACTATAGTAGATACCCAGTAAATCCTTTTAAATTAAATATAAACATTCAATAAGAACATAACTTCTCTTTACACACGCATATAACCGTTCACTGCGGTATATATTGGAATGAAGTTGGGTAGAATGCAAACAACCAAGTATATAAAAAGATATCATCTTTAATTAATTTGGAAAATTAAATTATATATATGAAATTGAGGGATTGATTTCTATTTAAGTTTATATTAAACAACAGACCAAAACACTATCCTAGTAGGGGACCTAAATACCCCACCATTGGATATAGACAGATCATCAAAACAGGAAATCAATAAAGAGTTAAACGGTTAAATGATACATTATGTTCAGACCAACTGGACATAATTGACATTTACAGAGCCTTCCATCTCAAAACAGCTGCTTATACATTCTTCTCTAGTGCACATAGAATGTGAACAGAATCAACAACATACTGGGAGACAGAGATAGCCTCTACAAATATAAGAGGGTGGAAATCATTCCAATCATATTTTCTTATCATAATGCTTTGAAGCTAGAGATCAATTACAAAAAGAAATCAGGAAGAATCACAAATATGTGTTTAAACAACATGCTACTGAAGAATAACTAGGTCAGGGAAGAAATAAAAAGGGAGATCAAGAGATACGAAGAAACAAATGATAATGATAGTACAACTTATCAAAACTTTTGAGATACAGCAGAAGCAGTCATAAGAGCAAAGTTCATATCATTACAGGCCTATATCCAAAAACAAGAAGGAGCCCAAATAAACAACTTAACACTTTATCTTAAAAAAGTAGAAAAGGAAGAACAAATGAGTCTTAAAGTCGGCAGAAGGGAATAAATAATCAAAATTAGAGCAGAAATAAATAAAATTCAAATCAAAACAAAAAAAAGAAAAAAATTAATATAACAAGGAGCTGGTTCTTTGAGAAGGTTAATAAAATTGATGAACCTCCTACTAGACTCACTAAACTAAAAAGAGAAAGGACACAAATAAAGAAAATCATGGATGAAAGAGGTGAAATTATGACTGAAAATGCAGAAATAGAAAGGATCATGAAAGAATACTATAAAAAAGTATGTAAAAACAAATTTAATAACCTAGAAAAAATGAATCACTACTTAGAAAAATACAATCTTCCTAGATTGAATCAAAAAGATCTGGAAAATCTGAATAGACTGATTAACAGTATGGAAATTAAAACAATCATCAAAAATGTACCAAGATGTAAATGTCCAGGACCAGTAGGCTTCACCAGTGAAGCCTACCAAATATTCAAAGAAGATTTAATACTAATTCTCCTCAAACTCTTCCAAAAAATCAAAGAGGAGGCAATACTTCCCAACTCATTCTATGAGGCCAATATTACCCTGATACCAAATCCTGGTAATGATAACACATACACACACAAATACAGACCAATATTTATCATGAACACAGATACAAAAATCCTAAATAAGATATTAATGAACCTAATACAGCAACATTCCAGAAGGTGGGGGTGGGGTGGAGGGAAGCAGTAGACAGGGTGAAGGGGGTCAAATATAGGGGATTTGGGGAAGGGCAAAGTGAGTAAAGGGATCAAATATGTGGTAGCTGAAGAAAACTGGACTCTGGCTGGTAATTACACAATACAATATATAGATGTCAAATTATAATGTACACTTGAAAATTATATAATTGTATTAAACAATGTTACCCCAAGAAACTTATAAAAATAAAAATAAAATAAAATAAAATAAATTTAAAAAAAGAAATAAAATGGTAGTATGTCATCTCTTCTTAACATTAAGGCATATATATATGTATTTACAATGTGTGTTCACTTTCCATAGTTAAGTATCTTTCTGTCATCACATAATTGACACCCATGACCCTGGATACCTCCCTCCTCCCCCATTCCCACCCCTCTGGTAACCACTAGTCCATTGTCAATGTCCCTGAGTCCCTTTTGTCCTGTTCATTTATTGCTTTTAGGTTTATATTCCACACAGAAGTGATATCATGCGATTTTCAACTTTTTTTCAGTCTGGCTTATTTTGCTTAGCATGATTATCTCAAGGTCCATCAAGGTTGTCGCAAATGGCAGTATTTCATCTTTTTTTATGGTGGAGTAATACTCCATTGTATATATGTACCACAACACTTTAGCCACTCATCTATTGTAGGACACTTCATTTATTTCCATGGTCTGGACACTGTGAATAGTGCTACTATGAACATTGGTATGTAAATATCTTTTCGGATATGGGTTTTCAAGTCTTTGTGGTAAATACTCAGTAGAGAGATTGCTGGATCATATAGTAGATCAATTCTTAGTTTTTTGAGAAACCTCCATACTGTTTTCCATAGTGGCTGTACCTATTTGCAGTTCCACCAGCAGTGTATGAAGATTCATTTTTCTCCGCATCCTCTCCAACATTTATTTCTTGTTCTGTTGATTATAACTATTATAACAGGTGCGAGATGGTATCTTATTGTGGTTTTGATTTGCATTTCCCTAATAGCTACCGATGTTGAGCATTCTTTCATATATATATTGGCCATTTGTATGTCCTCTACGGAGAAGTGTCTGTTCAGGTCCTCTTCCCATTTTTTAATTGGATCATTTGTTTTATTGTTGTTATTGAGTCATATGAGGTTTTTTTTTGGTATATTTTGGATATTAGGCCCTTATCGGAGGCATTGCTTGCAAATATATTTTTCCCATTTGGATGGTTGTCTCTTTACCTTGTTGACAGTTTCTTTTGCCGAGCAGAAACTTTTTGGTTTTATATAGTTCCATTTATTTATTTTACCTTTTACCTCCCGTTCTTTTGAGGTCAATTCATAAAATACAATTTAGGTCCAAGGTCTTGAGTTTATTTCCTATGTTTTTTTCTATGCATCTTATTGATTCCTGTCTTATATTCAAGTCATTAATCCATCTTGAGTTAATTTTGGTGTGTGGCAATAGGTAGCAGTCTAGTTTCATTCTTTTGCAGGTGGCTTTCCAGTATTCCCAGCACCATTTATTGAATAGGCTTTCCCCTCTCCACTGTATGTTTTTGGCTTTTTTGTCAAAAATTATGCACCCATATATATATGGATTAACATCTGGACTCCCAATTGTGTTCCACTGGTCCATGTGTCTGTTTTGTTGCCAATACCATGACGTTTAGATTACTGTCACTTTGTAGTATAATTTGAATTTGGGCAGAGTGATGCCTCCAGCCTCGTTTTTTTTTCTCAGGATGGCTTTGGCAATTTGGGGTCTTTTATGCTTCCATACAAATCTGATGGTTTTTCGTTCTATTTTTTTTAAAAATGCCGATGGGATTTTGATGGGGATTGCAGTAAGTCTGTATAATGTTTTAGATAATATGGTCATTTTAACTATGTTGATTCTTCCAGTCCAAGAACATGGAATATCTTTCCATTTCTTTGTATCTTCTTCAATTCCTTTTAATAGGGTCTTGCAGTTTTGATCATATAGGACCTTCATATGTTTCATTAGATTTATTCCTAAGTATTTTATTATTTTTGTTGCAATTGCAAAAGGAATTATTTTTTCCACTCCTATTTCTGATGTTTCATTATTAGAGTATAGGAACGCTATGGATTTTTGACCATTGATTTTGTATCCAGACACTTTACTGTATTTGTTTCTTGTTTCTAGTAGTGTTCTTGTGGAGTCTTTAGGGTTTTCTATATAGAGAATCATGTCATCTGCAAATAGTGACAATTTGACTTCTTTTCCTATTTGGATGCTTTTTATATCTTTCTCTTGCCTGATTGTATTTGCTAGGACCTCCAACATTATATTGAATAACAGTGGCAATTGTGGACAGCTTTGCCTTGTTCCTGATCTTAGAGGGAAGGCTTTTAGTTTTTCACCATTAAGGGTTTGTCATAGTTGGCCTTCATTATGTTAAGGTACTTTCCTTCTATACCGATTTTGTTATGTGTTTTTTTCATAAATTGATGCTGTATCATGTCAAAGGCTTTTTCTGTATCTATTGATATAATTATATGATTCTTATTTTTTAATTTGTTCATATGGTGTATCACATTAATTGATTTGCTTATACTGAACCATCCCTGTTTCCCTGGGATGAAGCCACTTGATCGTGGTGTATCATCTTTTTTATATGTTGTCATATTCGGTTCGTTAGTATTTTACTTAGAATTTTTCCAATGTATACATGAGAAATATTGGTCTGTAGTTTTCTTTTCTTGTGTGATCCTTACCAGATTTTTGTATCAGAGTAATATTAGTATTATAAAATGTGTTGGGAAATATTGCCTCCTCTTCGATTTTTTGAAAGAATTTCAGGAGAATAAGTATTAAATCTTCTTTGAATGTTTGGTAGAATTCACTGGTGAAGCCATCTGGTCCTGGACTTTTACTTTTTGGTACATTTTTGCTGATTGTTTCGATTTTCATACTGCTGATCAGTCTATTTAGATTTTCCAGATCCTCTTGATTCAGTCTAGGAAGGTTGCATTTTTCTAAGTCCTGGTCCATTTCTTCTAGGTTATTAAATTTGACATTATATACTTTTTCATAGTATTCTTGCATGATCCTTTGTATTTCTGCAATGTCAGTGATAATTTTCTCTCTTTCATCCCTTATTTTCTTTGTTTGTCCTTCCTATTTTTTGCTTAGTGAGTCTAGCCAGGGATTTGTCAATTTTATCAACCTTCTCAAAGGACCAGCTCCTTGTTCTATTTATTTTTTCAATTTTTTTTTGTTTTCAATTTCATTTATTTCTGCTCTAATTTTGATTATTTCTTGCTTTTTCCTGAGTTTGGGCTTCATTTGTTCTTCCTTTCCTAGTTTTTCAAAATGTCACATTAGGTCGTTTATTTGGGCTCATTCTTGTTTTTGGAGAAAGGCCTGTAATGACATGAACTTTTCTCTAATGACCTCTTTTGATGTGTCTCAAAATTTTTGACATGTTGTACTATCATTATCATTCATTTTTATGTATCTTGATCTCACTTATTTCTTCTGTGATCCAGTTATTCTTCAGTAGCATGTTGTTTAATCTCCACATATTTGTGGATCTTCCTGCTTTCTTTTTGCAGTCGATCTCTAGTTTCAAAGCATTATGATCAGAGAATAAGGTGGATATGATTTCAACCCTTTCATATTTACTGATGTTATATCTTTTTCTCAATATTTCGTTGATTCTTGAGGATATTCCATGTGCACTAGAGAAGAATGTAAAAGCAGCTGTTTTGGGATGGAATGCTCTGTAAATGTCCAGTATGTCCAGTTGGTCTTATTGATTTACTGTTTGAATGACCTCTCCATATCCGACAATGGGTCATTTAGTCCCCTACTATGATAGTGTATTAATCTGTTTCTCCCTTTAGTTCTGTTAGTAATTGCTTTACATATATCGGGACTCCTTGATTGGGAGCATAGATATTAATAAGTGTTATGTCTTCTTGGTGCATGTTTATCTTTATCATTATGAAGTGTCCCCTTGCATCTTTCTTTACCTTTTTTATTTTAAAGTCTATTTTGTCTGAAATTAGTAATGACACTCCTGCTTTTCTCTGAATGCCATTTCCTTGAAATAACAATTTCAACCTTCTCACTTAGAGTCTATATCTGTCTTCGGAGCTGAGATGTGTCTCCTGGAGGCAGCATATAGTGTGGTTTGGTTTTGTTTTTCGATCCATTCTGCAACTCTGTGCCTTTTTATTGGTAGTTCAGTCCATTTACTTTTAGGGTGATTATTGAAATATGAGGCTTCTTATAGCCATTTTATCTTTTTCTTTCTGGTAGCTCGGTGTTTCCATTGCTTCCTTGTCCTTGTGTTTCTGTTTTCTTTATTTTGGTTGGCGTTTGTGGATTTTGCCTCTACTTCTTCTTGTTTTATGTTATATACTTCAGTTCTGAATCTTTGGTGTGCAGTTACCATTGCAAATATGAAAGGTATAGTTAAATATATACAGTCTCCCATTTTCTTCTGTGTGTGCCTTATCTCCTTTCACCTTTGTGAATTTGGATCTTGGAATCCTCCCCTTTTCAGTCATTGTTAACTCAATTCATCTCTATTTATGTTGAACATTATTATCTTGCTATAGCAATTCTCTTTTTTTATTTAAGCTTATAATGCCCTGTTCTTAGTAAGTATTGCACTCCCCTGCTTCTATTTGCCTCATAATTACTTTACTCCTAGTTATGTATCTTTTTTGTTTTGTTATTTTGTTTTAGATGAGCTGACACCTTTCAGTATTTCTTGTAGTACAGGTCTCACAGTGGAGAATTCCCTCAATTTTTGTATGTCTGGAAAGGTCTTAATTTTTCCTTTATATCAAAAGGAGAGCTTAGCTGGATACATTATTCTAGGCTGGTAGTTCCTTTCACTTAATAGTTTAAATATTTGATTCCATTCCTTTCTGGCTTGTATGGTTTTCACTGAAAAGTCTGTTTATAATCTAATGGGTTTTTCTTTATATGTTACCATCTTTTCCCTGGCTGCCCTGAGAATTCTGTTTTTGTCATTGAATTTTGATAACTTTAATACAATGTATCTTGGTGAAGGCCTTCTTGGGTTGAGATAATTGGGTATTCTGTTAAGTTCTTGAAATCCAAGCTGTAGCTCATTTTTAGATTTAAGAAATTCTTGTCCACTATTGGTCTGAAAATGCTTTCTAGTCCCTGTACCTTTTCCTCACCTTCTGTAATGCGCATTATTCTTATGTTTCCTCTCCTGTGTATATCAGCTAGTTCTTGTATTTCTCTTTCATTATTTTTTATTCTTCAGTTTCTCTCTTCTTCCTTCTGATTTATTTCTAGATTTCTATCTTTGATATCAGCGATCCTTTCCTCCATTTGTTCATCTCTATTTTCCAAGCTTGCTGTTCCATTTTTCAACTCTTGCTGTGTGTTCTTCATCTCCAGAAGTTCTTTTTGGTTTCTTTTGAGGGTTTCAGTCTCCTTGCTAAGTAACTCATTCTGCTCATCTAGTTGCTTTTTCAATTTCTGAAATTGTTGATATGATTTGTTTTAGATCTTTTTGAGTTTTTTCAAAAGTATCATTCTCAATTCTCTGTCATTTAAGTTGCATATTTCTATGTCTATCAACTTATTTTCTGGAGATTTTCTCTTTCTTTTTGATATGCCTTGTCATCATGTTTGTTCATGGTGTTTAATGGACTATTCCTCCACCTGAGCATTAATGGAAATGCATTCTGCTTTTTTTTTTCTAGAAAGAATATTTATTATATAAAGGTCTCTGTTTAGGCTATTGCAAAGAAGGGGCTTTTCTTTTGGTTTCCAGTAAGTGGCGTCTAAGCCTCTTGGATCCCTGCTTTATATAAAGTCTAAATGTCTTTTTTATTTTCTTGTAGATGTTTAATCATCCTTGTTACTCTCAGTTTCAGTCACTGTCTTTGTTAGCAACAGTTTTGGTAGCATTGGCTCTGATTCCCCTGGGGCTCCGCATGAATTGGTCTCATAGGGCATGAGCAGAGGGTGCTTGTGTGTCGGGAATTGGGGGCTGTGGCTCAGCCTTGGTTTTGCAACCAGGGTGGGTAAAAATCAACTGTTGTTTTTCTGTGGTCCCATCCAGCTTTTCTACTTTCTGCCCTGATGACTGGGCCCTGCTGCTGCCTACTCAAAGTTGGAGCACTTTCAGGCAGGCTGATCAGGGAAGTCGCCGGACCTTCTCCTCTCCTCCTCCTGCAGGGAGCTCCAACAGCTGCAAGAGGCAACTTCTTTATTTCTCCCAGACAACTGCCATACACCCGGGGTTCTGACCTGTGGTAGCTCTTATGCGCAGATCCTACACTCAGATGTGCTTGTGTGCCATTTGGGTGTTTGTTGAGTTTTAGATATTTAGCTTATTGTTTCAGGGGGAGAGATCTGAGGATGTCTCTCACTCCACCATTTTTCCTTGGATATCCAATAATCCCAAAATTTATATGGAAGCCTAAGGATCCAAAAGAGTAATGGAAATATTGGGAAAGGATAACAATGTTGGCAGAACTATGCTACCTCATCTCAAAATATACTACAAGGCTATGGTCATCAAATCAGCGTGATACTGGCATAAAAACAGATACATAGATCAAAAGAACAGAATACTGAGTCCAGAAATAAACCCATGGCTATATGGTCAATTAATCTGTAACAAAGGAGGCAAGAATCTAAAATGGGTAAAGACAGTCTCTTTGATAAATGGTGTTGGAAAGACTGGACAGAATCATGCAAAGAGAGAGAGAGAGAGAGAGAGAGAGAGACTAGACCACCTGCTTACACCATATACAGGAATAAACCCAAAATGGATTAAAGACATAAAGTAAGACTTTAAAACCATAGAACTTCTAGAAGAAATATATGCAGTAAATTCTTCAATATTGCTACTAGTAATTTCTTTGTGATATTTCTTCTTAGGTAAGGTAAACAAGAAAAAATAAACAAATGAGTATTTCAAATGAAAAAGTTTTTGTACAACAAAGGAAACCATCAACAAAACCAAAATCTACCTACTGAATGGGAGAAGGTATTTGTCTACAATATATCTGAAAAACAGTTAACTTTCAAAATTTACCAAGAACTCATACAACTCAACAACAAATGAAAGAATTTAATTTAAAAAATGGACAGAAGACCTGAATAACTATTTCTCTAAGAAGGACATACAGATGTACAATAGACATATGAAAAGTTGCTCAAGGTCACTACTCATCAGAGAAATGCTAATTAAAACCACAACGAGATATCATCTCACATTTGTCAGTTTTACTATCATCAATAAATCTAAAAACTACAAATGTTGGTGAGGGTGTGGTAAAAAGGGAACCCTCATATACTGCTTGTGAAATTGCAAATTGGTGCAGCCACTATAGAAAACAGTTTGGTGGTTCCTCAAAAAATTAAAAATGGAACTACTTTTTGACCCAGTATTTATCCAAAGAATACCAAAACACTATTTTGTAAAGGTCTGTGCACTCCTATGTTCATGGCAGCGCTATTCACAATACCCAAGATATGGAAGCAACCTAAGTGGCTGTCAATAGACAATTAAGGAAGTTATGGTACATATATGCACTCAGTCATTAAAAATGAAATCTTAGCATTTGGAATGACATTGATGTACCTAGAGGATATTATGCTGAGTGAAATGTCAAACGGAGAAAGTATAAATATGTCTAACCATGGTACTATATACCCGAAACTACTATAAAAAAATATTAAAAATATATAGTTCATCCAGGTTTTTAGGCATTCTTTACTGGGAGGTGTTTCTCTACACACTTTATTGCCAGAAACAGAAATTGTTCTCTTAGCTAATAATATTCTCCCTGGGTAGTCTATCCTCTGTTGAGACTATATTCTCTCTCTGGGTAACTCTCAAGTCCATGTTCCTGCCTTTTCTCTGCACTTCAAATACGACTAACAACTGCCTGCTTTATATCCACATATGAATCATCTAATTTATGCTTGGCTCTCCAATTTACTTTTTGTCCTGTGTCCTCTGTCTTACTCAGGTGTGTAATAAACTACCTAATCAATCAGGATAGAAATTTTGGTATACTCTTGAAATTATCTGTCTGCCTTCAGTTACTGATTCTGATGATTTCCAGCTGAGTTTTGGGTTAGTTGCTTCTACTCAGTTCCCTTTGAAAACACCCAGGTTCAGGCTCTTATCCATCCCTCACCTAGACAATATCTCTAGTCACACAATTGTTCTTTAGCCTCTAATCTATTTGATATCCATTCTATTATTGAAATTGCCACTATAACTTTCTTTTCAAGTCATAGATCTGATCATATCACTTGCTTATGCAAAAACCATATTGACTTTCCATTGCTTATTAAGGAAAGAATAAAGCCCTGAGTTCTTAACTTGGTGTTTAAAGCACATGACATTGGGATGCCAATCTTTATAGTTTTAACTGTGACCCTCTTACTCTATGATGCATATAATGTTCCAGTCACACTATACTTGGCCTTTTGTGATTTAACTCCTTTACCTGAAATACTCTTTTCCTCATCTCCACCTACCAAAATCCTACTTTTCGTTTAAGGCCCAGTTCTATTTTTGCTCCCTCCATAATGTCTTCCCAGAAACTGATTGCTCCTGAATGTGTACTCCAAAGCAGTTTGCTTATATCTTTCGTAGCACTTGTCATATTGTGCCTTTTACTAGAGACTATTATGTATATTTATTCTTCATAACAGACACTATGTCCTTGTAGGCACTAAGGCAGAGTGGTTACACATTCTTGCTTTGGAGTCAAATAAATCAGGCTCAAACCTTGATCCCATCATTACCTGTGTGACTTCGGCTCAACTCTCTTGAGTCTCAGTTTCTTCATCTATGAAAAGGGTGGCACAGAGTACCTATACAATAAACATTAGCAATTATTGTGAAAGGCATATACTACAGCCTGTTCATCTTTTTATCTCTCCAACATTTCCTCTAGCCTCTCCTTTTCCCTTCTACCCACTTCCTTTCCAGGGCTTAGCCCAGTACCTTGCACAGACTATATATTCAATAAATTCTTCTTGACTGACTGCTGAAAACATCACACAGTTTTTATATAAAACATTTAATTCAGTTCAAGTAGAAACAGTTGACACTTGTATGAGACACCAACAGATGAATGCTTATGGGCTGTCCCAGCAAGACATATCAATGGAACATCTTGTCTGAGCACCAAAAAGCAGCCCTTTTCAGTATTGTCTGAATGAACAGGATTTACTAGGAGTGGTGAAAGAGAGAGGGAAGGTTTCACATCCTAGGGAAGTGTTTGGAACTTAATAAGAAGTGTAGGCTGAGAAAATGACCCTGTTTTTTGAAAACCAAATGCAGCTACTGAATATAGGCCATATACACAGTCTAGGCCATATGTGAGCAATGGGGGCCAGAGATTTGCAAAATCTTCTTCCTGGCCTGTGGTGAGTTTTGAATCATACTCACTCAGCATTTTACTCTTTATAGACACAGCACATTTTTTGTCTAAATCCTCACTCTCAGCTAGCTTACTAACCAACATTCTGGATAAAACCAATGAAACCAAATGAATTTGAGACTATATATGGCTTTGACCTTCCCCCTTTTTCTTGTTTTAGCACTCAAAATGTTTATACTATTAATTTACATTTCTTAAAACTACTAATATTCCAAAATGATCACTGTTTACTTGGATTCTGTATTTTTTCTTTTCTATGTTAAAGGCACACCATAATATATGATATATCTGTTCTCATATTATCAGTAAAATTCCCTTTATAAAGGTTCAACTTTTGTTTTTTAAACCTTTCTGAATTATATCTTGCATAGATTCAAATCCATCAAAATGCTCAAATGATGCTATATGTATTTCCAATTTTATGTTTTATGAATTTGAGAATGATTTAGACTTTTGGTGCTTTAAGCTATTTTAGGAATGTTGAGCTTTATCATTCAGAGATGACAAAAGTGGAATTTTCCTTTAGTTTAATAGCACAGACAGTGCAGTAGTATTCATGAGATCCGATTATTGCTCTATGGTATAAGAGGAATGCAACAGCTCAATTACATGATACACTTCACATGACTACTTTCTCACCCCCAGCCCCACTTCCCAACACACACACACACACACGCACATGCACACGCACATGCACATGCACATGCACACACACAGGATTTAATTAACCAACTTTGCTCTTGAAACAAAAGGTTATATACATGGATGCCTGCTTGATCTTTAGTATATATGTAATGCTTGATTCCTTGATTCTCATCTCTTCTATTGGAAAAATCAATGGCCCAGGATACAGTCAATGTTATTCAGTTCTATCTCCTAGGTTTTCTTTCATAGTATCTGCCCCCTCCTCCCTAATACCTATCTGCTCTCAGCTAGGTACCAATTAATCACTAACAAGGTTTTGGCTGATAAGATTTAAACCAAGGGTTCCAAGTGGTGTGTGTGTGTGTGTGTGTGTGTGTGTGTGTGTGTGTGTGTGTGTGTGACAGAGAGACAGAGACAGAGACAGCCAAAGAAAGAGGCACACACAGAGAGAAACAGAGAGAGAAAAGGAAAGGAGACATAGCAGAAGGGAAATGAGAACCTAGAAAGGGGAAAATAATGGGGCATGGCTGAGGCAACATTTTAGAGATCTAGAAAATAAAGCCAGGATATTGTTTTCTGGCTAGGCATTCCTAGCCTATGTTGTTATCTATCTCAGTTATCAACAACTCCTTTAATGCCAGCCAGTTTTCAATACTTGAAGAAATGTTTTTCCATGGCAGGATTTCAAGCACCTTGACAAATGTTGAGGAAGGTAGTCTGGGGATGGTTTTATAAGGCAGAGTGACCATCACAGTACTGTCATCTGGAAGTTGTTAAGAAAAATTCATGGCTCCAATCACTACTTATACCTTACAGAATCTGAAAGGCAAAGAGTAGGAAACTGTTTCTTGCCATATCTTATAATTCAGAAAATCAATATAAGCTCAGTTTGCTTTAAGGAATGAATATCTTGGAGCCCTCCTTTTTCATTCCAGTTCTACTCACTCTCATATTATTGAAGAGGTAAAATGTGAGGTGAATACAAATCTAGTTTTAAACTCTCATATTGGCCACCTAGGAATAACTGGCCATACAAACCCCCTTGGAAAAGCAACTAGATCTTTTATATTGTGTTCGTGCCCTGACTTCATATTCAAGTCTAACCTTTAAATCACACTTGTGATGTAGGTAAGACATTTGGTTGCTCCTCTCTTGTATTCTCATATGGTACCAATCCTCTTCCTCTACCTCTTGTCTCTCTCAACACCAATTGTGTAATTCTCCTGGGCCCAAAGTTCTTTTCAACTCAGTTTTTCAAGTAATAACTCACTATTAAAGCACCTCTACTTCAGGTACTGGGCCTGCCCATAGTAATATTTTGTAATTTACCATTCTGATCCTCATGTAGTCTTTATCTATGGGACAGACACACTTTAACAGTAAATAAGAATTTTTCAAATTGTTGAATCAAAGCCTATTAGTGAATCTTTAGGGTTCTCTCTATATAATATATCATCTACAAATAATGACAAGTTTTATTTCTTAATTTCCAATTTAGATAATTTTTATTTCTCTTTCTTGTCTGATTATTACAGCTAGGATGTCCAAAGAAATGTTGAACAGAAGTGATGAAAGTGGGCATCCTTGTCTCTTTCCTGATCTTAAGGAAAATACTTTTAGCCTTTCTCCATTGAGTATGATGTTAGCTGTAGCTTTGTCATAAATGGCCTTTATTATGTTGAGGTATGTTCCCTCTATTCCCACTTTGCTGAGAGTTTTTATCATAAATGGATGCTGAATTTTGTCGAATGCTTTTTCTGTGTCTATTGATATCATCATATGATCTTTATCTTTCAATTAGTTAATGTGATGTATCACATTAATTGATTTGAGGATATTGTACCAAGCTTGCATCCCAGGAATAAACTCAACTTGATATGGTGTATGATATTTTTAATGAATTGCTAAATTCAGTTTGCTAATGTTTTGTTGAGGATTTTTGCATCAGTGTTCACAAAGTGTATTGGCCTATAGTTTTATTTTTTTGTGATGTCTTTACCTGGTTTTCAAATCAAGGTAATGATGGCCCCATAAAAGGAGTTAGGGAGCCTTCCCTCTTCTTGAACATTTTGGAAGAGTTTGAGAAGAATAGGCATTAATTCTTTAAATGTTTGGTAAAATTCACCTATAAAGCCATATGGTTCAGGACTTTTGTTTTTTGGGAGATTTTGATTATTGATCCGATTTTGTTGGTGGTAATCAGTTGGTTCAGATTTCCTGTTTCTTCTTGACCGAGCCTTGGGAGATTGTATGTTTCTAGAAATGTACCCATTTCTTCCAGAATATCCAATTTGTTGGCATATAATTGCTCACAGTAAATTCTTATGCTCTTTTGTATTTCCGCAGATTCCATAGATAATTTTTCATTTTCTTTTCTGATTTTTTGAATTTGAGTCCTCTCTCTTTTTTTCTTGATGAATCTAGTTAAAGGTTTACTAATTTTATTTATTCTTTCAAAGAACCACCTCTTGGTTTCATTAATCTTTTGTATTTTTTTACTAGACTTTATGCTCTGATATTTATTATGTCCTTCCTTCTACTCATTTGGAGTTGTTCGCTATTGTTTTTCTAAGTGTAAGGTAAGATTGTTTATTTGAGCTTTTTCTTGATTCTTGAGGTAGACCCACATTGCTATGAATTTCCCTCTTAAGGCTGCTTTTGCTGTGTCCCATAGATTTTTGAATCATTGTGTTTTCATTTTAACTTGTCTTTAGGTATCTTTTGATTTCTTCTTTGATCTCATTGTTAACCTATTCATTGTTTAGTACTGTTTTATTTAGCTTTAATCTATTTGTGTACTTTCCAGTTTTTTTCCTGTAGTTGATTTCTAGTTTCATGCCACTGTGATCAGAGAAAATGGTTAATATGATTTCAATCTGCTTACATTTATTGATACTTATTTTATGGCCTAACATGTGGTCTATCCTGGAGAAAATTCCATGTGTGCTTGGAAAGAATGTATATTCTGCTGCTTTGGGGTGAAATGCTCTGAAAAAATCTTTTAAATCCATCTGGTTTAGTGTATCATTAAAGCCAGATCTCTTGTTAATTTTTTATCTGAATGATGTGTCCATTGTTATCAATGAGGTGTTAAAGTCCTCTATTACTGTGGATCTCTCCTTTTATGTCAGTAAAGAATTGTTATATGTATGTAGGTGCTGCTATGTTGGGTGCATACATGTTTACTAGGGTTATGTCCTCTTGATGTATTGATCCCTTTATTATTGTGTAATGTCCTTCTTTGTCTCTTATTACAGCCTTTGTTTTAAAGCCTATATTGTCTGATATAAGTATCGTTACCTAGCTTTTATTTTTCATTTTCATTTGTGTCAAATATCTTTTTCCATCTCTTAATTTTAAGTCTGTATGTATCATTTGATCTGAATTGTTTCTCTTGCAGATTGCGTATGCCTAGGTTATGTATTCTTATGTAATAGGTTACGCTATGATTTTAAAAAATTTTAAAAAAAATTTTAAATTAAGTTTCTTGGGATAGCATTGGTTAATACAATTATATAATTTTTAGGTGTACAATATAATTTGACATCAGTATATTCTATTGTGTGTTTATCACCCAAATACAATTTCCTTCAGGTACCATATATTAGATCCTCTTTACCCACTTCATCCTCCTCTACTCCCTATATTTGGGACTCTTCACCCTATCTACATACCCCCTCCTTCACCACCCCTTACCCTCTGGTAACCACTAGTCTGTAGACCATGTCCACGAGTCTGAATTTGTTTCTCCTGTTCATTTGTTGCTTTTGGGTTTATATCCAACATATAAGTGGTATCATGTGAAATTCAACATTTTCTGTCTGGCTATTTTGCTTAGCTTGATTACTCGAGGTCCATCCATGTTGTGACAAATGACAGTATCTCTTCTTATGGCTGAGTAAGAGTCCATTGTATATATGTACCACAGCTTCTTTAGCCAATCATCTATCGTAGGACATTTCAGGTGCTTCCATGTCCTGGCCACTGGGAATAATGCTGCTATGAACATCGATGTGCAAATATCTTTTTGGATATGGGTTTTCAAGTCTTTCAGGTAAATACCCAGTAGAGAGATTGCTGGATCATATGGTAGATCAATTCTTGGTTATCTGAGGAACCTCCATACTGTTTTCCATAATGACTGTACCAATTTGCAGTCCCACAATTAGTGTATGATGGTTCCTTTTACTCTGCATCCTCTCTGACATTTGTTATTACTTGTTCTGCTGATTATAGCTATTCTAAAATGTATCTCATTGCAGTTTTGATTTCCATTTCCTTAATAGCTAGCAATGTTGAGCATCTTTTTATGTATTTGTTGGCCATTCGTATGTCCTCTGGGGAGAAGGTCCTCTGCCCATTTTTGGACTGGATCAATTCTTTTGTTGTTGTTATTGTTGTTATTCAGTCATATGAGTTCTTTGTGTATTTTGAACATTAGTCCCTTATTGGAGGTGTTGCTTGCAAATATATTTTCCCATTCGGATGGCTGTCTCTTTACCTTGTTGACAGTTTCTTTTGCTGAGCAGAAAGTGTTTAGTTTGATGTAGTCCCATTCATTTCTTTTAGCTTTTACTTCCCATGCCTTTGAGGTCAAATTCATAAAATCCTCTTTAAGTCCAAGGTCCTTGAGTTTAGTTCTTATGTCTTCTTCTATGCATTTTATTGTTTCAGGTCTTAAATTTAGGTCCTTAATCCATTGTGAGTTAATTTTGGTGTGTGGTGATAGACAATAGTCTAGTTTCATTCTTTTGTGGGTGGCTTTCCAATATTCCCAGTACCATTTATTGAAGAGGCTTTTCTTCTCCACTGTATGTTTTTGGCATTTTTGTCAAAACATATGCACCCATATAAATATGGGTTTACATCTGGACTCTCAATTGTGTTCCACTGGTCCGTGTGTCTGTTTTGCTGCCAATACCATGCTGTTTTGATTACTGTCACATTGTAGTATAATTTGAATTTGGGCAGAGTGATGCCTCTAGCCTCGTTCTTTTTTCTCAGGATAACTTTGGCAAATCAGGGTCTTTTGTACTTCTCTCAAAAATGCCAATAATATTTTGATGGGGATTACATTAAATTTGTATAATGCTTTAGATAACATAATCATTTTAACTATGTTTATTCTTCCAATCCAAGAACACGGAAAATCTTTCCATTTCTTTGTATCTTCATTGATTTATTTTTTTAGGGTCTTGTAGTTTTCATTATATAGGTCCTTCACGTTTCTCTAAATTTATTGCTATGTATTTTATTCTTTTTGTTGCAATTGCAAAAGGAAATTCTTTTCCACTTCTTTTTCTGACATTTCGTTTTTAGAGTATAGGAACGCTATGAATATTTGAAAGTTGATTTTGTATCCAGAGAGTTTATTGTGTTTGCTTCTTGTTTCTAGTAGTGTTCTTGTGGAATCTTTAGGGTTTTCTGTATAGCGAATCATATCATCCACAAATAGTGACTGTTTGACTTCTTCATTTCCTATTTGGATGCCTTTGTGTCTTACTCTTGTCTGATTTCACTTGCTACAACTTCTAATGTTATATTGAATAACGGTAGCGATAGAGGACAGCCTTGCCTTGTTCCTGTTCTTATTGAGAAGGTTTTTAGTTTTTCATCATTAAGTATAAAATTGGCTGTGGGCTTGTCATAGATGGCCTTTATTATGTTAAGATATTTTTCTTCTATACTAATTTTGTTACATGTTTTGATCATAAATGGATGCCGTATCTTGTCGAAGGCTTTTTCTGCATCTATTGATATGATCATATGACTCTTATCTTTTAATTTGCTTATGTGGTGTATCGCATTAATCGATTTGCCAGTGTTGAACCATCCTTGCACCTCTGGGATGAAGCTCACTTGATCGTGGTGTATAATCTTTTTAATATGTCGCTGTACTCAGTTCGCTAGTATCTTACTTAGGATTTTTGCATCTGTGTTCCTGAGAGATATTGGTCTGTAGTTTTCTTCTTTTGTGTGTTATCTTTACCAGGTTTTGGTATCAGAGTAATATTGCTTTCTCTTCGATTTTTTGGAAGAGTTTAAGAATAGGTATTAAATCGTCTTTGAATCTTTGGTAGACTTCAATAGTGAGGCCATCTGATCCTGTACCTTTATTTTTTGGTACATTTTTGATGATTGTTTCCACTTTCCATACTGCTGATCAGTCTATTTATATCTTCCAATTCTTCCTGATTCAGTCTAGAAAGGTTGTACTTTTCTAGACTGGTCCATTTTTTCTAGGTTATTAAATTTGGTATTATATATATTTTTTGTAGTATTCCTGTATGATCTTTTGTACTTTTACATTGTCGATTGTAATTTCCCCTCTTTCATCCCTTATTTTGTTTATTTGTGTCCTTTTTTTTCTAGTGAGTCTAGCCAGGGGGTTGTCAATTTTGTCAGCCTTCTCAAAGAACCAACTTCTTGTTCTATTTATTTTTCCTATTGTTTTGTTTGTTTGTTTTGTTTTTAATTTCATTTATTTCTGCTCTAATTTTGATTCTTTCTTTCTTTTTGTTGACTTTGGGCTTCATTCGTTCTTCCTTTTCTAGTTTTTCAAGATGCCACATTAGGTCGTTTATTTGGGCTCATTCTTGTTTTTTGAGGTAGGCTTATAATGATATGAACTTTCCACTTATGACTGCTTTTGCCATGTCCCAAAACTTTTGATATGTTGTACTATCATGATCATTCATTTCTATGTATCTTTTAATCTCTCTTTTTATTTATTCTGTGACCCAGTTATTCTTCAGTAGCATGTCGTTTAATCTCCATGTACTTGTGGTTCTTTCTGCTTTCTTTTTGCAGTTGATCTCTAGCTTCAAAGCATTATGATCAGAGAATATGGTTGGTATGATCTCAACCCTTTTATGTTTGTTGAGGCTATCTCTGTGTCTCAGTATGTGGTCAATTCTTCAGAATGTTTCATGTGCACTTGAGAAGAATTTGTAATAGACATAATGTATAAGTAGCTGTTTTGGGATGGAAAGCTCTGTAAATGTCAATTATGTTCAGTTGGTCTAATGTGTCACTTAAAGATGTGATTTCCTTATTGATTTTCTGTTTGGATATCTGTCCATATTTGACAGTGGGGTATTTAGGTCCCCTACTAATATAGGGTTTTGGTCTGTTTCTCGCTTTAGTTCTGTTAGTAATTGGTTTATATATTTCGGGGCTCCCTGATTGAGAGCGTAGGTATTAATAAGTGTTATGTCCTCTTGGTTCACAATTTTCTTTATCATTATGATGTGTCCCTCAGTATCTTTCTTTTCCTTTTTTATTTTGTCATGTGTTTCATCTGATATTAGTACCACTACTCCTGCTTTCCTCTGAATGCCATTTGCTTGAAGCATCATTTTCCACCTTTTCACTTTTAGTCTATATTTGTCTTTGGAGGTGTGATATGTATCCTGGAGGCAGCACATGCCTGGGTTTTATGTTTTAATCCATTCTGCAACTGTGTGCCCTTTTATTGTGAGTTCAGTCCATTTACATTTAGGGTGATTGTTGAAATATGAGGTCTTCTTATAGCCATTTTATCTTTTGATTTCTGGTAGCTCGTTATTTCCATTGCTTTCTTGTCCTTGTGTTTCTGTTTTCTTTATTTTGGTTGGTCTCTGCATGTTCCCTTTGGTTTTTCTTGTGTTATGTTGTATACTTCAGTTCTAAATCTTTGGTGTGTGGTTACCATATGATTGTGTAAAGAAATCTAAGAGGATACAAAGAAATGGAAAGGTATTCCATTGGAAGAATCAGCATAGTTAAATGACCATGTTACCTAAAGCATTGTACAGATTTAATGCAATCCCCATCAAAAACACGTTGGCATTTTTGACAGAAATAGAACAAAAAATCATCAGATTTGTATGGAAGCAGAAAAGACTCCGATTCACCAAAGCCATCCTGAGAAAAAAGAACGAGGCTGGGGTCATCACTCTGTCAAAATTCAAGTTATACTACAAAGTGACAGTAATCAAAACGGCATAGTATTGGCAATGAAACAGACACACGGACCAGTGGAACAGAATCGAGAGTTCAGGTGTAAGCCCATATTTATATGAGCACATAATTTTTGACAAAAGAGCCAAAAACATACAGTGGAGAAAAGCAAGCCTCTTCAATAAATGGTGCTGGGAATACTGGAAAGCCACCTGCAAAATAATGAAACTAGACTGGTGCCTAACACCACACACCAAAATTAACTCACAGTGGAGTAAGGACCTAAATATAAAACCTGAAAACTAAAAAAGCATAGAAGAAGACATAAGAACTAAACTCAAGGACCTTGGACTTAAAGAGGATTTTTTGAATTTGAACTCAGAGGTATGGACAGCAAAAGCAAAAATAAATAATGAGACTACATCAAACTAAAAACCTCTGGTCAGGAAAAGAAACTGTCAACAAGGTAGAGAGACAACCATCCGATTGGGAAAATATATCTACAAGCAATGCCTTAGGTAAGGGCCTAATATCCAAAATACAATAAACTCATATGACTCAATAACAAAACAAAACAAAACAAAACAAAACAAAACAAAAAATTGATCCGACCCCAAAATGGACAGAGCACCTAAACAGACTCTGCTCCCTAGAGGACATACAAGTGGCTAACAAATATATAAAAAGATGCTCAACATTGCTAGCTATTAGGAAAATTCAAATCAAAACTATAATGAGATACCATCTTACAGCTGTTAGAAAGGCTATAATCAACAGGATGAATAATAACAAATGTTGGAGAGGATGCAGAGAAAAAGGAACCCTCATACCCTTTTGGTGGGACTGCAAATTGCTACAGACACTAACGAAAACAGTATAGAAGTTCCTCAAAAAAACTAAGAATTGATCTATCATATGATCCAGCAATCCTTCCCTTGGGTATTTACCCGAAAGGCTTGAAAACTCATATCCATAAAGATATTTGCATACCGATGTTCATAGCAGCATTATTCCCAGTGGCCAAGACATGGAAGCAACCAAAATGTCCTATGATAGATGATCGGCTAAAGAAGCTGTGGTACATATATACAATGGACTCTTACTCAGCCATAAGAAGAGATAAAATACTGACATTTGCGACAACATGGATGGACCTCGAGATAATTATGCTAAGCAAAATAAGCCAGACAGAAAGAGTTGAAAATCACACAGTATCAGTCATATGTGGTATATAAACCCAAAAGCAACAAATGGGCAAGACAAACAAACAGAGACTCATGGACATGGACAATAGAGTAGTGGTTATCAGAGGGTAGAGAGGAGGGGGTAGGGGGAAGGTAGAATGGAAAAAAAGTAAAATCATTTCTTCAATTAAAATAAATAAATAAATAAATAAATAAATAAATATCCTGAACTTGAAATACATTTAGCCACCTTCCTACTATGTACCTCCAGTGGTTTGTTCCATTTGTACCTCTAAATCAATATGTAGGAAACCTAACATATTCTCTTCTCAAATCTATTCATCAACCAGTGTTTCTTATATCAGCATCTGCTCAGTTTTCCAATCTAAAAATCTTGACCTCTTTCTTGACTTTCTCTCCCATTACCAATTATCAAGAACTGTCAATTCTACCTCCTACGTACTTATTGACTCCACCTACTCCTCTCTATCTCTGCTGACATCATCGTCTCTCTCCTAAACTGCTACAGTAGCCTCATAATTGGTCAACCTGCCTTAATCTTTCCGCTGTGCACATGCAGTCAGAGGGATCTTTCTTAAGCCCAAACTTGATTATATCATTCTCCTGCTTAAACCCTTCAGTAGCTTCCCAATACCAATTTGGATTTAAATTTGAAGTCTTTGGCATGGCTCTATAATGTTCTTCCTTAGCTCGCCCCTGCTAATTTCTTCAACAATCTCTCTCCAAAATCATTCACTCAGACCATGACTTCTTTCAGTTGCTTGAGGGGTCATAATTTGTTTTCTTGCTGAATCACCACATCAGGTGTTTCCTGCTTGGATCACCTCCCTGTCTCTCATTTAGCTAATCCCAACTCATCTTGTAGGTCCCAGTTTAAACATCATTCCCTCTGCAAAACCTTGCAGACCCCTCATGTGTGGGATAGGTGGCCCTCCTTACGTGCTACTTTACTATCCTATGTATCTCCTATGTTGAATTTAACAAATTGCCTTGTAATTGAAAGTTTACTTGTCTTTCTTCTTCTAGATTATAATCTCCATGAGGTTGTTTTCAGGTCTCTGGTGTGAAGTACATAGTAGATTCACAAGAAATATTTGTGGAATGGAATTGAACTAAATGTCACCAAGGATTCTCACCAAATTCAAGGCTTTTATTCTCATTTTTAATCTTTCCGAGTACTCAAATTATTTGATCCTTCCCTGTCATCTTAAAATTATTATTTTTTGTTTTTGGAGACAGCATTGTGTGTGAATTACCTTTCACCATCTTTTAGAATTTCTAGTCCTTCTCGTTTGACCTCTTTTCTGTCCTTTAACTTTGAATTTTTCCCCAATATTCTGTTCTTCATCTTTCTGTCTTTTTTCTTCACATTCATTTTCTAAAACATAATAGGCATTCAAAAAATATTTGTTTCCTTCATTCCCTTATTCTCCAAAAACTCATTTAATCTCATGGCTTCAAGTATCTCCCAGATCCACATTTTGATCTGGGAAATTAAGTGGAATTCTGGTCACCTGATACCTCAAATGAACTACAAATAAAAACCATGATGTTCAACCACTTTAATTCAGTTGATTATTACAATATAATTTCTGTATTTGCAAATTAATACCAAGGGTCTCCTAATCATAGGGGCTTCATACACCAGCATCTCTAGCTACCTCATTTCTTTATACCATGTACATAATTAGCCAGCAAATATTACACAATTTCCTTTGAAATGTGTCTCATGTATTGAATCTTTTCTCTCTTTCCCCCACTTTTATTGTTCTGTCCTCATCTCTTTACCCATAGATTACTATAATAGGCTTCTTTCTCATTGACTTTCCTGACCTCAATCTCATCCACTTTCAGGTCTGTTTTGTATACTGCTGCCAGACTAATCATTTATACACACTCCTCTTATAGCCTGAGGCTATTCATACAGTACACTTAATAAATATGAGAACACAAATTCACTCTCGAGAACTTATAGTGGTTATAAGTATTCTGCTAAGTCTAAATTACTCTTTCTGCCTTTTTTGCTTCTCTCTGGCCCTAACCAACTTTTTTAGTTTTAACACAACTCCTTACTGTTTTTCTATACATCCTACTTTTCTGACTTGTTGAACTTCTTGACTTTTCCTAAATACATTGCCTCCGTTGGTTCCTCTACCTTAAGCCAACATAGTGCCCTATCAGTGCAAGAAGCCTAATATCTTAAACAGCAAATTAAAATGTTACTTTCTCTCTAAGCTTAGTAGAATTAATGCTTACTCTATTCTCTCTTTGTTCCTTGTTTATACTTAATATATTTATTACCTTATTCCTGGTATCATAGTAATGTGCATATCTGAACTGAAAACTCCACATGATTAAGGATTTTTACTTGTTGATCATTATAGCCCTTGAAGCATCAAAACCAGTGTCTGCAATACACCTACTAAGTACTTGGTAAATATTTGAATTGACTTGGCCATACCTGCAAGTTTCTTACCCACCCTATTCTCTCTATCCCCACTCTTGGTTTCTACTTATTTAATAGTCAGGCAGCTCTCCGAATAAAATTCATCTGGACACACCCAGATCTGGTGAGACTCTCCCAGTTTCAGCAGAAACAGATTCTGGGTGTCTGCCTAATTTCCATGACTCACCATAATCTGGCTAGCCAATTTATGTAACTTTGTATCTCATTTGTTTCTAAGCATGCGTCCTCCATTCCACATTACGTTAAACCTTTCAGCTCAATCTTTATTCACACTGTTCCTTATTCCAGACATACTCTTCCCTTATTCTGATCAAATCCTCCCCAAACTTCAGACCCAGTTTAAGTCTTACTTTATTCATGATGTCATCTTTGACTATTTAAGCCTATGTTTATCTCTCCTGTGTCTGAATTCTTATGTCAGAGATAACATAATATATTATGGTATTCTCAAATTCCTTTATGCATATGTCTTTCCTAAGCAAGAGTATTGGCTCTTTTGGGCAAGGATTATGTCTTAATCTCTTTTGGTATTGTGCTACTGATTATTATATTGATAAATCAACAAAGTTATTTTATTCCTTATTACTAATTTCTCATAAGTTGAGAAAAAAACTTAGATCTCCAAAGCCTATTTTTGCTTGTAAAAGAACTATAAAACCAGGTTTGTGAGAAAAACCTAAAGATTGGTCAATATTACTCAAAATGATGGATTTTTAAAAATCAATTTTTGGACAACTTAATCAGAGTTTGTTTCCAGTTAATCTAGCTGGCTATCTTGCAACAACTTAAGGGAGCTGGAAGCAAGAGTGAATTAAAAATGGTCGATTTTTGTGGCAATTTATGAAACCTGGCTGAACAAGAGTCCAATAAATTAGACTTATCATTTTTTAAATTATAAGATAAATGATAAAGCCTAAGTTTCTGGTGATTAGAGCATTCTAGGACTAAAATCTATGTGAATGATATTTGGAATCTCATCCTCTATTTAGTCCATTCGTACATTTAAGGGACCGTTTGAAAGGTTGGATAACTAGGCCTAGTTTGACCCAGAGAGAGGTGTATAAGCTCCATGTATGACACAAGGAAGAGCTAAAGTGCAGAGTTGAACAAAAATCAAGTGGAGCTAAGGCTGTGTGTGAATTGCACACTGTATTTGCAGGGAATGCAAGGAGGGAAAAAAATAGCATTTCTCCTCTTCTCTTATTTCTTTATTTTTAGGTTCTTTTCTCACTCTAAAGCATCAATTTCTGCTTAAGCATTTTGATATTTTTCTAAGATGATGAACTAGTTTCTTTAACTACATTTGAATTTTCTTACTATTCCTTTACAACCACTATGATAAACTATGCTATTGGCTATGTCAGAAAGCAGATGAGATCAGACGCTTTATGGAGGTCTGGTTTACTTCTTACAGTCACTCATTTCTATATATATTTTTTATATTAATGAGAGTTAAAAGTTGCATTCTTTCTTTGGTCTCTTTTTTGTCTTTTCCAGCTGCCAAAGAATGTGAAATATTTTATCAAAGTTTCTCTGAAAGACTTTAACCCTCAACAGTCACTAACCAATGCTTTAAATGGGTCACTTCAGTCATTATTTTCTTACAGTAGCTAGTTATAAGGGTATTTGACTAGAAATGTTCCCTCAATGTAATAAAGCTTTCTAGTTTTAAAAAAATAAAACACCTAGAAATGATGGCCATACAGAAACTTTAACATGAATGTTCACAGTAACATTATAGATAATAATCGAGAAATGGAAACAACTCAAATGTCCATCAACTGATGAATGGATAAACAAAATGTTATATCCACACAGTAGGATATCATTCGGTAATGAAAATAATGAAGTACTGATAGATGCTACAGGATCAATAAACCTTGAAAACACTATGTTGAGTGAAAGAAGCCAGACACAAAGAACACTTGATTCCATTTATATGAATTGTCCAGAATAAGCAAATTCATATATAGAGAAAGCAGATCAGTGATTGCCAGGGCCTGGGAGAAGGGATGAATAGGAGTGACTAATAACAGATATAGGTATTCTTTTGAGGTGATAAAATAATTCAAATTAAATTGTGATAATGGTTGCACAACTCTGTGAACATACTAAAAACTTTAAATCATACATTTTAAATGGGCGAATTTGTATGTTATGTGAGTTACATCTCAATTTTAAAAAATTGGAAACCCCCTTTTGAGGATAGAGCTACATCCCAATTTTAAATATGGGTGCTCCTCCACTTCCAATGGGTCTATTGGGATGTAACTTCATCATAAGCTGAACATTTGGTTAAATCAAAAATGCATTTAATACACCTAACCTCCCGAATGTTGTAGCTTAGTCTATCATAGCTTGAATGTGCTCAGAACACTTACATTAGCCTATGACTGGGCAAAATGATCTCACTACCATTGCCCAGCATCACAAGAATCATACCACATATCACTAACCCAAGAAAAGATCAGAATTCAAAATAACAAATATGGTTTCTACTGAATGTATAGCACTTTCACACCACCGTAAAGTCAAAAAATCACAAGTAGAACCATTGTAAGTTGGGGACCATCTCTACTAGTTTTGCATCAGAATCTTCAAGACGGCGATCCAAAATCTGCATTATTAAAAATTCCTGGGTGATTATTATGCAAAACTAAAGTGTGAAAATCATTTAATTGAAAGATACACACCTTGCACTGTCTTTATAAGATATAACCGCAAATTTCTTCACTGAAGGAGAGGTTGTAGCTACTGTTAAGTGAATAATATTCAACTTCTTTGTTTTTTTTATGTTGTTATTGTTGTTATAGTTTTGGGTATTTAAATTTTGATGGATCTTTATTCATGCCTACTTTCAATTTTCAAATCAAGTTTCTTTTATTCCTCTGGGAGAAATCATGAAAACATAGGAATCACCAATACTGTTTCCTACTAAGTAAAGTCAGAAAGTTGTTAGCACTTTCACTTCTAAATGCATTAGTAGAAAAATAGTTCAAAATTTTTCTTTCTTCCACAGCTAAGGAGAGAAAAACAAAATTCAGCATCATAAAACAAGTTAGAATTGTGGGCGAAGTTAGAATGTAACAATTCTTGGTCTTAAGTCACTTATGCTCAGCTGTCATTGCACATCTATCTGTAGTAGTGATTTCCTAAAAGACATGGAATGATAACTGTATATCACATTATAGTTCTATAAAGAGAAAAGTTTCTTTTTTCCTATAGCATTTTAGGGATTAAAGTTCTTCCTTTTATTATGCTTGCTTGAAAGGAAGAAGAACAAAAAACAAATTCTGTATAATATTTAAAGCGGTGGATCAGTACTATTGGCATTTGGGAGTTGAATGAATCCTCTGAATATCAAAGAAAAATTTTTTCCTAGTCAGCAATTCCGGTTTATCTTAGCTATCTTATTATCAGAAGTAACTGATCAAACTGGATTGACATTTGATGGGTGACTGACAATGGGCTAATCTTAATAATCATATAGAACCAATTTAGGGAAGTATTGGGTAAATATAGCATGAATTTATAAATCGTGTATATATTTCACATTTATGGAGTTATTGTGTTGTTGGCTAATAATTCATATGGTAAAAATGCTATGTCACTCCTTTATCATAATTGTTTTTCAAATAAAAAATGGTATCTGCAGAACATACTTTAAGAAATTTTACTCATATATGAGAAAAACATATATTTTCTTATTTCTTGAAAATGTAAACTAAATATATGAAATTTAAATGGACAAAGAATAGGGTTTAATTAAGCATAGTTACCTAAAATCTGATTTTCACATGTGAATGATTAGAATCACTTAATGTTCATATAATCAATGAAATTCAGTAGATTTTCATTGATTACCTCTGGTGATGCCAGAAAGAACTCTAGGTAGGTATTATGCTATTAGATGAATAAGACACGGTTCCTGACCCTGAGTTCAGTGGAGGAAATAGGCAGCTTCACTTATAAACCATATCTGTGATAAAACTATGATTCTAGGTACTGGGAAAAAAAACCTGGACATGAAATATTAGGTTATACATTTGAACTTGGAAAGATGAAAAGCTAAAAACCTTATCTTTCATAAAATTTACAAAACTATATAGACCATGATAATAGCATGAAATTCCAAATGCTATGTGGTAAATAGTGTTGAAACTTGGATAAACTATTCCTGATAATTGTAATAGTTAGACATACAGGTTGAAACATATCCTGTTACTCTTAGAGAATTCTCCACATTTCTGGCATTTTCATAAGTCTAAATTTATTATCTTAACACTTTGTCATTAAGGTACTTAACATTTAATTACTAAAGCCTGAAAAAAAGAAAAAATAATGAAAATACCAACAAATGCTGAAAGTCCTCAATTGTTCGTATTTCAGTAATTTAAGAAATGTCTGCTGAAAAAAAAGGATTGATAGAGATTTTTCAAAGCCTTGAGCCTATAATTAATCTAATGGAAATAACTTTTGTAGATCATGCTGCTCTTTGTTTTGTGAATGAAATTTTGAATATGGCAGATTGTACTTTCTATCCTTCCCAGTAAGTCTAGCAGTCTGCAGACTGCAGTTTCCTTCACCAGTATTTTTTTCTACCCATCCTATCACAAAAATTTTTAGATCCTGATATTGGATTTAAGTAAATTTATAGTTGTTCTGATATGCATTGTAAAAGAATAGTTTATTGCAAGGTCCTTTTCAGCTCTCATTGTGAGTAGTAAAGGAAGAAAATTACAAGTAAATTTTCCTGAATCTGTTCAGAAGCTCAGTTCCAGAAACCCATCATGAGATCAGGCCCTGAGCTGGGGAAACATACATTTGAGAATATCACAAGTGCAATTTAAAATTGGCCTTAATTTAGGTGGCTAATGAAAATAATTTCTTTAAAAAAAACTAGATGGAAAGAAAGAGTTAAACAAGGAAAATATCATATGACTTTTGTAATTTTGAAGCATAAAGTCTTATGTTTTTCAGTTTCCTCTAAAATATTTTAGAGCAAAGACAATCCAACTAAATTTTGAAAACCAAAATTCTATTTCCAGCTATGCATCTACTTTTTTAAAAAGTAAACTTGATTTTTAGAGTATTTTCAAGTTCATATCAAAATTAAGCAGAAAGTACAGAGTTCCTATATACCCCCCGCCCATGCACACACATGGCTCCCCTACTATAAACATCCGGTACCATTCGTTATAGTCAATAGACCTGCAATGACACATCTTTATTATTCAGGGTCTATAGTTTATATTAGATTTACTGTTAGTATTGTGCATTCTATGGACTTTGACAAATATTAAGGACATGTATCCATCATTAGAGTATTTTACTGAAGAGTTTCACTGCCCTGAAAATCCTCTGTGCTCTGCTTATTCATCTCTCTTTATCTACTTTTAAAAGGCCAACTGTTCTATATCTCTTATCTGTCAAATACAGGGTTTCTGAACGTTAGACTCCTCACACTTGAGACCAGATAATTTTTTTAAAGGTACTATTTTGTCCGTTGTAGACTGTTTAGCAATGTACCTTGTTTCTACCCAATAGATGCCAGAAGCACTGCTACCTTCAGTTTTCCAGCCTCCAATGTCTCCAGATATTGCCAAATGTCCCCTAGGAGCAGATGGCAAAATTGTACCCTGTTGAGAACCGCTGGCCTAATCTAAGACTCTACTTTCAAGGCAATATCTGTATTCTTCTATTGCAACTTGTACAGTTAGTCATTAAATGCCAGTCAATAAATATATATTCTGCCTGCTATGTGCTTGGCAATAGCCAGCCAATGGCTATTGAAATTTTTATTTATTAGAAGTTTCAGGTCAGAGCATGAGCTGTTACAATAAATGTAAAAAATATATATCTACATGTGGTAGCTACATTGAACCTTGAAGCATGATTAATCAAATCAATTCAGCTATCTTCATGATCTCGTGACCATTCATGGTAGCATTAACCCAGAAGGAAAATGCATTGATTGATCTATACTATTGCTTAACTGATTGGACCTGCTATGCTGTGACCTGGTTCAGTAGTCATACACTAGTTAGGGACTATGCCCCTGCAGACAAATAGTTCTGAATAATTAGCCAGGGGAGGTTGATTCTACACAAATTTCCACTCCCACTCCAATTACACCACTACTTGCCTGTGATAGCAGGGCATTTTGCCTGATTTCCATGGGCAACTGCCATGAGTGCCCCTCAGTTCTGTACATAGAGGCAAAACTGATCATAATCAGGAACCTTTCTGATTTGGTCAGTGCCCGTGATGTTCTGGTCATTAAATTGGAATGTAGTTTAGCAAGTATGATTTGAGATTTTTATTTGGAGATTTTCCTTGTAAAGCAGTCATTCAGTTTATGAAACAATTGACAGAAATGAAAAAGGAAATTGAAGTGGTAGACCATGGGACATCTTAACAAAATAATTATATTTGCATATGGTCTCAAATTATGTTTTTTCTCCTCTCTCCTTTAAAAAAAAACAAAAAAAAACAAAATACAGTCATTTTGATTTCCTACCACTTTTGTTTATTTGACATTTTTATGATGGTTCAAAAATATATAAATTCAGAATTAATTCATTAAAGACAGTTTGCAGACTTCTAGTCAAGATGGCAGAGTAGGTAAATTCTGTGCACACCTCCTCCCAGGACCGCATTAAAATTGCACCTAAATTATGAAACAGTCAAACTGGAGAACAATCTGAAGACTAGCTAAATAGAACTGCTATAACTGGGGATATGGAAAGGAGACCACATCAAGTTTAGAAGAAGGGGTGGAGATGAAAAAGGGACTGGTCCTACACCCACATGTGGTGGTTGAGCATCAAGAGGGATATCTCTGATAATGAGATCCCCTGGAAGAGCAAGGGGCCCCAGCCCAAGACTAGGCCTCCCCAGCCCATGGTTCCAGGAAAAGGAGCCCCACAAAATCCACCTGGAAAAATCAGTGGGGATTCCAGCTGTCTGGGTGAGACAGAAGGCGGATGGAAACACAGAAAGTCCCTTAAGGGCTAATGCATAGACTCACTCACAGGTATCCACCCTGGGCTCTGGAGAAGGGATAGCTGTTGGGAGATGCCCGAGGCATACCAGGAAAGACTAAGTTGTATGGCTTCAGGGGGAGCCCTGGAGGGACAGCTGCCATTATTGCTGTGTTGAGTTCTCCTCCTATGCAGCCTAAGGGGGCACCATCATACCTGTGTTGAACCCTCCCCCAACATGGCCCAAACTGAATCTGCATTAGGCTAGTGACATCCACTTGCTCCATCCCATGAATTTCTGAGACCCAGCCTCATCTGACTAGCAAATTGCCCAGTGGCAATTTTGTTATGGGGCAAGCAGTCCCATCCTTGTTCTCATTCTAGATGTTCCTTCTACAGCAATCAACAGGTCTTGACTTTTGTATGTTGAGAGACACTTTTGGTGGTGGGCAACCAGCTCTGGCTCAAGTATTTCTTGAAAAAATCCTGGGGGTCTATAGGCCCCAGGTGAGCAGTGCATGCTTCACTGGGAGCTAAGACTTTTGTGAGTGGCCACAGGTTCAGCATTGGCAAAAAATCTGAATCTGCAGTAACTTGGGGAACACTACTTGCCCCACCCTGGTATGTCCATGATACCCCACCACATCCAACTCTGGTATGCCAAGGCTTATTCAGTAGCTGAGCCTTATAGACAGCAGGTAGGTAGCCTCAGGCCTGGAGTGCCATGGGCCTTTTGCTGAGCTGCTCCAGGCCTGGTACTGGCAACAGCTGGCCTTGGTTCACTACATTGTCTCTCTCATATGCTTCCAGGTCCAGCTCACACAGCTACCAAACATAGATAAACTTTGTAGCTCCTACCAGGTAGCCCTGAACAGTCACAGACAGCAGCTGAACTTGGCCAGTGTGAGAGCATCTCTCAAGGGGCCCCAGAATTAATATAGCCACAAGCTGGCATTAGACCTCAAAAGAATACCACCTGATTAGCTCCACAAGTGGAACACACAAAAGGTGATCTCAACAAGCACATAAGTCCACCAGGGTGAATCCTATTCTGTGAAGGCAGTCCACAAACAGCAACTCATGCTGTGAGCAAGGCTAATTTACACAGACAGTCATCTAGAGAGTCAGTCCCACCCACTGACATGCCAACAGCAATCAAAACCGACCTACGACAGGAGGGCCCACACAACACACACAAGTGAATAATGAGATTGTGTCACTGGGCCACACAGGAAATATACCACATAAAGCCACACAGCTAAGACTAAGAGACATAAAAGATTTACCTAATACATAAGAAAAAACACAGATAGGCAGACAAAATGAAAAAAACAAAGAAACATGTCCAAAATGAAAGAATAGGAGAAAACACCACAAAAAGAACTAAATAAAATGAAGGCAAACAACATACCAGATACGGAGTTCAAAATGGTGGTTATAAGAATGCTCAATGAACTTAGGGGAAGAATGGATGAGTTCAGTGGGAACATCACAAAGAGATGGAAAACATAAAAAAAGAACCAGTCAGAAATGAAGAAACCAATAACAGAAATGAAGCATACACTAGAAGGAATTAACAGTAGATTAGATGAATGGATGATCAAACAGTAATTTGGAAGATACGGTAGCAGAAAACACCCAGTCAGAACAGCAAAAAGAAAAAAAAAACAATTTAAAAAATAAAGATAGTTTAAAGAACCTCTGGGACAGCATCATGAGTAATAATATTTGTATCATCAAATATTCCAGGAGGAGAAGAGAGAAAGCAAGGGGTCGACACCTGTGTGAGAAAATAATGACTGCGATCTCCTGAATCTGGTGAAGGAAATAAACATACAAGTTCAGAAATTGCAGGATAACTGGGAAAATGGAATTGATAATAGAAACTTCGCTCATCTCCTTTTGCGACCACATCAAAGTTGAGATGGAAACATGGAAAAAAACAGCAAGCAGAGTCACCTGGGTGTCTAGATAAACAGAAGCACCACAATTAGGGAGAGAAATAAATAATTCTACAACAGTAGGAGGTAGGAGAGTGCAGAGATGCAAGGTTGCCCTGTCCCCAGCTTCAGAGTGATACAGAGGCTACAGCAACTGCAGCCGGCAGCTACAGATGGCTCTTAAAGGGGCTGTGTCTGCAACCAGACATTTGCGGTGATGGACTACTTGCTCTGAGCACCAGCGGCAGGTGGGCTGCTCAGGGACTTACAGGGGAACACCGAGTTGTTGGAGTGAAGGCTGGATGTGAGGATTTCTACTGGGAAGAAGTGCTGAAGTATCCACTGCTCCGCTGTTGAAACCTCTTCCCTCCCAGTGTGCGGGTGCAGAGCCACCATAGTTGAGACATCATCTAACTGAATGAGAGAGGTCACTCCATCGAGATGATTCCCTGAAATTTCACCTATACCAATTCGTGGCCCCACTGAAGCCACATTCAGTTATATCCTTGACGAGCCAGGTACCACTTGTTGAGCAGAGACAAGACTCACACTGGTGGCAGCTGGCCTTGATTTCTGGAATGGCTTCTTGAGGCATTGATAAGCACAACATCTGTGGATTGCTTGCTGAATCTTAAGTGGCCCTGTCCCACAGGGGCACAGGCTGGGGCTAAACTTGGCCTACAGATGAACCTCTCTCAGGACTGTGCCACTGGACACCTACTACATAAACCCATGCTAATAAGACCGGGAGGCAGAAAGGCAGCCAAAATAGGAAGATGGAGATGCGGAAACCATATGAGAGAACAGAGCAGAGATCCAGGAATAAAGGAGTCAAACAATCTAACAGATGCAGAGTTCAAAACACCTTATAATGATGCTCAATGAACTTAGGAGAAGGGTAGATGAAATCAGTGAGAACTTTAACAAGGAGATAAAAAAAACCATAAAAATAGAAATGGAAATTATAAAAGGGAACCAGTCAGAAATGAACAACACATTATCTGAGATGAAGAGGGAACCAACAAAGTGGATCAAAAAGAGGATTGAACCACTGTTAAAAGATGGGGAAGCCAAGATTACCCCATCTGAATGGTAAGAAAAAAGAAGCCAAGACTATAATAATAATTTAAGGAGCCTATGGGTCAAAATTAAATGTAAAAATATCTGTGTCATAGGGGTACCTGAAGAGAGAGAACAAGTTTAAAATATATTTGAAGAAACAATGATGGAAAACTTCCCTAACTTGGTAAAAGAAATATACATACAGCACCCCCTGAAAAGATAGACATGTGGTCCCCCAAAAAGTGAACCGAAGAGGCCTACACCAAGACACATCATAATTAGAATGCCGAAATTTAAAACAAAGAGAAAATCTTAAAAGCGGTAAGAGAAAAGCAATTAGTTACTTATAAGAGATTACCCATAAAACTGGCAACCAATTTTCAAAAGAAAATTTGCAGGACAGAAGGGCTTAGCACAAAATATTCAAAGTGATGAAAACCCAGGACCTACAACCAAGAATACTTTATCCAGCAAAACTATCATTTCAAATCAAAGGACAAGATAAAGAGCTTTCCAGACAAAAATAAATTAAAGAAATTCATCAATACCAAGCCAGTATTACAAGAACTGTAGGAGGGACTTCTTTAAGAAGAAAAAAACATGTGTAAAAATCATAAATAAAGAATGGTAATAACTACATATTTATCAACAAATACCTCAAATGGAAAAGGTTTAAGTGCTCCAACCAAAAGGTAGGGAAGATGAATGGATAAGAAAACAAGACCCGTACATATGCTGCCTACAAGAGACTTCAGATTAAAAGACACACACAGAAAGGGGATGGAAAGAGATAATGATGGACCTAGAGGGTATTGTGCTGAATGAAGTAAGTCAGATGGAGAAAGACGAATACCACATGATTTCACATGAAAAAAAGCAAAGGGATTAAGAAGTACAAATAGATAGATACAGAATAGTCATGGAGATATAAAGTATAGCATAAGGAAAATAATCAGCAATGTTGTAAAAATACGTAAGGAGAAAGAGGGGTAACTGATTTAATGCGGTGACTACTTTGTAAGTTATATAGATCTTTAATCACTGTGCTGTACAACTAAAATGAATATATTACTGTATGCCAATTATAATTGAAAAAACTCATTGAATTATACAATGTAAATACGAGCAACTAATTGTCTATTATACTTCAATAAAACTAGGGAGAAAAGCTCTAATAAAAAAGATTCGCAGAGAGTCTCAAACAAGATAAACCCAAACAGACCCACACCATAGCACATCTTAATTAAAATGACAAAGGTTCAAGACCAAAAGAGAATTCTAAAAGCAGCAAGAGAAAGGCAGCTAGTTTCTTACAAGGGTACCCCCATGAGAATGTCAGCTTATTTTTCCACAGAAACTTTGCAGGCCAGATGAGATTGGCATGAAATATACAAAATGATGAAAAGCAAGGACCTGCAACCAAGACTACTCTACCCAGCAAGGCAAAAAAAGAAAAAGAACATAAATATGAATAATAAAATGGCAATAACTATGTATCTATCAATAATCACTTTAAAAATAAATGGATTAAATACTCTAGTCAAAAGATATAGGGTAGCCGAATGGATAAGAAAAGAAGGCTCATACATGCTCTGTCTATAACAGACCCACTTCAGACTGAAAGACAAACTGAAAGTTAAGGGATGGAAAAAGATATTTTGTAAGAATAGAAACAAACAAACAAAAAAACTTGGGTAACAAAGGTTATATTGGATAAAATATACTTTACTACAAAGGCTATAATAAGAGACAAAGAAAGACATTACATAATGATAAAGGGATTAATTTAACAAGCGGATGTAACACTAATAAACATTTACACACCCAACAGAGGAATATCTAAATATATAAAGCACATGTTGACAGACATAAAGGGTAAGATCAATAGTAAAACACTCATAGTATGGGCAGTTAACACCCCATTGACATGAATGTAAAGATCTTTCAGACAAAAAATCAACAAGGAAATAAAAGGCCTTAAATGATACACTTGACAAGATGAATTTAATTGATATTTTTAGGGCGTTTTGCCCCAGAGCAGCAGAATATACATCTTTCTCAAGCATTTATTCCAAATCAACATAAAACATTTTCCAAATTAGAGCACATGTTAAGGGGCAAAATAAATCTCAGTACATTTAAAAAGATGGAAATCATATAAAGTGTCTTTGCCAACCACAATGGTACATGAGTAAAAATTGATTACAAGAAAAAATAGAAAAATACACAAATGCATAGAGGCTTAATAACACGCTACAAAACAATGAATGTGTTAACAAGGAGATCAAAGAAAAAATCAAAAGATACCTAGAGACAAATGAAAATGAAAACTTAATGATATATAATCCATGCAAAATAGCGAAAGCAGTTCTAAGAGGGAAATCCAAAGCAATACAGGCCTACCTTAAGAAACAAGAAAAGGAGGTCGGGTGGAAGATTGTGGACTAGATAAAAGCAGGGGTCATCTTTTCCCAGGTCCACATTGAAATTAAGACCAAATTACAAAATAATCAATATGGAGAATCACCCAAAGTCCAGCTAATCTTAACATGTATGTCTGATAATATAAAGAGTCACATTGAAGCCAGAAAAAAAATCACAGATTGGGCTGGACATGCACCTGCAGGTGGTGGAGGATCACCAGAAGAGAGTGCAAGGTTGCAGAGGCACCCTTGAAAGAGAGGAAGGTCCTGGCCTCTTTTGGGGGCTCTCCAGCTCAGGGGCCTGTCCCAGGGAAGAGGAGATTCCAACAACTCTAACTATAAAAACCGGGGGAGGATTCCAGTTGTCTGGGTAAGATGGAAGGCGACTGAAACCCTAGATGCTCCTTTGAAGGACCCACTCACAGGCTCTCTTACCTGTGGACATTCATCTGAGACACTCACCCAGGACACCCACAGTGGATCAGAGGCTCCAATGGGATTCATACCTAGAAAGTCTGCATTTCCTGGCACCAGAACAAGGGCTGGAAGGGCAGTCAGCATTGTGATTTAGACCAGGACCCCTACCAGGCAATCTATACACCACACCAACTTGACTGTGCAGAGGCCTCCCACAGGGCCATTAGAAAGTGCTGGCCTGAGGAGATCAGCCTGCCTCAACCAACTTGCAGATTGCCCAGGGCTTTTGTTGCTGGATGGTTGCTATGCCCTGCACTGCTTTAGGGCCTAGCATTTGAAGCTGGCAGCTAGCACTGTGAGAGATCATTTCCAAAATAGTTTCAGGCAGATCACTGCTGCGAACGTGAACTTGGGCAGATCTCAGGGGATCTGTGGAACAGTCCCCGACTGTAGCTGGTCTTGCTGTGATATGGACTGCTACAAGAACACATGAACAGTTACCAAAGTTGCAACAACTAAGACTGTATTGAACTGACTGCCATTGTCTCCCTGAGACCATGCCCCACTTTATCTACAAATTGCTTCAGGCTGCCCATTGACAGTGAACCCCACCACCCTGCATCTCTACCCTGGGTCTCCCGATACACACAGGGAACAAAATTTGGCTAGCACAGGGTGAGCGCTGCACAGAAATCAGTTGCAGGCAGATCTCGGCTGCTGCAAGAGTTGAAATATTTCCTTCAGGGAGCACAGGGGTCTGTGGGACTGCCCCAGATGGAAGCTGGTCTCACTATGATCTATAATGACAACAGGAACACCCAGGCACAGAAGTTGAAGCAAAACTGAGCCTTAATTGGCCAGATGGCCCTTGACTCCCTGAACTTATGCCCCATCCAATACACAAAGTGCCCATCACACATTGATAGGCAGCTGCCCCTGTCTTGGGGTGGCACATTCAGGCCCAAGGTGGGCAGCTGCTGACCTTGCAATGATTGGAAACTTGTACAGGGATCAACAGAGACAGGGCTGACATGTAAACTGACATTACCGTGGCAAGGGGAAATTTACTCCACAGATCCAGGAGACTCCCAGGGTCCTTGCACCAAGCAATAAGCATATCACTCAGAAACTCTTCCAGTTTCAGAGATGTATGGGCAACTGTCAAGCAGTGTCAGACCTGGCGGAGTACTGGTCCCATTGCTAAACTGACCTAAGTTACGGATGGGGGCTAACTGACCACTGTCTATAGCATTATCTCTTCCACTTACCTATAGATACAGAATAAGCAACAATCATCTGCAGATAGCTTTGTATTTCCCACCGTGTACCCCTGAGCGATCAAAAGCAGCTGCTGACCTTGGCCCACTGGGGATCCCCTCCCAAAGGGCCACAAAACCAATGCATCTTGGAGGCTGGCAGAGCAACTTTTGACTAGCTCCATTAGGGGTACACACGAAGGGTGGTTGCAAAAGGAACACAAGCTTCCTAGGGCAAATCCCACTCAATGGGGTCAGCCCTCATGCAGCAACTCTAACCCAGGGGGAAAGACAATTCCCACAATTAGTCAGCCTGAGTGTTATTCCTGTCCGCCGATGTACTAACAAAAATAAAGACTTGGTGATGACAAAAGATCACACAAAAACAACACAATATCACATCCAGAGCCCCCAGAATAGGGGTTCAGGGAGAGTGCACCGGTAGGCCACACAGGACACCTTTCACATTAGGCCATCTGGCCAAGACTGAGAGATGAAACAAATATTCCTGACACATAGAAACTAAAACTGGGAGGCTAATAAAATGAGAAAACAAAGAAACATGCCACAAAGGAAACAACAGGAGAAAACTCCAGAAAATAAGCTAAAATGAAATGGAGGCAAGCAACCAACCAGAGACAGAGTTCAAAATAATGGTTATAAGGATGCTCAGCAAACTTAGGGGGAGAATGGATGACTACAATGAGAACCTCAACAGAGGGATAGTAAGCATAAAAAATGACACAGAAACCATAAAAAAGAACCAGACAGAAATGAAGAATACACTAGTAGGATTCAACAGGAGACTGAACAAAGCAGAAGATCGAATCAGCAAACAATATAGCAGAATACACCCAATCAGTCAACAACAACAACAACAAAAAAGAATTTTTAAAATACTAAATGTCAAAAACAAAGAGAGAATCTTAAAAGCAGCAAGAGAAAGGCAGTTAGTTACTTATAAGGGTATCCCCATAAGAATGTTTGCTGAGTTTTCAGTGGAAACATTGCAGGCTAGAAGGGACTGGCAAGAGATATTCGAAGTAATGAAAAAGAAGAATCTACAACCAAGAATACTCTACCCGGAAAGGCTATCAATTAAAATGGAAGGTGAGATAAAGAGCTTCTCAGACAGGATAAATATTAAGGAATTCATCACTGACAAACAAGTATTACAAGAAATGTTAAAGGGACTTCTGTAAAAAGACAAGGGCTAAAAAAGAAAATAGAAAAACCAAATACGAATAATAAAATGGAAGTCACTATGTACCTATCAGTAATCACTAAATGTAAATGGATTAAATGCTCTAATCAAAAGACATAGGGTAGAGAGAAGAGAAAAAAATGATGTAGATGATAGAGGCTCTGTTCATCTCTCTGGCAACCAAATTAAAGCTATGATGGAAATAAGAAGCAAAGAGCAATGAAAATCTCCTGGGATCTAGATGAATAAGCCTTACAACTAGGGAGAGAAATAAGAAAGCACCCGGCAACAGGAGGAGGTAAGGTGAGGTGAAAACGCGAGTTTGCTCAGTCCTGAGTGGCTGAGTGGAACAGAGGCCTAGGCTAGGGCAGCTGGCAGCTGCAAACATCTCTTAAAGGCGTCTTGTCCATAAGCAGACTTTCGCGGTGACAGATCCGTTCGCTCTGAGCACCAGCATCAGGTCGGGTGCACATAGGGTAGGGTACCGGGGACTTACAGGGGGACACTGAGTTGTCGGAGTGAGAGCCAGAGGCAAGACTCACTCTGTACAGAAGTTCTGGCAGTACCCATTGTTACTCTGTTGAGCTCTCCCCATTCCCAGTGCGCAGACTCAGTGTCACCATAGCTGAGACTTCATCAATAGTAGAGGTTGTTTCCCCCAGAGGATTCCCTGAAACTTGCCTGCCCTAACTCATAGCCCCACCCAAGTCACATCCAGGTGTGTCCTTGGTTAAGTCAGATGCTTGTTGCTGAGCAGAGCCAAGACTCACACTAGTGGCAGCTGACTACAGTTTCTGGTGTGGCCTCTGGAGGCAACTTTAAGCACATTATTTGTGGATTGCTTGCCGAATCTTAACAGGTGGCACTGCAGGGGCACAGGATGGGGATAAACTTGGCCTGCAGCTGAACCACTCTCAGGACTGTGCCATTGGACACCTATCACACAAAGCTGCACTTATAAGACAGGGAGGCTTAAGAGCTTTGCTTAGTACATAGAAACAGACACAGAAAGGCTACCAAAATGGGAAGACAAAGAAGCAGAAACTATAAGAGAAAAAAACAGAGATTGAGGAATAACTGAGTCAATAAATCTAACAGATATAGAGTGCAAAACATTTGCTATAAAGATGCTTAATGAACTTAGGAGAAGTGTAGATGAATTTAGTGAGAACTTCAACGAAGAGATAAAAAAACATAAAAATGGAAATGGAAAAAAAAGGAACCAGTCAGAAATGAAGAACACATTATCTGAGATGAGAAGTATATTAAATGGAATAAACAAAGTGAATAAAGAGGATTGAGTGACCTATATAGAAGATGGGAAGCCAAGGACATTCAATCAGAATAGCAAGAAAAAAGAAGCCAAGACCCTAATGATAATTTAAAGAGCCTATGGGATGCTATTAAATGTAAAAATATATGTGCGATAAGGGTAACAGGAGAAAAAAAGATGTCAAAGAGATATTTGAAGAAATAATGATGCAAAAATTCTCTAACCTGGAGAAGGAAATAGACATAAAACACCAGGAAGCTCAAAGAGTCTCAAAACCAGGAACCCAGAGAGGTCCACATTGAGACACATCATAATTAAAATGCCAAAGGCTAAATATAAAGAAAGAACCTTAAAATCAGCAAGAGAAAAGCAGTTAGTTCCCTACAAGGGAGCACTCATAAGACTGGCAACTGATTTCTCAAAAGAAAGGACAGAAGAACTTAGCACAAAATATTTAAAGTGGGGCAAATCCAGGATTGACAACCAAGAATATTTTATCCAGCAAAGCTAACATTTAGATTTGAAGGACATAGAAAGAACTTCCAATACAAAAATAAGCTAAGAGAATTTATGAACACCAAGCCAGTATTACAAGAAAAACTGGAGGGACTTCTTTAAGAAGAAAATATATATATCAAAAACAGAAATAAAGAATGGTAATAACTACATTCCTATAAACAAGTATCTTAAATGGAAAAGAATAGACAAGGAGATGTAGAGTATAATATGGTGAAGATGGTTAATAATGTAATAAATATACAAGGGGGAAGATGGGTACTAGATTTAGTGGGGTGATCAGTTTGTGAGTTATGTGGATCTCTGATTACTAAGCTATGCAACTGAAACTGGTATATTATTCTATGCCAACTATAATTTTAAAACTCATTGAATTGTAAAATGTAAATACAAGCAACTAATTGTCTATTATATTTCAATAAAACTGGAAAAAATAAGACAAAATGTAGTCGACTAGATAAGAAAACAATACCCATGCATATGCTGTTTTCAACCGACCCACTTCATATCAAATGATACAGACTGAGAGTAAAAGGATGGAAAAGGATGTTTCACAAAAATGAAAAAAAACAGCCAGGGTAGCAATACTTACATCAGATAAAATAGACTTTAAAATAAAGGCTGTAATAAGAGACAAAGAAAGGCATTACATAATGATAAAGATATCAATAAATCAAGAGACTATAACCTTAGTAAACATGTATGCACCCAACATAAGAGCACCTACATACATAAAGCAATTATTGAATGACATAAAAGAAGGGATCAACAGTAATACACTCATAGTACAAGACTTTAACAACCCATTGACACCAATGGGCAGATATTCCAGGCAAAGAATCAACAAGAAAACAATGGGCCTAAAAGACATACTAGACCAGATGGATTTAAGATATATTTTCAGAGCATGTTACCCCAAAGCAGCAAAATATACATTCTTCTCAAGTGCACATAGAATATTTTTCAGGGTAGACCACATGTTAAGACATAAAACAAGTCTCAATTAATTTAAGAGGAATGAAATCATATCAACGGTCTTCTCCAATCACAATGATATGAAACTAGAAATCAACTACAAGAAAAAAAAACTAGAAAATACATAAACACACGGAGGCTAAATAACACGTTACTAAACAATGAATGAGTTATCTATGAGATCAAAGAAGAAATCAAAAGATACCTAGAGACAAATGAAAATGAAAAGACAATGACTCAAAATCAAAGGGACACAGTAAAAGAGCAGTCTCACGAGGGAAATTCATAGCATACAAGCCTACCTCAAGAAACAAGGAAAAGCTCAAATAAACAATCTAACCTCACACTTAAAAGAACTAGAAAAAGAACAGCAAACAAAGCCTAAAGTGAGCGGAAAGAAGGAAATAATAAAAATCAGAGCAGAAATAAATTAGAATCTAGAAAAACAATACAAAAGATTAATGAAACCAAGAGGTGGTTCTTTGAAAGTATAAACAAATTGACAGACCTTTAACCAGATTCATCAAGGAAAAAAGAGAAAGGACCCATATAAATAAAATCAGATATGAAAGAGGAGAAAAATTTAGGACTCCACAGAAACAAAAAGGATCATAAGAAAATATGACAAGCAATTATATGCCAATGAATTGGACAATCCGGAAGAAATGGACAACTTCCTAGGAAAGTATGATCTCTCAAGACTGAATCAAGAAGAAACAGAAATTCTGAGTCAACTAAATTGAATTAGTAATCAAAAATCGCCAAGAAACAAAAATCCTGGACCTGATGACTTCATAGGTAAATTTCACCAAACATTCAAAGATGAATTAACACCTATTCTTCTCAAACAATTCCCAAAATTTCAAGAAAAGGGAAGGCTCCCTAACTCCTTTTATGAAGTCACTATTACCTTGATTCCAAAAACTGACAAAAGCATCACACAAAAAGAAAACTATATGCCTATATCTCTTATGAACATTGATGCAAATAACCTCAACAAAATATTTGCAAAAAATAGGAGCAATGGGTCCTGGCCCCACACTCCCCACTACAGGGTTTCAGTGGCAGAAAGAGAAGTCCCAATAATGTCTGGTTGTGAAAACCAGCAGAGATTGCAGCTGAATGAGACGAAGGGTGGCTTCAGTTGCAGACATTCCTCTTAAGGGGCCTGTGCATATAAACTTACTCACTGATGGACTCACTCACTCTTAGTTCCAGAGCTGTGGCAGCAGCTGGAAAGGTGCCAATTAGATACATGGAGGAACTGAGTTGTTTGTCTTTAGGTCAAGGGCTGAAGGGGCAGCGTTCTCCCCCACAAAGTGCTAGCAAAGGGCCTTCTTCCTTTGTTGAGCCTTCCCCCATGTGTTGTGCTGACACAAGTAGCCACCATATCTGAATCTTCATCAACCTGGCTACCCACCTCCACCCTGTGATTCCTTGAGGCCATGCTCCTCCCAACTTGTGGGCCCACCCAAGCCAATTTCAGTGGATTTTCCATACAAAGAACCTGTCTTGGCTCTTCCTGCAAAATGTCTTGAAATTTCTCCAAGGTTCACAAACCTAAAAAAGCATGACCTGTCCTTCACATGCCCTGTATCTCTTACTGAGCAGCTTCAAGCTTGGCACTAACAACAGCTTGCCTCGGTTTGTGGCGTGGCCTCTCAAGGTACATCCAAGCCCAGGATGGATGACTGCCATCTGTAGATAGCACACAGATGGCACAAAGAGCACAAGTTGTGGCAAGGCATCTCTTAGGGGACCTGGTCTGTACCCTGAAAGGTTGGCTTTGGTCTTTGAGCTGGAGCACAATCTGGGAACATTCGAGGGTGACACACCCAAAGGGCAGAATAGGCAGGCACCAGAACCATTGTGCAGGGGCTGACCCTACAGTGCAGGGTGAATCCTGCACTGTAGGGTCAGCCTCTGCACAACGGCTCCTCCACTATAGCCATTGGCTAGTCATCATGACCAACCAGCCCAAGGTCAATCCCTTTCATTTACATGCAAATAGCAAGAAAGGCTTGACTACAACAAGAGGACAAACACAACCCATACAATGGATACACCTGGAGTACCCAGCTCAGGTGACCAGTATGACTGCGCAACTGGGCCCCACAGAATACCTACGCATAAGGACATCATACCACTCTACTAAGACCGGGAGATATAGCAGCTTTACCTAAAACATAGAAGTAAACACAGGGAGGAAGTCACATTGTGGAGACAAAAAAATGTCCCACACGAAAGAACAGAACAAAGCTCCAGGAAAAAACTAAACAAAATGGATATAAGCAACCTACCAGATGCAGAGTTCAAAACACTGGTTATAAGAATGATTAATAAACTTAGGAAAAAAAATAGATGAAATCAGTGAGAACTTTAAGAAATAGATAGAAATTATAAAAATGAAGATAGAACACATAGTAAAGAGCCGGTCAGAAATGAAAAACACAATAACCGAATGGAGAATACCTTAGGAGCAATCAACAGGAGATTTGACAAAACAGAGGACTGAATCAGTGATTTAGAAGATAAAGTAACAAAAAAAACAGCAAGAAGAAAAAATGAGAACAGTTAAAGGGGTCTCTAGGACAACATCAAGAGTACCGACATTCGCCTCATAGGGTTGTGAGAAGGCAGAGAGAGAGAGAGAGAAAGGATTCGAAAATGTATTTCAAGATATAAAGAGGGAAACCTTTCCAAATCTTGAGTGAAATAGGAATACAAACTCTGGAAACCACTGAGAGTTCTAAACAAAGTGAACCAAAACAGGCCAACAGCAAGATATCATAATTAAAATGCCAAAGTTTAAAGACAAAGAGATAATCTTAAAAGCAGCAAGAGAAAAAGCAGTTACCTACAACAGAGCTCCCTTAAGACTGTCAGCTGGGGAAGGTTTTGGAAACATGGAGTGAGAAACGTCTCCAGATATCTTACCTTGAAACAACAATGAGCTGAACATCTAAAACTCAACAACAAAAAAACACCCAAACTGCACGCCAGCACATCTGAGCATGGGATCTGCACATAAGAGCTACCACAGGTCAGAACGACAGGTGTCAGGTGATGAATTGGGGGAAATAAAGAAGCTTCCCCTCCCAGCCACCAGAACTCCTTGTAGGAGAAAGAGAAAGGGAGAAGGAGTGACGAGTTCCTTGAACAGCCCTACATGAAAAAGCTGTGAGCTCTCCGTGGCTGACTGGCAGCAGGGCCCAGTCATCAGGGCAGAAGACAGAGAAGTGGGAAAGCAGAAAAACAACAGTTGATTTTACTAGCTGCATTTGCAAAACTGAGGCTGAACCACAGTCTCCAACCCCCAAACCAGAGGAGTTCACCCCCATTCCCTCCAAGACGGAACACTGCAGAGCTGCAGGGAATCTGAGAAAAATGACATTGAAACTGTTACTGACATTAACAGGGACCGAAACTGAAGAGAGTGAGCGTGATTAAATATCTATCAGAAAATAAAAAGGCATGTTTAAGGCTTTATATAAAGCAGGGATCCAAGAGGCTTAGACGCGACCTACTGGAAACAAACAAACAAAAAGTGCCTTCTTTGCAGCAGGCTAAGGAGAGACCTTTATATAATAAATCTTTCCAGAAAATCAGCAGAATACATTTCCATTAGTGCTCAGGCAGAGAAATACTCCATTAAACACCATGAACAACCAAAGTGACAAGGCATCATAGAAAGAGAAAAATCTCTAGAAAATAAGCTTACAGACATAGAAATCTGTAACTTAAAAGACAGATAACTAGGGTGGTACTTCTGAAAAAAAATTAGTGAGTTGTGCAACGAATCATATCAATGATTTCAAGAATTGAAAAAACAAATAGATGAGCAGAGCAAGGAGACTGAAACCCAAAAAAAAAAAAGAACTTTTGAAGATAAAGAACATAGTACAGGAGCTGAAAGATGAAATAGTAAGCTTGGGAAATAGAGTCAACCAAATGGAGGAAAGGATCAATGATATCGAAAACAGAAATCTAGAAAAAATTAGGAGGAAGATGAGAAAACCGAAGAATGAAAAATAATGAAAGAAAAATGCAAGAACTAGCTGGTACACACAGGAGAGGAAACGTAAGAATAATGGGCATTATCGAAGGTGAGGAAAAGGAACAGGGACTAGAAAGCATTTTCAGACAAATAGTGGATGAAAATTTCCCGAATATAAAAAAATAAGGTGGACCTTGGAATCCAAGAAGTCAACAGAACACTGAATTATCTCAACCCCAAAAAACCTTCACCAAGACACGTTGTATTAAAAGTATCAAAAATCAGTGACAAAGACAAAATTCTTATGGTAGCAAGGGAAAAGGAACTGGTAACTTATAAAGAAAAACCCAATAGATTATATTCAGACTTCTCAGTGCAAATCTTACAACACAAAATAGAGTGAAATCAAGCATTTAAACTATTAAATGAAAGAAATTACCAGCCTAGAATAATATATCCAGCTAAGCTCTCCTTTAGATATGGAGGATAAATTAAGACATTTCCAGACATAAAAAAATTGAGGGAATTCTCCACTATGAGGGATGCATTACAGGAAATACAGGAGGGAGTCAGCTCACCTGAAAGAAAATGGCAAAAGAAATACATAATTAGGAGTAAAGTGACTATCCGGCAAATAGAAGCAGAGGAGTGCAACCCTTACTAAGAGCAGGGTATTATAAGCTTAAATAATAAGAGTGAATTGTTATAACAAGATAGTAATGAACGTTCAGCATATATAAGGGCAAATTGAGATAGCAATGACTGAAAGGGGGGAGGATTCAAGAATTCAAATTTGCAAAGGGGAATGGAGATAAGGCACGACAAGAAGAAAATGAACAACTGTATATATATATATACACACACACACACACACACACACACACACACACACATATATATAACTATGCTTTACATATTTGTAATGATAACAACATACCAAAGATTCAGAACTGAAGTATATAACATAAAACAAAAAGAACCAGAGGCAAAACCCACAAAAGACAACCAAAATAAAGAAAACAGAAACACAAGGACAAGGAAACAATGGAAATACCGAGCTACTGGAAAGAAAAAGATAAAATGGCTGTAAGAAGACCTCAAATCTCAATAATCACCCTAAATGGAATTAGACTGAACTCACCAATAAAAAGGCACGGAGTAGCAGAAATTATCAAAATTATCAAAAAACAAAACTCAACCATCTGCTGCCTCCAGGAGACACATTTCAGCTCCAAATAAAAATATAGACTCAACGTGAAAAGGTGGACAATGACATTCCAAGCAAATGGCATTCAGAGAAAAGTGGGAATAGCAGTACTAATATCAGACAAAATAGACTTCAAAATAAAAAAAAGGAAAAGAAAGATACTGAGGGACACTTCATAATGATAAAGGGAATCATGCAAAAAGAAGACATAACACTTATGAATATTTATGCCCCCAATCAGGGAGCCCTGAAATATATAAAGCAATTACTACAGAACTAAAAGGAGAAACAGACAAAAACACTATCTTAGTAGGGTACCTAAATACTCCACTGTCAGATATGGACAGATCATCCAAATTGAAAATCAATAAGGGAAAAAATATCCTTAAACGATACATTAAACCAATTGGATACACTTGACATTTACAGAGCCTTCCATCTCAAAACAGCTGCTTATATATTCTTCTCTAGTGCATATGGAACGTTCTCAAGAATCGACCACATACTGGGACAGAGATGGCCTCAACAAATGTAAGAGGGTTGAAATCATACCGACTATGTTCTTGGATCATGAAACTTTGAAACTAGAGATCAACTGCAAAAAGTAAGCAGGAAGATCCACAAATACATGTTGAGTAAACAACATGCTATTAAAGAATAACTGGGTCAGAGAAGAGATAAAAAAAGAAGAGATCAAGAGATACATAGAAATGAATGATAATGATAGTACAACATATCAAAACTTTTGGGACATGGCAAAAGTGGTCATAAGAGGAAAGTTTATGTAATTACAGGCCTATCTCCATAAAACAAAAAAGAGCTCGAATGAACAACTTAATGCTTTACCTTTAAAAACTAGAAAAAGAAGATCGAATGACACCTAAAGTCAGAAGGAAAAAAAATAATCAAAAGTAGAGCAGAATAAATGAAATTGAAAACAAACAAAAAAAAAACAATAAAAAAATGCAACAACAAAAAAGTAAACAAAAAACAAATGGTTCTTTGGAGGTTAATAAAATTGAAAAACCACTGGCTAGACTCACTAAAGAAAAAAAACAAAGGACACAAATAAACAAAATCAGGGATGAAAAGGGATAAATATGACTGATTGAAGAAATACAAAGGATCATACAAGAATACTATGAAAAAGTATATAACTCCAAAATTAATAACCTAGAAGAAATGGACCAGTACTTAGAAATATACAACCTTCCCAGACTGAATCAAGAAGATCTGGAAAATATAAATAGACTGATCAGCAAGACGGAAATTGAAACAATCATCAAAAACCTGCCAAAATGTAAAAGTCCAGGACCAGAAGAAGATTTAATAGCTATTCTCTTCAAACTCTTCCAAAAAAATAAAAAAGGAGACAATGTTTCCCAACTCATTTTATGAGGTCACAATTACTCTGATACCAAAACCTAGTAAAAGTAACACAAAAAAAACCCTACAAACCAATATCTCTCATGAACACAGATGCAAAAACCCTAAATAAGATACTAGCAAACAAAATACAGCAACATATTAAAAAGATTATTCACCATGATCAAGTGGGCTTCATCCCAGGGACACAGAGATGGTTCAACATACAAATAGCAGTTAATGTGATACACCCTATAAACAAATTTAAAAAATAAGAACCATATGATCATATCAATAGATGCAGAAAAGCCTTCAATAAGATACAGCATTCATTTATGATCAAAACACTAAACAAAATCAGTATAGAAGGAAAGTACCTTAACATAAAAAATGCCAACTATGACAAACCCTCAACCAACATTATACTTAATGGTGAAAAACAGAAAACATTCTCTGTAAGATCAGGAACAAGGCAAGGCTGTCCATTATCATCACTGTTATTCGAAATAACATTAGATGTCCTAGCAAGTGCAACCAGACAAGAGAATGATATTAAAGGCATCCAACAGGAAAACAAGAAGTCGAACTATCACTATTTGAAGATGACATGATTCTCTATATAGAAAACCCTAAAGACTCCACAAGAACACTACTAGAAACAAGAAGCAAATACAGTAAAGTCTCTGGATACAAAACCAATGTTGAAAAATCCATAGCTTCCCTATACTCTAATAATAATTTGTCAGAAAAAGAAATGGAAAAAAGTTCCTTTTGCAATTGCAACAAAAAGAATAAACCATCTAAGAATAAATTTAATGAAACATGTGATGGACCCGTATAATGAAAGCTACAAAACCTTATTAAAAGAAATCAAAGAACACACAAAGAAATGAAAAGATATTCCATGTTCTTGGATTGGAAGAATCAACATAGGTAAAATGACCCTATTACCTAAAGCATTATACAGATTTAATGCAATCCCCATCAAAATCTCATCGGCAGTTTTTAAAAAAATAGAATAATAAATAATCATATTTGTATGGGACAGAACCCAAATCACCAAAACCATCCTGAGAAAAAAGAATGAGGCTGGAGACATCACTCTGCCTGACTTCAAATTATACTACAAAGCGACAGTGATCAAAACGGCATGGTATTGGCAGAAAAAACAAACACAGGGACCAGTGGAACACAATCGAGAGTTCAGAAGTAAACTCATATTTATATGGGCAAATAATTTTCAACAAAAACGCCAAAAGTGTACAATGGTGAAAGGAAAGCCTCTTCAATAAATGGTGCTGGGAAAACTGGATAGTCGCCTGCAAAAGAATGAAACTAGACTGTTGTCCATCACCACACACTAAAATTAACTCAAAATGGATTAGGGACCTGAATATAAGACCTGAAACAATGAAATGCATAGAATAAAACATGGGAACTAAACTCAAGGACCTTGGACTTAAAGAATATTTCATGAATTTGACCTCAAAAGTAAGGAACGTAAAAGCAAAAATAAATGAATAGGCCTACATCAAACTCAAAATCTTCTGCTCAGCAAAAGAAATCATCAATGAGGTAAAGAGACAGCCACCTGAATGTGAAAATATATTTGCGATTGACACCTTCTGTAAGGGATTAACATCTAAAACATACAAAGAACTCATACAAAACAATAATGACAACGACAACAAAAAAAAAAACAAACAATCCAATCAAAAAATAGGCAGAAGAGTTAAAGAGATATTTCTCCCTAGAGGACATACAAATGGCCTACAAATATATGAAAAGATGCTCAACATTGCTAGCTATCAGGGAAATGCAAACCAAAACCACAATGAGATATCATCTCACACCTGTTAGAATGGCTATAATCAACAGAACGAGTAATAACAAATGTTGGAGAGGATGTGGAGAAAAAGGAACCCTCATACACTGCTGGTGGGACTCCAAACTGGTATAGCCATTATGGAAAACAGTATAGTGTTTCCTCAAAAATCTAATGATTGATCTACCATGTGATCTAGCAATCCCTCTACTGGGTATTTACCCCAAAGTTTCGAAAATCCATATCTGTAAAGATATTTGCACACCGATGTTCTTAGCAGCATTATTCACAGTGGCCAGGACATGGACACCACTGAAATGTCCTACAATAGATGATAGGCTAATGCAGCAGTGGTAAATATATACAATGGAATATTACTCGGCCATAAGAAGAGATGAAATACTGCCATTTGCGACAACATGGATGGATCTCGAGATAATTATGCTAAGCGAAATAAGCCACACAGAAAAAGTTGAAAATCACATGATATCACTTGTATGTGGTATACAAACCTAAAAGCAACAAATGAACTGGACAAATAAACAAAGACTCATGGACATGGACAATGGACTATTGATTATTACAGGGTAGGGGGTGGGGGAAGGGGAGAGGTAGACGGGGTAAAGGAGGGTCAACTATAGAGGGGTAATGGAGAATGAAGTGTGTAAAAGAGATCAAATATATGGTAGATGAAGGAAGCTAGACTTTGGGTGGTAATCACGCAATAGGATATATAGATGTCAAATTATAATGTACCCCTGAAAAGTATATGATTGTATTAACTGATATTACCCCAATAAACTTAATCAAAATCAGCAAGTAAGTAAATAAATAAAAATTAAAATGAATAAATAAATAAATAAAAATGCAAAATCTTACCTTTTGTGACTACATGGATGGACCTACTGGGTATTATGCTAAGTGAAATAAGTCAGACAGAGAAAGACAAATACCATATGATTTCACTTATATGAATCCACGGAACAAAACAAACAGACAAAAGAACAGACTCATAGACACAGAGAATAAATAAACTTGTGATTGCCAGATTTCTGGTCGTGGGAGTTGATTGAAAAGGTGAGAGGATTAAGAAGGTCAGATTTTTAGTTACAAAATATTCACTCGGATGTAAGTACAACATAGTGAATATAGTCAATAATATTGTTATAACTATGTGTAGTCCCAGATGGGTATTGGACTTATTGAGCAGGTCACTTCATAAACTATACAAATTTCCAACCACTATACTGTCCACCTGAAACTAATATAAAATATTATTAAATACTAACTCTAATTAAAAAATAAAAATTAAAAAATACAAAGACTGTTTGCTACTTTTAAGTTTTTATTTCCAAAGCACATTTTGGAGAGTAAGTGGCTACTTGTCTTTAATTCTTTGACTGAGTTGATATGTATATTTTCTTTTGTGGCCCTCCTACTTGTTTTTTTTTCATCTGTAAGTCACTTTCAGCTCTAATTGTCTATGATTCATTCGCTATTATAATTAATGTGGACTGGATCATGTTGTGTGCTGAGACCTCAGCAAAATGAAGAAGAACAAAAAGGATAGAAAAAATCTTGGAAAGGGTCTTACTGATATTTTATGGATTAATTTGTTTCTAGGACTATGCTTTCAAGATTGTGGGTAGCGCATCAAATCGGAGTTCACAGAATGAGGAAAACTTGGGCTTCATTCATGGTATGATCAGGTCCCGAATTTGAGGTATGAAAAAGCATCAGACTAAATATTTGATGGTAGGACCTGGTATCACATGGTCTATTGGGATTTGAGCAGAACACCAACTAAAAGAGGAGGCCGTACAGTGCAAAGGTCCAGTTCTCAGGGACAATGGGAATAGAAAGAATTTCTTAGAGAATCAGGGATCTAACTATTCAGCCTGGAACTCAGAGAAATGTCTAGATTCAAGTTGAGAATTATAGCCCTAATCAGAAAACCAATACAAAAAGCCAATTACATAGGTTAAGCCCAACACTGTTGCTTCAGGGAAGTGGAGGCAGTTCAGTGAGCACATACCAGACATCAAGGAGGTTGCATAGTAATGCCTGTTCTATGACTCCTACTAGCAGAATAGAATGTCTAATATCCTGCTCTCTGAGGAAGGATTTGGCTCACTAGGGTACACCTAGCCTCTGTCAGAGCAGGGCTAGGAAAGGCAGGGATTAACAGAGTCTACTTCGTATGCTTTGCTTCATTGAGCTCCTCTATTTGCTAATGCTCAAATAGTCACTAAAACATCATACTCATTGATTGCTAACTTCTCTTTGCTATGACTTTTACTTCTACCAGAACTGAGTGCAACTTTTTAAGGAATTAAACGTCAGGCATTAGTTATTGTGCTATAACATTTCTGTGTATCACTAGATTTTATACACTAAACTAGGGTTGAAACGTTTTCTGTAAAGGTCCAGATAGTAAATACTTGAGGCTTTGCAGGCCATATGGTGTCTGTCATGACCACTAACTCTGCCAATGTAGTATGAAAGCAGCCACAGACAATAAATAAATACATGGGTTTGGCTTTGTTCCAATAAATCTTCATTTATGGACCTTGGAATTTGAATCTCATAAATTTTATGCATCATTAAAATATTATTCTTCTTTTGATTTTTTTCAACTGAAGAACGTATAAATCATTCTCAGCTTGTGGGCCATACAAAAACAGGCAGCAGGCCATAGTTTGCAACTCCTGTATTAAAACAAATGACAGTTAGTGAGCAATGATCTACTTAATTCTGCCTAGCAGGCCTCCCCTGCCACAAGCAGGACCACAGTTATCCACTCATAAAGTCAGTCTGTTTGATGGTCCTGCTTTATTTCTACACTTCGTTCTGGTAATAGGGCTCTGATGTGCTTGTTATTGATAAAACTACTTGAGTTGCACTCAAGTTCCTACAAATATACTTTATTTTATTTCTGGGTTTCTGCTTGGCACCCAGTTTCTCCAGAAGTAGAGACTCCCAACCCAAAGTGCTCCTGGAGATGGGAATGTTGTATATTAACCTTTAGTAACTATAATTGGGTTTCTGTAATATTCCTGATGTCTACTAACTACTTGCCCGAATCATCTTCCTGAGGCTGGTCTAGTTCTTGGCCTTGCGAACTTGGCCAGTCTCAACAAGGCTGACTGAGGCAGTTAGCATCATATGAACAGAGAAGCATGCGGGAAAAAAAAAGATGGAAAATGAGATACAAAGACAATATTTAAATAGCTTTCATTATAACCCAAAATCAAAATGATGCAATCTCTTTGTCTTGTTCTATCCTTTAGAAAGCACAAGTGTTGAGAATTGAATTTCTTTCTACCAGAATGGCTACTCAACACTGAAGGAAAAAATACACACAGGTAAAACTCATAGTAACTGCATCAAGACACAATAAAAATTGTTTAATTATAGCCTTTACTATCTTAACTTTCAAGTCTCTGAGTTCATTTTTCATGGTTTTGGCTCATTCTTGATTAATCAAAACTGTTCCAGAATTTTATGGAATATGCGAAGTGATGAAGTCACATATGCTTTGGTATTTTTTATAATTCTCTTTCGCATGTACTGAACTCTATTATATGATATATAGCTATCTTTATTTTCCAATGTATGAACCGTTTCTTCAAGATGAAACTACACATTATAATGTAGATGATGCTACATTTCAACTTTTCATCAACACATCATATATCTTTTGCAAAGGCAATTGGAGAAAAAACTATTGATTGCTCCCCATTTTGAGGTTATGTTTTTTTTTCTGGGAAGAAATCTGAGAACATGTATTTCTGACCTAAGTTTTGTATCTGATATTTCATCCAAAAGACAATAGCCCATATGCTTTGCACCAGGATTTTTAAATGTGGTTAGTTATGAAAAATATGCATTGCATTTACTTCACAGCAATTCAGTGATATGAGAAAGGAGGTAGTATGACGTAAGGATTTAGAGTGTTGATTGTTAAATTAAAGACCTAACTCGGATATAATCTGAAAATCAAGTATTTAGACATAGCCCATACTTTTGATTTTCATGTAAAGTATGGATTTATAGTGACCTGTTATTCTCCACAACCAGAACATGCCTATATACTGCCATAAAATTGGCTCTTTTTGATTACTTTGGTTATGTTTATTTAGCTATCTTATTTGGTACAGACTAACAAATTGACACTTTAGGAACCGTTCCAAGTTTCTGGTTGTGCAAATGTTGACTCAAAGCAAAATGTATAAACTCCTTAGTGGATATATTTTTCACATGGGAAAATAGGTCTCATTATTTTAGATTCCCATGAACCACACAATTCTTAATTGCAAGGCAAAGGAAAGATCCTTTGAAGTGCAAAAGAAAATGGGAAAATGCAGAGGAAACTAAAGATAGTGCTAATCTAACCAGCTTTACTTCTTAACTTTGATAACATTTTCATTGGTTTCAAACCATATCCATGGTTCTTTGTTGACTGCTTGGAGCTTGGAACTATAATAATGGAATATTAATTTTTTCATTTCTTCAGTTCTTCAGTTTGTATAACAAGAATTTTTTCCTCTAACATTCAGACATAAGACTACAAGGTTTTTGTTTAACGTCATTTATCTTACATCTGCACCTTTTTTTCTCCCACAATGAAGATTCCAATGACAAGAAAAGGGAATAGAGGGTCTCAGCAGTGTTTAATAAGATGGGAGAAACTGGAGTCTATTTAAATGGTGATGGGAATGAGCCAGAAGATCACAGGAAATTGAAGATAAGGGAGAAAAATAGACAATAGTGTAAGATTCCTAATAAAGTGAGAAAAGGGACACTTCGACTATAATATCACTAAACAATGAATCGGATATGGGTGCAGTTATCATGCAAAGTCTATATCATTTGGATGGCTCCCTTCCCTGGATTCTGTGAGAATGTAGGTTTTTCCTTATTTTGATGTTGACATGACCATTTAGGCTCAGGAGGGAGCATTATATGTTGATCGTATGCTGTGCATAACTGTGGCAGACATAGGAATAGAACTGGCTTGGATTCTTAGGCCAATGTTCTTTTCCCACATTATATTGTTCTTGAAAACAGTGTTGTTTTTAAAAATACTCTTATTTTTTGATTGGGGATTAAGAATTTTAACTTCAATACATTCTAAGTGTTTGATTTGGAGCTGATTCTGCATATAAAATTTATCCAAGGGACAGGGATCTTTCCTGCTTAGGTGTCTGGAGAAGACCTGCTTCACCTATTGCCTCGTCATGTCCTTTTTGGCACCACTAACTCATATGAAAATTTGGAGGAAACCAAGGATAATATTAATATAACTAGCTTCACTTCCCAATTTTGATACTGCTTTCACTAGTACTGGTGGCTTAAAATCATTTCTTTGTTGCGTGTTCACTGCTTGGGACTATGACTGAAGAACACAGTTTTTTTTCTTTATTACTCACATTTATATTTATAAATTTCCCATGAGCAATAATAAACTCAGGGAGTATTTATAAATCCCTTACTAAGTCAGTACTCTGTAGAACTCATTGTTATCTTTTGACTACTTCAGCTTCAAGTTTTCTAGGATGTGAGTCATCTATTCAGGTGCTAAACTCTTGTTATTCCTCAAATTGTGACTTTTTGGATGTTCTTGACCCTCTTAATTTCACTCTGTTTTAATAGGACCCCATGAATTTTTTATGGTCATTAAATTCTTCTTTATTTTTTCTCTCATAATATTGGTTGAAAAGTTCCTGAAAAGGCGTGACATTTTCTGAGCTTCTTTTGCTATGTGAACTGGTGGCTTGAAAGCTAACCTCTAACTACTATCTTCTATTTTTTTAAACTTGAATAATTAATACTCAAAAGTATCAAATGATTCTAAATTGATCATGTCCAACCTTTCTTTCTCTGGTGGAAACCTGCCTTCTGACTGTAATTCATGAGTGTTATGCCAAATGTCCGCACTGGCAGGCCTAACACTGTGAAGGGAGTCATGCAGTGAACAGGGAACTGGCACCAGAACTTTCTTGATTAGACCTATAATTTCTTAGTGAAATATTCCCCAAACTCCAGATGGTCTTTTAATTTTCTGATGTTTTTATTCCCATGAACCAATTCTTTCAGCCTCATTTTCCCCACAAACAATAGTCAAGAACTCTGACTGTCTCTTCTTCTACCTTTTCGGCTCACACAAGGACACTCTCACTTGAGCTACCATGTTTACAGTTTTATTCTTTGTGTCACCAGTGTTGTCTGCTGCCTCTTAAGCTTACCTTTATATATTTTTAATACATCTGGCTTTCTTCTATTTTTCTTGCCGATATGATATCACATATCAGCTTTGTCTGGTATTGTTGGCCATGGCTAGACATGACCAAAGGAGGCCTCACTGAGGATTGAAATGAAAAACTCCTAGATCCTGCACTCAAGGCAAAGAAAAGCAGAGATCGTCCCAGCACTGGCAAGCAAGAACTTCAGGGCCCTAACATAGAAATTGGGCCTGGGTGATATGACTTATCGAATAGGGGAAATTTTGCCTTCTATAGCAGTATAAAATGTCTCTGGGTACCTAATACGGGTGCAAGGAGGCTATCAACTATAGCAGGCCCAAATATTATACCTCCACAAATCTGGTTGGTGTTTCTTCTCAGTATGGATGCTTAGTCTACAGATCTTAGAGCATGTCTCAGAGAAATGTAAGGAAAGCCATGAGCAGCCAAGTCAACTGTGATGTCTTTATCTCATTTGTATTCTGTGAGCTGCTGATCTATTTTGAGAGTAAACTAAAGTGACCTCTAATGTGAACCAGGCTCCCTGATTTTGCCTCATGTAAGTGAAAATTTATTTATTTTCAGATTTTCACTGATCTGTAGACCTTATCAAAAGATCTCCACAATAACGCACAGAAGGAGTGCCATGAGAGGCTTTGCCTCCCTCCTCCCTTTACATTCATTTCTCTTCCTCATCATCCCCTTTGTCCTAATTTCTCTGATCATTGATCTTGGGCATATGACTGCACTGACATTGAATAAAATTTGTTATTCTTTCAATAACTATTTTTTGAGCACTTATAATATGTCAGGTACCATTTTGAGCACTGAGGATATAGAACTGACCAATAAAGACAAAATCCCTGCCTTTGTGAAGCTGACATTTGACAGTATGTTAGATGATGAAAAATGATATGTAGAAAAAACACAAGCAAGAAAGCAAAATAAAAAGTACTTTAGGCCTACTTTAAATAGGATGATTCAGGAAAAGATAACTGAGACAGTGACATTTAAGGAAATACCTGAAGGAAGTGAGGGCGCAAGTCACATACTATCCAGGGGGAGACAGTTATAGGTGGGGAGAACAGTAGATGAACGCTCCCTGAGGTAGGAGCAAGCTTTGAAACAATCCAGATTTCCATCAATAGATGAATGGTTTAACAAAATGTGGTATAGTTATACAATGGAATATTATTCAGCCTTATGAAGGAATGAAGTACTGATATATCTTACAATGTGGATGAACTTCCAAAACAATATGCTAATTAAAGCAACCAGGCACAAAAAGCCACATATTGTATGATTACATTTCTACAAACAGTTCAAAATAGGAAATTTTATAGAGATAGAAAGCAGAGTAGTGGTTGTCTGGAGCTGGGGGTGGGAAAGAAAATTAACCATAAATGGGTGTGAACAATTTTATTGGGATAGTGAAAATGTTCTAAAACTGAAAACATAATGGTAGTTATGCAATTCTATAAATTTACTAAGAAATCAACAAATGGTACATTTAAATAAAATAGATGTATTTTATGGTATGTAAATTATATAACAATGAAGCTGCTTTTTAAAAAGTAGGCCTGGCTGAATGGCATTCTAGAGCTTTACTAGATTGAGAGAGCTCAGCATATGATAAGAGTGAAGAGTACGCCATCAGGAACAAAAGTGGAGCATTCTGAGGTGAGAGAGAAAAAAAGATGAAAGAAGAATAAGAGACCATACACCCTGCCCTCACCCACCCCACCATCATTAGGGTAGAACATGTGGGGGAGAGTGAAAATTTGACAAACATTTTCCAAGAAAGTTTAGGGAAGAAATTGAAAACAGGGTGGAATTATGCTCAATTTGGTCTTTGAAACTCTGAGACACCACCTTTTTGAATGCTCCCTCACTAACGAGGGACGATCCTAACATAAGAGAAATGGAGACAAGGCATATCTAGGCAGAGAAAGAGACTTACGTCTCCCTCAGCTCCTACTTGGCATAGACTTATCCAGAAGTTTCCAGATGTTTCTAGCGGAGGAAATGAAAAATAACCGAATGTTGATAACCAGCAGGCCTGCCATGGGTCCACTGCCATGAAGAGCAAAGTGATCCCCTGGCAGAGGTTGCAAGAGGACAAGCTTATTCAGGGACAGGATAGAGAATGTGGCTAAGATTCAGAAGATCGGAAAGGCATCAGGGGGAGGGGTGGGACCAAGTCAACAGTGTAGTGAAGAACTCTGGACCTAAATGAGCTGAAAGCATAGCCTCTACATTTGACGAGTCCTGGATTTCATCATAAGATGCCAGCAGCGTGCCCAATCTTGGGGGGACAGGGTTGCTGAGGACATTGATGTAGAAGCCAAGGAAGAACCACACAAGTTTGCCCATGTTAATGGGCTGCTCCTTCTCTATTGCCATTTTTTTGAAGAAGGATATAGAGCTGGAGAGTTGAAACACTGAAACATTGAGAATTATCCAAAAGGACTGAGTTAACCCAGAAAGATACTATTTTTATTGAAATATATTTGAATATAACATTGTATAAACTTAAGGTATAAAACATGTTGATTTGGTACATTTATGTATTAGAATATAATTGACACTGTAGCAATAGTTAGTGCTTCTATTATGTCACATAATTAGCATTTCATTTTTGTGGTGGGAATAATTAAAATCTACTTTCTTAGAAAGTTTGATGATTATAATACAATAGTGTTGTTTATATTCACTGTATGGTACATTAGATGGCCAGGACTTATTTTATTATTTTTTTTTTCAATTTCAGTTGACATTCGATATTATTTTATATTAGTTTTAAGTGTACAGTATAGTGGTTAGACATTTATATAACTTATTAAGTGATCTCCCTGATTAGTCTGATACCTACTTGGCACTATAGTTATTACAATGTTATTGACTATATTCCCTATATTGTACTTTACATTCCCATGGCTATTTTGTAACTGCCAGTCTGTACCTTTCAATTACTTCACTTTTTTTTACCAACCTCCCCCAACACCCCTCTCATTTGATAACCATTAAAATGTTCTCTGCATCTAAAAGTTTGTTTCTGGTCGTTGTTGTTATTTTGTTCTTTAGTTTCAACATATAAGTGAGATCATATGGTATTTGTCTATTTCTGTCTGACTTATTTCACTTAGCATAATACCCTCTAGATTCATCCATGTTGTTGTAAATGGTAAGATTTTATTTGTTATGGCCAAGCAATACTCTATTGTATATATGTACCACCTCTTCTTTATCCAATCTTCTATTAATGGGCACTTAGGTTGTTTCCATATCTTGGCTGTTATAGATAATGCTTCAATGAACATAAAGATGCATATTTTTTTTAAATGAGTGTTTTTATTTTCTTCAGATAAATACCAAGAAGTGGAATTTCTAGGTAATAAGATAGTTTTATTTTTAATTTTTTAAAACCTCTGTACTGTTTTCCATAGTGGTTGTACCAATGTGCAATCCCACCAAAGTACTTGAGGGTTCTCTTTTTTTCACATCCTCTCCAACATTTGTTGTTTATTGATTTATTGATGACAGCCAGTCTTACAGGTGTGAGTTGATATTTCATTGTGATTTTAATTAGTGTCTCTGATTAGTGATGTTGTGCATCGTTTCATATGTCTATTGTCCATCTGTGTGTCCTCTTTGGAGAAATTCCTTTTCAAGTCTTCTGCCAATTTTGTAATTGGATTGTTTGTTTTTCTTGGTGTTGAGGTCTATGAGTTCTTTATAACTTTTAAATATTAACCCCTCTTTAGATGAGTCTTTGGTAAATATCTTCTTCCACTCGGTAGGTTGTTTTTTCATGTTGTTGATGGCTTTTTTTGCTGTATAAAAACTTTTTCATTTGATGTAGTCCCATTTGTTTATTTTTGCTTTTGTTTCCCTTGCCCAAGGAGATGTAGATGTAGCAGAAAAAAATATTACTAAGAGCAATATCAGAGTTTACTGCCTATGTTTACATCTAGGAGTTTTATGGTTTCTGGTCTTACATTTAAGTCTTTAATACATTTTGAGTCTATTCTGTTTTCCCAATGCCATTTAATAAATAGACTGTCTTTACATTATTGTATTTTCTTGACTCTTTTGTCATAGATTAAATGACCAAATAGGTATGGATTTATTTTGGGGCTCTCTTTTCTGTTCTATTGATCTATGTGTTCAAGGACTTATTTTAATGGAAAGAGACTGAGTTTCCTTCATGTTTCAATATAGTAATAAAACAAGTTGACATAGCCTGTACCTGGTTGCTCATTTACAGTGCTGTGAAGAACCAGATTGAGCTTTGTACAGTCCTAGGTAAGCCACCAACATTTTCGACATTGGAGATTTGATCAGGACTTCTACAATGAAGCTAAAATCAGAAGGATCTGAGGCTAGATTATATAGGTCTTTAAAAGTTCAAACCTTGCCTCTGTTAACCACTATAATAAATTTAAGAACCAAGTAGAAATGCCAAATGCCCCATTCCATACATGGAGATCTGGTTCCTTCTAAGCCAAGGGTTTCCCAATCATGTGTCCATGGAGGGACTGTAAATAGCACATGAATTCCTTGAAGGCTGGGTGCAAAATTGAGAGGATTTACATACCTGTGTGAGTTTCTGGATAGAGGTTTTATAACTTGCATGAGTTTCCCAAGTGGAGAGAGAAAAAGTTACCCATTCATAGAGAGGGCAGTTGATGCTTGAAGAATGGGTGAGCTCACCCAGAGAAAGTGGGGACAGAGGAAAGTCCCATGTGGAACACTAAAAAAGTCAATCAAAAAACTGTAAGATAAGTCAGGAATTTTAACAATGACTCTCAAATCAGTGTCACATGAAATGCAGATGATGTGATTGAATTTAATGATGGGAAGGTCATTTTTGTAGACTACTGACCTGGGGCTTATGGGTACACTTTATGAAGTATAGAAACTATTTGAAATGGAATGTGAAATTTCCTGTGGATTTGTACATAAACATATTTCTGGGAACATTCCACAGAATCTTAGAGAGGGTCCTCAATACTCTAAAGGTTATAAACCATTTACTTAAACACTTAAGCTTCTGACAATGACAATGATTCGGATTCCTTCTCATGACAATTTACATTTTCTTCTCTCTCTCGTTCTCTCTCTCTCTCTCTCTCTCTCTCTCTCTCTCTCTCTCTCTCATAAAGCAATACAGAATACGGCACTCCAATTTGAGATGGCCACATAATTAGTACCAAATTCATTGAAGTATTTTGTCTTTGGTTCTATAGACATTATAAATGAGGATGACCATCTCCAGAAGGAACACTACATGGACTATTTATCATTATGAAGCAGGCAGGAGGAGTTGACTGACCTGGTGGGTTAATCCAAATTCTAAGCAATAAATCTCATGACATGATAATTCAATGAACAAGATTTAGACAGTACCTGTCTTCAATATTTCTTTAAAACAATAATTTGAAATTAATGCTGAATACAATTAAATTTCTTCACTTGCTGAACTACTAGGGATCGATTTTATCTAGTGGCGCAGATGACATTTAGCCATCATCATTCCCAAGAACCATTTATGAGGACTATGTTACTGTGTGATAATTCTTACCTTGCCTAGGCTTCTATCTTTTGTAAAGGAAGCTGTCCTTGGCATCGGTGGGAAGTCTCCAGAAAAAGAATACACTCTCTGATAGGACTGCCTCATTTATTTGATTCTCACAAAACATTTATGATGTAAGTATTATCCCCATTTAATCACACGATGAAACAGTCTTAGAGAAGATAAAAAGTTGGCATATAAACCTTTGTACACTGTTGGTGGGAATGTAAATTAATATAGCTACTATGGAAAACAGTATAGAAGTTCCTCAGAAATTAAAAACAGAACTACCATATGATCCAGCAATCCCACTTCTGAATATATATCCAAAGAAAGTAAAATCACTTTCTTGAAGAGATAATCTGCATGCTCATTTTCATTGTAACATTATTCACAATAGCTAAGATACGTACGTGCGCGTGCGTGCGCACGCACACACACACACACACTTACAGTGGAATATTATTCGGCCTTAAGAAAGGAAATTGTGACATTGCAACAGCATAGATGAACCTGAAAGATATCACACTAAGTGAAATAAGCCAGACACACACAAAAAATTTATTCTCTTATTTATATGTGGAATCTAAGAGAAAGAAAAAGTCAAACTCTAGTTAAATCATTAGGCAAGAGGTACAGAGGCTGGAGCATGGGGAAAAGGGGAAGATTTTTTAAAAGGTAAATAAATGGTGGTTGCCAGGGGCTTGGAGTAGGGAGTAGGGAGTCACAGGGAGTTGTTGTTTAATGGGTACCTAGTTTCAGTTTTGCAAGGTGAAAAGAGTTATAGAGATGGATGGTGGTGATGGTTATGTAACAATATGAATGTAATTAATACTACTTTAAAATGGTTAAGATAGTAAATCTTGTGTTATATAAATTCTTCCATGTTTAAAAATTAGAACTAAAAGAAAATCTGAAAAATAAAATAAAATAAACAAGTAGCCCATGGTCATATGTCTGTTTAAGAGGTAAAATCAGTCATTAAAATCAGCTCAATCTAATACAAATTCCGTGTTCTTTCCTCAAAACTATGCAACTATTATAATCAAATTGTGAAACTTAATTTATTTATAAAAATAACAATTCCTCAAAGGATACATCTTGGCCAACCCTATACCCTTATTATTTCAAAACTGCAATTGCCTTGGAGAAAAAAAATGACATAGATGAGGGAGACTTTGTTCATTCCTCTTACAACCAAATCACAGTTGTGACAGAAACAGGGAAAATAGCAAGGAAAGTCACCTGGGATCTAGATGAACAAGCCCTTCAACTAGGAAGAGAAGAAATCACCCTGCAACAGGAGGTAGGACAGAGTGAGGATGCGAAGCTGCCCAGTCCCGAGCAGCTGAGTGGGACAGATGCTACTACAGTGGCAGCCTGCAACTGCAGATGCCTTTTAAAATCATGAGCAGACTTTTGTGGTGACGGACTTGCTTGCTCTGCACACCAGTGCCTGGTTGGTTGCATGGAGGCCACCAAGGTCTTACAGGGAGACACTGAGTTGTCAGAATGAGGGCCAGTGCTGGCAGTATTCATTGTTCCTTTATTGAGCCCTCCATGCTTCCAGTGTGCTGACACAGCGCTGCCATAGCTGAGACATCATCCATTGGATAACAGAGATCACTCTGCCCAGAAGAGTCCCTGAAACTCCACCTCCCCCAACTCATGGCCCCACCCAGCCACATCCAGGTGTGTCCTCGGTTAACTCAGGTGCTCCTTGCTGAGCAGAGCCAAGACTCACACTAGTGGCAGCCAGCCTCAGTTTCTGATGTGGTTTCTTGAGGAAACTATATGCACAGCATCTGTAAATTTCTCACTGAATCTTAACAGGTGGCCCCAGAGGGACACAGGCTGGGGCTAAACTTCTCCTGCAGCTGAACCACTCTCAGGACCATGCCACTAATAAGACCAGGAGACTTGGGAGCTTTGCTTAGTACATAGAAACAGACAATAAAGGCAGTCAAAATGGGAAGACAAAGAAGCAGAAACCATATGAGAGAACAGAACAAAGATCCAGGAATAATGGAGTAAAGCAATCTAACAGATGCGGAGTTCAAAACACTGGTTACAAAGATGCTCAATTAACTTAGGGGAAGCACAGATGAATTCAATGAGAACTTTAACAAAAAAATAAAAAACATAAAAATAGAAGTGGAAATTATAAGAGGGAACCAGTCAGAAATGAAGAACACATTATCTGAGATGAATAATATACAAAATGGATTATACAGAGTGGATAAAGAAGAGGATCGAACCACCAATATAAAGGATGATGAAGCCAAGGATACTCAATCAGAGTGGAAGGAAAAAAGAAGCCAAGACTATAATAATAATTTAAGGAGCCTATGGAACACTATTAAATATAAAAATATCTATATCATAGAAATACCTGAAGAAACACAAGATGTTGAAGAGCTATTTGAAGAAATAATGATGGAATACTTCCCTAACCTTGTAAAGGAAATAGACATACAACTCCAGGAAGCCTAGAGAGTCCCAAAAAAGAGGAACTCAAATAGGCCCATACCAAAATACATTATGATTAAAATGGCAAAGGTTAAATACAAAGATAGAATCTTAAATGCATCAAAAGAAAAGAAGTTAGTTACCTACAAGGGAGCATCCATGACACTGGCAGCTGAGGGTTTGGCATAAAATATTCAACTTGATGAAAACTTAGGATCTAAAACCAAGAATACTTTAACCAGCACTGCTATCACTTAGAGTGGAGGGACAGATAAAGAACTTCCCAGAAAAAATAAGATAAAGGAATTCATCAACACTAAACCAGTATTAGAGGAAATTTTGGAGGGACTTCTTAAGGGGAAAAAAACATATATCAAAAACAGGAATAAAGAATGGTAGCAACTACGTTCTTATCAACAAGTACCTCAAATAGAAAATAATTAAATATTCCAACCAAAAGATAGAGGGTCTGAATGAATAAGAAAACAAGACCCCTACATATGATACCTACAAGAGGCTCACTTCAGATTACTGGATGAAATGGGTCGGATAGAGAAAGAGAAATATTGCATGATTTCTCATACAAGTGGAATCTAAACAACAAAATTAACAACAAGGACAGCAACAAGAAAAGCAGTAATAAACTCACAGATAAAGGGAATATTTTGAGGGTTACTAGATGAGAGGATGATTGGGGGATGAAAAAAGAGGCAAAGGGATTAAGAGGTACAAATGGATAGTTACAGAATAGACATGGAGATGTAGAGTGTAGCATGGGGAATGTGGTTAATAATGTTGTAATGAATATTTAAGGGGAGGAGGGATACTAAATTTAGTGGGGTGTTGCTTTGTAAGTTATGAGGATCTCTGATCACTATGCTGTACAACTTAAACTGGTATATTATTATTGTATGCCAAGTATAACCGGAAAAAAAATCTTATTGAATTGTGCAATGTAAATATGAGCAACTAATTGTCTATTATATTTCAATAAGACTGGAAAAAAGAATATAAATTATGCATTAAAAAAACTGTATGGATCTTAACTTCAAGAATACCTTCACAGTCTATGGATCACTGTTTTGATTCTTCTCAATGATGGTTAATTTCAGTTCTTTGAAGGTGAGTTAATTTTTTGGAAATTGGCAAAAGTCATTTTATGGCTTTAAATGTGATTAAGTTGAGTAACATAAGTTGAGTAGAAATAAGTTGTTTATAACATAACAAGTTTATTTCTTTACCTGATTCATACACTGGTTCAGTACCTAAAGATTTTATGAATTAATGAGTAGATAGGTAAACAGACTTTCCAGAAGAATCACACTTTGATATTGAAAGTCAAGATTAGTTAGAAAATATAGGTTTAGAAATACCTGTTTTCTTCATATTGTTCATTTATTTAGTCATACCATGTATCTCCTTGAAAGCGTTCACAAAGATCCATTGGATTAACTCAAAAGTAACACAAGTGGTCCTCTCAGTAGTAAATTTCAATTTTATGTCTCATAATTCAGTCTCAGGCTGGCATCCTCATGACTTTTTTAAAAAATATATGTGCTGCTAAAGAGAGCATAAAATAATTTTTTTTATGCCTACAGCACCAGATCTTCCTAGGTGGTCTCCCATGCAAGTATTGACCAGGCCCTACCCTGCTTAGCTTCCGAGATCAGATGGGATCGGGCTCGTTCAGTGTGGCATGACCATAGACTGAGATAATTTCTTTAAACAGACTAACGATCAACCAGAAAGATTTATGACCATAGTATGTAGAGTGAATACATGAGAATAAATACAATTTAGGAGGAGTTCCTCATTTTATCTGAAGAAGATAAGAACGTCAGAATTTTTGCCTATTTTTATAACCTAATTTCTTTTTGTTAGAGTAATACTTTTGGAAGAATCTGCTGGGAAATAAATTTATTTTTTTTTTTCATTTTCATCCAAATGCTTGACCTGTAGATATATTACTTCTTGTTAATTTTAGAATCATCTGATTTTTAGAAAAGTGAGGAATCTGTAATTATACTATAAGAGATTCAGTACAGACGGTTTTTTTTAAATGCACCATTATACACAGAATGAGAGAGTATAGCCTTACTACTATAAAATAAACATTTGTAATATTGTCATATAGGTATATTGAAAGAATCCAGCTGAATCATGCATTCGATTACAGCTGAGTGTTTGGTTCTATTCACAGCATGCATTTCTTTCTCAAAATATGATTTCTACGGATTATCCACTTCTAACCACTTAACTTCAAGCTAACATTTCCCAGGCATCCTCCTTCCCAAATACCAGACTTATACCCAATCGCCTTTTGGACATTTACATCTGGATGTCCAGAGTTAAGACTCTTGTATATGGCTATGCAGACTGTGCAATACAACTACAAAAGTGAGGGGGGCCATTTACATAGACTACCATGTAGATACTGCCTCTTGGAGTTGTAAAACACAGCTACTTTGTCCACAGACAAACATCCAAAAATAAACTTAACAAGTCCTTCTACCAAAATGAGTTTATTGTGCTGAATTCCAATTCCATTGAATTAACAACATTGCCTTTTCTCTGTCACTCAGCTTCGAAGTTTGGAAGTCTTGTTGGCAACACCACTTGTGTTCTATATTCAATCAGCGGCTAAGCCAAATAGATTCTTCTTACCTTCAAGGTGCCTATCAAGTCTGTCTTATGCTTTTCTTTCCCATTAGAAAAAAAAATTCCCTGATCATTTCTTCATTGTTTAGAATGATACAATTACACGTTTGAAAGCAATAAAGCAATATTGATTTTACAGATCCAAGCCAAATCACTCATTTTACAGATGAGGTAAATGAAGCCAAGAAAAATTAAATAACTTGCTGAACGTTGCATGTACAACTAGCTTGGTGACAGAAATAGGATTAAAATAGGTATCTCCTTGTTCTCTTACCCCCAAATCTTTTCACTGTAAAATGATTATCCCTTTTTTCACCTGGCCCTATCATTTATCTTCTGCTTCTCCCCCACTTCAATCCATCCTACACTCTGTGACCAGATTAATCCATGTAAAATGTTACGTTTCTCAAAATATTTTATTGTTCCACCTTGTTTTGTAAGGGAAGCACAAATTCCTTTTTCAATGACACAACATGGTTGCAATCTACCTTTCTAATATAGTTTAAAAACAGAAAATATATCAATGTAATTTTCCACAGTAATGAAAGAGAAAAATTATGTTTATATGAAGCATTTCAGAAAAATATTTGCTAAGTTTTAATATTTATATATATAAAAGATAACCAACTGAACTCAATAATTTTTCTCAGAGCAATGAAAATTTATGTTCACACAAAAACCTGTGCCCTAATATTTAAAGCAGTTTTCTTAATAATAACTAGAAACTGATATCAATCCAGATATCCTTTAATAGGTGAATGGTTAAATAAACTGTGGTGCATCCATACAATGAGATGACACTCAGCAATAAAAAGTAACACTATTGATTCTTGTAACAATCTAGATGAATTCCGGGGGAATTACATGGAGTGAAAAAGTAAATCCAAAATATCACATACTGTATGATTCTATTTAAATAATATTACTAAGGTAACAAAATTAGAAATGGAGAACAAATTAGTGATTGCTAGAGATTAGGGTGAAGGATATGGATGTGACTATAAAGGGGTACCATGATGGAGCTCTGGGAAAAGTTCTGTATCTTGACTAAGGTGGTGGTCGTGTAAATCTATACATGTAATAAAGTCGCATAGGACTACACACATGCATATGCACACATAAACACACACACAAAGGAGTACATGAAAAATTGGTGGAATTTGAATAATTTCTGTGGGTTGTACCATTGATATCCTGGTTTGATATTGTACTATAGTTACACAGAATGATACCACTGGGAGAAAGTGGATAACGGGTACACAGACAGGAATTCCCTGTACATTTTTTTGCAACTTTTTGTCAAAGTATAATTATTCCCAAATAAGAATCTTAAAAGCGTTAAATTAGATTTTAAGCAAAAAAGGTCTGACTTGTTGATGTCCTTTTGTGTTAATCACTAAAAGTCGAATCCTGCTCAGTGTGAGGAAAGTTTAACTCAGAAGATAATTTAATGTCATATTGTCAATTAACGTGCAGGTAGTTAAAGCTTCCTCAATGATAGAAAGAGCAGACATTGACAGAAGAGCTCAGTGGACAGTAGAATAAAACTTGTCAAGTAAACCAGAAGACGCCGTCATCCTTGAGGATGCTGACTCACGTATGAAGATACTCAGTTAATAAAAAAGAAAGAAATAAGGACCAAATGAGATAATTGCAAAAAATTAGGGCTTAATAAAAAAGTACTTAATGATGCCTCATGATAGCATTTCATTAAAATTCTATCTTTGCAATTGGACCAACCAAGCTTTGAGTACCAACTTTCCATCATTCTTTGGATAATGTATTAAAATTTAACTTCTCTTGAACCTTCGTTTCCTCATAGATAAAATGGAGATTAATAATAGTCTTTATTTCCTAGAGGTGGCTCTGAAAATAAAAAGGAACAATATATTTAAAATGCATAGTATAGTTTCTGAACCATAAGCACTAAGTAAAAGATATATATTATTAAGCTATCAGTCTTCTATAAAAAATAAAAATAAAAAAGGTAAGCAATAAAAAAGGAAGGAAACAAGAAACTCAGAAAACTAAAAATAAAAGGAAAATTTCTTAATATTAAAGGTTATACATTTTTAAATATATATTTTTTCAATTAAAGTTGTTATACAATATTATATTGGTTTCAAGTGTACAACATATTAGACACTTCTTTAATTTACAAGGTGATCCCCCAATAAATCTAATACCCATATGACACCTTAAATAGTTATTACAATATTATTTACTACATCCCCCATTCTATACTTTACATCCTCATGACTATTTTGTAACTACCAATTTGTACTTCTTAATCCCTTCCACTTTTCACTAACCTCTCCAAACTCCAACCCATCTGGCAACCATCAAATGTTCTCTGTCTCGATTACATTGTTTCTGTTTTGTTTGTTCACTTATTTTGCTTTTTAAATTCTACATATAAAGGAAATCCTTTAGTATTTGTATTTTTCTGTCTGATTTATTTGACTTAGCATAATATCCTCTAGGTCCATCTATGTTGTTGTAGATGGCAAGATTTCATTCTTATTTATCCCTCGGTAAGTATGTGTGTGTGAGTGTGTGTGTGTGTGTGTGTGTATAATCACTTTTTTATTCATTTACCCACTGATGGGAGACCCAGGTTGCCTTTATATCTTGGCCATTCTAAATAATGCTACAATGAACATATGAATTCACATTTCTCTTTGAAGTAGTGTTTTGAGTTTCTTAGAATAAATATCTAAAAGTGGTTTCACTGGGGCCCTCCTTGTCCCTTGTTACAGTCTCTTATAAAGTCAGTCTTATCAGAGGTAAGCATTGCTACCTCAGTTTTATTTCCATTTTTATTTTCATTAAATATATTATTATTTATTTTTAATTAAGTTTATTAGGTTAACATTAGTTAATACAATTCTATAATTTTCAGGCATATGTTATCATTTGACATCTGTATATTCTATTGTATGTTTACCACCCAAAGCCCAGTTTCCTTCAGCTACCATATATTTGATCCCATTTACCCGCCTCTCCCTCCCCCTACTTCCCTATATTTGACCCCCTTTATCACATCGACCTCCCATCTCCTCTCCTGCCCCACTAGTAACCAATACTCTATAGTCCTATGTAACCACTAATCTTTAGTCCATGTCCATGAGTCTCTGTTTGCCCTGTTCATTTTCAGTCTGGCTTATTTAACTTAGCATGATTATCTCAAGGTCCATCCAGGTTGTCACGAATGACAGTATTTCATCTCTTCTTATGACTGAGTAATATTCCATTGTACATATATACCACAGCTTCTTTAGCCAATCATCTATTGTAGGACATTTCAGTCGCTTCCATGTCCTGGCGACTGGGAATAATGCTGCTATGAACATCGGTGTGCAAATACCTTTTTGGATATGGGTTTTCAAGACTTTGGGGTAAATATTCAGTAGAGGGATTGCTGGATCATACATTAGATCAATCATTAGTTCTTTGAGGAACCTCCATACTGTTTTCCATAGTGTATGTACCACCAATAAGCTGTGACACCAGCAGTGTATAAGGGTTCCTTTTTCTCTGCAATCTCTCCAACATTTGTTATTAATTGTCCTGTTAATGATAAATATTCTAACAAGCGTGAAGTGGTATATCATTGTGGTTTTGATTTCCATTTGCCTAAGAGCTAGCAATGTTGAATGATATTTCTTGGCTATTTGTATGTCCTCTAGGGAGAAGTGTCTGTTCAGGTCCACTGCCCATTTTTTGATTGGATCATTTGTTTTCTTGTTGAGTCATATGACTTCTTTGTATATTTTGGATATTAAGCCCTTATCAGAGGCATTGCTTGCAAATATATTTTCCCATTCAGATGATTGTCTCTTTACCTTGTTGACAATTTCTTTTGCTGAGCAGAAGCTTTATAGTTTGATGTAGCCCCATTCATTTACTTTTGCTTTTACTTCTCTTGCTTTTGAGGTCCAATTCATAAAATATTCTTCAAATCCAAGGTCCTTGAGTTTATTTCCAATGTTTTCTTCTATGCATTTTATTGTTTCAGGTCTTAAATTTAGGTCCTTAATTCATTGTGAGTTAATTTTGGTATGTGGTGATATACAACAGTCTAGTTTCATTCTTTTCCAGGTGGCTAACCAGTTTTCTCAGCACCATTTATTAAAGAGTCTTTAATTTTTCCACTATATGTTTTTGGTGTTTTCGTTGAAAATTATTTGTGTGTGTGTGTGTGTGTGTGTGTGTATTTACTTCCAGACTCTCGATTGTGTTCCACTGGTTTGTGTGTGTGTGTGTGTTGCCATCAATACCACACTGTTGTGATTACTGGCAGTTTAGTATAATTTGAAGTGGGACAGAGTGATGCTTCCAGCCTCATTCTTTTTTCTCAGCATGACTTTGGCAATTCAGGGTCTATTGTGCTTCCATACAAATCTGATGATTTTTTGTTCTATTTCTTTAAAAACTGCCGATGGGATTTTGATGGGGATTGCATTAAATCTATATAATGCTTTAGGTAATACGGTCATTTCAACTATGGTGATTTTCCAATCTAATAACACAAAATATATTTCCATTTATTTTTATCATCTTCTATTTCTTTTAATAGAGTCTTATATTTTCATTTTATAGGTCCTTCACTTGTTTCATTAAATTTATTCCTAGGTATTTTATTCTTTTTGTTGCAATTGAAAAAGGAATTATTTCTTCCACTTTTTTTTTCTGACACTTCATTGTTAGAGTATAGGGATGCTATTGATTTTCGAATGTTGATTTTCTGTCCAGAGATTTACTGTATTTGCTTATTGTTTCTAGTAGTGTTCTTGTGGAGTCTTTAGGATTTTCTATATAGAGAACCATGTCATCCACAAATAGTGACAGTTTGACTTCTTCATTTTCTATTTGGATGCCTTTTATATCTTTCTCTTGTCTGATTGCACTCGCTAGGACCTCCAATGTTATATTGAATAACAGTGGCAATAGCGGACAGCCTTGCTTTGTTCTTGCTCTTAAAGGGATGGTTTTTAGTTTTTTACCATTAAGTGTAATGTTGGCTGAGGGTTTGTCATAGATGACCTTTATTATATTAAGGTATTTCCTTCTATACCTATTTTAAGTGTTTTGTTCATAAATGGATGCTGTATCTTGATGAAGGCTTTTTCTGCATCTGTCGATATGATCATATGATTCTTATTTTTTAATTTGTTTATGTGGTGTATTGCATTAATCAATTCGTGCATGTTAATCCATTCCTGTGCCCCTGGGATGAAGCCCACTTGATCGTGTTGTGTAACCTTCTTAATATGTTGCTGTATTTGGTTCAGTAATATCTTATTTAGGATTTTTGCATCTGTGTTCATGAGAGATATTAATCTGTAGTTTTCTTTTTTTATGTTATCTTTACCAGGTTTTGGTATCAGGGTAATATTGACCTTATAGAATGAGTTGGGAAGTTTAAGTGTTCTTAGATTTTTTGGAAGAGTTTAAGGAGAATAGCTATTAAATGTTCTTTGAATGTTTGATAGAATTCACTGGTGAAGCCATCTGTCCTGGAATTTTACGTTTTGGTGATTGTTTCAATTTCTATAATGCTGATCGGTCTATTGAGATTTTCCAGTTCTTGATTCAGTCTGGGAAGGTTGTATTTTTCTAAGTATTGGTCCATTTCTTCTAGGTTATTCAATTTGGTATTATGTACTTTTTTGTAGTATTCTTGCATGATCCTTTCTGCAATGACTGTCATAATTTTCCCTCTTTCATCCCTGATTTTGTTTATTTGTGTCCTTTCTCTTTTCTCTTTATTGAATCTAACCAGGGGTTTGTCAATTTTATCATCCTTCTCAAAGAACCAGCTCTTTGTTGCATTTATTTTTTTATCATTTTTTTTGTTTTCAATTTAATTGATTTCTGCTCTAATTTTGACACTTTTTTCCTTCTGCTGACTTTATGCTTCATTTATTTTTCCTGTTCTAGTTTTTTAAGATGAAGCATTAGGTTGTGTTTCTGGGCTTGTTCCTGATTTGGAGATAAGCCTGTAATGATATGAACTTTCCTTTTATGACCACTTTTGCCATGACCCAAAAGTTTTGATATGTTGTACTATCATTATGATTTGTTTCTATGTATCTTTTGATCTCTCTTTTTATTTTCTGTGACACAGTTATTCTTCAGTAACATGTTGTTTAATCTCCATGTGTTTGTGATTCTTCCTGATTTCTTTTTGCAGTTGATCTCTAGTTTCAAAGCATTATGATCAGAGAATGTGGCTGGTATGATTTCAAAACTCTTATATTTGTTGAGGCTATCTCTGTGTCCCAGTATGTTGATTCTTGGAATTTTCCATGTGCAGTAGAGAAGAATGTACAAGCAGTTGTTTTCGGATGGAAGGCTCCGTAAATGCCAAATACCAGTTGGGCTAATGTGTCATTTAAGTATGTTACTTCCTTATTGATGTTCTGTTTGGATGATCTGTCTATAGCTGACAGTGGGGTTTTTAGGTCCCCTACTATGTATGATACTGTTTTTGTCTGTCTCTCCCTTTAGTTCTGTTAGCAATTGCTTTACATATTTCGGGGCTTCCTGATTGGGAGCATAGATATTAATAATTGTTATGTCTTCTTGGTGCATGAGTCCCTTTATCATTGTAAAGTATCTTTCTTTACTTTTTATTTTGAAGTCTATTTTGTCTGATATTAGTACCGCTCCTCATATTTTTTCTCTGAATGTCATTTGCTTGAAATATTATTTTCTACACTTTCAATGAGTCTACATTTGTCTTTGGAGCTGAGATGTGTCTCCTGGAGGCAGCATATGGTGGGGTTTTGATTTTTGATCCAATCTGCAATTCTGCACCTTTTTATTGGTTAGTTCGGTCTATTTAAATTGAGGGTGATTATTGAAATATGAGATCTCCTTATAGCCATTTTATCTTTTGCTTTCTGGTACCTCGGTTTTTTTAGTGCTTTCTAATACTTGTGTTTCTGTTTACTTTATTTTGGTTGTCTTTTCTGAGTTTTGCCTCTAGTTCATCTTGTTTTATGATATATACTTTGTTTCTGAATCTTTGGTGTTTGGTTATCATTATGAATATGAAAATTATACGCACGCACATACAGTCGTGTATTTTCTTCTGCACATGCCTTATCTCCATTCTCCTTTGCAAATTTGGATCTTTGAATCTCCCCCTATTCAGTCATTGCTATCTCAATTTGTCCCTATTTATGCTGAACTTTCATTACTGTCTTTCAGTAATTCTCTTCTTATTATTTAAGCTTATAATGCCCTGTTCTTAGTAAAGGTTTTACTCTTCTGTCTCTATTTGCCTGATAATTACTTTACTCCTAATTATGTATTTTTTTTGTTTTCTTATTTTGTTTTAGATGAGCTGACACCTTTCAGTATTTCCTATAGTGCAGGTGTCATAAGTGGAGAATTCCCTCAATTTTTGTATGTCTGGAAGGTCTTAACTTTTCCTTTATATGGAAAGGAGAGCTTAGCTGGATATATTATTCTAGGCTGGTAGTTCCTTTTAGTAGTAGTTGAAATATCTGATTCCATTCCATTCTGACTTTTAACGTTTACACTGAGAAGACCGAGGATAATCTAATCGGTTTTCCTTTATAAGTTACTGTATTTTTCTCCCTGGCTACCTTGAGAATTCTATCTTTGTCATTGATTTTTGATAACTTTAATACAATGTGTCTTGGTGAAGGCCTTTTTAGGTTGAGATAATTGGGTATTCTGTTGTCTTCTTGAATTCCAAGCTCCAGCTAATTCCTTAGATTCAGGAAATTCTCTTCAATTATTTGTTTGAAAATGCTTTCTAGTCCCTGCTACTTTTCCTCATCTTCAATAATGCCCATTATTCTTATGGTTCCTCTCCTCATAGTATCAGCTAGTTCTTGTATTTCTCTTTCACTATTTTTCATTTTTCGGTTTCTCTCTTATTTTTTCTGATTTATTTCTAGATTTCTGTCTTTGATATCACTGATTCTTTTCTCCATTTGGGTGACTCTACTTCTCAAGCTTGCTATTTTATTTTTCAACTCTTGCAGTGTGTTCTTCCTCTCCAGAAGTTCTATTTGGTTCCTTTTGAGGGTTTCAATCACCTTTCTCTGCTCACCTAGTTGTTTTTTCAGTTCCTGAAATTGTTGATATGACTTGTTTCGGAACTCACTGAGTTTTTTCAGAAGTACTATCCTGAAATCTCTGTCATTAAGTTACATATTTCTATGTCTGTAAGCTTATTTTCTGGAGATTTTTCTCTTTCCTTCTAAGATGCCTTTTTATCTTGGTTGTTCATGATGTTTAATAGACTATTTCTTCTCCTGGACATTAATGGATTTCTATTCTACCTTTTTCCAGAAAGATGGTTTATTATATAAAGTACTCTCTTTAGCCTGTTGCAAAGAAACTTCTTTTCTTTTGGTTTCTGGTAGGTGGCATGTAAGCCTCTTGTATATCTGCTTTATATAAACCTTAAAATGCCTTTTTAAAAAAACTTTTGTATATATTTAATGATGCTTACTACCCTCGGTTTCAGTCCCTGTCAGTGACAGCAACAGTCTCAGCATTGTTTGCTCACATTCCCCTGGGGCTATGTGGTGATTGTTCTCGCAGGCTATGTGGGGAGTGGCCCTCTGGGTTGAGGTTGGGGGCTGTGGCTCTGCCTTGGTTTTGCAACCATGGCCGGTAAAACCAACTGTTGTTTCTCTGTGATTCCATCTCACTTCTCTGTCTTCTGCCCTTTTGACAAGGCCGTTCCACCCAGCACAGTGATCTCGCAGCAGTTCCAGGCAAGGGTGTTCAGGGAATTTCCCTCACCTTCACCCCTCCCCTTCCTCCTGCAGGGAGCTCGGCAGCTGCGAGAAGCAGCCACTTAATTTCTCCCAGTCCACTGCCTGACATCTGGGGTTCTGACCTGTGGTAGTTCTTATGCTCAGATGCCATTCTCAGATGAGTGGATGTGCAATTTGGGTGTTTTTTGTTGAGTTTTAGATGCTCAACTTATTGTTGTTTCAAGGGGAGAGATCTTGGGACATCTTTCACTTTGCCATGTTTCTGCCCAAATCCCTCATTAAATATATTATTATTATTTATTTTTTTAATTTTAATGTCTTAATTAAGTTGACGTTTAATATTATTCTATATTTCAAGTGTTCAGAATAGTGGTTTGATATTTACATAATTTGCAAAGTGATCATCCTGAGTAATTTTGTACCCATCTGTCAATATACATGTACTTACATTTTTATTGACTCTATTCCCTACGTTATACTTAACATCCTGTGACTATGCTGTAACTTCCAATCTGTACTTCTCAATCCCTTCGCCTTTTTCACTCAGCCCTGGAACCTCCTCCTCATCTGGCAATCACCAATTTGTTCTCTGTATCTATGAGTCTGTTTTCTTTTTGTTTGTTCATTTACATTATTTCTTAGATGCCACATATAAGTGAAATCACAAGGCATTTGCCTTTCTCTATCTTACTTATTTCCTTAGCATTGTACTCCCTAAGTACATCTATGTCATCGCAAATGGTAAGATTTGTTTTATGGCTGAGTAATATTTCATTATATATATATATATCACCACCTTTTTTTTACCAGTCACCTATTGATGAGCGCTTAGGTTGCTTCCATACCTTGGCTATTGTAAATAGTGCTGCAGTGAATATAGGGGTGCATATATCTTTTTGAATTAGTGTTTTGGGGGTTTTTTTGTGTGTGTAAATACCCAGAAGCGGAATTGCTGGGTCATAAGGTAGTCTTATTTTTAATTTTTCAAGGAAACTCTAAACTTTTTTACATAGTGCCTGTACCAACTTGCAATCCCACCAACAATGTTCGAGGGTTCCTTTTTCTCAACATCCTTGGCAACACTTGTTGTTTGTTGATTTATTGATGATTACCATTCTGTTAGGTGTGAGATGATTTTTCATTGTGATATAATTTGCATTTGTCTGATGATTAATGATGTTGAACATCTTCTCACCTGCTTATTGTCCATCTCTATGTCCTCTTTGGAGAAATGCCTATTCGGGCCTTCTGCCGTTTTTTTAATTGAATTTTTTTTCGGGGTTTAGTTGTAGGAGTTCTTTATAAATTTTAGATACTAACCCCTTATCAGATGTATCATTGGTACATATATTCTCTCATTCAGTAGTTTGTCTTTTCGTTTCATTGATGGTTTCCTTTGCTGGGCAAAAATATTTTAATATGATGTAGTCCTATTTGTTTATTTTTGCTTTCGTTTCCCTTGCCCAAGGTGATGTAGCAGAAAAAAAATATTACTAAGAACAATTTCAGAGAGTTTACTGCCTATGTTTTATTGTAGGAGTTTTTTGGGTTCAGGTCTTATATTTAATTCCTTAATCCATTTTTAGTTTATTCTTGTATATAGTGTAAGTCTAGTTTCCATTTTTTCATGTATCTGTCCAGTTTTACCAACACTATTTATTGACAAGGCTGTCTTTACCTTATTGCATATTCTTGTCTCCTTTGTCATAGATTTATTGACCATATAGGTGTGGGTTTATTTCTGGGCTCTCTATTCTGGTCCATTGATCTATGTGTCTGTTTTTATGCCAGTACCATGCTGATTTTATTATAATATCCTTGTAGTATAGTTTGATATCAGGTAATGTAATACCTCCAACTTTGTTCTTGTTTCTCAAGATTGCCATGGCTCTTGAAGATCCTTTATGGCTCCATGTAAATTTTTAAATTGTTCATTGTAGTTCTATGATAAACACCATTGAAATTACGATGATAATTGCATTGAGGACTTTGAGCCTCTCTTCTCTTGCTCAGAACCACTTTCACATCTGGAAGTGTACTATCACTTCTAATAAAGCTATTCATTTCTACTGTAAAAAAAAAGAATTAAATTGAATCTAAAGATTACCTTGTGTAATAGAGAAATTTTAACAACGTTGATTCTTCCTATCCATGAGTACAGTATATGTTTCCATTTATTTGTATCTTCAATTGCTTTATTCAATGACCTATAATTTTATGAGTACAGGTCTTTTACCCTATAGTTAAATTTATTCCTAGGCATTTTTTTTCAATGCAATTGTAAATGAGATTGGTTTCTTAATTTCTCTTTCTGACAGTTTATGATTGGTTATAAGGTGTATAAGTACTTATATACTTATACACCTTATTTAAAAAATTTTCAAAATTTTTAAAAAATTGTATTTGTTTCAGGAATACAGCACAATGGTTAAACATTTATATCATTTATAAAGTTATCACACTGATTACTCTAGCATCCATCTGGCTCCACAAAAGCTATTACAATAATATTGACTATATTCCTATGCCACACTTTATAACTGTTTTGTAATGACTGAATTGTACTTCTTCATCCTTTAACCTTTTTCACACAGCCCTCCGCCACACCTCCCCTCTGGCAATCACCAGATTGTCTTTTGTATCTGTTAGTCTGCTTTTGTTTAGTTTCTTCCTTTTGTTTCTTAGATTTTGCACATATATGAAATCATATGGTATTTATCTTTCTCTGTCTGACTTATTTAAATCAACATACCTTCTAGGTCTATCCATGTTGTCACTTCTACTTTTTTGTTTCTGATTTTATTTATTTGGGAACTCTTTGTTTTTTTCCTGATGAGTCCGATCTAAGGTTTATCTATTTTGTTTGTCTTTTTAAAGAACCAGCTCTTGGTTTTATTAATCTTTTCTATTTTTTTTACTCTATTTTGTTTATTTTCACTCTGATTTTTATTATTTCCTTCCTTCTACTCACTTTGGACTTTTTTTGCTGCTATTTTCTAGTTTCTATAAGTGTAAGGTTAGATTGTTTATTTGAGATTTTTCTTGTTTCTTGAGGTAGACCTGTATTATTATGAATGTCCCTATAAGGATTGCTTTTGCTGTGTCCCATAAATTTCAATTATTGAGTTTTCATTTTCATTTGTTTCAAGGCATCTTTTGATTTCTTCCTTGATCTCATTGTTGCCGTTAATTGTTTAATAGGATGTTATTTAGCCTACATGTGTTTGCGTGATTTTCAATTTTTCCCCTGTAATTGATATCTGGTTCCACACAATTGTGATCAAAGAAAAGACTTGATATGATTTAAATCTTCTTAAATTTATTAAGATTTGTTTTGTGGCCTAACATGTGGTCTGTTTTGGAAAATGTTCCATGTGCACTTGAGAAGAATGTATATTCTGCTGCTTTGGGATGAAATGCCTTAAAAATATCAATTAAATCCATCTGGTCTAGTGTCTTATTTAAGGCCATATTTTTCTTATTGATTTTCTGTCTGGACAATCTGTCCATTGGTGTCAATGTGGTGTTAAAATCTCCAACTATGAGTGTATTACTGTCAATCATTTTTTTATGTCAGTCAATAATTGCTTTATATATGTAGGTGCTTCTATGTTGGGTGTGTATATGTTTACTAGGGTTCTGTCTTCTTGTACTGTTCCCTTTATCATTATGTAATGTTTTTCTTTTATTCTTATTATAGCACTTGTTTTAAAGTCAATTGCTACTCCTGCTTTATTTTGTTTCCATTTGCATGAAATATTTTTATTCATCCTTTTACTTTCAGTCTGTTTGTGTAATTTGATCTGAAGTGATCCTCTTATAGACAGCATATGTCTGCGTCTTGCACTGTTATCCAGCTACCTTATGTCCTTTGATTGGAACATTTAACCCATTTACATTTAAAGAGACAACGGATAGTAATTTAGTTATTACCATTTTATTATTTATATATTTTATATTTTTTCCACCTCCTTTTCTTAAAGAGCCTTTTTAAAAAATATTTCATGTAATACTGGTTTAGTGATGATGTACACCTTTAGCTTTTTCTTGTCAGGGAAGCTCTTTATCTATCTTTCAATTTTAAATGAGAGCCTTTTAGGGTAGAGTAGTCTTGGTTATAGGTCATCACTTCATCTCTTTGAATATATCATACCAATCCCTTTGGCCTGCAAAGTTTCTGTTGAGAAATCAGCTGACCATCTATGGAAGCAACCTTGTAGTTAACAAATTGCTTTTCTCTTGCTGCTTTTACAATTCCCTCTCTGTCCTTAACATTTGGCATTTTAATTATGATGTATCTTGGTGTGGGCTTCCTTGGGTTTATTTTCTTTTGGAATCTCTGTGATTCCTGGGTTTGTATGTCTACTTCTTTTGCCAGATTAGGGATATTTTCTGTCATTATTTTTTTCAAATAGGTTCTCAATCCCTTGCATTCTCTATTCTCTTTCTGGTACTCCTACGATGCAAATATTGGTATGCTTGGTATTCTTCCTTTTAAAAAACTTCTTCTTTACTGTTTTGATTCTATGTTTTCTGCTACTTTGTTTTACAAACTGTTGTTTTGATCCTCTGTTTCATTTAATTTGCTTTTCATTCCCTTTAAAATATTCTTCATTTCAGTTATTTTATTCTTCATTTTTGACTAGTTCTTTTTATGGTTTCTATGTCCTTTTTTAATACTTATTATCTCTGTGTTGATATTCTCACTACGTTCCTTGAGCATTCTTTTAACCACTGTTTGAACTCTGTCTGGTAGGTTGCTTGCCTCCATTTCATTTAATGCTTTGCGGTGGGCAGTTCTTTTGTTCTTTCATTTGGGACATGTTCCTTTTTTTCTCATTTCGACTGCCTCTCTGTTTTGTTTCTATGTATTAGGCAAGGTAGCCTTATTTAGAAGGTGTCCCGTGAGGATCAGTGACACAGTCTCTTAGATCATCTGAGCCAGGAAATCCATGGGTATCCTTTGTTGTAGGTTGTGTGTTCACTCCTATTCTAATTGAGCTTTAGTTTCTGTTGGCACATAAATGGGTGGGATTACCCTTCAAGCTGAATGGCCTTAAGATTGGCGATACCTACCTTGAAAGAGCTTTTGTTCAGGGGCTGACCCTATGCAGCAGTGCTTATTTTAGAGGAGCTCTGGTTCTATCAGGTGTGTTTTTTGAGTGTGTCATTTGTGGGGATGTTTGGATGGTGTACTATTGTGGTCTTAAGTTGGCCACTGGGTGTGAAGATTCTGGAGCCTCTTGGCAAGTGGTCCCATGCAGGCCCAGGCACTTCCTGTGACTAGAATAGGACTACTTGGTAGGAGGTACAAAGTGATCTGTAGTTAGTTGCTAACTTTGACAACTAACTCTGACAATCTTGTCAGAGAGGACATTATAACCAAGGGTGGCTACCACATATACTTGGCCTGCATTAGCTTACCATCATATACAGGGTGCACCAAGGCCTGTTGCCAACTGCTGGCTCACAGTAAGACTCAGCCAATGAAAAAACATTGGGAGTACTTGAGTTGGGTTGTGTGGGATCCCAGGGAATCATTCAGTGGAGTGAGCAATTTCACCAGGCAAATGCAAATTCATATTTGGCTATGTGGTGTGTGGGCTTAACAATGGAAGAATGGTGTATGCCTTCTAGCTGTGCAGAAAGAGGGCTCAAAACAATGATTATGGAGGCTGTCCCTCTGGCCTCTGCCCTGAAACCACACAACTCAGGCTCTCCCTGTACATCTCTGGCAATTCACAAGCCACTGTGCATCCAACAGAGCTCAGGGTGAGTGCCTGGGAGAGAGTAAGTCTGTGTGCAGGCCCTTTAACAAGACATCTGGATTTGTAGCAGCCTTCCAGCTCACCCGGGCAGATAGAATCCCTACTGATTTGCACAGCTAGATGTCGCAGGGTTTCCAGTTCTCGAAACCGGTTCTCTGGGCAGGGGATGCTAATGTGGGACAGGGACCCCTCACTAATCAGGGGTCTATCTGCAGCTGAAATAGCTATACTCTTGATTTTCAACTGCCACATGTGGGTATAGGGCCAGTTGGTTTCACATTTCCTCCCCACTTACTATTCTCAACTTGGTTTCTTCTGTATACCCTTAGTTTTAAGACTTTTATTCAGCTAGCCTTTAGATGGTTCTCCATGCTGATTTTATATAATCTAGTTGTATTTTCAATGTGGTCAAAGGAGGAGGGAAGCACAGCATGTACCTAGTCTGCCATCTTGATCAGAACCATGCAGGAGGGCTTTTAAATTATTCCTGGATGTAAGTTTTAAAACAAACATTTTCTAAAAAGGAAAATTCAAAAACAAAGACACCCAAATGGCAAATAAACCTATGAAAAGTTATTCAGAGGAATTTCGGAAGCATGGCGGAGTGAAAGACGTCCCCAGATCTCTCCCCTTAAAACTAAATAAGCTGAATAACTAAAACTGAACAGAAAACAGCTAAACTGCACACCAACACATAGGAGCCTGGGATTTACATATAAGAGCTACCATGGGTCAGAACCCCAAGTATTGGGTGGTGGACTTGGAGAAACAAAGAAGCTGCCTCTTGCTGCTGCCAGAGTTACCTATAGGAGTACAGGGAGGGGAGAAGGAGCTGCAAGTTCCTTGGACACCCTGCCTGGGAGGGTTGTGAGTACCACAGAGCCAGCACCAGGGCCCAATAATCAGGGCAGAAAGCAGAGAAACTGGACAGCAGAAAAACAATACTTGATTTTTACAGGCCAAGCTTGCGAAATCGAGGCTGAGCAGCAGTCCCTATCTCCCAATTCAAGGGTCCCTTACTCCACCCTACAAGACTGAATGTCGTAGACTCCAGGGGAATCTGAGCAAATGCTACCGAAACTGTTGCTAACACTGACAGGCACTAAAACTGAGGGTAGCAAGCGTAATTAAATATCAACAACAAAAAATAAACATCGTTAACATTTTATATAAGCAGGGATCCAAGAGGTTTAGACACCACCTACTGGAAACCAGAGGAAAAGTGCCTTCCTTGCAATGGGCTAGAGAGACCATTACATAAAAAGTCTTCTTCTGGAAAAAAAGAGCAAAATATTTCCATTATTACCCAATCAGAGAAATAGTCGATTAAACACCATGAACAACCAAGAAGAAAAGGCATCTTAGAAGGAAAGAGAAAAATCTCCAGAAAATAAGCTTACAGATATAGAAATATGTAACTTAATGACATAGATTTCAGGATAATACTTCTGAAAAAACTCAGTAAGTTCCAAAATGAGTCATATCAACAATTTTAGGAACTGAAAAAACAACTATATGAGTAGAATGAGCTCTTTAGCAAGGAGATTAAAACCCTCTAAAGGAACCAAATAGAACTTCTGGAGAGGAAGAACACACTGCAAGAGTTGAAAAATGAAATAGCAAGCTTGGGAAATAGAGTCAACCAAGTGGAGAAAAGAATCAGTGATATCAAAGACATAAATCTAGAAATAAATCAGAAGGAATAAGAGAGAAACCGAAAAATGAAAAATAGTGAAAGAGAAATACAAGAACTAGCTGATACTATGAGGAGAGGAACCATAAGAATAATGGGCATTATTGAAGATGAGGAAAAGTAGCAGGGACTAGAAAGCATTTTCAGACAAATAGTGCATGAGAAGTTCACAAATATAAGAAATGAGCAGGAGCCTAGAATTCAAGAAGTCAACATAACACACAATTATCTCAGCCTAAAAAGGCCTTCACCAAGACACACTGTATTAAAGTTATCAAAAAACAATAACGGAGATAGAATTCTCAAGGAAGCCAGGGAGAAAAATACAGTAACTTATAAAGGTAAACCCATGAGAATATCTTCAGACTTCTCAGCGAAAACCTTACAAGCCAGAACGGAATGGAATAAAATACTTGAACTATTAAATGAAACGAACTACCAGCCTAGAATAATGTATCCAGCTAAGCTCTCCTTTAGATATGAAGGAGAAATTAAAACCTTTCCGGTCATATAAAAATTGAGGGAATTCTCTACTACAAGGCCTACACCATAGGAAATACTGAAAGGGGTCAGCTCATTGAAAATAAAATTTTAAAAAGCACATAATTAGAAGTAAAGTGACTATAAGGCAAATAGATGCAGAGGAGGGCCAACCTTACTAAGAACAGTGCATTATAAGCTTAAATAATAAGAAGAGAATTGCTATAGCAAGATAATAATGAATACTCAGCATACATAGGGACAAACTGAGATAACATGACTGAAAAGGGGAAGATTCAAAGTTACAATTTCACAATAGGAAATGGAGATAAGGCACATGCAGAAGAAAATGTACGACTATATATATGTATATCTATGTGTATGTATGTATATATACACACATATATTATATATATATATACATATAACTATCTTTTCCATATTCATAATGGTAACCACACACCAAAGATTCAGAACCAAAGTATATAACATAAAACAAGAAGAAGCAGAGGCAAAATCCACAAAAGCCAAACAGAATAAAGAAATCAGAAACACAAGGACAAGGAAGCAATGGAAACACCAAGCTACCAGAAAGCAAAAGATAAAATGGCTATAAGAAGACCTCATATTTCAATCGTCACCCTAAATGTAAATGGATTGAGCTCACCAATAAAAAGGCACAGAGGCGCAGAATGGATCAACAACAACAACAACAACAATACCCTATCTGTATGCTGTCTCCTGGAGACACATCTCAACTTCAAAGACAAATATAAACTCAAAGTGAAAGGGTGGAAAATGGTATTTCAATCAAATGGCATTCAGAGAAAAGTGAGAGTAGTGGTGCTAATATCAGACAAAATAGACTTCAGATAAAAAAGGTACAGAAAGATACTGAGAGACACTTCATAATGATAAAAGGAATCATGCACCAAGAAGACATAACACTCATTAATATCTAAGCAATTCCTAATAGAACTAAAGGTAGAAACAGACAAAAACACTATCGTAGTAAGAGATCTAAATACCCCACTATCAGATATGGATAGATCATCCAAACAGAAAACCTATAAGGAAATAACATCCTTAAATGATACATTAGTCCAACTGGACATAATGGACATTTACAGAACCTTTCATCCCAAAACAGCTGCTTACATTCTTCTCTAGTGCACATGGAACATTCTCAAGGATCGACCACATACTGGGACACATAAATAGCCTCAACAGATATAAGAGGGTTGAAATCATATCAACTATATTCTCTGATCATAATGCTTTCAAACTAGAAATCAACTACAAAAAGAAAGCTGGAAGAACCACAAATACATAGAGATTAAACAGAATGCTACTGAAAAATGACTGGGTCAAAGAAGAAATTAAAAGAGAGATGAAACGATACATAGAAATGAATCATAACGAGAGTACAACATATCAAAACTTTGGGACATGGAAAAAGCGATCATAAGAGAAAAGTTCATATCATTACAGGCCTATCTCCAAAAACAAGAATGACCCCAGAAACACAACCTAATGCTTCATCTTAAAAAACTAGAAAAGGAAAATCGAATGACGCCTAAAGTCAGCAGAAGGAAAGAAATAATCAAAAATAGAGCTGAAATATATGAAATTGAAAACAAAACAAACAATAGGATAAACAAATGCAACAAAGAGCTGCTTCTTTGAGCTTAATAAAATTGACAAACCCTTGGATAGAATCACCAAAAAAAAAAAAGAGAGAAAGGACACAAATAAACAAAAAAGAAAAGGATGAAAGAAGGGAAAATACAACTGACAATGCAGAAATACAAAGTATCATACAAGAATATTATGGAAAAGTATATAACACCAAATTTATTCACTTAGAAGAAATGAACCAGTACTTAGAAAAATACAACCTTTTAGACTGAATCAAGAAGAGATAGAAAATCTAAATAGATTGATCAGCAGTACGGATATTGAAACTATCATCAAAAACCTACCAAAAAGTAAAAGTTCAGGACCAGATGATTTTATCAGTGAATTCTACCAAACTTTCAAAGAAGATTTAATACCTATTCTCCTCACGCTCTTCCAAAAAATCAAAGAGGACTCAAACTTCCCAACTCATTCCATAAGGCCAATATTACCCTGATAACAAAACCTGGTAAAGATAACACAAAAAAAGAAAACTACAGGCCAATATCTCTCATGAACACATATGCAAAAATCCTAAATTAGATACTAGAGCACCTAATACAGCAGCACATTAAGAAGATTATACACCTCGATCGAGTGGGATTCATCCCAGGGGCACAGGGATGGTTTAACATACACAATCAACTTAATTTGATACACAACATAAACAAATTAAAAATTAATAATCATATGATCATATCAATAGATGGATAAAAAACCTTCAACAAGATACAGCACCCATTTATGATCAAAACACTTAACAAAATCGGTATAGAAGGAAAGTACCTTAACATAATAAAGGGCACCTATGACAAACTCTTCATGGTGAACAACTAAGAATCTTCCCTCTAAGATCAGGAACAAGGCAAGGCTGTCCACAATTGCCACTGTTATTCAATATAACATTGGAGGTCCTAGCAAATGCAATCAGGCCAGAGAAATATATAAAACCATCCAAATAAAAGACGAAGAAGTCAAACTGTCATTATTTGTGGATGACATGATTCTCTATATAGAAAACCCTAAAGACTCCACAAGAACACTACGGGAAACAAGAAGCAAATACAGTAAAGTCTCTAGACACAAAATCAATATTCAAAAATCTATAGTGCTCCTATACTCTAATAATGAAGTGTCAGAAAAAGAAGTGAAAAAAATAATTCCTTTTGCAATTGAAGCAAAAAGAATAAAATGCCTAGGAATAAATTTAATGAAACAATTGAAGGAATTGTATAATGAGAACTACATAGAAACTAAACTCAGGGTCCCTGGACTTAAAGCGGATTTTATGAATTTGACCTTAAATGCAAGTACAGTAAAAGCAAAAAAAAAAAAAATGAATGGGACTACATCAAACTAAAAAGCTTCTGCTCAGCAAAAGAAATCATCAACAAGGTAAAGAGACACCCATCCAAATGAGAAAATATATTTACAATCAACGCCTCCAACAAGGGCTTGATATCCAAAATATACAAAGAACTGATACGACTCAATAACAACAACAAAAAAACAAACAGCCCAATCAAAAAATGGGCAGAGGACCTGAACAAACACTTCTCCCTAGAGGACATACAAATGGCCAACGAATATGTAAAAACATGCTCAACATCACTAGCTATCAGGGAAATGCAAACCAAAACTATAATGAGATGCCATCTCACACCTGTTAGAATGGCTTATAATCAGCAGGACTAGTAATAAAAAATGTTGGAGAGGATGTGGAGAAAAAGGAACACTCATACACTGCTGGTGGGACTGCAAATTGGTACAGCCACTATAGAAAACAGTATGGAGGTTCCTCAGAAAACTAAGAATTGATCTACCACATGATCCAGCAATTCCTCTACTGAGTATTTACCTCAAAGACTTGAAAACCCATATTCGTAAAGATATTTACACACCGATGTTAATATCAGTGTTATTCATAGTGGCCAGGACACAAAAGCAACTAAAGTGTCCTATGATAGGTGATTGGCTAAGGAAGCTGTGGTACATGTATGCAATGGAATATTACTCAGCCATAAGAAGAGACAAAATACTGCCATTTGCGACAATCTGGATGGACATCAAGATAATCATGTTAAGTGAAATAAGCTAGGCAGAGAAAGTTGAAAATCACATGATATCACTTAAATGTGGTATATAAACCTAAAAGTAGCAAATGGTCAGGACAAACAAACAGAGACTCATGGACATGGACGAGTGGTTATCAGAGGGTAGGGTGTGATGGAGGAGAGGGGAGGTGGATGCGTAAAATAGGTCAAGTATAGGGGTCTAGGGGGAGAGTGAAGTTGATAAAGGGGATCAAATATATGGTGACTGAAAGAAACTGGACTTTGGGTAGTAAATACACAATAGAATATAGAAATGTTAAATTATAATGTACACCTGAAAATTATATAATCGTATTAGCCAATGTTACCACGATAAGCTTAATTTTTAAAAAAGGAAAAGATATTCAATCTTACTAATATCTGGAAATGCAAATTAAAAAGAAAAAACAAAATAACATTTTCTGTACCCAATGTTGGCAGAAAATAAAAAGTTTGTTGAGGATTTTTAGAAAAGAGAATTCTTATAAATTATAAAGTTTGCATGTAAATTGATACATATTAAAAAGCATTTCTGTAATATTTTGTAAAGTTGAAAATACATATACACTATGTCCTAGCAACTTTGCTTTGTGGTTTGTATCTCAGAAATATTTTAGCACATGCTCACAAGTAGACATGCACAGAAATGCTAAATGCAGAATTATTTGTAATATCAGGCATTGGAAGTAATTTATATGTCAGTAAAGAGGAGAATGTATAAATAAATCTCACATTGATACAGTGGAATGGTCTACAGAACTTAAAGTGCAAAAATAAAGGCAATGTACATCAAATAAATTTCAATAACAAAATGTTGAGTGAACAAAACAAGCTGCAAAATAACATACATAATATTCTATTTATATAAAGTTTGAGAACAAGCAAAACAATACTATATGTTGTATATTGATAAATATGTACTTAGCAGTAGTTTCAAAGCCTGTAAAGGAATGTTAATCACTAAATTTAGGATAGTGGTTACTTTTGAGGAGAGTTGGAGAGTAATGAGATCTGGGAGGGCAACAAAGTGGTCTTCAACTATGTATATAATGTATTGTTTCTTCAAAATAAAAATATGTAGCAAATTTGGTAAAATGCTAAGGATTGATTTGGTTTTGTATTTCTTGTATGTTTCACAAAAATGAATAACTAGAAAATTATTCATGTTAAGATGTTCATTCATCATCTTAAATCATCTCTCATGGTAGCAATGGTTTATGTGGCAATTTTGCGAAACAGTGCCATAAGAGTCTTAGTATTTAGACCACAGAACATGGGTTTGAATCTTGCCTCTACCATGTACTAGCTGTATAGTGTTAAGAACGTTACATATTTTTTTTAGCTGCAGTTTCCTCTTTGGTTGATTGGGTTAATATCTACCTCATGATGTAGTTACAAGGATTAAATAATGACTTGGGAATAGTCGTGAAAGATAATGACTTCGAAAAAGTATATTTTCTAATAAGTAGTGCTACACAATGGGAGTTGTTATTGAATCATTTATTACCTATAGGGAGATGTCAAGGAAGACATTCTAGAATAAGCGACACTTGATTTTAATCTCAACGGACTTTGAAGAATTAACCAGTTGTGCAAGGAAATCGAGGGATGTTTAATACAAAAAGGACGGAATAGCATGTGGCAGAAACATGAATATACATAATTGAATTAGAGAAACATCTATGAACGAAGTCAAACATTTCATTTTTGTGTTCAGTCTCATAATATTTCACCTCCAACCTTGGATATATCCTTTCGAAGTGCAGTATAAGTCAAAACACACTTTGGGTATGATGATTAATGGCTTTGAGATGAGCACAAAGAATGATGATGACCTGTGGGAAGCAATAATTTATCGGGACTTGAACAGATTGTGCAGTCAAATGCTAAAAACAGAAATGAAGGCAAACATGGTAAATACATCTGAAGATGATCCTCCTTTTCCTTACTTTTATTTCTGTTTTCAATAATATCTCCATTTTCCAGACACACTTTCCAGATGCACACTGGAAAACTAGTCTGTTAGAAAAGCATTATTCAAATTATAAACCTTTAAACAAAATTGCTATAACTGATTAAATTGGTTTTTTGTTGGGGTTCAGTTGCTGAGCAATGGACTGAATCTGTGCCTGACTGGAGGAATTACATTAATAACCAGACTGGAAATTTGTATGTCTGGCTATTTTGTTGTAGTGAGGAGAAAAACTAGTAGGAATGATTCATATAAGTGCATTAAAGCTTGGACTTTATGAGAGTCAAAAATTAAATTTGAATAGAAAATAATTGTTAATGTGGTGGTGCCATATAGCTATAACCTTCCTGCAACAATTTTCTTTTTACAAATAAAAAAATCAACCTGAATAGGGAAAGTAATAGTATAGCAATAGGGCCTGTGGAATAAATCAAAATTCTGTGGCTGCGCTGGCACAACCTCATACCCAAGCTGTCTTGTTAATCATATCATATTAGCAACCATATGTCAGATGGGTAAGACCAATTAGCTTGAACAAATTCTTTTTTCAGTACCTATGTTCTCAGGGAGAAAAGGAGAACCAAGACTCTAGTAGAGATCACATGCTCAGTACTACAAAAGAAACTAATATTGGAACCAAGGCATTTTTTCTCCCTTCTCCAAATCTCTGAAAATGGTAATTGTTCAAAAGCATCAGAAATCAACAAGAGGCAAGGAGGGAGATGGTTACTCAAACTCCAGTATAGTAGAAAACTTAGCAGAACAGCTGTGCAGCTTGTTTTAGCAAGTCACACATACTAGCATCCCCAATAATACAGGGTACAATTTCATGGTTTGGCTTGTCCCTTTTCCTGAATGCTGCCATAAATTGGTTTCCTAAGTATATTTGTTTGGCAACCCATGAAAACATTCATAGAGTTGTTCTTTTAGGAAACATAAAATAAAATTGTTGGTTTTTAACAGGTAAAAATTTTCATGAAATACATTTTTTTAAGGTTGAGAAGCAAATTTTACTAAAATACATTAGTTTTTTTAATTTTTAATAAAACTTCAAAGATTAATTTTTATTTCATTTAATCCTTAAAGCATACCCTCTTCTTGAAATAAATAAGCAATTTCCCATTTTAGATAGAAAGACTAGAACAGAGTCCCCTTGACTAATCAAGGTCATGCAGCCAGGGTCTAAAGTCCAAGTCGACCAGGCAGCCTGAGCCCAGGGATGACCTTGGCCCATATTGAAGTTCTGTCGTCCACAGCCATGCTGGTAGGACTGATTCTTCTCCTAGGGGGCTGCATATGCAATATTTCTGCTATTCTATCTGCTAGAGAGCCAGAGTACTTACTTCAAAAGGTGAACACTGTGGCCAGATTTGCCACCAAAATGCTTCTGTTGGGACAGCAGGGAAGTGAGGTACATTGCAGAGCAGTGTCTGGATCCTTGTTTGAAAGTGATGATTGTGGGTCTCTTCCAGCAGAAGCAAAGGAAGTCCCTGCTCTCTTGCAGATGTAGGAGCCTCAGATTCTCTTCAGTCACTACCCACCAAAAGTCCAGCATTATGCAGATGACAAAGGGGGCTGGGCCAGCTCAGAAATGTAGGATCAGAACCCCAGGCTTGGGCCTTTCTTGACAATACTTTGGCAGTGGAAGTCCTTCTTTTCTTAAATTTTAATAAATTTATTGGGGTGATATCGGTTAATAAAATCATATAGGATTAAAGCATAAGATTCAATATTACATTATCTGTATGTTGCATTGTATGTTCACCATTGAAAGTCAAATCTCCCTTCAAGATATTATCCTCAGTGACCAGGCAAAATGGTGCAGATGATAGAAGATTCGTTTATCCCCTCTTGTGACCACATTAAAGTTGAGATGGAAACACAGAGCAAACAACAAGCAGAGTCACCTGGGGGTCTAGACAAACAGAAGCACTAAGATTAGAGAGAGAAATAATCAATCAACCTGAAACAGTAGAAGTTAGGAGGGAGTGAAGATGCAATGCTGCCCGGTCTCCAGCTGCTGAGTGGGACAGAGGCTACAGCAGCTGCAGCTGGCAGCTGTGGACATTCCTTTTAAAAGGGTCATGACTGGGACCAGGATTTCGCCATGATGGACCTGCTCACTCTGAGCAACAGCACCAGGTCGGCTGCATAAGGGGCACCAGGAACTTACAGGAGAACACTGAGTTGACTGAGTGAGGGCAGAAGTGCTAGCAGTATCGATTATTTCACTGCCGAGCCCTGCCCCCTCCCAGTGTGCTTACCCAGTGCTGCCATAGTTGAGATTTCATCAGACTAGATAACAGAGGTAGCTCAGCCCAGAAGATTCCCTGAAACTCCGCCTCCCTCAACTCATGGCTCTGACCAAGCAACATCCAGGTGTGTCCTCTGAGCATTCTGTGCCGCTTGTGGAACAAGCTCCAAGACCCACACTGGTGGCAGCTGACTTCTGTTATTGTCATGGCTTCTTAAGGCAACTATAAGCACAGCATCTGTGGATTGCTTGCTGAATCTAAACAGGTAGCCCCAGAGGGACAGAGGCTAGGGCTAAACTTTGCCTGCAGCTGAACCCTTCTAAGGACTGTGCTGCTGGCCGCCTAATACACAAAGCCACACTAATAAGATCGAGAGACTTAGGAACTTTGCTTAGTACATATAAACAGACACAGAAAGGCAGCCAAAGTGGGAAGACAAAGAAGCAGAAAATATATGAGAAAAGAGAACAGAGATCTAGATATAATGGTGTTAAGAAATCTAACGGATGCACATCTCAGAACACTGGTTAAAAAAATGCTCAATGGAGATGGCAAGGAAACATGGTGGAGGGAGAGATGTCCTCAGATTTCTCCCCCTGAGACAACAATAAGCTGAACATCTAAAACTCAACAAAAAAAAACACTCAACTAGACAACAGCACATCTGAGCATGGGATCTGCGCATAAATAAGAGCTACCACAGGTCAGAACCCTAGGTGTCAGGCAGTAGACTCGGAGAAATAAAGAAGCTGCCTCTTGTAGCCATCGAACCTCCTTGCAGGAGGAGGAGGAGGGGTGAAGGTGCAGCGACTTCCCTGATCAGCCTGCCTGGAAGTACCCAAACTTTTTACACAGCCTGCAGCAGGGTTCAGTCATCAGGGAAAGCAGAGAAGTGGGATGGGACAGCAGAAAAACAACAACTAATTTTTTTACTGTCTCTGGTTGCAAAACTGAGGCTGAGCTGCAGCCCCTAACCCCCAACCCAGAGGTCTCTTCCCCCGATACGCATCGAGACTGATCACTACAGAGCCACAGGGAAATCTAAGCAAACGCTACAGAAACTGTTGCTAACACTGACAGGGACTGACACCGAGAGTGGCAAGTGTGATTAAATATCTGTAAGAAAATTAAAAAGGCATTTAAGCTTTATATAAAGCTGGGATCAAGAGGCTTAGGCGCCACACACTGGAAACCAAAAGAAAAGTGCCTTCTTCACAGCAGGCTAAAGAGAGACTTATATATAATAAATATTCTTTCTGGAAAAACACAGAATACTCTTCCATTAATTCCCATGAGAAGAAATATTTCATTAAACACCATGAACAACCATGGTGACAAGGCAGCTTAGAAAGAAAGAGAAAAATCTCCAGAAAATAAGCTTAAAGACATAGAAATATGTGACTTAAATGACAGAGAATTCAGGATGGTACTTCTGAAAAAACTCAATGAGATTCAAAACAACTCAAATCAACAATTTCATAATTGAAAAAGCAACTAGATGAGCAGAGCAAGGAGGTAGAAATCCTTAAAAGCGACCAAATACGACTTCTGGAGATGAAGAACATACTGCAAGAGTTGAAAAATGAAATAGCGAGATTGAAAAATAGAGTTGATGAAATGGCAGAAAGGATCAGTGATATTGAAGACAGAAATCTAGAAATAAATCAGAAGGAAGAAGAGAGAAAATGAAGAATGAAAAATAATGAAAGAAAAATACAAGAACTGGCTGATACCATCAGAAGAGGAAACATAAGAATAATGGGTATTTTCAAAGGGGAGAAAAAGGAGCATGGATATAAAAGAATTTCAGACAAACAGTAAATGAGAATTTCCCAAATATAAGGAATGAGCGAGAGCTTCGAATTTCAGAAGTAAACATAACACCCAATTAGCCTTTTCCAAGACACATTGTATTAAAATTATGAAAAATCAAAGACAAGGAAAGAATTCTCATGGTAGTTAGGGAAAAGAAGATGGAAAACTATAATAAAAAACCCATTAGATTATCGTCAGACTCCTCAGCACAAACTTTACAAGTCAGAGAAGAGTGGATGAAATATTCAAACTATTAAATGAAAGGAAATACCAGCTAAGAATAATGTACCCAGCAAAGCTCTCCTTTTGATATGAAGGAGAAATAAAGACATTTTGAGACATACAAAACTTGAGGGAATTCTCCACTACGACACCTGCAGTACAGGAAATACTGAAAACTGTCAGCTCATTGAAAAAAAATAACAAAACAAAACAAAAATACATAATTAGGAGTAAAGTGACTATCAGGCAAACAGAAGCAGAGGAGGGCAACCCTAACTAAGCACAGGGCACTATAATTTTAAATAATAGAAGAGAATTGCCATAGCAAGATAGTAATGAATGTTCCGAATATATAGAAACAAACCGAGATGACAATGACTGAAAAGGGGAGGATTCAAAGATCCAAATTCACAAAAAGAAAAGGAGATAAGCCACATGCAGAAGAAAATGGATGATTCTGTGTGTGTGTGTCCTTTTCATATTCATAATGGTAACCACACACCAAGATTAAGAACCAAAGTATATAAAATAAAACAAGAAGAACCAGAGGCAAAATCCACAAAACCCCCCAAAAATAAAGAAAACAGAAACACAAGAACAAGGAAGCAATGGAAACACCAAGCTACCAGAGAGCGAAAGATAAAATAGCTACAAGAAGACTTCATATTTCAATAATCACCACAAATGTAAATGGATTGAGCTCACCAATAAAAAGGCACAGAGGTGCAGAATGGATCAACAAATAAAACCCCAAATGTATGCTGTCACCAGGAGACATATCTCAGTTCCAAAGACAAATACAGACTCAAAGTGAAAGGGTGGAAAATAATATTTGAGCAAATGAAATTCAGAGAAAAACAGGAGTAGTGGTACTACTATCAGAAGAAATCGTCTTCAAACTAAAAAAGAAAAAGAAAGATGCAGAAGGAGACTTCGTGATGATAAAGGGAATCATGCACCAAGAAGACATAACACGTATTAATATCTATACTCCCAATAAGGAGCCTTGAAATATGTAAAGCAATTGCTAACAGAACTAAAGGGAGAGACAGAACAAAACACTACCGTAGTAAGGGATCTAAATACCCCACTGTCGGATATGGACATATCATCCAAGTAGAAAATCAATAAAGAATTAATATTCTTAAATGACACATTCGACTAACTGGACATAATTGACATTTACAAAGCCTTTCATCCCCAAACAGCTGTTTATACATTCTTCTCTACTGCACATGGAACACTCTCAAAAAATAGACCACATACTGGGACCCATAAATAGCCTCAAAAATGTAAGAGGGTTGAAATCAAACCAATCATATTCTCTAATCATAATGCTTTGAAAGTAGAGATCAACTGCAAAAAGAAATCAGGAAGAATCACAAATACGTGGAGATTAAACAACATGCTACTGAAGAATAACTGGGTCACAGAAGAAATAAAAAGAGATTAAAAGATACATAGAAATGAAACATAATGATAGTGCAACATATCAAAACTTTTGGGACATAGAAAAAGCAAACATAAGAGAAAAGTTCATATTATTATTACAGGCCTATCTCTAAAAACAAGGACAAGCTCAGAAACACAACCTAACACTTGATCTTTAAAAACTAGAAAAGGAAGAACAAATGAGGCCTAAAGTCAGCAGAAGGAAAGAAACTGTCAAAATTAGAGCAGAAATAAATGAAATTAAAATAAACGAACAATAGAAAAAATAAATACAACAAGAAGCTGGTTCATTGAGGTTAATAAAATTGCCAAAACCCTGGCTCGACTCACCAAAGAAAAAAGAAAAAGGACACAAATAAAGAAAGTAAGGGATGAAGGAGGTGAAATTATGACTGACAATGCAGAAATACAAAGGCTCATGCAAGAATAATATGAAAAAGTATATAACAAGTTTAATAATCTAGAATAAATGGACCAGTACTTAGAAAAATACAATCTTCCTGGACAGATTGAAGAACTGAAAAATCTAAATTGACCAATCATCAATATGGAAATTGAAACAATCATCAAGAATCTACCAAAAAGTAAAGTCCATGACCAGATGGCTTCACCTGTGAATTCTACTAAACATTCAAAGAAAATTTAATCCCTAGTCTCCTCAAACTCTTCCAAAAAATTGAAGAGAAGTCAAAACCCCCTAACTCATTTTATGAGGTCAATATTACTCTGATACCAAAACTTGGTAAAGATAACACAAAAAAGAAAACTACAGATTAATATCTCTCATGAACACAAATGCAAAAATCCTAAATTAGATACTAGAGAACCGAATACAGCAACATATTAAAAAGATTATTCGCCATGATCAAATGGGCTTCATCACAGGGGCACAGGCATGGTTCACCATATGCAATTTGATTAATGTGATACACCAGATAAGCAAATTAGAAAGTAAAAATCATGTGATCATATAATAGATGGAGAAAAAGCCTTCAACAACATACAGCACCCACTTATGATCAAAACACTTAACAAAATCAGTATAGAAGGAAAGTACCTTAATATAATAAAGGCCATCTATGACAAACCCTCAGCCAACATTATACTTAATGGTGAAAAACTAAAAACTTTCCCTCTAAGATTAGGAACAAGGCAAGGCTGTCCACTGTTACTCCTCTTATTCAGTATAACATTGGAGGAGCTAGCAAGTGCAATCAAGCAAGAGAAAGATATTAAAGGCATCCAAAAGGGAAATGAAGAGGTCAAACAATCACTATTTGAAGATGACATGATTATCTATATAGAAAACCCTGAAGACTACACAAGAACACTACTAGAAACAAGAAGCAAATACAGTAAAGTCTCTAGACACAAAATCAACAGTCAAAAATCCATAGTGTCCCAATATTGTAATAATGAAGTGTCAGAAAAAGAAGTGGAAAAAATAATTCCTTTTGCAATTGCAACAAAAAGAATAAAATACCTAGGAATAAATTTAATGAAACATGTGAAGGACTTATGTAATGAAAGCTGCAAGATCCTATTAAAAGAAATCAAAGAAGATACAAATAAATGGAAAGCTATTCCGTGTTCTTGGATTGGAAGAATCAACATAGTGAAAAATGACCATGTTACCTATAGCATTATACAAATTTAATGCTATCCCCATCAAAATCCCATTGGTATTTTATAAAGAAATAAAACAAAAAAATCATCAGATTTGTATGGAAGCACAAAAGATCCTGAATTGCCAAAGCCATCCTGAGAAAAACGAATGAGGCTGGAGGTATCACTCTGCCCAAATTCAAATTACACTACAAAGCAACAGTGATCAAAATGGCATGGTATTGGCAGCAAAACAGACACACAGACCAGTGGAACAGAATTGAGCATCCAGAAGTAAGCCCATATTTATATGGGCAAATAATTTTTGACAAAGAAGCTACAAACATACAGTGGAATAAGGAAAGCCTCTTCGATAAATGGTACCGGGAAAATTGGCAGGCCACCTGCAAAAGATGAAACTAGACTGTTGTCTATCACCACATATCAAAATTAACTCAAAATAGATTAAGGACCTGAATATAAGATTGGAATCAATAAAATGCATAGAAGAAAACATAGGAACTAAACTCAAGAACCTTGGACTTAAAGAGAATTATATGAATTTGACTTTAAATATAAGTACAGTAAAAGCAAAAAAAAAATGAATGGGACTACATCAAAGTAAAAAAAAATTGTGCTCAGCAAAAGAAACCGTCAACAAAGTAAAGAGACAGTCATCCTAATGGGAAAATATGTTTGCAAGCAATGCCTCCGATATTGGCCTAATATCCAAAATATATAAAAAAAACTCATACAAATCAATAACAGTAATAAAAACAAACTGTTCAATCAAAAAATGGGCAGAGGACCCGAACAGACATTTCTCCCTAAGAATACATACAAACGGTCAACACATATATGAAAAGATGGTCAACGCTGCTAGCTATTAGGGAAATGCAAATCAAAATCACAATGAGATACCATCTCATATCTGTTAGAATAGCTATAATCGGCAAGACAAGTAATAACAAATGTTGGAGAGAATGCGGAGAAAAGGAACTCTCATACACTGCTGGCGGGACTGCAGATTGGTACAACCACTATGGAAAACAGTATGGAGGTTCCTCGAAAAACTAAGAATTGATCTACAATATGATCCAGCAATCACTCTACTAGGTATTTACCCCCAAAACTTTAAATCTCATATCCGTAAAGATATTTGCTTGCCGATGTTCATAGCAGCATTATTCACAGTGGCCAGGACATGAGAGCAACTGAAGTGTCCTACGATAGATGATTGCCTAAAGAAGCAGTGGTACACATAAACAATGGAATATTATTCAGCCGTAAGAAGATATGAAATACTGCCATTTGCAACAACATGGATGGACCTCAAGATAATCATACTGTGCAGAATAAGCCAGACAGAATAAGTTGAAAATCACATGATATCACTTCTGTGTGGGATATAAACCTAAAAGCAGCAAATGAACAGGACAAACAAGCTGAGACTTATGGACATGGACTATATACTTGTGGTTACCAGAGAGTAGGGAATAGGAAGGAGGGGGGTGGTAGACAGGGTACAGGGGGTCAAATATAGGCAGGTAGGTGGAGGGATAAGTGAATAAAGTGGACCAAACATATGGTAGCTGAAGGAAACTGGACTTTGGGTGGTAAACACACAATAGCATATACAGATGTCAAATTATAATGTACACCTGAAAATTACATAATTGTATTAACCAATGTTCCCCCCAATAAACTTTTAAAAAATGAAGAAAAAGAAAAAAAAATAAGCTTAACAAAATTCGTGTCATAAGGATACCTGAAGACAGACAAGTAGTTGAATATATATTTGAAGAAATGATCGAAAACTTTTCTAATCTGGTGAAGGAAATAAACATAGAACCACAGGAAGTGCAGAGTCTCAAAAAACATGAACCCAAAGAGGCCAACACCAAGACACATCATAATAAGCATGCCAAAGTTTAAATACAAAGAAAGAATCTTAACAGCAGCAAGAGAAAAGCAATGAGTTACCTACAAAGGAGCACTCAAAGACTGGCAGCTGGTTTCTCAAAAGAAACTGCAGAACAGAAGAGCATGACACAAAATATTCAAAGTGATAAAAACCCAGGATCTAAAACTAAGTATGCTTTACCCAGCAAAGCTATCATTCAGAATCAAAGGACAGATCAAGATCTTCCCAGAAAAAAATAAGCTAAAGGAATTCATCAATACTAAGCCAGTAGTAATACAGGAAATGTTGGAGGGACTTCTTTAAGAAGAAAAATCATGTATCCAAAACAGGAATAAAGAATGGTAATAACTACATATTTACCAACAAGTACCTAAAATGGAAAAGGATTAAGTGCTCCAATCAAAAGATAGGGAAGATTAATGGATAAGAAAACAACACCCCTGTGTATGCTGCCGACAAATGACTAACTTCAGATTAAAAGACATATGCAGACTAAAAGGATGGGGATGAAAAGATATTTTCTTGATGGACCTAGAGGGTATTGTGCTGAGTGAAGTAAGTCAGATGGAGAAAGACAAATGCCACATTATTTCACAAGCATGTGGAGTCTAAAGAACAAAGTAAACAACAACAACAATGGAAACAGACTCATAGATACAGAGAATATTTTCAGGGCTACTAGATGGGGGAGTTGAAGGGATAGTGAAAAGGTACAAAGGGATTACATATGAATGGATAGATAGAGAATAGTCATGGAGATATAAAGTGTAGCATAAGGAAAATAGTCAACAATGTTGTAAAAAAATATGTAAGGGGAAGAGGGGTACTAGGTTTGGTAGGGTGACCACTTTGTGAGTTACATAGATCTCTAATCACTGTGCTGTACAACTTAAAATAATCTATTATTGTATGCCAAATATAATTGAAAAAAATAACTCATTGAATTGTACAATAAATAGGAGCAACTAATTGTCTATTATACTTCAATAAAGCTGAAGAAGAAGAGATCTTATTCTCATCCATGTTGCAGAAGCACAACTTGTGCCACTTGGTGGCTGTCAGGCTGCCAGCCATACAGCCTTGCACTCCTGCTTGCCCAAGTTCCAACTTGTGAGCATTGTCCAGTCTAGGATAACCCTTTATTCCAGAAAGTGAATGTGGTGGGTCTAGATAGATGGTGGTGTTGAGGACAGAGTGGGTGGCCACATACTGATTGCGGCAGAATAGAAGCTCCACTCAGATTTCCCCACTGACCTTTCTGAGATGATGATATGAGAATAGCAAGTCCTCTGGCACACTCTGAATGAAAGAAAGAGAAGCATCAACTGTTGCTGGCATGTTGAGAATTTTTCATCCCTATTGTTGAATCTAAAGGCAAGCCATTTCAACATTAACTAGAGCCCAGAACACCCTAGATGATTTCCAGAAGAATATACACAGATATAATATGAAAATGTATACTTCATTGCCCACATCGTTAATGATCTCCCAAACATTTTGCATATATATTCATTAATTTCCATATCTGATTCTGAGTTGGCCAAAGAAATAACAGAAAATGAAATAAGTAATATACATTTTCACTCTCCCATTGTGAGCTAGCATTAGGGGAAAGAGAGAAGTTAAGCGAGCCACTTTTAGATTTCTCTGAGATATTAGAAGAAGCAGATAGAGAAATCCTTGAGGCCTGGATATCAGGAATCAGTATATGGGAAAGAATTTAAATGGAAAATTCTTTATACTTTTAATTAAACAAACCATATAAATAAGAAGTGTAAATAGAGCTACCAAAAGGAGAATGTTCTGTCTTAGGAGTAGAAGCTGCTTGTTTTACTTTGCTGCCTTACAAAGAAGAAAAAAAGGATAGTTTGGCAGAAATGCTAAAAGCTCAGTGTTTTCAGTTGAAACATTTTTTCCAGAACCACCCCCAACAATAGCTTCTATGCATAAAATGTCTTACATTCTTCAGTGTCTTAGGCATATAAACCAGAGAAACAGGAAAAAATCATTTTAGAATAGCGGTCCAATTGCCCCTTGTCATGTGCCTTTTCCATGCCGTGTACAGCTAAGATTGCATTTGTATCTAAGGGGTGATCATGGGCCTTCTGATTACAGAAAGAGAACAGGGACCATGTGCACTGTGCTCCAAAATGTCATCTGTCACTATCTCCCAGGAAAGAAAGATAGCCTGTGTAAGGCTGTAAACAGCTTGCAGTACCACAATAGGAGTATTTTTGGCAATCAAGATCTAAAGCAAATATCCAAGACCACCAAGTTAAAGGATCTGACTGTTGCTTCCTGAAGGCTTATCTTCTGGTGTTTAAAGCTTGGAGTTGCCTTTTTAATGCAATCCATCTTTTGGTCTGCTATCAACCTGCCTACTATGCTATAGTCTTGAATCTCTTTTTTCACTGATATCCATGTGATAGATCAACTCAATGTGCTGAGTACAGCACATTTCTGAAGTCGTGGAGGGCAACATCTCATACATCAATATACCTTGCAAATGCTCCACTCTACCTAAAAGGAACAAAAGTTCTTGTCTCAAAACCACAGTTTTGGAACATTAAACTCTACAACCCTTTATTGAACTAATTTGAATATTTGTTTATCATTAATATCTTTAGATTGAATGATATACATATTCTTCTGGTAAAGAGTTCAAATAATAGCAAATGTATTGATTTTAAAAAAATAATAACGAGTACATATTCCCTCCATAGATACTGCTTCCCCAAGAAAACAGTTAATAGTTTGGGGACTAGTTTTTTAAAATAACTTTTTATTTTTCAATTACAGTTGACATATAATATTATATTAGTTTAAGGTGTATGACATAGTGATTACACATTTATGTAACTTATGAAGTGGTCATCCTGATGAACCTAGCCCCATCTGACACCATAGATAGTTATCACATGATTATTATGCATATTCCCTATGTTATACTTTATTTCCCTGTGACTGTTGTTATAACTGGAAATTCGTACATCTTAATCCCTTCTCCTTTTTCACCTATCCTCCAACTTCCCTCCTGTCTGGCAACTATCAAGTGTTCTCTGTATCTATGACTTAGTTTCTGTTTTGTTTATTTTGTTTTGTTTTTTAGATTCCACATTAAGTGAAATCATATGGCATTTCCCTTCTCTGTCTGACTTATTTCACTTAGCATAATACCCTATAAGTCCATCCATGTTGTCACAAATGTCAAGATTTTTTTTTTATGGCAGAGTAGTATATATTTTGTATATGTAGTACCTCTTCTTTATCCAATTGTCTATTGACGAACACTTAATGTTGCTTCCATATATTTGGTTATTGTAAATAATGCTGCAATGAATATATGGATTCATATGCCTTTTCATATTAATGTTTTGGATTTCTTCGGATAAATATCCAGAAGTGGAATTGTTGGGTCATAAGTAATTCCATTAATAATTTTTGGAGGAAACTCTAGACTGTTTTCTATAGCAGCTGCACCAGTTTAAATCCCACCAACAGTGCACAAGGGTTTCTTTCTCTTTATGTCCTCACGAACACATGTTGTTTGTTGACTTTTTGATAATAGTCAATCTGAATGGTGTGAGGTGGTATCTCATTTTGGTTTTGATTTGCATTTCCCTGATGATTACTGATGTTGAGAATCTTTGTGTATGTCTGTTGGCCATCTATATGGCTGTATAATATGTCTGTATGGGAGTATCATTATCCATTCAACTGTTGAAATTTTAGATTATTTCTCATTTTTAATTTAAATTTATAATAAAATTTATATGGATAAATATTCATTTCGGTTACATATTTGTTTTCTTAAGGTATCTTTCCAGGACTGGGATTATGATGTCAAAGATAAAAACAATTTTTCAACACTTTAACAAGTATTGTGTCCCTGGAATATTTTTCTCAAGTTAATTCTTCAAACAGCAGCAGTGTGTTAGAAAAGCATTTCAAAACATATTCACCAACACATAGAATTTTTTTAGTCATTAACAATCAGAGAATAATGGTATTTAATTTTTCACTTACTAATTATATGGAATATTTTGTCTCCTTCATTTTAATCTCTTCTTAACACATTATAAAAGCACAAACACATTGTGAAGTCTCTGACCATGTTACATCTTTTAAACACACTACTATTAAAATTTATTACAGCATCTAATAAACCCATGGTTTCCCTGAATGTTTAACAAGTGAATAAGTGATTACCGCAGTTCCTAGGTAATTACTGGATTTGTTTTGATGTCCGTTAATCTTCACATACACATTTATCTTCTCTGAATATGTCACTAGGATATTTCCCCAGATAAAGATAATTTCATAATAACAACTAAAATATAGTGCCTGCTGGGAGCCAAGTACTATCTTAAGTAGTTTTTTATATTAGTCCTTTCAAACTTCATAACAATCCCATGAGGTAGGTACTATTAGTATTCTCATCTCATAGATGAGGAAACTAAAACAGAGGAAAAGTAACAAGACCCAGGGTTAACACTTTATAAGTGGTAGAACTAGCTTAAGGAACTCTGGCAGGCAGGTTCTAGAGCCCAAGCCGACAATCATGATGCTACACTGTCTAATCAATCAGTACTACTATTTTATTAGAGTTACCAAACAGCTGGAAAGCCTTTTGTAGTGTATTTGAATGTTATCGCAACTCTGCACTTAGTGGTAGCCCACAGAGGTGGCCTTAAATCACATTCTTCCATTCATAATCTTGCTGTATAAACTGAGACAAACTCTTTAATCTCTCTGAATCCATTTTTTTTTCTTTCCAGTACAACATGTCTGGCCATTTTACTGGTCTTGTGTCTGAAAATTATTTACTTTATTGTGGTTCAAATACCTACTCTATAATCAGTACCAATGATAATTAGAAAAACCCCAAATCTATCTGAAAATTATTGATTGTGTAGCTCCTCATAGACATGGCCCTTAGTCTCACTGGAGACCTTAGTCTCACAGCTAGCTCAGGAGAGCTGGTTGCTCCCTAGAGCGGAAGAACTATCAGGAGGGAACAATAGGAAGGGGGAGCTTGAGCAGGACCAAGAGAGGGGGCAGTCCTACTGCTGTTTTATGATGAGAAATAGACATTGAAACTCTCATAAGAGCATCCTTTTCTTTAGCACCATGGCCCCATTTCTCATTGTGGGCCTTTTAGGAACTTGGATTTTATAGGGTTAAACTAATTTTTATGGAAGTCACTATATCACAGTTCTTTCTGTACTTCAAATTAAAGTTCATTAAATTCTGAGGAAACTTCACAAAAAAGCAACTTACTGGTTCTAACAGATAAGATGATTGGATAATAAATTGAGATTTTAACTAATTTTTTTCTCAGTATATCCCCACTTTCTCTTCTTTCTCTCCAAGTGGGTAGCTGACTCTGTTCTCATTGCCTTGGGGGAAAAGTTAGGGTAGATCAGCAAAAAACAGAAGTAGCTTGCAAATTAATGATTCATAAAGTCTAAACTCACAGAAGAAAAAATTCCACAGAGATAGAGAACTTTTAAAGATAGAAAGAGAGAAGGATTTTCCTTACACTAAAAATGAGTTCTTCCAAGCTTGGGGAGAGGAGTGGAGCCAAAATATAAGAGATTCTTGAAGAGAATCAAGGACCTTTCCTTCATTTCATGACTGTTGCAGAGATGGTTAGGAAGAAGAGTCGGAGTCTGGAAATGCTTTTACTAACACGGATAAGGGAGAGGAGGGATGGCAATGCTAGCATTCCCCACCCCTGCCTCCATGGCCTTTTATTAAGTTTCACAACAATGCTGGCTTTGTAATTAAATAATACTTACTCTAAGGTCAGCAGATACAAGCTGTATACAAGTTACAGCTAACTCCCAGATTCAGCCTTAAAGCCGCCTCTGTGTTCTCAGCTATCTCCTCTTAAGTATCTTTTTTCTAGTCCCTACCACCATGTTATCAGCTATCTCTTTTTATTATCCTTGTCCCTAGAGCAAGAAGTCCCAGAATAGGTCAGGTGTGTGCGCCCTCCATGCAATGTGTCCTTGTGTGCAAGTCCACATCTGCTTCTGATGACCATGTTGCTCCAAGCACCAGGCATCCTGCTAGGACTGCAGACGTTTCTCACAACACATGACATCTCTAGTAGGGAAGCATCAAGACCCTAGAAAGCAAGGCCTATAATGTGGTCTTAGGCAGGCAGGTCTGTGTGTAGAGTTAGCAAAGGTTCCTGAGCCCCAAGAGCAGTAGGAAAGCAGCCAGGGACTTCTGAATTGAAGGGACAAAGTGGGCCAAGAGAGTGTACATCTCAGCAGTTATCTATATAGAGCTCTGATTAATAATGATGCCTCTTCTCCCATTACTGTTCCTCACCCAGATTCCTCCCAATACCTTGGCACCGCATAAGATGTTAACAGTATAATGTTTACAACCTTGTGGTGAAGATTCTAAGATCTGAGGTTTTTTTTTTTACCACCACTCCCCCATCATTAAGCTCGTGGGGTTCAATGTCTGAAATATAGTTGTTATAAAAAAATAGTTATTTTTTTGTATGACAGTGAAGTCTGAGAGTCATACATGGTATAAAAGTTTTAAGGGTCAATTCTCCTAAATCTACTTGTTTTTATCATTCAATGATGCACTATGATGTTTTCTGATCTGGTCAAGGAGAAAAATACATTCTGACAGAAAGAAATTTATTTTATACTTATGAAAAGGCTTAAATATCTGTGTCTTAAGATTTTGGCATTAACTTCTACCCCTAACTCAGACCCACATTCAGGGATACACAAAGCTATACCCAAACAAAAGTCAATTTCAGATTGCTCAACTTATTATCAGCTGGCTCCACCAAAGTTCGACATTATGTTGCCAGGAAGTCTAGATATTTCCAATATGAAAAAGAATATCACCAAGTCACACATTTTAAAAAATATATTATTAACATGTAATTCTTTGCTAAACAAGGAAGAGGCGAGATGTAGTTGAATTCACAAAGAATGTATGGAGACTGCTAAAAAGCAAATAATTTTTGGAAGGCATCTTTATTTGCAAATTTTCTAATCATAGAACTATGGTTGTTTAAACAAAAGCATTTACCATTACGCCTTTTGAAAACACATAAAACCAAAATATAAAGAAAGAATTGAATACTATATTACTCAGTTCTTCTATGATTTACTTGAAAACAGTTAAGGTTTTAAAAAAAACTACCAAGAACTGCAAGTTTCTTCCTGCAAGTATTGCAATGTAGCGGAAAAACCATAGCCTCTGCAGTGGGACAGACATACATTTGAAACTGCGGAGGCCTCCCTGAAGAAACATAAAGAAACATGAAGCCCCATACAGGGGTTTCCCAGCCCAGGGTTCCCATCCTAGGAAGAGGAATTCCTACAAAATCTGACTGCAAAATCAGTGGGGATTCTGGCCATCTAGATGAGAAAGAAGGAACCTGAAAACCCAAACGTCCCCTTTCAAGGGCTTGCGCATAGACTCGCTCACTCACAGGCACACAACATGGCCATCAGAGGACAGTCAGCAGCTGAGAAGGCACAAAAGATATAAGAGGAAAGACTGAGTTGTGGTACCGGGGCAAATACTAGAGGGACAGCCACTATCTTTCCTTTATCAGGCCCTCCCCTGGGGCAGTCTGCAGATGGGTACCATCATGCTTGTGTTGACCCTCCCCCTGCATGGTCAATTCTGAAGCCACATCGGCCCAGTGACATCAGCCCCTATACCCTATTTCTCCCTGACACCCAGCCCCACCCAAACCACAAATTACCCACAGCATAACCATAGCCAGGCAGCCAACTTAGTCCTGCATTTGTTTCAGGCAACAGCCCTTGGGCTTGCATGGCCTGCACATTTCAGGGAAGACCTTCAGTGGTGGCACATTGATGGCAGCTCAAAATTCAGTGTCTCTTAGGAGGATCATGGGGTCTGCAGGCCCTACCCTGATGGCAGCTCAACTCACTGTGATCCATGACTTTTGCTGGAGCCCTTGAGCTCAGCACAGGCAATAATTCTGATTCTGCATTAGCATGATAAGAATGGCCCACTCTACCTCATGTCTCCCTGAGACCTTGTACCACCCTTTACCAGATAATGGTACATGAGATTTACCAAGCCCATAACCAGGTATCCAGACCCACCCTGTGCTTTCCCTCCACTCTGAATTTGACAACAAACAACAGCTCTCACTTCGTGTACCCACATGCAGCCCATGCTTCTTGGGAGAGCCTTTTAGTGTTGGGACACAAACCCCACCCAGAACTACACTATTTTTTTTCAACATATCTCAGGTGTCTGCAGGCCTGAGGTAAGAAGCGGCTGGCCTTGCTGCAATCTGAGACTTTTACAGGAAACCACAGATTTAGCACTGGCATGAAAACTGACTCCGCATGCTCTGAGGAAAATCTGCTTGCTTTACTCCAGTGACTCCATTGGTCCCTGCACCACCCAGAATGAGTACCACCGGAAGGCTCTTACAGCTGTGGAGTCTAAGAGGCATCTGGCAGGCAGCCTCTGGCCTTAAGGCACACTAGACCTTTAGTTAAGCCACCCCAGGCCTGGTATGGAAGGTAACTGACTTCGGCTCACACTGTGGTCTCTTCCACTTGCCTTAAAATTCAGCACAGGCAGCAACTATCTGTAGAATGCTTTGTAGCTCCTGCCATGTGGCCACAAGCAATCGAAGGCAGCAGCTGAACTTGGCCTACATGGGAGCCCCTCCCAAGGGGCCACAGGACCAACATATCTAAAGACCAGAGTCAAACTACAACAGAGCAACTCCTGACTAGTCCCATAAGCACCTCACTCAAAGAGTGGTCTCAAAAGGTAAATGAGACTTCTGGAGTGGATCCCACTCTGTGGGGTCAGCCCCAACACAGCAGCTCATACCATGTGGGTGTGGCTAACCCCCATAACCAGTCAGCTCAAGAGTCAATTCCATCCACTGATATGCTAACAGCAATCAAGGCTTAGCTAGAATAGGAGAACACAAAGAACAACACAAGGAACACACACAGAGCCCCCAGTGAAACTGTGCCACTGGGCCACACAAGACACCTACTACATAAAGCCACCTGGCCGAGGCTGGGAGATGTAACAAATCTTCCTAATACATAGAAATAAACACAAGAAAGCAACTAAAATGAGAAATCAAAGACATATGCTGCAAATGAAACAACAGGAGAGAACTCCAGGGAGACAAGCAATGTACGAGAGACAGAGTTCAAAACACTGATTATAAGGATACTTAATGACCTTAGAGGAAGAATGATGATCTCAGTGAGGACTTCAACAGAGATATAGTAAGCATAAAAAAGGACATAGAAATCACAAAAAAAGAACCAGTCAGAAGTGAAGAATGAAATAACTGAAATGAAGAATACACTAGAAGGACTCGACAGTAAATTGGATGAAACAGAAGATAGAATCAGTGAACTGGAAGAAAAGGTAGCAGAAAACACCCAATCAGAATGACAAAAAGAAAAAATAATTTTTTAAAATAAGGATATTTTAAGAGACTTCTGGGACAACAATAAGCATAAAAATATTCACATCATAGCAGTACCCAAAAGAGAAGAGAGAGAGCAAGGGATTGAGAATCTATTTGAAGAAATAACGACAGAATATTTCCCTAACCTGGCAAAGGAATTGGACATACAAGTCCAAGAAGCACAAAGAGACCTAAACAAGAGGAATTCAAGCAGACCCACACCAAGCCTCATCATAATTAAAATGCCAGAGGTAAAAATCAGAGAGAGAATCTTGAAAGCAGGAAGAGAAAGGCAGCTAGTTACTTACAAGGGTACTCCCATAAGAATGTCTGCTGATTTTTCAAAAGAAACTTTGCAGCCCAGAAGAGACTGGAAAGAAATATTCAAAGTAATGAAAAACAGAACCTAAAACCAAGACTACTCTAACCAGTAAGGCTAACAATGAAAATGGAAGGTGCGATAAATAGCTTTCCAGACAGGAGAAACCTTATGGAATTAATGACCAACAAGCCAGTAAATGTTAGAAATGTTAAAGGGTCTTCTGAAAAAATAAGGAGGAGGAAAAACCCATAAATATGAATAATAAAATGGCATTAACTATGTATCTATCAATAATCACTTTATATGTAAATGGATTAAATGCTCCAATCAAAAGCCATAAAATAGCTGAATGAATAAGAAAACAAGACCCATACATATCCTGTCTACAAGAGATGCACTTCAGATGAAATGACATGCACAGTCTGAAAGTTAAGGAATGGAAAACGATAGTTCACACAAATGGTAATGAAAAAGAAAAAGCTGGGGTAGCAATATATAGACAAAATCAGCTTTGAAACAAAGGCTATAAAAGAGATGAAGGACCCAGTAATCCCACTTCTGGGGATTTATCCAAAGAAACTCAAAACACTACTTCTAATGGACATATGCACTCATATGTTCATTGCAGCATTATTTACAACAGTCAAGATATGGAGGCAACCTGGGTGTCCATCAATGGATGAATGAATAAAAAGAGGTGGTACCTAAATGCAATAGAATATTATTCAGTCATAAAAAATGAAATCTTGCCATCTGCTGCTCAGGAGACACAAGGGACTTATAGTAGGACACTGAGTTGTCAGAGTGAGGGCTGGAGATAAGGATCTCTCCCAGACAGGATTGCAAGTGGTATCCATTGCTCCCCTTTTGAGCCCTCCACACACCCAGTGTGTGGACCCAGAGCCACCATGGCTGAGATGTCATCTAACTTGATAACAGAGGTCACTCCTCCCAGAGAACTTCCTGAAACTCCTCCTCCCCAACTTGCGGCCCCACACAGACCCAGCTGTGTCCTCGTGAGTCAGATGCTCCTTGCTGAGCAGAGCCAAGACTCATACTAATGACAGCTGGCCTCGGTTTCTGGTGTGGTTTCTTGAGGCAACTATAAGCACAGCATCTGTGGATTGCTTGCTGAATCTTAACAGGTGGTCCAAGAGGGACACAGGCTAGGGCTAAATTTTGCCTGCAGCTAAACCCCTCTCAGGACTGTGCCTCTGGACACCTACTACACAAAGCAACACTAATAAGGCTGGGAGACTTAGGAGCTTTGCTTAGTACATAGTAACATACAAGAAAGGGAGCCAAAATTGGAAGACAAAGAAGCATAAACCATATGAAAGAACAGAGCAGAGATCCAGGAAAGGAGTCAAACAATCTAACAGATGCAGAGTTCAAAGCACAGGTTATAATGATGCTCAATGAACTTAGGGGAAGTGTAGATGAATTCAAGGAGAAATTTAACAAAAAAATAAAAAACATAAAAATGGAAATGGAACCAGTCAGAAATGAAGAACACTTTATCTGAGATAAAGAGTATACTAAATGGAATCAACAGAGTGGATAAAGAAGAGGATCTAACCACTGATATAGAGGATAGGGAAGCCAAGGACACTCAATAAGAATGACAGGAAAAAAGAAGCCAAGACTATAATAACAATTTAAGGGTGCTATAGGGCACTTTTAAATGTAAAAATATTGTGTCATCGGGATACCTGAAGGAAAACAAGATATCAAAGAGCTATTTGAAGAAATAATGATGGAAAACTTTCCTCATTTGGTGAAAGAAATAGACATACAAACACAGGAAGCTCAGAGAGTCCTAAGAAAGAGGAACCCAAAGAGGCCCACACCAAGATACATCATAATTAAAATGTCAAATTTTAAATACAATGAGAGAATCTTAAAAGCAGCAAGAGAAAAGCTGCTCTAAGGGAGCACCACTAAGACTGGCAGCTGATTTCTCAAAATAAACCATGCAGGACAGAAGGGCTTGACACAAAATATTTGACATAATGAAAACCCAGGATGTAGAAGCAAGAATACTTTATTCGGCAAAGCTATCATTTAGAGTTAAAGGACAAATAAAGAACTTCCCAAACAAAAGTAAGCTAAAGGAATTCATCAATGCCAAGCCAGTATTACAAGAAATGTTGAAGGGACTTCTTTAAGAAGAAAAAAAATATGTATTAAAAACAGGAATAAAGAATGGTAATGACTGCATATCTATCAATGAGTACCTCAAATGGAAAAAAATTAAGTGCTCCAACCAAAAGATAGAGTGGCTGAAAGGATAAGAAAACAAGACCCCTACATATGCTGTCTACAAAAGATTCACTTTCAATTAAAAGACACACAGAGACTAAAAAGAAGGGGATGGAAAAGATCTTGCCGTGATGGACCAAGAGGGTATTGCGGTGAATGAAATAGGTTTGACAGAAAAAGAGAAATATCACATGATTTCACATACATGTGGAATCTAAAGAACAAAATAAACAACAACAACAACAACAAAAGTGGAAATAAACTCATAGATACAGGGACTATTTTGAGGTTTACTAGATGAAAGGGGGGTGGAGGAGGACAGTGAAAACAGGCAAAGGGATTAAGAAGTACAAATGGATAGTTACAAAACAGACATGGAAATGTAGAGTGTAGCATGAGGAAGATGGTTAACAATGTTGTAATAAATATGTAAGGGGGAGAAGGGGGTAACTAGATTTAGTGGGGTGATTGCTTTGCAAATTATGTGGATCTCTGATCACTATGTTGGATGACTGAAACTGGCATATTATTATATGCCAACTACAAATGAAAAAAAAACTCATCGAATTATACAATGTAAATGTGAACAACTAATTGTCTATTATATTTCAATAAAGCCTGAAAAAAAATCTAAAAAAAAATAACAAAGCAATGTTAGTTTTGGTAATTTAGTTTCATTATGCCTACAACAAAAATAAAGCACTATCCATATTTTTCCCAATATGTTGAAGGTTTTAAATATATTTTCAAATAAAATTAGTATAGGGGAGCTTTTTAATAAAATGGGATCTAAATAAATGCCAGTAAACTGTGGAGTCTGAGCATTGACAAAGGGGAATTTTAAATGACAAATTAGTATATCTTTAGCAACAAAGCAACACACAACGACATAGTTTCATACATTTCATAGATAGCTCTTACTTAATTTTGAATCTGATGCTGCCATTAGGTTGGTGAAAATCTTTACTTCTCAGTTTTCCTCTGAGAGAGAAAAAAAAAGAATGAAAGCTATTCCTAGGATAACATGGTACTTTGAGGACTCTTAAATTCTAAATTGTGTTATGAGCATACCCAGGTATTCATTTATCTTTTGGGAGGAAAATAAAGAGATACTTTTACCATAGTCCCTGTGAGGTTATTTGCAAATATGCTTTGACACAGAGGTCTCAGAGCAAGGCAATAGGACAAGTCTCAGGGTACCAGGAATTCCATCATTGGGTCAATACTTATTTTAGAGCACCCAAAAAATGAAATGCCACCAGGTTAACAGTGACGGAGTGACACATATATCCTACTCGTAGACTTAGGAACAGGAAGAACTAGAGTTGCAGAATTGGCATGTGTACATAAAGATAAGTAGGCTACTTTCAGCCAGACACTGATGAAGGGACTTGTTTCATGTCCACCAGAAAGGAAGACATGAACAGTAAAACACTAAAGGCAGAGAACTGGAATACTACTGAATTTTCCTGAGGTCTGCACTTAAGGTAACTTCGCCCAAAATAAGAAGACTTAGGTCTTTTCAGGAGGTAATGTCAACTCATTATCAGGAATTGGGGGGCCATTTTAACCTGTCAACAGACAGGAGCAAGCAGAGAAGTGTGTGTATGTGTGTGTGTGTGTGTGTGCACGTGTGTGCGTGTGTGTGTGTGTGTGTGTGTGTGTGAGAGAGAGAGAGAGAGATGACTTCTGTTCCACCACATTTGCTCATTAGTTGCTTATGTGGTCAATGTGAACAGTAAACCGAGCATTTTTTTTAATTTATTAAATTTATTGGGGTGACCTTGGTTAATAAAATTATATAGGTTTCAAGTATACAATTCGATAATGTATCATCTGTATATTGCATTGCCAGAAAGAGGTTTGACTTGGGGTAGAGAACACATAATACAGAGGACCTTTCAATTGTAAATCAGATTATTTAAACCAACCCCCTGTTCAATCTTTTTAATGGATTCTAATCACTTTTAGAATCAAATCTGATATCAAATCTGGGCCAATTTAACCCTACATGTTTTTTATTCTGTTCAACTATATGACCTCATGTCTCACTGCTTTGAACAGCTTATTCCAGCCACACACTTCTCCTTGCCATTTCTAGAACATACCAAACTCATTCTCACCTCAGAACCTTTAGATTTACCACTCTCATAGCCCAGAATGGTCTTCCTTTGGACCTTCACAAAACTTATTCCCTCACTACCTTAATGTCTTTACTCAAACATCACCACCTAAGAGTGGCTGCTGCCCCTGACGACCTGATATAAAATTCCCCCAGTCACTCTATGTTCTCTTATCTTGAATTATTTTCCTTCTAATAATTATCACCAAGTGATGATAGTACATATTTATTGATTAATTATCTAATCCTCACAAGACTGCAAGTTCTGGGAGGGCAGGGATTTGGGTTTATTTCTTATCCTTGAGGATTAGAATAGAGCCTGGCATAAAATGAGTACTCAGCTAATATTTGTTGAATGAATAGGTGAATTGAAACAGATATTCATATAAAATCAACTTTTGTAGAAATTTGGCTTCCAGATTGTGCTAGACTTAAAATATTTCAAACAGTTAAACATATTAAAACCAAGTTTTTAAAGACTTTTGGAAAAGGTAACTCCCTAAGTGACCTTTGCCATTCCACGATTTAACTTAAATTGCTCACATTTCAACTTTGTCCTACATGTGGCCATTTAAGCTTTGGTTGAGCTTTAGTAGCAAGACATAGGGTTGGTATAATGATGATTATTGGTGTCAGAATATCCAGACACACTTCATTTTGCAAGGTTGGAGAAAGATTTAAATATCTTTTGTCCAGAAGAATCCCAGAAATAGAAAACATAATCATTTTTTATTACCAATATGTATAGATTTTGATTTATTTATTGTTAATTAAGTTTATTTGGGTAACATTGGTTAATACAATTAAATAATTTTCAGGTATACATTATAAATTAAAATCTGTATATTCTATTGCGTCTTTACCATCCAAAGTCCAGTTTCCTTCAGCTACCACATATTTGATCCCTTTTACCTACTTCGCCCTCTCCCTACCTCCCTATATTTGACTCCCTTTACCCCATCTACCTCCCCCCTCCTCCCCTACTCTCTATTACTCTTTTGGAATATTTGACCCACAGAGATTGTTTATCTATTTAAACAAACTCTAGTCCCAACTTATTATTATCCTCACCTAGAAAGAACTACATAATTGCATACTCTTGTATCTGAAGCAACTTGTGCCACTTAATCAGTAGGACACCCTCATACTGTTTATAGAGTATCTGAGATGGACTGAACTAATCCAAGCACTTACTCTGGAGCACCTTGGAGAGAAATTTTGCAGATTCTGTATGCTATGTGGGGCCATGGGGCAAAGATTTTATCTGCATCAATAAAACTCAACAGCTCAGCCAAGTATAGACAGTGACACCATTATAGGTTCCACTGTGTGCCTAAGTGAACAAATGTTTTCTGCTTTATTTTATGTTACTCCCTTCTGGCATTCTATATTCTACTCTGGTCAAACTGGATACTTCATTTTACTGATTGTGCCCTGTGTTTTTCTGTCTTAATAACTTTGCTTCTACAATTCTCTATCTTGAATTGTAGTTTTTTTCATGTGTCTAACGTAACTATTCTAGTAAACTATAAGCCCATTCATTCATTCAAGTGCAACCTCGCATAAAAGAAGAAAAGAAAATAAGTAATCTAAAGATCAAAACAGGTTTTATTGCTAAAACTTGTAGTAGAAATATGGTAGTAGGAAGTTTTGATGTCAGATTGAGTTGCTGAGAGTCTTAGATTCACAGTCAAGTTCCAAGAGGTTCTGTCTCCAGTATTAGAGATCAAGGTGACTTAGTTCTACTAAATCTGGATTAGCCAAAAACATAGTTCAACAAATAATTTTAACACTTATATACAAAGTCAAAGAAGGCACATTTCATGCCACAAGGAGTGAAAAAATACACATGAACCAGAAAATATGATAAATGGGATACATGATAAAATATAATATGTCCTCAGCTAGGAACATGTCATATTGTTCCTCTAACTCCACCGCAGTGTGTAACAATGTCTTGCACATAATAGATACTTAATAAAAATTTATGAAATTTATGGAATTCAATTTTCCAAAGTAGAAGGCACAGACAAATTATATCTTGATATATATATTCTTTTTTCAACAGATTTGCTATAGAGTATATGAAACATGGGAAGCTGTTAAACATTACTTTCAGGTGCTAGGTCAAAAAATTATGTTGAAAAATCAGCCCAACATAGACTTTTGTGCAAACCTCTACACTAAAATGGAAATTGAAAAATAAGTTAATATGTACTTAAGATACAAAGTGTCAAATGAAATATACCTTAAACTATATTTTTCACCTCTAATGTTTTCAAAAACCTTTAAAAAATTTTCACAGATTAAAGGCAAATAGGACATCTTTCACAATTCACAGTTATTCTTTTTTAAAGATTTTTATTAACATATAACTAACATAAAATATTGTATTAATTTCAAGTGTACACCATAGTTATTCAACATTTATATACCTATAGAAGTGATCACCATGATAAGTTCAACAACCATCTGACGCCATACACTGCTATCACAATATTATTGACTATATTCCCTAGGCTATACACCACATCCTCATGAGTTATTTGTTTTATACCTGGAAATTTAAACCTCTTATTCCACTTCACCATTTATTCTCACTCTTTTGGTAATTTATTTATAGGAGACAGTCGATATTATTTCATATTGGTTTTAGGTGTATAGCATAGTGGTTAGACATTTACATACTTTACAAAGTGGTGCCCCTGACTCACCGGGCCCTATACATAGTTATTATCATATTATTGACTATATTCCCTATCCTTATGTTACACCCCCATAACTATTTCAGAACTATCAATTAGTACTTAATTCCTTTACCTTTTAAACCATGCTCCCTAACTCCCCTCCCCTTCGGCAACCATCGGATTGTTCCCTGCACCTATAAGTCTGTTTGTTTTGTTCTTTAGATTCCACATATTAGTGAAATCAAATGGTATTTGTCTTTCTCTGTCTGATTTATTTCACTTAGTGCAATACCTTCCAAGAGCATCCATACTGTTGCAAATAGTAGAATTTCATTTTTTATGGTCAAGTAATATTCCACTGTATATATGTACCACCTCTTCTTTATTTAATCGTCTATTGATGGACACATAAGTTGCTTCCATATCTTGGCCATTGTAAATAATGCTGCAATAAACGTAGAAGTGCATATATCTTTTTCAATTAGTGTTTTGGTTTTCTTCAGATAAACACCCAGAAGTGGAATTGCTGAGTCATAAGGTAGTTCTATGTTTACTTTTTTGAGAAACCTCCAGATTGTTTTCCCATAGTGGCTGCACTAATTTGAAATCCCACCAACAGTGCATGATGGTCTGCTTTTCTCCACATTCTTACCACACATGTTTTTTGATTTATTGGTGAAATCCATCCTGACAGGTGGGAGATATCTCATTGTGTTGTTTTAATATACATTTGTCTGATGAGTAGCCCTGTTGAGCATCTTTTCATGTCTACTGCATATCTGTATGTCCTCTTTGGAGAAATGCTTGTTTAGGTCCTCTGTCCATTTTTAAATTGGATTGTTTACTTTTTGTTATTAAATTGTATGAATTATAATTTTGAATATTAATCCCGTACCAGATTTATTATTGGCAAAATTTTCTCCTATTCATCAGGTATTTTTTTGTTTTGTTTTCTTGATGGTTTCCTTTGCTGTGCAAAAAAAAATTTAGTTTGATGTAGTCCATTTGTTTATATTTTCATTTGTCTCCCTGACCTAAGGAGGTACATCAGAAAAAAATATTACTAAGAGCAATGTGAGAGAGTTTACTACCTATGTTTTCTTACAGTAGTTTTATGGTTTTAAGTCTTACATTTAAGTCTTTAATACATTTTAAGTTTATTCCTGTATATGGTTTAAGAATGTAGTCTCTATTCATTTTCATTTTTTTCTTTACTTTTTTATATTTTTAATTAAAAATTATTGGGGTGGCATTAATCAACAAAATTCAATAAGTTTCAAGTGCACTATTCAACGGTATGTTGTATAAATATTGCATTGTATGTTTACTACCAATAGTTAGATATCCTTCCATCATGAAATGTTTGACTCTTTCTACACTTATCTACCTTTCTCCTTTCCCCTTTCCTTCTGGGAACCACTAATCACTGTCTATGTTCAAGGATCTCTTAATTGCTTTTAAATTTATATCCCACATATGAGTGATATCATGTGGTTTTCAACTTTTTCTATCTGACTTATTTTGCTTAGCATGATTATCTCAAGACCCAACCAAGTTGACGCAAAGGGCAGTATTTCATCTCTTCCTATAGCTGAGTATTCCATTGTATATATGTACCACAGCTTCTTTATCCAAGCATCTATCATGGGACACTTCACGTGCTTCCATTCCTGGCCAGCTTGAATAATGCTGCTATGAACATTACTGTGCATATGCCTATTCAAATAAATGTTTTCAAGTCTTCAGGGTAAATACAGTATAGAGGGATTGCTAGATCATGTAATAGCTCAATTCTTAGAGGAAAGTACATACTGTTTTCCACAGAGGTTGTTCCAACTGGCAGTCCTACCAACAGTGTCTGAGGGTTCCCTTTTCTCCACAGCCTCTCCAACACTCCTTATTACTTGTTCTTTTGATAATAGCCATTCTTACAGGTGTGAGATGGTATCTCACTGTGATTTTGATTTCGATTTCCCTAATAGCTACTAAAGTAGAGTATCATTTCATATGCTTATTGGCTATTCATAAGTATTCTTTGGAGAAGTGTCTATTCAGAATCTCTCCATATTTCTAATTAAATTGTTTTCTTTTATTTTGTTGTTGTTATTGACACATGAGATTTTTGTTTTGTTTTGGTTTTGGTTTTGTTTTTTTTTTCATATTTTGGATATTAGGCCCTTAACAGAAGAACTGTTAGCAAATATATTCTACCATTTGGATGGTTGCCCCTTTACCTTATTGACAGTTTCTTTTGCTGTGCAGAGGCTTTTTAATTTGATATAGTCCTACTCATTTATTTTTGCTTTCATTTCTCTTGCCTATGAGGTCAAATTCATAAAATCCACTCTAAGTACAAGGTCCATGAGTTTAGTAACTATGTTTTCTTCTGTGCGATTTTTTCTTTCAGGTCTTATATTCAGGACCTTGATTCATTTTAACTTAATTTTGGTGTGTGATGAAAGACAACATTCTAGTTTCATTCTTTTGCAAAAGACATTCCACTTTACCCGCACCATATATTGAAGAGGCTTTTTTTTCTCCATTGTATGCTTTTGGTTTCATCATTGAAAATTATTTGCCCATATGTGTGGGGGTTTATTTCTGGATCCTTGATTCTTTCCACTGGTTTGTTTTACTGCCAATACCATGACATTTTGATTATCATCACTTTACATTATAATTTGAAGTTGGGAGAGTGATGACTCCAGGCTTGTTCTTTTTCCCCAGGATTGCTTTGGCTATTCAGGACCTTTGTGTTTCCATACAAATATGATTTTTTTCTCCTATTTATTTAAAAAGTGCCAATGGGATTTTAATGGGGATTGCATTGAATCTATATAAAGCTTTAGGTAATAAGGTCATTTTAACTATGTTCATTCTTCCTATACGAAAACACAACACAAGGAATCCAATAGGAAACGAAGACGTCAAACTGTCACTATTTGCAGATGACGGGATTCTCTATATAGAAAACCCTAAGGTCTCCACAAGAACACTACTAGAAACAACAAGCAAATAAAGTAAAGTTTCAGGATACAAAATCAACATTCAAAAATCTATAGCATTCCTATAAAATAATAATGAAGTGTCAGAAAAAGAAATGGGGAAAAAATTCCTTTTGCAATTGATACAAAAACAAAAAAATACCTAGGAATAAATTTAAAGAAACTCGTGAAGGACCTATATAATGAAAACTGCAAAACCCTATTAAAAGAAATTGAAGAAGATAAAAAGGAATGGAAAGATGTTCTGTGTTCTCTTAGGTCCCCTATTACAATAGTGTTTCGGACTGTTTCTCCCTTTAGCTATGATTGCAATTGCTTTACATATTTCGGGGATCCCTGAATGGGAGCATAGATATTAATAAGTGTTATGTTTTCTTGATGCATGATTCTCTTTATCATCATGAAGTGTCCCTCAGCATCTTTCTTTACCTTTTTTATTTTGAAGTCTCTTTCATTGACATTAGTACCACTACTCCCGCTTTTCTCAGAATACCATTTGCTTGGAATATCATTTTCCACTCTTTCACTCTAAGTCTATATTTGTCTTCAGAGCTGAGATGTGTCTCCTGGAAGCAGCATATGCTTTGGTTTTGATTTTTGATTTGTTCTGCAACTCTGTGCTTCTTTATCAATGAGTTCAATCCATTTATATTTAGGGCGATTATTGAAATATGAGATTTACTTATAGTCATTTTATCTTTGCTTTCTGGTAGCTCATTGTTTCCCTTGCTTCCTTGTCCTTGTGTTTCTGTTTTCCTTATTTTGGTTGGTTTTTGTGGGTTTTGCCTCTGGTCCTTCTTATTTTATGTTGTATGCCTCAGTTCTGAATCTTTGTTGTTCGATTACCATAACGAATATGTAAAGGATAGTTATATATATATGTATATATATAGTAGTCCATTTTCTTCTGCACGTGTCTTATCTCCATCCACCTTTGCGAATTTGGATCTTTGAATTCTCACCTTTTCATTCATTGTTATCTCAATTTGTCCCTATGTATGCTGAATGTTCATTATTATCTTGCTATAACAATTCTCTTATTATTTAAGCTTACAATACCCTGTTCTTAGTAAGGGTTGCACTCTTCTGTTTCTATCTGCCTAATAGTCACCTTACCCCAATTATGTATTTTTTGGTCATTTTTTAGAGGAGCTGATCCCTTTCAGTATTTCCTGTAATGCAGGCCCCGTAGTGGGGAATCCCCTCAATTTTTATATGTCTGGAAAGGTCTTAATTTCTCCTTCATATCTAAAGGAGAGCTTAGCTGGATACATTATTCTATTCTGACAGTTCATTTCACTCAATAGTTTAAATATTTTATTCCATTCCTTTCTGGCTAGTAAAGTTTGTGCTGAGAAATCTGAGGATAATTTAAAGTGTTTACCTTTATAAGTTACTGTTTTCTTCTCCCTGGCTGCTTGGAGAATTCTATCTTTGTCGTTGATTTTTGATCATTTTAATACAACATATCTTGGTGAAGTCCTTTTTAGGTTGAGATAACTGGGTGTTCTGTTGACTTCTTGAATTCCAGGCTCCAACTCATTCCTTTGATTTGGGAAATTCTCATCCACTATTTGTCTGAAAGTGCTTTCTAGTCCCTGCTCCTTTTCCTCACCTTCTACAATGCCCATTATTCTTATGTTTCCTCTCCTGATGGTATCAGCTAGTTCTTGAATTTCTCTTTCATTATTTTTCATTCTTTGGTTTCTCTCTTCTTCCTTCTGGTTTATTTCTAGATTTCTGTCTTTGATATCACTGATCCTTTCCTTTCCTCCATTTGTTCGACTCTATTTCCCAAGCTTGCTATTTCATTTTTCAACTCTTGCAGTGTCCTTTTTATCTCCTGAAGATCTATTCTGTTCTTTTTGAGGGTTTCAATCTCTTTGCTCTGTTCATCTAGTTGTTTTTTCAGTTCCTGAAATTGTTGATATGACTTGTTTCAGATCTCACTGAGTTTTTTCAGAGGTACCCTCCTGAAATCTCTATCATTTAAGTTGCATATTTCTATGTCTGTAAGCTTATTTTCTGGAGATTTTTCTCTTTGTTTCTGACATGCCTTGTCATCTTGGTTGTTCAAGGTGTTTAATGGACTATTCCTCCACCTGGGCATTAATGGAAGTGTATTCTGTTGTTTTTCAGAAAAAAAAATATTTACAAAGGTCTCTCTTTACCTTGTTGCAAAGAAGGCACTTTCTTTTGGTTTCCAGTAGGTAGAGTCTAAGCCTCTTGGATCCCTGCTTTATATAAAGCCTTTAAAATGCCTTTTTATTTTCTAATACTTAATCACACTCACTATCCTCAGTTTCAGTCCCTGTCAGTGTTATCAATAGATTCTGTAGCCATTTGTTCAGATTCCCCTAGGACTCCGCAGTGTCCATCTCGGAGGGTATTGGGGGAGGAGCCCTCTGGGTTGGGGAATCGGGGCAGTAGCTCAGCCTCTGATTTGCAACCGCGGTCAGAAAAAATCAACTGTTGTTGTCTGCCTTCCTGCTTCTCTGCTTTATGCCCGGATGACCTGGTCCTGCCGCCAGCCTCAGGGAGCTCACAGCTTTCCCAGTCAGGGCTGTGAAGGGAATCCACTCCTCCATCTCCCCTCTCCCTCTCTCTCCTCCTACAGGTTGATCCTGTGGCTGTGAGAGGCATCTTCTTTATTTCTCTTAGTCCACCACCTGACACCCAGGATTCTGACCCATGGTAGCTTTTATTTGCAGGTCCCATGCTCAGACATGCTGGTGTGCAGTTTGGGTGTTTTTTGATTGTTTGTTTGTTTTGAGTTTTAGATGTTCAGCTTATTGTTGTTTCAAGGGGAGAGAGCTGGGGACATCTCTTACTCTGTCATGTTTCCAAAGATCCTCCAAGACTGTTTCTATGGTTTGTACCATTTAGAGTAGGATCTTCTATTCATACAGCTGAAAATATACTTAGAAAGAGATTTCAAAACACATATGGACAAGTCAGTTACTGGTTCTTTAAACTCAGGGAGCTTAGCTTAACTGTCATGTGAGCTACAGAATGCAATTTTATATACATATCTATCCTCATTTGTGAGTCATCTGCTGGGTTCACATCGCTGGTCTCTGATTCCCAGAACTGTGCCTCATCTTCTAATATTTGGTTTTGTCTCCTCTTTGTCTTTTGCAATTTAGCTTCATGTTCAACTTTCAGCTTCCATTAGCCCCTTGAATTCAACTGCTCTCACAGTTTCTTAAGAAACCCCCAGATCCCCCTGAACCCCAAGTAATACCAGGCCAGTATTTCTCAGCACCTTCTCTGATAACTAACTGGCTCCTCCTCCTTTATTTCTTGTTTTAAAATACAATACCCACTTCTATGCATATGCCCAATGTAGAAATTGTCATAGCTTCTTCCTTTTTTCCATCCTAATATCTATTCATCAAAGACCTACTTGTTTTAACTCTGTAATGTTTCTTCAATTCTTCTCTCTATTCTCACTGTCATCACCCTAGTTCATATAACCATCATCTCTCCTAACTACTTCCCTACTGTTGCTCCTGTCTCCAGTCTTATCATTTCAATGAACTCTGCATTTTCAGTGAGAGGAAACATTCTGAAATGCTTACCTGTTACTTCCATGCTCAAAACCCTTGGCCCCTGCTCCCACCCATTATCAACAGGAGAAAGTCTTTAAGTTAGAATATAGGGCCTCCATGATCAGGCACCCTCTTACTTCTCCAACTTCATGCCTCATCACTCCTTGACTCAAACTTCATTATCCAGTTACTGTGAATGCTTCATTTTTCTTTGTAATATACCATGTTATTATTCATTTCAATTTCTTTGCTCATAGTCTTCTCTGACTAAAGTGCCCCTTCTCCTTCTATACTATTTTTTCTACTTATTTTGGGGGCCTCCTGAAAGATTTATTTGATCCTACTCAATCTAGGTTTCCCTCCTTGATGTTCTTTAGTAGCACCCTGTATTTCATTTTTCCCTTAACACATATTATTGTCTATGTATATGACCATATCTCCCCACCCCAATTCTCACTAGAGTTTGAACTCTTTGAGTGCAGAGGTTATCTTTTATTCATTGCTATATCCACAGCACCTGTCTTAAATGAGTTTATTAGTCTCATCATCTGAAAATAGAACCTTTGGCCTCCTACCTCCCTAATCTTCTTTGCAATGATATTAGACTTTTTCCCTTGAACCCAACATTCTTGAGGATTGCTACCATTCACTTAGAGACAGTAAATGAGGTGTTAGGTACTTAAGGAATCTAGTAGTGTGGGGCCAAGATTAAGTCACACCGAACAAGCTGGTTGTACTTACCACTCAGTTGGTGGAAGAGAGATTATTGTTTAGCCTGGATTCAAACATCTATCAATCAAATAGCACCTCCTTGACCATTGAATTTGCACTTGGAAATATTTGTATGATTTCCTACTTAATTATTATTCTTTCTGAAAATGGAAATTTTCCAAGGCTCTGAATTAAAAAAAAATCAAAAGTGGTATGATTTCTCTACTTACTGAGCAATGGAATCATGAGAGACCCTTTCTATCCTCTGTAACTTTTTCAGTGGCTCCACCAACCAAGAACTCACAACTACTAAACTGCATGGTAGGAGAGTCCCATTCTTCAATCCTATGCAACTAATAGTAGGAAACCCTCATGTCCAAGAGGGTGTTGTGATATGTTCCCAGACATCTTGTAACTTAATCAGTACATTCCTGGTTCCTCACAGCTGTTAATCTGGACCACACTCATTCCAGTGAAGGCTCATATCAACAAAATGCACCACAGACTTAAGAATATGATAACTGATAGCCTGCCCTTCCCTTTGTTCCTCTACTTCTTATCCTTGGAATCTCATTCTGTTATTTCCTTAGTTCCAAGGGGTTTTTTGGTTGTTTTAAAAGCAGCATTGCTCTTCCTAGAATTCAGATAAGTGTGTTACATTTTAGAACATGAGGAATTGTCTACGGGAGGGGGCATTATGCAGAAATAATATATCTAACAAAAAGTATTGAGCACCTACTATATGCTGGGTTCTGTTCTAGGTCCTACATTTATGACAATGAACAAATCAGGCAAAATTTTTGTCTCATGAACTTACATTACAACTGGGGGGCAGACATTAAACAACATAAATAAGTAAAATATATGTTAAATGGTGATAAAAAATAATTCAGGAAAAGTATGATTAAAATGGTGAGTATTCTATTTAGGTAAGATAGTCAGATAAAGTCACATTAAAAGATTTGAAAGAAGTGAGGGAATGAGTCATGTGGATGTCTCTGGGAAAATATTACAAGTAGAGAGAACAGCAAGTGAAGAGGCTCTGAAATAGGAAAATAACTGAAGGGTTTCAGAAATAAGAGGCCAGTGTGGCTAACCTAAATTCAGGGTTGAATTTAGAGAAGAAACAGAATGGGCTCTGATAGGAACTTATGGGTCTTGTAACAACTTTGGATTTTACTCTGAGAATTTGGCTTTTGAAAAAACAAGCTATGGGTTCTGACTTACATTTAACAGACTCTCTCTGGTTGTTGTGTTGAGAGTAGACTCTGTGGAAAGATGATCAAAAATGGAAGCAGGGAGACCAGTTTGGAGAATATTGTTGTAATACAGACATAAATGATAATAGTTTGGATCAGAACAGTGGCAGTGGAGGTGGTAAGAGTGGTTGCATTTTAGATATGCTTTGAACGTATTTTTGACAGGACTTGTAGATGGATAATACATAGGTAATGGGGAAAAGAAAGAAATAAGGTTGACAGAATTTTAGCTTAGATAACTGGAAAGATGGAGTTGTGCTTTGCTAAGATAAAAAAAATGTGGGAAAGACAGGTTTAAAGGCAATATCAGGAATTGATTTTCAGTCTGTTATTCAAATAGAGATGTGAGTAAACAATTGGATATGTGAGTCTGGATGGAGTTCAGGGGAGAAGTCTGATTATATATATTTGCAAATCATCAGCGTACGGATAATATTTAAAGAGTGGATGAGATTACCAGAGAGTGACTCATGGTTCAATAGATAAAGAAGAGACTAAAACCAAGGACTGAGTCCTAGGGCACTCTAGGAACTGGGTTAATAAGAAGAATCAGCAAAGGAGAGAACAAGAGGCCAGTGAAAAGGAAAAGTGTGGGGTCCTAGAAGTCAAGCAGGAAGGAGTGATCAAATATAGCAATTACTATAAGTGAGGTTAATAAGGTTGGAACTGAACATTGGATTTATTAACGTGGAGGCCATTTGCAATCCTGAAACAAATAGTTTTTGTGGAACAATGGTGGCAAAAACCTGACTATGGCTAACTCAACAGAGAATGTAAGTATGGCCAGTTTTATTTTTCAGGGGCTTTGCTATAAAGTAGAGAGTAAAAATGAGAGGAGATGGTAGAAGAAGATGTGGAATAAAGAATTTTTCAGATAGGAGAAATCATAGTATTTTTAAAATACTATTAGCACTATTAAAATGCTGATGGCAATCATCCAGTAGAAAAAAGAAAATGGATGATTCAGGAGAGAGATGGGTGAATTTCTGGGGTTATGTCTTTGAATAGGTGAAGGGATTATGAGATCTAGAGGACAAGTGGAAGTGTTGGCATTAGATAGGAAGATGGCAAACAGGCATAGTTCCATGGTATGTAGTTAGAATGATGTGGTGATGGGGATTGTGGGACTTTTTTCTCTTTTCCTTTTTCTTTCAGGTGAGATTACCAATGAGAAGAGGACATGTTGAAAGTTCGAAGAGAGTAGAAATGTGAAATACTAATTGATGAGAGTGGAAGAATGAACGGATTAAGAAAATGTAGTGTGACTCTTGACCAGCATTAAGGATCTATTTGAAGTGGGTGGTTGTGTTTTTTCCCCTTCATCTACATTCAGCTGTAGAAATGCAGATATGGAAATAGGCAAAAAGATTTAACAAGAGTTGGGGTTTTGCCAAGTGTGTAAGATGAAACAAGGGATAAGCTAGTTGAGCTTGATGTGAGGGGGTAATTATAATGATTGGTCACCACAATAGACTATTTGGGAAGTCGAACTGTGAAATGATTGTTAGAGTGTGAAGGCTAAAAGGCTGCTCTTGAATTAGTGTACACAACAAACTTGTTAGAACACAATATACTTAGTGTCTGAAACCCATGTTATTAATAAAAGTTGTATCATCGCAGACAAATGAATTAATTCTCACAGTGACTGCTTTGACTATAACAACATTTATTTGAAAATATAAGTCCTCGCATATGTGTTTTTAAAAATCCAATAACATCACTAAAGTAATGTACTAGTCTCACCTCATTTATTTATAAACTACTTTTCCTCTCAAGGGCTTTAGCTGCTGAACAAGAATCTATCAAAAACACACATTCCTCCAAGGCTATAATTCCTAGAAGAGTCAAGGTTTGAGAAAAAGTAGATGAAAGATTAGAGATAATAGAACAGGGAATGAAAAGAAAGGTGGACTAGAAAGGAAGTAGTAGCCCTTGAGGATAAAAATGCCATTGGTAAATCAAACTAGTAAAGAAATAATACATTAAAAAGAATTAAGAGGATGAACAAGAATAATAAAGGAGACAGTACACTGAAAAGTATAAAAGATATGGATGTATGATAAAAAGAATATATAAATATTAACTAAATTCTTCAGTGATGCTTCTGATAGAATGAAGATGAATTTACTTATAAATGAGGCATTCGAAAAGAATATCTATTCAGTAGTTACTATGTACCAAGCATTTTATTATTTTCTTACTTATTTTATTTTATATTAGTTTAATGTATATAGTAAAATGGTTAGACAGTTAGATAATTTATGAAGTGATCTCCCCAATTACTTTTGTACCTATAGCATAAGGAATACAGTCAGTAATACTGTGAAAAAAAAGAAAAAAAATATTTTAAAAAAGTAGAGCTGCTGTGAACAGCACTATTATTTTTAAAATAATTTTTTCTCTTGCTTTTTTCCCACGATATTATTGACTATATTCTTCATAGTATATTTTACATCCCCATGGCTATTTTGTAACTACCAATTTGCACTTCTTAATCCCTTTGCCCTTTTCAGCCCCCTAACCCCCCTCCCATCTGGCAATGATGGTCCCTATGAGTTTGTTTCTGTTTTGTTTGTTCATTTATTTTATTCTTTATAATTTACATATAAGTGAAACTATATGGCATTTTTCTTACCCTTTCTGACTACTTCAGTCAGCACAATACCCTCTTGGTCCAACCAGGTCACTGCAAATGGTCGAGTTTCAATTTTGATGGCTAATATTTCATTGTATATATGAACTAGAAATTCGTTATCCAATTGTCTATTGATGGGTATGTAGGTGGCTTCCATATCTTGACTATTGTAAATAGAGCTGACATGAATATAGGAGTGCATAAATATTTATGAATTAGTGCTTTTGTATTTTTAGGTAAATACCCAAAAGTGCAGTTTCTGGGTCAAAAGGTATATCCATTTTTAATTCTTTGAGGAACCTTAAAACTGTTTCCATAGTGACCGTACCAATTTGGAATCCCACCAACAACGTACAAAGGTTCTCTTTTCTCCACATCCTCCCCAATACTTGTTGTTCGGTTTACTGATAATGGCCATTCTGAGAAGTGAGAGGTGATATCTCATTGTGGTTTTAATTTGCATTTATCTGATGATTAGTGACCTTGAGCATCTCTTCATATGTCTTTTGGCCATCTGTATTATCTCTTTGGAGAGATCTTCTGACCATGTTATAATTTGATTGTTTGGTCTTTTATTGTTGTGTGGTTCTTTAATCTCTTTACAAATTTTGGATATTAACTAATTATCATATTTATCAAAGACAAATATATTCATTGTCTTTTTATTTTGGTAATGGTTTCCTTTGCTGCACAAAAACTTTTTAGATTTTTTCTGTTTCTATTGCACAAGGAGGTATAACAGAAAAAAAAATATTACTAAGAGCAATGTTAAAGATTTTACTGCCTATATTTTCTTCTAGAAGTTTTATGGTTTTAGGTTTTACATTTAAGGCTTTAATCCATTTTGAGATTACTTTTGTATATGGTGTAAGAAGGTAGTACAGTTCCATTTTTCTGCATGTATCTGTCCAGCTTTCACAATACCATTTCTTGAAGAGAATGTCTTTACATTGTATATTCTTACCTACCTTGTGATATATTAAGTGAGCATATAGGCATGAATTTATTTCTGGGCTCTCTATTTTGTTCCATTGATCAATGTATCTGTTTTTTATGCCAGTACCATGCTGTTTTGATTACTGTAGTCTTACAGTTTACTTTGATATCAGGTAGTGTGATACTTCCAACTTTGTTCTTCTTTCTCAAGATTGCCGTGGCTATTCAAGGTCTTTTATGGTTACATATAAATTTTAGGGTTATTTGTTTTGGCTCTCTGAAAAATGCCACTGGTATTTTGATAGGGCTCACATTGAATATAGAGATTGCTTTAGGTAGTTTGGCCAATTTAATGATATTGATTCTTCCTAACCATGAGCATAGTATATGTTTCCATTTATTTCTATCTTCTTCAATTTCTTTTTTCAATGACATAATTTTCTTAGAACAGGTCTTTTACCATCTTGGTTAATTTGATTCCCAGGTATTTTATTGTTTTTGATGCAACTATAAATGAGATTGTTTTCTTAATTTGTCTTTCCAAAAGTTCATCATTGGTGTATAAAAATGCCAGTGACTTCTGAATATTAATTTTGTATCCTACTACTTTCCTGAATTCATTGATCAGTAGTTATTTTGGTAGAATCTTTAGGGTTTTCTATATATGGTATCATGTCCTCGCCAAATATCAAGAGTTTTACTTCTTCCTTTCCAATTCGGATACCTTTTATTTCTCTTCCTTGTCTAATTGTGGTGGCTGAGACTTCCAATACAATGTTGAAGAAGAATGGCGAAAGTCAGCATCCTTGTCTTGTTCCTGATCTTAAGGAAAATACTTTTATCCATTCCCCTTTGAGTATGATGTTAGCAGTAGGTTTGTCATATATGGCCTTTATTATGTTGAAGTATGTTCCTTCTATTCCCACTTGGCTGAGTTTTTATCATAATGAATGCTGGATTTTCTCGAACAGTTTTTCTGCATCTATTGATATGATTATATGATTTTTACCTTTTGATTTGTTACTGTGTTGTATCATATTAAATGACTCGTGGATACTGTACCAATCTTGCATCCCAGGAGTAAATCCAACTTGATCGTAATGTATGATATATTTAATGTATTGCTGAATTCAGTTTGCAAACATTTTGCTTAGGATTTTCGCATCAATGTTTGTAAGAGATATCGGCCTATAGATTTCTGCTTCTGCTGCTGCTGCTGCTGCTGCTGCTGCTGCTGCTGCTGCTGCTGCTTCTTCTTCTTCTTCTTCTTCTTCTTCTTCTTTTTCTTCTTACTTCTGCTGCTGCTGATGCGATGCTGTTCCTCCTTCTCTTCTTCTTCTTATTCTTTATTTCTTTCTTCTTCTTCTTCTTCTTCTCCTTTTCTTCTTATTTTTCTCTTCTTTTCTTCTTACTTCTTATTCTCCTCCTCCTCCTCCTCTCCTCCTCTCCTCCTCCTCCTCCTTTTCCCCCTTCTTCTTCTTCATTTTTTTTTTTGTAATATCTTGGTTTGGTTTTGGAATCGAGGTAATGGTGGCCTCATAAAAGGAGTTAGAGAGCCTTCCCTCTTCTTGAATTCTTTGGAATAGTTTGAGAAGAATAGGTGTTAATTCATCTTTGAATGTTTGGTAAAATTCAGCTATGAAGTCATCAGGGCCAGGACTTTTGTTTCTTGGCGATTTTTGATTACTAATTCAATTTAGTTGATTCAGAATGTCTGTTTCTTCTCGATTCAGTCTTGGGAGATCATACATTCCTAGGAAAGCATCCATTTCTTCCAGATTGTCCAATTTGTTGGCATATAATTGCTCATAGTATCTTCTTATGATCCTTTGTAATTCTGTGGAGTCTGTAGTTATTTCTCCTCTTTCATTTCTGATTTTATTTATTTGAATCCTTTCTCTTTTTTCTTAATGAGTCTGCTTAAGGGTTTGTTAGTTTTGTTTATTCTTTCAAAGAACGTGCTTTTGGTTTTATTAATCTTTCATATTGTTTCTCTAGACTTTATTTCATTTATTTCTGCTCTGATCTTTATTATTTACTTCTTTATACTCACTTTGTGCTTGGTTTGCTGTTCTTTTTCTAGTCCTTTTAAGTGTAATGTGAGTTTGTTTATTTTAGCTTTTTCTTGTTTCTTGAGATAGGCCTGTATTGCTATGAATTTCCTTCTTGGAACTGCTTTCACTGTATCTCATAGATTTTGAGTAGTGTTTTCATTTTAATTTGTCTCTAAGTATCTTTGACTTTTACTTTGACCTCATTATTAACTCATTCATTGTTTAGTAGTGTGTTATTTAGCCTCCATGTGTTTTGTATATTTCCAGTTTTTTCCTGTAGTTGATTTATAGTTTTATACCATTGAGTTCACAGAAGATGGTTGATATGATTTCAAACTTCTTAAATTCGTTGGGACTTTTTTTCTGTTCTAACATGTGGTCTATCCTAGAAAATATTCCATGTGCACTTGAGAAGAATGTATATTTTGCTGCTTTGGGATGATGTGATCTGATCATATCTATTAAATCCATCTGGTCTTGTGTATATGTTAGGTCCATTGTTTCCTTGTCAATTCTTTGCCTGGAAGGTATGTCCATTGGTGTCCATGGGATGTTAAAGTCTCCTACTATGAGTATATTACTGTTGATCTATTCTTTTATGTCAGTCAATAATTGCTTTATGTATGTAGGTGCTCCTATGTTGGGTACATATACGTTTATTTACTAGGTAACCCTTGTCTTCTTGGTTTATTGATCCCTTTATCATTCTGTAATGCCCTTCTTTGTCTCATACTGTAGCCTTTGCCTTAAAGTCAGTATTACAAGAAATGCTAAAGGGACTTCAGTAAAAAGACAAGGGGTAAAAAAGACAATAGAAAAAACAAATACAAATAATATAATGGCAGTAACTATGTACCTATGAGTAATCACTTTAAATTAAATGAATTACGTGCTCCAATTGAAAGACATAGGGTACATGAATAGATTATCCAAACAAGACCCAAACTCATGAGCTCTACAAGAGAACCACTTCAGAGCAAATGATATACACAGACTGAAAGGAGAGTTGGAAAAAGATATTTCATGCAAAGGGAAATGAAAAAAAAAAGCCAGGGTAGCAATACTTATATCAGACAAAATGGACTTTAAATACAAGTTGCTGTCTACCTTGGGCCTACAAACACCGGAGCTCTGTTTAAGAATTACTGAAGCCTGGGGTTGTGAGTTTGTGGCCTGCCACCAAATGCTTCACCCAGATAAACAGGTTTTGCATGTGCTGCGTGAATTGAGTGCTATTGTTTGCTGTTCAGTTCACGACCCACAGAAAGCACAGGATGGGACTGGGTTGCCTGGGAGCAGGCTTGCCACTAGTAATTTGTGGGTTAGGTGGGGAATCGTCTCAGTGAGGCACGGGGCCGTCAGGTCTACACATCACCAGCTACAGCACTGCGAGCTCCCACCAAAGTCAGATACCATTATGTGACCTATTGTCTTCTGTGATGGGCCTACAAACCCTTGAGATCTCTTTAAGCGATACTGTATCTTGGGCTGGCAGCAGTGATCTTGTCACTGCATTCCCTGAACTTTACTCACTTCTCTATTTGAGATCTGTTGACCCTATCGGTGTGCCCATAAGTGTGCCCTGGGCACTTAGTGTATTAAATGGAGCAGGATTTCAGGGAATCAAGAGCCGTCAGGCCAATTTTCTCTAATTTGTGTGTCTGCATGTTCTCATAGTTGTCATAGATGAGAGGGAGGCAAGCTACTGTCTGGAGCAGTCACACAGACCCCTGTGATATCCCCAAGAGATGTTGCAGCTCGTACAAGCAGCAGTGGTCTATCCTCAGCTGTTTTCCCCGAAATGCACTCACTACTCTAGCCAAGGTCTGTCGCCTGTGCAGAACGCACAATCCTAGAGCCAAACAGGGCAAGGGAAGCTGTCTGTTAAGGGGTTGCAAACACTTTGTGGCTTGGGCGAAGTGGAATCTCAGGGAGACAAGGGTTATCAGGCCAATATGGCCTCAATTTCACTCCAACTTCTGTGCTTTCATGTTCTTGCTGTATTCAGATCACAGTGAGACCAGCTGCTATCTGGGGCTGGATCACAGACCTCTGTGATCCCCCCACATAATATTGCAGCTCTTGCAGGTAGCAGAAGTCTACCTGCACCTGATTATTCAGCAAAGCCTGCACTATGATAGCCAAAGTTTGTGGCCCCTGGGAATTGCAAGGGGGAGGAGCTGTGCTGTGGTGGTTGACTGTCAATGGATCACCTGGAGCGATTTCTAGGTTGGGTGGTGTGGGTTCTCAGGGAGATAACGGCCTTCAGGTCAATACAGCCTCAGTCTTGTTTCAACTTCAGTAACCAGTCATGCATTACCATGAAAATCCCAGATCACAGCAAGACCAGGTGCAGTCTGGGACTGGCCCATAGATTTCTGAGATCTGCCCAAGTTCATGTTGGCAGTAGTGATCTGTCTGAAACTGCCCCCGAAAGGCACGCTCACAGTGCTGGCTGCCTGCTGCCAATGCTTGTCCCTGAAAAGATGAAGGGTGTGGTATCCACCATGCAACAAAACTCCAGGCAATCTACAGGTTTGGTGGGGCAGTCCATTCTCCTCAAGGAGTGCAGCTTCCTAGTTGGTCCTGTGGGAGGGATCTGCACCAGTAAGCTGGCCTATAGGGAGCCCCAAGAAAGGCACAATGGCAGCTGCTTGTCCAGTCCTCCTTCTGGTGCTAGGTAATGCAGTCTTTCCCCATATGAATCTTGCATGAGCTTCTGACCTAACAGGTGAGTATTCATGGGTGAGAGACCCTGTGCATGGACCCTTTAAAGGGGCATCTAAGATTTCAGTCTCCTTCTGTATCACTCGGACAGCCAGAATCCCCTCTAACTATACAGAGTTTTCGGGAACTCCTCTTCCGTGACGGAGAGTAGGTGTCATCACAGGGGCACAGGGATGATTCAACGTATGCAAATCAATTCATGTGATACACCGCATAAACAAATTTAAAAAAATGAGAATCATATGATCATATCAATAGATGCAGTAAAAGCCTCCAACAAGATACAGCATCCATTTATGATCAAAACACTTTAGTAAATCAGTATAGAAGGAAAGTACCTTAACATGATAAAGGCCATCTATGACAAACCCTCAGCCAACATTATACTTAATGGTGAAAACTCAAAACCTTCCCTCTAAGACTAGGAACAAGGCTAGGCTGTCCATTATCACCACTGTATTCAACATAATATTGGAGATCCTAGCCTATGCAATCAGGCAAGAGAAAGATATAAAAGGCATCCAAATAGGAAATGAAGAATTCAAACTGTCACTATTTGTGGATGACATGATTCTCTATAAAGAAAACCCTTAAGACTCTACAAGAAGACTACTAGAAACAATAAGCAAATACAGTAAAGTCTCTGGATACAAAATCAACATTCAAAAATCCATAGCATTCCTATACTCTTAACTACAAAGTGTCAGAAAAAAAGTGGAAGAAATAACTCCTTTTGTAATTGCAACAAAAAGGAAAAAACACGTAGGAATAAATCTAATGAAACATGTGAAGGACCTATAAAATAAAAACTAGAAGATCCTGTTTAAAAAAATTGAAGAAGATACAAAACATAATAAGGTATTCCATGTTCTTGAACTGGAAGAATGAATACAGTTAAAATGACCATATTACCTAAAGGAATATAATGCAATCCCCATCAAAATCCCATCGGCATTTTTAAAAGAAATAGAACAAAAAAATCATCACATTTGTATTGAAGCACAAAAGAACCTGAATTGCCAAAGCCATCCTGAGAAAAAAGACTGAAGCTTGAGGCATCACTCTTCCTGACTTCAAATTATACTACAAAGCAACAGTAATAAAAATGGCATGGTACTGGCAGCAAAACAGACACACGGACCGGTGGAACAGAATGAAGATTCCAGAAGTAAACCCATATATACATGGGTAAATAATTGTCGGCAAAAAAAGCCAAAAACATATAGTAGAGAAAGGAAAACCTCTTCAATAAATGGTGCTGGCAAAACTGGAAAGCCACCTGCAAAAGAATGAAACTAGATTGCTGTCTATCACCACACACCAAAATTAACTCAATATGGATTAAGGACCTGAATATAAGACTTGAAACAATAAAATGCATAGAAGAAAACATAGGAACTAAACTCAAGAACCTTGGACTTAAAGAGTTTTTTATTAATTTGACCTCAAAAGCAAGAGAAGTAAAAGCAAAAATAAATTAATGGGACTATATCAAATGAAAAAGCTTCTGCTCAGCAAAAGAAACTGTCAACAAGGTAAAGAGAAAACCATCAAAATGGGAAAAATATATTTGCAAGTAATGCCTCTGATAAGAGCCTAATATCCAAAATATACAAAGAACTCATACAACTCAATAACAACAAAAAAGCAAACTGTCCAATCACAAAATGGACAGAGGCCCTGAACAGACACTTCTCCCTAGAGGACATACAAATAGCCAATAGATAAATGAAAAGATGCTCAACATTACTAGCTATTAGGGAAATGCAAATCAAAACCACAATGAGATACCATCTCACACCTGTTAGATTAGCTATAATCAACAGGATAAGTAATAACAAATGCTCAAGACTATGCAAAGAAAAAGGAACACTCATACACTGCTGGTGGGACTGCAAATTGGTATAGCCGCTATGGAAAACAGTATGGAGGTTCCTCAAAAAACTAAGAATTTTTCTACCATATGATCCAGCAATCGTTTTAGTGGGTACCCTAAAGACTTGAAAACCCATATCTAAAAATATATTTGCACACCAATATTCATACTAGCATTATTCACAGTGGCAAGGATATGGAAGCAATGGAAGTGTCCTTTGATAGATAATTGGATAAAGAAGCAGTGGTACATATATACAATGGAATATTACCTAGCCATAAGAAGAGATGAAATACTGCCATTTGAGACAACATGGATAGACCTCAGGATAATCATGCTAAGTGAAATAAGCCTGATAGAAAAAGTTGAAAATTACATGATATCACTTATATGTGGTATATAAACCTAAAAGCAAGAAATAAACAGGACAAACAAGCAAATACTCATGGACATGGATAATGGACTAGTGGTTACCAGAGTGTAGGGGGGTGGAGCATGATGGGAGATTTAGATGGTGTGAAGGGGGTCAATTATAGGGGGATAAGGGAAGGGTGAAGTGGTCTTTGGGTGGTAAACACACAGTAGAATATACAGATATCAAATTATATTGTACACCTGAAATTTATATAATTGTATTAACCAATATTACCTCAACAAATTTAATTTTTAAAAACAAAAAATAATAAAATAAATAAAATAAAATGCAGCGCTCAAATTGTCATGCAAGTGCAAAAACAACCAGCAGAGTTGGAAAATATATTAGCTAACCATATATCTGATAAGAAGTTTGCATCTAGACTATTTAAAGAACTATTACAACTCAATTATAAAAAGACCAATCACCCAATTTTAACACAGACAATGGATCTGAATAAAAATTTCTCCAAAGAAGATATGTAAATGTGTAATGAGCATGTGGCCAAGTGCTCAACATTGTTAGTTATTAGGTAAACAAATGTAAATTAAAATCACGATAACACTGATATAGAAGCTCAGTAAATATTGGTTGAAAGGAAATATAAAAAATTAATTCATCAAAAAAAGCTATCAAACTGGGAAAAGACATGGAGGAAACTTGAATGCATACTGCTAAGGGAAAGAATCTAGTCTGAAAAATCTACATACTCTATGTTTCCAGTTGTATGTCATTCTGGAAAAGTCAAAACTATAGAGATAGTAAAAGATCCGAGATTGTCAGGTGTTCTGGGGGAGAGGTTGATAAATAGTTAAAGCTCAGGGGAGTATTAGGGTTGTGAAACTATCTTCTTTGATACTGTAATTGTGGATACATAATATTATACATTTTTCAAAACCCATAAAACTTTACAACACAAAGAACCAATCTGTACGTTAACTATGAACTTTAATTATTATTTATATTCAATATTGACTAATTAATTGTAACAAATGTACCACATTGATGCAAGATTTCAATAATGGGAAGTCGTGTATTTGTGGGGTATATATGGAAACTATCTGTACTATCCGCTCAATATTTCTGTTTCACACCCACCAAGATGGCTATAATTTAAAAGACATAATAATAGGTGTTGATGAGGATGTGTAAAAATCAGATCCCTCATGTATTATTGGTGGGAATGTAAGGTTGTACAGCTGCTTTAGAAAAGTTCATCAGTTCCTCATAATGTGAAACAGATATAATATGACCCAACAATTCAACTCCTATAGCTATATCCAAGAAAACAGGAAACACATCAACTAAAAAACTTGTTCCCAAATACTCATAGCAGCATTATCCATAATAGCCAATGGTGAAATCAACCCAAATATTTATCAGCTGATGACAAACGTATATCCATACAATAGAATATTATGTGGCCATGAAAAGTAATAAAGTACTAATACTACAACATGCTTAATCTTGTGAAAGAAGCCACTGACAAAAGACCACATATTATATGATTCTATTTATATGAAATGTCCAGAATAGGTAAATCCATAGAGACAGACAGTAGATTAGTGATTGTGAGAGTCTGAGGTTAAGGGGAGAATATGGAGTGACTGCTAATGGAACAGTTTTTTTTTGGAGGGGGTGATTAAAATATTCCAAAATCAAATAACGGTGATGATTGTACAACTCTATGAATATACTAAAAATCATTGAAATAACACTTTAAAGGCATAAATTTTACTGTATGTAAGTTATATCTCAAAAGTAATATAAAAATGCAGCGCTAGCTACCTCTGCTGTAAGTTCAAGTTGTCTCTCAGTACTTCATCGTACAGTATCTAGATAACATGTGGATGATAGTTATCTGTTTTGAATTTTTTATTAAGTTTATCGGGGTAACATTGGTTAATACAATTATATAGTTTTTAGGTGTACATTATCATTGACACCTGTATATTCTGTATTTACCACCCAAAGTCCAGTTTCCTTCAGCTACCATATATTTGATCCCCTTTACCCACTTCACCTTCCGCCTAAATCCTATATTTGACCCCCTTTACCTCATCCACCTCTCCCCTCCTCCCAACCCCCTACCCTCTGATAACCCCTAGTCGATAGTCCAAGTCCATGAGTCTCTGTTTGCTTGTCCTGCTCATTTGTTACTTTTAGTTTTATATCCTACATTTAAGTGATATCATGTGATTTTCAACTTTTTCTGTCTGGCTTATTTAGCTTAGCATGATTATCTCACACCATTTTTCACAGTGGCCTGGACATGGAAGCAACCGAAGTGTCCTACGATAGATGATTGGCTAAAGTAGCTGTGGTACATATATACAATGGAATGTTATTCTGTCTTGAATATTTTTAAGTGAAACCATGTGAAATATTTGTATTGCTTAATGTTCTGTTGATATCTGGAATTTGATTATTCCATTTCCTCAAGCAAATTTTAGTTCTGTGTGTATATATACATATATAATTTATTTTGATGAAAAATAAATAAAAAGCATATATAAATAACTATGTATCAACCAGCATGCATTTTCAGTAAATTATGATGTAACCTAGATCTTAACTGGAAAATTTGAGAGATTTGGTTAACAATTTTAAGTGCTCAGAGGCTTATGTATTAAATCATTGATACAGTAACAATGCACTAAGTGGCATTCTATTTGTGGGATATAAATAACGAAATAAACAAATAAAACAGAAACAAACTCATAGATACAGAGAATATTTTGAGGGCTGTCAGACGGGAGGGAGGTTTAGGAAGTGGGCGAATAGTGTAAGGCAGGGGTCCCCTGCCCCTAGGCCATGGACCAGTATTGGTCTGTGGCCTGTTAGGAACCAGGCCACGTAGCAGGAGGTGAGTAGCAGGCAAGCCAGTGAAGCTTCATCTGTATTAGTAGCTACTCCCTAGCACTGGCATCACAGCCTCAGCTCACCTCAGACCATCAGGCATTAGGTTCTCATAGGAGCATTGGTCGTTGGTCCAGAAAAGTTTGGGGACTGCTGATATAAGGGATTAAGAACTACAAATTGGTAGTTACAAAACAGACATTAGATATAAAGTATAGCATAAGGAATATAGTCAATAACATGGTGTTAACTATATACGGTGTCAAATGGGTACTAGATTTATCAAGGTTATCACTTCATAACTTATATAAATGCCTAAAAACCATGTTGTACACCTGAAACATATAATATTGTATGCCAAGTGTAATAAAAAAAATTTAGTTATCTGAAAAAAGTACAAATTGATAGTTACAAAATAGTCACAGGGATGTAAAGTATAGCATAGGAAATATAGTCAATAATATTGTAATAACTATGTATCATGCCAGGTGGGCAGAAGACTTATTGGGGGAATCACACTGTAAATTATATAAATGTCTAACCATTATTCTATACACCTGAAACTAATATAAAATAATGTTTAACATTAATTTTAACTAAAAAATAAAAATTAAAAAAAATAATGTGTTCAGTGATAATCACTGTAATTTCCTCATTATAGCAAAAAAAAAAACACTAGAAACACTATGCACGTTTAATAATAAATTAGTAAAATAAATTGTGATACACCTTTAAAATGTATTACTATGTAGAGATAAAAATAGTATAGTGAGTGAATATTTATTGTGATGAAAAGTATATAAAATATCATTAAATGGAAATTAAAATTGATTAAAATACAGTAACTGCATATATATAACTGTTCATGCATAGAAAAAGATCTTACAGGATGTACTCTGAGTTGTTAATTGTGACTCTCTTTGATGGTGGTGATGTTTGTACTTTTATTTTCTTCTTTTTGTTTATATTTATTTTCTAAAATTATTTATAGAATAAACAATTATTGCTTTTTAATTTTTTTAAAGTTATTGGGTTTTTTTTAGTAATAAGTAGTCTTCTTTTTCTTAAAGGTCAGAAATTATTGTTTTAGTCTGTTTAAGTCTCCAGTACCAATCTGTCTATCCTGTTAGCTGACTTCCCTGTCCTTGACATCTTGCCTCTCTATCTCTAATTTCTCTCTGGTACTTCTCATTAAAGTGGGCTACACTTTCAAATCAAATGATTCTACCACACAACTCTTGCCTATTGAATATATCCATCAAAGGAGGTGCGGGGGTGGGACATGACTGTCGCAGTGATCATTTTTCAGCCTAGATTAGTCCTCATTTCTGTTATAAGTCTCTGGTTAAGTTAATCAGATAATTAGTCTTTATTTTGAGCATATATTCCAAAACTGTGTAATTTTGACTAGTGACTTATGGAGGCATTGCAGAAAGTTGAATATGCTGAGAGGTAAGATCAGAAGTGAGGAATAAATGCCCTACCAAGATCTTTGTTTCTGGTTAAAAACAATGTATGAGATCCAACATATGTAGTAGTAGCAGTTGCTCTCTAACCTAGCAAACTTCTGTTCTTATTAGTTTTATGAGTGCTGATTATGAAATTGTATTGCTGGATATGATCGCCCTTAAACAGTTATGCTCAAATCTTTGGATATGGCATGCTGATATGCAACCAACATTTAGATATTTTTCTCCTTCTTTGTATTTAATGGATTCCAGGAGGCCTGATCTCTTGCCAATGTTGTCTTTGTGATTCCATCCAATGACTAAGAAGCAGACACAGAGTCAATTTCTCAGAATCTCATTCTCTCTCTCTCTCTCTCTCTCTCTCTCTCCCTCCCCCAATCTTTCCCCTCTCCAACCTCCTCTCTCAAAAAACTATTATTAACTGTGGGGCTTATAAATTGAAGAGTGTCTAATTTTTCTTTATTAAAATATATTTGTTTTTCCAAAATGATAACTCTACTATTTGAATTAATAGTTGGGATGAAATTCAGTCAAAGTTATCAGTAGTTTGTATCTATTCAGCTAATTTTTACTATTTTTCCATCTGGACTGCCACTGAGTTCTTCTCCCTATTATTCTCATCTGTCAGAATCTTAGTCACAATGCTAGTTTTTCTTTTTAGCTTAAGCTGTTTTCAGCCAGTTTCCAGATAATCATTTGAAGTAAGTAAGATCATTTTTAATATCTGATCTGGATTGAACTCAAACTTTGTGTACACTTCATTCAAAGGGCTTTCCATTCCCAGAAATCCACAAAGTTTAGGGAGTTTTAGCTTAGTAATAATTTTTCAGTGTTTTCTACTCTTTGATCTTTCTCCTGTGCCTGTTTGACAAACATGAACATACTATCTGTACTCCCGTGGACATTTCCTCCCCAAATTGCATTTCTTTCTCCCTTAGAAAGAATCTAATTCTTTTTGTTGAGTTCAGTGTGTTTAGCAAATATAGGTGCTAATAAATCATAAAAAGGAAGGCTGATTCTCATGTCAAAGAAAGATAGTTTATCATATGCCTGTGGAAAAATGCCCAGGGCATTTCTTTATCAGTTTATTAGTTTCAAAAAGAGAATAATTTGTCTACATATGTACTAGTCCTATAGATATAGTGGATGTAGTGCCAGTGTATCTGTACCATATAATTCATGTAGAAGAGTGACGGCATGAGAGGACTCCTCTCACTCATCCAAATAAAGAGAATCTTACATGTGGCACTCTTTCATTCTTCATCTTAGAAGGTAAAATCCTCCTTCTAGAAACAGTTTTCCCTTGATTTCTATGACACCACTTTCTTATAGTGTTCTTCCTTTTATCTTGTCACTCCTATGGCATCTTTGTTGGTTTTTCCATTTTTAACAAAATTTTAAATATTAGAGTTATTCACGGTATGATTTTTTTCTCAGATGGTTTTAATCATTCCCAGTGTTTCAGTTATGTGCCAGTGATATTGTACTAAATTTTTTATTAGTATTATTTTATATTAAGTTCAGATGCCCAGCATATTGGTTAGATATTCATGTAATTTACAAAGTGATCTCCCACTTAATCTAGTAACCATCTGGCACTATACATAGCTAAGACAATTATTATTGACTATATTCCCTATGGTGTATTTCACAACCCATAACTGTTTTATAACTACCAATTCGTACTTCTTAATTCCTTCAATTTTGCACACAGCCTCCCAACTCCCCTTCCACCTGGCAATCACCAGTTTGTTCTTGGATTTGTGAGTCTATTGATGTTTTATTCATATATTGTGTTCCTTACATTCCACATATAAGTGAAATCATACCGTATTTGTCTTTCTCTGTATGATTTATTTCACTTACCATAATGCTTTCTAAGTTTATCCATGTCATTGAAATAAGATTTTATTTTTTTATGCCAAGTAATATACCATCGTATATATGTGCCATAAACTTTTTACCAATTGTCTATTTAACATATCTTGGCTATTATAAGTAGTGCTGCAGTGAACATAGGGGTGTATATATCTTTCCAAATTAGTGTTTTTGTTTTATTTGGATAAATACCCAGAAGTGCAATTGCTAGATCAAAAGGTAGTTCTATTTTTAAATTTTTTTTTTTTGAGGAAACTCCAAACTGCTTTCCATACTGGCTATACACTTTTGCAATCCCACCAACAATGTACAAGGGTACCCTTTTCTCCACATCTTTGCCAATAATTGTTGTGTTTTGATTTGTCGAGGATAGCCAATTTGACAGGCGTGAGGTGATATCTCACTGTGGTTTTAATTTACATTTCTCTAATGATTAGTGACCTTGAACATCTTTTCTTGTCTTTGGCCATCTGTATGTCTTCTTTGGAGAAATACCTATTCAGGTCTTCTACTCATTTTTAATTGGATTGTTTGCTTTTCTGATGCTGAGTTCTTTGAGTTCTTTTAAATTGTGGATATTAACCCCTTATAAGATGTATCATAGACAAATATCTTCTATTCAGTAAGTTCTCTTTTAGTTTTGTTGGTGGCTTCCTTTGCTGAGCAAAAACTTTTTGTTTTGATGTAATCCTATTTGTTTATTTCTGCTTTTATTTCGTTGTCCAAGGAGATATATCAGAAAAAAATATTACTAAAAGCAATGTCAGAGAGTTTACTTTCTATGTTTTCTTTCTAGAAGTTTTATGATTTAAGATCTTACAAATAAGTCTTTAATACACTTTGAGTTTATTCTTGTATATGGTGTAAGAACATAGCCAAGTTTCACTTTTTTGCATGTATCTGTCCAGTTTTTGATAAATAGGCTGTCTTAATCCCATTATATATTCTTTACTCATTTGTCATAGATTAAATGACCATATACGCATGGGTTAATTTCTGTGCTCTCTATTTTGGTCCACTGATCTATATGTCTGTTTTTTATGGCAGTACCATGTTGTTTTGATGACTACAGACTTGTAGTAGAGTATTATATGAGGTAGCATGATACCTCCAACTTTGTTCTTCTTTCTCAAGATAGCCATGGCTATTCGAGACCTTTTATGGTTCCATATAAATTTTTTGATTATTTGTTCTAGTTCTCTGGAAAAAAAGATGCCATTGGCATTTTGATAGAGATTGCATCAAATTTATAAATTGCTTTGGATAGTATGGATATTTTAACAATGTTAATTTTTCCTATCCATGACTACATTATATTCTTCCATTTATTTGTATCTTCATCATGTTCTTTCTTCAATGAGTTATAGTTTTCCAAAAACAGGTCTTTTACCTCCATGGTTAAATTTATTCCTAGTTATTTTATTGTTTTTCATGCAATTGTAAATGGAATTGTTTTCTTAATTTCTCTTTCTGATAGTTCCTCATTGGAGTATTAAAATGCAACCAACTTCTTAATATTAATTTTGTATTTGCTACTTTACTGAATTCATTATTCAGTTCTAACGCTTTTTTGGTGGAATCTTTAGGGTTTTCTGTATACAGTATCACGTCATCTGCAAATAATGACAGTTTTACTACTTCCTTTCCAATTCAGATGCCTTTTATTTCTCTTTTTTGTCTCATTGCTGTGGCTAGGACTTCCAATACTATGTTGAAGAAGAATGGCAAAAGTGAGCATCCTTGTCTTGTTCCTGATCTTAAGGAAAATGCTTTTAACTTTTACCAATGGAATATGATGTTAGCTGTGGATTTGTCATATACAGCCTTTATTATATGGAGATATGCTCCCTCTCTTTCCATTTTGCTGAGTGTTTTTATCATAAATGGATGTCACATTTTGCTGAACACTTATGGCATCTGTTGATAGGATTATATGATTTTTATCTTTCAGTTTGTTAGTGTGGTGTGTCATATTAATTTATTTGCAGGTATTGAACCATTGATCATGATGTATGATCTTTTCAATGTATTGCTGAATTCGATTTGCTTATATTCTGTTTAGAATTTTTGTATTTATGTTCATCAGGAGTATCAGCCTATAATTTTTTTTATAATGTCTTTCTGATTTTGCAATTGGTAATGATGGCCTATAAAATGGTCTTGGAAGTCTTCTCGAATTTTTTGAAATGCTTTAAGAATAATAGATGATATTCTTCTTTAAAAGTTTGGTAAAATTCACCTGTGAAGTCTTCTCATTCCAGACTTTTGTTTGTTGAGTTTTTTAATTAGCGATTCAATTTTATTAGTAGTAATCAGTCAGTTCAGATTTTCTTTTTCTATTTGACTCAGTCGTGGGAGATTGTATGTTTCTAGGAATGTATCCTTTTCTTCCAGATCATTCAATTTGTTAGCATATAATTTTTTATAGTATTTTCTTACAATCCTTTATTTCTATAGCGAAGTCAGTAGTCACTTCTCTTCAATTTCTGATTTTATTTACTTGAATCCTCTGTGGTTTTTTTTCTTGATGAGTCTGTTTAAAGGTTTATCAATATTGTTTATCTTTTCAAAAAACTAGCTCTTGGTTTTACTGATGTTTTGTATGGTTTTTGTTTGTTCGTTTGTTTTTTTAATCTGTTTCATTGATTTCTTCTCTGATCTTCATTATTTCCTCCTACTCACTTTGGGGTCGTTTGCTGTTCTTTTTCTAGTTCTTTTAAGTGTAAGGTTAGATTGTTTATTTGACTTTTTGTTTGTTTCTTGAGGTAGGCCTGTATTGCTATGAAATTCCCTTACAGGACTGTTTTTGCTGTGTCCCATAGATTTCGAGTTGTTGTGTTTTCATTTTCATTTGTATACAGGTATCATTTGACTTCTTCTTTGATCTTATTGTTACCCCATTCATTGCTTAGTAGCATGTTATTTAGCCTCCATGTGTTTCAGTGTTTTGTAGTTTTTTTCTTGTAATTAATTTCTAGTTTTATACCACTGTGGTTGGAGAAGGCGCTTGATACGATTTCAATATTCTTAAATTTATAAAGACTTGTTTTGTGGACTAAAATGTGGTTTATCCTGAAAAATGTTCCATGTGCACTTGAGAAGAATAGATATTCTGCTTCTTGAGGGTGAAATGCTCTGAAACCATCAATTAAATCCATCTGGTCTAGTGTATCACTTAAGGCCACTGTTTCCTTGTTGATTTTTTGTCTGAGAGATCTGTCCATTGGCATAAATAGGGTGATAGAGTCCTTTACTATACTGTGTTGCTGTCTATCTCTCCCTTTATGTCAGTCAATATTTGCTTTATATATGTAGGTATTGGGTACATAAATATTTACTAGTGTTATGTCCTCTTGTTGTAGTGGTCCCTTTATCATTATGTAATGTCCTTCTTTGTCTCTTATTATAATCTTTGTTTTAAAGTCTGTTTTGTCTGATATAAATATTGCTATTCTTCTATCCATCTACTTTCACTCCGTATGTGTCTTTTGATATGAAGTGGGTATCTTGTAGACAGCATATGTATGTATGGGTCTTGTTTTCTTATCTGTTCAGTAACCCTATGTCTTTTGATTAGATCATCTAATCCATTTACATTTAAAGTATTATTGATAGGTACATAGTGCTATTTTATTATTCACAGTTATGTTCTTTTTTTTCCACCTCTTTTTCCTAAAGAAGTCTCTTAAACATTTCCTATGATACTGTCTTGGTAGTGATGAACTCCTTTAGCTTTTTCTCATCTGCGAAGCTCTTTATCTCACCTTCAATTTTAATTAATAGCCTTCTGAGTAGAGTCTTGCTTGTAGGTCCTTGCTTTTCATCACTGTGAATATTTTGTGACAATCCCTTCTGGCTTGCAAAGTTTCTATTAAGAAATCAGCTGACAATCTTATGGGGGGTTTCTCATAAGTAACTAGCTGAGTTTCTCTTGCTGCTTTTAGGATTCTCTGTCTTTAGCCTTTCACATTTTAATTTTGAAGTGTCTTGGTGTGGGCCTATTTGAGTTCATCTTGTTTGAGACTTTTGTTCTTCCTGGGCTTATATGTCTATTTTTTTTTTTCACCAAATTAGGAAATTTTTTTTTGTCATTATTTCTTCAAACAAGTTCTTGATCCCTTGCTCTCTCTCTATCTCTCTCTTTTCCTGGTACCCCTATGATGTGAATACTGTTGCCCTTAATGTTTTCCCAGAGGTATCTTATACTTTCCTCATTTAAATTTTTTTCTTTTTGCCATTCAATTGAGTTTTTTCTACCTTGTCTTCCAAATCACTGTTTTGATCCTCTGTTTCATCAAATCTACTGTTGATTTCTTCTAGTGTATTCTTCATTTCAATTATTGTATTCTTTATTTCTGACTGGATCTTTTTTATGGTTCGTATGCCTTTTTTATGCTTACTATCTCTAGTTGAAGTCCTCACTGAGATCATCTATTCTCCCCCTAAGGACATGAGCATCTTCATAATCAGTGTTTTGAATTCTGTCTCTGGTTGGTTGCTTACCTTCATTTTGTTTAGTTTTTTTTTCTGGAGTTTCCTTCTATTGTTTTATTTGAAGCATGTCTTTCTATTTTCTCAATTTAGTTGCCTCTCTGTGTTTGTTTCTATGTATTAGATTTGCTACATCTCCCAGTCTCGGCCAGGTGGCCTTATGTAATAGGTACTCTGTGTGGCCTACTGGTGTAGTCTCCCTGATCACCTGTGCTGGGTACTCCAGAAGTGTCGCTTGTGTGAGTTGAGTGTGCTCTCCTATCGTAGTTGAGTTTTATTGATGTTAGCATGTTGTTGGATGGGACTGACTCTCAGGCTGACTGGTTGTGAGGATTAGCCACACCCACTGGGTATGAGTTTTTGTGGGGGCTGACCCCATGGAGTGGAATTTGCCCCAGCAAGCTCATTCATCTGTTGAGACCATGCTTTGGGTGTGCTGCTTGTAGGGTTAATCAGGTGGTGCACTATAGAGGTCAATGCCAGCTTCCAAGTGTGTTGGTTCATACCATATATTCATGCTGAACTTAAAACTGGCCTATTGTACGTACTTGATAGGCACAAAAAAATTCAACAAGACAAAAGTGTATTCACAATTTATACCACCTTCCCCAAGTTCCTGTTTTTCCTTCAGTGCTTTGCATTTCAGTTAAAGGCACCACTATCCGCCCAATTACTCAAGTTAGAAAACCAGGAGTCAACTTCAACATTAGAATTTCCTTTCTGCCATCAATTAATTATTAAACTCTATTGATTCCACCTTTAATATATTCCTGCATCTTCATTGCCAGTACTCTAGGGCAAGTCGAAAGGTTTCAATGCCTCTAGCTCTAGCCTTATTCAGCCCTCTTTTTCATTTTGCACACTGTATACCTAGCGACCTTTTAAACACACAAATCAGATTATGTCATTCTTAAAGATAAAAACCATTAAGTAATTTCCTGAGGTTCTTAGGATAAAGCCCAAACTCTTGCCCTTACCCATTGTCCTTGAACTAGCTGTCCTTTTTTTATATCCTCCGCCATGTAAGTTCCTTACCATCTAAGATCCTCTGCACATTCTATTCTATTTGGAATGTCCTTCATCACCATCTCCCTCCACTCCCAGTTTCATTTTCAAATGAATGAATAAAGGAATCAATGCTGCTAGAACTGACACTATGTAAACTATGTATTGTAGCAGTTAGGAAGTTATTTTGTTCACTTAATAGCAAACACTCAAAACAGAAAAATATAGAAGTCTTATATGAACTTCTTGTTCCTGTCAGGCCCACCTACCCGAAATAATATAAATAGAACTGTGTTTGTTATTCCTGTTGGTACAGCAATAACCTCTTCTATACAAAGAAATTAATAACAAAAAAAATGTTTTTGCAGTGTCCACATGGTTATGGCTAAAATTTTACATGAAAAATGGAAGTTTTACTCTGTCATCATGTAGATGTAAGTCCAGATTTTTGACTAAATGTTTCCATTTTTATGTAAATATTCATGGCTGTCTATACATATTATCTGCTTTATAAGCTATCATTTATTTTTCATGAATCTTTAAAATATGGTACTTATGATATTAAACGAGATTCCTGTGGATCTAAGCCATCTGTAAGACTGAAGATGAAAGAATTGTTTTAATAACAATTAAAGATAGTATGTTAGAAAAGGTTAACAGTGAGATTACATTCATGTAGGATGGTTAGTAACTCAATAATTTTCTTTTTCTTATATTATTTACATTTGATTCATGTATTTTAAAAGACAAATCACCTTTTCTTGGTATTTTGACTACACACACACACACACACATAATTTCTTTGTCTCATAATACAGAAAGGATATTGCCAATAGGAAATGTTAGAGCAATACCCCATCTTAGTCCAATTTTATCCCTAGATCACTCAGAGTTTAAAAGAAATAAAAGGCAAATTGCCCTAGGCATGTAACTGAATACTGTCCAAGGCCTGTTTTCTAAGATAACAGGTGTGCTTTCGATAGCCACTTATTGCTCTTTTTATCCCACTCATGTTCTGTTGTCCCCTAGAGTCAACAGCTGTGACTACTGTTTGGTCTCTACAACACCCAGATTCTGTTCTCCTTTAGTCTTTTAGCAATTTCATTTTCTAATGTCTTTGTTTTACTGCTACTGATTATGCTGTAGTTATATTGTAGATATTAGAATCTGAAGGTCTATTTAATCTAGTTTTAGTGCAAATAACTACAAAAGTTTGTATAAATTATACAAAGCTAACTCTTTCTGAGCATAGCTTAGAAACACCCAGCCTCCTTATGTCATGGCGAAAGCTTCATGGCCTCTTAGTTGGGAATGATCCAGAACCAAAAAGTAGATACACTAAGTCTGACCTAGGCCAGAAGTGCATTCTCGTCCCTAACTTTCATTGTTCACTCAATTGAAAACTTTATGCAAGGCATTATACTAGGAAGTGGAGATATAGAGATAATTAAGACAACGTCCCTGCCCTTAAGACTTATAAGTCTTATGGTTGAGACAGACACAAACACAGATCATTACTAAGAAATATGATAAATAAGACTGGAGGAGAATTGTGGGATCACAAAAGAAAGATATTTTCAAGTGCAGCATCTGTGGAATGCTTGCTGAATCTTAACAGGTGGCCTCGGAGGGGTACAAGCAGGAGCTAAATTTCACCAGCAACTAAAGCCCTCTCAAGATTGTGTCACTGGACACCTACTACGCAAAGCCATGTTAATAAGACTGGGAGACTTAGGAACTTTGCTTATACATAGAACAGACACAGAAAGGCAGCCAAAATGAAAGACAAGAAGCAGAAACCATATGAGAGAACAGAACAGAGATCCAGGAATAATGGAGCAAAGCAATCTAACAGATGCAGAGTTCATAACACTGGTTACAAAGATGTTCAATGAACTTAGGGGAAGTGTAAATGAAATCAGTGAGAATTTTAACAATGAGATTTTTAAAAAACATAAAAATTGAAATGGAAATTATAAAAGGGAACCAGTCAGAAATGAATAACATGTTATCTGAGATGAAGAGTATACTAAATATAATAAACAGAGTGGATAAAGAAGAGGAATGAACCACCAATATAGAGGATGGGGAAGCCAAGGAACTCAATCAGAACAGAAAGAAAAAAGAAGCCAAGACTATAATAATAATTTAAGGAGCCTCTGAGACACTGTTAAATGTAAACATGTCCATGTCATAGCGGAACCAGAAGGAAAACAAGATATCAAAGAACTACTTGAAGAAATAATGATGGAGAAGAAAGAGGGAAGCTGTCAGACTAGGTAAAAGCAGGGTTTTCCTCCTCCCAGATATGCAGTGAAATTACAACCAGATTACAAAATAATCAACATAGAGAATCAGCTAAAGTCCAGCTGATCGTAACACCTACGTCTGATAATATAAAGGAGCCACATCAAAGCTGGTAGGAGGGGCAAAGTCACAGATCAGGCTGGACCCACACCCGTGAGTGGTGGACGATCACTGGGAGAGACAGCGAGGCTGCAGTGGCTCCCCTAAAGGAGTTAGAGTTCTGGCCTCATGTGGGGCCTCCCCATCCTAGGGTCCCAGCCCAGGAAAGAGGAGATTCCAATAACTATGATTGTATAAACCATAGGGCATATTGGCCATCTGAGTGAGATGGAAAGGGACTGAACTCCTAGACGTCCCTTCAAAGAGCCCACGCACAGGCATTCTGACCTTCAGACACTCACCCAGGACGCTAGTGATGGGTTAGAGGCTTGTGCAGGATTCATACTGAGACAGTCTGCATTATCTGGCACCAGAATGAGGGCTGGATGGGCAGCCAGCATTGTACCTTATTCCCACCCCCCTACCGGGCAATCTACAGACCATGCCAGCTTGACTGTGCAGACCCTTCCAACAGAGCCATTAGGAAGCACTGGCCTGAGGAGATCAACCCTCCCACCCAACCTGCAGATTGCCCAGGGCTTTTGTTGCTGGATGGATGCAACGACCTAAATAGATTTTGAGCCAAGCATTCGCAGCTGGTGCCCAGCTCTGTGAGCACTTATTTCCGAGATAGTTTCAGGCAGATCACTGCTGTGAACATGAACTTGGGTCAATCTCAAAGAACTGTGGTACAGTCCCAAACAGTAGCTGGTCTTACTGTGATCTGGGTCTGCTGCAGGAACACACAAATGGTTACCAAAGTTGCAGCAAGACTGAGGCTGTATTGATCTGATTGACATTGTCTACCTGACACCCTGCCTCATCCTACCCACAAATTGTCCCAGGTGGCCTATTGACAGTGAACCACCACTGCCCTGCCTGTCCCACTGGGGTTTCCTAATCCACATAGGCAACAAACTTTGGCTAGCACAGGACACACACTGCACGAAAATCAGTTACACACAGACCTCTGCTCCCTGCAAGAGTTGCAATATTGCTTCTGGGAAGTGCAGAGGTCTTTGCGACTGCCCCAGATGGCAGCCAATCTCACTGTGATCTCCAAATACAGCAAGAATGCCTGGGCACAGAAGTTGAAGCAAAACTGAGGCTGTATTGTCTAGATGGCCCTTATTTCCCTGAGATCCAGCTTCCCTCAAACTACAAAGTGCCTGCAGCCTATTGACAAGCAGCCTCTTGTACCCTGCTTGGCTTCGAGACTGCACACTCTGCACAGGGAACAGACTTTGGCTAGCACCACAAGCATTTTTTGGGGAAAACAGTTGTGGGAAGGCCACTTCTGCCTGTACGAGTTGCAATATCTCTTGAAGGAATTGCAGGGCTCTGTATTGGCCCTTGACTCCTGAGCTCCTGCCCCATCCAATACACAAAGTGCACCCCACACATTGATAGGAAGCTGCCCCTGGTCTGAGGTGGTGCATTCAGGCCCAAGGTGGGCAACAGCTCCCCTTGCTATGATTGAAACCTTGTCCAGGGAGCCACAGAGACAGTGCTGACATGTAAACTGACACTGCAGCGGCAGGGGGAAATTTGCTCAATAGACCCAGGAAACTCCCGAGGTCCCTGTACCACTCAATACGCATATCACCCAGAGGCTTTTCAGTTTCAGAGACTAAATGGCAAATAACAGTGTCAGACCTGGAAGTGCACTTATCCCTCTGCTAAACTTCCCTAGGTCAGGGACAGTGGATAACCAGACCACTACTACAGCATTATCTCTTCCACTTACCTATAGAGCCAACATAGGCAATAACCATCTGCAGATTATTTTGTAATTCCCACCGTGAAGCGTTGAGCAATGAAAAGCAGTGGCTGACTTCAGCATACTGGGGACCCCTCCCAAGGGGCAACAAAACCAATGCAAATGAAGGTTTGCACCAAACTACAGCAGAGCAACTCCTGACTACCCCATTAGTGGTACACACAAGGTGGCTGGAACAAGTACACAAGCCTGCCAGGGCAAATCCCACTCAGCGGGGGCAGCCCCCAAACAGCAACTCTTACCCTGTGGGTGCAGCCAAGTCCCATAAGTAGTCACTCTGAGAGTTAGTACCATCCTTGGATTTACTAACAACAATAAATGCTTGGCGACAACAGAAGATCACACACGACCCACACAAAGATCATGTTTAGAGCCCCTGACCTACAGGATCTGGGAGGGTTCGCTACTGGGCCACACAGGACCCCTTCCACATTAGGCCATCTGGCCAAGGCTGAGAGATGAAAGAAATATTTCTGACACATAGAAATGAAGACAGAGGCTAATCAGAGGATAAAACAAAGAAAAATGCCACATATAAAACAACAGGAGAAAACACCAGGGGTATTGTGACATGGCAGCTTGTGCTTGTGTCCACGTCAACAATAACCCCCATCATTTCACTATATTCCATGGTATGAGCCATCTGTGTACCAAGCATCCTCGGGGATGGGAGTCTGACCCTCTACATAGGGACTCGGTATGTCTCACATCTCAGCAGGCTCCACTAGGAGGTCTACTTGAACAGTGTAAGGGTCTGTGAAATTCCTGTACAAGGAGTCTTCCTTAAGGCCGCAGCCACCCCTCCACAGGTTAAATGGACTGCATCATTACAGAATTATGGCCATTGACGGCCTCACTGGCCAATAGGGCTGTATATATAGCAGCCAGTTGCTTCTCTATCAGAGAATACTACGCTTCCATGCCTTTCCATAACTGGGACCAGAATCCTATTGGTACCTTCTGAGACCTATGCTTATGCCACAAGCCCCATCCAAACCCCGCATTATCCACCAGCACCATAAGCAGGAATAGGAGGGCTGGATCTACAACACGTAGAGTTTGGGCTTGTGCTACAGCTTGCTTTGTAGCCTTAAAGGCCTCCTCTATCTTGGGGGTCTAATCCCTCTATGCACTCCATCGCACTAGATGGTACAGGGGTCACATCAAGGAGGCCAAATGGGGAATAAACACTCTCCAAAACCCCAGCAGTCCCAAATAGGTTTGGAGCTACTTCAGTCTCAGGTTGGGGATATGCCTGTATCTTATCAATCACCATCTCCGGCATTACTTTTGTCCTACCTGACCAGACAACTCCCAAAAATTTAACAGAGAACCTAGGTCCCTGAACCCTGTCCTCATTGACTACCCAACCCCAGTCAGCAAGAGCTTCTCCCAGGCCGGTCGCTGCTGCTTCTATTTCTGTAAGAGAATCAGAGGTTAGAATTATGTCATCAATGTAATGATAGAAGTGCACTGTGGGCAGTCATTTCCACGTGGCTAAATTTTGAGCCATGAGACCATGGCACAGGGCAGAGCTAGAGAAAAAGGCATGTACCAAGTCCATCGCATAATGGTATCGTCCAACTTCATGTGACAACCTGTCCATGATGTAGTGACATTCAGCACGGCAGCATTCAGGGGTGTCTTAACCTTATTCAGCTCCTGCAGCTTCAGGTCAACCAGCTCCCCCACTAACCAGGTGTCCCGGCCCAATCCCTAATCAGAGAGATAATCAGCCAGCTGCACCTCATGGATTGTGGCCTTCCTGGGAATAGGAGTGAATTGCTGGTCAGGGAGCAGCTGATTCCACAGCACCAGCAGCACTTCATTAGGTTGCTGCTCAATCTTTTCTGCAGTGACCCCTACCGGGAGGAGGTCAAACCACATTTGCCTGCGGCTCACTCTCACAGCCCAATGGACTGAACACTGCTCCACTCCCACTTTTCGGCCACACCTCCAACTGTGCACTAGTAGATCTGGGAGTGCGTCTGGAAGTAGGGCGCGCACTTAAATGGAACGCTCCTTGCATTTCACTTTCACATCCTTCAACCTAGCCATAGCGAACATCACCTACCTCATGGATCCGCCTACCCACGTAAGGGGGAACAGTGCCGCCATGACGCCTAAAGTCCCAGCCAGGCTAGAAGTTAAAATCAAGTCCTTCATATGGATTGTAAATACCTTTTCTTTGGGACTTGTATACTGGGTGCGAAACATCATCTGTCACATGCCTATTTCCCGAATTATCTGGATCAGATCTAAGTACGTGATCCATCTGCGCACTGTCTCTGGCAGCTCCCCCTGGCCAGCCCACACTGTGCAGCAGACATGAGCCAGTTGATGAGGACTGGTTGCCTACACCCTGTGCCGTAGATGCCACATTCTGGAGGTGCTGCTGGAGGGATGGTATCATCGTTATGTAGGCCAGCTGAGCCATCTCTTCTGGAGAGAGTTTAGTCCCTTCGACCCCATCATTCCACAGGCGAAGTAGCCATGCCGGAATTGTTTCCCCAGCTCTCTGCCAGACCTATTTTGTCAGGTCCCAGAGTTCCACAGGGTTTTACTGGATCAGGTAATTTGTTTTTAATCTGGAGTGTGCCATCTACTTGACCTTTGAGGCCAAATGCCATCCCACTTTAACCTGCTGCCGTAACACCCAGCAGTGTCTGCTGTGGTACCAGTGGTGGGCTCCCAGACTGGGACAATGGCAGTGACTATTCGGGGTCCACAGCTTACATTCCGCTGCCATCAGCCACCTTTCAAGCACTTCTTCCTGGTGCTGTAGCTGCTACACCCACTAAGCCTGACCCTGAACCTCCAGGCTGCTCAGGAACATACAGGCCACCTGACCCACTGGGTCCCAGTAAGTAGTCAGGACATTTGGCTCCAACATCTCCAGGGATTTCCAGATGTCCTCCTGACAGGGCTTCACTCCATCCCCAATCCTCCATGGCCTTCCATGTAGCCATATTTGTGGCCACAGGGTACCACTGGGAGGCAAGGGAGAAGGCAGGAGGGTCACATGTCTTCCACCTGAGTCTCCTTCACCTGGGAACCATCTGGAGTTCCAGGGACTATACAACCCTCATCCTGCCAACTGCACCAAGTGTCAGTGCTGAGCTTATAGAGAAGGAAAGATTTGATGATGAGATGCCCAGTTAGAAGAATGCACAATAGATGGACACCAACTTTATTGTGGAGAGCACAGTATTACACACACTTCTCCTGTTCTTCTACTTGTGCTCCCCTTCTGCTTTCCAGAGGACTGCATGGCTCCACAGATAACAGAGTACAATAGTGGCATTCAGCCACACATGCATAATACAATAAGCTGAAGTATGTTTATATATTATAAGCACAAGAACCCTACTACACCAATGTAACATTCTAAATATGCAGTCCTATTCCTAGCTATGAGCCTGGATTATAACCAGACCTGGGACTCACCAGGCCTGGGACCCACACAGAAAGAGAAAAGAGAGAGTAAGGGATTCAGAATCTATTTGAAGAAATAATGACAGAAAAATTCCCTAATCTAACAAAGGAATTAGACATACAAGTTTAGGAAGCAAAAAGAGTTCTAAACAAGAGGAATTCAAATAGACCTACACTAAGACACATCATAATTAAAATGCCAAAGGTCAAAAACAGACAGAGAATCTTAAAAACAGCAAGAGAAAGACAGTAAGTTACTTACAAGGGTACCCTCATAAGATAATCTTCTGATTTTTCAATGGAAATTGCAGGCCAGAAGGGACTGGCAAGAAACATTCAAAGTTATAAAAAAGAAGAATCTACAATAACGAATATTGTACCCAACAAGACTTTTAATTAAAATGGAAGGTGAGATAAAAAGCTTCCCAGACCCACCCCCCCCCCAAAAAAAAAGTCAGTATAACAAAAAATGTTAAAGAGACTTCGGTAAAATGAGAAGAGGTAAAATAGAATATAAAAAAATCAAATAAAGAATAATAAAAAGGCAGTAACTATGTACCTATCAATAATCGCTTTAAATGTAAATGGATTAAATACTTCAATCAAAAGATATAGGATAGCTGAATGGATAAGAAAACAAGACCCATACATATGTTGTCTATAAGAGACCCATTTCACATCAAATGACACTCACGGACTGAAAGTAAAGGGATGGCAAAAGAGATTTCATGCAAATGGAAATGAAAAAACAGTGGGGATAGCAATACTTATATCACATAGACTTTGAAACAAAGGCTATAATATGAGACAAAGAAGAGCATTACAGAATGATAAAAGGATTGATAAATCAAGAAGACATAACCCTAATAAACATATACACACCCCACATAGGAGCACTTACATACATAAAGCAATTGTTGACTGACATAAAAAGAAAGATTAACAGTAATACACTCATGATAGGAGATTTTAACTCACCATTGACACCAATGGACAGATCTTCCAGACAAAGAATCATCAAGGAAACAATGGGCCTAAAAGATACACTAGACCAGATGGATTTAATAGATATTTTCAGAGCATTTTACCCCAAAGCAGCAAAATATACATTCTTCTCAAGTGCACATGAAACATTTTCCAGGATAGACCACATATTAGGACACAAAACAAATCCCAATGAATTTAAGAAGATTGAAATATTATCAACCGTCTTCTCCAATCACAATAGTATGAAATTAGAAATCAACTACAAGAGGAAAATTGGAAAATACACAAATTCATGGAGCTAAATAACATGCTACTAAACAATAAATGAGTAATTAATGAGATCAAGGAAGAAATAAAAAGAAACCTAGACACAAATGCAAATGAAAACACAACAACTCTAAATCTCTGTATGGAGCACAGTGAAAGCGGTCCTAAGAGGGAAATTCATAGCAATACGGGCCTACATCAAGAAACAAGAAAAAGTTCAAATAAACAATCTAAACTTACATATAAAAGAACTAGAAAAATAACAGGAAACCAAGCTCAAAGTGAGTAGAAGTAAGGAAATAATAAAGGTCAGAGTGGAAATAAACAAAATAGAGTCTAGAAAAATGATATAAAATATTAATGAAACCAAGAGCTGGTTCTTTGAAAGGATAAACAAAATTGACAAACCTTTAGCCAGATGCATCAAGGAAAAACAGAGAGGACTCTAATAAATAAAATTAGAAATGAGAGAGGAGAAATAACTATAGACTGCACAGAAATACAAAGGATTATAAGAAAATACTATAAGCAATTATATGCTAACAAATTGGATAATCTGGAAGAAATGGACATATTCCTAGAAAATTACAATCTCCCAAGACTGAGTGAAGAAGAAACAGAAAATTTGAACTGACCTATTACTATCAAGGAATAGAATCAGTAATCAAAAACCTCCCCCAAAACAAAAGTTCTGATATAGATGTCTTCATAAACAAATTTTACCAAACATTCAAAGAAGAATCGATATCTATTCTTCTCAAACTCTTCCAAAAAATTCAAGAAGAGGGAAGGCTCCCTAACTTTTTTTATGAGGTCACCATTACCTTGATTCCAAAACCAGACAAAGACATTACAAAAAAAAGAGAGAGAGAAAGAGAGAAAACTATAGGCCAATATCTCTTATGAAAATCGATGCAGAAATCCTCAACAAAGTATTAGCAAACTGAATCCAGCAATACATTAAAAATATCATATACCATAATCAAGATGGACTTAATCCTGGGGTGCAATAACGTCCTCAAATCAATTAATGTGATACACCACATTAACAAATCGAAAGATAAAAACAATATGATCATATTGATAGATGCAGAAAAAATGTTTGGCAAAAACCAGCATCCATTTATGAGAAAAATTCTCAGAAAAGTGGAAAGAGGAAACATACCTCAACATAATAAAGGCCATATATGATAAAGCTACAGCTAACATCATATGCAATGGGAAAAGGCTCAAAGCATTTTCTTAAGATCAGGAACAAGACAAGGTTGGCCACTTCCACCACTCCTCTTCAACATTGTATTGTAAATCTTAGCCACAGAAATAAGACAAGAAATGGAAGTAAAAGGCATCCAAATAGAATAGGAAGAAGTAAAACTCTCATTATTTGCTGATGACGTGACATAATATGTAGAGAACCCTAAAGAGTCCACCTAAAAACTGTAAGAACTGATTAATGAATTCAGTAAAGTAGCAGGTTACAAAATAAATATTCAGAAGTCAGTGGCATTGTTATACACTAATGATGAACTTTTGGAAAGACAAATTGAGAAAACAATCCAATTTACGATTGCATTGGAAACAATAAAATGCCTGGGAATCGAATTAGCCAAGGTGGTAAAAAAACCTTTTCTCAGAAAATTATAAGTCATTGAAAAAAGAAATTGAAGAAGATAAAAATAAATGGAAGCATATACCATGCTCATAGGTAGGAAGAAACATCATTAAAATGGCCATACTACCCGGTGTAATCCATATCAAAATACCAATGGTATTTTTCAGATAGCAAGAACAAATAATCCTAAATTTTACATGGAACCATAAAAGACCCCGAACAGCCATGGCAATCTTGAGAAAGAAGAACAAAGTTGGAGGTATCACACTACCTGATGGCAAAGTGTACAATGAGGCTACAGTAATCAAAACAGCATGGTACTAGCATTAAAACTGATACATTGGTCAATGGAACAGAGTAGAGCCCAGAAATAAACTCATGCCTATACATTCACTTACTATATGACAAATGAGGTAAGAAATACAATGGAGTAAAGACAGTCTCTTCAGCAAATGGTGTTGGGAAAATTGGACGGATACATGCAATAAAAAGAAACTGGACCATCTTCTTACACTGTATACAAGAATACACTCAAAATGGATTAAAGACTTAAATGTAAGATCTTAAATCATAAAACTTCTAGAAGAAAATATAGGCAGTAAACTCTCTGATATTACTAATAGGAATTTGTTTTTAGATATATCTCCCCAGGCAAGGGAAACAAAAGGAAAAATAAACAAATGGGACTGCATCAAACTAAAAAGTTTTGTACAGCAAAGGAAATCACTAACAAAACAAAGACATCCAGCTGATTGGGACAAGATATTTGCATATGATACAACTGATAAGAGGTTAATATCCAAAATATATAAAGAACTCATACAACTCAACAACAAAAAACAAACAATCCAATTAAAATATGGGCAGAAGACTTGAACAGATACTCTCCAAAGAGGAAACACAGATGGCCAATAGACCTATGAAATGATGCTCAAGGTCACTAACCATCAGAGAAATGTAAATTAAAACCACAATGAGATATCACCTGATACCTATCAGAATTGCTCTCATCAATAAATCAAAGAGCAAGTATCGACAAGGATGCAGAAAAAAGGACACCCTCATACATGGTTGGTGGGGTTGCAAATTGGTACAGCTGCTATGAAAATAGTCTGGAGGTTTCTCAAAAAAAATTAAAAAGGGATATACCTTTTAACCCAGCAGTTGCACTTCTGGGTATTTATCCAAAGAAAAACAAAACAATAATACATAAAGATCTATCTACTCCGACATTCATGGCAGTACAATTTACAATGACTGAGATATGAAAGCAACCTAAAGCCCATCAACAGATGATTGGATAAAGAAGTTATGGTTCGTATATACAATGCAATATTACTCAGCCATTAAAAAATGAAATATTACAATTTACAATGATATGGATGTACCTAGAGGATATTATGCTGTAAAAAATAAGTCAGACAGGGATAGATAAATATCATATGATATCACTTACTTACGGAATCTAAGGAACAAAAAGAACAAACTCATCAAAAACTCACACAAATATAGAGGACAATTTGGTGACAGACAGAGGGGATGGAGGGTTGGGGGATGGAATAATGGGGTGAAGGGTTTAAGAAGTACAAATTAGTAGCCGATGGTTGGTCACAGGGATTCAGAGCATGGCATAGAGAATGCAGTTAGCATTAATATATTGACTGGATGTAAAACCAGAGGAGAAAGAATGATGGAAAACTTCCCTAACCTGGTGAAAGACATAGACATAAAACCTAGGAAGCTCAGAGAGTTCCAAAAACCAGGAACTCCAAAGGCTTACACCATGAACCATCAGGATGAAAATGCCAAAGGTTAAATCCAAAGAGATAAACTTAAAAGCAGCAAGAAAAAAGCAGTTAGTTACCTACATGGGAGCACCCCTAAGACTGGCAGCTGATTTCTCAAAAGAAACTATGCAGAACAGAAGGGCTCCCCACAAAATATTCATTGTGATGAAAACCCAGGATATACAACCAAGAATACTTTACTCAGCAAATTTGTCATTTAGAGTTGGACAGACGAAGAGCTTCTCAGACAAAAATAAGCTAAAGGAATTCATCAACACCAAGCCATTATTGTAGGAAATGTTGGAGGGACTTCTTGAAGAAGAAAAAACATCAAAAATATGAACAAAGAATAGTAATAACTATATTTCTATCAAAGAGTACCTCAAATGGAAAAGAATTAAGTGCTCCAACCAAAAGATAGAGTGGCTGAATGGATAAGAAAATAAGACCCCTACATATGCTGACTTCAAGAGACACACTTCAGATTAAAAGACACATAGACTAAAAGAAAGGGGATGGAAAAAGTTATCGCCTTGACGGAACTAGAGGGTATTGCGCTGAATGAATTGAGTCGGATAGAGAATGACAAATATTGCACGATTTCATGTACGTGTGAAAACTAAAGAATGAAATAAACAACAACAAAAAAAATAAAAATAAATTTATAGATTCAGAGAATATTGGAGAGCTACTATATGGGAGGGGTGTTAGAGGGACAGCAAAAAAAGCAAAGGGATTAAAAAGTACAAATGGATAGATATGCAGAATAGATATGGAGATGTATAATGTAGCATAGGGGAGTTGGTCAGTGATATAATAAATATGTAGGGGGAAGGGGGGAACTAGATTTAGAGGAGTGATCACTTTGTTAATAATGTGGATCTCTGATTACACCTGAAACTGGTATACTATTGTATGGTAACTATAATTGAAAAAAAAAACCTCATTGAAGTGTATAATATAAATATGAACAACTAATTTTCCATTACATTTCAATTAAGCTGAAATAAAAAAGAAAATAATAGAAAGATACTTTCATGTCAAGAAAGCTTCCTGGAAGAAAGTGACATCTAAATGAAGATCTAAAAGAGTTGTGGGAATTAACTTCACTAAGTACTAGAGAACAGTTATCTCAGGTAGAAGAAAAACCATTTACGAAGGCACAAAATCTTGAAATAACATTGCTTATTAGGTACTCCTTCATGATTGGAATATAGGATGCAAGGGCAGGGTGAGGGTGTTGGGGAATGTCATCAAGAAGATGTGATTGCCAATTTGACTTTCAAACAGGACATGAGGAATTGGAGGCTCCCCACTCTTTCCTTGTCTTTGCAGTGTGTGCCTAGCTTGCCTTCCCTGCACTAGAAGCTACCCAAGGACACAGCCTTGAGATAGAAATGTGATGTTAGACTATCTGTACTGTGTATGTGACTAAATCCAATTAAGGTCCCCCGTGTACATGGCTGACCCCAGTTAAAGCCTCTATAAACTTTTAAGATTTGGCCAGTGGGTGTGAGAAACTACTATGTAGTTGCCTAAGAGAAGCCTTATAAGTTCCCTTGCTTATTAAACCTGCTACCTATCAATCTGAAGTCTCTCTCTACCTTTTTTACTTGGGATCAGTTTTAGATTATACCTGGAAAGCTCCCAAAGAGGTTGCAACCCCACAGAAGCACATAGTAAATAAAGCCTAAGGAGGAAAACAGGGACAAGTTAGCTAGACTATGAATAATAGGCTTGATCATTTGGAGAAATGGGGAGCCACAAAATGTTGTATGTAGGGGCATAATATAACAAGAATAGCATCTTAGATGGGTCACCTTGGTGGCAGTATGCAAAAATAGATATTAAAGAGTCACAACTGAATGCTGTTGCAATAATCCAGATGAAAGATGATGGTAAACTAAATTAAAGCATTGGTAGAGGGGATGGAGAAGAGAAGACATACTCAAGTGATATTTGGAAAGTTGAATTGCTAGTACATGTAATAATATAGTCATAATATAACATGAGAAGCATTATAATAACAATTAGTACAAAATACGATCTAGAAGAAAAAGCAAATATTCTTTCTGTGGAAGTGCTGGGCGAGACTCTTCTGAGAAGAGCTGTGATTATCCAAGCTAGAAGATACGCGTACAAGAACACAAATGAGTGAAAGTAATTATTTGTTCAGTGAATGGCTTGAGTGATGTCTGTGTGTTTTCAGCAACAGAGGACTTTTTACCAACTAAATTTTTCTCTAAACCTTAATGTTTAAAATGAACAGAAGTGATGAACCAATTCCCCTGGCAGTTTAAAAATTTTGGCAAAGTATGTCATTGTTTGCAGAACGCTGGAGTAACCCCTGTGAATCCCTGTGAAGTCCAGTTGAAAACTTGTTAGGGTAGAACTCTCTCTACTGGAGTCCAAATCACCAAGCTAAGATATAAGTAGACCATTAAACTACTTAAAGAGAAGTTGTATGAGGTTCATTATTCCCTTGATCTAAGCTGTGTGCAATATACTACCTAAAGCACTTCAAAGATTCACTTCATCTCTGAAGTTAAGGAGAATCTGAAAACCCAGGTGAATGGGTAACTTTATTTGTGGTTCTCATCCTTTCTTTTCAGTACTGAGTTTCCTTGTCCAAAGGCCAGTTGCATTTCTACACCACCCCCCAATCTCTGTACCAGTCTTCTATACTTCGTTATGAATATAAGTAAATGAATATGTAGACTGAGTATAGTATATGGGTTTTGGGGTCTAATAGCAAGATGATTCAACACTGACTCTTTTAAAAATCATATTATAGTGTCTGTATGGGATCAATAAGGATAATGTCTTCCTCCCTACTCCAATCTCCTGCTTTTCACATTATTCCATTCTATAGGTGAATGTTGTTCAAATTGTATATTCGTAGGACACATGAAGATTTTAGAGATATGTCAACAGGTTTTATTTGTGTGGCTTTTCGTTTTTAACCAATCTCCAGGTTTTTAACTTCCATGAGCACTGTTTCCTAAACTTGATCTCATGAAAATATACCTGATGTTTCTACTTTCCCACCTTCCTTTCTGAAATTTATAAAAAGAAAGGTATGTCTCTAACTCTTCTCAAGGTTTGATGCCTGGCCCCAAGGTATGAAAGCCTGGTGGACACCAAAGAGACCATTGGAAACATTGGTGCTGACACTGAGAAAGTGCATTGCATTAATAGTGAGATGATAAATCTTTTTGTAAAGGCAAATAGGTTTTCATGCCTTCATTTCAATAAAATTGGAGGAAGGCCTAACCAATTTGTCATTAAATCAATCATTAGATATAATTTTGATGATAGCTTGTTATGTAATTTTTTGAGATATTATACAGCAAGTGATCAGTTGGATGATATTGTTTTCCCCAAAGTTTTACTGATCTATAATAGACAATTAGTTGTTCATATTTACATTATACTATTCAATGAGCTTTTTATTAATTATAGTAGGCATACAATAATATATTAGTTTCCCTCATATAGCATAGTGATTAGAGCTCAAGTGTTCACCCCACTAAAGCTAGTACCCCTCTTTCCCCTTATATATTTATTAAAACATTGTTGACTGTTTTCCTTATGCTACAGGATAAATCACCATTACTATTTTGTAACTATCCATTTGTATTTCTTTATCACTTCTCCCTGCTTCACCATCCTTCGAACTCCCTCCTGTCTAGTAGCTCTCAGAATCCTCCATATCTATGAGTTTCCTTGCATTTTTGTTGTTATTGTTATTTTTTTTCTTTAGATTCTGGATGTACATGAAATCGTGTGATATTTGTCTTCCTCTATCAGACTTACTTCATTTAGTACAATACCTTCTAGGGCCATCAAGGCAATATCTTTTCCTATCGACTTGTTTTTAATCGGGGTGTATATTTCAATCTGAAGTGAGTCTCTGGTAATGAGCATATGTAGGGGTCTTGTTTTCTTATTCATTCGGCTACCCTATCTTTTGGTTGGAGCATTTAATTCTTTTCCATTTGAAGTAGTTGTTGACAGATATGTATTTATTACCATTTTTATTAATGATTTTGATATATATTTGTTTTTTTCTTAAAGTAGTTCCTCCAATATTATTTGTAATATTGGATTGGTGTTGATGAATTTCTTTAGCTTATTTTTCTCTGGGAAGCTCTTTATCTGTCCTTCAACTCTAAATGATAACTTTGCTGGATAAAGTATTCTTGGTTGCAGATTCTGGGTTTTCATCACATTGAATAGTGTGCCAAGCCCTTCAGTCCTGCATGGTCTTTATCTTTCTTTTTCTTTTTAATTGGGGTAACAATGGTTGATACAATTATATAATTTTCAGGTGTACATTATAATTTAAAATCAGTATATTCTATTGTGTGTTTACCACCCAAAGTCCAGTTTCCTTCAGCTAACATATATTTGATCCCCTTTACCTCTTCACCCTCTACTACTCCTCTATATTTAAACCCATTTACCCCATCTACCTCCCCCCTCCTGCCCAACCCTCTACCCTCTGGTATCCACTACTATATAGTCCATGTCCATGAGTCTCTCATTGTTTGTCCTGTTCCTTTGTTGCTTTTAGGTTTATATCCCACATAGAAGTGATTTCATGTGATTTTCAACTTATTTTGTCTGGCTTATTTCGCTTAGCATGATTATCTTGAGGTCCGTCCCTGTTATTGCAAAAGCAGTCTTTCATCTCTTCTTATAGCTAAGTAATATTCCATTGTATACATGTACCACAGCTTCTTTATACAATCATCTATCACAGGACACTTCTGTTGCTTCTATGTCCTGGCCGTTGCTATGAAAATTGCTGTGCAAATATCTTAATGGACATGATTTTTTAAGTCTTTGGCATAAATACCCAGGAGAGGGATTGCTGGATCATATGGTAGATCAATTCTCAGTTTTTTGAGGAACCGCCATATTGTTTTCCATAGTGGCTGTACCAATTTGCAGTCCCACCAGCAGTGAATGAAGGTACCTTTTTTTCTGCATCCTCTTTAGCATTTGTTATCACTTGTCCTATTGATCATAGCTATTCTAAGAGGTATAAGATGGTATCTCATTGTGGTTTTGATTTGCATTTCCCTAATAGCTACCGATGTTGACCATCTTTTCATATCTTTGTTGGCCATTTGTATGTCCTCTGGGGAGAAGTCTCTGTTCGGATCTTCTGCCCATTTTTTGATCGCATCGTTTGTTGTTGTTGTTGTTGTTGTTGTTGTTGTTGTTGTTGAGTTGTATGAGCTCTTCGTATATTTTGGATATTATGCCCTTATTGGAGGCATTGCTTGCAAATATATTTTCCCATTGAGATGATTGTCTCTTTACTTTGCTGATGGTTTCTTCTGCTGAGCAGAAGTTTTTACTTTGATGTACTCCTATTCATTTATTTTTGCTTTAACTTCCCTTGCCTCTGAGGTCAAATTCATAAAATCCTCTTTAAGTCCAAAGTCCTTGAGTTTCATTCCTATATTTTCTTTTATATGTTTTATTGTTTCAGGTCTTATATTCAGGTCCTTAATCCATTTTGGGTTAATTTTAGTGTGTGGTGATAGACAAGAGTCTAGTTTTATTCATTTGCATGTGGCTTTCCAGTTTTCCCACCATCTTTTATTAAAGAGGCTTTCCTTTCTCCACTGTATGTTTTTCACTTCTTTGTCAAAAATTATTTGCCCATAAAAATATGGGTTTACTTCTGGACTCACAATTGTGTTCCACTGCTCTGTGTGTCTGTTTTTCTGCCAAGACCATGCCGTTTTGATTACTGTCACTTTGTAATATAATTCGAAGTTGGGCAGAGTGATGCCTCCAGACTCGTTCTTTTTTCTCAGCATGGCTTTGGCAATTTGGGGTCTTTTGTGCTTCCATGTGAATCTAATGATTTTTTTGTTCTATTTCTTTAAAAACTGCTGCTGGGATTTTGATGGGGATTACATAAATTTGTATAATGTTTTAGGTAATATGGTCATTTTAACTCTGTTGAGCTTCCGATCCAAGAACATGGAATAACTTTCCATTTCTTTGCATCGGCTTTGATTTCTTTCAATAGAGTCTTGAAGTTTTTACTATATAGGTCCTTCACATATTTCATTAAATTGATTTCTAAATATTTAATTCTTTGTTACAATTGTGAAAGGAATTATTTTTTTCCAATTCTTGTTCTGAAACTTCATTGTTAGAGTATAGGAATGCTATAAATTTTTGAACATTGATTTGTAACCAGAAACATTACTGTATTTCCTTACTGCTTCTAGTGTTCTTGTGGAATCTTTAGGGATTTCTATATAAAGAATCATGTCGTCCACAAATAGTGACAGTTTGAATTCTTCATTTCCTATTTGGAAAAAGCAGACATAAGAGTAAATTTCATAGCATTACAAGCTTACCTCCAAAAAAAAAAAAAAGAATGAGCCCAAATAAACAACCTAACACTTACTTCATCATAAAAAAACTAGAAAAGGAAAAACAAATGAAGCCTAAAGTCAGTAGAAGGAAAGAAATCATCAAAATTAGAGCAGAAATAAATGAAATTGAAATAAATAAATAAGCAAACAAACAAATAAATAAATAAAATGCAACAAAGATCTGGTTCTTTGAGAAGGTTAATGAAATCGAGAAAGCCCTGGCTAGACTAATAAAAAAAACAGAAAGGACACAAACAAACAAAATCATAGATAAATGAGGGGAAATTATGACTGATATGGCAGAAATACAAAGGATCATACAACAATACTATAAAAAGTATATAACAGCAAATATAATAACCTAGAAGAAATGGAGAAGTACTTAGAAAAATACGACCTTCCTAGACTAAATCAAGAAGAACTGGAAAATCTAAATAGACCACTCAGCATATGAAAATTGAAATAATCATCAAAACCTACCAAAAAGTAAAAGTCCAGGACCAGGTGCCTTTACCAGTGAATTCTACCAAACATTCAAAGAAGATTTAATACATATTCTCCTCAAACTCTTCCAAAAAATTGAAGATGAAGTAATAATTCCCAACTAATTTTATGAGGCCAATATTACTCTGAAGAAGTCAAACTGTCACTATTTGTGGACGACATGATTCTCTATGTAGAAAACCCTAAAGACTCCACAAGAACATTACAATAATCAAATAAAGTTGCTGGATACAAAAATCAATGTTCAAGAATCCATAGCATTCTGATGCTCTAACAATGCAGTGTCAGAAAAAGAAGTGGAAAAAATAATTCCTTTTGCAATTGCAACAAAAAGATTAAAATACCCAGGAATAAATCTAACGATACATGTGAATGACCTACGTAATGAAAACAATAAGACCCTATTAAAAGAAATCAAAGAAGATACAAAGAAATTCAAAGATATTTAGTGTTCTTGTATTGGAAGTATCAATATAGTTAAAATGAGCATAGTACCTAAAACCATGTACATATTTAATGAAATCCCCATCAAAATCCCATCAGCATTTTTTAAATAAATTGAACAAAAAAAAATCAAATGTATATGGAAGCACAAAAGACCCCAAATTGCCCATGCTAAAGCCATCCTGAGAAAAAAGAATGAGGCTGGAGGCATCACTCTGCCAGACTTCAAATTATACTACAAAGTGACAGTAATCAAAATGGCATGGTATAGGAAGCAAAACAGACACACAGACCAGTGGAACACAATCAAGAGTCCAGATGTTAACTCATATTTATATGAGTACATAATTTTTGAAAGGAAAGCCAGAAACATACAGTGGAGAAAAGTAAGCCTCTTCTATAAACAGTGCTGGGAAACTGGAAAGCTACCTGCAAAAGCATGAATCTAGAGTGTTGTCTATAACTAACTACACACCAAATTTAACTTGAATTCGATTAAGGACCTGAACATAAGACCTGAAACAATAAAACACATTAAAAAAAAACTTAGGAAGTAAACTCAAGATCCTTGAACTTAAAGAGGGATTTTATGAATTTGACATCAAAGGCAATGAAAGAAAAGCAAAAATAAATGAATTGGACTACATCAAACTAAAAGCTCTACACAGCAAAAGAAACCATACAACATAAAGAGACAGCCATCCGAATGGGAAATATATATTGGCAGGCAACGCCTCCGATAAGGGAATATCCAAAATATACAAAGAACTCACACAATTCAAAAACAACAAAAAAAGTCAAAAAATGGACAAGGACCTGAACAAACACTTCTCCCTAGAGGACATACAAATGGCCAACAAACATATAAAAAAATGCTCAACATCGCTAGCTATTAGGGAAATGCAAATCAAAACCACAATAAGATATCATCTCACACCTGTAAAATAGCTATAATCAACAGGACAAGTAATGACAAATGTTGGAAAGGATGCAGAGAAAAAGAAACCCTCATAAACTGCTGGTGGGGCTGCAAATTGGTACAGCCACTATGGAAAACAGTAGGGAGGTTCCTAAAAAAAACTGAGAATTGATCTACCATATGATCCATGAATCCCTCTAATTGGTATTTAGCCCCAAAGACTTGAAAACTCATATCCAAAAAGATATTTGCACACTGATGTTCATAGCAGCATTATTCATGACGGCCAGGAAATGCCAGCAACCGAAGTATCCTACGATATACAATTGGATAAAGAAGCAGTGGTACATATATATATACAATGGGATATTATTCTGCCATAAAAGAGATGAAATACTGCCATTTGCAACAACATGGATGAACCTCGAGATAATCATGCTAAACAAAATAAAGCAGAGAAAGTTGAAAATCACCTGAAATCACTTATATGTGGAATATAAACCTAAAAGCAACACACGAGAAGGACAAGCAAATGGAGACTCATGGATATGGACAATAGACTAGTGGTTCCCAGAGGGTAGGTAGGAGGGAGGAGGTAGGAGGGTTAAAAGGGGTTAAATGTGTTGTGACAGAAAGAAATTTAACTATGGTAGGTGAACACACAATGTAAATATGTATATATGCCTTACTGTTAAAATGTACAGCTGAAAATGTACAGCTAAAGCTTACCATATTTCCTTAATAATGTTAGCATAAAAAATAAATTAATTAATTTAAAAAATTCCTGAACTTGGTTTTATTCTAAGAATAACTTTCATCTACAAATAAATGAATTACACTTTCTAAAAAATTCCCCTTCTCATCACATTGAGAGACATGTTTCCAATAATACTGTACATTTAATTGTAAGTTTTGGTAATATAGTTGCATTACTTCAATCAGTTGTATACTAATAATTATAATAAAAACAGTCCCAAAGGCTCAGAGTCTTACAGTCACAGGAAATAAGTATTTTGTATAATGTGAGTTTAGGCATGCTTTTATGATAGATATTAGGATGTGATGATCAATGATTTTTAAGAATAAAAATATATTACAATAAGACAATTCTTTGGAGTCAGTAGAATGAAAATAAAAGTTTAAGAGAAAAATATGGGGTATAAAATTTCTGACTACTCAAAAAGAGTTTGTTCATGTATATTTTAAATGGATAATAGTGAATATTGAACTGCTGTGGTATTTGGTTCCAAATAATACCTTTAAAAGAGGAATGTAACAATTTTATTTTTATATATCAATATTTGTATGCCAGAAATTACATCATTTCCAATATTTAAACTTTCATACATCTTGCCATAAAAAGTTGTTAGGTGTCAACTTTAAGATGTGTTATGGGACATACAGTTTTTCAAAAATTCTTTTAAAAGCTATGCAAGTAAAAATATTTGAAAACTACTGTCATAGGTGGAGAATTAAGTAGGGGCTGTTTAAGCCTACCTGCAGCTTCAGGGTTCTTGCGAGCTATCAAGGATGAAGCAAATTGGAGCCATTATGTTACTAATTTATTCACTTTGCAAGCCAGAAACAGGGACTCTTCCTAAGCCAAACACGGAACCATTTTTCCCCTCTCACTTTTCCAGTCTCTTCCTTTATCCCCCTCTTTCCTACATGCACCTTCACTCCCATTCAGTTCTCTTTTAGCTAGCTTTGTCTCCCGTATCTTAACTCAAACTTTCATCAGGGCTTCTCGCCTCCCACTGCTTAAATACAAATACTCCTGTAATTAAGGAGAGGATAAAATCAAAAGAGCTATAAGTCGATTTGATCAGATGTCAAAAGAGAGGTTTAAGACAAACAGCTGCTGTGTCATCTGCTGAGGGCTAATAGCTGCCCCTCTTCTCTGGAGAACTGCCTTGGGCTGATAGAAGCTGCCCACCACAGAGTTTATACCTCAGTCTGGAAGCAGCACTTTACCTGATTAACTGATTAACTGATTCAAAAAGCTGTTCCCTAGTCTCAACAGGGAGCAACACTGCTGTGTGGTTTATGCTCAAGAATCTTCTACCATAGATCAAGTCAGTTTGGGGCTGCCCTTCCCAGCTCTGAAACCAAGTACACGGGTCTCCTTGTTAATATGTTCTATCAGGCATCTTTCCCCCAAACAGACCAGTTCTGATCAAATTGAAAATCTGTTACAGTGAATTCCTCCTCTTAATGCCAGCCTCTATGATCTCATGTAGTAGCTGGTGTCTTAGAGACCTCTGTAGAAAGTTAGCCCTTCACCACCTGATCTCACTTTCATGTGTAGATTCAAATGACCTTAAACTCAGGGAACCTAGAGCATAGGGAAAAATCCATTGCTTGTGAAAAAGTCTTTATTAATTAATTTATTCAAAAATGTGTTACAAATGCAAATTCTTGAGCTCACCGCAGCAAACCAAATGAATCAGAAACTCTGGGATTGGGGCACAGAAATCTGTTTTAACACGCCCATCAGGTGATTCTGATACATACTAAAGTTTGAAAAAGACTGATACAGAAAGCTCTGTTAATGTCACGCCTAGATCTCACCAGAGCACCCATCATGCAGCTGCTAAAGAGTTGGCTGCTGAAGTCTCACAGTTGTCCCCTTTCTCTGGGGAATTGCCCTCAGCTGTCAGAGCTGCTACAGCGCAGCTGTGTCCCAGATTGAGGGTGGCCCTTTACTTTTGAGTCACTGAAAGAGATACAAAAGCCTGACTTCTTGACAAAAATGAGGACAACTCTGAAGTGTGCTTTATGTTCCAGACCCATAACCCTATATGTCAGACCAAGGCTAGACTTTATTTGAGACTACATCTTTTCCTGGTACGTTTTCTTTCTCTGCACTGCTTCTCTCACTCATTTACAGATGTTTCCTAAAGTATTACCTCGACACATCATCTGCAACCAAATCCCTGCTTCTGCAGAATCTGACCTTATAAGGATGGACCTCAAAATGTTCATAAAATACTCTAAACACAGCAAATTCAGCAAGCCAACTAAATAACCAGACTAAACTGTAACCACTGATGTTCTTTGAAGACAAGAAAAACTGCTGCAATATTTTAAGCATCTTTTTTTCTTATTTATTTTTTTGACATTCAACTTTATTTTATCAGTTTAAGCTGCACAGCATAGTGGTTAGACATTTACATAATTTATACTGTGATCCCCCCAATTAGTCTAGAACCCACCTGGCACTATACACAGTCATGACAATATTATGGACTATATAATCTATGCTGTACTTTACATCCATGTGAATATTTTTAACAACCAATTTGTATTTCTTAATCCCTTCTCCTTATTCACCAAGCCTCCCAAACCCCCATCTGCTGTGAACATAGGGGTGCATAGATATTTATAAATTATTGTTTTGGTTTTCTTTGGATAAATATCCAGAAGTGTAATTGCTGGGCCAAAAGTGATTCTATTTTTAATTTTTTGAGTTATCTCCAGGCTGTTTCCCATAGTGGCTGCACCAACTCGAAATCCAACCAACAGTGCACAAGAGTTCCCATTCTTTCACATCCTCTCAAACACTTGTTTTTTTTTAAATTCCTTGATAACAGCCATTATTGCACATAGTATAAGAAGGTAGACCAGTTTAAACTTTTGTCTTTTTCTTTTTCTTTCTTTCTTTCTTTCTTTCTTTCTTTCTTTCTTTCTTTCTTTCTTTCTTTCTTTCTTTCTTTCTTTCTTTTTTAGGATGACTCATAATTTTATAAACTAAAGGCCAGGCATTGCAGATAAAAACAGTAGAGAGTATGAATATGACATATTTTCTTTAATGTTTTTAAAAATTGATTTAATTATTTTAATTAGTTTCAAGTATGCAGGACATTGGTAAGACATTTGTATAGTTTATAAAATGATCCCCCTAATTGCTCCTTATCTCCTCTGGTTTTCCACCTAATCATTATATTAATGCCAACTACATTCCCTAAACCATGCTCCCCATCCCTATGACCATCTATCAACTACTAATTTGTGCTTCTTTAACCCTTCACTCCATTCTCTCAGGCCCACAACCCCCCTCCCCTCTGTCCATCACCAAATTGTCCACTATATTTATGAGTCTGTTTTTGATTAGTGATTTCTTTTTGTTCCTTATTCTGAATATAAGTGACATCATACAGTATTTATCTTTCTCTGTCTGACTAATTTCACTCGGCATAATAACCTCTAGGTCTATTCATGTCGTTGCAAATGGTAGGATTTCATTCTTTTAATGGCTGAGTAATATTCCATTGTATATATGAACCAAAACTTCTTTATCCAATCATCTGTTGATGGGCATTTAGGTTGCTTCCATATCTTGGCTATTGTAAATTGTGCTGCCATAAATATAAGAGAGCATAGATCTTTACATATTATTGTTTTGTTTTTCTTTGTATAAATACCCAGAAGTGCAATTGCTAGGTCAAAAGGTATTTCCCTCTCTAAATTTTTTAGAAACCTCCCAACTGTTTTTCTGGTGACTGTACCAATTTGCAATCCCACCAACAGTGTATGAGGGTTTCCTTTTTTCTGCATCCTTGTCAATACTTGTTCTTTAATTTACTGATCAGAGCCATTCTGACAGGTATCAGGTGATAACTTATTGTGGTTTTAATTTGCATTTCTCTAATGGTTAGTGACCTTGAGCATCATTTCATAGGTCTATTGGCCATCTGGGTTTTCTTTTTGGAGAGTATCTGTTCAGGTCTTCTGTCCATATTTTAATTGGATTGTTTGTTTTTTTTGTTGAGTAGTATGAGTTGTTTATATATTTTGGATGTTAACCTCTTATCAGATGCATCATACATGAATATCTTCTCCCAATCAGTTGGTTGTATTTTTGTTTGGTTGATGTTTTCCTTTGTTATACAAAACTTTTTAGTTTGATATAGTCCCACTTGTTTAATTTTTTCTTTTGTTTCCCTTGCCTGAAGAGATACATCTGAAAAGAAATTACTCTTAGTAATATCAGAGTTAACTGCCTATGTTTTCTTCTGGTTTTAGGGTTTCGGGTCTTACATTTGAGTCTTTAATTCATTTTGAGTCCATTCTTCTATATGGTGTAAGAAGATGATCTAGTTTCTTTTTTCTTTTTTCTTTTCTTGCATGTATCTGTCCAATTTTCCCAACACTATTTATTGAAGAGACTGTCTTTACCCCATTGTATATTCTTACCTCATTTGTCATATATTAAGTGAGCATATAGGCATGGATTTGTGTCTGGACTCTCTATTCTGTTCCATTGACCAATGTATCTGTTTTTATGCCAGTACTATGCTGCTTTGATTACTGTAGCCTTGTTGTACACTTTGATATTAGGTAGTGTGATGCCTCCAATTTTGTTCTTCTTTCTCAAGATTATCATAACTATTTGGGGTCTTTAATGGCTCCATATAAATTTTAGGCTCTCTGAAAAATGTCATTGGTATTTTGATAGGGATCACATTGAATCTAGAGATTGCTTTAGGTAGTATGGCCATTTTAATGATGTTGATTCTTCCTACTCATGAGCATGGTATATACTTCCATTTATTTTTATCTTCTACAATTTCTTTTTTCAATGACTTATAATTTTCTGAATACAGGTCTTTTACTGCCTTGATTAATTTGATTCCCAGATATTTTATTGTTTTCGATGCAATTGTAAATGGGATTGTTTTCTTAATTTGTCTTTCCAAAAGTTCATCATTGGTGTATAAAAATGCCAGTGACTTCTGAATATTAATTTTGTATCCTGCTACTTTCCTGAATTCATTGATCAGTTCTAACAGTATTCGGGTGAACTCTTTAAGGTTTCCTATATATAGTATCATGTCATCAGTAAATAATGAGAGTTCTACTTCTTCCTTTCCAATTTGGATACCTTTTATTTCACTTTCTTGTCTTATTGCAGTGACTAAGACTTCCGATACAATATTGAAGAGGAGTGATGAAAGTGGGCATCCTTGCCTTGTTCCTGATCTTAAGAAAATGCTTTGAGCCTTTTCCCATTGAGCATGATATTAGCTGTAGCTTTGTCATATGTGGCCTTTATTCTGTTGAGGTATGGTCCCTCTATTCCCACTTTGCTGAGAGTTATTATCATAAACAAATGCTGGTTTTTGTCAAACACTTTTTCTGTATCTATCAATTGATCATATGGTTTTTATCTTTTGATTTGTTAATGTGGTGTATCACATTAATTGATTTGAGGATGTTATTGCACCCCAGGATTAAGTCCACCTTGATCATGGTGTATGATATTTTTAATGTATTGCTGAATTCGGTTTGCTAATATTTTGTTGAGGATTTTTGCATCAATGTTCATAAGAGATGTCAGCCTATAGCTTTCTTTTTTTGTAATGTTTTTGTCTGGTTTTGAAATCAAGGTAATGGTGGCCTCATAAAAGGAGTTAGGGAGCCTTCCCTCTTCTAGAATGTTTTGATATAGTTTGAGAAGAATAAGTGATAATTCTTCTTTAAATCTTTGGAAAATTTCCCTACAAAGCCATGTGGTCAAAACTTTTCTTTTCGTGGAGGTTTTTGATTACTGATTCTATTTCATTGGTGACAATAGGTCAGTTTTGATTTTTTGCTTCTTCTTGACCCAGTCTTGGGAGATTGTAATTTTCTAGGAATGTATCCATTCAAGACAATTCTTCCAGATTGTCCAATTTGTTGGCCTATAATTGCTCCTAGTATTTTCTTACGATCCTTTGTATTTCTGTAAATTTTGTAGTTACTTCTCTTTTGCTTCTGATTTTATTTATTTGGCTTCTTTACCTTTTTGCCTTCATGAGTATGGTTAAGGGCTTATCGATTTTGTTTATCCTGTCAATGAACCAATTCTTGGTGTTCTTAATCTTTTGTATTGTTTTTCTATACTTTATTTCATTTATTTCCTTTCTGATCTTTATTATTTCCTTCTTTCTACTTACTTTGAGCTTCATTTACTGTTCCTTTTCTAGTTCACTTAAGTGTAGGTCAGATTGTTATTCTAGGGGTTTTATTGTTTGTTTCTTGATGTAGGCGCGTATTGCTATAATTTTCCCTCTTAGGATTGCTTTCTCTGTGCCCCATATATAGATTTAGAGTTGCTGTGTTTTCATTTTCATTTGTCTTTAGATTTCTTTTGATTTCTTCCTTGATCTCATTGTTAACCCATTCATTGTTTAGTAACCTGTCATTTAGCTTCCATATGTTTATGTATTTCTAGTATTTTTTTTCTTGTATTTCATTTTTACTTTATACCACTATGATCATAGAAGACAGTTGATATGATTTCACTCTTCTTAAATCTATTGATACTTCTTTTGTAGCCTAACAAATTCTACCCTGAAAAATGTTCCATGTGCACTTGAGAAGAATATACATTTTCCTGCTTTGGGATGAAACTTTCAGAAAACATCAATTAAATCCATCTGCTCTACAGTGTACTTTAAGCCTGCTGTTTCTTTGTTGATTTTCTTCCTGGAAAATCTTTGCATGGAATTCAATTAGGTGTTAAAATCTATTTTGAATGTGTTTCTGTCAATTTCTCCCCTTATTTCTGTCAATAATTACTTTTTATAGTAGGTGCAATTGTGTCAGGTGTGTATATGTTTACTAGGGTTATGTCCTCTTGACTTGTTGATCCCTTTATCATTATGTAATGCCCTTCTTTATCTCTTATTATAGCCTTTGTTTCAAAGTCTATGTGATAAAAGTATCACTACTCCCACTTTTTATTTATTTATATTGCGTGAAATATCTTTGACCATCTCTTTACTTTCAGTCTGTGAGTGTCATTTAATATGAAGTAGGACTCTTGCGGACAGTATGAATGAGTTTTGTTTTCTTATCCATTAGTTACCCTATATTTTTTGATTTGAGATTTTAATCAATTTACATTTAAAGTGATTATTGATAGGTACATAGTTACTGCCAGTTTTATTATTTATGTTTATGGCTTCCCCTTTTCTTTATAGAAGTCCCTTTAACATTTGTAATAATACTGGGTGTTTGATGATAAATTTCTTAAAATTTTCCTACCTGGGAAACTCTTTATCTCAGCTTCAGTTTATTTTTTACATTAATTTACTATTTTAATGGTTACAACTTTTCTTTTGTCTTATTAAATGTAACCCTTTGTTTTATTATTTTAGCGGTTGTTTTATCTATGTCGATTCTTCCAATCGAAGAACATGGAATATCTTTCCATTTCTTTGTATCTTCTTTGATTACTTTTAATAAAGTCTTGTAGCTTTCATTATATAGGTCTTTCACATGTTTCGTCAAATTTATTCCTATGCATTTTATTCTTTTTGTTGCAATTGAAAAAGGAATTATTTTTTTCTACTTTTTTTCTGGTGCTTCATTATTATAGTATAGGAATGCTATGGATTTTTAAATGCTGATTTTGTATCCAGAAACTTTACTGTATTTGCTTACTGTTTCTAGTAGTGTTCTTGTGGAGTCTTCAGGGTTTTCTATATAGAGAACCATGTAATCTGCAAATATTGACAATTTCACTTCTTTGTTTCCTATTTGGATGCACTTTATATCTTTCTCTTGCCTGGTTGCACTTGCTAAGACCTCCATTGAATAAGAGTGGTGATAGTGGACAGCCTTACCTTGTTCCTGATCTTAGAGAGAAAGTTTTTAGTTTTTTACCATTAATTATAATGTTGGCTGAGAGTTTGTCATAGATGGCCTTTATTATGTTAAGGTACTTTACTTCTATACCGATTCTGTGAAGTATTTTGACCATAAGTGGATGCTATATCTTGTCGAAGGCTTTTTCTGCATTTGTTGATATGATCATATGACTCTGATTTTTTAATTTGTTTATATGGTGTATCACATAAATTGATTTGCATATGTTGAACCATCATTGTGCCCCTGGGGTGAAGCTCACTTGATCGTGGTGTATGATCTTTTTAATATGTTCTTGTATTCGGTTCACTAGGATCTTATTTAGGATTTTTGTATCTGTGTTCATAAGAGATTTTGTTGTGTAGTTTTTGGTAAGTGTGTTATCTTTACCAGACTTTGGTACCAGGGTAATATTGGCCTCATAAAATGAGTTAGGAAGTATTGCCTGCTTTTGGATTTTTTGGAAGAGTTTGAGAAGAATAGGTTTTATGTCTTCTTTGAATGTTTCATAGAATTCCCTGGTGAAGCCATCTGGTCCTGATCTTTTACTTTTTAGTAGGATTTTAATGATTGTTACAATTTCCATACTGCTGATTGACTCTTTAGATTACCCAGTTATTGATTCAGTCTAGGAAGGTTGATCTGGTCCATTTCTTCTAGATTATTAAATTTGATGTTATATACTTTTTCATAGTGTTCTTGCATATTCTTTTGTATTTCTGAGGTGTCTGTCATCATTTCTCTTCTTTCATCACTGATTTGTTTATTTGTGTTTTTTTTTGCTTCAGTAAGTCTAGCCAGGGGTTTGTCAATTTTATTAACCTCTCAAAGAACCAAATCTTTGTTGCAGTTATTTTCTTGTTGTTGTTTTTAATTTCATTTAATTCTGTTCTAATTTTGATTATTTCTTTCTCTCTGCTCACTTCAAGCTTCATTTGTTCTTCCTTTTCTAGTTTTTTGAAATGAGATATTACATTGTTTATTTGGACTCATTCTTGTTTTTGGAGATAGGCCTTTAATGATATGAACTTTCCTCTTATGACAACTTTTGCCGTGTCTCAAAAGTTTTGATATGTTGTCCTATCATTATCATATGTTTCTATGTATGTCTTCATCTCTCTTTTTATTTCTACTCTGACACGGTCATTCTTCATAGCGTGTTGTTTAACTTCCACGTATTCGTGGTTCTTCCCACTTTCTTTTTACAGTTGATCTCCAGCTTCAAAACATTATGTTCAGAGAATATCTTTGGCATAAATTCAACCCTGTTATATTTGTTGAGGCTATCTCTGTGTCCCAGTATATAGTTAAACCTTGAGAATGATTCATGTGCACTAGAGAAGAATGGGATGAAAGGCTCCATAAATGTCAATTATGTCCAGTTGGTCTAATGTGTTATTTAAGGATGTTATTTTCTTATTGATTTTCTGTTTGGATAATCTGTCCATATCCAGCAGTGGGATATTTAGGCCCTTACTATGATAGTATTGGAATGTTTCTCCCTTTAGTTTTGTTAGTAATTGCTTCATATATTTTGGAACTCCTTGATCGGGAGCATAGATGTTAAGAAGTGTATGTCTTCTTGGTGCATAATTCCCTTTATCATTACAAAGCGTCCCTCAGCATCTTTATTTACCTTTTCGATTTTGAAGTCTAATTCATCCAATATTAGTACTGCTACTCATGCTTTTCTCTGAAAGCCATTTGCTTGAAATATCATTTTCCTCCCTTTCACTTTTAAACTACATTTGTCTTTGGAACTGAGATGTGTCTCTGGGAAGCAGCGTTTGGTTGGGTTTTGTTTTTTGATTCAATCTGCAAATCTCTGCCTTTTATTGTTGAGCTCAGTCCATTTACATTTAGGCTGATTATGGAAACGAGGTTTTCCTATAACTATTTTATGTATTGCTTTCTGGTAGCTGGTGTTTCCATTGCTTCCTTGTCCTTATGTATCTTTTTTTGTTTTGGCTTTTTTTGTTTGTTGGTTGATTGGCTTTTGTGGTTTTTCCCTCTGGTTCTTCTTATTGTATGATATATATATATATGTGTGTGTGTGTGTGTGTGTGTGTGTGTGTGTGTGTAAACAATCCTCTACGTATTTATAATGGTAAGCACAAGCCAGAGATTCAGAACTGAAATATATATATATATATATATATATATATATATATATATATACACATATATATATACATACACATACACATACACATACACAGCCATCCATTTTCTTCTGTGTATACGCCTTATCTCCATTCCTCTTTGCAAATTTGGATCTTTAATTCCTCCCCTTCTGTCATTGTTGTCTCAATTTGCCCCTATATATGTTGATCTTTCATCACTATCTTGCTATAACAAATCTCTTTTTATTGTTCAAACTTGTAATGCCCTGTTCTTAGTAAGATTGCACTCCACTGTTTCTATCTACCTACTAGTAGCCTTGCTCCTAGTTATGTATTTTTTTTGTCATTTTATTTTAGATGAGCTGACCCTTTCCATATTTCCTGTAATGCAGGCCTCATAGTGGAGAATTCCCTCAATATTTGTATGTATGTCTGGAAAGGTCTTTATTTCTCCTTCATATCTAAAGGAGAGCTTTGCTTGGTACATTATTCTTGGCTGGTAGTTCCTTTCATTTTATAGTTTGAATATTTGAGTCCACTTCTTTCTGGCTTGCAAGGTTTGTGCTGAGAAGTCCAATGATAATCTAATGGAGGTTCCTTTATAGGTTATCATCTTCTTTACCCTGGCTGCCTTGAGAATTCTATCTCTGTTGTTGAGTTTCGATAACTTTAATATAATGTGTCTTGGTGAAGTCCTTTTGGGGTGAGATAATTGAATGTTCTGTTGACTTCTCGAATTCCAAGCTCCAGCTTATTCCTTAGATTTGGGAAATTCTCATACGTTATTTGTCCAAAAATGCTTCTAGTCCCTGCTCCTTTACCTCGCCTTCGATGATGCCCATTATTCTTATGGTTCTTCTCCTGATGGTATCAGCTAGTTCTTGTATTTCTCTTTCATTATTTTTAATTCTTCGGTTTCTCTCTTCTTCCTTCTGATTTATTTCTAGATTTCTGTCTCGATATCACTGCTCTTTTCCTTCATTTGGACGACTCTACTTCCCAAGCTTGCTATTTCATTTTTCAGCTGTTGCAGTGTGTTCTTCATCTTTGGAAGTTCTATTTGGTTCTTTTTGAGAGCTTCATTCTCCTTGCTAAAGAACTCATTCTGCTCATCTAGTTGGTTTTTTTTTTCAATTTCTATGATAGTTCTTATGCACAGATCCCACACTCAGACAGGCTGTTGTACAGTTTTAGTGTTTTTTCTTGAGTTTTAGATGTTCACCTTATTGTTTTTTCAAGGTATGAGATCTGGGGACTTCTCTCACTCTGCCATGTTTCTGACTTCACTCTATTCTTTTCCTTTGTTTAACTCTCCTCTCCCACTTCACAAGATCCTTAAAATAAATATGTGTCTTTCCATGTTCACTCTCGGGCTCTGTATTCTTTTGCTAACTACCAAAAGATAGGTTTGAATTAGATAATTTTATCTCTGGCTAATGCATTATTAGTTAATTACTTACTATCTCTCACAGTATGGTAAATGTCCTGGCAAATAATGGTCTATCAGGCTTCAGGGCAGCTTCTGTGTAAAGTGTGGGTGGGGTGGGGGGAAGGAGGAGATTTAAAATACCTTTCAAATTTCATTGTGTACAGTGACCACCTAGTGAGTTAGTAAGTATGATAAGTTAGATATAATACATCAAGCTGTAAAATCCCTTAGTTTTAAACCTGTCCTTTTAAATATGGCAAATTAAACCCAACAATTCTAATCCATTCTCTGCTTTGAGCTTGGGAATGTTCAAGTAATGACCTCCTATGGAGCTGGGAAATGTCTCCACTCTTCCTACCTCCCAGATTACATGAAGTGGCCCCCACTTTGTTTCTGTTTACCCATCAATAAAGAAGGGACCATTTCCATGCTGATTTTAATATGGAGAAATTTGGGTTCTAGGTGGGTATTCAGCTATCAAGTAGTGTAATAGAATTATCTCTGTCCAATCGGTCTATCAATCATATTCAACGCAAAATTAATATGGATGCCTAAGATTCTTTGGTATTTTTTCGAGCTAGGTTCATTTTTATTGGGGTGGGTCAGGTATTCCAGTATGTGCCTCTTTCCTTTTCAGTCTTTTAATTACCAAAATTAACCCCTTCCAAGCCATCAAACAGTTAAGGAAGGAATAAAAAATTTGTATTATGATTACAATTTAAAATTTTTCAAAAAAAAACCCTTTCTGTTAAAAAAATTCACAAATAATAATGGTGCTGTGTTGATCAATTGGTGATCAGATGGTACAATAAGAAATGTTCTAATCTAAGAGTCCTAAATTAAAATGTAGTTAGACTAAAAAATGTTAGTAAAATATTTCTTTTACTTTATTCTGATACTGGATTTAACTACCTTCAAATATCTATGTTCCTAGATATTGTTGTCTTTACTCTGTATCCCCTTCTTTCAATTAGGGAGACAGATAAGCAGTATTCTTGAGAATATAAGGTCACCATCATTCCATAAATGGATTCCAGTGGCTGCTACAGAAACAAGTGGTGAGTGTTCCCTGTTACATGCAAACTATAAATTAATTAAGTTGACGACTTTTCTTTCTTTACGTTATATTTTCAGAGTGACTTTTGAAATACCATGTGTTGCATTTTCTGATTATAAAAGTAACATATGGTCATTGTAGAGAATTGATAGTACAGAAAGGTGCTAACAGGAGAATAAAATTCTCAGCATCTAGAGATAATAGCTGGTAGTATGATGTATTTATTTATAAGTTTTAATGTGTATATAAAATATTTTTAATTGAAATAATATTATATATAAAATGCTGTACATTGGCTTTTCAAAGTGTCCTTAAATTTGAAACATTTTAAAGTATCAGCAAGTATTCGAAAACAATTTAAAAGTTATATAACATTTTGTTTTATGAATATACCATGGGTTATTTATTAAAAATAACATGCTTTCATTGTTGGAAATACAGTTTGATTCTAACTTTTCCATCTTAAAAATAATTCTATACTTAAACTTCATCTGAATTTCTGATTGTTTTATTATACTATAATCTACAAAGGGAATTACTGGGTCTAAGTGTGTGATTTTTTTCAAAAAACATTCATGATAAGAATTTTTAAATTATTTTAAATATTTGTACCAATTTACCATTGTCAGTGTTTGAGTGTGTCCATTTCTCCCTAATAATCATTTAATAGTGCTTAATTTGATTGACAAAAATCACTGGTGCTTAATTTGATTGACAAATATCACTGGTATTTTAAAAGATTGAACATTTAATAAATATGTTCATTAGGTTCTTGAACTTGTTCATGCATATTTATCTCTATTCTTCGTTATCCATTTTCTTTTTTTATTTTATGAGCTTTTTAATCTTTCAAATCTATTGTCCCTTTTTAATGTTTGTTGCAAATATTTTTTTTCAGGTTTTCTTATTTAGTAATGGCTTTTGAGCTTCACATTTTTTTTCGTTTTCATATAGTCGAAATCTATTGATTTTTCCATATGTAATTTCTTCCATTGCTTATATGCTTTAAAAAATATATTCTTATTTAGTAGAATTTTTGTTACTTTTAATTAGTTAGACTTATAATTTTGAAGGCAGTGGATTTCTTCTACGCAACTGAAAATATAACTATAGCTGTACTTTGTTCATTTTAAGTATTTTATAGACAGATTTGGAAGTGTGAGTTACAAAAGTAGGAGCAGCTGTAATTCCTTTTACACAGGACCATGTGTGGAGAAGAGAATCTTAAGAAGTCTTTTTTGAAAAGACTTGAAATGTTGACGTTTTATTGCACTGAACAACTGTGTTGATTGAATGTTTCACATTATTCACTTCGCACTGTGTAAGAGCTCTGTAACTCAAGGCAACACAATACTCACGCTGAAGAATACCCCAGCAATTTTCACTTTGAGGCTTATTCAACTGTAGTCTTATCTCAGAACAGCTAAAACAGTATTTCTCAAAGGGTGGTCCTTAGACTCCTTGCAACATAATCACTTAGATTACTTGTTAAAGTGGAGATTCCTGTATCCTCCCTCCAAACATAATAATTTAAATGGCTTGGGGTTGGGATCTCAGAATGCACATTTTAACATGAATCACAGATGATTCTAGTATACTCTAAAGTTTGAGAATCTCTGGGCTAGAAAGGAATATTACTTTAAGAAGTGGATCTTGGAGGTAAAGAACAAAAAGCAAGCATGTGAGACCTTGTGATCAAAGACAGATCTGAAACCAGTATATCGGCCAACAGGCAGAAGGGACAGTCAGAATGCAACAGGGTATAGGTGGAAGAACACTGGCCTATTAATGAGGAAAAGGAACTCTGCTACTTAATATCTTGTGTCCTAGGGGAAGTCACAACTCTTCAGGCTTCTTATCCTTAAAAATAAGAAATACTTGTACCCAAGTATAGTTATGAGTCATTTAACAACAGAGATACATTCTAAGGAATGTGTTGCTATGTAATTTCATTGCCGTGTGAACATCATGGAGTGCATTTACATACACCTAGATGCAATAGCCTACTACACACCTAGGCTATATGATATAGCCTATTGCTCCCAGATAAAAAAAACCTATATAGCATGTTGCTATACTGAATACTATAGGCAATTGTAACACAATGGTAATGTAAACATATCTAAACATAGAAAAGGTACAGTAAAAATACAATATAAAAGATAAAATTCATACAGTTGTATAGGCCACTTACCATGAATGGAGCTTGCAGGATTGGAAGCTGCTCTGGGTGAGTCAGTGAATGAGTGGTGACTGAGTGTGAAGGCCTAGGCCATTACTGTATGCTGCTGTAGACTTTATAAATCCCACAACCTCTCCCTCTGCTTCCTTGTGACAGGGTTAGAAATAAACTTCAAAGTTGTCAATGCTGCTCCATGAACAGGGATGAGGGCCAGATTGATTGGAAATATTGAGGAGAAACTGACTGAGTGAGGCATAGATCTCCATAATAGTGACTTTCAGGAGGAAGTGAAAGTTGGCCTGAGGATCAGTAGGAATAAGGAATCAAGATGGAGACATAAAGGAATATAGAGATTGCCATGGCAATGTGGTTTTGGCTATTGCATGTTGGAGCTGTGGTCAGATTAAGGAACTTTGTGGTATTCATTTAAAAAAAGAAGGTATTTAATGTGGAGAGGATATAGAACTGAGGACTCAATATTTTGACTTCAGATATTTGATTTTGGTTCCATGACCTTACCTGGCTCTCTCTGGCATGAAATTGATGAAAGAAACAAAACTCATCTATGCTTTACATCATTATAACCTGAACATGTTTTTAAAGTACAGGGACAGGCTGGCTTAACACTACTACAGAAAGCTCTTACTGGAGCGGCAGTGGCACTTAATACATCTTAAGGTGGCTCTTGTAGACCTGTGTCCTTGTACAGGATCTTAAGTCCTCAACAAAGAATTTACAGCAACATACTCTGAAGACCATGAAGCTAGATCTGGGAGGGCTATAGCATACTCTGAATATGTAGTGATGGGGGGCAAGATTCCCTGTGCTGACTGGTGAGGATATAATCTGTGCACTCAAAATTGAGGTGCTACGAGTGAAAAGGACTCTATTTACAAGCCCCCACAGATATTGCTCCCATCTGAGAAAAAAATTCTCCTAAATTACATATTCTTCCATTTCTTACAAGAAATTCAGCTCTATTATAATCTTATGGGACCATCATCGTATATGCAATCCACTGTTAACTGAAACATCATTATATGATGAATAACTGTATACAGGATTATAAGGATTGAGTGAAATAACAAATTTAACTGTGCTTTGTAAAGTTCACAGTTTTATTGTTAATAATAGAATCAAAGGAATTTCTAGTGCTAATCAGTACCATGTGGCTCCAGGTACCAATGACTCAGTGTTGACAAGTTTCAGAGTTCAGTGTCAAGAAATGCAGTCCCTGGGAGGACTTGAAGTGTAGCTAAGGGTAAAGGAAAGGAGAAGTTAGTGTATCAATTGAAGGACTATAGTAGAAAGACCGCTAGTTATTAAAAGACCTATATCAGACAAAACAAAGCTGTAAGTGATCTCAGTCTTACTGAGTGATGTGAATAACAGCCACCAAGTTCCTTTATCAGGCTTTATATTCCCCCTCTCCTCCTCATTTGGAAGCAGAATTGGGTCTGAGTATGAGGTGAAAGCACAGCTGTAAGAGGTGGTAAGTTAAACTGGTTCATAGAATTAGAAGACTGATAGCTATGAAAATTGAGTGGAGGTGGAAGGAGTCCAAGCATATACCTTTTCTGTTGTCATAACTTCAGGATATGAGAAATATGCCTTTTAAACAGTCTAATTTCCCTTTAACTTCTTTATAATATTTCAGTGGCATTTATGTATTACAAAATTAATATATTCCAATGTTATGAAATCTTACAAGGTAAAAATAGATTATAAAGCAGTAGATAGAGATGTGCATATTATTTGAACCAGGCTGATGCAAGGTCTATTCATTAAGTATAGTGGAAAGAACATGGGTTTTGGTCTATTAAGAACCATCTGAATTATTCCTGAATTGAAATTCCCTTTAAATTTCTTATGATCTGTGTAATCTTGAATATGTTATATATGACCCACCATTTTTAAAATTTGGAAAATGGAGATAATAATTTCTACTCGAATAGTTATTTGAGGATTAAATCAGTTATAATTGTAAAAGAACCTGGTACAATGACTGGTACATAGTAAGTGCCTGGTATCCTTTTTTAATTAATTAATAAAATTTCAAGAGTTTTTATCTGATTTTCTAATATAGTGCCTAAGCTCATTGTTTTATCTCTGATCCTACGGAGTCTGTTATTCTTCCTCCCTTAGTTTTAACCTTTTTTGCTTGATCCATCTTTTTGATCCATTTCTCTTTCATGTTTTCTCACTCCTTCCCACCTTTATTTCTAAGAAAGTGAGGTTTCATTGTTCTGGAATTTAGGACCACTTCTCTCTTGATGAAAAATTTTGTCCTTAGCTTCCTGAATACTGAATAGTTTCCCCTAGTCTTCTACTCAGATGTATCTCTCTGAACTAGCCTTCCACTTTGTGAGCCCTTCCGAAATTTTTATTCTGCATCATTTACCTGCTACTGTATTCAAGGTTTTATTTATTTGTTTTTTAATTTTTAATTTTTCCAATTAGAGTTGACATTCAATATTTTATATTAGTTTCAGGTATATACTATAGTGGTTAGTTTAGTACCCACCTGGTACCATACATAGCTATTACAATATTATAGACCATATTCCTTAGTCTGTACTTTATATCCCTATGATTATTTTGTAACTACCAGTTTGTACTACGTAATTCCTTCACCTTTTTTCATCCAGCCTTCCAACCCCCCTCCTATCTGGAAACCATCAAAATAGTCCCTGTATCTATGACTTTGTTTCTGTTTTGTTTGTTCATTAATTTTGTTCTTTAGTTTCTACATATAAGTGAGATCAAATGATATTTGCCTTTTTCTATCTGACTTATTTTACTTAGCATAATACTCTCTAGGTCCATCCATGTTGTCACAAATGGTAAGATTTCGTTCTTTTTATGGCCAAGTAATATTCCATTGTATGTATGTACCACCTCTTCTTTATCTTGGCTATTGTAAATAATGCTGCAATGAACATAGGAATGCATATATCTTTTCAAAATTTTTTTTTGATTTCTTTATGTAAATACTCAGAAGTGGAATTGCTGGGTCATACGGTAGTCCTATTTTTCATTTTTAAGGAATCTCCATGCTGTTTTCTATAGTAGTTGCACCAATTTGCAATCCCACCAACAGTGTTTGAGGTTTACCTTTTCTTCAAACACTCACCAACACTTGTTTGTTGATTTTGATGATAGCTACCCTGACAAGTGTGAGGTAATATCTCATTGTGTTTTTAATTTGCACTTCACTGATGATTAGTGACATTGAGCATCTTTTTATATGTCTGTGGCCATCTATATGTCTTCTTTGGAGAACTGCCTATTAAGTTTCTTTAAAGTTTTTTTAATATCCCTTTCCTTTATTCTAGGGTAATTTTTCTAGCTCTTCAATGTTTATCATTCCTTTCCAGCCACATTCAAGTCTTCCCAGAGATACGCAAAAACACAGTGACATAAATTCCAACTAGTAATAGATGATATCCCAACCAGGCTGGAATTTTCACCAGTTGGCTTTGCAAGTATGACAAAAGACCTCTTTTAAGACTCTAGAATATACTGTACTTAGAGCAAATATTCACTTCAGCTAAACCCCTATTTACCTAAAAGGGCCCAGTAAGTTATTCTAGTTACTGCATTATCAATATTTTGGATTTTTTTTCAGTGGGGAAAAAAAACCCTTTCTCTTCTTTCTCTCTGCATCTAAGTAGCTCTGGATAACAGAATTGCAAAGTTTTTTTTTTAGTTTGAGTTTACGAAAGGGAACAAGCTTCTTTCTGAGATATTTGTTTGGAAGCCCCACACATCTGGGTATGGTCAGTGCTATAGTTGGTAGAAAATAAAAATAATTCGCCCACTTATTCATTCAACAAATTGTTATCAAGAACTATATAAATATGTAAAGCTCTAGATGAAGGAATTAAGATGGATAAACATAGACCCTGCTGAAATCTCACAGAGTTTATCATTGAATAGGAGACATAAACCACAAACAAATATAATACATGGCATAAAAGGATAAATATCATGTGAGTGGTAAAGTGGAAAAGAATGTATTTTCCGAGAAGGAAAAGATTTCTCCAGGCATAAAACCTCATGTGATTAGTTTCCCTCTGTGACTGACCAGATGGTATGTCAGGCTCATAAAGAATGCTTCAGCAACAAGAATTTTTTCAATATTTCCTCTTTTTTTATGCCTACAGCACCCGGTCTTCCTAGGTTGTCTCCCATCCAAGTACTAACCAGGCCTGACTCTGCTTAGCTTCTGAGATCAGATGGGATCAAGTGTGTTCAGGGTGGCATGGCCACAGACTCAATATTTCAACTCAGTATAAAGAAAAAATGAAATTCAATTGTCTCAACAATAAGAAGAGTGTCATTGGATGAAGGCAGCCCATGAGCACCAAATACCCTGACAATTGCAGTGCTCCATCTGTAAAGGCTTCTTTCTTTTCCTCAGGTTGTGGAAATAAAATAAAACGGTACTCAAAAAAAGCAAAGTGGAGAATTTCCAATTTTAGCCTTTAAGAAATGGTTTGTTGACATACAATAGAATGAAAATAATGATAGACCTTTTGTTACCAGAGTATAATGACCCTCGTGGCCTTTCGCCTCACTCCGTATCCTGTACTTTAGATGGTAAACAGCTATTTGAGTGGCAATATTGAAAACGATTTTAACTCTCTCCACAAGTGTGAAGCAGGGACAGAACCCACATTTATTCACTGACCTAAGACTACTAGCAAAAGAATGTTCCTGAATTTTCCCTTTCCCCCAAGCTCGCCCAAACAGAAAGTCTGGTATTAATAAATAAAGGGCCTCAACTGAGAAGGCAGAGAATCCATGGATAGCTAGAAAACTTATCAACTTGGAACTTACTCTTACATTGATATTGATATTGCATAGGAACTTAGATTTTAAATTCTGTAGATTAAATTGCCACCATCCCAAGCCATTAGAAAAGTAATGGTCAAGGAAAAAAAGCTTTTTTTTCTTCATATAGTACTGTAAAAATTCTGACTGTTTTTTAAAAAATGTTGGGTTACAAAACCTGACTCTGAGTTTTAAATGACACCGATGTGATGGAGAAATACCTTGCCAGATTTAGAAAATAAAATTACAGGATGTCTAGTTGAATTTTAATTTGAGATAAACAACAAACAAATTTTTTAGTATAAGTATGACCCATGCAATATCGCACAACCCTAACTTTAGAGAACATTGTTTGATTATATAATATTCTTATGAACTGGATAAAGTTTAGGAGGTAGGTTTGCTTTTAGTTCCAGAGTTTTCATCATTCTCCATGCCTGCATGTCTTCTCAGTATACAAGATTTCTTTGAATAAATGCAAAGATCTTCTGTGAAGAAGACAATTCATTTCATGAATGAATTACTTTAAAGCCCACCACCCTTCTGCAAAAAAAAAAAGTGAACAAAAAGCCTTTTTTTAGTCCCCTCAATTGCTCTTCACTTGCTGATCTGGGTTGAATCATTCACACAAATGTCTCAACTATAAATGCCTCAACACTCTGCTGTTCTTGCTATGAAGACTCAACCAGAATGAGGTGGGGTGGAGCGGGGTGGAGGATGGGGAGAGTCTAGGAACTGAATAAAAAAAAAACAGTAATATTTTAAATGAGAATTTGGAGAGCATCCAAAATGAATATGTAATAAACTAAAATGTAGACTTTGCAAGATTTTCCCTTAAATAAAGAATATCACCTCCCCAAATATAATTCAGATGCTTTACCTTTTTTGATAATTTCAGTGGATATTCAATTTACTTTTCCATCAGAGGGTTCAAAAATGTCTGAAAAGCTGATGATTCTGCATGTAGTTCTTAACCAGTTTTACAAGAAAAAAATACATCTTTATATTTGAATACCTTGATGTCTGCTTCCAGGATTACTTAATTACTCCTTATCTCAAAAAGAGATTAGTTTCCTCCACCTCAGACCATCCTGAAAACAGATACTAAGTATAACAAATAGAACAAATGAATATAAATGATATAGGCTGTTTCCTTAAATTTATAACAATCTTAGAAGGGCATCAAGTTATGCAAAAAAAAATACTGTAAGAAATATTATTGATTTTCAGTATTTCCTTTATTGTATTATAAAAAAACATTTTCATGAAACTCTGAGACAGATTATCAAGATTTTCACTCTAGTAGGACAGGTATCCTGGGTGATTAAATAACATTAAACATCATATTTAATTTTAAAAATTATTGCTTTTCAAACAAGTCTCATAAATTCTTTAACTTTTTAATTAAAAATGTGATTTACACACTCTTGTTTTTTGTTTATATGCTTTGTTAAAATAGACAGTATTTTTGTGTACTGTACTTACTTGAAACCCTATGAGTTATTGAGTTACATAGGTAACATTATTTTACTGATGAAAAATATTGAGGTTCAGAGAGGTTAGGTGATTTGCAGAAGGATACACAGAAATGATTGCCTAAGCTGCCTTTAGAAATGAGTAAGAACTCTATTTAGGCACTTTCACATATAATATCTGCCCTCTCAGGATATGGAATAATAATGGAAAAATATTGGTATGCTTCTGTTATGATGACTATAAAAGCTTTTGTTCAGCCCCAAAACCTACAAAGGTTCAAAAAGATACCATACTCCTAGATGCTGACATAAGAAAAGGCACAACTTTGGATAAAGTTTCCATGTTGATTGAGAAAATATTTTTCTATATCTGACTTTATACCGTATACATTATATAGTATGTCTTTTGTGCAAGGAAGCTTCAATTACAGCAACTAAATTAAAATAAAAGCCTATATGCAGACAAAAAATATTTTTAAAGTAATTAAAAATTTTTTCCACATCATGAATTACATATATTTGACAATAATGTTGGCATGCAAATATGTACAGTAAAACTGCATTAACTGAGATTCTAATAATATAAAATATATAATAATCAAGTTATATGTTAGCCTTAAATATATTTTTTCACTGTAATTAAAAAAAATTGCCAAGCAAATTGATTAAGTCCACAATTCTTAATACATGTACTCTGAGAACTTTCAAGCACACATACACATACATATGCACATATATATTAGTATGCTAATTTAGAATATTCTTTTCAATAAAAAATCTTGATAGGTTTACATAAAAACTTCATTAGTTTGGCTTAACTTAATGTACATCCTCAAACAAAAATTTCATATTTTAACATACTTGAAGTTCTAGACAGGGCAATTGGGCAACAGAAGAAATAAAAGGCATTCAAACTGGAAAAGTAGAAGTAAAGCTATCCATATTTGCATATGTGAGTGTATGTATAGAAAATACTAAAAAATGCACAAAAACATTACAACTAGTAAATGAATTCAACAAATTTAAAGGATACAATATCAACATGCCAAAATTAATTCTATTTCTATACACTAGCAGTGAACAATTCAAAAACGAAATTTTTAAAGAATTTTAAAGAACTCTTACAACTTTACAAAAAAAGTTTATTCCTTGTTAAAGTTTCAGAATACTAGTAATAGAAAAAACTTTCTCAATTTGACAAAAGGCACCTACAAAAACTCTGTAGATAATATCACACTTAATGGTAAAATAAAAAATAAAATAAATTTAAAAAAAAACACCTGAACACTTCGCTTTTAAGATCAGGAACAAAATGAGAAATTCTGTTCTTTCCACTTCTTTTCAACATCATACTGGATGTTCTAGCAAGTATGACAAGGCAAGAAATAAAAGGCATACAGATTGGAAAGGAAGAAGTAAGACTCTTCACACATGATAAGATCATCTATATAGAAAATCTTAAATCTACAAAAAAAAACTATAAGTGAGTTTAACAAGGTTATAGGATACAAGATAAAAATAGAAACATCAATGTTCTTTTTATGTACTAGCAACTAACAATTGGAAATTTTACTTAAAACAATACCGTTGACAACAGCACAAAAAATAACCATGAAGTACTTAGGTGAAAATCTAACAAAAGATGTTCAAGACCAGTATACTGAAAACTACAAAACACTACTAAAAGAGGTTAAGGAAATTATAAATAAATAGAGAGATATATGGTGTCCATAGATCATAAGACTCAATTTTGTTATTTTGTCAATTTTCTCCAAGTTGATGTATAAATCCATATTTATTCAAATTGATATGGAAATACAAAGTATCTAGAATAGCTAAAACAACTTTAAAAAAGAGTACAAAGTTGTAGAAGAGTATCTGTTTTGAAAACTTTATAGAAATCAAAACCTTGTAGCATTAGTGTCTTTACACGAGTTTATCTTTATAAACATGTAGAATAATGAAACAGAATTAGAGAGTTCAGAAATAAACCCACACGTATATGGACAGCTGATTTTCAACAATGGATTAAATACAATTAAATGAAGAAAGGATAGTATTTGCTACAAATTGTGCTGAAAAAATTAGATATCTGTACGTAAAAACACTAATGTGGGTCTACACCTTTTATCATATATGAAAATTAACTCAAAATGTATCATGGATTTAAATGTAAAACCTGAATATATAAAGCCTCTAGAAAAAAAATATAGGAGAGTTTTTCATCCTTGGATTGGCAAAGACTTCTTAGATATGACACCAAGGTACAATCCATAAGAGCAAAAATTGATAAAATAGACCATCAAAATTTTAAAATTCTGCCCTTTGAAAGACACTATTAAAATAATGTAAAGACAAGCCATTGACTGGGTGAAAATTTCACATATAGATGATAAAGACTTATATAGAGATGATCTAAAGCACTTTCAACCCAATTTAATATGGGCAAGATTTGAATAGACACTTTACTAAATAAAATATATGAATGGCAAATAGACCCATGAAAAAGATGATTATCATTAGTCATTGAAGAAATGAACATTAAAACTACAATAAGATACCACTACACATCAATTAGCATTGCTAAAATAAAAATAACTGGCCATACCAAGGATTAATGAGGAAGTGAAGGGACTGGAACACTCATATACTGCCACATACTATGGGAATGTAAAATGATACAACCACTTTGGAAACCAGTTTAGCAGCTTCTTAGAATGTTAAACATACACATAGCATATGATACACCCATTTGACTCCTAAGTAATTCAAGAAAAATTAGAGCATATGTTCATACGAATACTTGAACACGAATGATCATAACATCTTTATTTGTAAAATAACCCCAAATAAGAAACATCCCAAGTATCTACCAGCAAATAAAAGGATAAACAAATTGTAATATATCCTTACAATAGAATATTACTGACTACTACAAAGAAACAAACTTTTGATACAGGCAAAAACTTGGATGAATCTCAAAATGATTATGCTGAGTGGCATAATCTAGTGAAAAGAGTTCAGACTGAATGATTCCACGTATATATAAAATATAATATGCAAACTAATCTATAGTGACAGAATGCAGATCAGCGGTTGCCTGGGAATGCAAGAGGCAGGGATTGAGCATGAGGAAAGGATTTCAGAAGGGCACAAGGGAAATTTTGAGGGGTGATAGATTCGTTCAGTATATTGATTGTGGTAATGATTTTATGTGTATATGCATATGTCAAAATTTATTAAATTGTACAATTTAAATTGTACTCAGTTTATTGAATTATATCCTAATAAAGCTATTAAAAATTAAATATTAACTTATAATATTTTTTCCTGGAAAGCTTTCATAGTAAGTCATATAACTGTCTCACTCTCACTGGCATTTCTGTGTTAATTTGGAGCCAAATAACAGGACTTCCCTGAATGAATACATTAAACTTTCACGAATTTAACTGGTTATTTAATCCTAAAAAAAAAAAAATGAGAGCAGAATGGCCTAGCAACTGTTCTGAAAAACTGAAATAAGTTGAGGCCAAGAACAGTGTTATCACAGAGAATTGATTTTACCTAACTAGTAAAAGAAACCAAGTATTGTCTAAAAACATAAACGGAGAGATATACAGCACTCATTGGTTCGAAGACTCATATCATGATATCAATTCTCCCGAATAATATAACTAACACTGAGGAGGGCACCTACCAGGCACTCAGTAAATTGTTACTTTTGTTGTCACTTTAATATCAGAAATTTCTATAAAACATAAATCATACTTTTGATAGTAACCAATTAAAACTTGAGACAGTCTCTTGAAGACAGAAACTACGCTAGATTAGAAAACTGGAGACCTAGTTGTACTTCAGCTGTGCCAACATTTAGTTTTGCAATATTGTGACAAGTCATTTCACCTTGCTGGGCTTGAGTTCTTCACTTATGAAATCAGGTGATTAATAGATGCTTACTCCCATTCTACTTCTCATACTTATCTAAAACATAGAGAGTTTAACAATAAATTTATAATTATCACTGCTGCAACTTGAGCATTAAGGAGCAGAGTAAAATGTTATATAAATGCAAGCTAGAGTGAGCTTTTTGTCTGAATTATTTCAAATAATTGCCTTAACTATCAATTGTCATTATAGATATATCCATGCTGTGTTAGTAATGTCCAAAAAATAATAATAATAAATGCTCAGAATTTTGTACTTTCTCAAATCAGATGACTAAGAGAAAGCAAAGAATTAGTTTTTATGGTCTTCTGATTTAGACTTTCAAGGCATTCACAATGCAAACTGATAACTGATAACCGAAAAGCCTTTAAAGTAGCATTTTTTAAAAAGTCCTTGTTGTTTTATTCTTATGCTAAATATTTGGGCACTGTTTTGAGGATACATACAATTTTACACTCAACCAATTAGACAGGAAAGTTGTCAGTTTACATGTCTTATCAACAGTGTTATTTTTATTTCCCTACAATGGTTTCTTTAGCACACTCAGGTGTTACAATCCAAAATCATTAATAGCTTACTTTTTCTTTGGGTACGTTAATATTTCTCAAAAGAACAAAAAATGATGTAGTATGCACTGTTCTAAATAAAACATGAACCTTAGAATTGTCCTTCTTTTCCTTTAGGATGAACCTCTTTTCCTATTCACTCATACCAGTTCATTTGTTCTAGTCACCTACTCATATCCAATAATAAAGTTTTGTTTATATTTAGTTTGCTAAATGACTGCTAAGGGATTTTATATTCATCAATATATATAGATAGAAATATTGTTCTTCTACCTATGTTCTGAGAGTTCAAACTCTCTTGGATAGTTAAAATTTTAAGAAATATGAAATGCTTTGCTTCATTTTCATGTTTTTAGTGAATTTTAATATTTCACTAAGATTGAGAGCCTTGAATGTATCAAGGTCTCTTCAGAGTTTTCAATGGGTAACAGACTTCTTTATATCCATATATATTCTGCTTTACAATTTCTACAGTGTCACATTTAAACTATGGGTTAATGTTTCTGCATTCTAGTTTGACAATGAGCCCTAACATGGTACCATTTCATTCCATTAAAAGAGAAAAAAACACCTATTTGCAAAGCAAGTGGCTCATATAAAGTAATCTGACTGATAGAGAAAGAACAGTTCCCAGCACGTAATGAAAATATCTTTCACCACAGGTGAAGTAGAATCGTAGAAGTCTTCCATCTGTAGCTGCTTTTGACAGTGCCGATCTTACTTAAATAAAATTTCTCTTGGATCCCCCATAGTATTTTGACCACTAAGATTTTAGAGGCTGAAACATGATTACATTTACAATATGGGCTATCACAAAGAGAGCCCTACACTTTTTCAAATTTGAATGGGATGGGCATTCTATCATGCCTATTCTATTGGTTACCTTGTCTCATAAAAATTCTTTATAAATTTACCATCCAAATGTCTAGATATGTTTCTTTCAAATAAAAACTTCTCTGAAATATATAATTTGTCTTGTGTTTTCAAGATTGTTTAGGTGATCCTAACAAATAATTAAGCAGTCTAGCATTAAATAAGGAGTCAGACTTCTGTTCTCATACCAGCTTCATTGCATATTTACTGTGTAGCATTAGAAAAGTCCACTCACTTTTCTCATCAGAGTTATTGTGAGAGTCTATGGTCATACCACCCTGAATGCACCTGCTCCTGTCTGATCTCAGAAACTAAGCAGGGTTGGGCCTGGATAGTACTTGGATGGGAGATCACCTGGGAATACTGGGTGCTGTAGGCTAAAAAAAAGAGAAAGAAAGAAATGACCAATTCCAGAATTGGGCCAGGGAGAGAGTTACTGTGAGGGTTAAATGCAGATATATGTGAAAGACCCTTTTAAACCATAAAGTATTACGTGTATATGAGGTGTTTTCTCTAAATAACTACCCAAACGAACATTTCCATCAACTTATCTCTATTCAATTTTTTTCTCAAATTACATCCATATTTTCCCCTCTGCAATGTCCTCACTGATCCATCTCTTCAAGCATGTTTTAAAATGATGAGTTCTGAGCTGTTACATCCTAAGAAAAGGAGCCAAGTCCTTATAGATTGTTCCTGAGGATAGCTGCCCAAGTGTTGCTTTGGCTAAAATAATCAGGAAAATGTTTAATATCATTATGAAAAACAAGAGAAAAAAAACAATAAGTAGTCATCTCACACTTCCAAAATCCTTGAGGTCTCTGCAGCTGGCCTGTTTTATTATAGTTCCGGTCTGCGTACAAGACAGAAATAATAGAGTTGGAGAAGATGCAGAAAAAAGTAACTCAAATGATGAAGAGGATTATAGAAAGCAGGGAAGGTGGCAGTAGGTAAGGCTATACATCAAATGACAACTCTTCTTAATGAAACTGGCTAAGGGTAAGTCTTATTGAAGAGTTCTGTGGTTGGCAGTCTTTGTTACTGGTATCTTATCAGAGCATGTGTGCTAAACAGTTTCTTCTCCAAATGGCCTCAGCCTTACAGCTGAAGTTTTACTCTTCTTTCTCTGTTCAATTGAAATTACTATATTCCAATATATCCTCATGTAGCAGGAGCTTCTCCTGGGGAATGTCAGGATGTCCTTATATACCAGTAAGGGGCAGATAAAGAGTCTTATTTACTGAGCTTGAAAGGTCATTCATAATAGTTCTGGTTTGATGCCCCCTCCAGGCCAGTCAACTTACTCTTAAGGCTCCATGTGTCTCGACAAGTTATGTACATTAGAATCACCTGGGGAATTGTGGTGCTATTAATCACTTAGCACTTAATTTATCTATTGTGTGACATTAGAATGTCATATGTGCATTTTTTAATACAGAACATAACTAAACAGACAGTAAGAATGCATCAGTAAATAGAAAACTGCTCTTGGTTTTATGTTATATTTAAATTTCTCAAACAGAAAGGCATCCAAGGTTGAATCTGCTCAGAAGCCAAGGTTGGCTTTAGTTGTCAAAAGGTAAGAGGCAAATAACCACTTACATAAGCATCTCCATTAGGCAAGGCTAACCCCCATTCTTTAAAATCCTGCTTCTACAGCTTTCTACTTACAACACCTATCTCAAACCACTTTCACATATCATACAAATCATTGCCTATTTAAAATAGGAAGGAAAAAAGCCAAATCTTAGCAAGTCTTCAAAAATGAACGCTTCAATTCATTTCCCTCTCCCTCTCCCTCTCTCTCATCTAAATATTCTCTTATTACTTGCATCAATTATACCAAGTGACCCCCTGCTGATTCCCCTAGAACAGACAGGGCTGCTGCCGGTCCATACAGTGTCTTTGCATAATTTAGAAAACAACACTCTCAGAACACAGACCTAGCCCACTGCTCTTCATGGGTTATATATCAACCCCATTTCATTCTCTCATGCAGATGCCCTTGTGCAATGAGTAATGTGACAGCTGTGAGACGAGTGATGCTAAACGGGTTTAATTTTTGGTGTCCATTCTAATGAATCAATAATAGCTGTCTAAAAAACATGATGTTGAGAAAAATTCTATAGCTGTTTTCAGGGTCAACAGATAAATTGTATTGTAAGTAATGATGATTTGCCTGGGTTGGGAGAATGGCACTAGATGTGACAGGAATTTGCTATCTAAGGACTAGAGGCTTCTAGCCTGTCCTAAAGAGGTAGGAGGCTTAAGATAGGCAGAAGTTGATGTAAAACGTAGCCTCAGACAAGTTATATAATTTATAGACTATTAGTTTGCAATACCCTTGTAATGCAGTGCAAGGATCCTACTTCTTCATGTCTGTAACACAACATCTAGCTGAGCTAACATTTTTCATGAATACTAAGTCTAAGGGTAGTGGTCACATTTGGTTTAAGGGAACAGGGAGAAAACAGAGGCTAAGAACCTCTCAGTAATCTAAAATTACAAGTAGATTCACATATTCAGGGGATGACCTGATTCTAGGAGATGGTCCATATGCACCATTTTACAAATAAGAAAAGAGAAGTTCCAAGAGTTTAACTAATTGGTCAAAATCAGACAGCCGGTCAGCGTCTGAGATGTAACTTAAACCCATGTTTGTCTGACAATAATTAAATCAGTGATTTTTTAATTATTTTTGATATGATAAAAGCAATGGATTGTCTCCCCAGAAAAATAAACTTGTGCAAATGCAAACCAGACCCTGCACTTTGGTACTGTTCTTTAACATGACCTAGGGCTCTGTAGGTGATTTTGGTAGATAATTTTACCCCAAACACAGGACTAGATCTTCTTCAGACTCCTGATGGTTCTAGAGGGGGTGAGGGCAGGGAATATTATTTGCTAATGAAGGCATCTCCAGAACCCAATGTAGCATTTCGAAGGGTTAGCAGGTTTTGCCAAACATTTTCTTAGAGGGTCAGAAAACAAACATTTTAGGCTTGTAGGTATATGGTCTCTGTGACAACTACTTATTTCCTCAGTTGTAGACCATACGCATGGCTATGTTCCAATAAAACTTTATTTACAATATGAGGTTGTAGGCCTTCAGGCCATAGTTTGCTGACCCCCAGATTAGAAAGTGGCTACGCTCTGTTGTAATGATATAATGCTATAGAATCTAATGTGTGCTTTTGTCCTCTTATATATCTCTCCCTAATTCCCGGGAGCCAAATATAATTATTCCTAGTGAAAAAAGTACAAAATATTACTTAGGTAAGGACAATTGGAATAGGAAGACTTGGTTTCAAATCCTAACTCTCATTTACTTGTCTATGTAGCCTTGATCCTGCTACTTTAACTGCTTGAGCATTAACAAAATAGAGTATAATACCAGTAAAATGAGTATAATAATGGCAACTTTGCAAGGTTGTTGTGAAGCACGCAGTGGGTATTCAGTAATGCATTATAAACTAAACTGTTCAATGAATTTCACCTCCCTGTCCTTATTCCTTTCTTCTGACCACCCTATCATAATAAAGAACCCCATCATCAACTTAAGTTGTGTTTATTCTAAAAGTAAGGCACAATATTTACTCTTTCTGAAGATACTATATTTCATAATCCTCTGAACTTTGGATGTGGATTTTTCCCCCAGCAGCATCATTCTTCATGTGGTTTTCCTCCCTTAAAGCTCCTCTTCATGTCTTTTGTTTATCTAAAGTTTCACTTTTAGGCCAATTTTCTTCTAAATTGTAGTTTATTGGATTCAGGCACAGGTATGCTATACTAGGGAAGTCTTTCTCAAACTTGCTCAAGTATCACAGAGTATACTTGGAAGTCATAGTGCTCTTTGCGGGACTTCAACAAACAATATTTTTTCCTTTAATTCCATCACTTAATAGTGAGAAGAATGAAATAATAGCAGTATCACAGCACCTGCCACTTGGGAGCAACTTATTATGTACCAAACATTCTGCTGATCCCTTTACGTGCATGTCTTTGTTCCCCTCTCACTATAAACCCGTGTAATGTGTGCTATGTGAAGATGGAGGCTCAGAGACTCTCAGAGGCTTGCCCAAGGTCACACAATCAAGAAGTAATGAAAACCAGATTTGCACCCTGGACTTCAAAGTTTATAATCTTAATCACTGCACGTACTGCCTTTCCTTATCAACAATTGTGCTAATAGAAAACATAACTATATGACAAGAGGGCACTATTAAATACAAATCTTAGAATGTGCATTCAAGCACACACAAAATAAGATGACAAATACATATGTTCCACTGAGTATTTCATGAATATTTCTTTGCACATCATAGTAACGCAGTCTTTTTGTCCCCTTGAGCTTGTTTACAGTAATTAGCTGTACTTCTTTATCTCTCTGAGGTTCATTTAGAAGCATCAGTTGATACCAAATGATGTTTGTTTGTAATTAGCAACTAATACAAGGAAAGAGAATTATTGGTCTTAAGGGTGCATTTCTGATTACTTCAAGAAACTGTTCTGAAAGCAACGAACAAGCAAGACAAACAAACAAAAACTCATAGACACAGACAACTGTTTAGTGGTTACCAGAGGGAAAGGGGAAGGGAAGAAGGTAGAAAAGGATAAAGGGGGTCAAATATATGGTGACAGAAGGAGATTTAACTTTGGGTAGTGAACACACAATACAATATACAGATGGTGTATTACAGAATTGTACATTTGCAACTTATATTATTAACCAATGTCAACCCAGTAAATTTAATGAAAAAAACCCTATTCTTTGAATAGTAAATTTGTTTTCATACTTCTTTTTCAATTTCCTTCACATAACTGAGATCACAGTTTTAAAGATCAAAGTACTGAAGACGATCACTAGAACAGCGATTCTCAAACTTTTTGGCACCAGGGACTGGTGCTCCTATGAGAATCTAATTCCTGATGATCTGAAGTGGAACTGAGGCAGTAATGCTAGCGCTGGTGAGCGGTTGCAAATACAGATGAAGCTTTACTCGCTTGCCAGCCACTCACCTCCTGATGTGCAGCCCAATTTCTAACAGGCCATAGACCAATACCAGTCTGCAGCCCGGAGGTTAGGGACCCTTGCACTAGAAAGTTGTCTGAGACATTTTGCAATCTTTCTTTGGCCAAAAATACCAGGACTACTCAAGTAACAGAATAGTCTCTGTTTTTGTCATCAGTCTCTTATCACCATTCTTCAGAGGATGAAGATTTTCTCCTTCTGGATATCAGTAACCTCCTCAGAACTAACCCAACCGTGAAGGATGCACATGGACAGCCACACTGAAAAATCTCAGGTTACAAAACATACTCAGGAAAACAAATGATAATTACCTGGGTAAGTCTAGAGCCGAGGTTAGGTTTATCTTCTTAGTTTCAACCTTCTTCACTCTGAAGCCAACCAGAACGACTATTAAGACCCTAGTAACTATAGGAAAATAGGATTTTGTGACTGAACCTTAGGATTAAGCCTAAGCGTCTAGACCTTATAATATAACAATTGCCCTGATGGCCAGATTGGACTGCTCTCCTCCAAATCCTCTGAATAAACCTTAACCTGGATACTTGACCTAGGGCAGGTTACATGAATTGCTTTTGAGTCAATTGCCTAGCTTCTCCATCTTACTTTTGACAGTCTTTTCTTCATGTTACTTGAGTCTTTTATCTTCTTGTCTTCTTAAGGTTTCTACATGACTCAGTCATTGGTTGTCTGTATATTTGAATTTATCTCTCATGAGCCAACACCACATTGCCTACATTTTCTCCAGAACACATAGAATTGCTTTTCTTAGAATAAAAAGGCTACATAGACAATACAGATGGTTCTTGGGAGGCATAAGTCATCCCATCCTCAGTATATAACATAATTGGTGCATAATATAAAGAAATATGCCTCTGAAGTCTCAGACCATTATATGTGCACCAAAACCTGATAGGAGAGAAGGGACAGTTATAGGGAATGAATTTTTTTAACTTAGCCTTAAAGATAGCACTTTAAAAAAATCTTAAGCAGTGAATTAGAAATCTTATTTTTCAGTGCAAAGATTCATGTGTAGCTGATTCATAAAGTATCAGTTCAAATCACTTTTGGTGAAACCTAAGTTGTCAAAAAATATGTGAAAACCCACAGACTAACTGAAATACAAAGCTCTTCCAAGGGAAAAGTTAAAGACCAATGGCTTTTTATCTTGATGGGTCTAATCTTCTCAAAGTTGTTGCCTGGTGAGAATAACTTTCTTCCATAATTGCTTACTACACATAAACATCTTTTGTTAAATTGAAAGTCCATTACCAAAAAATTTCCTTAAATAAAATTTCTAGAAGATCATTCAGAAGAAAAAGCAGCTACACATTTGTGTTTAGCAATTTTATTTTTCAATTTTTAAAACTGTGATCAGATGCCTAAGCTTCATGCCAAATTATGAAGACTGAGTTTATGTGAATGACATTGCAATCATGGAAAACCGCCTCTCACCTTTTTTGGCACACCCTTTCAGCTATCTATAGACATCTTCATTTGAGTTTCTGAGATTTGGATCACATCAAACACTTTATTTAAAAATAAATTCATCATCTTCCCAGCTTTTTATATTCCCGAATGTATTTTATCAATGAGTACAACCTAGAAATCTTGACATCACTTTCTTCCAATAACAGACATTTATCGAGTACTGTGAGCCAGTAACCATGCAAAGTGCTGGGTATATGGTGAAAGCTCTCAAGGGGCTCTATCTTAAGATTGTAACTGAGGTAATATCTATGCTCCCAATCATAATTGGTGCATAATATAAAGAAACATACAGTGGAGAAAGGAAAGCTTCAATAAATGGTGCTGGGAATGCTGGAAAGCCACCTGCAAAAGAATGAAACTAGATTGTTGTCTATCACTACACATCAAAATTAACTCAAAATGGATTAATGACCCCAATATAAGACCTAAGACAATAAAGTGCAAAAAAGAAAATATAGGAACTAAACTCACGGAACTTAGAATTATAGAGTATTTTATTAACTTGACCTCAAAGCAAGAGAAGTGAATACAAAAATAAATGAATAGGACTACATCAAACTAAAAAGCTCTGCATAGCAAAAGAAACCATCAACAAGGTAAAGATATAATCATCCGAATGGGAAAATATATTTGCAAGCAACACCTCTGATAAGGACCTAATATCCAAAATATACAAAGAACTCATACAACTCAATAACAACAACAACAAAAAAAACAATCCAAGCAAAAAATGGGCAGAGGACCTAAAGAGACACTTCTCCCAAGAAGACATACGAATGTCCAACAAACATTTAAAAAGATGCTCATCATCGCAAGCTATTACATAAATGCAAATCAAAACCACAATGAGATACCATCTCATACTTGTTAGAATAGCTATAATCAACAGGACCAATAATAACAAGTGCTGGAGAGGATGCTGAGTAAAAGGAACCCTCATACACTACTGGTGGGACTGCAAATTGGTACAGCCATTATGGAAAACAGTATGACGGCTCCTCAAAAAACTAAGAATCGATCTACTATGTGATCCAGCAATCCCTCTACTGGGTATTTACCCCCAAAGGCTTGAAAACTTCTATCTATAAAAATATTTGCACACCAATGTTCATAGCAGCTTTGTTCACAGTGGCCAGGACATGGAAGCAACCGAAGTGTCCTACAATAGATGATTGACTAAAGAAGCTGTGGCACATATATACAATGGAATATTATTCAGCCATAAGAAGAGATTAAATACTGCCATTTACGACAACGTGGACTGATCTCGAGATAATCATATTACGTAAAATAAGCCAGACAGAAAAATTGAAAATCACATGATATCACTTATATGTTTGATATAAACCTAAAAGCAACAAATGATCAGGACAAACGAACAGAGACTCGTGGACATGGACAGTAGTTACTAGAGGGTGAACGAAGTGAGGTAGATGGGGAGGTAGATGAGGTAAAAGGGGTCAAATATGTGGTATCATTAAAGAATTAAAAATAAATAATTATTTTAAAAAGCAAAGAATGCGTGTAAGAACCCTAAAGTCAGATTTTGCCTACATTAATTTAACAGACATTTATTGAGACAAGCACTGAGTTGGTGTTACAAATGCAAAGAAAGAGGCCTTCCCTTAAAGATTTCATGGTCTAATGAGGAAGATAAATATGTGAATTTAAAATATAGTCAATTCCTACATTCTAGTCAAAACTGTGTTAGACAACTACCAGAAAGAAGAAAGAATCTTGGACAACTGGCTCTAGTCCTGCACATCCTTTCTGTGCATCTGAGGAGCTGCGACACAACCATATGTTTTGGGGAGATAGGAGAGGCTAATGTTCATATTTGAGTTTAAAGAAGGTACTGCAAATACTTTGCACTCTGTTACTCTCTCTGTTACTCTGTTGCACTCTCTCTTCTTCGTGAGTTTTCTGTTCTACTAAAGTTATAGCTTAAACCGATTCAGAATTGTCATACCATTTTAATGTGCAGTATCTGCTTCAATCAAGGTAAAAAAGTTTGGAAAGGATTTGAAGAGAAAAGGCTTCCTTAGCCTTTAACAGAAGAGAAAGAATTTTGTATACTCAATAATATAATAAGGAAGAAAGGAGAATTAAAGAAGCAAACTAGATAGTTATTCTATTGTGTGGCAGAATGACCTGACAAGTGACTTCTTTGCAGACACTGAATTGTTCCTAATGATGTGAATAATTTACTCCAGCTTCCCAAGGAATGACTTTTATGCTTCTTAGAATCCAAGCAAATGATTAGAGAGCCAACACAAAGAGCAGTCCAAATAAGGGGTCTTTGCCTTGTATGATCTGTAGGGGGCACTGTCTCAAAACTAGCAAATAGTCACTCTACTGAGTTTCAGGATTCCCTTGACGTCCCTTGCATCTTGTCAAGCCCTCACCTAAAAGCTTGAATTTTGCGTTTCATTAGGTTGACAGAATTCCTGATCTTGGTCAGTCCTTGCCCTACTTTTACTCTCTAGATGTGACTTTGGAGACCAACTTACACATTATCTGCTATTTGACCTTAGCCAGCACCCTTTTGTTGATTTCCATTCTCCAGGAAACTGACAGCTAGAATGGATTCCACCCTACTACAGGGCACATTATGGCTATGTCACTGGAATGCATCATTATCTAGCATATTTGCAAATCCACACGTAAAAACCGAATTACATAGAAACAAATTATAATCCCCCAGATGAAACCTGGTAAAGTAACTTTATAAAATGATTTTGAAAGTACCAAAAGATTAGGGCAAGTCATTTCACTCTTGTGGGCCTCAGTTTTACTAATCTGTAATGTGAGGAAGATGATTTATAATGTTCCTTCTAGTACAAGAATTCTACAATTTTTATTATCAAATTATTTTAGTTTTTAAATTTGATGTTTCGGGAGACCCTATTATTAAATGAAATTAAAGAAAATGTCAGCCATATGCTATAGGTTTTTTTGGTTACCAAGACATTTATTTTAAAACATATTTAATTTGCTTAAAACAATGATTTATATGACCCATAATTGAGAGTTCATCAGGTGGAACAATTTGTGCTATAATAGTGTATCTTTTGGAAAATTTGATAAATTTTGTCTTTGTCTATGTCCTACCTAGAGGATAAAATGAAAATCAAAAATTATCCTATAATTTAATAGCCTATAGAATAGTGGTCCCCAACCTATTTGGCAGCAGGCGCTGGTGCTCCTATGAGAATCTAATGCCTGGTGATCTGAGATGGAGCTGAGGCGATGATTCTAGTGCTGAGGAGCAGCTGCAAACATCGCCACAATCTATTTTAGAACATTTCCACGACCCCAAAAGGGAATCTTGTTAGCAGTAATACCATTTTCCTCCAAATCTGTCCCCTCTGCCCCAAGCCCTAGGCAACAACTAATGTACTTTCTGTCTCTACATTTTCCCCTTTTGTACATTTCATATAAATGGTATCCTACAATATAAGGTTTTATGTAACTGACTTCTTTCACTTAACACAATGTTTTCAAAGTTCATCCATGTTATAACACTGTCAATCTCCTTTTAAGGTCACAGTTTACATATTTAGTAAATAGAAACGCAAATATTTGTAACATTTTTAAATTATATATTCTTTAGCTCTCCGTCTCTGGTTCACCCTCTCTCTTTCTCACACACACATATGCACATATACACTCACAATGCAGGAACCTCCTAAATTCGCCAAAATCTGGCCTGACATATTTGAGAATCAAACAAACATAACAGGCTAGACATGACTATTACTTTAGGAGCATGACTAGAGGTGTGAAAAATTATGAATAATCCTTATAAATTTTGAAATATGCTCTATAATTTATTTTGAAGAGCTTTTAGTATAATTTTAACAGAACTTTTCATAGGAAAACTCTAATATATTTTTAAATTTTTAATTAAGTTTATTGGGGATAACATTGGTTAATACAATTATATAATATTCATGTGTACATTATAATTTGACATCTGTATATTCTATTGTGTGTTTACCACCCAAAGTCCAGTTTCCTTCAGCTACCATATATTTGATCACCTTTACCCACTTCACCCTCCCCTAAACCTTATATTTAACCACCTTTACCTTGTATACCTCCCCCCTTCTCATCCTTTTCCACTAGTAACCATTGGTCTATAGTCCTCTGATAAACACTAGCCTATATTCCATGTGCGTGACTCTCTGTTTATTTCTCCTGCTCATTAGTTACTTTCAGGTTTATATCCTACATATAAGTGATATCATGTGATTTTTAACTTTTTCTATCTGGCTTATTACTCTTAGCATAATTATCTCGAGATCCATCCATGTTGTCGCAAATGGCAGTATTTCATCTCTACTTATGGCTGAGGAATATTCCATTGTACATATGTATCACTGTTTCTTTAGTCATTCATCTATCGTAGGACACTTTGGTTGCTTCCATGTCCAGGCCACTGTGAATAATGCTGCTATGAACATTGGTGTGCAAATATATTTTTGGATATACGTTTTCAAGTCCTTGGGGTAAATACCCAGTAGAGGGATCACCAGATCATTTCGTAGTTTTTTGAGGAACCTCCATACTGTTTTCCATAATGGCTGTACCAATTTGCAGTCCCACCAGCAGTGTTTGAGGGTTTCTTTTTCTCTGCATCCTCTCCAACATTTGTTATTACTTGTCCTGTTGATTATAGCTATTCTAACAGGTGTGAGATGGTATTTCATTGTGGTTTTGATTTACATTTCCCTAATAGCTAGCCATGTTGAGCATCTTTTCAAATATGTGTTGGCCATTTGTAGGTCTTCTAGGGAGGAGTGTCTATTCAAGTCCTATGCCCATTTTTAATTTTTTTGTTGTTATTCAGTAGTATGAGTTCTTTGAATATTATAAATATTAGACCCTTACTGGAGGCATTGCTTGCAAATATATTTTCCCATTCAGATGGTTCTCTCTTTACCTTGTTGACAACACCTTTTGCTGAGTAGAAGCTTTTATGTTTGAGGTGCTCCCATTCATTTATTTTTGCTTTTACTTTTCTCGCTTTTGAGGTCAAATTAATAAAATCCTCTTGAAGTCTAAAGTCCTTGAGTTTAGTTCCTATATTTCTTCTATGCACTTTATTGTTTCAGGTCTTATATGTGGGTCCATAGTCCATTTTGAGCTAATTTTGGCATGTGGTGATAGACAACAGTCTAATTTCATTCTTTTGCAAGTGGCTTTCCAGTATTCCCAACACCATTTATTGAAGAGGCTTTCCTTTCTCCACTGTATGTTTTTGGCTTCTTTGTCAAAAATTATTTGCCCATATAAATATGGGTTTCCTTCTGGACTCTCGGTTTTGTTCTGCTGGTCCGTGGGTCTGTTTTGCTGCCAATACCATGCAATTTTGATTACTGTCACTTTGTAGTATAATTTGAAGTCAGGCAGAATGATGCCTCCAGGCTCATTCTTTTTTCTCAGGATGGCTTTGACAATCCGGGGTCTTTTGTGCTTCCATACGAATCTGATGATTTTTTGTTCTAATTTTTCAAAAAATGCCAATGGGATTTTGATGGGGATTGAATTAAATCTGTATAATGCATTAGGTAATATGGTCATTTTAACTACGTTGATTCTTCCAATCCAAGAACACAGAATATCTTTCCATTTCTTTGTATCTTCTTCAATTTCTTTTAAAAGGGTCTTACAGTTTTCATTATATAGGTCTTTCACTTGTTTTGTTAAATTTATTCCTAAGTATTTTATTCTTTTTGTTGCAATTGCGAAAGGAATTATTTTTTCCACTTCTTTTTTTAACACTTCATTATTAGAGTATAGGAACACTATGGATTTTTGAATGTTGATTTTGTGTCCAGAGACTTTACTGTATTTGCTTCTTGTTTCTAGTAGCGTTCTTGTGGAGTCTTTAGGGTTTTCTATATAGAGAATCATGTCATCCATACATAGTTACAGTTTGACTTCTTCATTTCCTATTTGGATGCCTTTTATATCTTTCTCTTGTCTGATTGCACTCACTAGGATCTCCAATGTTATATTGAATAATAGTGGCAATAGTGGACAGCCTTGCCTTGTTCATGATCTTAGAGGGAAGGTTTTTAGTTTTTTACCATTAAGTATAATGTTGGCTGAGGGTTTGTCATAGATGGACTTTTTTATGTTAATTTACTTTCTTTCTATACCAATTTACTTAAGTGTTTTGATCATAAAGGGATGCTGTATATTGTTGAATGCTTTTTCTGCATCTATTGATATGATCATGTGTCTTATTTTTTAATTTGTTCAAGTGGTGTATCACATTATTTGATTTACTTATGTTGAAACATCCCTATGCCTCTAGGATGAAGCACACTTGATCATGGTGTATCTTTGTAATATGTTGCTGTATTCAGTTTGCTAGTATCTTATTTAGGATTTTTGCATCTGCGTTCATGAGAGATATTGGTCTGTAGTCTTGTTTACTTGTGTTTTCTTTACCAGGTTTTGGCATCAGAGTAATATTGGCCTCATAAAATGAGTTGGAAATTATTGCTTCCTCTTCAATTTTTTGGAAGAGTTTGAGGAGAATAGGTATTAAATCTTTGAATGTTTGGTAGAACTCAGTGATGAAGCCATCTGGTCCTGGACTTTTACTTTTTTATAGGTTTTTGATAATTGTTTCAATTTCCATACTGTTGATCAGTCTATTTCGATTTTCCAGTTCTTCTTGATTCAGTCTTGGAAAATTATATTTTTCTAAATACTGGTCCATTTCTTTTAGGTTATTAAATTTGGTGTTATATACTTTTTCATAGTATTCTTCTATGATCCCCTGTATTTCTGTGATATCAGTCATAATTTCCCCTTTCATCCCTGATTTTGTTTATTTGTGCTCTTTCTCTTTTTTCTTTAGTGAGTCTAGCCAGTAGGTTGTCAATTTTATTAGCCTTCTCAAGGAACCAGCCCTTGGTTGCATTTATTTATTCTATAGATTTTTTTTGTTTGTTTTTAATTTCATTTATTTCTGCTCTAATTTTGATGATTTCTTTCCTTCTGCTGACTTTAGGCTTCATTTATTCTTCCTTTTCAAGTTTTTTAAGATGAAGCATTAGGTTGTTTATTTGGGCTTGTTCTTGTTTTTAGAAATATGACTGTAATGATATAAACTTTCTTCTTATGACCGCTTTTGACATGTCCCAAAAGTTTCGATATGTTGTCCTATCATAATCATTCATTTCTGTGTATCTTTTGATCTCTCTTTTCATTTCTTCTGTGACCCAGTTATTCTTCAGTAGCACGTTGTTTAATCTCCATGTATTTGTGGTTCTTCCTGATTTCCTTCTGCGGTTGATCTCTAGTTTCAAAGCCTTATCATCAGAGAATATGGTTGGTATAGTTTCAATCCTCATATTTGTTGAGGTTATCTCTGTGTCACAGTATGTGGTCAATTCTTGAGAATGTTCCATTTGCACAAGAGATGAATGTATAAGCAGCTGTTTTGAGATAGAAGGTTCTGTAAATGTCAATTATGTCCAGTTGGTCTAATTTGTCATTTAAAGATGTGATTTCCTTATTGATTTTCTGCTTGGATGATCTGTCCATATCCAACAGTGGGGTATTTAGGTCCCATACTATGATAGTGAGGAAACCTCTAATATTTGAAATTACATTCTAATAAAGATTTAAGTTGAATATTTCCTCCAAATAAATGCATTTATAACCCAGACACACAAAATGGTGAAGTCAAAATATGTATGTAGGCAAATGCACTCACTTACCTTGCCCTGTAGTTTACAGTCATGTTCTTTTTTCCTCTAAAAACAAAGTGACGTGTATCAGTGTATAAACCTCATGGGGGGAGATTAATATGGCTATATCTCAAGTAACTGTCAGAATTGCTGTAACCAAAAGAAAGACCTTCTGTAACTTGCAGTTTAATCATTATAAATCAAGGTTTAGAAGTCTTTTCAATATCTAAAGTAAGTATAACAAATATTTTATTTTAAATAGATTAAATAGATGAGATCAAAGCAACCTTAATGTCTTTTTTGATTATTTCAGCGTAAAATCCTCATTCTTTTCAGAATTCCTACAGTTTCCTTTATATATTACCTTGAATTGTTTTATCATTATTTTATATATGTTGGTTTTGCTATTGAATTGTTATTAGACTATTAATTCCATGTGTGTTAAAATGATACTTTTTCTATGTTGCATATAATACCTAATTCAATGCTGAAAACATAATAGGCACTTAAAAGAATATTGTCGACTAATCACATATTTAACAGACAGAAAAAGGGGAAAACATTTTAATTTTGAGTATTTACAGTGAAGATACATGACCTTCATTGGCTGTACATAATAGAAGGTTAACATTAATCAACTATATCTTAATCCCAGTAAAGACATCATTTGATTTTTTTTGTCTTTTATTTATTTTTTTACCAAGTAAAAATCTGAAAGCACACTTAGACATGTCACAATAATTTCTTTATTAAAATGTGTTTGTTAAATAACTGGAATACTTTTGCAGACATTTAGATTGATAGTAACATCTGAGGTTTGAAAAATATTCAAAAGAACCTATTCAAGAAATTACTATTCATGTGTTAATACATGTGTATATTTTGAGTCGAAAACATTTCTCACTCAGTAAACAATGGAAATAACCATCCGAATGTTCACATTCTGGATCTAAAAATTTTAAGAATTTTCCAAGTCTACCAAGATTTCCTCCATGCCCAATATTTTAAGGATAAAAGAAACATTTAAAATCGCATTTAATTTTTTAAAAAAATTCTGTTACTATTTTCTGTGGCTAGTAAATTGTATTTTTAACAAAATATAACATATTAAATAAAAAAGAGAATAGAAGTCCCAGAATCTAAAATATTATAACATGAAATAGAATTATCATATAAACCATAAGAGAAAAGAAAACTAGATTGGTTCCTAGAAAGCTGACAAATTAAGAAACAATTAATTAAAATAGATTAGCACACAATAGATTAGACATTGAGGAAACGGGCGAACTAGAAGAAATTATTTAGTATTGAATTAATCAAGATTCTTGATTTCTTATAATGGTTGTGTAGCTAAATCACATTTAATAGACAATAAATAGGAGGATCTAAAATGAACAAAAGAAAAAAATTAATTTACCTTAGAAAATTTTCAAGAAAAAAAACTCACACTATGTGCACATGATAAATTGTGAACTGAGCTGGATAGAGTATTGGGTGGAGCTACAAGCAAAAAAGCCAATAAAGGGAGGATGTGTTTATTAAAAGAAGGAAAAAAGGTAGATTGGACAGAGGTAAAACCTAAGGGGAAAACGGGAGCCTCCTATGATATCAAGGAAGTACAGGAAGAAGAAATGGTTTTCAAATTTTTGTAATATTTATTTAAATTTATTTATTACAAAGGCCCATGGAATTCAAATTTGGAGATGGAAGTAATGGGCAAAAACTTTTAGGCTATTGATTCACAGCATTTGTGAGAGACCTATATATATATAGGTTTTTTGGTTTTTATTTTTACAAGAATAGAACCATAAAATAACCATTAGATCAACATTTACCTAATTCTTAGGTGCCAGGTGCTATGCAAGTTGCTATTCAAATGAATTAGAGCCTATAATCTGCCTATAAGCAAGTGGAAGAGACCCTGAAGATCACCTGTGCAAGCCTTTTTTATATTGATGGGAAAACTACTAAATCTGGGTTTACTTTGTGAGTGATCCTGTATGAGTTAAATTTGACAGTATGAAAGATCAGAAAGAAAATGCAGTTTGAAAAGAGGTTCAGTCTGTGGCTCCTTTCTTTGAGAAAATACTAATCTTTGGAAAGGCCTTTTAAAATATAGGCAGCACAAAGGTGGCCTAGTTACATCAAAATGCCTATCTTAATAGTAATCATTAAAATAAAGTTCTACCTAGATTATATTTGTCAAGCTTGTTAAATAGGAATCTCAACTAGCACCTCAATAGGTGCTTCTGTGTTTAAAGTGTCTTTTATTTGTTGGAAACTACTGAGGCTATGAGAAGTAGTTCCACCACTTGGGCACCCTGCAGCTTTGAAACTATGGACCACTGCACTTTCATAAAAGTGACATTTCTTGACAAAAAAAAAAAAACTCTTCCTGAATTCTGACATCTTCAGTGTTAGTGGTGAATGAAGCTTTTACGTAAGCTTTTTCCAAATAAGAAACAGGAAAGTATAAACAGCACATGTATAAAATTCTTAATATTTTGATTTATTAAATTCTACAACTTGAAAACTAAACTATAATATCAAATTAAGTATTTGGGACAAATATATCTGCACTTGAAAACTTAGCTTGCAGAGTCCCTTTATGCTATTGCTAAATCTGTAAATTTAAATTTAAAAGTAGATGGAAACTCTTCAGTAGTGACTTACAGACACCATAAAAGGTAGAAAACTGAAGTACCATATTTAGTGTAGCTAGAAATTTTGTGTAAAGAGTTCTGGAAAACACCCCCGGGGCCAGTAATTGAAAACCAGAAATCTCATTTTGGAACCTATTGTAAATGTATGTGGCAAGAACTGTATGGTCAACCTAACAAGTTGAAATTGGTATTTTTGTGCTGACCTGAACCTGGCCTAGTACAAAATGTCATAACAGAAATTTAATGTTTCTGAAAGCATGATTGCCCTCTCATTTCTTTTTCACCTTCCTGTGCCTTTCTTAAGTTCTTCCAGTTGGTTAATCATTAATCAGTATTTAACGAGGCTTTTTCCCAGTGCCAAGCTCTTCTCTGCTTGTCTAGCCTTTAGGCAGTATATGAACTCCCCAACTTCTTCCCATTTAAAAAGTCCTGGCACTGACTACAGGTTAATTTCTCTAAAGAAATTTATAACAGTAGATGAAGTGTGTGTGTTGGGGGGGGAGAGGTTATTTTACAAGAGCACTTAATTTTTCAGGCCACTCTTAATTTCGCATTTTTTCTAAAATAAATGTAAAATGGGATGTAATTGAAACAATTTTAAATTCTTTTTAAAAATTTCCAAGCACACATTTCCTGAACAAAATGGTTCCAATTGGAACAGGAAAGGCCTCAGACGTTGTTTTCTACAGCTGTTCCAGAAGCCAATGTCTTGACCTGACCCTAGAGAATCCCTCAAATTCTGGCCTTCGGAGATGATTTTGGACCTGGAGTGAGCAAAAGGATTGGAATGCAGATAAGGAGGGGGCATCTCCACGAATGCTAATGAAAAATGTCAGCTATGACTTAGAGGCAATCTCGTGGGCAAGAGAAGTGAAGGTACTCTGGGAAGCAGAAGCATGTCTCCCAATTTTCTCTGCCGAAGGGAAACCGATGTCCATTTCTAGTCGAGTGGAAATACGTCACTTCCGCATGGACAAACATATCAAACAGGTGATTTTGGTCAACATTTTACTTGGCACGAAGCCTAAAGCATTGGAGCCTCTTCCTGTTGGTATTCTGATCCCCGAATTTACTAAGGGAAGATTGCTTCAGTTTTCCCTCTGCGTCGTCCAGCACCTGGGCCGATTGGAGCAGACGAAACTACTAAAAATGTCCTTTCCCAGGATGAGATTCTCTTCACAATTCCAGGGAAAAAACGTACCCTCAATATACTTAAATAGGGGCTTGGTGGAGTTCAAACTCTCGTTCCCGACATCCCCATCTTTTCATTTATTCCACAAGATTTTTTTGAACAGGTATTCTGAGCCAGGCACTGTGAACTTTTCTAATCTCTTAGCCAGGGAGAGAGAGAAGAAGGCGCAGGGAATCTATCTCCGCTCCCAGACGCACAATTCCAACCCCCAAACCTCCTCGGCGCCCATCTGGATGATTATCTCCCATCTCCCCATCCAGTTGATGTGACAGGCTCGTGGCCCAATCCCCTTCCTGGTTCCCAGGCCGCCTGCAAGCACCACCGGAGCCAATGGTGGCAGCCGAGGGGCGGAGGGCTGCGGGGAGGGGAGGGAGTCCTGGCTTTAGAACCACAGCCGCAAAGATTCCGAGAGACAGAAGTTGTTTGAGCGCGTCGGTCAGAGGTTGTCGGGCCAGATCCGGTACCCAGAGATTTTATGTAAGTGCTTTATCGGCATGGGAGAGTATGAAGGTAGTGGGGTGCCTGGACGTGGGCAGGATTGGGTCCAGGGCAGAGCATCTCTGAGAACCTCTGCTTGAACGTGCCTTGGAACGGGGGAGCAAAAAGGTGGGCTGGAGAAAGGTCAGCCTTAGCCCTTGGGCGCCAAAGCGATCATTCCTATCCCGGATGGGTGGAGGGGACAGTGTTCCCCAAGGCTAGCACTCGCCACAAGCATGTTTTCTACTCTTTGCTATAGAGATGGTGCTTTTTTAGTGGCCCTTAACTTGTTGCCAACTTGAGCTGAAGTCCTTGACGCCCAAGGACTTCTTCCCTTCCGTGGCCGTGGCCCCGAAGTGGAAATTGAGCGCCTAACTTCCCTCTGTCGTCCTTCTCCAGCTGCTGCCACCTCCCACCCCACCCCCCACCCCCACCCTCCGCCACACTGCCGCCCCGCTCCGGATTCAGGAAATCCCAGAGCCTACAGCCTGCGACGCCTCCAGCCCCTGCTCGCTCGCCTCTGGTGACCTCGCGAGCTCGCGCTGGCCCCGGGACTCTGAGGGGTGCCATGGCCCCCGGAGGGAACGAGGCTCCAGTGACCCGCTTTCTGCTTCTTTCCCTTTCCCTTAACGAGAGCGTCGCGATCGCACCGCATCTCCCTATGAGTAAGCACTTTTTTCCTTTCTGTAGCCTAACATCTCCTGGGCCATTCTGGCAGTACAGTACCTTTCCATTCTCTTCTCCCCCGACCCCTGCCATCCGTCGGCTTCCTTCTCAACTTCTCTGGCTCTGCAGCCCCGAGCGCGCTGTCGGGGCGGCGGCAGCTGGAGACCTCTTGGGGCGCTCCCGGAGCCAGAGCAGAAGGGGCGGTGTGTGTAGGGAGGTACTAGCCCCCTCTTCCCACATAACTGCACTTGCCAGTGTTTACTATTCTCCACCCACAGTACTTGATGCGCTCTTATGAGAGGCCGGGGGACGCCTACCATCCCCTCCCTAGCTTCTCGCCATTCCCAAAGTTGCCACCGCTGCTGTTGCCACTGCTCTAGTGTATGGGTGGCTCCCACGGCCCCATTCCAGGGCAGATGATCCCATCCTGGGAGGTGGATTGGGGTTAATGTGATCTGACACTTTGCCGTACGCGATGCTTCCTGTTCTTCCTCTGATCTGCACCACATCCCTAGTTGTGCAGAAGGTTGAGCTTAGAACCGACTGAATTGGAGAGCCTCGCCATTTAGGATCAGATAGGCAGTATGTTGAGGGTGCCTGGCCAGCTACGAGGGACAGGGGTTGGGGAAGAGAGCCTGGCTGGCCGCACAGTAAGTAGAAACGTAGGTGAAATTAAAAACTACTGAGAAGTAAGCATGTACTCCACTTGATTGGATGTCACGATGTGTTTGGAAGCCTAAATTTGAACCTGGAGATGCAATTTACAGTGAATTCCAGCGAAGTGGCCAATTCCCACACATACCAGTGGGCATCACGTGTTCCAAGTCTCTGATGCCCCTAGGGTAATGGTCACATGATTTCTTTTGACTTTAAAACTGGAATGTAATGGCTGAAGCCCACATTCCAAAAAACTACAGCGACAGAAAAAGGGAGAGGAGTGTGAACTAGGTTCTACTCAAGAGAAGTCTACTTCGATTTGGATGAGGGAAACAGGGAATTTGGTGTTCAAATTTTATCCAAAATAAAAACAAGAGTTGTTTTTATAATTAAGGTTTGAAATATGTTTGTGCTGGGACATATATCTTCCCTATAGGCCTTCAATCTAGTGATGTCTTTTCTAAAATTTATAAATATCTTGCTAATCGTTTTCTAGTAAAATTGTCCCTTTATTCACACCCCATTTTTATCCCTAAATGATAGATTTGAAGCCATATCCCATAATATAGTGTTTAAAGAGTTGAAGCTTTGTTTATAGTCCATGGTCTGGCCTATATTCTAATTGCAGTATTTTCTACATTAGGCATCTGTTTGAAGGTGGTGGATCAAATCTTGACTAAAATTAACCCTTAGTTATTTCTGACTTGGAATTAATTGGATAAGAAATCAAGCACAAAAACAGTGGACACTAAATTTGACAAATAGAGCTAGTTGGGTTTTTGCCTGTCAAAAGTTTGGTAGAATAATGAGAGGACACTGAAACAACTCCTATCTTGATCAATACCCGCCCTTGTGACCCAAATAAAGGTTGCTGTTGGAAACATGGGGCAGTTTTGCTATTCAGATTATATATTGCTGAGTATAGAAATGGGCAGAGAAATCTCTGAGGTTGGGAGTTTAAAACCTTTACTTATTTACTATAATGGCACAGTTGATACATGAATTCAGCCTAAAAAACAACTAGGTCAGCTAAAAATGAAACTGGGAACGTTTAAGAGATTTTAGCTTTTATATGCCTTAGCCAGAAACACTTTGTCTACTGCAACAACCTCTGAATAACTCGAGCACTCCATTTTCCTGCTGAACCTAAAAACTTAAACTACTTTAAAGCACATAGTTCTGACCCAAGACTAGCCTTGGGGCACACATTAGCTGGAAAGAGATTTAAACTGCACCTTAGTTATTGGAGTTAAGGACACTGATAGATAGACCCTCCCCTAGTGGAGGTGAGGTGGTAATTTTAGATTGAACTCCTAATAAATATTTAACCTCAAAAAAAGAGTACAACTATTCAACTAGGTTAAGGTGGTAGAAAGATAAGCTCTTTAAAATATTATTGACTCATGTCAAAACAGGATCATCATTCGGCTCGCAGTCCACATCATTTCTTTGTCTTGGGATGTCTACTCATTTAAAACCACTGACTATATCGCTCCCTTCATTTATGCTCTCCTTTGATTTAATACAGTCGGCATTGAAGTCCAAGATCTCTGATCTGATGCCATCATTGACATTCAATTCCTAAAAAATGTGTAGGCTTAAGAAATTTTAATTATAGAAAGATTAATTATAACTAATACATATTATTTGGTTGAAATTAAGTTTTCTATAAGTGGTTACATGCACATTAGATTTGACTGTGACTATACTAGCAGAATGTCAGTATTCAGGGCACTATCAGAAATCAAATGAAATTTTGTTCCTAGGCAAACAGCATGACTTTTACTGAAAAGAAAGGGGTAGCTTGGCCACGATGCTTCAGCACAAAGCGATCAGTTTTGGTGAAACTGACAGGAAAAAGGAAGAAAGTTCACTTGCCATTATTCCATCTTCTGATTTAGGCATTATTTCTGCTTGCCTTTCCAAGAAATTTACTGGCATAATATTCTTAGCACATATGATGAATTCATGAATATGTTATTGTGTTTGACATAGTGTAATCTAGGTGGAATGTGTATACCAAACTTTGTTTTTCCTATTTAGTACATATTCCAAAAGTAGCTAATATAAAATTGAAAACGTACATCTCTCAATACATGACAACTTGGGTATCTGTTTTTAGAATCATTTTGTACTTGCTCATATGGTAATTTTCCTTTTGGTGAAAAGTAATTTAGAGGGTCGAAAATCTGTCAAAATAATAAAACTCGGTTTATAAGAAAACAGCTAGATCATGTTTTGAGTCTGTATAATTATTCTAGAAAGTGATATAACATGTAATGTATGTTAAATGTATTGGAAGTTTCAAAAGTATTTTGGATACATTACACTGTTGGAAGCTCTTTTAGATACCAAAGTCATAACTACCTTTTTTTAGTTATAAGAGAGCTTTGGTCAAATTATTGCTTATAAATACAAAAAAAAAAAACCTGTCTAATCAGGAAATGTCGGTCTCAGGAGAACTGATGATACTTGGGCCAACTTGTAGGTAGTTATGGACGTGAGGTGGTTTCAGAAACTTCAATATGTTTAATAATATTGAATTAGCCTAATTTTTAGCAACTAGAAGAAAAATATTATTGAGTATAAACTGGTTTAGGGATGAAAAAGCATTTATGGTTAAATAAAAATTAAAATACTAAGGGGAAAGTGTATTGACTTGGTTTCAGAAGAACTAGATTCTAGACATTGCTCTGCCATTGACTCATAGTTTGACCTTGAAAAAGCCACTTAAAATTATTATATCGATAACTAACATTGAGTATATACATGTGCCAGACATCATGCATTTTCTCATTTGTAAAATGAGAACATGGCTCAAGGTTTTTGGTTTGCTAGGATTGTTTTCCCCAAATAGTTGTAGGCTGGGTTATTTCAGTTATATTTATTAGCTCATTTTTTAACTTTTAATGCAACTATATTGAACCAAGCTAAATACTTTGTTGGCTAATTGATGATCACCAGTGGCTTATTCCATGACTAATGTTAATTCTTTAAAATATATAGGTTCCATTTATATAGTTCCTTAAGAAGGATTTTGGGCACATTAAACCTACTAATTTTATATTTTGAGAAAGCTTAATTTTTCTTAACAGTTTAGAAATTTGTTTGATGGTAAGGAGGTAGTGTTGTTTATTGGAAAATGCATTGAGAGGAATTCAGGGCCTTTTAGTTCTCTATAGTTTTGACAGATCTGCCATGCTAAGTATCATGGAAGTTCTATGTTCATAGCTGGATTTTACTTTATTTGTTAGCCATCTGTTTCCAATCTATGTATTTTACAGGCATGTAGAAAGGAAAGTAAGCTATGTAAGCCTTGGCTCTTCAGCATACAGGTGCTATATAAATTCAAAGTATTATAGTAGTATATCATAGAAACACTAGAGCTTTAACAAGAATTTGCAGAAATGGTAGAATTCTCATCACTTAAATCTTGCCACATTTTTACTTGTCTGTAACATTACTCTGCCATCCAATTTTACAAGCAACGGAGTAATAAAGTCAGACATAATATAATGAAAAATAAGAGAAATGGTTGATGATAAGAAAATAAAAATCTATATGTAATACTTTCTTACATAGCCTGTTAAAGCCATTAATGTGGTGGTTGTTTGTTTGTTTGTTTGTTTGTTTATTTGTTTGTTACCCTTTTCAAGTAACTACTGAGCAGTATTTTGATGTTCGTTGGTAATTATTACAAAATCGTTGGCTTATCTACCATACATACTTCATTCTTAGTTTTGTGATTACCACTAACAGGGGTTCTGTGTAAATTGCTGTTGAAAAATCAGGTGTTTCTCCTTACTTTTGCACTCTAAGAGAGGACAATATACAGGTGTGGAAAAGTGCATAATGAAGGAGATAATCTGCATATTTAAGTGGTATGCCATCATAATACAGAAAAGGTGAAACGTTAATGTAGTTCTTCATTTGGAAAACAAATATGTGAAGCTAGATGTGTCATTTTCTTTTTTTTAATGGGTTGTTTTCAGCCCCCACCCTCAAAACTATTAACTTGGAATTAGTTGTCAATGTTTATTGTCATCCTGCCAATTATATGATGGTTCTTTAACTGTCATTCTTTGAATTCATCATGCATTTTTATTCTGTTGGTTAAAATTATGTCTGATGACATTTGTTAAAATATCATTTGTACAGTGATAGTACTTAATTAAAATGAAATAACCCCAGTTAAAAGACTTAACATAACCTGATAGCATGGGACTAGTTCTATGAAGTGTGAGTATTTTTTTGCTACTAGAAATAATTTTCTTTTGTAAAGTCTGAGCTCTTATTTTTGCCATCTCTGGTTTAATCTCTGGTTTAAAAGATTAATAGCAAATTATTTTTTTGTAATCTTGTAACCCTTTCATAGAAAATATAACTGATTCTCTTAAGCTGTTTTACATATATAATATTTATATACAAAGTATATACATTCAGTTTTTACTTTCTATAAAATAAAATTTGTGAGAGCAGTAAATAGCTTTGAATATTGATATTACTGCATTGTATACCATATGCTCTGATTCCACATTGTGCACTCAGATTGACATTCTGCTATTGACACTATATGATATGCTGTCTTTCATAGACTAATGTAATTTTTTAAGCCTTTTTCCCCATATTCCATAATTTGCCCACATATTCCCATTTTGCCAGTTCTTATAGTTTTTGTTTGTTTGTTTTTTGTTTTTGATAATTTGGGGCTTGTATTTCCGGTCAGGGAGAATTACCAATATGAACTAAGTGTTTCTCAGAGGGGAAAATGACAGGAAATGGTTTCTAGTGTATATCTTATTGCTATAAAAGTGAATATGTATGATTTAGTAATCTACTAGAAAAGTGTCTTAAGTAGTGCATACTTAAGATGTTTTTAATCACTTTACTTTAGATTAAAGAAATAAAAGATCATTGTAAAAATCTTAGAAGAAAACATGAAAGGGTTTATAAAGAAGAAAATAAAAACTACTCATAATTGTACCACCTACCACTTGTTCATATTTTCATCCATTTCTTGGGATCATGTAGTATATGCAGTTTGTATCCCATTCTTTTCACTTACTACATTATGAATATGTTTTCATGTAATCAAATATTGTTGAAAATCACTGTATGATATTCCACATAATGGATATTTCATAATTTATTTCACTAATTCCAGGTTATTGGAAATTTATGTTCTTTCCATATATTATAGATAATGCTTCAGGTAACATCCTTGGGCAAGAACCATTTTGTCACTCCAGTTATTTCTTTGAGATAAATATGTAGAAAAGAAGTTGCAAGGATTTTTGTTTTTAAAGGTGAATTCCTTTGACAATCTGAAATTTAAATGTTGGCTTAAGCAAAAAGGACCTTAATTTCAAAAAGTGGCACTCAAAAAGAAAGAAAGAAAGAAAACCATTCTTATATAGTGCATCATACAGGACTCGCTGGAGCTGGTTTAGGTAAAGTATATATCTTGGAAATATTTTGGTTTCCACCAATCTAGTTAACAGTTGCAAAGCAGGATGAAGTAGAATCCTGTGCAGTATATAACCATAGGAAGTTCTATATTTCAAACGGAACTGTTAGCAGAGGAAGAGAAACAGGTCAGTTTTCAAGTAGCCTATAGATTTTGGGTTGCTATAAAACTCGGTTCAACTATACAGAGCTTATTTGTGACCATTATCTTCAGTGTCCTAAAGAAATTTTTAATACTGAAGTTGATTAAATGACTATGTTTGTTGATAAGTTTTTTAAATCTCAGGCTATTGGTCTCTTAAATTACATTGACATCACTCAATAAACTCAAAATTTTATATTTCATTCAGATCGCTTAAATAATTTGTGCCTGGTTTTCAGTATATGTTGATTCCCCAAATTACAAACACTTGACTCAACAAATATTTCATATACTTGAATGGCTCATTGTACACTGCATATCCCTCTCTAAACTTATCCCATGCTGCTTCACAGACCCTTCCCTGATGTTTTTCTCCTTCCTGTAGTTCACCAGTCTCACTAAGGACCACATTAGTCTGGGCATTCCATGACAACCCAGAAACAATGTGAAAAGTTTGTCTGACCTGACAGCTTTTTCTCACCACTTTATTTTTTGTTTGTTTGTTTCCTTTTCAGAGGGATCATGTACATGCTATGCTTAATAATCAGAATAGATTTTAGCATGAAATAGGAGTTCCAATGGTTTTGTTATTTTATATCTCTGATATTTGGAAAGTTATGTAAGTCCTCTAAATCTCAATTTTTCCATCTACAAAACAGTGATAATACAGGACAAACAAACAGAGACTCATGGTCATGGACAATAGACTAGTGGTTACCAGAGGATGGGAGGGAGAGGAAGGGGGAATTAGACGGGGTAAAGGGGGCCAAATATGTGATGACAGAAATAAATCTAACTATAGGAGATGAACACACAGTGTAAACATATATGTGCCTTACTGTTAAAGTTACAGCTGAAACTTATTGGATTTTGTTAACCAATGTGACCATAAAAAATTTTTTAAAAATCAGCGATAATACCTCTTAGTTGCAGTGTTGGCCTTAAAATTATTTATAAAGAAACTAGCATATAGTAGATACTTAATAAATGCTCCCATTTACAAATCAGTTAATGTTGCCTTAGGTGATCTTTCTCAGGTCTATATCTTTCTTTTTACCTCTTCATTTTCTTATAATTCAAACCTTTTTTCCTTAAGCATCACCACTCATGATAAATAAGATAGTTTGTTTTTGCTTTTTATTTAATGGCATTGTGAAAATATATTTTTTCAATTGTTTTTCATTGTGAATGTGGAGGAATTTAACAAAGTTCCAGGTTGGTTTAGCTAAGAAACCTGTTTAGCATTTAATTTACTGTTTTGTGAAGATATGCTATCCAACAGTATAAAGAACTGGCCCTCAAAGGAAAATTGGAAACATGACTCTTTTAATACATTATAGACACCATTATAAACTCATTCCTACTAACAAATATAGTTTAGATCAGCATGAAAGGTAATAGATAATGCTGATGCCTGATTTTGGGGGGAGGAAAAAATGCTTCAAGTTCTTTAGTGTTTCTACAATAGTAGAATAGTAGAAATATGAATGTTAGAAAGTTTTACCTTAGAAAATAGAAGAAATAAATTAGTGAAAACTTAAAATGCTGGAGAAGGCAGAAGGTTATAAATTAAATCAATGTTTTTCCAAGATGGCATGTAGCCTTTAAAAATGGGTGAGTCCAAAACATATTTATCTTAAATTTATGATGTCCATTATTTCCTCTTGTAGAAGTTTTCGAAAGGAAAAACCACGGAACAGTCAAGGACATTGACACAGTCAACACATATTTTGAGCAGTTCGTGGGTCTCTAGTTTAAAGCTACAGTTGAATCATTTTTGCAAGTGTTTACAAATAACTAAACTTTTATATTTTGTCTTATAATAAAAAAGCTATCATTAAGTATAGATAACAAAAAAGTAATGTTGATATATTTACATATTTAAATATGTAAATATATAAGTCAACCCATATATTTGGTATCGTAACCTAAGTCAAAGTGTTTCAGCATTAGTTGGCCCTCTGGAAGAAAAAAAACTAGAATATAAGTACTAGTGGAAGGGGGAACACTTCCCTAATGACAGAAGATTTCTATAAAGCCAAAGAGAAGGTTGACATGTCAAGTGAAGTACCTTGAAATATGTAAATATAATGTAAAGAAAGGCCTACAGACCATTTATAAATAGATGTAAAACTCACGGAAACTTTAAAATGTGCCCAAAGTTCTCAAGTATATATTGAGATAGTACAAACTACAGATGGAGTAATAGTTAGCCCAGGACAGTAATATGGACAATACCATAATTACTCTATTTGTGGAATGGTTTCATCATTCATTCAACTAAAAAAAAGTTTAATGAAAACTGTTAGTTGCTAGAGCTACAAAGATGAAAAGGATACTCCTGCAGTCTAGTAAAAGAGAAAAACATAAAAGTAATACTGGATTTCATAAAATCTAAAAATATTCTCACATGTAGAAAATGAATTTAAATATGGCCTTTTTCTCAACATAAAATAATTTCTAAATTTAAACCTTATGCAAATAAAGACATTCATTTATAACCCAGTATAATCAAATCTAAATTAAGAACAAATCAAGTTTAAACATTATTATTTCTTTGCAATAATTATTGCATCCTAAAAAAAGTGCTCACTATGAGTTAATTTTACTCAAATAGAACATTGCTCAGCCTATAAATGAAGGTCAGCAGACACCAGTGTCTTGGAATAAAACAACCCTTTGGCAAGAAAATGAGCCACACCCCATTTAGTTTTTACAAAAATAAAATTCTTTCCAGCTTTACTAAATTGTAGATGTTGTGCTCAGCATGCACTTCTGCAGTAGTTGATTCTGCAGCTGTGGAAATATCTATGTATGCAGAAGCCCTAAAAACATTGATTCACTGCTACTTGTACATGCGGCTCTCATACTTTCTGTAGTACAGTAGTCTATTAAGTTTTACTTGATGCAAGAGTAATAGCAAGTAACTACAGGTATTGCTGATACCTTAATTTCCTGCCTTGAACTTCTTGATTGTCAGGCTTTAAAATGAGCAGGGAAACTCAGGATTCCAAATCTGATCATTATTTCATTTTGGCAGGAGAGAATCAAATGGATATACTATGCCTGGATGTACTATATTTGCTATTCTATATGGTTTTATTAAAAGACAGTAGTACTAAATTTCTGCCATGTACCATAGAAAGAACCTTACTTCTGAGGAGAAAGGAAAATTAACCCCAAGTGGAGGCTCCATTCTTCTAGTTCTTTCACAGTATGCTTGACACAGACAGCAAGTCTCCATATATACAATTGAAAGAGTGAAAAATAAATTACCATGAATTGTCCTTGCTGAATAATACACTTCATTCCTTTTTATGGATGAATAATATTCATTAGATAAAGATTAAATTGTGAAATCTTAATCAGCAAATAAGTAACTTATGAATCACATTGAATACAACACATAGTAATGGAAACCTATAAGAAGACTAAGCAAATGGCTTCCTTGGTTTTATTTCTCTTTTAGTTTTAAAAGAATGATCATGAGTGAATGTTATGGATCTCACCTGCATTATGAGAAATAACTTGACTTTAGAGGCAAAGGGGAAATTGGAGCATATAAATATTTTTTGCATTTTAAATCAGTTTTATTGAGATATAATCCACATTACATACTACACATGTAAAATGTCCAATTTAGTGGATTTCAGTATATTCACAGATATGTGATACCATCACCACAGTCAATGTTAAAAAATTATCATCACCTCAGAAAGAAACTCTATACTCTTGAGCTACCACTCTCTGGAGTCCCCCACCTCCTCAGCCTTGACCAACCACTAATCTACTATAGATTTACTGATTCTGGACTTTTTGTATGAATGGAACATAAAGCTCTTTTGTATCTGGTTTCTTTCACTTAGCATGTTTTCAAGGTTTATTTACATTATAGTAAATGAATACTTTATATAGTATCAATAACTTTATTCCTCTTATGGCTGAATAATATTCCATTGTATGTATATACCATGTTTCTTTATTCATCCATTGATGGACTTTTGGGTTATTTTCACTTTTGGGCTATTATGACTAATGGGACATATTAATATTAAATGTCTAACTACAGGTCAGCTAATGAGTTAGAGGTGGTACTGACAAGATAACATTTCATTTATCACTACTCTGCTGTTAATGTAAATCCTTGCTTTGATTGACTCTGAGCGATATTGATTTTTACATCAAAGTATAGCTATTTTTTCTTGTTTCCTGGTGCTTACTACCTTATTATCATCAACCTGTTCCCAGTACCTTTGTCCTTAGTAGTATTTTTACTTGAATAATAGAAAGCCTTTTAAAGTTGTAAAATCGCCTTTTGTAAAATATTGTATAGATACAGACTTCCTTGTTTAAATACATCTTGAACACCTACTCTAAGGAGCAAAGTTAAGCAGTATTAAGAATTGCAGAAGTAAATGATAATTTAAATCCTTTGAAATATAATAGTTTCAGTCAATATAAAGCATTATTTACCACTTCTAATATATTTATTTTTAAATGTACTTTTCAAATATGAAATATATTCACAGAACAAAATTCAAAAGTCATAAAGGCACATAAAGAAAAAATAAGCCTCCTGCCACTGACCCTAAACCCTTACTTTCCTTCCTAGGAGGTGAACATTAGCCCTAGTTTCTTGTGTATCCATCCAGAAATGATACTGAGTACATTTAACATTTGACGTTTTCAGAAGAGCTTGGTGTTGTATGCTTAGGAAGCATGACATTAAGTTTGAAGGCGTCTTTACCTTTTAACTTTTTAGGGGTGAGTATGAGAATGAGGAATTATCAAAGGATGATAAAATGAATCACCTTCGGTTTCAAATCAGAGCTTTTCTTTCAAGTACCCTTGACCCCAGATTCATCTGCATGGCATTAGGTCAAAACCCAACTCTGCCATTATCTTCTGAATTGAACACACAGAGAAATTCTTGGCCTCAGTCTCCTTGTTTTTATGGGCAGTTAGTACCTTGCAGGCCCATTAGGAAAGGAGAATCTTCCCTGAGAGGAGGGTTGTATTCCATCAAGAAAAGATACAATTTCTAGGAGACTGATTTGGAATTTTTAATATAATTAATTCATTTAATAAGCCTATATTAATTTATCAATAGAATACCAGGCACTAGTATCACTAAGATTAAAAAAAACAATATGTCATCATTTGAAGAACTCAGAGTCTAATCCAGCCACTATTTTTTAGAAATGTGGCAACAGAGGTCTAAATAATTTTGATTTGCCTCAGCTGATAGTGGTCAAGGACAGTGATGGAGGACGGAGTCTCCCGATACCTAATCCATCACTCTTCTCAGCATAAATTTAAACACTACACCCAAGGTCTGACTTGTTTAATAGGAATGCCTCTTCCTCTCTGAATCAGTTTGCACTAACTGGTGTTTACCAAGCTGCAGATGCCATGTTTCTAAAGTTGACATGAACTCTGAAATTCACTTCACCTGTAAGTGAATTACAGCTTCCACCTCTTACATAGCTAATGGAAATTCATTAGCAATAGCTCTCCAATGGTAAATTATTTTTCTAGGTCATATGTTTAATCCAAAGTACTCCTTATGCTAACAAAACTGCAGTCCTAATTACTGCTCTTCAAGAGTTTCCTGTATTGGAATGCATCCAAAAGATTTTGAAAACTATAATTTCAATACAGTATATTGGGTATACATTATAGGGTTTATCACTCTTGATCTCTTCTAAGAGATCAAAGAGCCAGTATTTGTATTCTCACCAAGAAAAAAATTCCATCATTCACTTATTCACTTCACTTTTTCAAATATTTACTGAGTGCCTTCTATAGGTCAGGTGCTATTCCAGGCACTGGAGATAATACCTATGAATGAAACAAACAAAAATGAGCACCTTTGTGAAGTTTACATCCTACTAAGGAAAGATAGAAAATAAAACAATGATACAATAGTATATTTGATGGTATGTATTATTAGAGAAAATGAAAACAGAATTGAAGAAAACATGTGGTCACAAAAAGCTTCACTGACAGGGAGATATTTAGGGCAAGACATGAAAGAGATCAAGGAGTGTGCCATGTGAGCATCTGAGAAGTGTCACTTGAACAAGTAAAATATAATTCTAATAATAGACACATAAATTGTTATGCATTGATGGGTTTTAGCCCTGAAATTCTCCTTTATATAAGCTTTTTATTTTGGTATCGAACAGAAAGAAATATCTTTTACCCACTTTAGTGGAGTCACGAATTGACTGTATTTGCTAAGGATATCATGTTATGTCAATAATGTTTTGGAAAGATTAGCAGAAATAATGTTTAAAACAATATGGAAATAATGCAAGTAGATTTTCTTCCCTTTTCTCTATTAATTTAATTGTACTATATTCTGTATTTAATTCCAAATTAGATTCTTTCATTAAACTTTTTACTTTGCAGCCATGATGGAAAAGAGTATGGAGGTTCCTCAAAAAATTAAGAATAGAATTACCATATGACTCAGCAATCCCTCTTCTGGGTATTTACCCAAAAAACTTGAAGATATTTGTTTGAAAAGATATATTCACCCTGATGTTCATAGCAGCATTATTCATGATGGCTAAGACATGAAAATAACTGAAATTCCTTCAATAGGTGATTGGATAAAGAAGAAGTGGTACGTATACACCACAATGGAATATTACTCAGCCATAAGAAAAAAATGAAATACTGCCATTTGCGACAACATAGATCTCAAGATGATCATGCTAAGCAAAATATGTCATACAGAAAAGGTGAAAACCACATGATATCACTCATATGTGGGATTTAAAATTGAAAGCAAAAAATGAACAGGACAAATGAACAGAGGCTCATGGACATGACAATGGATTAGTGGTTACCAGAGGAAAGCAGGGAAAGGAGGAGGGATTGGGGTCAAATATTTGGTGGTGGAAGGAAATTTAACTTTGGGTGGTGAACACACAAATAGAATATGCATATGATGTATTGTTGATTTGTACATTTAAAACTTATTTGATTTTATTAACCAATGTCACCTCAAAAATTTTAATTAAAAAATTTTAAGAAAAGAAAATAAGTGTGTGTGTTTAGTGTGTGAAATTTGGTAAGCACTAAATAAACATCATCTGCTCAAAGGTAAACTTGAATACAGAGAAACATTTAATAATTGTAATATCGAATCACTAATAAAGTAGTTGTACATAATTTTAAATTATTTTTGAAAAAACAAGTAAAGCTGCTGTAAACATTTGTATACAGGGTTTTTTTTGTGAATGTAAGTTTTCATTTCTTTGGGATTAATGCCCAAAGTGTGCAATTGCTGGATCATATGAGAGTTGCATGTTTAGTTTTATAAGAAACTGCCAAAATGTTTTTCCACAGTGACTGTACCATTTAATCTCCCACCAGCAATGTATGAGTGGTCTAGTTTTTGCATGTCCTTGTCAGCATCGATATTATTGTTTTTTTTCTTTTAGTCATTTTGATAGGTACACAGTGATATTTCATTGTAGTTTCATTTTGAATTTCCCAGTGCTTAATGATGTTGAAGATATTTTCATGTTTTTATTGTCCATCTGTATATCCTCTTTGGTGAAATTTCTGTTCATTTCTTTTCCTTAATTTCTAATTGGATTGTTTTTTTTTAATGTCGAGGTCTTTATATATTCTAGATAAAAATCCTTTTGTCAGCAATGTGGTATACAACCATTTTCTCCTAGTCTGTAGCTTGTCTTTTCATCCTCTGAACAAAGTCTTTCACAGAACAAAAGTATTCATTTTGACAAGGCCAAATTTATGTGTATTTATGTGTATTTCCTTTTATGGATTGTCTTTTTGATGTCATGTCTAAGACTGCATCACTAAACCTGGTTCCTGAAGAATTTCTCAAATTTTTTTCCTAAAGTTTTATGGTTTTATTTTTTACAATTTGAGTTCATGACCCATTTTTGAGTTCATTTTTGTGTAAAGGTATGAGGTTTAGGTCTAAGTTTCTTTTTGTTGTTGTTTTTAATTTTTTATCTTGCAGTTGTCCACTTGTTCCGTCACCATTTTTCCACTGATGTGCTTTTTGCATCCTTGTCAAAAAACAGTTGAGCATATTTGTATAGATCTGTTTCTGGGTTCTCTGGTCTGTTCCACTGTTCTGGATCTATTGCTCCACCAATACTACACTGTCTTGATTGCTGTAGCTACAATGTATGACTTAATAATAGGCAGAGTGATTCCACCTACTTTATTTTTCAACATATTTTACCTGTTCTAGGATCTGTTTTTCGCCACATAAATTTTTTAGAATTAACAGGTCTATGACTACAGAAAACTGTACCAGGATGTTGATAGGAATTGTACTAATAAATTGGAATTTTGAGATTGTATATATAATATTAAATAAGTTGAAATGGTAATTCCATTAAGGAAGACAATTTAATTTCTTCTATAGTCTCATGCTAGGTCATACTTTCTAAAGTGGTACTTACCTTGATGACTTTCAAATCATTAAATATTAACTGGTCATTTTTCTTCAGAAATAACTTGGATGTCTTTTTTTTAATTGAGAAAATTGAAGCTCCTCCTACTAAAGAGTGACACGTTCTTGATTTAGGTATATAACTTTCAAGTTCTAAATCATTGATCTGCTTTTTTGTATAGACTAAATCTAGTTTTATTTTTGTTTTTTATATTTCTAACTTTTTAAAAATTAAATTTATTGGGGTAACAGGTGTGCATTATAATTTGACATCTGTACATTCTATTGAGTGTTTACCACCCAAAGTCCAGTTTCCTTCATCTACCATATAATTGATCCCCCTTACCCACTTCACCCTCTCCTTAACCCAATATATATGACCCCCTTTACCCCATCTACCTCACCTCTGCTTCCCTACCCCGTACCTTCTGGTAACCACTAGTCTATAGTCCATACCCATGAGTCTTTCTTTGTTTTTCCTATTCATTTCTTGCTTTTAGGTTTATATCCCACATATAAGTGATATCAGGTGATTTTCAACATTTTCTATCTCATTTATCCACTCAGCATGATTAACTCGAGTTCCATCCATGTTGTCGCACATGGCGATATTTCATCTCTTCTTATGGCTGAGTAATATTCCATTGTGTATATGTAACACAGCTTCTTTATCCAGTTGTCTATCATAGGACATTTTGGTTGCTTCCACGTCCTGGCCACCATAAATACTGCTGCTATGAACATTGCTGTGCAAATATGTTTTCGGATATGGGTTTTCAAGACTTTGAGGTAAATGCCCAGTAGAAAGATTGATGGATGATATGGTAGATCACTTCTTAGTTTTTTGAGGAATCTCCATACTGTTTTCTATAGCGGCTATACCAATTTGCAGTCCCACCAGCAGTGTATGAGGGTTCCTTTTTTCCGTATTCTCTCCAACATTTGTTATTACTTGTCCTGTTGATTATAGCTATTCTAATAGGTGTGAGATGGTATTTTGTGGTTTTGATTGGCATTTCCCTAATAGCTACCAATGTTGAGCATCTTTTCAAATATTTGTTCGCCATTCGTATATCCTCTAGGGAGAAGTGTCTGTCCAGGTCTTCCACCCATTTGGGGATTTTTTGTTGTTATTGATTTGCCTGAGTTCTTTTGATATTTGGGATATCGGCCCATTTCAGAGGCCATTCATTTATTTTTGCTTTTACTTCCCTTGCCTTTGAGGTCAAATTCATAAAATCTTTGTTAATTCCAAGGTCCTTGAGTTTAGTTCCTATGTTTCCTTCTATGCATTTTAATGTTTCAAGTCTTATATTCAGGTGCTTAATCCATTTTGAATTAAATTTGGTGTGTGATAATAGACAACAATGTAGTTTCATTCTTTTGCAGGTGGTTTTCCAGTTTTCCCAGCACGACTTATTGAAGAGGCTTTCCTTTCTGCAATGTATGTTTTTGGGTTCTTCGTCAAAAATTATTTGCCCACATAAATATGGGTTTACTTCTGGACTCTTGATTCTGTTCCACTGGTCCGTGTATCTGTTTTGCTGCCAATACCATGCCGTTTTGATTACTGTCACTTTGTAGTATAATTTGAAGTCGGGCACAGTGATACCTCTGGCTTCGTTTTTTTTTTTTTTTCCCCAGCATGGCTTTGGCAATTTGGGGTCTTTTGTGCTTCCATACAGATCCAATGATTTTTTGTTCTATGTCATTAAAAAAAAAGCAGATGATATTTTGACGGGTATTTCGTTAAATCTGTATAATCCTTTAGATAAGTCATTTTGGTTATGTTGATTCTTCCAACCCAAGAACACAGAATATCTTTCCATTTCTTTGTATAATCGTCGATTTCTTTTAGTAGGATCTCATAGTTTTCATTATATAGGTCCTTCACATGTTTCATTAGACTTATTCCTAGGTATTTTATTCTTTTTGTTGCAATTTCAAAAAGAATTATTTTTTCTACTTCTTTTTCTGACACTTCATTATTAGAGTATAGGAATGTTATGGATTTTTGAATGTTGATTTTTTATCCAGACTTTACTGTATTTGCTTATTTTTTCTAGGAGTGTTCTTGCAGAGTCTTGAGGATTTTCTATATAGAGAATCATATTATCTGCACAGAGTGACAGTTTGATGTCTTCATTTCCTATTTGGATGCCTTTATGTCATTCTCTTGCCTGATTGCACTCACTAGGACCTCCAATGTTATATTGAATAAGAGTAGCAATAGTGCACAGCCTTGCCTAGTTTCTGATTTTGGAGGGAAGGTTTTTAGTTTTTTACCATTAAGTATAATGTTGGCTAAGGGTTTTTCATATATGGCCTTTATTATGTTAAGGTACTTTCCTTCTATACCGATTTACTTAATTGTTTTGATCATGAATGGATGCTGTATCTTGTTGAAGGCTTTTTCTGCATCTATTGATATGATCATATGATTCTTATTTTTTTAATTTGTTTATGTGGTGTATCACATAAATCAGTTTCTGTATGTTGAACCATCCCTGTGCCACTGGGGTTAAGCCCACTTGATCGTGTTGTATAATCTTTTTAATATGTTGCTCTATTCGATTCTCTAGTATTTTATTTAGGATTTTTGCACCTGTGTTCATGAGAGATATTGGTCTGTAGTTTTTTTTTTTCTGTTATCCTTTCCAGGTTTGGTATCAGAGTAATATGGACCTCATAAAATGAGTTGGGAGGTGTTGCCTCCCCTTCGATTTTTTTGAAAGAGTTTGAGAAGAATAGGTATTAAATCTTTGAACGTTTGGTAGAATTCAGTGGTGAAGCCATCTGGTCCGGGACATTTAATTTTTGGTAGGTTTTTGATGATTATTTCATTTTCCATACTGCTGATTGGTTTATTTAGATTTTCCAGATCTTCTTGATTCAGTCTAGGAAGATTATATTTTTCTAAGTACTGGTCCATTTTCTAGGTTATTAAATTTGTTAATATATACTTTTTATAGTATTTTCGCACGATCCTTTGTAATTCTGTGATGTCAGTCGTAATTCCCCCTCTTTCATCCCTCATTTTGTTTGTGTTCATTCTCTGTTTTCTTTAGTGAGTGTAGCCAGGGGTTTGTCAATTTAATTAACTTTCGCAAAGAACCGGCTTCTTATTGTTTTTATTTTTTTCATTTATTTCTGCTCTAATTTTGGTGATTTCTTTCCTTCTGCTGACTTGAGGCATCATTTGTTCTTCCTTTTTTAGTTTTTTAAGATGAAGTGTTAGGTTCTTTTTTGACTCATTCTTGTTTTTGGAGATAGGCCTGTAATGATATGAACTTTCATCTTATGAACGCTTTTGACATGTCCCAAAAGTTGTGATATGTTTTCCTATCATTATCATTTGTTTCTATGTATCTCTTGATCTCTGTTTTTATTTCTACTCTGACCCGGTTATTCTCTAGTAGCATGTTGTTTAATTCTCACGTATTTGCGGTTCTTCCTGATTACTTATTGCAGTTGATCTCTACTTTCAAAGCATTATGATCAGAGAATATGGTTGATATGATTTCAACTCTCTTCTATTTGTTGAAGCTGTCTCTGTGTCCCAGTATGCGGTCGATTCTTGAGAATGTATAAGCAGCTGCTTTGGGATGGAAGGCTCTGTAAATGTCAATTATGTCCAGTTGGTCTAATATGTCATTTAAGGATGTGATTTCCTGATTGATTTTCTGTTTGGATAATCTGTCCATATCCAACAGTTGGGTATTTAGGTCCCCTTCTAAGATAGTGTTTTGGTCTGTTTCTCCTTTCAGTTCTGTTACTAATTGCTTTACATATTTCAGGGCTCCCTGATAGGAATCATAGATATTAATAAGTTATATGTCCTCTTGGTGCACGATTCCATGTATCATTATGAAGTGTCCCTCAGCATCTTTCTTTACCTTTTTTATTTTGAAGTCTATTTCATCTGATATTAGTACCACTACTCCCACTTTTCTCTGAATGCCATTGCTTGAAATATCATTTTTCACTCTTTCGCTCTTAGTCTATATTTGTCTTTGGAGCTGAGATATGTCTCTTGGAGATAGCATATAGTTCAGTCTTGATTTTTGATCCATTCTGCAACTCTGTGCCTTTTTATTGGAGAGTTCAGTCGATTTACATTTTGGGTGATTATTGAAATATGAGGTCTTCTTATAGCCCTTTTATCTTTTGCTTTCTGGGAGCTCTGTGTTTACATTGGATCCTTGTCCTTGTGTTTCTGTTTTCTTTATTTTGGTTCGTGTGTTTCTGTTTTCTTTATTTTGGTTCGCTTTTGTGAATTTTGCCTCTAGTTCCTCTTCTTTTATATTCTATACTTCAGTTCTGAATCTTTGATGTGAGGTTACCATTATTAATATATAAAGGATATATATATATATATATGTGTGTGTGTGTGTGTATATATATACATATATATATATATATATATATATATTCATCCATTTTCTCCTGCTTGTGCTTTATTCCATTCCCCATTGTGAAATTGGATCTTTGAATCCTCCTCTTTTTAGTTATTGTCTCAATTTGTCCCTATGTGTGCTGAACTTTCATTACTATCATGCTATAGCAACTCCCTTTTTATCATTTAAGCTTATAATGCCTTGTTCTTAGTAAGGGTTGCACTCGTCTGGATACATTATTTTTGGCTGGTAGTTCATTTCATTTAATTGTTTGAATATTTGAGTCCACTCCTTTCTGGTTGTAAGGTTTTTGCTTAGATGTCCAATGATAATCTATTGGTTTTTCCTTTTAGGTTACCATCGTCTTTTTCCTGGCTGCCCTGAGAATATTTTCTTTGTTGTTGATTTTTAATAATTTTAATACAGTATACCTTGGTGAAGGCCTTTTTGGATTAAGATAATTGGATGTTCTGTTGACTTCCCGAATTCCAAGCTCCAGCTCATTCATTAGATTTGGGAAATTCACTATTTGTCTGAAAATGCTTTTTAGCCCTGCTCCTTTTCCACCCCTTTGAGAATGCTCAGTATTCTTATGTGTCCTCTCCTGATAGTATCAGCTAGTTCTTGAATTTCTCTTTCATTATTTTTCATTCTTCAGTTTCTCTCTTCTTCCTTCTGATTTATTTCTAGGTTTCTGTCTTCAATATCACTGATCCTTTCCTCCATTTGCTCTACTCTATTTCCCAAGCTTGCTAATTCATTTTTCAACTCTCGAAGTGCGTTTTGTGTTTTTTTATCTCCAGATCTATTCTGTTCTTTTTGAGCGTTTCCATCTCCTTGCTCTGCTCATATAGTTGTTTTTTCAATTCCTGAAATTGTTGATATGACCTGTTTCAGAACTCACTGAGTTTTTTTCAGAAGTACCATCCTGAATTCTCTGTCATTTAAGTTGCATATTTCTATGTATGTAAGCTTATTTTCTGGAGATTTTTCTCTTTCTTTCTGAGATGCCTTGTCACCTTGGTTGTTCATGGTGTTTAATGGACTATTTCTCCACCTGGGCATTAATGGAAGTGTATTCTGCTGTTGTTCCAGAAAGATTTATTATATAAAGGTATCTCTTTAGCCTGTTGCAAAGAAGGCACTTTTCTTTTGGTTTCCAGTAGATAGTGTCTAAGCCTCTTGGATCCCTGCTTTATATAAAGCCTTCATAATGCCTTTTTTATTTTCTTGTAGATATTTAATCATGCTCACTACCCTCGGTCCATCACTGTCAGCAACAGTCTCAGCACCATTGTGTCAGATTCCCTTGGGGCTCCACAGTGATTGGAGCCCCTGCCCATTAGTCACTTAGTAGCTGTTTCAATTATCAGATCTACTATCACAGTATCACAGTGCTCGTATTCAAGTAACCCATATAATAAGTAGCCTAATGCTATGTCATAATGCCAGTGTCATTCACCTCACTTCATTTCATTCATTACATAGGCATCATGTCATTTCACTACGTAGGCACTGTGTCATCTCCCATCATCACAAGAAGAGTGAGTATAGTACAGTAAGGTATTTTGAGAGAGAAAGACCACATTAACATAAATAACTTTTATTATAGTACACTGTTATAATTGCTCTATTTAATTATTGGTAATTGTCTATCTCTTACTGTGCTTAATTTATAAATTAAACTTTATCATAGGTATGTGTGTGTATAGGAGCAAAAACCCTAATATGTATTGGATTCGATACTATCCACTGTTTCAGGCATCCACTGGGGCATCTTGGAATGTTACTGTACCAGGTAACAGAGTGCCAAATAAAATACTGAACAAGAAACACTAGTCAGTTACAATTTAGTCGCTAAAAATCTGAACCAGCATAGTGTTATGTTTATGGATTCAACTCTGTCCTCAAAGAAATACAAAGAAATGCAATTTATCATCTCAAAATAAAATAAAATAAAATAAAATAAAATCCAGGGGCATCTCCCATACACTTGAATAGTAGGAGCATAATGAGACCATGGTATTTTTGCAGCCAATTTTAAGAATAAATCTATATTGTGTTCAGGATTTTGTGTTAGGCCAACCTTAACAATGATCATTATGTGTAGAAAATAGCAACCATTGTTGTTGAATTAAACTCTCTCTGGAGATTTAAATTTTTTTTTAATTAAGCTAATAAAATCTTAATGGAAACATAACCCAGGAAATTGACATAACCAGAGAAGAACGGGTAGAAGTAGAAAACAGTGTAATTGTTGAATTATACCCGAGGAACCCTAAACTGTCTAAAGCTGGTGGCTGTTTACTTGTATACACAAACAAAAATTTGGATTTTTCAGCTATACCTTTAAGCAGACTGTTTACAACAAATTCTCAATGAAATGAAATTAATTTGTGTTGTGTTTTAAAAGTGTATATGTGTGTTTGCAAGAATTACATGGAAGAATTAGACTGACACAGAGTACTTGGTGGTTCTTGAAGTGAATATTGGCAAACTTAAGGACATTTTATTAGACAATGAGGCAACAATTTTTTCTGGGAACATGGCTTCACAATAACAATGGAAGTCAGAAAATATTTCACATGCAAACATATTTGAACCTTTTCATGAATGTATTTAACACTTTGAAGTGATGGTAACAAGTAGAAACCAGCATCTTATAAACTATGGTTTCATGTTACCACTTCATCTGAATTAGTCATTAAAGGGGTTTTATATGTCTTCCTAAGAAATGACAAGGTTAATCTTGAACTAGGGCAGGCAGGCAGGAAATGCTAAAGAGGCTCTTTCTTTTGAAAGTTTGGTTATTCCTTGCAAGGTTAGAATAAGTCCCAAAATTCAGAAAAGTAAAGTAGTGATATCTTGACAGCTAAGGGAGATTTTTCTTTCTTTTTATGTGTTGCATGTTTGAGGTAAAACTGAATAAAATGCAAAGTTATTTATACTTTCCATTCCATTTCTTCCCTCTGAAATGTCTTTATTTTCTAAAAGTGGAGAATTTTTAAAAGCATTTCAATTGCCAAATATGATCATGGATTCAGTGCCACTAGAAAGACGTAACCTATCTATTGTTTGGCCATATTAGCTCTCCGGAATCATCCTGTTTTATAGAGTTACCCAGTGGGACAAGAGTAGATGCCTTTTATGTTTATTTATTTGATTTGCATTTAAAAAGCTAAAAGTTTGCTCTTGATTGTGTAATAAACAACTGTAGCAAATAGCAGCGCGTTTAATTCCTTTAGGATGCAACGTAGTTATATTCTTTTAACAGATACTTATTCAGTGTCTACTGTGTGACAGGCACTCTTCTGGATGCTTGAGATAGATTGGCGAACAAATCAGACAAATAAATCACTGCCCTCATAGAGCTTAAAAATATTAAAACAGTAGAACAATTTAAAATCATTTAGTCTACGGCCATGCCACCTTGAACACACCCGATTTCATCTGATTTTGAAAGCTAAGCAGGGTCGGGCCTAGAATGAATGAATGAACAAATAATTTACTGCTCACCCAGCTGTTAAAGACCTTCATTGAATGAGTTTTGAGAACTCCCACACATTTTATCTTAAGTTCGAAAAGGGAAAAATTGACTATTTGTAGTATGTGGCAATAAGCTAGAAACTAATAAATAATTAAAGTAAAAGTGTGATTTTTTGATTCACACTTTTATTTTTTGTTTATCAGTGTTATAATTAGACCCCTTAAGTAACTGAAAAATGTTATGACTTTAACTTGTGAATTTATTTTTATGGCTTAATTTTGGGAAGGAGTGGTGGTGAAAAGACATAGTAGCCTTGGAAATTAATGTTAAAGAATGGCATTTGTAAATGTCTTCTGTCATTTGAAGAATTATAGAGTACTTAATGTATTTAATATTCACTGTGGGAAATGAATGTACTGCTCAGTTATTTTTGTCTATATGAGTAGTAGTACAAGAGCTGACTCAAAGGAGATGATGACATGATAGTTCCTGTCCTGATGTGAAATAAGATGATGGGTTGTGGTGGAAAAGTGATCTGGCCATGCCCATATTTGCTCACATCTCTTGTTCGTTTCCTTTTATAGAGGAAAACCAAAGAGAGTCGCATTTCTTATTTTTTAAGTTTCCTCTTTGTATTTTGTTGTCTTGCCAATTTTCATTTCTTTCCTCTTAAAATTGCATTATAATGATTTGTAATACAATTGCTTCAAGTTGTGTTTTTCAATAATAAAAGTACCCCTTAGAATGGTCATGGTGGATACATTATTCCCTTTTTAGGAAATTGATTACATGTATGGGCAGAGACCTTCTGAGCCCCTTGGGTGTGAAAGACAAGTTTCATAAATCTTTATATTTCCTGATACCATCTCTAGTACGATGCCTTTTACAGACTGTATGCTCTTTCACTGTGTGTCTAGTGAAAGAACATGTACCAGGAATTTTATTTTTGCTTTCCAAAATACCAAATAATTCCTTATAAGCCTACTAATTTTTTAAAACTTATTTTTATGGAAAATTTGAAACAAATTAAAATAGCATGATGAACACTGCAGCTTCAACAATTATCAATATTTGATGTTCTCATTTCATCCTATCTTTCCCTTCGTTTTTCATTTATTGTTTGGGTTTGCTTTAAAATATCCCACATATTATTATTTTACCCATAAGTACTATACTTCACTTAGTTTTTAATATTTTAAAATAATAATAATTTCTGTATTTCCTGTAGAGTTTAACTTTCATATTCTTTCTGTTCTAGTTTATGTCAAAGAAGGAAAATCTTACTCTATCAGGAGAAAATCTGATTGCTGCATATGAACTGGGTATTTTTGAGAAGTTTTTTGTAACAAATATATTATCTCTCTTAATCTTTTTTTTAATGTTTTAAAAGATTCTAAACAACACTCCTGATAAATTCATGTCTCGTGGACATGAACCTGATTCTGCAAAATGTGCTTTGGAGTAGATAATCTATAGATCAGTCTCCTCAGAATCAATATTAATGAATTAATTTACTTTCAAAACTCAACAGCACCGAACTCACATTAAAAACCTATTCTAGTAATTGTGTTCTCAGTTTTGAAATTTCTTGTTAAAACCTATGTCATTATGTTTTTTGACTCTCTAAAATTGGATGACTCCATCATCAATATTACTTATTTAAGCACCAGTTTTCGAAAAAAGTATGGCATATGCGCCCTTGGCAGTCAAAATTTCTTGCATAAAAACACTAAGATATTATTTGCTTTTTCACTGTGTTGGTTTTTGCATTGGGGGGTAAAACTGCTAATGTTTTAGCACCAAGGCAGTGGCACCACACTATATTAGTAGTCACTGTATTCAACACCATACTCTACCTGTTGGAAAAAGACCTACAAAATGCATCGCATTTACAAATGTCCTTTATAAAGCAGGAAAAATTAATTTATTAAGTCTCCACTCTTGGATATACTTTTTTAAATATTCCGTGTGATGAGATGGGAAGTACATTAAAAACATTTCTGCTGCATATGGGTGTACAATGTTTGTCTTGAGGAAAAGCACTTTTGCAGTTGTTTGAGTCGCAAGCTAAACTAACTGCATTTTTAAAAATAGAGAACTGTTTTTATTTGAAAGATGAAATGACAATTAACTAATTATTCAGACCTGGATATTTGGCAAACATTTCATCAAAAATGAACTAAGTGTGCCTGTCACTGCCAGAAAAATAGCCGACAGTATTTGTTCCCAATGACAAAGTTAGAGCTTTCAAGCAAAAATTCAAATTTTTGAAAATTTACATCAGCCACCAAGTATCAACACTTAGACTTTTCTAATGAGATCAGTGGTGTTTTAAATGAAAGTGATTTGCTAGATACTGTAAAATGCAGTGTAACAACATTTGGAAGATCTGCATTAGTCAAACGATTTGTTCCAAGTGAACAGTGCATGATGTTACAAATTCAAGCATGGGTAAAGGTCAATTTATTTATTTATTTTTAACCAAGAAACTAAATGTTTAATTTTATTTAATTGCAATTAATTTAAATTTAAATAACAGACAATATTAGACAGCACGGTTCTATATGGCTCCTAATGTGAGTAAACATTAAATGCATCCAACTGTTTTTCATTAAGCACATCTCAATGTGTTGCCGCAGATGATAATGCAGTATAGCTTCCTGACTTGTGATGGGCCGTATTTTAGTACATTTCTTTGTCTAATGACACAAAAATAGACTATGAATGGACAGAAGTTTAGCTTTATTATGAGAAACTTTTATTCTGTAGCCAGAATTTAATGCTACATTTACCAATATCTTTAATTCTCTGATGCCACTGAATAGCACCCTTGATTTGATAGCAGCTTTAAAAAAAGGGAAAAAAAGAAAAAATCCTTGCCATTTCTCAATGACTTTTAAAATTATTATTATTATTATTATTATTATTATTATATTTATTATTTATGCCTACAGCACTTGGTCTTCCTAAGTGATTTCCCATCCAAGTACAAAACAGGCCCAACCCTGCTTACTTTCCGATATCAGACATTGGGCTTGTTCAGGGTGCCACGGCCATAGACCATGGACTGTGGCTCCACTGGGGTGCGAACCCAGGACCTTCTGTGTAGAAAGCAGACATGCTAACCACTATGCTATGAAACCACGTCCACAATTAGTTTTTTTTTTTTTATTTCAGAAATTTCATAATATAAAATACATAGGAGCCAGGTGTAAAAGCAGAGAGAATGGCAGGTTAAAAAGGATAGTGATAAAGGCAGAGAATAACACTAATGCTTCCAGAAATTCTGAGTGTTAAAAATCATGCACATTTAATAAAATTTCCAATTAGTTTAAAGCTTAAAAAGTGCAAGTATTTGAAGCATACATGGTTTTGAAAACTTCATTGTTTTTTGAAGAGGAATAAAACTCTCTATTCAAGAATATAGTAGTTGTTGCAATTCATTTTTTAGACAAACTGTAAACACCAGTGGTATCATCTTGTTTTCTATATTAGAAGCCTAAATTATGTTTTATTTTAAAAGGTCCATTTAGAATACAAAGTAGACCGATAGATTTTTTCTTTTCTTTTTTATTTTTTCTCTCTTTTTTACCCCATCTACCACCCTCTACCCCTACCCCCACGATCTTGTAACCACTAGTCTACTGTCCATGTCCATGAGTCTCTGTTTGTCATGTTTGCTGCTTTTAGATTTATATCCCACATATAAGTGATATCATGTGTTTTCAACTTTTTCTGTCTGATTTATTCCGCTTAGCATGATTATCTCAAAGTCCATCCATGTTGTCGCACATTGCAATATTTCATTTCTTCTTAAAACTGAGTAATATTCTGTTTTATATAGGTACCACATCTTCTTTATCCAGTCATCTATTATAGGACATTTTAGTTGCTTCCATGTCCTGGCCACTGTGAATAATGCTGTTATGAACATCAGTGTGTATATATCTTTTCAGATATGTATTTTTAAGTCTTTGAGGTAAATACTCAGTAGAGGGATTACTAGATCACCTGGTAGATCAATTCTTAGTTTGCGAGGAACTGCCATACTGTTTCCATAGTGGCTATACCAATTTGCAGTCCCACCAGCAGTATATGAGAGTTTTTTCTCACCATCCTCTCCAACACTTATTACTTGTCCTGTGGGTAATAGCCACTCTAACAGGTAGACCAATAGATTTTAATATCAGAGTATGAAAAATTCGTTGATATGATATCCAATTCCACACTGTAATTAACATTAAATAAATGTCAACTTCTTGAGTTTTGGCATGTATTATAAAGAATATCCACAATTATCTGGAAACTCTTAAAATATTTCCTTTTCAACAACTTATCAGTGAGAGACCATATTTTCTTCATATACTTGAACCAAACAACATACTGAAGCAGGTTGAATGCAGAAGCAGATATTAAAATCTAGCTGTCATTGTATTAAGTTAAACAAAAAGCAACTGCAAAAAATGTAAACAAAATACTCTTCTCACTAATTTTTTTAAATATAGCTACATTTTTCATTTAAAAATGTTATTTATATTAACATGTAATGGATTTATTTTTGTTTTTAAATAAGTATCTTTGAAATTTCCTAGTTGTAATTTCTAATGTGATAAATACATTGATAGATCTAACCCACATATCAAAAGCCTTTTGGGGGTCCTCAGGTCCTGAGGCCGAAAAGTTTAGGAACTACCGAGTTAGTTACATGGTTTTTGTTTTTTTTGTTGTTGTCGTTGCTGCTGCTTTCCTTTTTACTTTCTTGTTTCCTTTCCTTTCCTATCCTGCTTTTGTTGAATGAGAGGAAAACCTCAGGATAGAAAGGTTTAGAACATATAAGTTATTCCTTTGTATGATTTTATTAGCTATAAACAGAACACAATTTTTTTCTAGTTTCATTTAGATATAATTGACATACAATATTGTGCTAGTTTAAGGTGTACAACATAATTTGATATTTGTATATATTGTGAAGTGATGACCACAATAAATCTAGTTAACATCCACCACTTCACACATATTTTTTTTCTTATAATGAGAACTTTTAAGATCTATTCTCTCAGCAACTTTCAAATACACAATTCAGTATTGTTAACTGTAATCACTATAGATGTCTTTCAAATCACTTCCTTGACTCATATATAGTTCAGTTGATAATTTTTGGATGATTCATACTTAAAACTACCATCTATTTATTTCAGCCTTTTGTTTTTATGATTAAGACAAGGTACATAATTTAGTATATAATAACATATCCTATTCTAAAATTTCGACATATTTAATTACTCGTTATGAAAATACGGAGCTAACAAAGACTTATTGGGGAGACAGCTCTTGGAAATTGAAATTAGGATATTTTAATGGTTTATTTTCCCCCAAAATATTAAAAAATGATTACATCAACCAGATCTACTTGATTGTTAAAACTGACAAATCCATACAACAAGAAGTTTGTATACCTGATATTGTTCCTACTATAAATTTCCTAAACATTCTAATATAGTCCAAAATTACAGTAGTAATTTCCTGCATATTAACTTGGTACCTGTTACATGGTCAATTCCTTTGCTTCAGTGCTTCTTTGCTCACTGCGAGTGTTATCTATTTGTTTGCTTTATAAGTAATGAAGGTAGGTAAAATCCCATTTCATTAAAGGACAGTAGATCAGTATTACTGAGGTAAGTCTTTAAATACAGTTGGGAGAGGCCTCCAGTGTACATGTCACACATGGCAAAAATATACCTGGTACTAGATGTGGTGGAGAGCATGATGTTTGAGTGAAAGTTAGAAGAGGCTTTAAAAATACTATGTCTAGATTTTGTGTTCTAACTGTATATTACACTGTTATGACCATGAAGCTCTCATGCAGCTTTGGGTGTGACTCTTTTTTTCCTTTCCACCCTGAGGTGTATGTGTCCACAGGTGCATGTGTGTAGACTTTTAACTTTTGGGATTTGTTTGTATCATCTGAGAGAGAGAGAGGGAGAGAGCTCTTATGTGTATAGATAAAACATAGGTTTGTTTCCATTGGCTTTCCTCAGCATTCATCATGATGAATTTGAAATGCAGTGTAAAAGTTTTTTTGTTCTGTGGTCTGCTTATAAAAAATATAAAATATATTACCAACCTTTGCCACCATCTTCTATTCCCAAACCAATTTTCATTACCTGCAATAAAAATAGAAATTCTGTTCACACATATGCACATACACAAACATACTCCTCCCTTCCACCCCCCGCACCCACACATGGTACAGATGATGAATGGGACATTTAGAATGTTACAAAATGGGCTACAGATTAAAACTGTATGAACTATCAATGTGATAGAACAGTCTTTTAGGAAATGTCCTAGTAGTTACTAAGTAGAAGATATGCATTTTTGAAGGGAATATCCATTCCTAGAATTTTAACCACAATGTTTCACCCTTTAAATGAATTCTATTATGTTTTGGTGAATAAACTCTAAAATCGGTGACCTGGTGTTGACAAATTTCAGTCATCAAAAATTAGCCTTAGAAATCAGAAAGCTAGAAAGCATATACATTCCAGATAACCAAGAAAGGGAAAGTCAAGGAAGGCATTTCTAGGTAGTGTTATCATTGAAGAAGTCGATAGCACTTGGGTAAGATCCATCTGAATGGTATGAAAAGACAAGTTTGGCTGAAGAAAAAGTAAGGCTGGAAAAAACACATTTCTGGCCTAATACTGATACTGTCTCCTTATCTGAGGCAATTGCCTGTGCCCCAATTTTCTCTGTTTGTAAAATGTGTGGTAATACATATGTGTATATTTTTTCTTCCAGTTACCTCAAAGTGCTTGAGAGGTATGTACTACCTCATATATTCCCTGACAGGCCACAGGCAGATAGTGTTATGCTTATTTTACAAAATGGCAAAATTGAGAATTGGGAAAGTTAAAGAGGCTTCACATAGTGGTGAGTCAGCAATGAAGACATGGAAAAACATGTCCTTTGGCTCCTGCTGCTTTATTCCTTCTGTTCTGGATTATATTACCTTTTGGAATTTTATGTGGTTTTTGTGATTGATGAATTAAAGTGCTTGCATTAAGGAGACAAAATGTAATCCAGTGTCTGCTAATGATGGTTGGTGATGAAGACAGGAGAACACTCTGCCTCATAGCTGGGACTCTCCTGATCCCTTTTTCAAGTGAGTGCATTGTGAGTTGCCTCCTTATTCTGAGACTTCAATATATTATCATAAAATGCTCCACTGTTTTTCTTTTATATTCTTTATGAAGGACTGGAGAAGCTATTATCTCATTTTCATTCTTATTAGGTAGATAGAGCAGATATTATGCCTGTTGTATCTCAGACAGAATATAATAATGGCTGTCATTTACTGAGCACTTTGCTGGAGCCAGATTCTCTTATATATTTATATTGTCTCATTTAATCATCATAGCAACCCTGTGAAGTATGTGGAATTGGCTCCACGTTTATATATATAAATGTGGAGCCCAGAAAAGCTAAGTAATTTGTTCAAGGTCACACAGACTTAAAATTTGTTATACTCCTAAGACCCTGACGCTCCCATTGCACTCCATTTTCTTTCAAACGATTGTCAGTATTAGTAATGGTCTCCTGAGCCTAGAACATTACTCCTATTTTTTGTTCTCTCTCATAAAGCATACTCACAACAAACCAGTTGTTTAATTTACTAATTAACTGATTGGAATTGCTAGGCCAGTTAAAAAGTAAATTTCAATAATAAGAATGTAACTATCACATATCTAATGCTTACCATGTATCAGGCTATGATCTAAATTTTGAACACATTAAATAACTTATGCATCACAACCATATACAAAGTAGTTACTCTTATGTGGAGTAGTTACTATTGTCATCCCTAGATGAGAAAACAGAGGCACAAGAGCTTAAGCAACTTGTCTAAGGACACGCACAGCTAAAAAATTGTGGAGCCAGGATTTGAACCCACGTTTGAGAGCTCTTAATGACTCTGTAGTCCTGCCTTTCAATAGAAAATTCACTTCAGCTAATATTGGCTTAGTACCTATACGCTATGCTGGTAGAAAATATAGTTTCTACACTTAGCTTACATTTCAACAGAAAACAAGGTATAGCAGATACTCGCAATAAATGCTACAACACATAGCCCATGGAGGGTAAATGTTGTATGAAGGTATGAATAAGTTTGGATTGAAATGAATAATAAAGAAAAAAATTGTATGAGTGTTGATTCACCGTTCTAAATAATGTACTTTATTGTGGATGGGTGACTTGGCCACCGGGGAGAAGCTGGTTCCATGTGTTCTAAAATGAGCAGGTTACTTGGCTAATGTTCAAACTCTAAATAGGTATGTGGGTTGTCGCTATTTGACCTGAACCAACTTTAAATTCCCAGGTGTTCTTGCATGATTTCAGTCACTCTAAGATGAAAAAATTAACTTTTCTCTAAATGTTGTGAAGTTAGAATTTAATACTTGGCAAAATACTGTGAGGCTGACAGGAAGGAGATTCGTAAGTATTATATCATTCTTTTGTCAGGGTGTTCTCTTTTTCTAGCAGGAAGTGTTATGACTTGCTCTCTGAAGTTGCAATTGTAAGAAGAATGTTGGGTTTCCAGATCAGTGTTCTGGGCGTGGGAGAGGAAAAAAAAACAGGTTTGCTCTTGCTGTTGAAGAAGGGTAATTATTTTAATATTATTTTGTTAAGCTCTAACTTAGATTACTGCATATTTAAGCAGAAATTTATTTTAAAAGGCTTGAAATTATTATTTGTTTGTGTAGTTAAACATTCGGAGACTCTTTCTGAATCTTACTTATTCAAGTAGCATCAAATTTAAGAGAAATTTTGAAAGTTTACAATCTAAGTTGTTCTCTATATGTTGTCTTTTCTTTATTTTGAGACGAAGGGACTTTGTACATTTTAATAATTGCTTTTGAAATCCTAATTTATATCTGTATGTATCTATCAAGTAAGATGACCAAAGGTTTAAAAGACAGAAACTATTATTCTATATTTTTGGAGTTAGGGTGGGATTTCCAATGCCCTTAGTCCCTGTTAAATAGGTTTTCTATATTCTGTGAAATAGAAGATTAGGAATTGTCATGACATGTCCTGATTAGACTGGTATTCTACTCTTACAGAATGACATATGACAAACTGTTGTCCTAGTGTTTATTTATACTTTACAAAGTAAATGAAAATCATTGGTGATGAAATTTTGGTAGCATTATTTTATAACGTGGTAGTGATAGTGATTTTTGGTGCTCACAAACTCACCAGTGTTTTCAACCATATAGTAATCCTATAAGTCTAATTTCTTCTTACTTCAATATAGTTAGTTACATAAATACTGACCCAGAGTTAAGGGTAACCTTTCAGTGTGGTTGTACTTCATATACCTGTATGAAGTAAAAAGTGAAATATGAGACAAAAGAATCTAGTTTTCAATTAACAAGTACTATATTTGAGAACATACATATGTTAATACATAAGCTTTTGACTTAGTTCAAAGTCTAAGCTAAAACTGTATCTCTAGTGATTCTTGAGTTGTACATCATGTTTGGTTGGAGTTAAAGTGTGTTAACTAGTTTGATCTTGCCTTAAGATCTGATGTGATGTAACGTGATGTGATGTGATGTGATGTGATGTGATGTGATGTGATGTGATGTGATATGATGTGTGTGTAGGTTGCCCTTAGCATCAATGTTAATTTTCTAAGGAAGGGAGAATGGAAATACCCATCAGGTGTGAAGGGAGAATAGAAATACCCATCAGGTATAATTTCATTAAGAGAACACTTTTTTTCATAAATTATTCAGATATTTTTGAAAAGTGTCAAGGTTTACTTAGGAAATATGGAAAGGATTGGACTTTTTAAAAGGATGGTGTACTATTTCAATCTAAGCAGTTAATACAACTTAGCTTTGTAAAGATGGGAGAAGGAGTAGTGTCATTTTGTTGTGTCTGGGTTTGATAAAATATTCTTCATCACAAACAAAGGGGCTTTTAAAATATAATTAAGATTGGGCACCTTTTTGGATTTCAGTGACCTATAAGTATCAGTGTTTGAAATAAAGAAAGATCAATTAAAATCTAGACTAGAATAGTATTTCCAGAAAATTAAATCCTGAGATGTCTGGGGCTTGCTTTAAAATAATTCAGAAAAGAGAGGAGGGAGAGTAGGAACTGAGAGTAGAAGGGAGGGGAAGAAAGGAGAGAAAGGATAGGAAGGAAGAATAGATGAAGCAATTGTGGGGAAATCTTGATACATGTGGAATCTGGATGATGAGTTTATGGGTGTTTCTTGTACTGTTTTCTCTTACCTTTGTATATATTGAAATTTTTCATAATAAAACTTAAATAAAGCTTTAGTTTGAGGCAATTTACATTTATTTATAGATGTTACTTTTATCTATAAATTGCAGGTTTGTCAAAACATAATTTGTACATAATGTGTATTACTGTAAAGGTGAAATGTGCTGCCTGATTGCAAAATTGTTGCAAGTAAAAACTGTTTCTGAAAAAAAAAAAAACTTTCCGTTTGACTTTCAGCTAAATTCAAAAGACAGAAAACATCTTGAAGAGTTTTGTAGTATCTTGACGTATTAAACAAGAGTATAGATAGTTAAAGCATGCTTACAGGCCAATTGCATGTGAAGAATGTGGGAACATTATTATGTCTTGACTATTTTGTTCATAGCTTCCTCTAATAGAGTATGCATTTTAAAAAACCTATTTAGTCTGCGTTGTTTAAGTTTGTTCACTTTCCCTACTGGCCTCCATCAGAGTTTATTCAACAAACATTTAGTAGGTGCATTTTATTGTAAGCCAAGATACAGTCAAATAAGGTACCAACCCTGCTTTCAAGGAGCTCACAGACTCATGGAGGAAATAGAGAAGTAGATGGTCATCATACACTGAAGAAAGGGAGTTACTGGTTAACAACTATGACTCTATGGTGCATCTCCTTTTAAACAAACAGAAAATTTGAGATGACTTAGTTGTAGGTATTAGAGAAGTAGAAAGAGAGCTAAGGTAGCCTAGTTTAACTGTGTAGTCTCCCACGTTAATTTGCAAATAACAGCCATCTCTGCTCCCCTGTTCTCTTAATAACCCTTCATACTTCTCTCATGTATCTGCAGGGGTTGTTAGAGCAGCCTACATGCGAGATACCAGTCTCTTTTTCACACTAAATAGTAAGCTAATGTTTACCTCTCCTTAAAGTTTTTGTATAAATCCAGGACAAAATTCCAGTTACAGATAGGCTGCTACTTGGGGTTGGATAAAGCGTAGAGGAAGCCTTCAGTCACTGATAGAGACTTCCAAAGTTTGCTTCTCAATTGATTTGGAATTTGAAACATATTTTATCATGGAAATAGTAGGTAAGGTTTTCCAGATCACGTAACAAGTGTCTCCGCAATGGTATACCATATTACCAGAAATGTTACATTTTAGTGTGCATATTTTTTTAACCTAAATGAGTTGTAGAAGCGTAGTTGCTAAATATATCTAGATTTCTGTTCCATCACCAGTTGTTTTATTCTCTAGTCCTGAATACTGTATAACCTAACAGCATATATAACAGTGCCTCATGGTAAAATACTGTCAGTATTATTTGGCGTCATCTAGTAATGTCCCCTATTTAGTTTTACCAATTTGCAGCTGAAATGTCAAGTAGAATTACTGAAATATCTAGGCTTGAAAAACAACCTCGCTAAGTAAAAGTATGCTGTATGTGTTGTCATAAAAGTTTGCTCTCCACATTGACTATAATCAGGAATTTTTAAATAACGCTGAGGTGCTAGAATAATGAACAGAAAAATTTTTTATAGCTTCCTTCTTTCTTCTACTTTAATCTCTCCTAAACTTTCAAGACTAGGAACCTGTGACATGTGTGAGGGTGTTTAGAATTTGACTAATTTGTTTTGACTTTCGGAATAAGAAATCATTAAATTAAGAAAGATGCATATAACCTCTTAAGCTATTACAATTACTCCTTTATCAATATTCCATTAAAGTTTTCTAGAAGGAAGCAAGCAAAACTTCAAACCGCTTGCTCCTTAAGAAAAAGCAATTATAAGTTTACAAACAAATCAATAAAAAACTATGAGTACCATAGTGATGGCTTAGGAATGAAAAAAAAAATCCTAAAATGAAAAGTAAATTACATAGATACTTCAGTGTTTGGTTATGTTTATACTAACACTAAGTTATTAGCACTGATACAGTAGGAGTAATTATTCACAGTACCTATCTTTTAAGAGGCTAAACTTAAGCAATATTAAATACTGTGAAGACATGTGTCATATGTAGGAATGAATATGCCAGAAGAGAATGTAAGCTTTTTTGTCCTTATTTTTTTAAAGTATGGTCTTTTTGAGGAGACCAGGCAAAATGGCATAGATGGTAGTGGCATTGTACATCTCCTCTTGCAACCACATCAAAGTTGTGACGGAACATGGAGCAAACAGCAAGCAGAGCTGCCTAGGGTCTAGATAAACAGAAGCCCTACAACTGGGGAGAGAAATAAAAAATCACCCTGAAACAGTCGGAAGTAGGAGAGAGCGAAGATGTGAGGCTACTCAGTCTCTAGGTGCTAAGTAGGACAGAGGCTACAGCAGGTGCAGACACTCCTCTTAAAGGTGCCGTGTCTGCAAATGGACTTTCCTGGTGATGGATTCACTTGCTCTGAGCACCAGTGCCAGGTCAGCTACTGGGAGGGAGTGCAGAGAGAAGATGCCAGGGACTTATAAAGGGACAATGAGTTATAGAAGTGAGGGCTGGAGGCAAGGCTTTCTCCCAGGCAGAAGTGCCAGTGGTATCCATTGTTCCTCTGTTGAGCCCTCCCACCTCCCAGTGCTTGGACTCAGTGCCACCATAGCTGATAACAGAGGTCACTCTACCCATAAGATACCCTGAAACTCCACATCCTCCAATTCGTGGCCCTACCCAAGCCACATCCATTTGTGTCCTCAGCAAGTCTTGTGCAACTTGCTAAGCAGCTCCAAGATCTGCAATGATGGCAGCTAACCTCATGTTCTGCATTGGCTTCTTGAGACACTGATAAGCACAGCATTGCTTGCTGAATCTTAACAGGTGGCTCCAGAGGGCACAGGCTGGGGCTAAACTTGATTTGCAGCTGAACCCCTCTCAGGACTGTGCCACTGGACACCTATTACACAAAGCCACGCTAATAAGACCAGGAGACTTAAGAGCTTTGATTAGTATATAGAAACAGACACAGAAAGGCAGCCATAACTGGGAGATCAAGAAGCAGAAATCATATGAAATAACAGGACAGATATCTAAGTATAATGGAGTCAAGCAATCTAACAGATGCAGAGTTCAAAACACTAGTTATAAAGATGCTCAATGAACTTAGGGTAAGTGTAAATGAAATCAGTGAGAACTTTAACAAAGAGATTTTTTAAAAAACATGAAAATGGAAATTATAAAAGGGAACCAGTCAGAAATGAAGAATACATTATCTGAGATTAAGAATATATTAGAGTGGAGAAAGAAGAGGATCGAACCATCAATATAGAGGATGGGGAAGCCAAGGACACCCAATCAGAATGGCAAGAAAAAAGAAGCCAAGAATATAATAATAGTCTAAAAAGCCCATGGGACAAGATTAAATGTAAAACCATCCATGTCATAGGGGTAAATGAAGGAGAAGAGAGAGAACGAGAATTTGAAAATTTATTCAAAGAAATAATGATGAAGAATTTCACTCATGTGAGGAATCTAAGGAGCAAAAAGAACAAATTATTCAAAAACAGACTCACAAATGTAGAAGACAATCTGGTGTAGCCAGAGGGAAGTGGGGTTGGGGGACTGGGAGAATGGAGTGAAGGGTTAAAGAGGTCAAATTTGTAATTGATAGATGTTCACGGTAATGGGGAACATGGCATAGGGAATGCAGTCAGCATTAATTTAATGGCTAAGTGTAGAGCCAGAAGAGAGAAAGAACAATCAGGGGATTGTTTCATAAACTATATAAATGTCTAACCTATGTACTGTATACTTAAAACTAATAATAAAATTAAATTTTTAAAAAAAGAAATAATGATGGTAAACTTCCCTAACCTGGTGAAATAAATATACATACAACCCAGGAAGCTCATAGATTCCCAAAAAATATGAACCCAAAGAGGCCCACACCAAGATACATCATAATTAAAATGCCAGAGGTTAAATACAAGGAGAGAATCTTAAAAGCAGCAAGAGAAAAGCAGTCAGTTACCTACAGGGGAGCATCCATAAGATTGGCAGCTGATTTCTCAAAAGAAACTTTGTGGGACAGAAGGGCTTGGCACAAAATACTCAACGTGCTGAAAACCTAAGATCTGAATCCAAAAATACTTTAACCAGCAAAGCTATCATTTAGAGTTGAAAGACAGATAAAGAGCTTCCCAGACAAAAATAAGCTAAAGGAATTCATCAACACCAAGCCAGTATTACAGGAAAAATGTTGGAGGGACTTCTTTAAGAAGAAAAAATATGTATCAAAAATGTGAATAAAGAAGGTTTATAACTACATATCTATCAACAAGTACCTCGAATGGAAAAGAATTAAGTGCTCCAACCAAAAGATAAGATGGCTGAATGGATAAGAAAACAAGACCCCTACATATTCTGATTACAAAAGGCTCACTTCAGGAGCCACTGCTGTCTTTGTCTACACCACAACCATGCTGCCCTACACCATTGTCTACTTCCCTGTTGGAGGGTGCTGCAAAGCCATGCTCATGCTGCTGGCTAAAGAGGGCCAGAGCCGGAAAGAGGAGGTGGTGACCAAGGTGACCTGGCTACAGGGCCCTCTCAAGGCCTCCTGACTGTACAGGCAGCTCCCCAAGTTCCAAGATGGAGACCTCACGCTGTACCCGTCCAATGCCATCCTGTGCCACCTAGGCTGCTCCCTCAGGCTGTATGGGAAAGACCAGCAGAAAGCTGCCCTGGTGGACATTGTGAATGAAGGCAAGGAGGACCTCTGCTGCAAATATGTCACCCTTATCTACACCAACTACTAAGCGGGCAAGGAGGACTATTTGAAGGAGCTGCCGGAGCACCAAAAGCCTTTTGAGACCCAGCTGTCCCAGAAGGGGGTTTAGGGGCGGGGGTGGGGGGGGGCGGCAGGCCTTCGCCATGGCAACCAGATCGTGGCCAACCAGATATCCTTCACTGAGTACAACCTGCTGGACTTGCTGCTGAATCACCAGGTCCTGGCCTCCAGGCTGCCTGGACTCCTTCTCCCTGCTCTCAACCTACATGGCTTACCTCAGCGCCCAGCCCAAGCTCAAGGCCTTCCTGGCCTCCCCCGAGCACGTGAACCTGCCCATCAATGGGACAGTGAGAGCTTGTGGCACCCCCAGAAGGAGGCAGGGGCTGCCTGCCAACCAACCCTTCCCCAGAAGAAATAAAATTCCCAAGAGAGGAAAATAAAAAAAGAGAATCACTTCAGATTAAAAGACACACTCAGACTAAAAGGAAAGGGATGGAAAAAGATATTGCATTGATGGACGTAGAGGGTATTTTGCTGAATGAAGTCAGATAGAGAAAGACAAATGCCACATGATTTCACATACATGTGGAATCTAAAGAACAAAATAAACAATGACAAAAACAGAAACAAACTCATAGATACAGGGAATATTTTGAGAGCTACTAGATGTGAGGGGAGTTGTGGAGATGGTGAAAAAGGGCAAAGGGATTAAGAAATACAAATGAATAGTTACAAAATAGTCATGGAGATATAAAGTGTTAGCATATGGGAAAATGTCCCAGCTGGACTGTCCTCACATCCACTTATATAACTACAGGCAAAAGTCTATAATTAAATTGCTAAATTTTGTGGCTATATTTTTTAAATGCTGTGAGAGTTGAAGAGAAAGAGTAAGGGTGTGGAGTCATTGGGAAACATGGTTTGGGAGAGGAGGAAGCATCTACTGAACCTTGAAGGGGTGAGTAGAATTTGAATAGAGAAAGAAAAATAAAGGGGAAGGTGTTAAAAGTATGAGAAGTAGATACAGAGAGAGGAAGTTCTTACTAGGAGAGAGAGAAAGAAGGAGGGACAGGATAAAACAAAAGATACTGATATAACAGTTAACAGAACATATTTGAGAGGATGGTTGTGATGAAAAAGCTAATTTTGAGCATTGGCGAAAGGTAAAACTGATTAGATGTGACTAGTAAGATCACTCTAGAGGATCTTGGAATATCAGTCAGAGATTAGATAATCTTTTAAGGTATAGGCAATTATAGCTTTCTACAAGAAGACTGACATGATGTAAATGGTTGTAGGTATTAGTTTTGTGGCACCGTCAAAATGCATTTGGTGTAATATTAAGAATTGACTGTGCCCGTGCATTATACCAAATTCTATGGTGAATATAGAGATAAGTAAGCTGTATTTTTACTCTAATAAAGTTATATTCTTGTTGGGGAAATAAATTCATTCAATAAGTCTTTGTTGAGGAGGCTATATAACATTAACAGTTGAGGATATTGACTTTGGTGTTAGACAGACCTGGGTTTGAGACCTGACTCTACCTTTTTGTGAGACTTTATGCAAGTTATTCAAATTCTCGAAATCTATTTACTTTTCTGTAAGATGGGAATAACAGTATCACCTGGTTCATAGAAGTTTTCTGAGAAGTAACTTACATAATGTATATAAAGCATTTAGTACAGTCCATGTAAATAATAACTCCTCTAATCACAATATTTAGTTCCAGACACTAATGTCTATGTTAATTAAATGTCATTTTCAAACCAATAAAATAAAAATAAATAATCAGTCTTCCATAGATGTAAAACTTACAGTGATGTTATTATATTGTCTTATTATTATTACCTACTCTGTAGACACAGTAATGGGGCTGGGAATATGAGGATGAATGGGATGTGGTATCTTCTACCACATAATTTTGTATAATAGTATTAAATGCTGTCATTGTGGCAATTATATTTTCCCATTTGAAAACTGGTTCATATGATCTGAGAATTAAAAAAAAAAGATATTTTAAATTGGAGTTGTCTAAAGGAATCCAGCACCAGCTGTAATAGAAGAAAACACAGTTCTGTGAGAGTACTGGGAGGAGAGAATTTTTTATCTCTAGTGGCATCAATCTGAAAAGACTTCCCTAAAGATGTTCTTGAAGAGTAGATAGGAGATGGGTAAATAACATTGCATAAAGGACTGGAGGTGAAAAAATATATGGCCTGCTTGGGGAATGGGGTTTTTTTTTTTTTAGTTAAATAGGTTTTATTATGAAACAATATTGGACTGGTAGAAAGTTTTCTTCTGATTATATTTATATAGAAATAGAAAAACTCAAGGTATTTAACAGAAATAATATTTGTGATGAGATAAAACAACTTCATTAAGTAGAAAATAAGACAGGTGAGGGAGGAAGGATAAATACAATGGTTATAACATTAAGCAGTAATCAGCTATATTCAGCTTCTAGTGTTTTTTTTTTTCAATTACAGTTGACATTCAATATTATACATAGTGGTTACATAGTGGTTAGACATTTATGTAATTTATGAAGTGATTCCCCCCAATTAGTCTAGTACCCACCTTGGCACTACACACATAGTACAATATTATTGACTACAGGGAATGGGGTATCTTTATATAGAGTGTGATTCAGGGTGTAGTGTATGTAATAGGATGTAACATTGGAAAGATAAGCATGCATCAATACAGAAAACTGTTAGGCCTTAAACGTTGTGCTTAAAAGTTGGGGCTTCTTTCAGCATGGAATAAATCATAGATCTATCTGCACTTTAGGAAGTTAGCAGTGTTAAGATTACACTGGAGAGAAAGACGAGACTATAGATAGATCAGCTAAAAGGTTTTTGGAATAAAGACAGCTATGAAGTGATAAAAGGGCATGATGAAAGAATCCATAATGCTTAGTGATTTACTTCACTAAATAAACCTCTTTGTTTCTTGTGGCCAAACTTCAGTCTTAAATTGGTAAATCTGGAGACTGAGAGAAAGTGAGTAAGTTGAAGAGGAGAACTGATTTAGCAGGAAAAATAGTTGAAAGGAAGTGGGGAAAATAATATGGCTATAAATTCAATTGTAGACTCTCGGATTTCCCTGACTGGAATCCTCCACTGACCTTCATTCTCCCTTGGCCAGTGGGTCAAGTCCACATTCTGACTGTTCCAATTGTCTTTGTCACAAACCCTACACACAATGCTCCAACCACACTGTCTTTCTCCAGCTCCAGAACGCCTTTACTAAAGTCTGACATCTGTCTGAGGAATTCCTACTTATTTCTAAGATAAAGTTCAAAAGTTACTTTCTCTGGAAAACCCTTTCTGATGCCCACCACTCAGTAAATATGACGATAGTAGCATGATAACACTAATATTGTGTGTTCATTTTTCCACCTCTTTACCCCACTAGACAGTATACTCCTTGAGAAAAGACAATTTTGGGTCCTGATTCTCTATATCTGCAGCACCCAATTGGCACTGCCTGGTACATACTAAGCCTTCAATTAAGGCTTGACTATACATGAATGAGTGGGTGAATATAGTAGATATTCAAGTTGAAATCTTCTAAAGTCATTCGAAAACACAGGACTGGAAGAGCTTGAGTACTCATAGTAAGAGTAGGTGAGCTGTAGCTCACAGAGTGTTACACACCCATCTGACCTGGAGACTAGTGCTGTTGACTTGCCTAACTAGGGAGGAGCTAGGATGGTGGTTTCTGTTGGTAGAGGTAGGTATGTGAAGTGTGGGTGTTCCAAAGCCCTGCCTGTTTTGGATGGAAGAATGGGATAAACACATACCTTTTTGTTGACTACCATTGAATTGTTCATATATAGCAGTGACTGTGGTGGGTTTTTTTCACATTTATAGTAAAATAATATACTCGTCCATGTTTTGTCCACTCTTTGTTGCTCTCTTCAGGATACAAGCTTAAGTATACGTTGCCAAAGCTCTAATTTAAATAATGAGCCTTGCTTTCCCAGTTCTGATTACCTGGCATACTAGTAGCTGGGAGTCTTTGGTGAATATATCCTGCTATTTTCTTTTAGTTGCCTTTCAATTTCAAGAAAATAAAAACATAAAGTTCATTATCAACTCTCGATTATCCTGGGGAGAATTTCCCAATGTGTGTGCCCTGCATCCTAGTTCAAATGGTACTGATTGATATAGATTAGTAAATAGATTATTCAGTCGGCTGCATTTCTATAGTGAATTCCCCTTAGGGGATGAAAAAGGGCACCCCTCCTCATCTCTGTCAAATAACTTTCAGAATTTGAGTAATAGTTTCAGGTAATTATTTGCAGGTACACCTTTCTCAACAAAGATTTGTGTTCAGAGTTTAAAGTGTAGTTAAATAAGCCAGAGGAGTGGTTGCATAATTGCCATATTGTTAGTCAAACTCCATAATTAGGGATGACTTCATAGGCATAAGATTCCTCTATGGGTGACGCCCTGAATTCAGACCGTGTTGTACACCATATCCTTTTATGAATAAACAAACAAGGTTTTGTTTGCTTTTGTTTTATTCCCTTATTTGAAAATCTGTTTTCCTGTGTCTCATATGTTTAGGGAGAGGGTGTGCTTTTTTTCTGCTACTTTTCCCTTTATAGAGGATGCAGGCATAGGAGCTAGAGACAGATCAAACTGTTTTACAGATGAGAGCTCTGAAAAATGCAGAGACCCTGGAAGCATTTATTGTTTGTTAGTAAATTTAAATGTTAATATCAGCTCTCTGTCAATCTCTGTGTCTCTGTGTAAATAAAATTCACTTTTATGGGAAGACGGAGGAGGGGAAGTCAGACTTTCTTTTTGCTTCTCAATCACATAATATGAGTTGAGGTTAAACTTTTATTCAGCAAGTTTTATTTATTTTTCACTTCTTCACATTTTTTAGCGTCAATTTTTAAAATATACTTTTTTCCTGTATTGAAATAGGCAATTAGTTGCTTGTATTTACATTGTACAATTCGATGAGTTCCTTTTTCAATTATACTTGGCATACAATCATAAACCAGTTTCAGTTGTATAGCATAGTGATCAGAGATCCACAAAACTCACAAAGTGATCACCCCACCAAATCTAGTACTCTTCTTCCCCCTTACATATTTATTACATACAACATTATTAACCATCTTCCCCATGCTACCAGCCTACATCTCCATATCTATTCTGCAACTATCCATTTGGACCTCTTAAACCCTTTGCCTCTCTTTGCCCCCTACAACAGCCCTCCCATCTAGTATCCCTCTAAATATTCTCTGTATCTATGAGTTTATTTTTGCTGTTGTTGTTGTTGTTGTTGATTTTGTTCTTTAGATTCCACATGTGTGAGAAATCATGCGATATTTGTCTTTCTCTGTCTGACCCATTTTATTTAGTGCAATACCCTCTAGGTCCATCACGGCAATATCTATTTCCATCCCCTTCCTTTAAGTATCTGTGTGTCTTTTAGTCTGAAGTGAGTCTCTTGTAGGCAGCATATGTAGGGGTCGTGTTTTCTTATCCATTCAGCCATTCTATCTTTTGGTTGGAACACTCAATTCTTTTCCATTTGAGGTAACTTGATAGAAATGTAGTTGTTACCATTCTTTATTCCTGCTTTTGATGCATTTTTTTTTCTCTTAAGAATTCCTTCCAAAATTTCCTGTAATACTGGCTTGGTGTTGATAATTCCTTTAGCTTATTTTTTTTTTGTCTGGGAAGCTCTTCATCTGTCCTTCGACTCTAAATGATAGCTTTGCTGGATAAAGTATTCTTGGTTGTAGATCCTGGGTTTTCCTCACGTCAAATATTTTGTGCCAAGCCCTTCCGTCCTGCATAGTTTCTTTTGAGAAATCAACTGCCAGTCTTATGGGTGCTCCCTTGTAGGTAACTGACTGCTTTTCTCTTGCTGCTTTTAAGATTCTCTCTTTGTATTCAACCTCTGGCATATTAGTTATGATGTGTCTTGGCGTGGGACTCTTTGGGTTCATTTTGGGGGGGCTCTCTGAGTTTCCTGGGGATTTATGTGTATTTCCTTCACCAGGTTAGGAAAGTTCTCCACCATTATTTCTTCAAATAGCTCTTCAACATCTTGTTTTCCTTCAGGTACCCTTATGGCACGGATATTTTTACCTTGAATAGTGTCCCATAGGCTCCTTAAATTATTATTATAGTCTTGGGTTCTTTTTCTTGCCATTCTGATTGAGTGTCCTTGGCTTTCCCATCCTCTGTATAGGTCGTTTGCTCCTCTTCTTTATTCACTTTGTTTATTCCATTTAATATACTTCTCATCTCAGATAATGTGTTCTTCATTTCTGACTGGTTCCCTTTTATAATTTCCATTTCCATTTTTATGTTTTTAAAATCTATTTGTTGAAGTTCTCACTGAATTCATCTATACTTCCCGTAAGTTCATAAAGCATCTTTATAATCAGTGTTTTGAATTCTGCATCTGTTAGGTTGCTTGACTTCATTATTCCTGGATCTCTGTTCCGTTCTTTCATATGGTTTCTGCTTCTTTGTCTTCCCATTTTTGCTGCCTTTCTATGTCTGTTTCTATGTACTAAGCAAAGCTCTCAAGTCTCTCACTCTTGTTAGGGCTTTTTGTGTGGTAGGTGTCCAGTGGCACAGTCCTGAGAGGGATTCAGCTGCAGGCCAAACTTAGCCCAAGCCTCTACCCGACCCGGGCCACCTGTTCAGTTCAGCAAGTAATCCACAGATGCTGCGCTTATAGCTGCCTCAAAAGGCCACGCCAGAAACTGAAGTCAGCCACCGCCAGCGTGAGTCTAGGTGCTGCTCAGCAAGGGGCACCTGAGTAAGTGAGGACACACCTGGGTGTGGCTTGGGTGTCGCTGTGAGTTGGGGGAGGTGGAGTTTCAGTGAATTTTTTGGGCAGAGCGACCTCTGTTATCCAGTTTGATGAAGTCTCCCCTACGGCAGCGCTGAGTCCGCACACTGGGAGTGTGTGGGGGGGCGGGGCAGGGGACGGGGGGGGGGGGGGGAGGCTCAACAGAGGAACGATAGATACCGCCAGAACTTCTGTACACACAAGTCTCGCCTCGGCCCTCACTCCGACAACTTGGTGTCTCTCCGTAAGTCCCTGGTGCCTCCTGCGCATGGCTGAATCATACTGGTGCTCAGAGGGCGCAGGTCCAGCAGTGCGAAAGCCTGCTTGCAGACGCGGCCCCTTTAAGAGGCCACCGCTGCTGCTATAGTCTCTGCCCCACTTAGCGGCTCAGGACCGGGCAGATTCGCGTCCTTGCTCCGCCTACCTTCTGTCCGTTGCTGGGCGATTTCTTAGTTTTCTCCCTAATTGTATGGCTTGTTCATCTAGATCCCAGGTGATTTTCCCTGCTGTTTGCTCCTTGTTTCTGTCACAGCTTTGATTTGGTCGCCAGAGGGATAAACAGAGTCTCTGTCATCTATGCCATTTTCCCCCTTCCGTCTTCACCTTTTTGAATTGCTCAAGAAAAATATGTAAATTACAAGGAATGTAACAACATTGACAAATTGTTGGCTATTTTTAAAAGTGGTCCTGAAGTACTTAAAGTAAAATTTGTAGTTTCAAAAAATATCTCTTGGCCTCTCTTCAGGGTGTTTTGAAACTGGCCTTATGAAGGAGCCTGATTAAGTCATGGGTAAAAGTGGCTGATGGGTTTTTTTAGGCTTATCCTCAAATTACTTTGACTAAAGGCTTACAATTTTTATATGTGAAGGAGCTCTATTATATTCTGTAGTCAATAATTATAAGGCAAGTGAGATAACTGCATATATCTCAATTAAAAGTTTCTTAGTAGAACTTATACCTTATATTTATATAGTCTCTCACAATTACTTAGGCATTCATTTATTCCCATTTTCTTTCATTGAGGATTTGAAGTTGCTGTATAACACTTTATAGTTTACAATGCGCCTTCATATATGCCATTTTTAATCTTCGCAGGACCCCAGGAAAGTAGGTATTACTTATCACTATTTTCAAATGAGGAAACGGAGGCTCAGTGAGATTAAATAAAAGGAAATAACAGAGCTGGTACTAAGTCATGTTTTCTGATTCCACACCCAAAAGTCTTTCCATTACAACATATGTCCTTTGGTGAGAAACAACAGCTTGTCGCAAGGATTTGGGATTGAATTAAGTGTCTACAGTGCAATAATGATGCCAAATCCTCTGTTTTGCTTCATAAGCCCCAGTCTGGGATGTTTTATTTGCTGTGAGGAGTACAATGCCCCATGAATAGTAACAGATCGTAAGATTTTAATTTTAAAAAATCTGTTCATGCTACCTTCCTGATGATCTTTCCTAAATTATTATGTATGATATTTTCTCCCAAGATAGTACTTAATTGCTCAGTTTCCTTAAGATACTATGAATACTGTGAGTAGTCTTAAGGACAAGACTTTTTTATTCATAGTGGGAAAAAATCTGCATTAAATAGCTTAATTAGCTACCGGTCAAGATGGAAGAGTAGGTAAATGTGCCTGCCTCCTCTTACAACTACATCAAAATGACAACTAAACTACAGAATATCCATCATTAGGAGTCACCTGAAGTCCACCTTAACAAAAGTCCTACAACTGGGGACACACAGAAGAGGCCACCTCAGGACTGGTAGGAGGGGCAGAGGCGAGAACAGGCTGATCCCACACCTACATGTGGCAGATGAGAATTGGGAGGGATAGCTCAGTTGTGGAAGGTCTACCTGGTGGAAGGAGGGGTCCTGGACTCACGCCAGGTTCCCTAAGCCAGAGTTCCAGTGCCAAAAAGTCTCCAAAATTTGTGGCTGTGAAAACCAGCTGATATTGTGGCTGAGCGAGACGGAGGGCTGGTTGAGTTGCAGACATTCCCCTCTTATGTGGCCCAGAGGCAGACATACTCACTGACAGATTCACTCAGTCTGAGTTCTGGTGTAGGAGCAGGAGCTGGCAAGCCACCAGAGACATACAGGGTGGAACTGAGTTGTCTGATTCAGGGCAAAGCCTGGAAGGGCAGATTTCTCCCAGACAGAAGTGCTGGCAAAATCCATTGTTTCTTTGTTGAGCCCTCCCCTCTCCCAGCGTGCAGACACTGGTGGGCACCATATCTAAGTCCCCATCAACCTGGCTAATGCTGGTTGCCCCGCTCTGGTGATCCCCTGAAATTGCATGCTACTTAACTTGGAGGCTGCCTTCAAGAGACTCACTTCAGATCAAAGACACACTCAGACTGAAAGTAAAGGGATGGAAAAAGATATTTCATGAAAATGAAAACAAATAAAGAAAAACAGCAAGAGCAGCAATACTTGTACACGATAAAATAGATTTTTCAAAAAGGCTATACCAGGAGACAAAGAAAGACCCAGCAATCCTACTTCTGAGTATTTATCCAAACAAACCCAAAACACTACCTCAAAGGTACATATGAATCTACGTGTTCATTGCTGCACTATTTACAATAGCCAAGATATGGAGGCAACCTTGGTGTCCTTCAGTAGATTAATGGATTTAAAAGAGGTGATACATATTTACAATAGAATATTACCCAGCCGTAGAAAAAATGAAATCTTGCCATCAGCAATATGGATGGTCCTAGAGGATATTGTGCTGAGTGGAGTATCTCAAACAGAGAAAGACAAATGCCTTGTGACTTCATCCACATGTGAAATCTAAACAACTAAATAAAGAAAGAAATAAACCAAAAACAAACTCATAGGTACAATGGACATTTTTATGCCTGCCAGATGGAATGGGGTTAGGAGGTGGGTAAAAAAGTGGAAGAGATTAAGAAATACAAATTGGTAGTTACAAAATAGTCATTGGATATGAAGTATCGCATAAGAAATATAGTCAATAATATTGTAATAACTATGTATGGTGTTAGATGGGTACTAAATTTATCAGGGTAATCACTTTGTTAGTTATATAAATGTATAATCACCATGTTGTATACCTGAAACTAATATACTATTGTATGCCAACTATCATTGAAAAATAAAAAAAAAATTTAAATAGCTCACTTAAAAATTGTGATTTTTATTACCTAAAACTTATATTGTAAGCCTTTTAAATTTGATTTTGTATTTCTTAGTTTTAGCTCAGGTACTTCAGGGTAATATTTATTTATTTATTTTATTTCAAATAATTATAAATGAAATCGAGTTAGACTCCTAAATTAAACTATTCTATTATCCTGAACCAAACTTGCCTGGAAATGTTGTTTTGGTGATATTTGTATGTTGCAATTATTTTTATTCTTATTCAGGTATACCTCAATGTCTCCTATAAATGAAAAATCTGAGTTATATGTGTAGGAAAAGTCATTTTAGGCTTTCATTAAGACAATTAGACAGGAATAAGAAATTAGAAAACTTGAAAGTATATTTTGGGTTTTTTAACACTGTCGTATTAATATATTTTTAATCATATTAAATTAAAAATATATTAAAATAAGTGCATTGAAATCATTTCTATGAGATCTAAGTATTTCCTACTTTTGTAGAACAAAAGGACTGCATTCCTGGCCTATCTTAGAAGGAATTAATAATCCTTACTGTCTCCAGAGTCTTTTTGCTTCTATATCTTTTATTGCAGCCAGTAATTCACTTTGTGTTGAATTATGATTATTTACATTTGCCGTCCCAAGATTGTAAATACTTTGAGAGTAGGAACTAGGCATCTAATAGATGCCTAAAATATTGGTAAAATCTTGTGAGGATAGAGGTGTATATGTATTGGGAGGGGTATGAAGAAGAAGGAAAGAAATTTCTACCTTGTTCAGCCCTGCTGCCTGTAAAGGGGAGAAGTGGAAGGACTTAATCAGAACTCATTGGTCAGCAGGAATGAAGTGGGGATGGCAAGGGGATGTGATGATTTTGTCCAGAATCATCTTTGTCTAATTTTATTCTGAATAGAAATGATATGGTAGTATGAGAATAAAATCAAATGTCTTTTTTTTTTAACTCACATATTTTAGATTATTCCTAACTCACAAACTGCCCAAAATGGAAAGGGACCTTTAGATATAAAGGAGAGGCCACATCTTTGGATTTTCTGAGGCAATTTCACCTTCAAACTTTCTGTACCATTGTTCATGGAGATGGGTAATAATTTCATATCAAAAACATCATTACTTAAAATATGCATAAAGAAAATGAGAATAAATTTTATATAGTATTTATATAGTCAGAAGTGCTGAACATCATATTACTAAAATACAGAATACTTTTAAAATACTACCATTGGGTTGCAGCTTATTTATGAAAAATCATTTTTTATGCTTAATGTTTAAAATGCCTGACTTCATATCTAACTAAAGATTTTCATTTTATAGATTCTAAGACTATTCAGAAAATTGTTTTTTTCCACCTTATCTACTGAAAAGTTGTAGTGGCACCTTAATATCTTAGGTAAGAAAAGTTTATGAATGGGCATTTTTTAAATACCAGTCATAATAAATATGTATTACATTATGGTGGAAACTTAGTTAATAGTACAATATGGTCATTTTAAAACTTCCCAGGGATTTGAGAAACCTGGGTTTGAATTCCAGTTCCATGTCCTTCTGAGCCTAAGATATCTAATAAGAAACAAAGAGGTTAAGAATATTTATCTCAGAAGGCTCTTGTGAGTGTTCAGGGAATTAATATGAATATGAATTATCTAATGTAGTGCTTGGTACATAGTTGTAGAGTGGATGAATTTATTAAAGTACTATTTTATTGCGTGTCTTACTATGTGCCTGGGACTGTGATAAGTTCTAGAAATGACAACTATGGCTGTGAAAAAGACAAATGTGGTCTAGCTTTCCCTTGAGAGCTACTCTCTACTGAGTATTAATTAAGCTTAATGGCAAAAAGATGAGTTAGTGAGTACTTTTTTTTAACTTTTAATAAGAATGTCTAAAAGCAATACATATAAGATCCCAAATTTGCATTTTGTATTGTATAGTTAGTGAAATTTAACACACAGAATACTGTTTGAAAAGCTAACACATTCAGGGCAGTGAAACTTTTTTTTTTGATACATTACTGGTGGATATATGTCATTATGTAATATTTGTCAATACCTATAGCATATACAAAACCAAGAGTGAACCTAATGTAAACTATGGACCTTGTGGGATTATTATGTGTTAATGTAGGTTCATCAATTATAACAAATGTACCAGTCTCGTGCAGGATGTTGATAATGGGAGAAGCTTATATGTGAGGGCAAGGGCATACATGGAAACTGAACTCTGTACTTTCTGTTCAATTTTGCTGTGAATCTAAAACTGTTCTAAAAAACAAAGTCCTTTAAAAAAGATGTTTTTAAAGCCAAAAAAAGGTCACACGTAATTGTTTTCATTTCCTTGTCTCCAAAATTGTTAATAGGTTTGTATATGGGGATTGTCCATTGTGATACAGACCTCCTTTCTCTATTGCAGAGCTCAGTAAGGTCCAGATCATAAATATTGTGTGCCAAGAGGCAAAATCAAGAATATTATATTATTAATAACAAAGATATAATATATTATTTCCACAAATTTTTACCAATGAAATTCAAATTACAATAATAACTGAGTGCATTTTTTAGTAATATAGATCTATTTATGAGAAGAATGGAATTTGTGAGGGGAGGATAACATTTCACTGGGGTTCAAAAGTTAATGTGCCTTTTCATCAAAATTTACTGCAAATGTTTGTTTATCTATAAAAAAAATACTTACTTGTAAGGCAATACAAAAACAGGTGGTGGTCCAGATTTGGCCCATAGGCCATAGTTTATCTACCCTGTTCTATTGGTGAAATTGGTTTAAAAAAATCAGAAAGGATGTAAACTCAATAAGGTATGTGTACAAGGATATGTTTTTTACCACACACTTGTGTGTACTTCTATATCAAATCCAAGCATAATTTGTTTTAATTGACTCCTCCTTTAATGGGAGTGATTGGTAGGAGATAGTATGCTATTTAAAAATCAGTGTTTTCACAATTATTTTAAAGTGGCTTATTCAGAAACATTTTTTTCTGAGTAACTTTTGGTAAATGCTGACTTCTCATTTATTTTTTTTTCAGCTGTAGCTACTAATATGGGAACCTATTTAGATGGTTTTGGTAGTTTGCAAGTCTCTTTAAATTATTACTTAGATGAGCATTTTGCAGAATTGCTTATAATATACATATTCATCACAAAAAGTTTTTATTTTTAAAGTCTGAAACGTTTTAAATTTTTCCTTAGATCTTCTATAAATGGACGAGATGTCTACCACTCAGATTTCCAAAGATGAGCTTGATGAACTCAAAGAGGCCTTTGCAAAAGTTGGTAAGTATTGTTTTATAGTGTAACTTTGGAAAAGCTATCTTTATTTGGCCCTAACCAAAGTTATTTCTCTACATATTTACAGGAATAGTTAATCTCGAGCCTTAGGGCAAGATAGTTAAAATCAACGGGATAAAGTTTTAGAAGCTACACTTTAAACTGTATTATTCCTAATTATCTAATATGGCATCTAATATGGTCCAAGGTTTTTAGTCAAGGGTCCCAGTCCTTAATTGGGTCTGCTGTGAATCCCAAAATTTTTAGACAAATTTTGTGTTGTTATCATATTTAGTCTATCATATTTTTCTTAGAAGAAGATTTAGAGCTTTCACTATATTCTCAAAGGGATGTGTGACCTCGGAAAATGTTAAGAACCATTAAATACTATTTTAGTCTTCCCTATTTAGCTTGGCTTTATTTATTGCCTTTTTCATATATCTTCAGTGTCTTCACATAATGCAGACTGTTCTACCTTTTGATGTTAAATTAAAACATCAGTGTACGGTGGCAAGTCATGGCATGCCATTTGGTTTATCCTTTAACATCATATAACTGTCTTAGAATTTAGCAGACATGGAAGTAGTTTATAATATTTATATTCCAAATTTCAGTACCCATGTAAAGTCAGTAGAAGATAATGATAAAATGGTAAAAACTGATATTGATGCATTTACTCACATGAGTCAACATAATGCATATAGAGGTAACTATTACTATTTAGTATCTCCTTAATTAAAGGATATAAAGTTAGAGTATAATGATTCATTATTTAAATCAGAATCTATTCTTTGACCTATATTGAAAATCCCATTAGTGAAAAGTTAAGACAAGTACATCTTTATTCCCATATATTTATGATCAACATTTTCCACGAAGGCATTTAATAGTAATGTTATGCCTTGGGAAGAATAATGAGCCCCAAACAGAGTGACTATTCATAATCCCATGAGAATTCTAACCAGAAAAAAAATCAAGTAGTCCACAATCTAACAAGATTTTTGTATGCATATGTATAGAAAAAAGAGGCAATCAATAGATACCACTTACTTACTATAAGACTACTACCCCTGATATTAGATTGATCATGAAAAAAAAAAAAAAACGGCAGGTGAATTCTTGGCTGCAGAGTTTTAAAAATCTCATTATTTTGTAGAAATAGTCTTATAATTGTTTTAGGATTGCATTTCCCTTGGACCTTCTGTTTTATCTATAGTCATATTTCAGTGTTGGAGATAGACTAATTTGTTTTTTATGAATAGAATTTTGGGGTAGGGATCATGACTTCTTATTGCTATTGTTTAATCTTCAAGGCCTTGCCTCCTCAAATATATGTTCATTGTTCTCATGTGTAGCATCTTGGAAATATTTGTGTGAATAATATTTTTTAAAAATTTAAAGATAATTCAGATATGTTTACCTGATGGGACTAGAATACGTTTATCAGTAAAAGAACTTAATTGCTCCTAAAAAGCCTAATGATATAAAGAGGGTAGATCAATTATCTCCATGGAGGAAACAGAATTAAATTGCACTGAGGGATCAATTAGAGCTTGGGCTGCAAGAAAAGCTTATTGTTGGACTTATTGTCTTATTTTAAATCATACATCTTGGAGGATTTAGGTTTGGCAAACAGCATCCCAAAGGCAGGAGACTGGACTATAATGTCTCCTTGGAGTCTCTATCAGGCATATATTCCTAATATATTAGTCTATATGCTATAAATAGAAATTCTGGAATCCAAAATTTCTGCCTGTTCTGCATTTTATTCTTTTTTAAAATAAATTTATTTAAATTAGTTTCAAGTATACAGTACATTGGTTAGACATCTATATTGTTCATAAAATGATCCCCCAATTGCTCCCTCTCTCCCCTGGCCCTCCACTTAACCATCATATTAATGGTAACTGCATCCCTCTGTCATACTCCCCACCCCCCACTGAACTATCAACAACAAATTTGTACTTCTTTAACCCTTCACCCCATTCTCCCAGCCCCCAACAACTCCTCTCCTCTGTTGGTCACCAAATTGTCCACTATATTTGTGAGTATGTTTTTGATTAGTTTGTTCTTTTTGTTCCTTAGATACTGCATACAAGTGAAATCATATGGTATTTATCTTTCTCTGACTCAGCATAATACCCTCTAGGTCCATCCATGTCATTGCAAATGGTAGGATTTCATTTTTTAATGGCTGAGTAATATTCCATTGTATATATGAACCATAATTTCTTTATCCAATCATCTGTTGATGGGCATTTAGGTTGCTTCCATATCTTGGCTATTGTAAATTATGCTGCCATGAATATTGGAATACATAGATCTTTATGAATTATTGTTTTGGTTTTCTTTGGATAAAGACCCAGAAGTGCAATTGTTGGGTCAAAAGGTATACCCATTTTTAATTTTTTGAGAAATCTCTATACTGTTTTCCATAGCAGCTGTACCAATTTGCAATCCCACCAACAATGTATGAGGGTTCCCTTTACTCTGCAACCTCGCCAACACTTGCTGTTTTTTGATTTATTGATGATAGCCATCCTGACAGGTGTGAGGTGATATCTCATTGTGGTTTTAATTTGCGTTTCTCTGATGATTAGCAACTTTGAGCATCTTTTCATATGTCTGTTAGTCATCTGTATTTCCGCTTTGGAGAAGTCTCTCTTCAGGACTTCTGCCCATTTTTTAATTGGATTGTTTGGTTTTTTGTTGTTGAGTTGTATAAGTTCTTTATAAATATTGGATATTAACCCCTTATCAGACGTATCATTAACAAATATCTTCTCTCAGTTGGTTGTCTTTTTGTTTTGTTGATGGTTTCCTTTGCTGTGCAAAAACTTTTTAGTTTGATGTAGCCCCATTTGTTTTTTTTTTCTCTTGCTTCCCTTGCTCAAGGAGATATATCTGAAAAGAAATTCCTGTTAGTAATATCAGAGAGTTTACTGCCTATGTTTTCTTCTAAAAGTTTTATGGTTTTGGGTCTTACATTTAAGTCTTTAACCCATTTTCAGTGTATTCTTGTATACAGTGTAAGAAGATGGTCTAGCTTCTTCGTCTTTTTTTTTTATTGTATCTGTCCAATTTTTCCAACACCATTTGTTGAAAAGACTATCTTTACCCCATTGTATATTCTTACTCCTTTATCATATATTAAGTGAACGTATAGGTGTGGATTTATTTCTGGGCTCTCTATTCTGTTCCATTGATCAATGTATCTATTTTTATGCCGGTACCATGCTGTTTTAATTACTGTAGCCTTGTAGTATACTTTGCCATCAGGTAGTGTGATACCTCCAACTTTGTTCTTCTTTCTCAAGATTGCTGTGGCTGTTCAGGGTCTTTTATGGTTCCATGTAAAATTTAGGATTATTTGTTTTAGCTATATGAAAAATGCCATTGGTATTTTGATAGGGATCACATTGAGTCTAGAGATTGCTTTAGGTAGTATGGCTTTTTTAATGATGTTGATTCTTCCTACCCATGAGCACGGTATATACCTCCATTTATTTGTATTAACTTCAATTTCTTTTTCAATGACATAATTTTTTGAGAATTAGTATTAGTCTATATGCTATAAATAGAAATTCTGGAGTCCAAAATTTCTGCCTGTTCTGCATTTTATTCTTTTGTATTACCCCCTCAGTATGTAACTCAGTATTACACACATATTAAGTTCTCAATAAATGTTTAATAGAACAAATCCCAAGGAATTATACATAGGTTTTTTCATGTACTGTGATTTTGTTGTTATCAACTATAAATTCAAAAGGCCATTATTATGAAGATGAAAATCATGGTGGAATTCATCGCTGAAGGTGTTGGCCATTGCAAGGTAGCACATAAAATTTATATATACTTTTCAACATAATAAAGGCCTGTTCATAGCCTTTTAGAAAAGACCCTGCTGAATCTTTTAGTTTTCCTTTAAAATCTTTGTAGTTTTTAGTTGATAGTTATGGAGCCCTCGGGCAACTGTCAAAGGTGTTATGGAAATTCAATTTTTCTTCATTCAGGGGAACTTGATTTTAAAAATAAGCTCTACATTTTATTTTCCTGTCAAGGACAATTCCTATTTGGAAGGGAGGGATTGACTATTTTGTCTCAGTTCAATTTTGACAAAATGTGGAAATCATTATGTGATTTTTCCCATCCATTAACAATAATAGCCTTGATTATCTCTTCGGAAATTCAGCAATATCATAGTGTGTGGAGAAAATCTCTCTAATTACCACTAATCATAAGTTTTGTTCGATCATTTAATAGTGCTTTGAAACTCTTTACTAGCAATAAGTTGAGTATTAGAATTCTTTCACTTACTTTCTGCACCTGCTTAGTGTTAAGCTCCAAGCAGTATATTTTTATTTAATCATTTTAATTTTCTCAACATTTGTTTCCAGTATTTCCCAGTGTGATAGCAGAAGCCTTGGCTCTCATTTTTTTCCTACTTCACAGTGTTTCTGCTTTAATTCAGATGCTGCAATGCTACATAGGTTCTTTCTAAAGAAGAATAAATAAAACTTTCAGAATACTTAGGAAGTCAATATTTACCAACTAGAAAATGTCTTTTACATTCTGAGACTTTAATCTTGTTATAGAAGCTAGAGGTCATTTGAATGATTACTTATAATAAAGATTACATGTAATGTAAATCTTCAGATTGGCCTTTAGTCCTGCAAACATTTACATCTGACTTTTTTCTCTCCTATGGAATCGCTACTGAGATTTAAAGAAAACATGAATTCAGCAGTTTGGAAATAAAAGAATAATAGGGTTTCTTAAATGACTAGGAAGAGTATGGGTATATTCCTCTGAGGTTACCCCCAAACTAAGCCAAAAACTGTTGATTATGGTGACTGTAGCTGTACCAGATTTTCTCATCTCAGGAAGTTGAGTTGTTTCAAATTACTTGACATTCTCTAGTATATAAAAACCACATCAGGATGATGCCACAAAAAGCATGGTGGTTTAGTTTGATTTACTCTCAGTATTCAATAAAACTACACCAGTGTATATTTGTTTACTTATGACTTAAAAATAAAAACTATAGCCCAACTGAAAAAATAAACTAACCAGTGCTCTTTCCCTGTGCCATCTGCTTAATTATCAATGGAATATTAGAAATGAAGGTCCTGGGATACTCTGCAAACCATGTTTTGATGATGTAGAAGATAGGAGAAGTATAAATGTGTGCAGGAGTGGGGACAGAGCAAGAGCCACACATGTGTGTGAGAATGTGCTCATCTGAATACATGAGAAGTTGTGCATATATTGTTAAAGTAGGAGAATGGCAGCAGGTGGAAAATGATGGACAAACTGATAGAAATTTTAAGTTAAGTAATTTTAAGAATTGCCAGACAACATTTTTGATTGCCTGATCTCAGCTCTCTAACTTTTTTTTTAAGCCTACAGTATTCCTAGGTGGTCTCCCATCCAAGTACTAGCCAGGCCTGACCCTGCTTAGCTTCTGAGATCAGAAGAGATCAGGTGTGTTGAGAGTGGCATGGAGGTAGACAACAGCTCTAACTTTGTCAAGCTTTCAGCTATACTTGACCTCCACCTTAGGGGATCCACTATTAGTACGAATTTTTGGGTAGTGACCTTTATTCTACCTTTAACTGTGACCCAGTAAACTGCCTCTTATATATGCTGGAATGAGCTACCTCAAAAGGTATAAGGTGGGAAAGGCAAAAACCAATGTTTAAGCATCTGGAGATGTTTAGCAGCTGCCTTTTCTAAAGTTTTAATGACAATGAAAGTTCAACTTTACTGCTTAGCTCTTAGGATGGAATATAATCTAAATTTTTATGCACAAGACTTTTGGCTGAGTCTTTTAAATCAAGATATCGTGTGCTTTCATGGGCATTCAAAGTCGTGTGTGTGTGTGTGTGTGTGTGTAGATCCATTATTGTTAGACATAAAAGATTCCTTTTGTCATTTTTTTAGTGCAAAAAATCATGGAATATATTGGTAAAGAAAATGGAACTTCTAAACCCAGCTCTTCTGAAAAGAAGTGCATCTGCACTTAATTGGTTTTCTCCTTTAAGTCCTAATGAGCACTGTCCGGAGTAGGTTAGTAAAGAGGTTGCATCTGTGTTGCAGATGAGACACACATATGTGACATCTTTACAAAGAAAGATATTAGATTTAGACAGCTTCAAGGATGGTTAAAACAACACACACACACACACACACACAACCTGGTGGTCAAATGAAATTCTAGTCTTTCTTACTGTCAGATTTATAAGACCAAGTAGCACCCCAAAAGATGTGTTTGAAATGGTAGATTGCTCCACATACCACCTGGACAAGGGCAGTGTAAAAACAGCAGCTAAAATCAAAACCACTTGAATTCTGGCTCAGCTTTCTCCAGACAAGTACTTAAAATAGCTTAAATAACAGGATGCAAGGGGAGGGAAAACATTTCCTTTTAAGGATATGCATTCTTAGTGTGATTCAAACTTCTGCAGGAACATGGCTGCAAAATAACTTTATTTACTTTAAGGTTACTTGGAGGAGGGTGTTGGGAGAGTTAACTGGCAGTTAAAATAATTCTTGGTAAAAGAGAATAACAAGGTTTTTTTTTTAAAACAGAATGCAAATATGAACCTGCATGTGTCATTAGAGACAGAGGAGAGGGAGAGGGAGAGAGAAGGAGGGGTGGGGGAAAGAGAGAGAGAATCTGTTGTTGTAAGCAGTTGGTTCCTTTCTGATGAATTCAGTAGCCATTATGAAAGACAGGCCTCCTTGAGCAGCATTGGGTGTGTCTTAGTTATTACTTTTTAAGTATAGTGATTTTTCTTTAAAATAGAACACTCGATCAATTCATTGAATTTAGCTCTTTTTGTGGGAACTTAGGTGGGTAGTGGAGTTTCTTTGTTCCAACTACCTGTTAATGTCTATCCATACTGACCATATTTTCTGGATAACAAGTTGAGACATGTGCTTGCAGAAACATTGAGAATGCTCTAGCTAATATAGGCTGTATGATAAGATCTGCTTTATCAGGTGGTTGAAAATATGATACTGCAACAGAAGTCCTCGAAATACAGAACCTGTTCCATCCCATGCCAATGTATAGTTAATGAAGTGTCAGATGAAACAGAAAGGGGTTCCAGAATATTGGCAGCTTTAATGAGAAAATCAAGGACTGTCATCATGCCAGGAGATCGTGATTTTAGTTTTCAGTTGTTAAAAGTGTTTTCAATCTAGGTATATATTTTCGGGTCAGTGTGTTATTAAATTCTCATGTTTATGTCAAAACTCAGGAAAGGAAAAAAATTTACTCTCAATGATAGTTTTTAGCTCTGCTTAATAATGTCACTGATGAGATGGAAGCTTTCAAAAATGTCGCCATACTATCTCATTTTCTGGCCTTTCAAAGCATAGCACATTAGATCTCTGATATTGTTTAAGGGTGTGTGTGTGTGTGTGTGTGTGTGTGTGTGTGTGTGTGTGTGTGTGTATTTTGGCTGGGGATTGGAAATAAAATTAGCATAAAACTCTTTTAAAATAATTGCACACGATTTTATCTTTCAAGTTCTTTACCAGCTGGGAAATTTTGTAAAATTAATTGTAAGCTGCCTTGTTAGGTTCCCTCTGCCTTTTTATTGAAATTGTTTTCTTCCAAAGATATGATGTAGGAGCTCTAAGAAAAGCCTTCTATAATTTGCTAGTACTAATGCTAAAATGCCTTTAATTACAGGAGGTAGTAAAATCTAGATCTACCAATAGAGAAAAATAGCAGAATAGGTAAAATTGTTTAAATATGTAAAACTAGATAACATGTTCAATGATTCTTTTTCCACCCCAGGAAAGATATAGGATAGATATTCCAAGTGACCTCAAAGTCTTACAAGAATTTTGAAGCTATGGTTTCAAGTAAAAACCAGAATGTTCTGGTTAATTTCTGTATATGGTAACTAGCTCAGTGCCTTCTACAAAGTAGGTACTCAGTTTTCTCTGGACGTTGACTCATGCTAAACAAGTGTACATGATATTTCTTAATAAAGTAAAGCAGGTTTCTACATTTAGAACGAGAGAGAGGTCCTGACATGACAACCATCATTGGTTTTCTACTTGGGTACTCCTTGGTGGGTGTGTTCACTTAGAAACCCCAAATTACAGATCTGAAGGCTGCTGGGTGGGGACAGGATTAGAACAAAGGGAATGAGATTGAATGTTATTTAAAGGGTATTTCTGTCATTATGGTTTCCTGATGGAATTGCCATTCAGTCTCGAAATGCTATTTCTGTATTTTTGTCATTGTCGTTTGTTTAATTTTGTTTTCAAAATGCTTATTATATTGGAGTATTCTTTTCCTGGTTAATACTTGAGAATCAGTATTTCTACAAAAAGAACTTTTCCTATTGCTTATTATATGCAAGGTACTGTACTACATATAGGGGTGGGAGATGAAAAGATTTAGAAGACTCTTTATCAAGGGATTTGCAACCTAATAAGGTTGTCATGTAATGAAAAATTCTTATTCCTTATTTCTCTAATCCTCCTTTAAAATGTTCCTATCAGTTAATAAAAACATCTGTTATTACTACTCTTTGAAATGGATTTTCCACATGTGGTCATTTTATGTTAGTTATATTTTAGGGTGGCTACTTCCTGGCAGCTTTTAATCACATCAGTGAGCTTCTAATTAATGGTCAAGAGAGGTTATTTCAAGAGAGGGTATACACAAGTGGTAGTTCTCTCCATTGTCTATACCTCTATTCTGCCTAATTCAAATAAACTGCTGGGTAGACTAGACTTTCAGGGATTGATTAGTTTTCTGTAGCTTTGAATTCATCATAATTCTACAATGTTTATTTTTAACCACCTTTACCTTTCATTTCTATTATATCACTGAGGATACAAAAGAACAATTAAGTACCTGTATACACTAGGTCTAAAATGTAGTCAATAACATTATACTCAGATATGTTATTTCAGAAGTCAGAAAAGTAGAATACATTTAAAAATATTTTCTATCATAAATTACTAAAGTGGACAAAGTTTTGACAATTGCAAGGAATAAACTATCTCCTTCAATAAAGGTGTCACAAAAATGAAGAACTATTATATTTAGGTAATGAGGTATAGAAGTGATCAAAATGTAATTACTCCATATTTGTTTTGTTTTTAATATATGTTATGATTTTATCTCCAGTTTCGTGTGTGTGTGTGTGTTTGTGTGTGTGTGGCTTGTGAGTCCTGTGTATTTAAATTTAAAATCAGAGTGTATTAGAGCCAAAAAGGGACTTTAGAGATCATTTGATCCAAAGCATTTCTTTTACAAATGAGAAAACTAAGACCTGGAGAGGTGAATTGTGCAAATTAGTAGCCAAAGTGAAATTCGATCTTGTGTCACATTACTCTCACTTATTGTGTCCCTTTGACTAGGCTATGTATCTTTCACTATGCCACAGTAGCACTGAGTTCTATTTTAACTTTTTAAAGAAATGAGAGAAACAGATCCATATATGCATGGGAGGTGTATTTAAACCCAAGAATTACATTCATCGAAAATTGCTAAAATCCTGCCACAGTGCTCTAAGTATTAATTTGTTCTTTTTAGTGACTGCCAATGTTGTTGCTGGATTGATTTCTACATATAAACAGTTTACTAATAAAGTGTTTGATATATGACCTTTAATAAATCTAAAGCAAAGAAAGCGAAGACGTGCCCTAGAGGAATTAGGTGCTTTATCTTAAAGGAAATATAAGTGATTTTCAGAAGTCTTGGGTAGTTTGGGGATGGCGTTTTAAAAGCTTAGAGATTTTAACTGATGGATTTTAAATGTAGTCACTTACATTTAAGAATATGTTTGACTTTAGAAGTACACTTCATTAAAACTAAAGATAGAATTCATCAGCCTTCAAATCATTGGGGAAATGGTTTCATATAGGATAGTTAATATTTTAATAAATGGCAAAAACTGGCCAATATGAATTACACTTAGATCACACTTGGGATAAAATCCAAAGTATGTTCTATAGCCTATACGAGCTTTTATGATCAGCTCTTTAACCTCATCTCTCACTTTCTCCTTCGCTGTCTCTATACAAGTCATACTGGATCATTGCTATTCCAAAAGACACTGGATACTACTCCACATCATAGACTTTGCATTTGCTATTTCCTTTACTTGCAGTCTCTTACCCCAGAGAGCCACATAATTTGCTCCCTTACCTCATGTAAGTCTTCATTCAAATATAACCTCCTCAAATGAAAATCAAAAATATCTCCAGAAGTTTCTGAATGTCTCCTGGGGGACAAATCAGCCCACAGTCGAACCCTTTACTGTGCTTTATTTTTCTTCATAACGATTATGTTATATTACATTATATTTTATCATCATACCTCATGTTATATTTGCTTATCAGTTGTCATTAGAGTGTGAGCTCTTTGACAGCAAGACTTTTTTTCATTGGTTGCAGTATCCCCAATCCCAAGAGCAGTACATGGTATACAGTTTATAATGCATCAAATAGATTAACTGTTCACAATATGTTTTCCTGAATTGTGCCGTGAACATCTTGGGTCATTTCTCTATTCAAGTCATTTCCTTTTATTATGATTTATTATTATAATAAGGAATAAAAAGCATTGTTGAAGAGTAGGTATTTGAAATTGCTGATGAAAGTTAAACTTTCTTTACTAAAAAATATGCTCAAGTTATTACACTCCTCTGTACATTAGCCCTCTTTACAAATAAATTAATTGTTGATCTTTGGTAAGGTTTTTGTTTTCATTTTTAACAGTTTTAGAATAGGCATCATCGTCACGTAGACACATACTCTGTTAAAACCCTAGTAGCACAAACATTTTTTTTAAGTTATTTATAAAGTCATGTAAAACATTTGCTTACCCAGGATGGCAATTCTATTTTATTAACTATATTTATCTTGAACTAATATGTATTTATATTAACTCTTGAGAAAGCAGCAGTAGGGAGGGAAAAAATGGCGTAGAAGATGAAGGCTCTATTCGTCCCTCTGGCGACCAAATCAAAGCTGTGACAGAAACAAGGAGCAAACAGCAGGGAAAATCACCTGGGATCTAGATGAACAAGCCATACAATTAGGGAGAAAACTAAGAAATCGCCCAGCAACGGACAGAAGGTAGGCGGAGCAAGGACGCGAATCTGCCCAGTCCTGAGCCGCTGAGTGGGGCAGAGACTATAGCAGCAGCGGACGCCTCTTAAAGGGGCCGCGTCTGCAAGCAGGCTTTCGCACTGCTGGACCTGCGCCCTCTGAGCACCAGTACGATTCAGCCATGCGCAGGAGGCACCAGGGACTTACGGAGAGACACCAAGTTGTCGGAGTGAGGGCCGAGGCAAGACTTGTGTGTACAGAAGTTCTGGCGGTATCTATCGTTCCTCTGTTGAGCCTCCCTTCCCCCCACCCTACCCCCCCCCGCCCCCCGCCCCGCCCCCCACACACACTCCCAGTGTGCGGACTCAGCGCTGCCGTAGGGGAGACTTCATCAAACTGGATAACAGAGGTCGCTCTGCCCAAAAAATTCACTGAAACTCCACCTCCCCCAACTCACAGCGACACCCAAGCCACACCCAGGTGTGTCCTCACTTACTCAGGTGCCCCTTGCTGAGCAGCACCTAGACTCACGCTGGCGGTGGCTGACTTCAGTTTCTGGCGTGGCCTTTTGAGGCAGCTATAAGCGCAGCATCTGTGGATTACTTGCTGAACTGAACAGGTGGCCCGGGTCGGGTAGAGGCTTGGGCTAAGTTTGGCCTGCAGCTGAATCCCTCTCAGGACTGTGCCACTGGACACCTACCACACAAAAAGCCCTAACAAGAGTGAGAGACTTGAGAGCTTTGCTTAGTACATAGAAACAGACATAGAAAGGCAGCAAAAATGGGAAGACAAAGAAGCAGAAACCATATGAAAGAACGGAACAGAGATCCAGGAATAATGAAGTCAAGCAACCTAACAGATGCAGAATTCAAAACACTGATTATAAAGATGCTTTATGAACTTACGGTAAGTATACATGAACTCAGTGAGAACTTTAACAAAGAGATTTAAAAAAAGCATAAAAATGGAAATGGAAATTATAAAAGGGAACCAGTCAGAAATGAAGAACACATTATCTGAGATGAGAAGTATATTAAATGGAATAAACAAAGTGAATAAAGAAGAGGAGCAAACGACCTATACAGAGGATGGGAAAGCCAAGGACACTCAATCAGAACATCAAGAAAAAAGAAGCCAAGGCTATAATAATAATTTAAAGAGCCTATGGGACACTATTAAGTGTAAAAATATCTGTGTCAGAAGGGTACCTGAAGGAAAACAAGATGTTAAGGAGCTATATGGAGAAATAATGGTGGAGAACTTTCCTAACCTGGTGAAGGAAATACACATAAATCCCCAGGAAACTCAGAGAGCCCCCCCAAAATGAACCCAAAGAGTCCCACGCCAAGACACATCATAACTAATATGCCAGAGGTTGAATACAAAGAGAGAATCTTAAAAGCAGCAAGAGAAAAGCAGTCAGTTACCTACAAGGGAGCACCCATAAGACTGGCAGTTGATTTCTCAAAAGAAACTATGCAGGACGGAAGGGCTTGGCACAAAATATTTGACGTGAGGAAAACCCAGGATCTACAACCAAGAATACTTTATCCAGCAAAGCTATCATTTAGAGTCGAAGGACAGATGAAGAGCTTCCCAGACAAAAAAAAATAAGCTAAAGGAATTATCAACACCAAGCCAGTATTACAGGAAATTTTGGAAGGAATTCTTAAGAGAAAAAAAAATGCATCAAAAGCAGGAATAAAGAATGGTAACAACTACATTTCTATCAAGTTACCTCAAATGGAAAAGAATTAAGTGTTCCAACCAAAAGATAGAATGGCTGAATGGATAAGAAAACACGACCCCTACATATGCTGCCTACAAGAGACTCACTTCAGACTAAAAGACACACAGATACTTAAAGGAAGGGGATGGAAATAGATATTGTCGTGATGGACCTAGAGGGTATTGCACTAAATAAAATGGGTCAGACAGAGAAAGACAAATATCGCATGATTTCTCACACATGTGGAATCTAAAGAACAAAATCAACAACAACAACAACAGCAGCAAAAATAAACTCATAGATACAGAGAATATTTAGAGGGATACTAGATGGGAGGGCTGTTGTAGGGGGCAAAGAGAGGCAAAGGGTTTAAGAGGTCCAAATGGATAGTTGCAGAATAGATATGGAGATGTAGGCTGGTAGCATGGGGAAGATGGTTAATAATGTTGTATGTAATAAATATGTAAGGGGGAAGAAGAGTACTAGATTTGGTGGGGTGATCACTTTGTGAGTTATGTGGATCTCTGATCACTATGCTATACAACTGAAACTGGTTTATGATTGTATGCCAAGTATAATTGAAAAAGGAACTCATTGAATTGTACAATGTAAATACAAGCAACTAATTGTCTATTATATTTCAATAAAGACGAAAAACAAAGTGGCACTCAAAATGATAGCTTAATTTCAGTTGTGCTTTGTAATATAATCAGCATTAATTCATAAAACTATGAAAGTAATGGAAGAATAAGGAACATAAAATACCAAATAGCTGTAGTTGAATTTGTTTTATACTATGGCAGTGCTCTATTGTTGTACAATCTATTAATTTTTTAACTAGCTTCATGATTTAATACTGATTTCATTAAACAACTATGCTTTCTTAATATTTGGGTCACTATTTTTAAGCGAAGTTACTTATACACTGTTTAGTATACAGGATATATGATGTAAACCTTGCCCTTTCTGTTAAAATTTGCATTTTTCCTTTCAAAAACTTCAGGTACCACACAATAAGAAAGGAAAAAAATTATATTCAGGTGAACTTTTGAACTGAGCCTCAAATGAAGAAAAATAATAGGTTTATTTATTTCTCCTAAAACTTTTTTCCTTTTTTTGCTTGCTCTTCTTTTTTATGAAGATCTCAACAGCAATGGATTCATTTGTGACTATGAGCTTCACGAGCTTTTCAAAGAAGCTAATATGCCATTACCAGGATATAAAGTGAGAGAAATTATTCAAAAACTCATGCTGGATGGTGACAGGAATAAAGATGGGAAGATAAGTTTCGATGAATTTGTTTATGTAAGTATATGAAAATCCACCATTTTTAGAGGTAATGATTGTTCCTTTGTCTAAAGGGATCCTATAGTCATAAGTACCATTATATTAAGTTCCTAAATATATTGTATTAGTACTGTTATAACTAATAACATTTTGCTCATTTCACCCACTAAATTTAGTTAGTTCTTTAGAATATCTTAAGAAAAGAATTTAGAAAAAGAGCACTGACATAATCAAAGATATAACACATTGTTCACTGTGTAAGGTGGAAAATCTCCTTTGGGCCTTCATTAAAGGGCATTTTTCAAGGTGCTAAATGACATCCTGGAAGTGCTTTTTCTCCCTCCCTTGGTGAACAGTATGCTCCCAAAATTTAATGATACACCCTGACTCACAGTGTTGGAAGCTTCCTTAGTTAAACTTTCTGATTAAAAAGATGTTTGCTATTCTGTGGTAGTCATATTTAACCATACCATTTTCTCTAGGATGATAATTTTGATAATTAAAAGTTAAAATATATATTCTTAGTCCATTAGAAGACGGATTTAAAATTTTTGTATACTTCTCTAATGTAATAAAATACTCTATAAGGTTAGAGGCCGATTTCTTAATTCTTTGATCGCCAGGCACCTGGTTTATTGTTCTATACTCAGTGCTTAGAGAGTGTATGTGTAGTACTTCCTATTAAATCCTAATGCTTTCAGCTGCTGGTAAGTGAGGTCTAGATTTTCTAGACATATGCCATTTTCAATCCATATTAATTGACAAAGTATTTGAAATGTATGTTAAAGAATAGCTGTTGCCACTTTCCTCAATTAAGAACACCCTTAAGTTAAGATTTTATTGTTTTTATTTATTATTAATTTAATACCAATTTTGACTAGATCTGATTAGGCTTTTCTTACAGTATATATTGCAAATAGGTAATTAGTGCCTAATATTTATCATACTTCCTAGCACTCCTGTCCTTTTTCATGGTTTCCCCCCCCTCTTTAATTCACCCCCTTCCACCCCTGACCCATGGATGTTGCCATTTCCCCTTAAGAACTGGATCTCTGAAGGCAGGGCATCTCCTCCCACATGCTTGCAGCATGCACCCGGGGCCTGGCACACCCAGGGTATGGTTCATGGCTCCAACTGGGGCACGGACCCAGGACCTTCCACATGTAAAGCAGTCATACTAACCACTACACTATGGAGCTACCTCCTTCATGGTTTATTTTTGTCCCAAGACACCTAAAATGATAACATATTCCCTGTCATTTACTGCAGCAACTGAAATTCTGATATGTTCTCTCCGATTAGAATTAACCCCTTTAAGAATACCATAAGAGTTCAAAGAAGCAAATTAAGTAATGATGTCTGTCTACTCAGCTGATAGCATTTGGGGGTGGGGGAGGTCGTTACTGTTTTTAAAATGCAGGCATATGTCGTAATTATAATGATATCGTTCTTGCTATCTTCTTTTGAAATTTCTTCCTCACAATTTTTATCTCCAGTTATTGCCAAAGCCTTTTGTTTTGAATTCTGTGTTCAATAGTAAGTTGCAGTTGACTTGCAATATAAGCATTTGCATGTCCTCTGATGTATAACTTGCTCACCTTGTAACTGCATGTTTAATTATGAATTTAAATCAGCTTAGAGGAGTAGTTAACAATGACTGGTTTTTAAAATATAATTTGATGCTCAGAATTTTTTAATCTAGAAAAAACAGACTTAAATCGTTAAAATTTGCAGCATGCTGGTATTGTTAAGGACAAAATTATGAAAGCGTCTTTGAGAAAAATATTCTTAGGGAAATACTTAATTTTGTATATTTTGAAATGTTGCAGATTCCACATAGCTGTTTGTAGCCTCTAAGTGAGGAGATGTGATTACCTTAGTATATTCTTAAAAAGTAACATGCATAACAATTTTGGCATCGCCAGGGATTTTTAAAATAAAATATTAATAAAGACATTTTAAGTTAAAGTGTACATTTTAGAATAGGAAGGAATCAATACATTTACACTTCATTTTTCAAATTAAAATTTTTTAAAAATGCCCTAGTTTTCTGAAAAAGGAAGTGATATGCCTGACATTATACAGGGAATTAGTGGCTTTTTCCAGTTACCTCCCTTTTATTTGAGAAATTTGAAATATGAAGGACAGTAAAATAACCTGCCTAAAGTTTCAAAATGATATCATCATGACTATACCGAAAGAAAGATGGGTGTCTAACCAAATGTCCGTCCACTCCAATCTGCTTTATCATCAGTGGAACAGCTTACAAATTGTCAAACAACACATGAGCAGATCTTAGTTACCTGAGAAAGAGGAAGCACATTATTTTTGTCAGGTATTAACATAAGGAAATAGAAATAAAATAAACATGTTCTTGCATGTTAGTTTTTTGTTTTTCATTTAAATTTCTGCTTACAAGTTGTTAATTGTAAACCAGGCTACAAACAACATTTTGTTAATTTTGGAGAAGAAAAGAGTCCCCAAATTATATGTAAACTTCAAATGTTAAAATTAAATTTCATACCCTGATTTTGTTTCTTCAGAGTATTTTAAAACTAAATTACCAAGTTTTTATACTTACAAAATAATAAGTGTTTTTTTTTCCCTACATCTGTAAAAGGACTGGTATGGCAATAAGTTCTTTCATCAAAGATGTGTGCATTAAACTCTTAGGTTTCACAACAAAAAATTTGCTCTTGCTTGAAGGAAATAAGTTGTTAACCTGTTTTAGGATTTTTATTAATAGTATCGACCTGATGGGATTAAATAACTTCATATAAGTAAAGTGCTAAGAACAATGCCAAGCATATAAAGTACCATATGTGTTAGTTGTTGATAGTTATTTCTATTTTTTTAAAAGAGCAGTGTTCTCTTCCTATTATTAAGTTTAGACCTATGAGAGATTCCAATAAAAGTAAAAATCTAAACCTGCTACCTTTGAAACAAGCCTCAAACACTGGAAGCCAGTCAACATGTTTTTGCAGTTCTTTCTGAAATCTTTCCTTCTTAAGTCCTATGCCTCTGGATTTCTTAGGTTTGGCCACTAGTTCTGTGCTGAGCTAGAAAGGAGATAGATAGAACTTTTAAAAGTAGTAAGAAGCATATATATATTTCATTAAAGAGACTAGAAAAGATCTATAGAATCAGAGTGAGCAGTACACACCAGGAGTCAGTTCACATGTGATAAAGCAAGTCCTTCCTCTTTGAGGGAAAACAGCGCTAAACAGTGAGCTCATTAGTATCACAATGGGTGGCTTTGAAAAGATTCATTGAGAAGTCTCCAACACAGTAGTTGGCCTTGTATTATCTCTGATTTCGGAGATTCTTGTTAAGCCAAGGCTTATGATACTCAAATAGCTTTTATCATCCACTGGAGCAATTTCTTTTCTAAAGTAGAAAATAAAATGTAAATTCTCATGTAGCGAATCAATTTAATGGATACATAAATCTTCAATTATCTCTTAATTTTTTAAATCTAAGGAACAAAGAAAAATACTGCAAAACTGAAAAATTTGAGCTTGGCTGCAATAATTCCAAAAAAATATTGAGAAAATGAAGGTCATGTAACTTCTAAGACAATTGAAAATTTATAACTACTACTACTATTTGTAGGCCTCTTTTCCACGATATATATAAATTTGGATTTATTTTTCAGCTGAAATTGTGATCATGGAAAGGACCTAATTTTTAGAAGCAAATGATTCTTGAGGCAAAAAATATAGTAAGAAAAATAACTTTTCATATGTCATAGTAACATTTTGGACACTTTTTTGTCATTCTAGTGATTTATGGTATGTCGGTCATGACAAAATGTACACATTTTAGGTTTTAATTTACTGGATGATATTTTCCTAAATGAAATAGAGTTCAGAATGAGGTAGAATAGTGAATATTGTTTTTTCACTGAGCAGATGCATAGTTATCAAATGAGGATTTATTGGAACAAAATGCATCACAGTTAAGACTGCTGCATTAGCAGGTCACAGTTTTGTTGTATAGTCTTGGCTAGGAAGTTAAGATAAATTAAACGAAATTACAGTTGGACTAAAAAAATCAGAGTATAAATAAAATTTTAATAATTTGAAAATTACCCAGAGTGCATGAATCAGCTTCACACTACGATATTTAACAGGAGTTAAGGATTTAAGGAAGCCAGAGAGGAGTTTTCATTGGCTGTGTGCAATATTTAGAGTAGTCACTGTGTATGTGTGTCTATATACATAGACAGACATAGACACATGCACACACACATCCATTCTAAAATTCTACCTCTGAAAATACAGGTATAACATGAAATACCAGCTATAGAGATTGAGTAAACTTGATTTTGTAAAAGTTGCTGCTTACTATTTTCCTAAGTTAATTTGGGTTTGTAAGTGCAAATAAAGTCAGGATTTCAGAAAGGTAACAGGAAAAGATGACTTTGTGGTAGGGCTGCTTATAACACCTACAGCACCTTTTCTACCATTTATAAAAAGTCACTTTCTAGGTGGATTAATTATGAAAAGGTGGAAAGACTAAATGTAAAAAGGCACTCCTGTTTTCTGCCTGACACAGTCTTGTGCAAGATATAAGGCAGGCCTGGTTAGTGGAGCATGGGCTAGATTTCAACTTCTTTTCATGGTTACTCTCCCAAATATAACCTGTTCTATGAACTTAAGATGTAGGCTGCACCTTCTGAGATATGTATGTGTGTGAGTATGTACTTATCAATAATGCTAAAAGTCTCTGAGTTATTTCCTATTTGCTCAACAACTTTTTCATTAGGGTCGTAAGTTTCTTTTGATAAGTGTGCACTTATGTGGTCTAAATACCTTTTAAAGAAATTTTTATGAAGATGCTACACCTTGCTCTTGTTTTACTATCAGTGGCTAATTTAGCCATGCACATTGGTAGATCAGGAACAAATTTGGGGTTACATAAATTCCAGTATTTAAGAAATATGTAGACACTTCTTTAGAGTGTCTGTCTGTTCGTTCAACCAAGTTGTTAGAGTAGAGTGAAATTTGCTTTACTACAACCTGCTCTCGAACAGTTAGAATTTACAAGTTAATTTAGTTAGCCATGTTCCTTGCTGTGAAGAGAAGCTGGATTTCATAACTGCACACACGACAATCACTAAAAAGCCTCTTTTTTTGTTTTTATTCCCAAAAGTCATCCATTGCTACCAACTTAACACATTCTTTTCACTTTTTATCTTATACATTTTGACTGAACAAACTCTTACTGAGCTACGCCATTATACCAATAAATAGGTTTTTTGGTTGAGTCATAAATTTTCATCTTTCTTTGCTCTGAATTGTGGTTAAAGAAGGGGTATCCTTCAACCTTTTCTCTCCAGTAAAAGAATAAAGGCTTCCTTGCTCATAGAAAATTAACAGATTTACCTATGCCTTTGAACCACACTAGTCTTAGGCTTAAAGCGGATTCAGTGCATGTGGCACTTAATGTTTTTGACAAGTGTGTGCAATTGACCTCATTTTCAGTAGCAGTATTGTTGCACTTGCTTAGCATTTTAAAATCTCAAGCCTAGTTTTCCATATCTTTTAATGCTCATAATCTATGGGGAAATTTTTAAGTAATCAGAGTATAAAAGAAGATAAATATGCTTTATTCTACATAATTAATTGTGGATCAACAATATATTTTGATTAATAGATTTTCCAAGAAGTAAAAAGCAGTGATATTGCCAAAACTTTCCGCAAAGCAATCAACAGGAAAGAAGGGATTTGTGCTCTGGGAGGAACTTCAGAGCTGTCCAGTGAAGGAACACAGCATTCTTACTCAGGTAATAGTTTCATGTGTGTTAAGTTAACATAATGAACTAAGTAGGGTGTATTCTATAATATCAAGGAGGGGTTCTAGATAAATATTGCCTCCCGATTAAGAATATAATAGAGATCTCTTGCAACATGTATTTGGACTTGTGACTAATACTTGTCATAAAGGCATTTTAAGTTTTTATCATATGGCTTTGTTAACTTTTAAGAGACGTGATACAACAATATATGCAATGACTAGCTTTATTATAGTAGAGTTCTACAGTAATATAAAAATAATTTTTAAATAATTTTGTAACTAAATTCTCTAAGAATCAGTTAACTCTGCCCTGCCCTTTTTGTTAATTTTGTAATTCCTAATAGCTACTGGGTTGCATTCAAGTGTCTGGGTTTCCAAAGAGGATAACCACATATTTGTGACACATTAATGTTCAACATTACTAAACTATTTTAGGATTTAAAGTCAAATATTTAACCTAGAGTATGAACTGATTTCTTGTGATTCAACATAATTTTAGAGGAAGAAAAATATGCTTTTGTTAACTGGATAAACAAAGCTTTGGAAAATGATCCTGACTGCCGACATGTTATACCAATGAACCCAAATACTGATGACCTGTTCAAAGCTGTTGGTGATGGAATTGTGCTGTGGTAAGATGCTGGCTTATTTTATACTCAGATTTCCAAAGGTGGTGTTCCACATAATTGATGTATTTGTTTCTGGGTACTTGACAACTTCATCTTGGGAAATCGAATTGAAAATTGGTTCTACCCACTTAATTTCATCTCTAGGTCTGTCCATGAAAGTGCCACCAAAACATGGATCTAAAACTCAGTCATTTAGTCTGGGAGCCTCATTATAGGGAAGCTTTGAGCTTCCAATTTCTTCTTACCACCTGAGCTAGTAGAGTATTACAGCTTCATTGAACATAAGTATGCCAGTATCTCTTTATTCTAAAGTATGATAGTTTCCCAAAAGGAAACAGGCTGCTTTTTAATGCTCACTCTCCAAGTACTTATTTCTGAAAAATGCATTTGTCACTGCTGCTGTCCCAGAGCCACTAGTATCTTGGTAGAAATGAAATAAGATTATCAGTATTTTGTCAGCTGATGCTTCTATTGATAGAGGCCATGTAGCACAGGAGTTAAAAGCATGCCCCATAATCAGTCTGCCTGGGTTCATATTCAGGCCCTGCTACTTGGTAGCTGTGTGACTGTAATCAAGATTTCAGCCCCTTTGCATTTTACTTTCCATCTACTATGATCCCTGAATTATTGTACTTCCCTCACAGGGCTGTTGTGAACAGTATTTGACTACATACATGTAAAGTGCTTAGAACGGTGCAATAGATATATTTTAGATTACAGTGTGCAATACATAAAATTCCCCTTTTTTGCAATAAGGTCATGTTGCCTTGTTTGAAAAGCTGATTTAAAAAATGTAAGATATCCCCTATTTTATCATTTATAGACACTAAAGAAATAATTCCCCATGTGTTTTAATAAAGATAATAATATGATACTATTGATTTAATATTTAAATTTTGCATGAAAAGCAGCATGGTTTTTTCCTATGCAGAATAACATGTTTTAGGGCATTATTATAAATATCTAAAATGTTAGAGCCTAACACCAAATTTTAACCAAATGAAAATCTTCCTAATAAGTCACAGATTCTGGCCTAATTAACATAACCTTTTTTTCTCTCACCACTACCTCATAATTTGGGCACGCAATAAATATTTGGTGAATGAAAGAATCTCATGCTTAACTAATTGTACCTCTTTGTGGATAAATGGCAATTTTTAATCATGAATTATATAATCTAGAAGAGACTCAACTTCAGTGTGGGATTTTGTCTGTTTTTAACATTTATTCAAGGTTTTTTTTCAAATATTCAAATTATTCATCCTTATAAAAGAATGCAGAAAATAAAAAAATAAAATAAAATGAGAAAATATGCCCCAATCCTCAACTCAGAAGTACTCAACTACTATAAACATTTTAGTCTTTTTTTATTTTGCACTTTTCATATATATATAATTTTTTAAATCAACATGATAAAAGTCATATACTGCATTTATTTTTTCAAATTACATGTGACATAAACCTTAAAATGTTTGCGAACATTCGCAGACTCTTTGTGAATAAGTCAACTCATTTTTAAATTTTTGTTTCAGTAAAATGATCAATCTTTCCGTTCCTGACACAATTGACGAAAGAGCAATCAACAAGAAGAAACTTACACCCTTCATCATTCAGGTATGCATTGTTCTCCTTTTCCTCTTCCATGAAACTACTAATTGAGGACCTGTTCTACAGACCATAGGCTCTGCACTTGTATCGTATCATTTAATTCTTACAACAACTCTGAGTTTCAGATTATTATCTAGATCTTACAGAGAAGAGAGCTGGATCACAAAAGTTTCTGAGCTTGCCCGAGGTTAATGTCAGAACGGAGTTCAAATCCAGGTCTAATTCCAAAGCTCTATGTTCTTTTCAATACACATTGTATTCAAACATATAGAAATAAGCAAATATATTTAAGCTCTTGATTAATTAGCATATTTAAGGATGGAACACTTTTCCATATAGTGGGTATTAAACTGACAGCAAAACTCCCTCTGGCAAGAACACCTCTTAGGATGTGGAGATTGAGAACTTCTGAACCTCCTTCAGCTATGTGCAATAGACCTCTCATTAGGCATTTTAAGAAATATGACACTTAACCCACATGGAGATACTTACTCTAGTTACTCAGCCTTTTCCTTTAGTACTTCCAAAAGGACTGAATAAAAATACCAAGTTCCCATGGAATTCTGAAAAGAACAGTAGCAATAAGGTTGAGATTTGTTGAGCCATGCTTTTAATAGCAATGTCTGAAATTTGTTTTCTGTGGATCATGTATGGCTGAAATTAATACAGGTTTTAATTTCCTCATTGAGTGTTATTTTCAGTGAAGGAAGAAGTACACTCCTAAAAAAATTTAAAGGTCAATAAGCAGGTGCTTAAATTGACTGTCTTGCAGGAAAACTTGAATTTGGCACTGAACTCTGCTTCTGCCATTGGGTGTCACGTTGTGAACATTGGTGCAGAGGATTTGCGGGCTGGGAAACCTCATCTGGTTTTAGGACTGCTTTGGCAGATCATTAAGATCGGTTTGTTCGCTGACATTGAATTAAGCAGGAATGAAGGTAATGGAACACAGTTGTTAATTTGAAAGTTGTTCATTGGTTATTTTCTTCTAGTCATGCAGACTATCATGCTTTCACTTAATTGAGGTAATTAGGTGATAACAAGAATTAACATAAGGTAATGCTATAGTGTTATTGAGGAAAATAGCCTAGTTATAACTTTCTTCTTTAGTAGTAATTAACATTTGTCTGACACTTTAGAATTCATTTTGCAATAAAGACACAAAAGCACAGAGAGTTTAAGGAACTTTCCCAAGGTCCCAAACCTACTATCTATTCTTTTCTGCTTTGTCCACCAAACCCCCACCCCATCACCACCCTTGGCTCTACCACTGTGCACCATCTCCTATTATTTTTTATTCTTTTTATATTCTATCATAGATTTACAACTCTTAAAAATATTCTAACCTGCCCTTAATGGTCTCATATTTTCTGAACCAGCAAAACATTATCCCACTTACAACATAGGTTTGTAAATCACAACATGGAAAGAATTTTGAGGTTCTCAGTACTTTCAAGGTCTCGGAGTATCTGTCAGCAGTCTTATTTTGCCCATTTTTATCCATTATAAGATTTTTTTTGCACTTTCAAGAATATATTGCACTTATGCTTTCAATCCACTCAAAGGTACCTATACTTGAACAAGTACAGTTTTTATAATTGCTGGCCTTCTTCACAGTGGTATTTGTCTTGTTAAAGGAGTTTAAGTCCATTGAAAAAGGAAAGGGAGGCAACATAGAAAAATTAAATTGGCTCATGTAAAAAATCAAGTGATTTATCTTTGACAAGGTCTCGGGTACATAGATGTCAGGCTCTTTGACCTTTTAAAGCCTTTGACTTGGCAGAGATGAGGAGCAGAAGTAGGATTCTGTACAATTGAACATGCTGCCTCTGTCCTCACTTAAATCCCTCAGTGCCAAAGTCACATGGTGTGAAGCGCAGTCTATTAAAGATGAAATTTTCCTGATATAGGTATTTCATAGACCTCTTCAGAAATCAGGTGGCTTCAGTCTTCTTGCTCAATATAAATCTTTTTTATAAGGTAATTATTGCATAAGGACTACACAACTTCTTCATAAAACAATGCTTAAATTTAAATAATTCTCTATGCAAGCACCCAGCCTCTACTTATCATTTATGAGAATATTTACAAAAAAAAATCCCTCAGCTTCTTCCACACATCCAATTCAGCAACAAAAACTTATTGAGCAACCTGTACATATTAGACGCTATGGAAAATGTGAAGTTGAATTATATTTCTTTTAAAAATGTGTTAATTATACGTAAATATAACTGTCATAGTATTTCTACGCTCCTTTGGTCAAAAAATTAAGTAAAAGTTTCTACAATTTTAAACGTCATTCCTCAATCTCTGATTATAATATTATTAAACAAGGGCAATTTATGTAAATATATGACATGTTCATCTTAAAAGCTGTAATTTATTTGTTATTTAGAATGTGGAGAATAACAAAGAAAAGAATAAATTATAGTATTGTATAGTTGCTGTGTACTCTTATCAGATTATCTACTTATATTTATCTTTTATTAGACTATGAGTACATGAAAACCAAAAACTAGGTCATTCTGGTTTTTGCACCTCTATTACTAACAGTGTCAAAAGACTGAATGAACTTATAATGGCCATTATCATATAATTTATTAGTCATGCATTTCTTTTTTTCTTACAGCCTTGGCTGCTTTACTTAGAGATGGTGAGACTTTGGAGGAGCTTATGAAATTGTCTCCAGAAGAGCTACTGCTTAGATGGGCCAACTTTCATTTGGAAAACTCTGGCTGGCAAAAAATCAACAACTTTAGTGCTGACATCAAGGTAACTATGCAAAGAACAGTATCACTTCAGGTGGTATGTAATAATTTGGGAGATTTCATCCCAGCTTAATAGAGGGAAAATCCTACCAGTATATTACCAAGCCATGTTTCTTCTTGCCCAGATGGTAGATTTAAGTAGAGAGATAGAGCTAAGTAAGTAAGGAGCACGCACACCAAGTCTAGCTTTCATTTTGTGAAAAAGAGTGAAAACATACAATCCCAACATTTTATATTCTGCTTATTTTTAAATATGGAGTATAAAATGATGGTCCATGACTATTCTATTCCTAACTCCCTTTCCTAGGCTTCAGTGTACCTGTTAGTAAATATCTAGGAGAGAGAAGGAGCCTCAAGATTCCCCTTCCACTTTCCTATTTGCCTTCTCTCCTGTCATATGTTCCCACCTTTAGACATTGAGTTCTTCAGGGTACTGATGTCCCTCTCTGCTATCGCAGCCCTTGCCACAGTCCCCTCCTACTAAGCCCACCTCTAACACAATACCTGGCACATAAAAGACCCACAAAGATTCCTTGTGTTGAATTGGATTCTGGAGCTTACTGCTCACCATGAGCAGTAGGGAAAAACTAGCAAAAGAGGGAGACATTGGTAGCATTCTTATACCACATGTTACCCTTGGTTCCAGAGAGAGAGGGCCAAAATTATCATAGCAAATATTGTAGAAGTCTCATTAACTGACTGGACTCTCAAAATCCAGATGTTGGGATATAGGGAACAACCTCAAAAATCTTTACCAGATGTCACTGACCAGCAGGGCTATGAAAACAATAGACTGTGATAATATCAATTTATTCAGGAGTGAGAGGGAGTAATGAGATATCTACACTACTGATTTCATGGATAACCCTAAAATTATGAGACAAATTGGCCTTGCCCCTTCTTTTAACTTGCACAACATGTTTGGCCTGCCATATTTTGCTTTATATATTAGATATGTTCTTGAAAACCATTTGTAAGTGAATTTTAAGTTCTGGGATATATTTTAATTGTAAAAAAGGAAACTTTACTTGGAAATTAAGCCTGCTTTGAATATTTTTAAAAAGCAAAGTATTGTTCAGTAATGTGAAAAGGAACATCCAATTTATCTGTATTCAAGTTCAAATTTTCACCTGCAAAGCCCTTTTCAAGGTAGTAAATACAAACTATGCTGGGTTTGCTCTTTACCTGTTCTTCTCCAATGCATAGGATTAGATTATGAATTATTTCTGCACCTTCAGTAGGTAATTGATAATGAAAGCATAATCACAACTGTCATGCACTATTAGGAGGAAGTAAATCCTGTGACCATGAATGGTAGGATCTAGGTTTGCATTTCATGAATTGCTTTGAAATGGCCTCTACTCACCTGATTTCCTCCATACTTAGAATAATTTAGGGCACTGTGTATCAAACTCACTTGGGTAGCTTGTTTAAGATGCAACTTTCTGGGCAGCTCCCAAAGAGTCATCATATTTGGTAGGTATGAGGTTGGATTCAGTAATCCGCATTTTGAGCCACATCCCAGGGGATCAGGATGCACATAATCTCTAGAGTTCACTGTGAGAAACATTCTTTCATAGCCCGTCTGGACTATCAAGGCCCAGTAATACCAAACTATCATATCTGGGAAGGTAATCTTCAGATATAGCAGGATTAAACAATTTTGACTCCGGCTCCTATCCTCTGATCTTTCAGAGAGACAGAATTTTACTTGATATGGATGTTGAAGACCCTTATTAACTATTTGCACTAGTATAATGATTTTCAAACTGTGTTCTGTGGAGTGCCTACACAGCCAGAATTCATGAAGCCCACCCTTGATATGAGCAACACCACTTTATTTTAGGAATTAGGATTCCAAGTAAAAATGTTCAATTGATGAAAGAGTTCAGGGGCATAAAACAAAAAGGGATGCTTGTTTTTAATTAAGTATATTCATATCATAAAGAGTTAAATGTTATGTCACCAGCTCGAAAATTTTTGTCATTTAAACTTACAATTAAATACATCTTTAACACAGCTAATCTCTTCTCCATAGGTTATAATATATATTGTGCTTTGTAATAATGTAACCTGTTTATTTTCTCTTTCCCTATGCTTCCTGGATTTCTACTCTCTCACTTGTTTTTGCTTGCTTGTTTTATCTACCAAGCTTATTGACTTCAGTAATTCAGTGAAGGTACAGAACTAGTTACGTGTTTACTAGCATTATTGTATTGATGACTCCAATAAATTGTAAAGTTATGACAAAATCCAGTTCATACGTACTCAAGGCAGATAAAGCCAGATAGATGAACTTTTCTGGGGAAAATGTCTGTTAATTTAGAAGACAAAGGTTTATGCCATATATTCTCATAAAATCCAATGCAAATATCCTTCCAAACATGAGACAAATATACATTCATTCTTTATAAATGTGATCTCACTGACATTTTCAATTCATTTGTAGGACTCCAAAGCTTATTTCCATCTTCTCAATCAAATTGCACCAAAAGGACAGAAGGAAGGTGAACCACGGATAGATATTAGCATGTCGGGTTTCAATGTAAGTATAGGTGGTACTTTTGAATTTTACAATCTTATAAAATTGTTGTCAGTTTCTTATAAATACAAGAATTCTTATAATTGCATGTAGTAGAATTGACAGTTTTAAGTATTCTTTTAAAATTTATTGCTGTAGGTATCATTCTGAGGCAGAAAGACAAACTTTGATTTATTTTGAGAGTTCATTAGTGAGTTTCATATTTATGGTTGTATTGGTTTTTATGGATGTCATAAAATATTCAAAGCAAGTTTGGGGAAATATGCACCAGAGACTAACCTTCCTGAAGCATTTGGATTATAACCACAGAGATATATTTAATGACTACATATTCATATAAGCATCTGTAATACTCCCATATTGAGAATAATGTGAATATGTATATAAACTCCTGATCTATGCAATCCAATTTGGGTAATCAGTGTCATGGACCATGTTCCCTGGTTACATCATCAATTTGTTCAATGATCTAGGATAAGTTGCTTTCCAAAATTGGATCTCATTTTCCTCATCCATAATGTCAGCAGTTGGACTAAACTGTTTAGTCTCAAGTTTCTAGGATCCTCTGGTTCTTTCCACCCATTAGATATGGACTGCATTCTACTAATTTTAAAAATCTACATTTCTAGCCTATAATGCAATAGGATTGAATGGATTATAATGGCTAAACCTTTTATATTGCCCTTACCAGAAATGACTTTGTAACTGACTTGTTGGCTTAAATTTCTGTTGGTATGTTAAATGTGAAACTCTTCAGCTCAGGTCACTCTTGGTAAGAATGAATCACAGTCCTTTGCACACTCAGGGAGCTGTCTGGCATGGCTAGCCAGGTGCCTGGGTAAATGGTACCAGTATATTAACCAATTCTGATTCTGATAAAGCTCTTCAGTAAGACCTCCCTGACTGATCTCCTATACTCCTTTCTTTGTCTTGTTTTTTCTTAGAATCCTTTAAGGATTCCCCATTGACACTAGAGTTTAGTCTGAAATGTCCTGCTTAGCATTTAAGGGAGGCCCTATACAGTGTTGCTCCATCTCTCCTAGCCAGTGTTATTTCCCACTGGTCTGGACCCCACCCCCGCCCCCACCAAACTCATTGTATTTACCTCGGAGCCTTTGCTCACACTTTTCCCTTGTTTTTCAATATCCTTCATCTTTTTAAGCCTTATATCTTCTTTACAACCTAATTTAGAAATCCAAAAAATTTTAGCTTTTTTCTTTTTTAAATTAAGTTTATTGGGGTTACATTGGTTAATACGATTATATAATTTTCAGGTGTACATTATCATTTGACATCTGTATATTCTATTGAGTGTTTATCACACAAAGTCCAGCTTCCTTCAACTACCATATATTTGATCCTCTTTACCCACTTCACCCTCTCCGTAACCCCCTATATTTGACCCATTTTACTCTGTCTACCTCCCCCGTCCTCCCCTACCCCCTACTCTCTGGTAGCCACTAGTCTATAGTCCATGTCTATGAGTCTCTGTTGGTTTGTCCTGTTCATTTGTTGCTTTTAGGTTTATATCCCACCTATAAGTGATATCATGTGATTTTCAACTTTTCTGTCTGGCTTATTTCAATTAGCATGATTATCTTGAGGTCCATCCATGTTGTCGCAAATGGCAATATTTCGTCTCTTCTTATGGCTGAGTAATATTCCATTGTATATATGTACCACAGCTTCTTTAGCCAATCAGGCATCATAGGAGATTTTGGTTTCTTCCATGTCCTGACTACTGTGAATAATGCTACTATGAACATCGATGTGCAAATACCTTTTCAGATATGGGTTTTCAAGTCTTTAGTGTAAATGCCCAGTAGAGGGATTGCTGGATCATATGGTAGATCAATTCTTGATGAGCTTTGGTGTATGAGATAAAATTCCAGCTGAGTTTAATACACTGTGTTCTAAGATCTACAATCTGGTGCCATCTAGGGTGTTTTCAAGGTACTGCATATCCAGCACTGCCAACTTTTTTTTTTTTTTGCATTCAGAACAGTTTTATAATAAGTACCATATGTTGGCTAAGAGAAAGTAGAATTGTATACCCAGCCTATCATTGTAGGGAAATATGTCTATATTTTTAGTATGGCCTCTTAAAAATGTCTTCTTTTACTTCAACAGGAAACAGATGATTTGAAGAGAGCTGAGAGTATGCTTCAACAAGCAGACAAATTAGGTTGCAGACAGTTTGTTACTCCGGCTGATGTTGTCAGTGGAAACCCCAAACTCAACTTAGCCTTTGTGGCTAACTTGTTTAATAAGTACCCGGCGCTAACTAAACCAGAGAACCAGGATATTGACTGGACTCTATTAGAAGGTAATTAAAGGTTTTTCAAATTCTAATGGGTGAGACTACAGAGCAGAAATATACAGGCCATGATGATTTCATAATCTTGACTTGATAAATTTCCTTATCTACTTTCTTTTAGCAAATGTCTGCTAGAAGTAGACCCAAGGGCTGAGTGAAAAATGGCAGCTGACAGAAAAAGATGATGCAAGTGAAAAGGAATGCTACTTTTAAAGTAGCCTAGGGCCACTTCATTTAAGGCCACATAGTAAACCAATGTTTTATTTGACTATTTTAGAGTTAGATCACTTTTTAAATGTCTCACCAGAAAAATGCACAACTGCGTAAAATTTGACATGTAAATTTACCATATTTATGTTTTATTCTTCCACAATCAGACTAACTAGAACTAGCCTCAGCTCCTTTCACACTCACCTACTCAGAAAATAATATTAATGTATGGTAATTATTTAAGTTTGGGAAAGCAGAATTTACCTTTTCCAGATTATACATGCATGAAATATAGTATTTAAAAATTAACAAATGTAAATAGTAGTTGTTGAGTATCCACTGGAATTGCTATAAAATTTTTAAATTTGATGCTTTTAAAGTTTAAACTAGTTTGTTGCTGTAATATAAGAATGTAAAAGGTTTATGGCTATGCCACGCTGAATGTGCCTGATCTCGTCAGATCTCAGAAGCTAAGCAGGGTCAGGCCTGGTTAGCACTTGGATGGGAAACCACCTAAGAATACCAAGTGCTGTAGGCATTTAAAAAAAAGAATGTAAAAGATGTACTTATGTGTAGCTTAAAATGGGTAGTTTGAAAATGGGTAGAGGGAAGACATAAGGTTCATATGACCATAGCACATTTTTTAAATAGAAACTAAATTTGATTACATTAGTTACTTTCAAGTATGGAGACTTGTGGAGATATTGGAGAAGTATTAAAATGGGGTAGAAGATTATAAAAAGTTCCTAAACCTCTGAGTTGCTTAACTGGTTATATAAGGTTATATTCTTTAATTTTAAAATAAATTCAACAAATAAAAATTAAATATGTATCTAGAGAATGCATTTAGAAAGAATGTTTGGAAGTTAATATTGGAGAAAACCTCTGAATCTGTACAAAGGAAATAAAATAATCATATATGGGTTAATATAGGCACATATACAAGATATTTAATGAATATATAAATTTGTGAATATTTTTAATAGGAGAAACTCGCGAAGAAAGAACCTTCCGTAACTGGATGAATTCTCTTGGTGTTAATCCCCATGTAAACCATCTCTATGCGTAAGCCTTTCTACTGCTATGTAAACGGCTGTGCAACATCATGAATGGGTTCTACACAAATAATTACAGCTGTAAACATTTTCTAAATGTTAGTTTGTAGTGAATAATATTTGAAAGTGTTGAATTGTGACTTCTGTTATCATTTTCCAAATACACAAAAGCCCCAATTATTTCTTTACACTGTTATCAACTATCAGTGATATAATGCATAAATGTCTTTCTAGGGTGCAAATACCCTAGAAATTTGAGGCAAAGATCAGGAAATGCTTTAAGCAGACTATCCATGATGCCTGGGGGGGTCTTTGTGCTCACTGTCCTCTCAACCTGGAATGTTCTTTTCCACATCTAATGCCTCAGTCTCTTATTCAAGCCACTGATTCAGATCCTGACCACCACCTGCCACTCTCTAACCCTAACCCTAGTTCTTTTTTTCTTCATAATACTCATATGCACCCCAAAATCATATCTGTTTATCCGTGTGCTTGTTTATTGTCTCTCTCTGGCTCTGATGTGAGGCCAAGGATTTTTCTCCTCTGTGCCCAGCTTTTAGAACATTTCCTTGCAAACTATAAGCTCTCAATACTTTTAAGTGAATCAGATGGTCTTGGCTCAATTTTCAGCATAGGTTGATAGAAAATATGGATATTTATATATTATTTGACAGCATAGTGTTATTGTTTTTAAGGAAACAAAAACCCAGCTGTCTAAAAACACTGATTAAATTATTTTTAAATTGTTAGTGACCTGCAAGATGCCCTGGTAATCTTACAGTTATATGAACGAATTAAAGTTCCTGTTGACTGGAGTAAGGTTAATAAACCTCCATACCCGAAACTTGGAGCCAACATGAAAAAGGTAGATAATTAAGTTGCCACATATCTTTTTTACAGACTATTTTTATTTTATTTTAAATGTGTTTCTTGTGTTTGAAAATCTCTTAACTCTAAGCTTCTTGAGGACAGGAACTGTGTCTTGTTTATTTTTGTGTGCTAAGCATCTAGCACCACACATGTGTATACAGATTAAACAAATTAAAATCTTTAACCATTTACTTTTGTGTGTTTGCAGCTAGAAAACTGCAACTATGCTATTGAATTAGGGAAGCATCCTGCCAAATTCTCCCTGGTTGGCATTGGAGGGCAAGACCTAAATGATGGAAACCAAACCCTGACTTTAGCTTTAGTCTGGCAGCTGATGAGAAGGTATGATACACAATTTTAGCTGTTTAAGGTTTACTCTAATACAGGTCTGTAATCTAGTCCTTATTATTATTATTATTTTAATTTTTCCATCACAGTTGAAATTCAATCAATAATATTATAATAACTAGACCACTCATTAATTTTAAGCAAACATGTCAATGAATACATCTTTGGAATTTTTGTAATTAGACTCTAAAATGAGCTTAAGTAATGAGTATATGTTGGATGTTCCCTGGGAGATGCCATCTTGAAAGTTAGGCAGCAGAACTGTGACTATTTCCTTTTTTTCATAGGAAACCTGACCTGTGGACTTGAGCCTCATTTAGTATCAGTGAATAGAAATATAAATATAGTTAGTAAAAATTATGAACATCTCATGTATCTATTTGAAAAAGAAGATCACTTAACTATAATACTGAAAAAATATTTATTATGACTGTGGGCACCAGCCAAAACATAGCTTATTTTAAGTCATTAACACTGTTGGAATAGTACAAAATGTGCCTGGTGTAGAGTGGTAGGCTTGCTCATTAAAGCGCTGAAAATCTCCCTCCCCACATACACACTACTGCAAAGGGTAAATCAGTGGCAAGCCACTTCTACTTGAAATATTTTTTTTATATAGCATGACTCTCTTGCCATGAAATCTTTAGATTTTTTAAATCTAAAGAACTAAAAAAATGGAAGATAAAGCAGCTTCCAAATGTATGCATTTTATTTCTCATTAAGTAGATTGGGACATTTTCTTCTGCTTTTTTCTTTTAGATATACCCTCAATGTCCTGGAAGATCTTGGAGATGGTCAGAAAGCTAATGATGACATCATTGTAAGCTGGGTGAACAGAACATTGAGTGAAGCTGGAAAATCAACGTCCATTCAGAGTTTTAAAGTAAGAATTCCACGTATGACTAGCACTATGTTTACTAGAAAGTATCTATAACTTGGCATGTCTATAATTTGGAAGAACAACCTTTGGTTTCTTTGTGAGTCAGAATTATTGTCGGCCCAATGACAAGATTCTCTTTCAATTCACTTGACTTTGTTTTTGGGGCAACTTTATATAAGCAATCATATGTTGATTTGTACATATTGAAATTCTCTGATTTTTCTTTTATACTAGGACAAGACAATCAGCTCCAGTTTGGCAGTTGTGGATTTAATTGATGCCATCCAGCCAGGCTGCATAAACTATGACCTTGTTAAGAACGGCAATTTAACAGAAGATGACAAGCACAATAATGCCAAGTAAGGAATGCTGCATGATATCCTAGCAAGAGCACAGGCTTTGTAGTCAGGCAGATTTGCATTCTCATTTAGGTTACGCCACTTAAGAATGGTGTCTGTCACCTGGGGAAAATCTCTTTGAGCCTCAGATGCCTCATCAGTAAATGGCAGCAAAAATACTTACCTTAGAGATTTCAAAATGAATAAAATATATAAGAACTTAGCATTGTGCCTGACCTAGTATTTACTCAATTGGTTGTTGCTTTAGTAGCTTACAGAAATAATGTAGTGTATGTTTCAGTGCAACTCAGTTACAAACTTACAACAAGGTAAAAATGGACTAAGGATAAGAGGGTTCTATCTCACTCCTTTTTTAAACCACATTATTCTCTGATGTCTCTGTTACTGTGCATAGAACACTCTTATGAAATATGTAGAGCTTATTATCTTAGTCCCTAAATGGGAAGGATGTTTAGCCTTCATCTGAAAATATGCCTTGGGAGATTCTTGCATTTCAGCAATATTCAGAAGACATTTCCCACCCGTCTCTTCCCTGCACCAAAGACCTTGACTGCGACCTGGTTTCACAGGCAACCCATGAAAGCTTTAATAGTACACACTGAAAATCAGCCCAGAGCAGAGCTTCATAGGATAGCTAAGAAGCATTACTGCAAAACTTTGGAGTGAAGCACCATTATTTCTTCCTTCCTTGAAAAATATTTGTAGCATATGTGATAAATATTTAATATCCATAATATATAGAGAATAGAGAACTCTCAAAACTTCTTTTAGCAGAAACTTGACCATCTTTAAAGATTCCTGTTACAGAACACCTAGAAATGCCTCATATATTAATTGAGGTGTGCTTCTGCAAATTACCCTAGCTGGACAGGGCAGGTCTTCCTTTCCTTCCTTTGCCTATCTTTTCTATTCCTTGCTCTGGCCATTCTGGCCATGTGCCATTGTAGACCCTCTACCCTCCCTTGAATATTTGGAAGTATTCACTGCATCTACCAAAGCAATTTGGATTTTTCATCTAGCATAATTTTTCACCACATATTTCTAAGGTAGATCACATGAGAGTGTCTGTTATCTTACTACATGCTTAATGAGAATATCAACATTTATTGTATAGCTAATCTGAGTGATTTATATATACATACGTATATGTATGTATGCATGTATGTATATAAGTAATATTTATTTTCATATCATCAGGGCTCTAAAATTAATTCTCATTTAATATTGGAGAAAAAGAGTGAATAAATACTGTCCCAAATAGTAGAGCTTATAAAAACCTAGTGTCCCTTAAGAGTGACTGCAAAAACGATAAAACAGAAAACAAAATAACAAAGTGAAATCGTTCCAATTTGAACTTTAAATATGGAAGCTTTATATCCCAGCCAAATGATTATATAAGAGAAAATAGATCTCATATTGTATCCCTGACTGATAAGAATTTCATCTTAATTTTTGTTTCCTCAAAAATAGGTATGCAGTGTCAATGGCTAGAAGAATTGGAGCCAGGGTATATGCTCTCCCTGAAGACCTCGTGGAAGTAAAGCCCAAGATGGTCATGACTGTGTTTGCATGCTTGATGGGTAGGGGAATGAAGAGAGTGTAAAGTAACCAATCTGAATAAAAACAGCCTTGTTCCCAGGTGCATGATTAGTAGGTCAGCTATTTCCAGGTGAAGCGCTCATGGCTTAAGGAACTGTTGGTCACTTAAAGGACCTTTAATTTTGATTGATTAACAGACTAGCTCCTCATGAGAGTCCTTGGGGAAAGAGTTTTTGTTAAAACACCTCCTCTTTCCCATAGTCAAAGTTGGATTTATCAGGCATACCGGAAATGTGCTCCTAGCCAAATCATTTACTCTCCTAGATTACTGCCCTTGACATTGCCCATTGCTGTACGCTATTTCTATATATCTTTTTCCCTCTTGGGATGTCCAGCTCTTGGGAATTGCTTAGATGATTGGATAGGAATATTAGACAATAATTTTGCTTTCTGTTCAATATGCTAGTTCTTATTCGAGAACTGTGGTCAGAGGGCATTTAGATATGAGTATCCTTTGCTTTATAGTACTGAAAATTTGTGGAAGTAACTAGCTGTGCAGAATGTAATAGAAGCTTTTCATATTCTTTTATTCTTAAATTCCTTATCTTTTTACAGTATTCTTTCTACATGATCCTTTTTTTGTACATTTAAGAATATTTTGATTACATTAAATAAGACTGCTGATTTTGCTACTTTTTTAAGGGGTTTTCAAGTAAGTAAAAAAAAACACATTACAGATAGAGGAAAATGTACCTTAAATTTACATCTTCCCTCTCACACCCAAGCTATAAATGGTTGATATATTTTGTCTTAAAAACTTAGTTCAATATCTGTTTATTTGTTTTAAAACCTATATCATCAAACTCTCTCTAGATTTAAAATGCTATTGAATATGCCACTTCTGAGGAGAGAGTGTGCTCAGAACTTAGGATATGGTAGGCCAAATATACTAAGTGTAAAATAGATTTTCTAATTTTACACCTAAGACAAGAAGATGTGGTCACTAAAAAAAATAAAATAAAAATATATGTAGGACTTGCGTACTCTTGCTTTGTCAAGCTGTTTGCTATAGTTTCCAAGATCATAATATTACTCTAACTCTGAAAAGTGATGTAATCTGAAAGCAATGTATTAGTTCAAATAAAGGCATTTAAATACTAATTAGTCTCTTAGTGGTCCCTTGGTGGTGTGCCAATTATGTCTTCCAGGTCTTTTTCTCCAATATTTTGACTCTTTCTGGTGTACTATATAAAATAATGCTTGTAAAATTTAAGCTTTTGGAGCTGAATTACAAGGACTGAATTAAAGATATTACCAATGAGGAAAGGCGGCTTTCTCCAACTTACCAAAATTTCCTTATCCAGTTCTTCCCTTTTCTTTCTTTCCCATTTCACTCAATCTTTTCAATGTTCTATGGTAGGCAGAAGACCAAAACAGTGGGGATCTGAACGACCAAGAAAAAGAGTTGGTTTATGGCAGATTTTCTCAACCTCATCACTATTAACATTTGGGGCTGATTTTTTTACTAGATATGGGGGGAGGGGGTTGTTCTGTGCATTGCAGGAGATTTAGCTGCATCCCTGCCTCTACCCACTAAATGTCAGAAGCACACCCCCAGTGTGTATACCAAATATGTCTTCAGACATGGGGATGGGGGGGGGCAAAATCATCCCTAGTTGACAATCAGTGGTTAACGGTACCATTTTAAGACTTCGTGTGAATGAGTAATATGAAATTCAGTCTTTTGAAGAACTGCATGGTGATATAAAATATTTGTATTTATAGTCTAAGGATAAGAAAGACCTTCCTAAGTGTGATATAAATCGTAAAGACATAATAAAAGAACAATAAATTTGACAATTCTACTTTTATAAACGTGTATAAATAAATATAATAAGTAGTCAAAATATAGGTGACCAAGGCAAAAAAAAATAATCCTATATTGTCTAAGCCCATTTGGGCTGCTATAACAAAATATCGTAAACTAGGTAGCTTATAAACAAATTTATTTCTCACAGTTATATAATTTAGGAAGTTTGAGATCAAGGTGCTGGCAGATTCGGTGTCTGATGAGGGCCTGCTTCCTAGTTCATTAATGGCAGAAGGGGCAAAGGGGCTCTCCAGGGTCTCTTTAAGGACGACACTAATCTCATTTATGAGGGCTCCATCACAAGGAAGATTTGGTTTCAACATACAAATTTTGGGGTAGACACATTTAGTCTATAGTGCCCATATGGTAGATTTTCCCTTATTAGGAAAAAAAAATCATTATACAAAGTCTTTATATATTTTTAAAACTTACACCTAAGTATTTCATTTTATTTGGAGTTTTTTTTTAATTTTTGTGAATTCCTTGGAATATTCCATATAGGCCAGCTGCAAACAAAAAAAATGTTATTTCTTCCCTTCCAATGTAAAAATTTGTTAGGAGATTAGACCTCATGTTAAACTTTCTTACCACAATAAATATTTTTTAGACTTTATTTATTTGTTTGTTTGCCTTTTCAAAAACTAAATCTATTTATATATTTATTTATCTATTTATCTATTTATTTATGGTGACATTGGTTGATGAAATCCAGTGAGTTTCAGGTGTACAATTTAAGACTTAGGCATATATATGTTGCATTGTGTGTTCCACTCCCATACTTAGATTTCTTTCTGTCTCCATATATTTGCCCCCTTTTACCCTTTCTACTTCCCCTCTTCCACCTCCCTGCTACGCTCTGGTAACTACTAGTCTATACTCCATGTCCATGAGTCTCTGTTTCTTCTCTTTGTTGCTTTTAGGTTTATATCCCACATAAGGGTGATACCTGGTGATTTTCAACTTTTTCTGTCTGGCTTGTTTCGCTTAGCATGATTTTCTCAAGGTCCATCCATATTGTCGCCAATGGCAGTATTTCATCTCAGGGCTGAGTAATATTCCATTGCATATATGTACCACAGGTTCTTTATCCAATCATATATCGCAGGACACTGCAGTTGCTTCCATGTCCTGGCCACCGTGAATAATGCTGCTATGAACATCAAAGTGCAGATATCTTTTCTAAAATGGGTTTTTAAGTCTTTAGGTTAAATACCCAGTAGAGGGATTGCTGGATTATATGATAGATAAATTCTTATTTTTGAGGAAACTCCGTACTGTTTTTCATAGTGGCTGTACTATTTTTGCAGTCCCACCAGTAGTGTATGAGGGTTCCTCTCCAACATTTGTTATTACTTGTCCCGTTGATTATAGCTATTCTAACAAGTGTGAGATGGTATCTCGTTGTGGTTTGAATTTGCATTTCCCTAATAGCTAGCGATGTTGAGCATCTTTTCATATATTTGTTGGCCATTTGTATGTCCTCTGGGGAGAACTGTCTGTTCAGGTTCTCCGCCCATTTTTTGATTGGATCATTTCTTATTTTGTTATTGAGTCGTATGAGTTCTTTGCATATTTTTGATATTAAGTACTTACCCGGAGGTGTTGCTTGCAAATGTATTTTCCCATTTGAATGGTAGTCTCTTTACCTTGTTAATGTGTTTTTGTTTTTGTTTTTGTTTTGTTTTTGTTTTTTAGTTTGATGTAGTCCCATTCCTTTATTTTTGCTTTTACTCCTCTTACCTTCAAGGTCAAATTTAAAAAATCCTCTTTATGTGTAAGGTCCTTCAGTTTAGTTCCTGTATTTTCTTCTATGCATTTTATTGTTTCAGATTTTATATTCAGGTCCTTAATCTATGTTGAGTTTATTTTGGTGTGTGGTGATAGACAATAGTCTATTTTCATTTGTTTGTAGGTAGCTTTCCAGTTTTCCCAGCACCATTTATTGAAGAGGCTTTCCTTTCTCTACTGTATGTTTTTGGCTTCTTTGTCAAAAATTATTTGCCCACATAAACTTGGGTTTACTTTTGGACTCTGGATTCTGTTCCATTGGTTCGGCTCTGTTTTTCTGCCAATACCATGCCGTTTTCATTATTGTCGCTGTGTAGTATAATTTGAAGTCGGGTAGAGTGATGCCTCCAGCCTCATTCTTTTTTCTCAGGATGGCTTTGACAATTCGGGGTCTTTTGTGCTTCCATACAAATCTGATGATTTTCTGTTCCATTTCTTGAAAAAAATGCCAATTTTAATGGGAATTACATTAAATCTGTACAATGCTTTAGGTAATGAGGTCATTATAATTATGTTGATTCTTCCAATAGAAGGAAACAGAATATCTTTCCATTTATTTGTAACTTCTTCTATTTCTTTTAATAGAGTCTTGTAGTTTTCATTATATAGGTCCTTCAAATATCTCAATAGATTTACTCCTAGGTATTTTATTCTTTTTGTTGCAATTGTGAAAGGAATTATTTTTCCACTTCTTTTTCTGACACTTCATTATTAGAGTATAGGAACGCTATGGATTTTGAACGTTGATTTTGTATCCAGAGACTTTATTGTATTTGCTTCTTGTTTCTAGTAGTGTTCTTGTGGAGTCTTTCGGGTTTTCTATATAGAGAATCATGTCATCTGCAAATAGTGATGGTTTGACGTCTTCATTTCCTATTTGGATGCCTTTTATATCTTTCTCTTGCCTGATTGCACTTGCTAGGCTCTTAAACGTTATTTTCAATAACGGTGGTGATAATGGACAGCCTTGCTTTGTTCCTGATCTTAGAGGGTAGGTTTTTAGTTTTTCACCATTTTGTATAATGTTGGCTGAGGGTTTCTCATATATGCCCTTTATTATGTTAAGATACTTTCCTTCTATACTGATTTTTAAGTGTTTTGATCATAAATGGATGCCATATCTTGTTGAAGGCTTTTTCAGCATCGATATGATCATATGGTTCTCATTTTTTAATTTGTTCATTTTGTATATCACATTAATTGACTCACATATGCTGAACCATAGAGATACATAGAAACAAACGATAATAATAGTACAACATATTAAAACATTTGAGACAAGACAAAAGGGGTCATAAGAGGAAAGATCATATCATTATAGGCCTATCTCCAAAAACAAGAATGAGCCAAAATAAAAAAAACAAATGCTTCATCTTAAAAAACTAGGAAAAGAGAACAAAGAAGCCTAAAGTCAGCAGAAAGAAAGAAATAATCAAAATCATAGCAGAAAAGAATGAAACTTAAAAAAACAAACAAACAAAAAACAATAGAAAAAATGAATGCAACAAAGAGCTGCTTCTTTGAGAAATAATAATATTGACAAACCCTGGCTAGACTCACTAAAGAAAAAAGAGAAAGGACACAAATAAAATCAGGAATGAAAGGGGGGAAATTACGACAGACACTGCAGTATTACAAAGGATCATACAAGAATGCTATGAAAACTATATAACACCAAATTTTACAACCTAGGAAAAATTCACCAGTACTTAGAAAAACACATCTTTCCTAGGCAGATTCAAGCAGAATTGGAAAATTTAAATAAACCGATCAGCAGTATGGAAATTGAAACAATCGTCAAAAACCTACCAAAAAGTAAAATTCCAGGACCAGATGGCTTCACCAGTGAATTCTACCAAACATTCAAAGATTTAATACCTATTCTCCTGAAATTCTTTCAAAAAATCTAAGAGGAGGCAATACTTCACAACACATTTTATGAGGCCAATATTACCCTGATACCAAAACCTCGTAAAGATAGCACACACAAAAAAACTACAGAACGATATCTCTCATGAACACAGATGTAAAAATCCTAAATAAGATACTAGCGAACCAAATCCAACGACATATTAAAAAGATTATACACCAAATGGGCTTCATCCCAGACGCACAGGAATGGTTCAACATATGCAAATCAATTAATGTGATACACCATATAAACAATTTAAAATATAAGAATCATATGATCGTATCAATAGATGCAGAAAAAGCCTTTGACAATATACAGCATTCATTTATGATCAAAACACTTGACTAAATTGGTATAGAAGGAAAGTATGTTAACATAATAAAGGCCATATATGACAAACCCTTAGCCAACATTATATTTAATGGTGAAAAACTAAAAACCTTCTCTCTAAGTTTAGGAACAAGGCAAGGCTGTCCAGTATCACCACTGTTATTCAATATAAGATTGGAGGTCCTAGTGAGTGCAATCAGACAAGAGAAAGATATTAAAGGCATCCAAATAAGAAATGAAGAAGTCAAACTGTCACTATGTATGGATGATATGATTCTCTATATAGAAAACCCTAAAGACTCCACAAGAACACTACTAGAAGCAATAAGCAAACACAGTAAAGTTTCTGGACACAAAAATCAATGTTCAAAAATCCATAGAGTTCTTACACTCTAATAATGAAATGTCAGAAAAAGAAGTGGAAAAAAATAATTCCTTTCACAATTGCAATAAAAAGAATAAAATACCTAGGAATAAATTGAACTAAACATGTGAAGGATCTATATAATGAAAACGATAAGGCCTGTCAAAAGAAATCAAATAGGACACAAAGAAATGGAAAGATATTTCATGTCCTTGGATTGGAAGAATCAACATAGTTAAAATGTCCTTATTACCTAAAGCGTTATACAGATTTAATGTAATTCCCATCAAAATTGGCATTTTTTTAAAGAAATAGAACAGAAAATCATCAGATTTGTATGGAAGCACAAAAGACCTTGAATTGCCTAAGCCATTCTGAGAAAAAAGAACAAGGCTGGAGGCATCACTCTACCCGACCTCAAATTATACTACACAGTGACAATAATCAAAATGGCATTGTATTGGCAGCAAAACAGACACACGGACCAGTGGAACAGAATTCAGAGTACAGAAATAAACCCTTATTTAAATGGGCAAATAATTTTTGACAAAGAAGCTGAAAACGCAGTGGAGAAAGGAAAGCCTCTTCAATAAATGGTTCTGGGAAAACTAGAAAGCCACCTGCAAAAGAATGAAAATAGACTGTTGTCTGTCACCACTCAACAAAAATTACTCAAAATGGATTAAGGACCTGAATATAAGATCTGAAACAATAAAATACATATAAGAAAACATAGGAACTAAACTCAAGGATATTGGACTTAAAGAGGATTTTTTAATTTGACCTCAAAGATAAGGGAAGTAAAAACTAAAATAAATTAATAGGACTACATCAAACTATAAAGCTTCTGCTCAGCAAAAGAAATCATCAACAAGGTTAAGAGACAACCATCCGAATGGGAAATACATATTTGCAAGCAATGCCTCTGATAAGGGAATATCCAAAATATACAAAGAACTCATACAATTCAAAAAGAACAAAAAAGTCAAAAAATGGACAAGGACCTGAACATACACTTCTCCCTATATGGCATATAAATGGCCAACAAACATATAAAAAGATGCTCAACATTGCTAGCTATTAGGGAAATGCAAATCAAAACCACAATGAGATATCATCTCACACCTGTAAAACAGCTATAATCAAGAGGATAAGTAATAACAAATGTTGGAGAGTATGCAGAGAAAAAGAAACTCTCATACACTGCTGGTGGAACTGAAAATTGGTACCACCACTATGTAAAACAGTATGGAGGTTCCTCAGAAAACTAAGAATTGCATGAAAAGATAAAAGCTATATTTGGAGCATTAGAATTTCATAGAAGGGTGGGTGTGATAAGTAACAAAATGTCTAAAAATGCCCCTGAGGGTTGATAATGAAAAAAAAAGTTGGGAAATTCTGCTTTATATCTAGGAGTGAAATTGCAATGCATGTGTTTATTCAACTTTATATATAATTCCAAAGAGTTTTCCAGAATGGTTATATTTTAAAAGTACCAGAGTTGTTTCTAATATATATCCAGGGTTGAGAACAACAACAGTCTACAATAAAGTTCACAGTAGGCAAAATAAACAGCATCATCAGTCCAAATATGTGGTTGGACAAGATCCTAGCTCCCTGTCTCCCATCTTCCTTCTTCATCATTACAATCTCTAATCAGTAGCCTCTACCCCAGGTTCTGATACTAATTGTGTCAAGAAGGATATAAAGAGCTCTAGGTGATGTTATCAATGAATAAATGTCAGGTCACCCTAACTACATATACTAACTCTGACTCTCTGCCCCAGTGATAAACAGCTGCTCTAAGATTCCTTGTTTTTCTCTGTCCACCCTTTGGGACAGCTTTTGCTGAAGCCAAGCTTTCCATGTCAACAGCCTGCCTTGACTACAGCATTCTGTCACTGCCTATTCTGAATACCACACTCCTAGAAACTTAGCTAAGGAAAAGGAAAGAACAAGAGAAAAGCATTCTTTAATAAAAGTGGTATTCTCTGTTAGAATAGCTATAAGCAACAGGACAAGTAATAACAAATGCTCGAGAGGATGCGGAGAAAAATGAACCCTCATACACTGCTGCCGGGTCTGCAAATTGGTACAGCCAATTTGCTATGGAGGCTCCTCAAAAAACTAAGAATTGATCTACCATATGATCCAGCAATCCCTCTACTGGGTATTTACCTCAAAGCCTTGAAAATCCATATCCCAAAAGGTATTTGCACACCGATGTTCATAGCAGTATTATTCACAGGGGCCAGGACATGGAAGCAACCGAAGTGTCCTATGATAGATGATTGGCTAAAGAAGCTGTGGTACATATGTACAATGCAATATTACTCAGCCATAAGAAGAGACGAAACGCTGCCATTTGTGACAACATGGATGGACCTCGATATAATCGTGCTAAGCGAAATAAGCCAGACTGAAAAAGTTGAGAGTCACATGATATCATTATATGTGGGATATACACCTAAAAGCAACAAATGAACAAACAGAGACTCATGGACATGGACTATAGATTAGTGGTTACCAGAGGGTAGGGAGTAGGAGTAAAGAGGGTCAAATATGTGGTGACAGAAAGGAATCTAACTATGCGAGGTGAACACACAGTGTAAATCTATATATGACTTACTGTTAAAGTGTACAGACGAAACTTGTTGGATTTGGTTAACCAATGTCACCATAAAAAAAATAAATTAATTTTAAAAACTGAAACATAAGAAGAAAAAGTGGTTCTTTCAACAATATTTTCAAGGTGATATATTGGCATGATTGTTTTTGAGATGTAACATAAGAGATGGCAGTCGACAAGTGATGCCTTTAAAAACAACAGCAGCAAACATGCTTATTCCCCTACCAGCCAACACCACACGCATTCCCACGCGAGTCCGTTCTTTGGCACCCTCTCTTTGATGTTAGAAACAAGGCAGGCCTCTGCACCTCTGCCTTCTCAGGTGGGCTTATTTTTATCACCTTAAGTGAGTCTTTCTTCGAGCATCTGCCCCATTCCAGATATCTCAGATTGAAGCCTCACCTATGTGTAGTGAATCTCTTTTGTGCCCTAAGGGGTCTTATTGGTAAAGAGATCAAAGGCTCCCTGTACTTTCCAAGTCTCAGACCAGTTCTGCATGTACAACGCCCTTACTGAATTCTAATTTAATTCTTAATTTGAAGGTTATGCGCGTTTCTTTTGGACCTCCTATGCTCTTTATCTTCGAGACATGGCTACATTTAGCAAATCAAATAATACCCTCTAGTAGAGACAAAATAATTTTACAGTTGTAAAATCCTTATTTAAAAAAGGAATTAGTCTTTGCTCTCCCACTGAATTTAGATAACCGAACTTTGACAGACTCTGAACTGAAACAGTATTTGGGGGGCAGTAACTGGAAAAATCACTTTTCTTCGCTTCTGGTTCCCTCACTAAATCCAGGCTCAATCACCTACAATAATTGTGTGTGTGTGTGTGTGTGTGTGTGTGTGTGTGTGTGTGTGTGTGTAAGAGGGTAGGTCAGATAGACCAATAGCACTTCCATTGCTTGAAGCTTAGCAGGACTCTAGCTACATTTAGCGTCTCTGGTAACTAATCACCATATGAAGGAATGTAATCTTTGATAGGTTCCATTATGTCTTCCAGCACAGATTAATCCTCTCAAACATTTCTAGACTTCCAGAGGCTCTGGACCAAGTAGAAGAACAGTGATCCCCTGGAAAGAAAATATTGGCTCAGTATAAGAAGGGTGGAAAAAACAGGTCCACTTCTTTAAAAAGTTGGTTATTTTCAATTGTGTAAAGATGAACCATGATCTCCCTCTAGTGACCAAAAGGAGAGTAGCCACCAGACTTTTAAATTCCCTTTTTTGTTTGTGTTTAACAGGCTAAGTTTTCAAATGTAAAAAATATTTATATTTTTATTAAATGTAAAAAAAATTTATATTTATTCTTAGCAACAAAACACACACACACAACGTGTATATATGTCTCTCTTTGTTTCTCTATAAAAGAACACAGACAAATTATGGATGCCATAATTTGGATACCAGATACATATATACAAATTGTTTATTGCTAAGTGCAGGCTGCCTTGTAAAATATTAAAATCTTGGGACATGTTTGGTAAACTGGTATCTGAAAGAAGAGGAAATCCGACCTGAGAATTCGACCGAATGAATTTACATTGGTGGATGAGTTTTATGAAATGCCTAGAATCAGATTATTCTAGAGATTTTCTTTTTGTTTCTCCTGTGTCCACAAAGAGCTTTCTACTGGACAGTATGTTCTTCTCTCTATTGTTTTAAAAGTTATGATTTTTAAAAAATATTCTACGTTGTTTGCTGGTAAGATCATACCATGTTTATTTATTTTTCTAATTTCTTCAAGATATTAATACCTGTTACTTCTCCCTAATAAAACAAGAAGTTCAGTATGCTCTCAAATTAATTTGGTTGCCTCTCATCCCCATTGTTAATATGGTCTATAATTTTAGTTACGGATTATAATGATATGCGTTCACTTTTTCTTCTCTTTAGTCCTGAAATTACTTTTATTTTATTTTTAAGGCATCAATAAATTTAGCAAAGAAATTCGATCATCCCAACTTGTTGTGTTTCTAGAATTATTGCTTGGATTTGTTTCTATTATGATCGTGTACTTTTTTAAAAATATATTTACTTTAATTAGTTTCACGTATACAGTACATTAGGTAGACATCTATATAGTTTGTAAAACGATTCCCCAATTTATCTGTCCTTCAACTCCAAATGATAGATTTGATGAATAAATTATTCCTGGTTGTAGATCCGGGGTCTCCCGCCTATCGAATATTTTTTGCCAAGCCCTTCTGTCCTGCATAATTTCTTGGAGAAATCAGCTGCCAGTCTTACAGGCGTTCCTTTATAAATAACTGTTTTTCTCTTGCTGCTTTTAATAGTCTTTCTTTGTATTTAACCTTTAGCATTTTAATTAGGATGTCTTGGTGTGGGCTTCTTTGGATCCCTGATTTTTGGAATTCTCTGAGCTTCCTGGAATCTTATGTACATTTCCTTCACCAGATTCGGGAAGTTTTCCATCATTATTTCTTCAAACAGCTGTTCAACATCTTGATTTTCTTCAGGCATGCTGATCAGACGGATATTTGGACCCTTGATAGTGTCCCCTATGCTCCTTAAATTATTTTTATAGTCTTGGCATCTTCTCTCTTGCCATTCTGATTGTGTATCCTTGGCTTTCACATCCCCTAGATAGGGCATTTGATCCTTTTCTTTATGCATTTCGTTCATTCCTTCGTTTATTCCGTTTAATATACTTCTCATCTCAGATAATGTGTTCTTCATTTCAGACTGGTTCTCTTTTATAATTTTCATTTTTATTTTTATGTTTTTATCTCTTTGTTGAACTTCTCACTGAATTTATCTACACTTCCACAAAGTTCATTGAGCATCTTTATAACTAGTGTTTTGAACTCTGCATCTGTTAGATTACTTGACTCCATTATACCTGGATGTCTGTTCTGTTCTCTCATATGGTTTCTGCTTCTTTGTCCTCCCATTTTGACTGCCTTTCCATGTCTGATTCTATGTACTAAGCAAAGCTCCTAATTCTCCCGGTCTTATTAGTGTGGATTTGTGAAGTAGGCGTCCAGTGGCACAGTCCTGAGAGGGGTTCAACTGCAGGCCAATTTTAGCCCAAGCCACTGCCTCTCCGGGGCCACCCGTTGAGATTTGGCAAGCACTCCACAAATGCTGTGCTTATAGTTGACTCAAAAGGCCACACCAGAAACCGAGGCCAGCTGCCTCCATTGTGAGTCCAGGTGCTGCTCAGAAAAGGGGCACCTGACTCGCTGAGGATATACCTGGATGTGGCTTGAGTTGGGGGAGGAGTCAGGGAATCCTCTGGGTGGTGCAACCTCTTATCCACTTTGATGACGTCATTGCTATGGCGGTGCTATGTCTGGCGAACTGGTATGGCAGAGGGCTCAACAGGGAACAATGGATACCGCCAGCACTTCTGTGCCAAGCGAGGCTCTCCTCGGCCCTCACTCCAACAATGTCTCCCTGTAAGTCCCTGGTGCCCCCTGCGTGCAGCTGAATCGGCACTGGTGCTCAGAGCGAGCAGGTCTGTCACCGCGAAAATCCTCTCACAGAAACGGCCCCTTGAAGAGGCATAAGGCGCCTGCTGCCTCTGCTGCTGTCGCCGCTGCAGCCTCCATCTCAGCCGCTGGAGACTGGGCAGCCCCATGTCCTCACTTCATCCTACCTTCTGCCGTTGCAGGGTGAGTTCTTGGATTTCTCTTAGTTGTATGACTTGTTCATCTAGATCCCAGGTGATTTTTCCTTGCTGCTGCTCCTTTTTTCCGTCACAACTTTGATTTGGTCGCCAGAGAGATGAACAGAGCCTCTATCATCTACGCCATTTTGTTTTTGATTGTGTACTTCCGATTGAGTTTTCGGTGTGAGTTTTGTGTTGCAAACCTCCAAGGACAAGTATCCCAAAGAATATTTGTATTATTCACTCACATTTGAATAACTATTCTGCTGGATAAAAATTCGTGGCTCAAAGTTATTTTCCTTAATATTTAAAAAATGGTTGCTACATGGCTTTGTTATATCCAGAATACTATTAAAAAGTCAGATATCAGTCTAAATCCCAATTCCTTTATTGTTCTATTCCTTTTGAATGGCTCATTTAGGCTGGTTGAATTTTTTAAATCACTACAAATTACTTTTAGAGCAGCTTTAGATTTATCTAAAAATTGAGTTCAAAGTAGAATTCTCATATATCCCACATGCCACTCCCCACACACAGGTTCCCCACTATTATTAACATCTTAAAATAGTGCAGTACCTTCGTTATAATTTATGAGGCAACATTGGTGCATTATTATCGGCTCAAGTTCATTGTTTACATTAGGGCTATCTCTTGGGTTATGTATTCTATGGGTTTTGACAAATGTATATTACCCACCATTATAGCGCCATGCAGAATAGTTTCACAGCCCTAAAAATACCATGCTCCACCTATTTGTCTCTGCTTCTCTCTCCCCATTGCCATCGTCATCACTATCACCATTATTATCAACATCGTCATCCTCATCAACACTGCCATCATCATTATCATCACCATAAACATGATCTTCATCATCACTGTTACCATCACCATCGCAATTATCCACATCATCATCTTCTTCATGATCCAGAGTCTTCATAATAACCACAATCGCCATCAGCCACAGCAGGTCACCTTGATCATTCACATCATGATCCTCACCATCGTTATCATGATCATCAACATCATCATCATCTTCATCGTAACCACCATCATCCTTATCATCAGTGCCCCTCACCATAATCTTCATAATTATTATCACTATCTGTTATGGGACTGAATTGTGCTCCCCTGAATATATACGTTGAAGAACTAATCCTAAATGAGACTGTAGTTAGAGATTGGGCCTTTAAGGAGGTGATTAGGTTAAATGAGATCATAGAGGCGGGACTCTTTTTATTGGACTTGTGCCCTGATGAGAAAAGGAAGAGAAACCAGAGCTCACTCTTCTCTCCTGACACACAGAGAAAAGGTCATGTGAGAAAATAGTGAAAAGCCTCCATCTGCAAGCTGAGGAGAGAGGCCTGACTAGGAACTAGCCCTGCTGGCACTTTAGTCTTGGGCTTCTAGCCTCCCAAACTGTTAGAAAATAAATTTCTGTTTTTTAAGTCACCCAGTCTGTGGCCCAAGCAAACAAATATGATCATGATCATTTTTTTTCATCTACACAACCACAATTGTCACTTTCATCAGCAGCACCATCACCATTTTCATCTTCACCACACTAATAATCACCATCCTCATCATCACCCTTATCATATCATCTTCATTACCACCACCATCATATTCAGAACCATGATCACATTTATCATTACATTATTACCATTTCTTGACCATCACATTATCGTCGCCATCATCCACCATCATTTTCATATTTATTATTACCATCGACCTCCTCACCATTATCACCATAGTCATCATCATCACAATCAGCATTAACTTCATCATCTCCATAGTTATCACCATTATCATCGTGATTATTGCAAATATCATCAAAATCAACATCATCATCATTATCATCATCACCAACATTATTTTCCCCATATTTCTCACCATCATGGCTATCATCATCACTAATGTATACATTGGCATCATTTCATCATCATTATTGTCACCATAATCTTTATTATTTTCACATTCATTTTCACATTCCTATCATTATTCCTACCAGTGAAATCGCCATCGTCATCAACAGATTCATCATCATCATTATGATTATCAACATGTCCATCATCATCTTCAACATCATTGCCATCTTCCCGTCACCATCATCATAAACTTCATCATCAGTATGATCCTCACTATTAACTCATCAGTGTGCTCCTCACCATTCTAACCACACTCATCTTCATCATTATCATCACTACCATCATTGTTATCAGCTTCATTATCAGAAACATTATCCTCACCATCTCCACAAACAATCTCACCATCACTATCACCGATCATCATCTTTATAAACATCATTAACCATTATCATCACCGCGATATCACTAATATCAACATAATTGGCACCTTCGTTGTTACCATCGTCATCAGGCTAATTAATCTCATCATCGTTTGCATCATCGCCGTCATCATTAGTTATTATTACTATCTTTATAACATCATCATTCTCAACATCACCATCATCATCAACACCATTATCATGACCACCATTAATGTCATGGTCATCATCATCATCACCATTCTCATCACAATTATCATCATTCCATTATCATCTATAATATCTCCAGAATCACTATTATTGCCCTCACCATGATGAAAGTCATTATCCTCATGTCATCACCACCATCATCATTATTTTCATCATCTCTGTATTCCTCACATTAGCATCACTGTTACCTTCCTATTTAGCATCACCATCATTTTCATCACCTTTGCACTCTTTGTCACCATCATCATCAACAAAATTCAAGTCGTCATTTCTCAGGTGAGTGCTGTGCTTGCCTCCTCTCACAACTACTTAAAAAGTACAACTAAACTACAGAACGGCCATCATTGGGAGTCTCCTTAAGTCTAGCTGAACAGAAATCCTACAACTGTGGACACATAGAAGAAGCCACCTGGATAATGGTAAGAGGAGCGGAGATGCAGAATGAGCTGGTCCCACTCCAGTGTGTGATGGTTGAGGATCAGGAGGGATAGCTTAGCTGCCCACATACCCCCAGGGGAGAAAGGGGTCCCACCCCACATTGAGATCCCCAACCCAGAGTTCCACTGCCAGGAAGAGAAGTCCTCACAATTTCTGGCTGTGGAAACCAGCGGAGATTGTGGCTGAGTGAGAAAGAAGGAGGGTGGCTGGAGTTGTACATGTTCCTCTGAAGGGGTCTGCGTGCACGGACTTACTCGCTGATGGACTCGCTCACTCTGATCTCCAGCGCTGTGGCAGCACTCAAAAAACACCAGGGACGTGTGGAGAGGAACCGATTGGTCTGACTTCACGGCAAGGGCTGGAGGGGTAGCTTTTGCCCAGACAGAAGTGCTGGCAGATGGCATTGTCCTTTCTTGAGCAGTTGGCCACCATATCAGAGTTCCATCAACCAAGCTAAAACTGGTGGTGAAAACCTAGATGATTCCCAGAGTCTCTGTCCCACCCAAATTGTGGCCCACCCAAGCCACTTCCAGTGGCTTTTCCATAAAAATTGCCTGCTGTGGCTCCTGCTACTAACTTTCCTAAAATTTCTCACAGTTTCACAAAACCTAAAGAGCAGCATCTGACCTCAGCATGCACGGTTATTCTTGCTGAACATCCCCAAGCCTGGCACTAGTGGAAGCTGGCCTTGTTCACAGCTCGGCCTTTTGAGGCACATCCGAGCCCAGCATGGGTGGCACATATCTGCAGCTTGCTTGGTACTTTATGCCACGTGGCCCCGGGTAGGACACAGGCTGCAGCTGAACTTGGAAGGGAGTACCAAAACATATAGAAAGAAAAAAGGAAAGAAACTTTATTTAAAGAAACAATGTCTAAAACCTCCCCAAATCTAGAAAGAGAAATGGGCATCAATTTCATAAAGCTCTGATACTGGAGTAATCTAAAAAGGTCTACATTGAGACACATTGACACCCATTATAAAAAGTCAAAGACTATGAGAGAATGTTGAAAGGAGCCAGAGAAAAGTGACTTGTTACATACAGGGGTATTCCCATAAGACAATTAGTAAATTACTCAGAAGGAACATTAAAAGTAGAGAAAGAGAAAAAACTTCCTACAAATAATAATTTAACTGGCAAACTATCATTTAAGAATGAAGGAGAGACCTAAATACCCCACGGTCAGATATGGACAGATCATCCAAACAGAAAATCAATCAGGAAATAACATCCTTAAATGATACATTAGACCAACTGGACATAATTGACATTTACAGAGCCTTTCATCCCCAAAAAGCTGCTTATACAGGGACACAGAGATAGCCTCAACAAATATAAGAGGGTTGAAATCATACCAACCATATTCTCTGATCATAATGCTTTGAAGTTGGAGATCAACTGTAAAGAGAAAGCAGGAAGAACCACAAATACATGGTGACTAAACAACATGCTACTGAAGAATTACTCAGACAGAGAAGAAATAAAAAGAGAGATCAAGAGATACACAGAAATGAGTGATGATGATAGTACAACATATCGAAACATTTGAGACAAGGCAAAAGCGGTCATGAGGAAAGTTCAAATCATTATAGGCTTATCTCCAGAAACAAGAACGAGCCCATACAAACAACCTAACGCTCCATCTTAAAAAACTAGAAAAGGAAGAACAAACGAAGACTAAAAGAAAGAAGTAATCAAAATCAAAGCAGAATTGAATGAAATTGAAAAGAAAGAAAAATAACTGCAATAAAGAGCTGGTTATTGAGAAGGTTAAAAAATTAACAAACCCCTGGCTAGACTCGCTAAAGGGAAAAGAGAAAGGACACAAATAAACAAAATCAGGAATGAAAGAAGAGAAATGACGACAGACACAGCAAAAACAAAAGGTAATACAAAAATACTATGAAAAAGTATATAATACCAAATTTAAAAACCTCGCAAAAATGAACCAGTACTTAGAAAAATACAACTTTCCTAGACCGAATCAAGAAGAACCGAAAAACCTAAAACACCGATCATCAGTATGGAAATTGAAACAATTATCAAAAACCTACCAAAAGATAAAAGTCGAGGACCAGATGGCTTCACCAGTGAATTCTACCAAACATTCAAAGAAGATTAAATACCTATTCTCCTCAAACTCTTCCAAAAAATCGAAGCAGAGGAAATACTTCCTGAATCGTTTCATGAGCCCAATATTACCCTGATACCAAAACCTGGTAAAGATAGCACACAAAAAGAAAACTACACACCAATATCTCTCGTGAACATAGATGCTAAAATCCTAAAAGAGATATTAGAGCACCTAATACAGCAACAAATTAAAAACATTATAAACCGTGATCGAACGGGCTTCATGCGAGGGGCAAGGGGATGGTTAAACGTATGCAAATCGATTCGTGTGATGCGTCACATAAACTAAATAAAAATTAAGAATCATGTGATCATACCAATAGATGCGGAAAAAGCCTTCAGCAAGAATCAAGAAGAACTGAAAAATCTAAATAGATCGATCAACAGTATGGAAATTGAAACAATGGAAAAAATCTACCAAAAAGTAAATGTCCAGGAAAAGACTGCTTCACCAGTGAATTCTACCAAACATTCAAAGAAGATTTAATACCTATTATTCTCAAACTCTGCCAAAAAATCAGAAGCAATACTTTCTAACACGTTTTATGGGGCCAATATTACCCTGATACCCAAACCTGTTAAAGATAGCACGCGCATGCACTCTCACACACACACACACACACACACACACATACACACACACACACAAAGCTACAGACGGATATCTGTCATGAACACAGATGCAAAAATTCTAAATACTAGCAAACAGAATACAGTAACATATTTAAAAGATTATACACCACGTCAAGTGGGCTTCATTTGATAAACCACATAAACTAATTAAAAAATAAGAATCATATGACCATAGCAATAGATGCAGAAAAAGCCTTCGACAGGACACAGCAACCCTTTCTAATCAAAATACTTAACAAAATCCGTATAGAAGGAAAGTACCTCAGCGAAATAAAGGCCATAAATGAAAATCCCTCAACCAGCATTATAGTGAACAGTAAGAAACGAAAAACCTTCCCTTTAAGATCGGGAACAAGGCAAGGCTGTCCACTATCGCCACTGTTATTCAGTGTAACATTGGCAGTCCTAACAAGTGCAATCGGGCAAGAGAAAGATATAAAAGTAATCCAAACAGGGAACAAGGAAGTCAAACCGAAACTATTTTCAGATGACGTGAATCTCTATATAGAAAACCCCAAATACTCCACAAGAACACTATTAGAAACAACAAGCAAATACAGTAAAGGTTCTGGATACAAAATCATGTTCAAAAATTCATAGCATTCCTATACTCTAATAATGAAGTGTCAGAAAAGGAAATGAAAAAAATAATTCCTTTTTCAATTGCAACAAAAAGAATAAAATACCTAGGAATAAATTTAACAAAACGAGTGAAGAACCTATATAATAAAAACTGCAAGACCCTATTAAAAGAAGTCAAAGAAGATACAAAGAAATTGAAAGATATACCGTGTTCTTGGATTAGAAGCTCAACGTAGTTAAAATGACAACATTACCTAAAGCATTATACAGATTCAATGCCATCCCCATCAAAGTCCCATCGGCATTTTTTAAAGAAATGGAACAACAAATCATCAGATTTGTGTGGAAGTACAAAAGACCCCGAAGCACCAAAGCCATCCTGAGAAAAAAAGAATGAGGCTGGAGGCATCACTCTGCCCGACTTCAAATTATACTACACAGCGACAGCAATCAAAACGACATGGTATTGGCAGCAAAACAGACACACGGACCAGTGGAACAGAATTCAGAGTCCAGAAGTAATTCTTTATTTAAATGGGCAAATAATTTTTGACAAAGAGGCCAAACACATACAGTGGAGAAAAGAAAGCCTCCACAATAAAAGGTGCTGGGAAAATTGGAAAGCCACCTGCAAAACAAAGAAACTAGATTGTTGTCTATCAGCACACACCAAAATTAACTCAGAATGGATTAAGGACCTCAATATAAGACGTAAAACAATAAAATGCATAGAAGAAAACATAGGAACGAAACTCAAGGACCTTGGACATAAAGAGGATTTTTTGAATTTGGCCTCAAAGGCAAGGGCAGTAAAAGCAAAAATAAAGAAATGGGACTACATCAAACTAAAAAGCTTCTGCGCAGCAAAAGAAATCACCAACAAGGTAAAGAGACAGCCATCCGAATGGGAAATATATATTTGCAAGCAACGCCTCCTGGTAAGGGCCTAATACCCCAAATATACAAAGAACTCATACAACTCAATAACAACAAAACATCAAACAATCCAATCAAAAAACGGGCAGAGGACCTGAACAGACACCTCTCCCTAGAGGACATACGAATGGCCAACAGATGTTTGAGAAGATGCTCAACATCACTAGCTATTAGGGAAATGCAAATCAAAACCACATTGAGATACCATCTCGCACCTGTTAGAATAGGACGAGTAAGCAATAGGACAAGTAATAACAAATGCTCAAGAGGATGCGGAGAAAAAGGAACCCTCATGCACTGCTGGTGGGACTCCAAATTGGTACAGCCACTATGGAAAACAGTATGGAGGTTTCCCAAAAAACTAAGAATTGATCTACCACATGATCCAGCAATCTCTCTACTGGGTATTTACCCCAAAGTCTTGAAAACCCATATCCCAAAAGGTATTTGCACACCGATGTTCATAGCAGTGTCGGGAGCCATTAAGAGACACTGAAGAAGTCACGTAGCTGATAGCCATGAAGCAGCTGCTGCTGCCGCTGAGACTGCTCAAACAAAGGTTCTAGGGAGCAGGGTGTGGAGTTAAACATTACTGACCCTGGAGGGGAGGTTCGCCTCCTAAAGACATCTTCTTGAGATAGTGGAATGTTTTACAGCCCAGAAAAGAATAGGAACTTATGTAAGTGTCAGCATTGCTATGGTAATGTACATTGTGCTTTGCCATTGTACTCTGTACCTTACTATTGTTCCCTGTGCTTTACTATATTGTACCCTGTGCTTTGCTATTGTATCCAAAAACTTATATAAAGGCTGTGATAAATAAACTCGGGGCTGCAGCAGTGACTGTATGCCCTCCCGAAGCGCTTTCCTATCTTCTTCTTTTTTCTTAGGCTTCACCCCCCTCTTTCAGGTATTGATCGACTTTAGCCATAGCAGCATATTCACAGTGGCCAGGACACGGAAGCAACCGAAGTGTCCTACGATAGATGATTGGATAAAGTGGTGGTATGTATATAAAGTGGAATATTACTCAGTCATAAGAAGAGATGAAATGTTGCCATGTACGACAACACGGATGGACCTCGAGATAATCATGCTAAGTGAAATAAGCCTGACAGAAGTCAAAAATCACATGATATCACTTATATGTGAGCTATAAACCTAAAAGCAACAAATGAGCAGGACAAACAATCAGAGACTCATGGACATGGACTATAGACTAGTGGTTACCAGAGTGTTGGGGGTGGGGGGAGAAGGGAGGTAGACGAGGTAAAGGGGGTCAAATATGTAGTGACAAAAAGAAATCTAACTGTGATAAGTAAACACACAGTGGAAATAAATATATGCCTTACTGTTAAAGTGTACAGCTGAAACTTATAGGATTCTTTAACCAATGTCACCATGAAAAAATAAATAATATTAAATTAAATTAAATTAAATTATAAAACCATATTGAGATACCACCTCACACCTGTCAGAATGGCTATCATCAATAAATCAAAAAACAATAATGTTGGCGAGGATGCAGAGAAAAAGGAACCCTCGTACAATGTTGGTGGGATTGCAAAATGGCACATCTGCTATGGAAAACTGTATAAAGATTTCTCAAAAAATTAAAAGTGGATCTACCTTTTGACCCAGTAATTGCACTTCTGAGTATTTATCCAAAGAAAAACAAAACAATTTGTAAAGATCTACGCACTTCAGTATTCATGGCAGCACAATTTACAGTAGCCGAGATATGGAAGCAACCTAAATGTCCATCAACGGATGATTGGATAAAGAAATTATGGTTCATATATACAATGGAATACTACTCAACCAATTAAAAAGGTGAAATCCTGCCATTTGCAATGACATCGATGGACCTAGAGGTTATTATGTTGAGTGAAATAAGTCAGACAGAGAAAGATAAGTAGTATACGATTTCACTTATATGCAGAAGCTAAGGTACAAAAAGAACAAACTAATCAAAATAAGACTCACAAAAATAGTGGACAATTTGATGATGGGCAGAGGGGAGGGGTTGGGGGGCTGAGACAATGGGGTAGAGAGTTAAAGAAGTACAAATTAGTAGTTGACAGTTGGTCACGGGGATGGGGAGCACGGCAGAAGGATGCAGTTAGCATTAATATGATGGCTAGGTGGAGGGCCAGGGGAGGGGGAGGAGCAATTGGGGGCATCATTTTATGAACTATGTAGATGTCTAATCAGTATACTGTATACTTGAAACTACTTTAAATAAATAAATTTTAAAAAGAAAGAAAGAAAGAAATCCAACTATAGGAGGTGAACACGCAATGTAGATATATATATATATATATGCCATGCTGGTAAAATGTACAGCTGAAACTTACCGGCTTTTGTTAACCATAAAAGGAAAAACAATTTTTTTAAAGAAACATGCAAAAGGCAGTTTAAATATTCATAAAGCTGGCAATTGTTCAAAAGCATTTATGTAAGACATTAACGTGAATAGAAAAGACAAACTTAAATTTCACCAAACCTCTGTGAGGGAGGAGTATCATTTTTTAAATGTGAATTAGAAAATTTGAAGAAGCTCATTTAGCTCACTCTAAGCAGAGAGGGTGGGAACGTTGTTATTTGGTTTTTTTGTTGCTATCAAGAAGACTGACTTTTGAAATCGCAGAACATGGAACTAGATGGCCATTTCACAGTTCTCCAATAAACTACTGCTTTTAAAGAAGTGAAAGCTGAAGGAATTCGAAGAGGATTTATTGAGGTTGATTGCTTTTAACCATATCCTTTCAGCAACATAATTTTATTTCATGCATCGCTTTAAGATAATAAGGCTAGTGTTTTTCTTCTATATATACTAAAGGTGATGAGGAAGAAATGGTAGATTATAGTAGAGCTTATTTTATTAGGAAAAACAAATCCATACTTTCTGGTTATGCTTTACATCAGAAATATCAAGTACTGTAAAACTGACCCAATATTTAAAAAGGTCTTGCAAAGAGAAAGAAAAGGATACGTAATATGATTTAATCATTATTCAGTGAAACTGTTATATCTAATATAGAATAGGCTTTAAACTTTTGAAATTTACAGTTATTTTTGGTTTATTTTCTTCACTTTTGGCTAGTCCACTCAAAATCAATTAAGATTAAAGAGGAGTGAATAGAAATTTTCACATCCCAGGCAAAAGGTGCCTGCCAGCCCATAAATCTACTATGTAGATTATCATTTCTTTATTGTGGTAAACTATAAATAGTAGAAAATATACCATTTGGTAGGCTCTCATTTTTATATCAATTGCAATTACAGAGAAATTGGCCTACATCACAGATAAATCATAAGCTACCATGTATTCTTTCCTTAGCACGCTTACTGAATTCAGCAGTTGGCTTGGCAAGGCCAATGACCAACCATCCATAAATATATTTGACCCAATTATCACCATTTTTTAAAAAATCCAAATACTTTTCATATTGATGATGATAGAATACTTCTAAATTTCTTACATGATTTATTCTTGGTAGAAAAATGTCAGAGGCTATGTTGAAAATATCTAAGACTCAAAATGACGCTTAAACCAAAAGCAGCCATAGCAGGATAACGTGTTAATTCAAGATTCCTAGTGAAAGGCTTTACTTAATTAGTGTTTAATCTGGGGCAGAAAGTATCAAATACATGAGGAAAGAAATTTCTCAGGTACGTTCAAGTACACCAGGTGCCTATTTGTTAAAATACATTTATCCCTAGTTAAGCATGAAATAAATAATGAAAGAACCTCTTTTGAACAGCAACCTAGTTCTCATTGCTACACGTTCCAAGGGCAACCCAAAACTTTGGGGTGTGATGAATATGCTTGTTGTTTTGATTGTGGTAATCATTTCTCGGGCATAATATATTTACCAAATTGTACACTTAAAATAGGGCAGTTGATCTTCTGTCAATTATACCTCTTTTAATAAAGCTTGAAAAAAAACACCTTGTGTGGCTGAGGCAAAACAACCAAGGGGAAAATGATTAAATGATCGTGGCTAACAAGAGCCAGATCTTGTTCATTGCTGGCCATGCTTGGTAATTATTTCGATTCTAATTTCAGTGGGAAATCATTGGAGCATTTCAGGCAGGGAACTGATCTGATTTGCGTGATGGAAGACACTAGAATCACAAATATGTGAAATTGAAGGAGACATCCACCTAAGTCCAGGTGCTCTTAAGAGAGGGGTCCATGGGTTTCCTTAAAGTTCCAGAAGTATCTGCTAATTGGTGAATGTGCACATGTATGTATTTTTAAAAATTAATTTCCATACTATTCGTCAGTTTCTCAAAAAGGTCTTTGACTACAAAATTTTAGGAAACTCTCATTTATTTGACCCACAAAGTAGTTGAAGAAATAGAAACGCCGAGAAGTAAAATGATTTGTTCAAAATCAGAGGTGGCAGATTGATGAGGTCATAAGGGTTTTATGGTGCTGACTACCCTCTCTCCCCTGTTCCCACCTCCCTCCCGCCCCCCACAACTGGGGATTCACAAAACATAGTCATGAGGAGCTGGCACACAGCACACTAAGCCAATGTCTGCTGAATCCTGATCTGCTCACTCACATCAACACGAGAGTGTGTGCCAAGGATATGGTTCATAAAAGGTGATAAGCCAGTATAACTATTGGAAAACGGTCCCTTCTAATTCTTTCTTTAAACATGTGGAACTTTCTAAATCACCTACATGTTTATTACTATTAAAGTCACAAAAAAACAATACATCATTAATAATAATAAACTATTCATCTCTGAATATTACTCCGAGCCTGCTCTGAACGATAGACTGAAAAAATAATATAGAATTGGCCTTTGAGAGCTGTGGTTTTCTTCTGTGAAGAGACGACAAATGTGTTCATGCTTGGTCCTTCCCAACAGATTTCAATTAGGTATAAATAAAACTGCTGAACTAGAAGGCCCTACAGCAAAGTATCTTTCACAAAGGAAGTTGCACGGCATCCTTTAGAGATTCTGATGTAGGATAATAGAAGGTCCATTCCTCAGCAATCTAGGCAGACAAACAGGATCACCTCAGAGTTCTTTGCTAGCTCTAGCGTTTGTGAAAATACCCGGCTTTAGAACGCCTCAGGTTACTGAAATAATTCTGCCTTCCTTTGCTCAATCTTGAGCACTAAGAACATAGCTATAATACCAACCGGAGCCTAATGTACCCATGATTTCTACCAAACCTCCTTGGCACCAGTATAAACTGGATGAACATTTCAGAAAGTCATGCTTGTAGAAATCAAGGGGGTAAAACACAAAGTACAGTTACAATCCATACCTGTCAGACGCGTGAAATCAGCTCCAGTAAAAAACGGCCTTTTTTTGTGCTGAGTTTGGTGGTGTTGAAACTTACCAAATAGGCTAATATTTCCAAGGGCGCAGGCAGAAAACCCTCATGATCATCGTAATGAACAACTGCAGTGACAGAGTAGACACAGACACGGTGCCTAACCAGATCTTAACAGGAAGCTCAGTGAGAGACCTACCTTGAAAAAGGCACCTATCGTACAGAGGTGGGTAACACAGAATCAAAGTACAACTGAGAAGTTGTATTACATACCTAACAGATGCAAAATCAGCGTCTGATCTTCATCTATGCTTGAACTCTGGATCCACTCCACTGCAGCGCCACACACTCTTCAGTTTTCTTACAAAACTGTGGTCTGAAAAGGAAAGAAAGTGTTGTTGGATACCTTTGCCACAAACACAAATCAATTTCTCTAAAGATTCATCATATATGGTCATGGGGAAGGAGAGCATGGCATAGGAAATGTAGTCAGCAGAAATATAATGTCTATGTGTGGAGCCAGAGAGGTGATAGAGTAATTGGGGTAATCATTTCAAAAACTATATAAATGTATAACTAATGTACTGTATACTTGAAACTAATAATAAAATAAAATGCTAAAAAAAAAAGAATTATCATTTAAAACAGAAAAAGACACCAGTCTTTTTCTAGCTCTGTAAAAGAAACCCTCCCGACCACTACACACCTTTGGTAGAAATAAGCCTCAGGCTCAAGACGGTCTGGATGTTATCCTGCAGACCCGCTGTGATGTAATCGACTGACCATTTAGTGACATCACATGGTAAATTGCTGGGATTCGGGCTGCAGCCAAAGATACTGCTCGGCCTCTCTGCTTACTTTGTCGACTGTCCCCAAGGTTAATGAAATAAACAAGCCGTCAGCCCCACATCCAGGGATACAGAAACCCTGTCACTCAGTGATTCTGATGAGGGATGAGTATCCTGACACTAGGTGCCAAATGACAGTTTGGGTTTTGTTTGTTTGTTTGTTCATGGTGACATTGGTTAAAGAAATCCGATAAGTTTCAGTTGTACATTTTATTTTATTTTTTAGTTGCAATAGTTTTTTAAAATATTTTTTATAGTGACATTGGTTAACGAAATCCAGTAAGTTTCAGCTGTATACTTTAACAATAAGGCATGTGTATGTATGTGTGTATACACACACATGCGCGCATGCGCGCGCACACACACACACATACACACAAACACTGTGTTCACCTCTCATAGTTAGATTTCTTTCTGTCACCACATATTTGACCCCCTTTACCCCGTCTACCTCCCCCTTGCCCTCCCCCTACCCTCTGGTAACCACTAGTCTGTTGTTGATGTCCATGAGTCTCTGTTTGTTTGTCCTGCTCATTTGTTGCTTTTAGGTTTATAGCTCACATATAAGTGATATCATGTGATTTTCAACTTTTTCTGTCTGGCTTATTTCACTTCGCTTGATTATCTCAAGGTCCATCCATGTTGTCGCAAATGGCTGTATTTCATCTCTTCTTATAGCTGAGTAATATTTCATTGTACATATGTACCACAGCTTCTTTAGCCAAACATCTATTGTAGGACACTTCGGTTGCTTCCATGCCCTGGCCACCGTGAATAATGCTGCTATGAACATCAAGTGTGCGAATATCTTTTCGGAAATGAGTTTCAAGTCAGTTTGGGTTTTGTACATCACTAGCACTCAAGTAGCTATGCGCAGCTTACAAAACTGGGCAGAGACAGTTAACACGATGTGCAAGGACCAATTTATACACGTATTCCAAAAAGATCCATTTTCTAGAGGCATGCGCACTTAGTATGTGTGGCTAGAGACCTATTTGTTCAAAGGGCAAAGGTCTTAAACCATATCCTGATTACATAAAGCGCCGAGATAATTCTGACCTTAAACCTGGATGATTCCACACTGCCAAAATATAGCAATGACACAGCACCACCTGCATCAGAACTGGAGGGGAAATGACTATTTCTCAGCAGCTAAAGATTTAACAGAGTAACATCAGTGAGAAGCACAGGATATTCCCTTTCATTGCAACTTTCATCCCCCAGATTCCCAGAGGGCTCTTGTCACTTCCTTCAGGTCTTTGTCACCTTCTCGGTGAGTCCTTTGTTGCATGATCCACCCAAGTGTGCAAATCCCCACACCCTCTCCATACCCTGTTCTCCACCCTGCTTTGGTTTGCTACATAACACTTATCATTACCTAGCAGACGTTTGTGCCGTATTTTTTTTTTTTTTAGTCTCCCCCTCTAGAATGTGAGCCCCATCTGAACAGGCACTTTTTTGCCTTTTTTCATGGCTGTATTTCCAGCATTAAGAACAGTGTCTGGCACATAGGAGGTGCTCTGCAAATCATGAAAGTCATCACCAGCCACCAGCCCTAATGTTCACGCCATGACCACAGGTTACCCCGCAGGGTGATTGTTTAGCGTGTGTCTTTCGGAATTTTATTCCACATATTTACATTTTCATAAAAGGGATCATTAAAAATAGATCCACTACAGTTTAATTAAGCTGTTAAATATTTCTACAATACTTAAAACAAAATCACCTGTCTCTAGTCCTGAATAGAGATGCAACCAATTACAGGTCTGTGAACGTAACCATAATCAACACTTTTAGTTTGGTATTTTCATCCGTAATCTCAATAACATACTCAAAATGGAATTATTTTATCTGCTTTGCTCAGCATAGTTGTTTGGGGCGATCTTTTTAGCTCTTTAACATGGACCATTTTAAACAAAGCAAGTAGAACAATATAACAAAAATCTACGTATCAACCACCTTCCATAACAATCAACATTTCGTCAGTCGTTTTTATTTGTATTTTTTGATGGCATATTTCAAGGCATATTCCAGACATCGTATGACTTCACACGTAAACAAATCCACAGAAGTTATTTCCGCCATATGCTCTACTGTACCATAAATGCCAGCAAATAGGACATTTTTTAAAAATCACTAAAATACCATCATTACATCTAACAAAAATTACAATTATTCCCTAACGCCACATGAAAAAATCCATGTCCAATGAAACTGTTTCACCTATACATAGATGTCTCTTAGATTTGATTTGTTCTTATTGGGATCCAAACAAGTGTCGTACACAGAACTGGCTGAAATATGACTTCATCCTCTTTTAATCAATACAGCCCTCCTCCCCCTTTCTTTCTTGGCCATTTTTTCCCTTTGATGAAAAGTCTGGATTATTTGTCCCATAGAATTACCAACATTCTGGATGGCTCTGTATGCATCTTTCTGCTGGCCATGTTCCAATAAGAAACAGAACGTCCTGTAGTGAGATCTATGGACTTGGGTATATTCAGGCTCAAGTACGTCAGCAAGAACATGACATAGTTGATGCTCTGTACTCCTATTGTTGCAGGAAGCGACACCCGACAGAGGAATTTGGACTCTCAGACAACTTTGTTAGAGGACGGAGAATTTATTAGGCCGGCGGAGCGCGCGAGGCTTAACAGCCCTAAAGCACGGAGCTCCCCTTGGTTAGATTTACTACATCTTATATGCCTCTGCAATGTCCATGCAAGCGGCGCGTGATTCCTTTGTCTGAGGTTCTACACGCACTTCGTGACTCAGGATGGGGAGGGGGAGCTTCGGGTGGGGGCTGCAAGGGGAGAGGAATTTGCAGACCACTGGTCTTATCTATTTACAGGTCATTTTGCCTCGTGGAACCCGCGACCTTGGCGTTATCAACACTGTTATAGGATTCTTGGAGAGACGGGACACTGAGGCTATAAGCAGAAAGTAGCACTTACTGATATCGGCACTGGCTCAGCGGATTCCTATCCAACGGCTGAGCCCCAATTGTAACATAATAAGCAGTTTTACACAGTCTTGTTATTCCTACACCGCTACAGAGGTTCGGAAGAACATTAGTTGGATAGCAAGCTATGAATCAACAGATGTGAGCTGGAGAGTCCTTGAAGTGGGGGAGGTAGCTATGGGAAAACATGTTAGCTGGAGAGCACTGGAGGTGGGGAGAGGGCAGTCGGGAATGGGCTTTAACCGGTCGAGTCAGTCATTTCCGTAAGCCCTTTCCTTTGCATTTTTCGTATGCCTCCTCTCCTCTCTTACTATGACATCATATCAAATTACACATCATATCTGTTGCTCACACTTTTGGTGATGTAAAGATTGATCAGTTGGTTGCAGTATTCTTAACTTCATCGCCCACACTGTGAAATTTCTCATTCATCTTTTACCTAAATTGTATTAAATTCATGTGCTGGTTTATGTTTTTTATTGATATGCTATTCAAGTACCATATAATTCACCATATTAAAGTGTACGGGTCACTATTTTTTAGTAAATTCAGAAAATTGTAGGCCCATCATCATAATATATTTCAGGACATTTTCATCAACCATAAAAGAAAGTCCATACTTATCAGTCATTCCCCAGTCTCCTAATGGGACTGATAACCCACCTGAATGGTACAGAGATGCTTTGCAAACCCCCGAGCTACAACGGAGGCAGAAATATGTCTTTTACTAAACTTCCCTTACCTGACTGAAGCAGAACTTTATTAGAGACATCTACTCACCGCCGCCCCCACCCCCAATTCAGGAGGTCTCTGATGCGGGAGGGAGGGACTTGATCTTGGACATTAAAACATTCCAAAAGATGGTGTAAACAGACCTCATCAGATCCTTCCATCCTTTAGAGTTCTATCCCAGCAACCCTCCTGTGAAGTTGGTATAAAAACCTCTATCTCTCCCTGTTTAGGGAGCCTCTTCATCTGAAAGCTCCCACATAGTAAATAAACTTTACTCCTGTTAATTTACTGTTAATTAATTTGCAGGCTCCTAGTCATTCGAACCTGAGATGGTAGAGGAAACATTTTCCTCCCAACATACCCCTCTCACTAACCCCTGGCAACCACTGATTGACTCTCTCTATCTCTGTAGATTTGCCTGTTCTAGACATTTCATACGAATGAAATCTTACGATGTGTGTTCCTTGGTGCCTGGCTTTTTCAGGTATCATGTTTTCAAGGTTCATCCATGCTTTAGCATGTATCAGTACTTTATTCCATATTATAGCTAAATAAAAGTCCATGGTATGGATATGGCACATTTTGTTTCCACATTCATCACTTGATGGGCATTTAGGATGTTTCCCCTCTCGGCTATATGAGTAATGCTGCCATATACATTCGTGTACATGTTTTTGTTTGGATGTCTGTTTCAATTCTCTGAGCCATATGCCTAGGAGTGGAACTGCTGATCATGTGGTCACTCTATGGTTAACTTTATGTGAAAGTGCCAAACCGTTTTCCATGTCGCATTGTCGGCACCAGACAACATTCTCACCAGCAGTGTATGAGGGTTCCAATTTCTCCACATCTTTATCTCACTTGTTATTTTCCATGTTTTCGTATTAGCTGTCCTGTGATTTTGATTTCCCAATGACTAATGATGTTGAGCATCTATTTTTTGCCTGCTTATTGGCCATTTGCAAGGAGAGGACGATGGATTGGCAGAATGAGAGCGCCGTGTGTGATTCGGTTCTGTGTGCCGCCGTGCTTCACAAAGGCAACGCCATTAGACCCTCGGGTTTCCCGGCACAATGAGTAGTTATTGAATCTGTGTCTGTTTAAGGAATGGGGACAGAAAAAAGGCTTTGACCTGGATCGCTGCACACGGGGAAATGGCCACTAATCCTTAAAGTGACGGACAAGAAACAGACAAGAAACCTGGCGAGGAATCCAGTGGGGCAGCTGAGATCCAGAGCCCCGGGATTGGTTAGGGGATTCCACTTGGGGAGGAGGTGGGAACTCTTTTGGTTTCTACAATTCAGCCCTCCCTCCACTCCCTAGGAGTTGAAGGCAGCTGGCTTTTGTGAGATTTCCTGTGTTGACCTGAAATACATAAAGGCAGCTGCCTGGCGAGGACAAAACACCTCAGGGTCCTCATTGTCCTCCTCCCTCTTACCCTGGAAATTCCCACCCACCTCTGCCCAAACAGCCGGGGGGGAAATGGGTGAGAAAAGGGACTGCTAGCAGCTGGACAGCAGGTGGTCTGGGGAAACCTGAGCCTGTGCAGGTCTTCTGGGTGGAGTGGAACAGAGGCAGGAAACTCTGAGGCGGTAGGGGCAGTCAGCGGGCCAGTCGATAATGGGCCCATGCATTTCTTTTAAAAAGTGTTTCTCTTAAGGGTGGTTACAGTGGGGAGCGGATCTGGCCAGGGGAGACTTCAGTTCTCCCTTGAATCACTGCTGTCTTTGCGAGGATGTTTTCCCTTAAAAAAAAAAAATCAGTGAAAGATTTCATTTGTCAAGGGAATTAAAGAGTTGACAAACATATCTTCGCAGTCAATTGTTTATTACCAAATAGGCGGAGGTAACCCATGGGCCTAGCGAGCTCCTTAGACTGTTTTCCAAGATCTTTATTTGCATCTCTCCTCTCTCGAACCACGCCTCCAAATTAACACCGCTCGTCTGAGTGGCGGCGTCACCTGTCATCTTTCCTTTCCTCTCTGCACTACATGTCTCTCTTATGTGGACATGATTTTGCAACAGGAGTGTGTTCCTTTTTTCGCTAGGAAGGAAGAAATTAATCAAGGCACCGGTCAGGCAGGAGACACCTGCGAGTCGCTGTGACTCCTTCGGACCCAGCGCATCCCCATCCATCTAGGCGGTGTGTACGCTACCTGCAGCAGCCCCGGGAAGACGGAGAAAGGGGGCGCTGGCTCTCTAGCAGGTCTTTGGCAAAGAGCGGGAGGTGACCGGGCGCAGGGAGTACCTGCTCTTGGGAATCTGCCGCTCACCTGAGGAGGGAGCAATGAAAGTTTCGATAACCTCGGGCATATGAATGATGCAAACTTGTAACATCGTTTGAAAGTATTACTTGTTTGAACTCTCTCCTCTAGTTTTGCGACCGTTGACGGTAAATTTTCCGTTTATTGTTCATCACATTCACCGTTTGCCCTCTTGCAGGCAGGGAACCTACAAGGGAGACAAAACTGGTCTTGATTTCTGAGCCAACCGCAGTGGACAGGTTTCTCCTCAGACTTTCCCGAGCCCACCTCTCCCCGCCCCTTCTGGCACCTGGAACCGTCTGAGGCGGTCCCACCCCTCCCCTGGGTGGAGCCAACGCTGCGGAACCCGGATACCCGCACCCGTACCTGCAGTCCCTACCCCCAAAGAGCTGGAGGAGACGCCGAGGTAGGGGAGGGGTGGCGGCCGCTGCTTTAGGGCAGGGCTCGGCGAGCGACACAGTCGATTCCTGCCGCCCCCGGGCCAGGAGCAGAGCGGACCGGGGCTTTCTCTCTGGCACTGCCTCAGCCAGGTAGGTCCCCCCAGCCTTCCTTGCTTCGTCTTTTCGTGACCTTTCCGTGACGCGGGGCGAGGCGGGGGGACACGGGGCGGGGTGTGAGTTTGGGCGAGACCTTGCCGGTGCTGCAGCGAGTGGGCGGCCCGTGCCCGCCGTGCGACCTGGGCCGGTGGTGGCTGCAGCATTGCCGGTCCGGGGGGCCGGGCCGCGGTCTGGCGTTTCGGCGAGGCTGGCTGAGTTCTGAGCCCTGGCGCGTGTTGGGAGGGCCCCCCCAAGTAGAGCCCCTCGGGCCTCCCCCGTCGTGGGCGTTTCCCTGTGGCCGAAGGGCGCGGCAGACAGCGGGAAAGTGTGGGCCCGCGGATCACCTCTCTCCCCCCTCCCCTTCCCACTTGCGGGCTGCGGAAGGGTCTGGGTGGTGGGCTTGCATGGAGTGCGCTGCCCGCAGGGACTGGGCCCCCCAGAGTGTATCCCTAGAGAAGGACCATTTCCTTTAATAAATTTTTGAGTTAAAACATTTCCTCGCATGCATTTGACCACATGGTAGAACAAGCCCCCAAATCTTCAGAGGCTCTCCCCATGTGATGGGAATACTGGTGGGTTACGTTTTCAAATAGTTAGAGTTCTGTGCAATAGGAGGATCTGAAGGGAGGATGATTGTTAATGAAAGAAACAATGAAGTAATTTCGGGTTATCAGAGATGATGAAAGACAGTGGTAATAATACAAAAATGTGTGTAAGGCGAACCAATTAGATGTACCCAGAAAAGTCCAGAAGGAAAGAAAACAGTTATGGTATTTGTCGAGGCTGTCGTTAAGGGCATTTGTGTGTGCGCGACGCACGCGGGCATTTGTTTCTTGTTATCGATAGTGAGGCAGAAGATTGGCCTTATTTCCAAAAATTTAAAACTCAACTTGTGCAGAGGTTTAATGGCATGAGAAGGCAATTGAGATGCAAGAGTCAGGGATTTTCATATAAAGGACACTACTATGTTTACCGTGGGATTATAACCATTTCATGGGTAAAGGGGTTTTGGGGGCCACTTGAGAAAAGCCAGACCCAAGAGAGGTCAGGAAAGGGCAGATAATACAGGCCCCTCAGATGGGAACACATAACATGTAAGAAATTATACAGTAGTGTAGTTTTTGTTTGTATTTCCCTTACATGAGTGTCTGGGGAATCTTTCAGGATATTTAAAAGCCATTTGTGTTTTTCTGTGAACTGTTAATGTCTTTTTCTGTGGGGTTGCTGCTCTTTCTCTGAAATGATATCTCGAAGCTTGCCATATGTATATATATATATATATATATATATATATATATATATATATGAATGAAAGACTAGTGATGTGAACTGAGAACATCTTTTCCCATTTAGCATTGCTTTTGTAACTTTTTTTTTAACATGGTGAGTTTTATGTGTTCACATCCATTTTTAATGGATTTTTTAGTCAAATGTACAAAAAGCGTTTCCTTTCCTGCTCCATGGTTATAAAGGGATCTACCCGGTATTTCTTCTAGCAGTGGCATGGTTTCGTTCAATGAACATTCAAGTCTTCAATCCAGGTTAGAGTTTATCCGGTTTCTTGTGAGAGGTATAGAACTAAGAGCCTACTTAGGCAGCTACGCTTTTGTCCCAAGGCCAACTTTACTGCCACTGGTTTGGGAGGCTGCCAAAGTGTATACTAAATTCTGTATGTCCTCATGTCTGTTCTTGGACTTTGTGTTCTACTATGTCATTTTTTAAATTTATTGTTTTCTTTTTCTTTTAATTTTTTTTTGAGACATTGCTTAGCGAAATCCAGGGAGATTCGGGTGTACAATTTCACAGTAAGGCATATATATATATATATATATATATATATATATATATATATATATATCGCATTGCGTGTTCCCCTCCCAGAGTAAGATTTCTTTCTGTCACCACATATTTAACCCCTTTTACCCCATCTACCTCCCTCTCCCCTCCTCCCTCCTCCCTCTCTCGCCCTCTGGTAACCACTAGTCTATTGTTTATGTCCATGAGTCTCTGTTTGTCCTTCTTGTTTGTTGCTTTTAGGTTTATATCCCACATATAAAGGACAGAATGTGGTTTTCAACATTTTTTTCTATCTGGCTCTTTTCGCTTAGCATGATTATTTCGAGGTCCATCCATGTTGGCGCAAATGATAGTACTTCATCTCTTCTTATGACTGAGTAATATTGCATTGTACATTTGTACCACAGCTTCTTTATCCAGTCATCTGCTGCAGGACACTTCGGTAGCTTCCACGTCCTGGCCACCGTGAATAATGCTAAGAACATCAGTGTATAAATGTCTTTTCAGATATGAGTTTTCAAGTCTTTGGGGTAAATACCCAGTAGAGGGATTGATGGACCGTATGGTAGATCAATTCTTAGTTTTTCGAGGAACCTCCATACTGTTTTCCATAGTGGCTGTACTAATTTGCAGTCCCACCAGCAGTGTACGAGGGTTCTTTTTTCTCCACGTCCTCTCGAGCATTTGTTATTACTTGTCCTGTTGATTATAGCTATTCTAACAGGTGTGAGATATCTCATTGTGGTTTTGATTTGCATTTCCCTAATAGCTAGTGATGTTGAGCATCTTTTCAAATATTTGTTGGCCCATTTGTATGTCTCGTGAAGAGTGTCTATTCAAGTCCTCTGCCCATTTTTTGATTTTTTTGTTGTTATTGAGTTGTATGAGTTCTTTGTATATTGTGGATATTAGGCCCTTATCGGAGGTGTCGCTTGCAAATGTATTTTCCCATTCAGATGGCTGTCTCTTTACTTTGTTGACGATTTCTTTTGCTGTGCAGAAACTTTTTAGTTTGATGTAGTCCTATTCATTTATTTTAGCTTTTATTTCCCTTGGTTTTTGGGGCCAAATTAGAAAAAAAATCCTCTTTACGTCCAAGGTCCTTGAGTTTTGTTCCTATGTTTTCTTCTATATGTTTTATTGTTTCAGGTCTTATATTCAGGTCCTTAATCCATTTTGAATTAATTTTGGTGTGTGGTGATAGACAACAGTCCAGTTTCGTTCTTTTGCAGGTGGCTTTCCAGCTTTCCCAGCACCATTTATTGAAGAGGCTTTCCTTTGTCCACTGCATGTTTTTGGCCTCTTTGCCAAAAGTTATTTGTCCATATAAATATGGGTTTACTTCTGGACTCTCGATTCTGTTCCACTGGTGTGCATGTCTGCTTTGCTGCCAATACCTTGCCGTTTTGATTACTGTCGCTTTGTAGTATAATTTGAGATAGGGCAGAGTGAAGCTTCCAGCCTCGTTCTTTTTACTCAGGATAGCTTTGATGATTCGGGGTCTTTTGTGCTTCCATACAAATCTGATGGTTTTTTGTTCCATTTCTTTAAAAAATGCCGATGGGATTTTGATGGGGATTGCATTAAATCCGTATAATGCTTTAGGTAATAAGGACATTTTAACTATGTTGATTCTTCCAATCCAAGGACATGAAATACCTTTCCATTTCTTTGTATCTTCTTCGATTTCTTTCCATAGGGTCTTATAGTTCTCATTATATAGGTCCTTCACATGTTTCGTTCGATTTATTCCTAGGCGTTTTATTCTTTTTGTTGCAATTGTGAAAAGAATTATTTTTTCCATTTCTTTTTTTGACACTTCATTATTAGAGTATAGGAACGCTATGGATTTTTGAACGTTGATTTGTGTCCAGAACTTTTACTGTATTTGCTTATTGTTTCTCGTAGTGTTCCTATGGAGGCTTTAGGATTTTGTATATGTCATCCGCAAATAGTGACAGGTTGACTTCTTCGTTTCCTATTTGGATGCCTTTTATGTCTTTCTCTTGCCTGATTGCACTCGCTAGGACCACTAGTGTTATCCTGCATAAGCGTGGCGATAGCGGACAGCCATGCCCTGTTCCTGACCTCAGAGGGAAGGTTTTTAGTTTTTTACCATTAAGTATAACGTTTGCTGAGGGTTTGTCATATATGGCCTTTACTACGTTAAGGTACTTCTATACTTATTTTTTTTAGTGTTTTGATCATAAAGGGATGCTGTATCTTGTCGAAGGCTCTTTCCGCATCTATCAATATGATCATATGACCTTATCTTTTATTTCGTTTTCGTGGCGTATCACATTAATTGATTTGCGCATTTTGGACCATCCCTGTGCCCCTGGGATGAAGCCCTCTTGATCGTGGCGTATAATCTTTTTAATATGTTGCTGTATTCAGTTCGATAGTATCTTATTTACGAGTTTTGCATCTGTGTTCATGAGAGATATTGGTCTGTAGTTTTCCTTTTTTGTGTTATCTTTACCAGGTTTTGGTATCAGGGCAATATTGGCCCCATAAAATGAGATAGGAAATATTGCCTCCTCTTCGATTTTTTTGGCAGAGTTTGAGGAAAATTGGTATTAAATATTCTTCGAATGCTTGGTAGAATTCACTGGTGAAGCCATCTGGTCCTGGACTTTTACTTTTTGGTAGGTTTTTGATGATTGTTTCAATTTCCATACTGCTGATTGGTCTCTTGAGATTACCTCATTCTTCTTGATTCAGTCTAGGAAGGTTGTATTTTTCTAAGTGGTGGTCCATGTCTTACAGGTTATTAAATTTGGTGTTATATACTTTTTTCTTAGTATTCTTGTACGATCCTTTGTATTTCTGCAGTGTCTGTCATCGTTTCTCCTCCTTCATCCCTGATTTTGCTTATGTGTATCCTTTCTCTTTTTTCTTTACTAAGTCTAGCCAGGGGTTTGTCAATTTTAATAACCTTCTCAAAGAACTAAGTCTTTGTTGTAGTTATTTTCTCCATTGTTTTTTTCTTTTGTTTTCAATTTCATTTATTTCTGCTCTAATTTCGATTATTTTCTCTCCTTCTGCTGACTTTAGGCTGTATTAGTTCTTCTTTTTCTAGTTTTTTAGATGAGGCGTTAGGTTGTTTCTTTCGGCTCGTTCTTATTTTGGAAGTAGGCCCATAATGGTACACACTTTCCTCTTATGACCGCTTTTGCCATGTCCCAAAAGTGTGGATATGTTGCGCTATCATTATCAATCGTTTCTATGTATCTCTTGATCTCCCTTTTTATTTCTTCCCTGATGACGCAGTCATTCTTCAGTAGCGTGTTGTTTAACCTGCACTATTTGTGGCTCTTTCCGTTCTCTTTTATAGTTGATCTCCAGCTTCAAAGCATTATGATCAGAGAATATGGTTGGTATGATTTCAACCCTCTTATATTTGTTGAGGGTATCTCTGTGTCCCTGTATGTGGTCAATCCTTCAGAATGATCCATGTGCCCTAAAGAAGAATGTATACGTGGCTGTTTTTGGATGAAAGGCTCTGTAAATGTCAATTATGTTCAGTTGGCCTAATGTGTCATCTAAGGATGTTATTTCCGTATTGATTTTCTGTTTGGATGATCTGTCCATATCCAACAGTTGGCTATTTAATGGTTTTGGTCAGTTTTCTCCCTTTAGTTCTGATAGTAAATGCTTTATATATATCGGGGCTACCTGATTGGAAGCATAGATATTAGTAAGTATTATGTTCTTGGTCCATGATTCCCTTTATCATTATGAAGTGTCCCTCAGTATCTTTCTTTACCTTTTAATTTTGAAGTCTATTTCGTCCAGTATTCATACCGCTACTCCCGCTTTTCTGTGATTGCCATTTGCTTGAAATATCATTTTCCAACCTTTTGCTTTGAGTATATTTGTCTTTTGAACTGAGATGTATCTCCTGGAGGCAGCATATGTTTGGGTTTTGTTTTTTTGATCCAATCTGAAGCTCTGTACCTTTTTATTGCTGGGACCTGTCCATTTACATTTAAGGTGATTATTGAAATATGAGGTTTTCCTGTAACCATTTTACATTTTGCTTTCTGGTAGCTCAATGTTTCCATTGCTTCCTTGTCCTTGTGTGTCTGTTTTGTTGTTGTTGTTGTTGTTGTTGGGTTTTGTGGGTTTTCCCTCTGGTCCTTCTTGTTTATGTTGTATATTTCAGTTATGAGTCTTTTGCGTGTGGTTACCATTACAAATATGCAGAGGAGATACACACACACACACACACACACACGTCCTCCCCTTTTCAATCACTGTTGTCTCGATTTGTCCCTATATATGTTGAACGTTCATTATTATCTTGCTATAGCATATCTCTTGTTCTTTAAGCTTATAATGCCATGTTCTTGGTAAGGGTTGCACTCCTCTGTTTCTATTTGCCTGCTAGTCGTTTTCCTACTAGTTATGTATGTTTTTTGTCATTTTGTTTTAGGTGAGCTGACCCTTTTCAGTATTTCCTGCAATGTAGGCTTCGTAGTGGAAAAGTCCCTCAATTTTTCTATGTCTGGAGAGGTCTTTATTTCTCCTTCATATCTAAAAGTGTTCTTTGCTGGTAGTTCATTTAATGTTTTGAATATTTGATTCCACTCCTTTATGGCTTGTAAGGTTTGTGCTGAGAAGTCCGATGATAATCTTACGTGTTTTCCTTTATAGGTTACCATCTTCTTTTCCCTGGCTGCCCTGAGAATTCTTTCTTTGTCGTTGATTTTGATAATTTTAATACAATGTGTGCTGGAGAAGGCCTTTTTTGGGTTGAGATATTTGGGTGTTCTGTTGACTTCTTGAATTCCAAGTTCCAGCTCATTCGTTAGATCTGGGAAATTCTCGTCAGCTGTTTGCAATTGCCTTCTAGTCCCTGCTCTTTTTCCTACCCTTCAAAAATGCACATTATTCTTATGTGTTTTCTCCTGATGTTATCAGCTAGTTCTTGAATTTCTCTTCATTATTTTCCATCCTTCGGTTTCTCTCCTCCTTCTTATTTATTTCTAGACTTCTGTCTTCTATATCATTGATCCTTTCCTCTATTTGGTTGACTCTACTTTCCCAAGCTTGCTATTCATTTAACTCTTGCAATTTTTTTTTTATCTCCAGAAGATCTATTCTATTCTTTTTGAGGGTTTCAATCTCCTTGCTCTGCTCATCTCATTGTTTTTTACAATTCACGAAATTGTTGATACGACTCGTTTCGCAACTCGTTGAGTTTTTTTTCCAGAAGTACCATCCTGAATTCTCTGTCATTTAAGTTGCACATTTCTATATACGTAAGCTTATTTTCTGGAGATTTTTCTCTTTCTTTCTGAGTCGCCTTGTCACTTGGGTTGTTCATGGTGTTTAATGGACTACTTTCGCCTGGGAATTAATGGAAATGTATTCTGATTTTTTTTCCAGAAAGAAGATTTATCACATAAAGGTGTCTCTTTAGCCTGTCGCAAAGAAGGTGTTTTTTCTTTCGGTTTCCAGTAGGTCGCATCTAAGTATCTTGGATACCTGCTTTCAATAAAGTCTTAATAATGTCCTTTTTTTCTTATAGATATTCAACCGTGCTCGCTATCTTCAGTCTCGTCCCTGTCAGTGTTAGCGGCAGTCTTGGTAGCATTTGCTCAGGTTCCCCTGGGGCTCCGCGGTGCTAGATCCTGGAGAATATGGGAGGAGGGACCCTCTGAGTTTGGGGATGGTGTCTGCGGCTCAGCCTCTCCTCTTCCAACCTCGGCTGGTAACAGTCAACTGTTGTGTCTCTGCCATCCCCGCTTCTCTGCTGTCCCCCACTTCTCTGTTTGCTACCCTGATCCCTGGGTACTGCCGCCCGTTGCGTGCAGCTCACAGCTCTCCCAGGCAGGGTTGTTCAGGAATCCTGCCACACCGTCTCCCCTCCCCCTCCTCCTCCAGGGATCTCCGGCTGCGAGATACAGCTTCTTTGTTTCTCCTAGTCTACTGCCTGACTCCCCGGGATTCTGACCTGTGGTAGCTCTTCTGCTCAGATCCCGTGCTCAGACATACTGGTGTGCAGTTTAGGTGTTTCTTGTTGAGAATTACATGTTCAGCTTATTGTTGTTTCAAGGGGAGAGATCTGGGGATGTCTCTCACTCCACCATGTTTCTGATGTTAAAATCTACTATGTATTTTCACCTGTGATAAGTAAAACTAGTTCTCTCACAGCATGGCTATTCATTGTCATTACTTTCCTGGATATTCCTGCCTGTTTGTTTTCCCTTATGAACAATGGAAAATAACAAAGGCTTCAAAAGCCTTTGTTATTTTCTTTGGGGTTAAGTGTCTTTATTTGAGACTATAGCACATCTTTACTCTTGCTTAAGCCTACTTTTATGTCCTTCAGTAATTTAAACGTTTTCCTCATGTAGATTTCATGTGGTTTTTTTTTTTAGATTACTCCTAAGCATGTAATCTTTCATTATTGACATTTAAAATCATGTCTGTTTTATTTCTAACTGGATATTTATTCATGGAATTGGCTTGTAAAAAATACTGTTAAAGCCCTTGATTGTCAAGAATTTCTTTAACTTTCTCAGTATCAATCAATGGTACTTTTCTCTATTATAATCAACTCTTCGAAAGGTTAAAACATTTTGTAGCAGACCCCTGTAAGCGTTGGGTGTTTGAGCAATGAGTGGATAAAGAGAAATAGCTCAGAAATGTTTCCCCACTTATGTGCACTCTTGCACAGTACACATGTCACTACTTTTTTCAATGCCTTATTGGAAGGGTAGTGAAACCCTGGACTTTCCCAAATTTTCTTTTGCCTTTTTTTTTTTTTTTTACAAACGGCTAAGATACTAAACATTTTGGAAGTTAATATTGAGTGGGAAAGATGCCGTCTGAGACCTTATTTATTAAGCCAGCAGCGACTAGGTCCTGATCCACACAAACATATGGTAGGGCTCTGCACCAGGTGATCTCAGTGTGCCCTTTGACCAACGGTAAACACTGGGACATGAGGAAGATAGGGAGCATAAACCCACCTGCTTGAATTCCCATGTATATCTTTCCCAGGCAGGAGGAAACTTGACATCAACCGGAAGCCAGGGAAATAGGGGCTCAATTGACTATTATGGACAAGCAGTTTGGACAACAGACTTTGATGCAGTGACTCCAGAAAGTGATGCATACCTCAGTTAATTCATAATGAAAAGGTATAGACACATTTACTAATACACAAGATGTGCTTATATGCAGACATGAAAGAGAGGATTAAAGGACAAGATTGTGTAATACACTTGCATTACCCTTCCTTGTCATGGGACTACTAAAATGGATAAACATCACTGTAAAACCAAAGGTTATCAAATGCCAATCATTTCCTTCCTGGAGGGCTTCCATTGAGATTATTGGCCCTTTTATGATACACTGAGCTTTAACTGGTAATTAAAATTAAAATACACATACATAAAATGTTTTAAGAAGAGAGAGGCTAGTTCTAATGTTGCCTACAGGATATGTACTTGTTTAGAGCTATTAATGTTTAATTAATGGTCATGTGTTAAAAGTAAAAAAAACAGTGGCAGAGGCCACCCTCCAGAAGGATCCCCGCTAGGGTCTGTGGGCATTTGGCTGTGTGCCTCTTCCCCTCACAGCAAGAGAAGGTTCAGCTCTGAGGTGGGGCTCATCTCTCCTTCAATGTCTTCTGTCACCCCTGCTTGTGCTTTGAGGGTACGCGGGCCTAAGATTTGGGGTCAGGACTGAATAAATGAAGAATGGTGGCAAACTCTGCGGGAATTGAGACTGGGGTTCAGCTGGGCAGGGAAGGGGACTGACTGTGAGCCTATTTGGGAGTCCAGGCAGCCAAGAGTGTCCAAAGTGACTCTGGACTGGGGTTCTGCCAAGGCCTACCTGTGTGTCAGCAGAGACTGCATGGGTATGAGAAACCTAGACAGGGGCAGTAGACACCAGTGCTTTCATGCCCCCACGCTCTTCCTCCCTTCACATGGGCCCGGAGGTATGCAGACTGGTGAGCGCATGGGCTGGTAGGATGAGACAGTCCACCCTGGCCCGTGTTGAGCTGTCTCTGGGAGGATGCATCTCTTTGCGGGAACACTCGGCAGCCACCCATCTCGAAGTTCCAGGGACAGGGCCTTTTCAGTACGTCTTCTTGCAAGAGTGTGCGTGTACACACACACACACACACCACACACACACACACACAGCAACTAGGGGAGCAGAGGAGTGTGGTCAAAGGCAGTGTCATTCAGCCAGGATTGCAGAGGGTCTGTGTTGCTTTTCGGATGTGGCACGGAATGTACACTCCCTGCCCTAAGAAGAATGAGGTTGTAGACTTCTTGGGCATGAGTCCTTGGGAGACGTGTATTGTGTTTGGACGGAAAAGAGCAGAAGGGTGTCTGAAGGGTTGGAGTTGGACGAGTCTCACGTGCTATAAAACCAGAGGATAGGCCCCTTGCGACGCACTGGGACAGGGAGTAGAAACAGACCACCACCTTCAGCCTAAACGGGGTGCCTGCTGTTGTGGGTGGGCTGACCTCCTGAAGATGAAAGAATGACATCCAACTGTGACCCCACCTTTTCTCAGTGAGAGGGATGTGTGGCCTTGGTCCAGCTGTGTGTGTGGTGGGGGGACTTTCTTTTGGAGTTCGCTTGATACTTCTCGGCCTACTTGATCTTTTGCTAAAGGACTGCTTCATGTCTGTTGTATTTCTGGAATGCCGTGTCATGTCTGGCGCTGTAGGAAAAAGAATTTAAAACCAACTAGCCACCCTACCTCAAAAGAGGAAAGAAAGCAGGTTCCTGCTGGTTATTCCCGAAGGGGAGTATTTGTGGGGCTGCGGGGTAAGGTGTGGCATGGAGTCTGGGGTGGTGGTCTATGTTCCTTTCTTGTCTTCAGGCCACTGTGCCTGGCCAGTCGGTGTGTTCCTGCAGTGCAGACACTTGTGCATGTGTGGATATGTGTGGTTCATCTCCCTTGTCATCTTGCTCCAAGCATAAGAGGAGGGTTTTTCCAGGTGCACTTGATATGATGGTGAGGAGTTTGTCATTGAATATAGGAAAGAAGACCACAAGCCTTCAGCATTCACCCTCTGCTGCTCCACCATAAAACGCACGAGTCTTCACAAGCACACATACACCTGGGTGTTTGCCCACCGCAGGCCTTCTCAGTGGGAGCTGTCAAGAGATGACCCAAGGGGCAGACACCAGGCCAAAATTTGTCCATGCCTGACACCCCCTGGGCCCCGTGGGAGAGAAGCCAGGTCCTCGTCGGGGCTGTTTGTGGTCTGGCCGTGGGAGTTCAACATTACTCTTGAACCCTCAGCCAGTGCCTGTGGACCACCGCCCTTTGTGTCAGGCTGCTTGAGGCCTCATGGAACAGCTGGCCGTCCGTCCGGTGGTAGCACCTTGGTGAGCAGGCCGTAGTGAGAATGTGCCTCCCCCTGGAGCCCTGGCTGGCGGGCGGCTCAGATTTTTGTGCCCGCCAGCTCAGTGTGTTTCTTGAGTTCTCTCGCAAACCTCCAGTGCTAAAGATGTAGCTGCACATAGATTCAGGCCCACTCACTGCTAGGTGACTCGATGAGGAGCCATCGTCGCTTTTCGAGTCAGGAAGGCTGGCTAGGAGGACCCACCAGGGTCGAGCCCTAGAGGTTGGAGTTCTCCCCCAAAAGTGGCCAGATGCTGGTTCGGCCACGATGGAGCAAGGTTGGACACAGGTCAGCGTTTTTTTCCCTGCGCAAAGGGCAGAGGGAGAGGACTTGCGGGGAAGGGTAGGTTGGCATTTCTGGTGCAACCACTGCCATCAAGAGGAACTTTGGTCTGGATCCTGTGAGCCCTGCGCCGTGGCTTCTGGGGAAGGAGCCACAGGAGAGTGAAGTCAGAGGCTCAGGGAGAACAAGGGACGGGCCTACCCTCCACCCTTCCTCCCAGAGTCCAGAACTCTGCCAGCCCTGTGGGAATGTGCAGACCAAGGTCGGGTCTGGCCAGTTGGGCTCCAGAGACAGGTACCCAGGACAAGGCCCGAGGCCAGGGTTCCTGGTGGGTGAGGCCCAGGACCCTGCTGGCCGCCCCATGTGGGCTGCAGTGGCAGAGGCCGCCCTCCAGAAGGATCCTTGGCTAGGGTCTGTGGGCATTTGGCCGCATGCCGTTTCTTCCTGGAACAAGAGCAGATTCTTCCCCGGACGGGCCCGGAAGCCTCCCTTGGCCACAGTGCTGTCCAGCCAAAGAATGTGAGGGGCTTTCACATAAGGAATTGTGCTCTATTTACAGTGGGATTATACCCATTTTAGGAGTAAAGGGCGTAAAGGGATTGTCCCCCACGTTGTGTGTAAAAACATATGTCTGTGACATGGTATTTGGTGCTCTGTGTGTAGGACAAAATCCTTGAAAGGAAATAGCAAGTGATAATTTTGGACCACTTAAGATGAGCCAGTCCCAAGACAGGGTAAGAGATAGCCGGTAACATAGGCCCCTCGGAGGGGCAGGTCATGATATGTAAGGAATTGTACAACAGTGCAATTTTTGTTTAGATTTTCCTTATGAGTGCGTGGGGAATCTTGTTGCATGTTTAGGGTCCTTTTACTGTTCTGTCTTTTTCTGGATTATTCGTGTTTATCCATGTTTTCTTTGATAGGTTTTGAGTGAAAAGATAGAAAGGCTTTTCCCTGCTCCGGGATTATAAATGAATCAGCCCATGTTTCTTTTAGTAGTTGCATGATACTTTTTACTGTACATTCAGTTTTTGCAGTTTATCTGGTTTATTGTGTAAAGTGTGGGACGAAGAACATTTTCTAGATGGCTACCCTTTGTTCCGTTTGTCTTTACCGCCACCGATTTGGGAGGCCACTTTGTGATGTAAAACATAAATCGCTCTAGGTCTTTGGGTCTGTTTTCGAACTTTGCAGTGTACCCGAATATAATGGTAGTCGTAGTCATCTACCACCATGGCCGTTCATTGTCAACTCTCCTGGATATTCCCGCCTGTTTATTTTATTGTTCCTTTTGAAC